>NC_134589.1:48945339-50145339 GCF_037038515.1 Microtus pennsylvanicus | reverse complement strand
TGCTGGTGGGAATGCAATCTGGTACAGCCCCTTTGGATGTCAGTGTTGTGATTTCTCAGAAAATTAGGAAACAACCTTCCTCAAGACACAATAATACCACCTTTGGGCATATAGCCAAAGGAAGCTCAATCATGCCACAAGGACATGTGTTCAACTATGTTCATAGTAGCATTGTTTGTCATAGCCAGAACCTGGAAACAATTTAGATGCCCTTTGACAAAAGAATGAATAAGGAAAATGTGTTACATTTACACAATGCAGTACTATACAGCAGAAAAAAATAATGACATCTTAAATTTTGTACGCAATTAGATGGATCTAGAAAACATATTGAGTGAGGTAACCCAGACCCAGAAAGAGAATGATCACATGTAATCACTCATATGTTTTTTTAAGCATAAAGCAATGAAAACCAGCCCACAAATCACAATCCCAGAGAACTAGACAACAATGAGGACGCTAAGAGTGACATACATAGATCTAATCTACATGGGAAAAAAAAAGACAAGATCTCCTGAGTAAGTTGGGAGCATGGGGACCTTGGGAGAGGGTTGAAGGGGAGGGGAGAGATAAGGAGAGGAGGAGAGAAAAAATGTAGAGCTCAATAAAAATCAATTTAAAAAAAGAAATAAAAATGAAATTAGACATCAAAAATCCAAATAATCCAATTTAAAAATGGGTTACAGAACTGAGCAGAAAGTTCTCAACAGAAGAATCTAAATGATTGAAAGACACTTAAGGAAATGTTCAGCATCAGTAGTTATTAGGGAAATGCAAATCAAAATGACTTTGAGATACCATCTTACACCAGTCATAATGGCTAAGATAAAAAACACCAATGATAGCTTATGCTGCAGAGAATGTGGAGTAAGGTAAACACTCCTCCATTGCTGGTGAGAATGCAAACTTATACAACCACTCTTGGAAATCAGTATGGCAATTTCTCAGAAAATTGGAAATCAACCTACCTCAGGACCCAGAAATACCACTCTTGGGCATATACCCAAAATATGCTCAATCATACTACAAGGACATCTGTTCAACTATGTTCATAGCAGCATTATTTGTAACAGCCAGAAACTAGAAACACCCACGATGTCCCTCAACTGAAGAATAAATAAAGAAAATGTGGCACTTTTACACCTTAGAGTACTACTCAATGGAAAAAAAAATTACATCCAGAAATTTGCATGCAAATGGATGGAATTAGAACAAAACCAAACCCAGAAAGATAAACATGCTATGTGCTCATTCATAAGCTGATACTATCTGTAAAGCAAAGGATATCGAGCCTATAGTTAATGATCCTAGAGAAGCTAAGTAACAATGAACCCTAAGAAAAAATACATAGATCCACCTGGAAAGGGCAAATAGACAATATCTCCCTACAAAATTGGGAGCATGGGGGTGGGTGTAGATGGGAGGGTAGAAGGAAAAGAGGCCGGGAGAAGGGGGGAAGAAAACTTGAGGGAACGGGATAGTCGAGATGTAGGAAGTACAGACATGAGAGCAAGAAGAGATATTTTATATTTTGATTGAGGTAGCCATTATGGGACTAGCAAGATATCTGGCACTAGAGAAATTCCCAGGATTCCACAAGGATGACCCCAGTTAAGAGGAGAGGGTGCCCAAACTGGCCTTGCCCTGTAGTCAGATTGACAAATTTCTTCTTTTTTTTTTTTTTTGGTTTTTTCGAGACAGGGTTTCTCTGTGGTTTTGGAGCCTGTCCTGGAACTAGCTCTTGTAGACCAGGCTGGTCTCGAACTCACAGAGATCCGCCTGCCTCTGCCTCCCGAGTGCTGGGATTAAAGGCGTGTGCCACCACTGCCCGGCTTGACAAATTTCTTAAATGTCACATAGAACCTTCATCCAGCAACTGATGGAAACAGATGACAGAGACCTGAACTGAAACAGAGCACTGGACTGAGCCCCCAAAGTCCAGATGAAGAGTGGGAGGAATGAGAAAATGAGCAAAGAGGCCAAGACTGTGATGGGAACACTCACTGAAAACAGCTTATCTGAGCTAATGGGAGCTTACCACAACTCCAGTCAGACAAGGAAGAAGCCAGCATAGGTCCATACCAGTCCCTCTAAATGTGGGTGATAGTTGTGTGGTTGGGGCAGACTGCAGGGCCACTGGCAGTGGCACCAGAACTTATCCCTACTGCTTGTACTGGGTTTTAGGGAACCTATTCTCTTCGGATGAATACCTTGCTCAGCCTAGATATAGTAGGGAGGGCATTGAACCTTCCTTTAGCAATGTGCCTTACCCTCTCTGAAGAACGGATGTGGGGGTGAGGGATGGAGGGGATGAGAGAAGTGTAGGGAGAGGGAAATGGGATTGGTGTGTAAAATAAAAAGATATTTTTTCTTTTTAAAAAATAAGAATAAAGTGAAATAAAAATAAAAAGAGTTGTCATGGTCAAAATGTCTCTTCATAACAATACAAGGCCTAAGACTATGTTTGTATGCCGGCTTGTCTGTATGTATTCTATGCATGCAGAAACCTTCAGAGACTCAAAGCAGGGCTTTGGATCCCCTGGAACTGTAGATAAAGGTGATTGTGAGCCATCTGATGTGGGTGCTGGGAATGAATCCACACCCTCTGAAAGAGCACCAGGTTTTCTTAATGGTGGAGCCAGTCTCTCAGTTTTCACAGGATGATAGTTTTGATGCGTGTTTAGTATGTACACTGACTGAGTGTGGAACTTCAGTATGTGCTATCACGAAACAAGAGGCATCATTATAAACCACACACAGAAGTTGCTCACTATGGTAGTTAGAAAGAAAATGGCCATTAACGAGGGCTTCAATTTTAGAAGGTGTGGACTTGTTGGAGGGGCTATGGTCTTGCTGGAGGAATTGTATCATTGTGGAGGCGGGCTTTGAGGTCACATATATGCTCAAGCCATGCCTAATAAGACAGTCTACTTCTAGTTCCCTGCTTATCAACATGTAGCAGCTACCTCTGCAGCACTGTGTCTACCTGCCAACTGCCCTATCCCACCATGATGATAATGGACTGAACCTCTAAACTGAAAGCGAGCATTGATGTGGGAGTGTCATATATCAATCTGTTGATTTCATTGGTTAAGCAATAAAGAAACAGCTTGGTCCTCATAGGTTAAAACATAGGTGGGAGGAGTAAACAGAACAGAAGGCTGGGAGAAAGAAGCTGAGTCAAGGAGTCGCCATGATTCTTCCACTCCAGGCAGATGTAGGTTAAGATCATTCATGGTAAGCCAGCTCATGGGCTACACAGATTATAAGAAATGGGCTAGTCCAGGTGTGAGAGTTAACAGAGACAAGGCTAGATATAATGGGCCAAGCGGTGTTTAAAAGAATACAGTTTCTGTGTAATTATTTCGGGGCATAAGCTAGTGCTAGCCATGTGGGTGGCCGGGTGCCTGGGACGCAGCCCCGCTGCTCTTATTACAACAGAGCACCAACAATCAAATGTTTTCTTGTCATGATGTATCTCTACACCAATAGGAGCCCTGACTAAGACACTCACCTTGCCATCCTTTATCCCTTGCCTTTAACCAAGGTCCACCCATTTTCCTTATGTGCAGTGGCTTCCTACTTCTCTCCCTACCTTGTCTGATTTTCCCCTCAATTTTACTTTTTCACTATTAGTCAAAGCCTCTCCCTATCCCAAGGGGTTGTCCACAGGCTTTGAAGACCACTGTCCCTGTAAGCAGGTGGGTGTTCCTTTTTTCTCTGGCCCTATATTGTCTCTGTCTCTGTATATACTCGGAATTCTTCTGAAGCTCTACACCAAGCCACTTCTATTTCCATCATCTGTATCAAGGTCCTTTAAGGCTCACTTCTTTATAACCATACACTTAGAAGCAACTTATACTGGCCAAGAGCAGGAAAAACTCATTTCACTAAGATAGTCTCTCTAGGCAATATCAGAAGGCAATTAAGAATGGTCAGAATGGTGTTGTCCTAGGCTTTCAGGACCAGAGAAGTGTCTTGATTCATTAAGAAAATACACGTGAATATGAGATAGCAGAAACTGTGTGGCTCAGGAATCCCATAGAAAATTATATACATAAAAGATAAAAGGAGGTGTCACATTCCTTCTTTCATGCTGTTGATCAAACCTAGGGTCTTGGGCTTATTAGGTGAGGTGTTTTGAATGACTGGTCACCTAGACATGCAAATTTGAATGCCTGATCCTGAAATCTCTTTGTAGAGGCTTAGGAGGTATGGCTTTGTGGGTGGAAATACATCACTGGGGATAGGATTGAAGATTTCAAGGCCCTGAGTCACACCCAGTACTTCCTTTGTGTTTCCTGCTTGTGGTTCAAGAAATAAGCTCTCAGCTGCTGCTCCAGTCACATCTTTTCCCTCTGCCACGATGGACCCTGATCCCTCTGAACCAGAAGCCCAGATAAACTCTCCCATAAGTTGCCTTGGCCATGGTGCTTTTTCACAGCAACAGAAAATTATCCAACAGAGTAGGCAATCTCTGTACCAAATGAGTAACATCCTTAGTCAATGACATTTTGAGACAACAGCACACTATGTATGTAGCCCAGGCTAGACTGGGACTTCTGACCTTCTTGTGTCAGCCTTCTGAGTTTGGGATGACGTGTACCCAATCAAGCTCAGTTAACACAATATTTAGTGCTGCTCTCTAAGAAATGGAATTCTGTAGGATACTAATTTTCTGTGGTTTTGATAACTGATAAATCCTCAGTATTCTACAGCAAGTATGTTTTTATTATTCCATCCTATTAATACAAAATTAGAGTCTTTGAGGGAACTTCCTAGATGAATATAACACTGTTTAATGACATTTCTTTTCTTTGACCAGTTTTCCCTCCTCTCCTCATCCTCTTCCTGTTCTCTAGCCTTTGCTCCACTACTTTTAAGCTATTTATTTTTCACATGGGCTCTTACTGTGTTTTCAACTTGGAGTCAAAGCCCTCAACTCTAGATTACTGTTGTTTCTGATTATTTCAACAGTCACATCCTGTGTAATTAGAGTAGTTGGCTTTCTTCTCTTTCAGTTTTGAATCCTTGGGAGAACAACTGTATTTCTCCTCTTGCTACTGATTGGCAGGCCCTGGTATAAAATTAATGCTTAACTAATCATCTAAAGAGGAGAGAGATACATAATGAAACTGGTTTACCACTTCTGCATGGTAAAAGGAGATCCTGGAATACAAGGTCTACATTGCTGCTGGGATCGGTGGACATTAGGACACCCTCAAGCTGAGTGTCAGGCTCATGCTGCCTTCATTGACACATATAGGAAAGTCATTTGATCAGGAAAAATGTATGGACTCCAATGCATACGCCTTCTGGGGAGGGAAGACCTCAGGACAAGGTATTTGTCATGGGGAGAGAAGATGGTGCCTGCAGGAGTTGGATGAGGTTTCTCTCAGAGAGAAAGCATGATGAGCGAGAGGACCAGTAACTGTGGGTCATTTGAACCTTGTGAAGGGTGAAGAGGATTTGAATCAGAGAAGGTGGGTGGTCCTTACCGAGCTCATACCTCAATTGCATAGTTAGGCACACAGAGGCAAACAGAGAAATGTGGTCAGATTCAGCAGTTAGATCTCGCTGGTGACCTGGATGCTGATGACCCGAAACCAACTAAGTGTGCTGCTGGTGCTCAGAACAGGTGTGCTCATGCAATCCATAGGGAAGCTGGAGAGAGGGCTGTGTCTGGATACTCACAGAACCATACTTGGGGCCGCCAGCGTGTTTCCCTGTTGTCCACAAGCGTTCAGCTGAAGCCTTTTCACATGGTGGCAGAACTTAATGCAGAAAGTGACCACCATGAGTTCCACGTCTGTCTGGACCACCAAGTGGTTAATGCTTTTCTGGAACCTTGGGTGTAGCATATCCACTGAGGCATGCACCATTGTTCTCTGAAAAATGTGCATTACCTCTCTCAGGAAGTCCCCATCCCGAGTCTCATACAGACAATGGAGTAAACCCAGAGGATCTGGTTGATGGTATTGGGTTTCCTCTAGGATGTGCCATTGTAGGTACAAGCCTGTCTTCTGAAGCAAACTGCAGGCAAAGATCTTCTGCATTTCTCTTATTCCTCTTTTACTTGAAAGACCAAATAGGAAGCGCACAGTGGGTGCCTCAAGTAGGTCATGTCTTCCATAGACGTCCTTCAGTGCTTCCACAGTTGTGTAGGCATCCATATAGTGATATATTAGCACAGTATTCTCCAAGACGTAGAACATTGCTGCAAATAACTCCTGGAGATACAAGTGGGCAAAGCTGTAACTCAGAGATCCGGGCTGCTTTTGAAGGATGCCAATCTTCAGGAAAGTGGCAATGTCATCATCATCCAATCCTTGGATCCAAAAATCTCTCTCACTGAACAAGGTCCTTCTTTCGCAGATTCCATCAGCAGCCAGAGAGCAGAGTATTCTGAGCTGGTTCCCCAGGGCATGACCTGAGAGAGCCTGGGAAAAGTATTTCAGGTAGAGCTCTGTGGTGGTCTGTGAGGTCAGTGAGAGGTCTTGTCCCCGATCCATCTGCTGCTTCAGGCAGGTGCAGACCAGCCAGGATACCCAGGGTACCACACACAGTGTTGAGAGCACTGGGTTTGATTTAACCAAGTTAAAAGCTGCCATTGCTTCTTTTTTCTCTCTGAAATATTTGTAGATGTATTTCTTCCGTCCAGACTTAGAGAAGCCCAGGACTTCCACCCAACGTGGCTGCCTCAAGGAAGGAATGAAGTTCTTCAGAACTTTGGTTCGAGCTGTGAGCAGCAAGGAAGCCTGAGGCAGGACAGATTTCCCCAGCAAACTGCCCAGCAGTGCGTGCACAGGTTGTGTCTGGCTCCAGTGCAGGCAGAACTTGGGATTATTATCCTCCAAAACCCATGCTGGCTCATCTATGCCATCCAGGATGAAGAGCAGCTTCTCAGGGTGAGACAGGATCTCCCTGATGGGAGCTGCTGGCACAGTCTGGTCTTTTGCTATGAGCTCAGCCAGACTCAGCTGCTTGCACTGGGCCAGCTCTCTGCAGCTGAAGTAGAAGACATGCTGGAAGCGATCTCTGTAGAGCTGACCTTCCTCCCATGCTCTCCTCACCTCTCTGGCCAGTGTTGACTTTCCAGTTCCAGCCGCCCCCTCTAATACAACAAGTTGAGGCTCCTTCTGGGTACCCGGGCTTGGACAAAATAAGTTTTGGATCTCAATCAGATGCCCTCTTTCCTCTCTTTTATATTTATGCCATCTTTCCCATACCACGGTCTCCAATCCTCTTGGGCAAGGTTTTTGTACAAGTAGTAGCTGTGTGAAATTTTGCAGCAAATCATTTGTTTTCCAGGTCTGTGTGGGGTAAAAGTTTTCTCTTCCTTCGCTTTGATGTATTTCTGAAATGTTTAATACATTATGGAGAGAAAGATGGAGCATAAAGGAACACATTAGAGTTGTTTATTCTTTGTTTCATTCTTTCCCCCTTTCAACAACTATGGCACCTCTCTAAGCTGTACAGCATACTGGATACACATTTTGGGTGCTAAGAATGTGAGGTTTAGAGCAGAAGAATTTAGTTCAGGTCTTCACTTGACTAATAATAATAATAATCACAATAATAATAATAATGATGTATAATAACGTATGATGTTCATTTCCATTTCGGATATTTATTGACATCTTACTCTGTGCCAGACCTGCTCTTAGGGCTGAGTATAAAGGATGAGTTCACAGACATAACTCTGTCCTCATTCTGTCTATGGGATGATCCAGTAGCTCTCCTGTATTTGTTGTTAAAAATAAATCTGGAAAATGGAGAATGGTGACAGATCTTAGAGCTAATCACCCTTTGGGCCCTCTACAGTCTGGAATTCCACTGCCTTCTCTGTTACCAAAGGGATGGCCATTCATAGTTATTGATTTAAAGGATTGTTTCTTCACTATACCTTTACAAGAAAAGGATAGAGTAAAGTTTGCCTTCACAGTGCCTACTTAGTTCTCAGCGTACTAGGACATATCAATGAGCCATTCTTCCACGTGCAATGCTCAAACCCCCACCCTGTGCCGACACTTTGTCAGCCAGCCACTGGAAATAATACATAAGCAATTTCCTAAGTCTATAATTTGTCATTACATGAATGACATTTTGCTATGGGATTCAAATATAGTTACTTTAAAAAGGATGTTTGAAGAAGTAAATAAAGTCTTGCCTAAATGGGGATTACAAATTCCTACTGAAAAGTTTCAAAGAGGAGATTCTGTTAATTACCTAGGTTACAGGATAGGTTTATAGAAAATTAGAAATTAGAAGGCACAAATTAAAAGAGAACGGTTGTGGACTCTTAATGACTTTCAAAGATTATTAGGAGACATTTCCAGTCTACGACTGGCTGTTGGGATAACACCTGATCTAATAATTCATTTAAACAAAACCTTAGATGGTGATAAAGACTTGAATTAACAGCTGAAGTGGAAAAGGAATTGAAGATTGTTGAGGAGAAATTACAAGAGGCACATGTTGATAGGGTGAATCCAAATCTTAATTGTATTCTAGTCATATTGCCTTCCAGAAATTCTACTACAGGAATTTTAATGCAGAGGGATGATATCATCTTAGAATGGATCTTTTTACACATAAACAAAGTAAAAACTTAAAAACTTATGTGGAAAAGGTCTCTGAATTAATTACAAAAGGTAAATTGAGACTTTGACAATTAGCAGGTATAGATCCTGCAAAGATTATAGTGCCTTTTACTGATGAAGAAATAAAATATTTATGGGAAGATAATGAACCCTGGCAAAGGGCTTGTGCTAATTTTTTTGGAGAAATTAATAGCACTTATTCCAAATGATAGACTTAACCTCATAAAGAGAACCTCTTGGATTCCTCCCCAAATTGTATGTGATGCATCAATAACTGGAGCCCATACATTTTATACTGATGCAAATAAATCAGGGAAGGTAGGTTACAAATCAGAAGAATTAAGTAAGGTGGAACAAAGCCCTTATAATTCTGTCCAGAAGGCAGAATTAAATGCTATTCTTATGGTACTAAAGGATTTTAAAGAACCTCTCAATATAGTTATTGATTTACAATATGCAGAAGGAGTTGTCTTGCATATTGAAATGCCTAAATTTATACCAGATTATACAGAATTGACTTCATTATTTATCCAGGTGCAAGATATAATCTGGAATAAGGTTTGTCCTATATACATAACACACATCTGAGCCTGTACAGGTCTGCTACGTTCTCTAGCACAAGGTAATGAAGAAATTGATCAATAACTGATTGGAAGTGTGTTGCAGGCCTCTGAATTTCATAAAAAAACATGTCAATAGCAAAGGTTTAAAGAAAGAGTTTTCTATTACATCGCTACAAGCTAAGGAGATTATAAAGAGGTTTCCTACTTGCTCTTTCTATAATCAAACACCGTTGCCTGCAGGGAGTCACCCAACGGGTACTCAAAGGAATGACATTTGGCAGATGGATGTGTTTCACTTTACGGAATTTGGTAAATTAAAATATGTACACCACAACATAGACACGTACTCAGGTTTTCAATGGGCAACTGCCTTGAGCTCAGAAAAGGCTGATTCATTTATCAGAAGTTATGGCCATCATGGGTATAACTGCACAAATAAAGACAGACAATTGTCCAACATGTATATCTAAGAAAATGAAGCATTTTTCTGGCTTATTATAAGATAAAGCACATTACAGGTATACCAAATAATCCTACAGATCAAGCAGTTATAGAAAGGTCAAATCTTATTGTAAAGGATATGCTGAACAAACAGAAAGGGATAGAAAATACCCCTAGAAATATAACCTTGAATTTTCTTAATGCTAATGAGAAAGAAACAACAGCAGCAGAGAGGCATTGGATAATGGAAAAAACTTCTGAATTGAATCAACCGGTATATTTCAAGGATGTTTTGACATCACCATGGAAACCAGGAGATGTACTGCATTTGGGAAGGGGTTTTGTTCATTTCCACAGGAGAAGAAAAATTATGGATACCATCAAAATTAAAAAAGATTCACTTTGAAAAGGAGAAGCCTCGTGAAAAAGAGAAATGACAGCTCATCCACAATGGTGACAATCATACAGGTGGTAAGGAAACCTCATAAGTATTAGGGCAGGATTCTGCTCTTATCTTTACAGAAAAGTAGACATCATCAAAAATTCAAGGGACCCTGGATGCTTGAATGCTGACAGAAGAAAAATTAGCTATCTATTAAGGAGCATCTAGAAAACAGAGTATGGTTTATAAATCAAGGTTTGGGGTATGCTTACATTTACACACACACACACACACACACACACAAACACATACACATTAATATATTCAGCTGGTTTTGGAGCTGGACAATGGCTCTGTTCTTCTCTAAATCCAAGCATGTTGTTAAAGGAAACATTTAGAGTTTCTGTCTCATATTGTGAGCCATCTGGTTTGGTGCAGAAAAAAGACTTTAGAAAAAAAATCTTATTTTCTCCATATTATTTCATAAATCATGTTCTTCATTTAATGTATGTTTATATGAATGATGTTTAAGTTTTCCATGATGAACAATAGATTTTCCTATAGATCTTTTCCCTGCAGTAATCTTTGAAGTTTTCAGGAAGAAGATGGGGCACCACAGCAACAATTCCATCTAGTTGAGATGACATCATGATGCAGACAGTGCTACTATATAACTGCTTTTTTGGGTACCAGCTGCTGAAATGGTGCACCTTTTTATGACATCCTGGACCGAACTCCAAATAAGAACTTTGAAAAACAAGCCCTATCTATTTATGGCTCAGAAATTGTTTGTAACTATACTAGACAGTAATTTTGAAACTTAACCATCACTTTAAATTTGCAGAATTCCATTAAGAGAACATTGCCCCCATGACAGCAGGAAGCAATTTTAGAAGATGATGCCCCATCCCCAAAAAGCTTGTCAATAGGGTTGGGAACACTGCTTAGGGGTTGTTGATTATTACTTATATTAGATAGAGCTGATAAATATGTTTGTTCAAAACAAGGGGGATAGTAATAGTGGTTAATAGAGTGAACACTTGTGAGCTATTATTCATGGATAATTTACATTGGTAAAGTTTTGTATATTGATACAAGTTCAAATTATATTTATTATTTTTTGTTTACATTATTTGTACACCTATGCAAAGTTATTCTGTCTGATTGTATATATGTATATTCTTATCTCTGTTTAGGACATTTTATATATTGAGACAACTTTTAGGATATATTTTTATATTGTATTATATATTACTCCTACATCTGATCAAGATACTTACAGACTGTTTACGTTTTGAGGTCATTGTCCTCATTTGTTGCACATTTGTTTATAGATTATTTAATATTCTGACATGAACTTTTAGTCTTTAATTTATACAGGTATTAATTATTATAGGCCAATAGTTGCTCAGGTTTGTTGTACATACAGTCAGATCAGTTAGGTAATATAGATACATAGAGACTGTATACTGTCTAGATAGGCAATTTTCGACCACTTTAAGGATCTGTGGAACATGGCTTTAAATAACTCAGGGTTCTGTAGACATAAGACATGACTGCTTCTGACAGCAACAGTCAATTCCTGAGAGAATGTTGAGTACCAAAGACACTCCACTTGGAGCTTGTTTTCTTCTTGGCAAAACTTGCCTTTGGGCAAGGAACTGATGATTCCTCAACCAGTGACAAGTTACATGATATACAGAAATGGATAAGCGTGCCAAGACAGGGTAAGATGATTTTGAAAATTTTCCTTCCTCTGAAAATGGTCTGTCAGTTATGCTAGGCCTTGGCCAAAGTTGGTTTCTTCAAGGTTGCAAAATGAGACTTTGGGTGATTGCTCAGGTAGCTAATTGTCTCTGTCATATATCGCTCAGTTTGGAAGCTACTTCATTGTACTTCCTGCCTGCTCAAGTAATATTATCTTCTTCTCAGGCCTTTGATGGGGTTGAAATTGATAGTCATAGTTACTGTACTCTTACGATCTAGACAATCCATTTCCTATACAAGACTTAGACTCCATAGGATAGAATGTTTATTAAAACATTTAACTTATGTTCCTTGCTTAATATTGTTTATGCAGGTTGTAGTTCTAATTATACTTGATATCTGTTCCTAGTATATATAGTTTTGTACTGGGTTTGGAACTCTCTTACTTAAACAAAAGGGGGAGGTGCTGTGGAGCACATTCTGCTCTTTTAGCCAATATCCTTTAAGATACCAACCCACATGGACATGGTCTCTTTTGCTTAAAACAGCAGCAGTAGTGCTGTACCAGAAGAGCCATGAGGAGAGGTGAGTGTGTACCTGACCGGCCAGTGGGACACCCTGGAAAGGGAGCACAGGCACTATCCAATCCCCTAAACTTTCTGGCCCTTCAGTCGGAGAGTCTCTCCCCGGCTACTGCCTTTCTCTTCTTATCCAATGCCAGCTTGCCCCCAGGCACCCTATCCCAACTGCAGGGTCATAGGATCCTCCAACTCAGCCTGCTGTGGAACTGAGGGTCTGCAGACAAAGTGGTGAGGGCAACTGCTGTAGGAGTTTCTTTGTTCTACTGAGCCTGCACCCAGCAAGGCTGCCCTTTTGTCTGTGAGGTCCCTGCCGAGCAAGTGACCTGGTACCTGTACCAGAGGTCCTGTTCGGAGGGCCTACTTCAGAGAGGAGAGGAGCTGAGAGACAACTTTAGTGCTGAGGGGACCTAAGAGAGGGCTGACCAAGAAAAAACCCCAAGTACAGAGGTAGCCACAGCAAATATTGGACCAAGCTGCCAAGACTCTCCTAACAGCATTTAAAGAAAGAGGTGGGCAGGCGCCAATGCAAGAATTTCTCCAACAATCTGAAAAGCAACATGACAACACCAGAATCCAGTGAACATACAACAGGAAGATTTGAACACCCTAATCCATAAGAAGTAGAAGAAATAGACTTTAGATGTAACATTATGAAAATGTTAGAGATCATTAAACAGGATGTGAAAAACTCCTTTAAAAAAATGGATGAAAGCCAGGTGATGGTGGCGCATGCCTTTAATCCCAGCACTCTGGAGGCAGAGGAGGTGGATCTCTATGAGTTTGAGGCCAGCCTGGTCTACAAGAGCTAGTTCCAGAACAGGAACCAAAAGCTACGGAGAAACCCTGTCTCAAAAATTCCCCCCCCCCAAGAAAAGAAACGGATGAAAAGACTAACAAAAAGTTAGAAGAAATTAATAAATCCCTCAAAGATCTCCAAGAAAACCAAGAAAAGGCAATCAAACAGGTAAGGGAAACAGTTCAAGAACTGAAAACTGAAATGGAGGCAATGAAGAAAACACAAACCAAGAGATGGTAGGAAATGGAAAACCTGGGTAAATGAACAGAAACTACAGAGACAAGTATCACCAACAGAATACAAGAGATAGAAGAAAGAATCTCAGGTGCTAAATATACTATAGATGAAATAAACACACTGATCAAAGAAAACAGCAAATGCAACAAATTCTCATCACAAAACATCCAGAAAATCTGGGACAACATAAAAAGACCAAACCTAAGAAGAATAGGGGTAGAAGAAGGAGAAGAATTACAGCTCAAAACCCAGAAAATATATTCAACAAAACTATAAAAGAAAACTTCCCCAACCTAAGGAAGGATATTCTTATGAAGGTACAAGAAGCATACAGAACACCGAATAGACTGGATCAAAAAAAAATCCCCTTGCCATATAATAATCAAAACACAAAACTACAGAATTATGAAAGAATATTAAGAGCTGCAAACGAAAAAAGGTCAAGTAACATATAAAGGTAAACCTGTCAGAATTACACCTGACTTTTCTATGGAAACCTTGATAGCCTGAAGGGCTTGGATAGATGTGCTGCAGAAACTAAGAGACCATGGATGCAAGCCCAGACTACTATACCCAGCAAAGCTCTCTTTCACTATCAATGGAGAAAACAAGATATTCCAGGCCGGGCAATGGTGGTGCATGCCTTTAATCCCAGCACTTGGGAGACAGAGGCAGGCGGATCTCTGTGAGTTCGAGACCAGCCTGGTCTACAGAGCTAGTTCTAGGACAGGATCCAAAGCCACAGAGAAACCCTGTCTCGAAAAACCAAAAATAAATAAATAAATAAAAAACCAAGATATTCCAGTATAACAACAAATTTAAACAATACGTAGCCACAAAACCAGCCTTACAGAAAGTAATAGAAGGAAAATCATGGTCCCCGGATCATTGGGCTACCGGGCGGCCCTGTTTAGCTGCTGAGGAATCCCATCTGGACGGGTGAGTGTGTGCTATCCAGGGGCGGATTGTCCCGGAAGAGAGCACAAATCCCCCTCCCCCAGCTCCTTCTGCAGGGCTGTCTTTCTTACACACGACCCCCCCCCCCAAGTCTTCGTTTTCTGCAAGGTCCTTTGCTCAGGAACAGTTTTCTGCTCCTACACTAAGGCTACCCACCCAGAGCGGTGAGAGCCTACCTAAGGGGGAGGCATCAAGGACCCATGGTAAGGGAGCACATGCACCTTCAGCCTATGCGGCATGGTGTCCTGTGTTCTACTCGTCCCCACCCTGCCCCCAAGTTCCCCCTTTTGTCCTCGGGTCATTGGACTACCAGGCGTCCATGTTTTGGTGCTGAGGAGTTCATCTGGACGGGAACGGTTCCTGCTTCTACACTGAAGAGATACACCCAGAGAGTCAATCACAGCAAAGCTGGACCAAGACACCAGGCCTCTCCTGGCTCCATTTGAAGGAAGAGATGGGAAGGCGCCAATGCAAGAATTTCTCCAACAACCTGAAAGGTAACGTGACACTACCAGAATCCAGGGATCCCGAAATAAGAAGAATTGTACACCCTACTCCAGAAGAATTAGAAGAAATCGACTCAAAAGTGAACTATATGAAAATAATAGAGGACCTTAAACAGGAGGTGAAAAACTGCCATAAACAATTAGAGATTACAAACAAAAACGTAGGGGAAATGAATAAATCGCTCAAAGACAAGCAAGAAAACGAAGAGAAACAAGAAATAGCTATCAAACAGGTTAGGGAAGCGGTTCAAGACTTGAAGAATGAAATGGAAGCAATGAAGAAAACACAAACCAAGGGAAGAATGGAGATGGAAAATCTGGGTAAACGAACAGGAACTACAGAGACAAGTAGTAACAACAGATTACAAAGATAGAAGAAAGAATGTCAGACACTGAAGATACCATAGAGAAAACAAACACACGGATCAAAGAAAACAGCAAGACCAACAAATTCTCATCACAAAACATTCAGGAAATCTGGGACACAATAAAAAGACCAAACCTAAAAATAATTGGGATAGAAGAAGGAGAAGAAGTACAGCTCAACGGTCCAGAAAATATATTTAATAAAATTATAAAAGAAAACTTTCCCAGCCTAAAGAAAGATATTCCTTTGAAGGTTCAAGAAGCATACAGAACACCGAATAGACTGGACCAAAAAACCCCATCTCCTCGCCATATAATAATCAAAACACAAAACATACAGAATAAAGAAAGAATATTAAGAGCTGCAAAGGAAAAGGGTCAAGTTATTTATAAGGGTAAACCTATCAGACTTACACCTGACTTCTCTATGGAAACCATGAAAGCCAGAAGGTCCTGGATAGATGTACTTCAGAAACTAAGAGACCATGCATACAAGCCCAGACAGACTACTATACCCAGCCAAACTTTCATTCACTATAAATGGAGAAAACAATATCTTCCAGGATAAAAACAAATTTAAACAATACGTAGCCACAAATCCAGCCTTACAGAAAGTAATAGAAGGAAAATCACTAACCAAGGAGTCCAACAATGACCACAATAACTCAAACATCTAGAGACCCTTCACCAGCACAACTCAAAGAAGGGCAACACACAAACTCTACTACTAAAAAAGTGACCGGAGTTAACAACCACTGGTCATTAATATCACTTAATGTCAATGGACTCAACTCACCTATAAAAAGGCACAGGCTAAAAGATTGGATACGAAAACAGGATCCAACATTCTGCTGTTTACAAGAAACACACCTCAACCACAAAGACAGGCACCTACTCAGAGTAAAGGGCTGGGAAAAGGCTTATCAAGCAAATGGACCCAAGAAACAAGCAGGTGTGGCCATACTAATTTCTAACAAAGTTGACTTCAAACTTAAATCAATCAGAAAAGATAGAGAGGGACATTTTATACTCATAACAGGAACAGTTCATCAGGATGAAGTCTCAATCCTGAATATCTATGCCCCTAATATAAAAGCACCCACGTACATAAAAGAAACATTACTAAATCTCAAGGCTGCCAGCAAATGGCACACACTAATAGTAGGAGACTTCAACACTCCTCTCTCACCAGTGGAAAGGTCAATCAGACAGAAACCTAACAGAGATATAAGAGAATTAATGGAGGTAATGAATCAAATGGACTTAACAGACATCTATAGAACATTCCACCCAAATAGGAAGAATACACCTTCTTCTCTGCAGCTCATGGAACCTTCTCAAAAATCGACCACATAGTCGGTAACAAAGCAAACTTCCACAGTTACAGAAAAATATTCGTAACCTCCTGCATCTTATCAGACCACCATGGATTAAAGTTAGAATTCAACAACAATACTACCCCCAGAAAGCCTACAAACTCATGGAAACTGAACAGTTAACTTCTGAACCATACCTGGATCAAGGAAGAAATAAAGAAAGAAATCAAAGTCTTCCTTGAATTCAATGAAAATAAAGAAACAACCTATTCAAACTCATGGGACACTATGAAAGCAGTCCTGAGAGGAAAGTTTATGGCACTAAGTGCCCACTTAAAGAAAACAGAGAAAGCACACATTGGAGACTTAACAGCCCACCTGAAAGCTCTAAAAAAAAAAAGCAGACTCACCTAGAAGGAGTAAAAGACTGGAAATAATCAAACTGAGGGCAGAAATCAACAAAATAGAAACACAGAAAACAATCCAAAGAATCAATGAAACAAAAAGCTGGTTCCTAGAGAAAATCAACAAAATTGATAAACCCCTATCCAAACTAATCAAACGGCAGAGAAAATATGCAAATTAATAAGATCAGAAATGAAAAGGGGGACATAACCACAGACACAGAGGAAATTCAAAGAATCATTAGATCTTACTACAAAAGCCTGTATGCCACAAAACTGGAAAATGTAAAAGAAATGGACACGTTTTTAGATAAATACCATATACCAAAGTTAAACCAGGACCAGGTGAACAATCTAAATAGACCTGTTAGTCGCGAAGAATTAGAAGCTGTCATCAAAAACCTCCCTACCAAAAAAAGCCCAGGACCAGATGGTTTCAATGCGGAATTCTACCAGAACTTCCAAGAAGAGCTGATACCTATACTCCTTAGTGTATTTCACAATATAAAAACAGAAGAGTCATTGCCAAATTCCTTTTATGAAGCTACAGTCAATCTGATACCAAAACCACACAAAGACTCAACCAAGAAAGAGAATTACAGGCCAATCTCACTCATGAACATCGATGCAAAAATACTCAACAAAATACTGACAAACCGTATCCAAGAACACATTAGAAAAATTATCCATTATGATCAAGTAGGCTTCATCCGAGATGCAGGGCTGGTTCAATATACGAAAATCTATCAATGTAATCCACCATATAAATAAACTGAAAGAAAAAACTCATATGATCATTGCATTAGATGCTGAAAAAGCCTTTGACAAAATTCAACATCCCTTTATGATAAAAGTCTTGGAGAGATTAGGGATACAAGGGTCATATCTAAATATAATAAAAGCTATTTTCAGCAAATCGACAGCAAACATCAAACTAAAGCCATCCCACTAAAATCAGGAACACGACAAGGCTGTCGACTCTCTCCATACCTCTTCAATATAGTGCTTGAAGTTTTAGCAATAGCAGTAAGACAACATAAGGGCATCAAGGGGATTCGAATTGGGAAGGAAGAGGTTAAACTTTCATTATTTGCAGATGTTATGATAGTGTACATAAGCGACCCCAAAAACTCCACCAAAGAACTCCTAAAGCTGATAAACACCTTTAGTAATGTGGCAGGATACATGATCAACTCCAAAAAATCAGTCGCCCACCTATACGCAAAGGATATGGAAGCAGAGAGGGAAATCAGAGAAACATCACCTTTCACAATAGCCACAAATAGCATAAAATATATTGGGGTAACTCTAACCAGGGAAGTGAAAGATCTATTTGACAAGAACTTTAAGGAATTGAAGAAAGCAATTGAAGAGGATACCAGAAAGTGGAAAGATCTCCCTTGCTCTTGGATTGGGAGGATCAACATAGAAAAAATGGCAGTTCTACCAAAGGCAATTTATAGATTCAATGCAACCCCATCAGAGTCCCATCAAAATTCTTCACAAATCTTGAGAGGACAATAATCAACTTTATATGGAAAAACAAAATACCCAGGATAGCCAAAACAGTCTTGTATAATAAAGGAACTTCTGGAGGCATTACCATCCCTGACTTCAAACTCTACTACAGAGCTACAGTATTGAAAACAGCTTGGTATTGGTATAAAAACAGAGAAGTCGACCAATGGAATCGTATAGAAGACCCAGATTTTAACCCACAAACCTATGAACACCTCATTTTCGATAAAGGAGCTAAAAGTATACAATAGAAGAAAGAAAGCGTCTTCAACAAATGGTGCTGGAACAACTGGATGTCAACCTGTAGAAGAATGAAAATTGGCCCATATCTATCACCATGCACAAAACTCAAGTCCAAATGGATCAAAGACCTCAATATCAGTCTGAGCATACTGAACCTGATAGAAGAGAAATTGGGAGGTACCCTACAACAGACAGGCACAGGCGATTGCTTCCTAGGTATAACCCCAGCAACACAGACATTAAGGGAAACATTGAATAAATGGGACCTACTGAAACTGAGAAGATTCTGTAAAGCAAAGGACACTGTCACTAAGACAAAAAGGCAACCCACTGACTGGGAGAAGATCTTCACCAACCCCGCAATAGACAAAGGTCTGATCTCCAAAATATATAAAGAACTCAAGAAACTAGACTTTAAAATGCTACTCAACCCAATTTAAAAATGGGGCACTGAACTGAACAGAGAATTCTCAACAGAAGATGTTCAAATGGCCAAAAGACACTTAAGGTCATGCTCAACCTCCTTAGCGATCAGGAAAATGCAATCAAAACAACTTTGAGATATCATCTTACACCTGTCAGATTGGCTAAAATCAAAAATACCAATGATAGCCTTTGCTGGAGAGGTTGTGGAGGAAGGGGTTCCCTCATCGATTGCTGGTGGGAATGCAAACTTGTGCAACGACTTTGGAAAGCAGTTTTTCGGTTTCTCAGGTTTCCAGATTGTTCTTGTGTCAAATGCAACTTCAGCATTGCATAGTATAATGGAGCCTCTCTAGTCTGTGACCCTTAGCCCTCCACCATGGCTTCACTGTATTTAAGTCCCTTGTTCAGGTCCCCATTCAGATGGGTGGTCACTTGTGAAGAACCACTACCTATGTGGACTTTAAGTTCCTTTCACAGCTTCAAGTTTAGTTCATCTTTATTTCTGCACACAGGCTGCTCATGTTCCCCACCGTGAGTGTCACAGAGGCTGATGGCCTAACACAGAGATAGGAGCCAGGGCAACAAACCTGGGGGCCTTACTCCCCACCCCTATAGCCTTCTTCGCTGTCACAAGATGCTCTCAGAGTTCCTGATGAGGAAAGATCCTTCTCTGGGACCATGAAGTTCACACATCTGCCCTGGTTCTTTATTAGTCCTCTGTGTGAGTCTCTAGTCTTCTCTGTGAGCCTCAGCTCCTTCATGTGGGGCTCTGACCTTCTGTCGCACAGGGTTACAAACTATAATAACAGCAGCTGAAATTGTATTCACTTGTACTTATAATACCTGAACATTAATTGAATACTGTTCAATAAACAACATGAATTTTCACTTTACTCTCACAGCCAAGGAAACAGGTTTTTACCTCCCTCCTGTTTCTTAAATGGAGACATGGGGGCTGAGGGCTGTAAAGTGACTTGTCCAGGGTGATAGAGCCATGACTGGAGCCTGACTCTGCCAAACTTCAGTCTGGGTTTGTAACTTAAGTGTCACCAAGTTTTCCTTTGGGGGACTGACTTGAACTCTGTGCTCCTCCCTTTCAGAGCCATCCTGAATACCAGCCTCTCCCCACTCCTGAAGCTTCAGAGTGCTCCTTCCCAGGGGCCTGAGAATGCACTCCTGTAGCTGAGGGTGTGGGGCTCTAAATTTCACTTAGTTCTTTCTGCATGCTTTCTGGTTCCAGGCTGTCCTGGGCCTGTGAATCCTTCTGACAGGTGATTAGCCTGCCCATGGAAACCCCGGCAGGAGGGCTCAGTGGTGATGGAGGAGTTACAGTAGCGGTGGGTTGAGGTCCTTATTGTACTTACTTTTTGTCAAGTCCTTCTCTGCTGGGGTTTTGGTCTGCTGAGGCTCCAGATTCATCTGCTCCCCCCAATTCTGGGTGGAACCCACGACCTGTTGGCCCTTTTGCTGAGCCTCCTCTGCGCCACTTGTCTTCTTGGACTGAACTTCTTCCATGGTGATGGTGCTTGGCTGTGCAGCTCTTGCTGGCAGAGCTTTGCTTTTCCCTTTTGTTGTTGCTCAGAACAGGAGGCAGTGGATCCCGGTCTCTGACAACCGTTTCCGCTCTGGGAAAGGGTGTTTGATCAGAACCCATGGAGAAGATCGGGAAAAGGAAGAACAGAGCAAGCATTACAGGGAGATGGTCCTCTGATCACAACAACCGAAGGATTCTAGTCTCTCTTGGGGATGGAGACTGTGTGCCCAGGTGCAGGCGTTTGGACTTTATAGGGCAAAAGAGGGGGCTCTGGGAGGAAGGTTTATCAGTGCATGTGTTCTTTATGGATTCTTGAATGATCTTGGCAGATATTCTTGGCACTACATCGGCTTTCCTGTCAGGGAAGTTATTCTGAGTTGGGTTTTCCCAGCTATCTAAGGTTTCTTCTCTTAGGTCATTAAGGTCATTTATCTAACACTGAGGACCCATTATAAGAAGGGGGTATATTTTCTCATTGCCTGCTTCCAGCAGGAGGGGGAAGGCAGAGGTCAGGCTAGGCTCTATTCCTAGGGTGTATGGGGCATAGGTTTGGGTGACTTCATGAACCAGGAAAACAGTTATAACTTATACTGCTGCAGTGGGTTCTGTGATTGCTGTCATTCATTCCCAGAGGAACCTTTAAAAACCGTTAATAGATGGGGCTACAGTCAGGAAGTAAGATGAGAATCAAGAAAGGTGACCCAGCAAGCTCGTAGCCAGGGTACCCAATGTCCTAATGTGGACCTAGTGATGGCAAGGATTTGATCCAGGAGGAACTTGTGTGAACTTTTAAAGGACAGGGAAAATAGAGAAGGAGGAATGGAGAGATCAAGGGGAGGAGCCAGAGTGTAAGGGAACAAAAGCTCACCCTTAGGAAGATGACAGTCACTGAATCTTTGTCTGGTCCTTAATTAAGTCTGTGGTCCCTCTCAACCAGCTTGGGTTTGTTGGTGCAGAATCCGCACTGTTCCTGGAGGAAGACACAGTTCCCACCACCAGCAGCTGACAGGAGATCTAGGTCTCTAATTTTGAAGAACCACAGCAGTGAAGATTTGGCCCAGGCTAGCCATAAAAACTGATGGATGTAGCTTTCTTTTGACATTAGCCACTTTCCCCAGGAAATAGTTTATATGATACTGTTCTTTTAAACAAACTGCATGGCATAAGTTATCATCTTAGGCAAGCCCTGCTGGTCCCATGGATTACTTTTGTCTTTTTATTTCTCATTCTCAGGCTTCCCACTTAACACCTCCCCACTCACGACCCTTATACCTGCAGGTTCATGAAAGTCAGGACAGAGGAGGGTGAGAATAGGCTATGACAGGAGCAGACACATGGAGCATACAGGGAAATCCAGCGACCTTCCACCCACCAGGGCTGGCCTGTAGATTCTCCAAGCAGGGGTGGAGCCTGGGCCCGGGCTCTCAGGACAAGGTCCCCCATGTCTGCCGCAGTGTGCCTTAGTGCATTTATCGTCCCATAACTCAAATAGTTCGGTGGACTCTGTTGGTCCCACTACTCACCCTGCTCTTTTAGGGGGCTCTCTGATGCATGCTTCCCTGGCCAAGGCTTCTCAGCTAGTAAGAGTAGTTTTGAAAGTGAAAGAGACCCAGCTCCTCCAGGAAGCCAGGCAGGAATCAGAGTCTGCACAGATGGCAGATGGTCTTCCTCTGGACCCTGTGAGTGGAAGTTGAGCATTGTTCAGCTGGTTTCCTGTTGTGAATTCTCTGCAGAAGCCTGGGCTGGAGGAGGAGTCCCTTGAGAGCTTCAGCCAGGCCTGCAGAGGCACCGCCTGCTGAGTGCAGGACTCAGGTCTGAGCCTCACTTCTTTCATCCAGTAAAGCAGAGTATCCCAGGTTTGCCACCAGGTTCCAGTTCAGCAGAATCTCCTGGAGCTCCCAGGTTCGTGCTCTGGATCTCTGGACTCTCTCTCCTCCCTGTAGCCTGTCCAGCCCACAGGCTTTTCATTTCAGGAAGTGGTTCTTAGGCCCAAACCCCGTGTATTTTTTTTAACTCCTGAAGTCTTGGGTTGATGTCTTTGGTGCATTTGGAGTTGAGTGCACTACAGGGTGAGAGCAGAGGAAGGTTCTTTACATGCAGACATCCAGTTTATCAGCACCACGTGTCAGCAAGGCTTTCTCTTTGCCAGTGAATAAATACTTTAGTCACCAATGAGTAATTTTTGCTTGTCATTACACTTTAAAACAACAACAACAAAAATCCCTTATTTTTATCATCTGAAACTTTTTCCATCCAAAACATTGTTATTCAATAAATTGTTTTAAGCTAGGACATATGTGGCAAGTTATTTAAGACATACATTAAAATAATCTCAGGCAATGTTATTATAGGATGAAAACCTTGCCAGAACACATGATTACCTTAAAAAAAAAATCACTGCTGAATTTATAAATCTTAGTCTGTTTTGATAAGGTGTGATTTCAGAAGTTTGAAAACTATACCCTTGCTACATTTTTAATTTCTCCTGAACTGTTTATAACTTAAGAAAAGAAAATAAACAGCAAATAAAATTAAAATTCTCGAGTTTAAATAACCTGAAAATATGTTTGAAAAAGCAGTTTATTGTATGTATTTTCACACTTAGTTTGAATCTGCCATCTAGTGTATAGTCTCATTTGCATATACTGAGCTATTTGTTGACCACAACTGTGGTGTGACTTTTCTGGGGAGATTAATATCTGCCCTAACTTCTGACCTTTCCACTGCCCAAAGACTGACTCATTAAGTTCATCTCAATGAATAGAAATGAATTTGTTAAGGATTACTCATAGAGCAATTGAGAGACCACAGGAATTTGCATGGACCCCTCCCCTGAAGATGCCACACCCTCTCTTACCTAGCTCCTTTTACCTTGAGCTCTGTCTGTCCCTCAAGTGATGGAAACTTTGGTTCTTAGCGCAACTTAGTGTGAAAGCAGCAGAGGAGACCCCAGGCTAACTATATGTTCACGTCTATTCAGTCTGCCCATGTCCGTGTCAGGGGCTCTGCTGTAGGGCAACACTGTTCATATAGGAAACGGTCACTTGTTTCACTGCAGTCATGCGTGTTGGGCGCCACAGTCAGTCTTGCTGCAATCTGGAGGTGATGAGGACTCAGAGGTCTGTGTCATTCACCAGCTGTGTCCAGACCAAGCATGGCTGCCGTAACTGGAAGGAACCCCTGCACACATGTTAAAGTAAATTCTTCTCGGCCATGGATTGTAATGCAACCATGAACCTATGGCAGCTTCTGCCACTAGACAATAAACAAGAATATAGGATCAAGAACTCACACTGTGACGAAGAGTGATAAAGAAATCGTTGATGGACTTCTAGGATTTGATGATCTTGTCAATATGGTGTCACAGTTTAAAATTACACCAGAAGAAGAAGGATAGAAAATTACATTTAGTCGTATCAGGTCTAACAGTTCGTTTTCTGGATTGGACCTCCTAGAAAGACCTTCACTATCTGTATTTTTTCCAGAGGCCATGGTATTGGTGGTCAGTGCTGCTGCCCTAGGCCATGATGAAACCTGAGGTCAATGCAGAGATCTGTGGTCTATGCTGCCACCTGAAACAATTTCGATGTCTGTGGTCCATGTTGTGGATGCAGGCCATGTTTGGGTCATTGATCCTACTGCAGCCAGTGGTTGTTCTGACATCTGAGGCCCATGTTACCACTGAGGGCCATGTGGACGTGCGCTGTCTGTGCCACTGTCAGAAGCCATGTTGATATCCATGGGCCCTGGGCCTGCTGAAGGCCATGTTGATGTGGGTGTTCTTTGAGGTCTTCTGGGGTCATGTGGATGTCTGTTGTCTGTGCCGTTACCAGAGGCCATGTTGATGTCCGTGGGCCTGGCTATCACTGAGGTACATAGTGGTGTTCATGGCCCATGTTACCCCAGAGGCCATGTTGACAGCTTTGGCCCGTGCTGCTGATAAAGACTGTGATGGTGCCTGTGCTCTGTGCTTCAGCAGAGGGCCGTCCTGTCGTCTGTTGTCTGCACTCCCACAGGACATCAAGAGGAAGTTCCTGGAAAGTGCTGAGTCCGTAGACCAGGTGGATGTTCGTAGCAGTGCTATTGCCAGAAACCAAGTAGAAGCCCATGATTCATGATTCCACTGACTGTAAAGGGCAAGGAAGCTACTTTTACAGCGATATTGATTACTGCAGATTCACGGTTTTGAAACAGGGACATAGATGTTTCTGTGACTCATATTTTTTCCTTTCCTTAATTTTTCTTCCTTCCTCCCCTTTCTTTCCTTTCTTTCTTCTTCTTCATTTTTGGTGGGAGAGGTTAGAAGGGTGGGAGGATATTCATGCAGGGACTGGGAAGTCAGTGTGATTGGGCTGCATTATGGAAATTCCCAAATAAGCAATACAAATATTATGTTGGAAAATATAAAAAACACATTTGAGGAGTCAAGAGCCAAAGATTGTGGTTTTTAATTTTGCAATGTTTCTCCTGGAGGACACAAAATGTTAAATAAAAAATTTTATAATGTAAGAAAGGACAGGCAGGAGAATGCAGCCAGCCCTCCACTCCAAAACGAAGAAGGAGGTGCCCTTTGCTCTCTGTTGTGACTATTGGTATTGGTTCACACTGCCAAAGACATTTTATTGACAGGGAAGCCACAGCTGGAAACTTGACACAAAAAACTTGTCACTAATGTATTTTAACAGTAAAAAATAAAAAAAGCTGTGAATGTACCAGTATGTGATTGAAGCAACCAAACACTTGACCACTGTCCAGGTGACATGTCCTTTGGAGGACCCAAGTTGAGGACCTCAGGTATGGGGACTGTGTCCGTGTGGATTTGCTGCTGGACACAGAGTCTGTCCTGTCATAACTTGTTTCTCAGAGCATCCTAACCACATCAGCAGAAGGCCTGGGTTACCTAAAGCACTCAGTGACCTTGCGTTCCAGCACACAGCCAGAAGAAAGGAATGTGAACTTCTTTTTATATACCAATAATTCATGAAATGAAATTAGTATACCTAAATATATTTCATTTTATATATCTTTTAAGTAACTCAGACTTAAATTTATATTTACAAATTGGTATTGATATTGTTGTTGGTTTTTTTTCTCTTTGCTCTTCTGGTTCTTTAGGAGGTCAACTAGCTAGCTTCAAAATATATCACATGGAGGCTTATTCTTTTTGTTTGTTTGTTTGTTTGTTTTTTGAGACAGGGTTTCTCTCTAGCTTTTGGAGGAAGCTTATTCTTACTTCTATGCCCTGCCCTAGCTTGCTTTGTTTCTATCCAGCTTTTCTTAACTAAGTTATTCAGTCTACCTTTTGCCTCTGGGTTTTACCTTTTTCTATTTCTGTATATCTTCCTTTACTTCTTACTCTATGGCTTGCTATATAGGTGGGTGGCTGGCCCCTGGCGTCCTCCTTTCCTTCTTTTTTCCCTAGATCTTTGATCCTTTCTTCTCAGATTTCTCCTCCTACTTATTCTTTCTGCCTGCCAGCCATGCCTATCCTTTCTCCTGCCTTGCTGTTGGTCGTTCAGCTCTTTATTAGACAAATCAGGGGTTTTAGACAGGCAAAGTAGCACAGCTTCACAGAGTTAAACAAATGCAACCTAAAAGAATGCAGCACACCTTTGAATCATTAAAACAAATATTCCATAGCATAAATAAACGTAGCACAACTTCAACTAATATTCCACAGCATGATATTTTAGCATTTTCTCTTATTTACAAGGAAACCCAAGGTTTTATATCTTTTGTATACATTTAAGAGCCTTGAGTTCCCTTGTAATATCCAACTATTTAGTTTTATTTCCAAACTCCCAATGAAGTCAATGTAGCAGAAAGGAAGGTCAAAACATGGAATTATCTCTTATCAAATAAAACCCTAGAGGATTCTGTGTAAGAATCTTGGGAGAAGCTTTCTGCCTGTGACAACATGAAGGGTAGGCATGACAATAAGGAAAATACTGTGTCCTAAGAGATAAAGAGAGGGAGAACTTCAGAGATTCCCACAGGCTGAGCTAGCACACCTGCGGAGTCCAGAGGAGAAGATGGGAGGCACTGAGAAGCCAGGATAACAGGAAAACAGCTTTGGTTATGAGTCTGGGAAGTAGGGGACCAGAAACGTGATCCAGAGGGTATCCAGACAGCCTGGGCAAAGAAACTGGTAGGCCTACCCTTGTGGCAAACATACCATCATGAACATTGAGTCCTACTTTGGTAGATGGGTGAGCAATAAAGAGGAATCCCAATTTGTCATTCTTTTATATGTTTGTCTTTGTGTGTGAATGTGTGTACATTTGTGTGTGTGTGTGTTTGTGTGTGTCTTTGAATGTATATCTGTCTGATTATGGTGCTGGGAGTAGAATTCTGAGCCTATGCAAGAGCAGCAAGGCTCTTAATCACAGTCTTATGTCTGCCCCTCATTTTAAAATTGTACCATCAGTTCCCTTTTTCCTCCCTCCCTCCCTCCCTCCCTCCCTCCTTCCCTCCCTCCCTCCCTCCTTCCCTCCTTCCCTCCCTCCCTCCCTCCCTCCCTCCCTCCCTCCCTCCCTCCCTCCCTCCGTCCCTTCCTTCCTTCCTTCCTTCCTTCCCTTCAACAGGCTTTCCTTATGTAACAGTTCTAACTGTCCTAGAAGTTCCTTTGTAGATGAGGTTGGCCTTGAAGTCACGGAGATCCACCCGTTTTTACCTCCCAAGTACTGGATTTAAGGCATGCACCTCCACTGCCAGGATGTACATCAGGTTCTTAAGCTGTGAATCACATCTCTGTATGGGATGATGTCACTCTGGCAATTGCAAAATTTTGACAAGAAAAATGTTTTGTGTACATGAAATGGCCAAGCTTAATTCAAATGTGCACTGAATCTGAGGCGTTTCTGCAGTGTGTGCCATGTTGCATCATGTGACTTCCTCACACCTCTGGTTCTGAGCACCCGGCCTGAGTACTTTGTACTGCACGAACCCACACACCACACAACCACACACAACACAACCACACACCACACAACCCCTGTGATGCTTCTGAAACACCTTGGCTCATAGTTGAGGTTATCGTTTGCTGTGATTACAGCATTTCCCTATACATGAAAGACCTTCTGCTCTTATAGAAACATGATAACTTCATAACGGATTGTAAAAATTTAAATATTTTTCTATTTTTGTTTTTTAACTTGTAAGTAACAAGTTAACATGTATTTTTGTAGTGGTATTTCATTTATATTTTTAATAAATAAAGCTTGCCTGAAGATCAGAGAGGAAAAGAGCCCTACTGGTCAGCCTTACAGACCAGGCAGTATTAACACACACCTTTAATCCCAGTAGCCACACTAGTTGAAATAGAAACGGGGCAGTGTGTGCCTTTAATCCCAGTGGTACACACCTTTGATTCGAGAACTAGAGAGTATTATAAAATGGGAAGAGACCGTTTTCAGGCTCAGTCTCATTCTGAGGTTTCCTGGAGACAGAATCACCATTTCAGACTGAGGTTCAGTAAGAGTTAGGGGCTGGTTGCTTTACTTTTCTGGTCTTCAAGCTGAACCCCAATATCTGTTTCTGAGATTTTATTAACTGTGCTTCATGTCTGTATTGTATTATGGGAGAACATTTGAGTTTACATGTGTTACTATGTTCATCCTACTGATCCATGAGCATGGGAGAGCTTTCCATCTTCTGATATCTTCTTCAATTACTTCCTTCAAAGACTTGAAGTTTCATCATACATTTGTTTCCTTTGCTTGGTTAGAGTTATGTCAAGATATTTTATTTTATTTGAGGCTAAGATGTTTCTTTGTTTTTCTGTCCATTTGTCACTTGTAGAGATGGTTATGAATTAACTTGGTATCCAGCTACTTTGATCAAATTGTTTTTTATCAGATTTAGGAGTTTCCCAGTGGAATTTTTAGGGACAGTTATGTGTATTATCAAATCATCTACAAATAAAGATATTTTGAGTACTTCCTTTCCTATTTATATCCCCTTGATCTCCTTCAGCTTATACATCTTATAAACAATAAGCCTTAGCTTATTGCTCAAACTAAGACTTTAAATACTATTTTGACTAAATATGGAGAGAGTCAATAACCTTCTCTTGCTCCTGCTTTTAGTGGAATTGCTTTGATTTTCTCTCAATTTAAATTGATGTTGGCTATGGACTTTCTGTGAACTGCTGTTATTATGTTTACATATGTTCTTTTTATCCATCGTGTCTCAAGAACTTTCATTATGACGGGGAGTTGGATTTGTTAAAGGCCTTTTCTGGATCTAATGAAATGATGAGCTTATCATGTGTTTTCCATTACTATCTTTAAGTTTGTTTATATGGCAGATTATAGTTGTTGATTTTCATATATATATATATATTTTTTTTTATTTTATTTTATTTTTTTATTTTTTTGATTTTCATATATTGAACCATCCCTGCAACTCTGGAATGAAGCCTACTAGATAATCACCGATGATCTTTTCGATGCGGTCTTGCATTTGAAATGCAAGTATTCTTTAAATTCATTTTTAATGTTTCTTCTAACATATTAAGTATTATTTCTTTTTATTTATTCTTTGTGTCTTTCACATCATGCATCTCAATTCCATTTATTTCCTCATCCCTTTGTATCTGCTTTCTGTCCTTGCAACCTCTCCCCCCAAAATAACATAAATTTCAGAAGAAAAAAATTAAAATCATCAATCTTGTCATGAAAGCCGTAGTGTGACACAGTGAGTCATGCAGTAAACCGTTTATTCAGATATCTTTATTCACAAGTGTTCATTGCAAAGGTCATTGATCTCGTTCTGGGCTTCTGGTTTTTGCTACACTCTTGATGCTGGGCCCTCATTGGACTCCTCTTGGATAGTCTGCTGTTGCCTTGTGTTATGGAAATTCTCCAGCTTTGGGTCTGCAATACCAGCCCCTTCATTTGCTCCAGCAGATTATACATGGGTTAGATGTTATTGACCAACCTATAACCCTGGTTCTGGGCCTGGACAGTTGCAGGATTAGTCAATCCACCAGCCAGCTCTTGCTTCTTATCAGTTTCACCAGGGAGACCTCTCCTGCATTGACCTGGCTAGCTCATCCTTTGCAGAGATAAACAAGGGGTGGGGCCAGTTCTCCTACTTTCCTGCTTTTAGGGTCAGCTCTCCCACACCTATCCCATCAGGGACAGCTCTATTGTGTTACCCAGGGGAGGTATAGGGTCCACTCTCCAGAGTGCTTCAGTAGGTGAGGGGCAGGACCAGTTCTCTCCAGAGTTATAGTCAGTAAGGTGTGGTAAGGGGTGGTGCCAAGTCTACCTTCTAGACCTTTGGTGGTATCAGGAGTCATAGACATCAATACACACTTTGAATGCATCAGGGTCATGAACCCAGACCTGGGCCCCAGCAGCAGCCCAGGCCCTGACATCACCATGGCTCTGGCTGGCAATCAAGCCACCCTCATCTGCCTGCTCCTCACCACTTTCACCTCTTCAGATCTGCCTCTGTCCACAGGACACAAACCGTTCTGTCTTTTTTCTCTCCCATACCATAACGTACATTTGTAGACCATAATTGTGCCTGTTTGCCCCGTGCCATCTATGGGTCTCTTCCCACTCAGCCATCTTGGCTCAGGACAGGACCATCATTCCTCCTCAGAGCCCAGGGCAGCCCCCTTTGGCCTGCTTGTGGGTCTTGTCTGACTCAGTCTGTCGTGGTGCTGGGCAGGACTCTACTGCCCCAAATCATAATGGGGCCTGACTACCTAGTACCAGAGGGCAGTGAAATTCTTCCTGCCCCAAGTCTAGAGACCTGGGGTGGACCTGTGCTTGGCCTCTGGGGTCCACCAGGCCTAAACTGCAAGTATTTTACAAGTATTTTTTCATTTTTGTTCATTAAGGAAATTGGACTGCAATTCTTTCTTTGCTGAATCTTTTTTTTTTTTTTTGAGTATCATGCTGACTGTGGTCTCATAAAATGAATATGGCGATACTAATTCTGCTCCTATTTTGTGCGATAATTTGAGGAGTATTAGGTCTTCATTGAATGATTGGTAGAAATCTGCACTAAACCATCTGGTCCTGGTCTATTTCATGTTTGGAAAACTTTTAGTGACTACCTCTGTTTCACTAGGGGTTATATATCTGTGCAAATTGCTTATCTGAACTTGATTTAACTTTGATAAGATGTGTGTATTGAGAAAATTATCCATTTCTTATAGATTTTTCAATTTGTTGGAGCACTGGTTTTTAAAATATGTCTTTATGATCTCTTGATTTCTTTGGCGTCTGTTGTTATGTCTCCCTTTTGTTTCTGATATTATTAATTTGAATATTCTCTTTCTGCCTCTTATTTAATTTGAGTAAGAATTTATGAATTTTGTTGATTTCCTCAAAGAAACAACTATTTGTTTTATTGTTGTGGAATATTCCTTTTCACTGTATGAAGACGTGTCACTGGGATTGGTTTACAAAAGAAAAGCTGAATGGCCATAAGCTAGGCAGGCAAGAGGTAAGGCAGGACTTCCTGGGGCAGAGAGCTCTGGGAAGAGGAAAGGCAGAGTCACCAGCCAGATGTCCAGGAAGCAGGACAGGCAATACAGAGCAAAGATAAACAAGCTCCGCAAAAGAATGTATATTTAAGAATATGTGTTAATTTAAGTTATAAGAGCTAGTACAACAAGCCTAAGCTAGGGCAAAGCTTTCATAATTAAAAATAATCTTCTGTGTCATTTTAAAAGAACTTTCAGCCCAAAGAAAAATTTGTCTACATTTTATTGATTTTTAAAAAATTTTCTCTTTGTTTGTATTTTACTATTTTCAACCCTGAGTTTGATTATTTCTTGCGATCTACTCCTCTTGAGTGTGATTAATTCTTTTGTTATTGTTCTAGAGCTTTCAGGTGTGTTGTGAAGTTGCTAGAATTAGATCTCTGTAGTTTTTTAATGTATTCACTAGCACTATGAACTTGCTTCTTAGCGCTGCTTTCCTTGTGTCCCATAAGTTTGGGCATATCATGTATTCATTTTCCTTGAGTTCTAGAAAGCCTTTAATTTCTTTATTTCTGTGTTGATCTATTTTTTTTAATGAGAAGATAGTTTTTCGTTTTCCATGAGTTTGTATGCTTTCTGTTGTTGTTGATCCAGCTGTAATTCATGGTGATCTGACAGGATGCAAGACATTATTTCAATTTTCTTGTACCTGTTGAGTCTTGCTTTGTGTCTGAGTATATCATCAATTTCGGGAAAATTCCACGAGGCTTAGAGAAGAAGGCAAATCCCTTTGTGCTAGGCTGACTGCAGGTCTCCTCCCCTCCTCAGCTCCCACTAACCCAAGTCTCATCCCCAACTAAAAAGAACACCTACTGTGGTCTCCTTTCCCCTCTGAGGACACTTCCTTCAAATCTCAAAAATCCTCTGCTCCAACCTTCCTTCCCCCAACTCATCCCAGGAGCTCAGCCTCCAAACCAGCTGGCATTCATTCCTGTGATCACACCAGCTGTGTAGTCATGGAAACAGGTAAGCTAACTGAGGACCTTCACTACTCCCTCCTCTCCCCCAAACCCAATACCCCAGTCTCATCACTATCTCTGCAACAGAGCACCTGTTTTTCTGCCTTCCTTCCTCCTCTGCCACCATCTCCTGTGGATCCCACAGACTTTCCCTCCCAGCCTCTCTACCCCACTTGTTGCTTTATCCCAGCCTCCAATTCCTGCAGATACTGCCTGATAACCCACAGGCTACTCCTGCCAGGGAAGCAGGTAGGTTGTGTATAGATTTTCCTTTCTCCTTCTGTCCCTCTAGATCCAATCCAGTCTCACCCCCAGTGCTATAGCCGACCTGTGAGTGACCTTTTTTTACTGTCTCTCCTCTCATTTAGTCTCATAGGAGACTAAAGAAGCAGGTTCTTGTTGAACACTGATCTCCTCCCTCCTGTGAACTCCTTCCGACTCTCAGCCTAGCCCCATTCCTAAGAGTCAGCTGTCAATGATAAGAAATAAGTTTTACTGGGAAACCTCACTGACCACACATATTAGGTGCATAAAATTTCTTACCAGGTGGTGAAAGTCAGGTCGGCAGAAGGAAGGCTACCAGACATCATACAACAGGCCATTTTCCTCAAATCACACCTCTGAGGTATGAATCGAGGTAAGTGATGCTATTAGTTAGTACAATACCACTGTCTCCAGTTTAGAAACCAGAGCATGGCATCTCAGAGAGAATGCACACTTCGTGGTCTATCAGAACAAACTAGTTGGTCTGGTACCACCCTGATGTTTTTTTTTCTGTGTCATTTTTGGTTCTTTCTGCTAATTCATTTATTGTTTATGATTGTTGCATTTTTACACCCTCTGCCCCCCTGTCACTTGTCTTTACTATTATGATGTCATTGTTCCTCCTAAGCTTATCACATCCCAGTTTCCATACACTGGCTTGTTACTCTGTGGAGCCAATGCTAGCTGTGTAACTCAGAGACCTCTCTGTGAGGAACAATGTTCTTATTTGTCTTCAGGAAGACAGAGCAGAGCTTCTTAAACTCTTTCCACTTGTGGAAGCAGTTGTGCCCACTTCTGACTGTGAATTAAATTAATTGGTTCTTGAAAATGATTATATTCCTGTTCCTAGACCTGGGGAGTAACAGAAGTCTGACAGATTCTGCCCTTGTTCTTGAGAGACTTCCTGTATAATTACTGCATACACTCGAGCCTTCATATATATTTTTCTTTAAAAAAAGAAAAAAGAACCCAACAACATAATGAATAGAGGAGGGACTTGTAAATTAAGTTCTTTACAAATACAAGGCATTATTATTTGAATTCTCCACAATGCTAAAGAATAAAACTGATTTTAATGATGTAAAAAAAAAATTTCCTACCAGGCAGCAAACACCCATCACACTCTCCCATAGTCAGAATAAACAGCAACCAAGGTACAAACACCTACCCAAAGCAAAACAAATCCAGATATCAGTACTTAGACCTTTAATCATTCCAGTTCCAGATGCCTAGATGACTGTATAAAAATACAGTCAATAACATCCAAGCAAATATATCTCAACTAGAGCCCACCTATTCACCACAGCAGTGCCAGAATATTCCAACATAGTTAAAGCACAAGAAAAAGGTCTTAAAAGTTTGTATGAAGATGATAGAGGTCCTCAGAGATTAAATTAATAAATCCCTTAAAGAAATCCAGGAGAATCCAAACACTGTGAGGAAAGGAACAAATCCCTTAAAACATTTAAATAACACAAAGAACAAGGGAAGTAAATGAGTAAGTTGTTCAAGACCTGAAAATAGAAATAGAATGAATAAAGACAACAAAAACTGAGGGTGGGAAATATTTAAGAAGCCCCCTTCCTTTCCTATTCATAAGAATTCACTTTCCAGGGAAAGCACCCTCTCATTGCCTCCATTGCCATGCTCCCAGTTCTGCTTGTATCATGGTTGGTCAGGTGGTTTTGAGATGGCCACTCAGGCCATAAAGCCAGCTGGACAAGGCTCAATAGACTTGGTGGCTCCATTGGAAGTTTTCTGAGATGCACATCCCATATGAACAGGATGGGGAAGGGCAAGAGGGGATGTCTGGGTCCCCAAGAGATGTCCTAGGAACATTGCCATTTGAATGGCAACTCAGATGGCCACTGGTTTATAGATGGAGAAACTGGAGGGCCAAAGGAAGGTCAGGCAGAGCCAGGACTCAAAGAAGAGTGCACCCCTCAACCACTAAGATGTCAGGATCCCACAGAGACACCACCTGACCTCTCAAAGAGGTCCATGATCAGGTGAGGATGTGTTTCCTTTAGAGCTTGGTAGACTTGGTCTTTGCTGGCCCTGTTCCAGGACCGACTGAGGCTGAAGAACTTCCGCATCTTGTCTTGGGTGGTGGCTTCAGCCCGCACTGCTCCATACTCCTCTTCACTCAGCACCAGACCATGCAGCTTGTCCAAGAGAGGGTCCACTGATGTCACTCGGGCCACCAGCTGCTCCCGATGCTGGTCCACAAAGTGTAGCAAGGTAGGAGCATCTAGGAGTGAAGATCAACACTGAGCATAGAAAGAGGCCTCTACAGACTCTTCCACTGTCTGCTCAGTTTTTTTTTTAATGTATTTCATCTGCATTGTGCATCACTGGTTCCCTTCCTCCTCTGGGAAGTCAAGAGAAAAAATATTTGTATCCTTCCTGAGGCCAGTTATTAGTCTGACACTCTGCATAACTAAGAGGAAGGGTGTATGGTAAGGTGTTCAGGTTGGGAGTGGGTAGTATAGTAATGTATTATTTGTGTTTTAATAAACAAAGCTTGCCTGAAGATGAGTGAGAAAAGCAGTCATACTATTCAGCCATACAGGCCAGGGAATGGTGGCACACCTTTAATCACAGGACTCGGGAGACAGAGGCAGAGGGTTCTCTGTTAGTTCTAGGCCAGCCTGGGCTACACAAGATTAAATCTGTCTTAAAGAGAAATAGAGCTCACACTCAGTTGATCTCAGCACTTGGGATAACATTTTTTTTTTTTTTTAGATCCCAGCACTAGGGAGGTGGAGACAGGAGTGATATGGCTGTGTAGAGAAAGGAATATAAGGGGAAAGAGGCAGGATCTCAGTGTACTGTGAAGTGTGGGTTGTGGAGTTTGGGAGTTTGTGGACAGGATCTCACCCCATTTCAGTCTGAGGTAGTGGTGAGAGCCAGTAATTGGCTGCTTTGCTTTTCTGATCTTCAGGTTGAACCCCAATATCTGTCTCTGGGTATTTATTATTCGTGCTGTAGGGTGGGGTTATTTTCAACATGGGAAGCCAAGAGGCATGAGAGAAACTCTGCCCTGGGGAGTTTCTCTCATGCCTACCTGACATGGCCTACCTGTCCTGGTAAGGTTTGCAAAGTGAGCCTCCCTCCTTTCTCACTGACCTTCACTCAAGGATCAGATGATCTACCTGCGGAATACTATTGGCTTTTCTGGCTCTGTATAAGTGTTACTGACCTTTGTGGACTGTAGGGATCATGGGCTGTGCAGGCCTGAGGTCTCCTGGAAGAAAGGAGAGATGATCCTCTCTACTGATTCTTTACAAATAGAATGGCAAAATGCTGAAATTCATGCAGAACCACTAGAGACATAGGATTTCCAAGGAAATTCTGAATAAAAAATGATTTTGTAGAAAACTTCATCACACTTCTTTCAAACCAATACTAGAGTCCTAGTAGTAAAAACAGCATGGTATTGACACAAAAAGATGTGCAGATCAATAGAATAGACTCGGAACCTAGATAAAAGTTTATACAGCCATACCTACCTTGACTTTGACAAAGAACCCCAAAATGTACTTTGTATAAATTACAGCCTGTTAAACAAGTGGTCCTGTAAAACTACTTAGCACTGTATGCAAGAATCAAACTAGATGCCTAGACCACACCTTTAAAAAATTAACTATAAATGATCAAAGACCTTAATTTGTGCCACAACACCCTGAAACTTATAGAACAAACATAGGCAGAACATTTCAACTAATCAGTATATGTCAGGATTGTGTGAATAAGATTCTGGTAGCACAGGAAATAAAACCAAAACTTGGCAAATTGGATATCAGAACACTCAAAAAGTTCTGTAGATCAAAGGAAACTTAATTGAGTGAAGATGTAGTTAAGAATGGGTGAACTATTCCCAGGTAACATCTGACAGAATATTAGTAATAGGAATATATATGGATCAGAAAACCTAAATAGCAAGGAAATGGCACAATTCTGAGATTTGCCATAGGAGTAGCAGCAGAATTCTTAAAAGAGAAAACATATATGTGTACAAAACACTTAGAAATTAGAAAAATACAGGTTAAAATTTGTTATGATTTTCTCTCATTTTTCAATTAAAACAAACAAACCCAGGTCTTTGAAGGTCTTAGGCCCTTAGAAAAACTACATTTACTGCCTACATAAAGGAACATGGTGTCAATTCTCTTGTAAATAGCAATGTTTATGCCAGAGACAAAGGCTACTTTCAGTCTTCACCAGAAAAACCTCTCTTTGCTGTGAATGGAGGTGCCTGCAGATACCTACTGCTGTGCAGGATACTGAGACTAAGGGATGGTTGAGTGCTAATCCCTATTAGTAGACAATTATATCACTCCTCGAGGATCTAGGAACATTGTGGAAGAAAAATTGGAAAGAATGTAGGGACAAAAAATATGGGGAAGGGCTGTGAAGATATGGAGAACATATGGAGAATATATAGATAAGAGGTTGTGGTCTCTTCTAAGCATGACATGACCATGGCCATCATGAACTCTTAGCACCTGTACTTACTGCCTCTGGACCCACACAAGTAGGGCCCTAGACATGGGGAAGCAGCTCACAGGGGCCGTGCTACTTAGGGCTTTACTACTGACAAATAATAGATTAAGGGAGAAGAGGGTGTATACAATCCATCTGTACCCACTGGTGAACTCACTTGCTTCCCTACTGGGAAGTTCAAAACCCTCAGGCACACAGAGGATCCTACTTAAACTCTGTAAGACACAAGCAATAATGAATGTGGGGAGATGATTTGTAGAAAAGAAGAGGGGCTGGCAGGAGGTTAATAAGGTTTCTTTAGGATGGAATTCCTAGAATGCATTGTATGCATGTATAAAATTGCCAAAAGACAGGGCTGGAGAAATGGCTCAGAGGTTAACAGCACTGTCTGCTCTTCCAAAGGTCCTGAGTTCAATTCCCAGCAACCACATGGTGGCTCACAACCATCTGTAATGGGATCTGGTGCCCTCTTCTGGTCTGCAGATACACACAGACATGATATTGTATACATAATAAATAAGTAAATATTAAAAAATTGCCAAGAACAAAGGGATTTTAAGATTAAGAATCTCCTGATGGAAAAATCTCTTCCTTTTCACTGTTCACATTTAAATGTGAACTGTTACTAGTTGCTTTCTGCATCTCAAAATCTGTCATTTCTAGGGCACTGGGAGTAGAATTCACGATGCAGGACTGAGAAAATGGGGCGTAGGGTATGCAGTGGTTTGCATGTAACATGTTCTGTGATCATATGTTGAAAGATTGGTTCTGCAGCGGTAATTGTCATGAGGATTGTGGTGTGATGAACGAACACACACACTAGTGCACTCATAATTGCATGGACCCTGAGAATGGTACTGGAAACCATGAGAGTGCACAGTTGGAGGAACTGGGACACTGGAGGCCCATCCTGGAATAGGCTTCCCACCTCCTCCTTCTCCTCCTTTTGGCCTCTCTCCCTCTCCTCTCCTCTGTCCCTGCTCCTCTTCTGTTCTCCTCTTATCTTCACCTTTTCCTGCTTCTCCCCCCATTGCACTCACTCTAACTCTAACCTCCTGCTTTGGTTCTAGCAAAAGCCACATAACTGATCTGACTATTTCATGACACCAAGAATTAATGACAACACACCTTCCCAATTCATTGCCTTTTTCAACCTTTTGAGTATCTGGATCTAAACTAATTTTACCTGGATTCAGCAAGGCTTCCCATTTGAGATTTCCATTCTTCTTGTCTGTGATTTTCAGTTTAATCTCTGAATCCATGTGGCCAACATAGATCTCAGAGAAGAGCTGGGATTCCCTGGAGCTCCGGTAGCACAGCTCCAGTTCCTGAAGGGGGCAAGGACAGATTCTGTTTCAGAAGCCTCTACTCAAAAGAACAAGCGTTTTCCACACCCCTGTGCTTTCTTATTTTTGCACACCATAGTAGACTCTGGCTTAGACACTGTGTGTCTTTTGCAATGAGTTAACCTATAGCTTTGAATGCACATCTTTACTCAGAAGGCTGGAACATTGTGAAAGGGGACATAGAAAGAATGTAGCAACAGAAGATATGGAGAATGCTAATGGGCCCAGCTTAGCCCACATACTATTCCTTTTCTCATCACTCTGACAAAAATATAGCGGAAACAACTTAAGGGAGGGCTTATGTTGTTTAGTTTCATGATGGAAATGCATGTAAACTGGAGCTCTCTTATTTGTGGCAGGAGCTTGTGGCATAGCTTGTTATATATGATCAGGAATCCAAGTTTGAGGTGAGGAACAGGTTGAGGCTATAGCTCTCAAGGCCTTCCACTAGTGGCCTGCTTGTGATTGTTGGCCTCACATATTTGTTTCCACAACTCCCCAAACACTAGCAGTAACTGGGGATCAAGCGTTTAACATTTACACCTGTAGGAGACATTTCAGATTCAAATCACGATGAATGAGAGGTCATCCTGAAGTCCTTGACTCAGGATTTGCTGCACGGTAGGCTCTGCCCTTCTCTGTGCCATATTAAAACCAACTCCTCAGTTCACCAGACCTTCTGTGTGATCCCTTAAATTGCTTTCCACTTAACTTGGAAGGTTTCTTGCTCATCCTAAAGCCCAAATCATTTCTCCCCAATCTCAGTTTGCTGTAAATCCTTGTAAAGTGCCCCAAATCTGGCATCTGATCCTGTAGAATAGCAAACCCCTGGATGCTTACCTTTGGAATGATTTCCAGGTTCTTGGAAGCAGACACTATGTATCGCGAGCCAATGCAAAGAGAGTCTACTGGGGGTGGCTTGTGTATTCGAACAAACTGAAACCTCATTTCTTGTTCATCAATGGCCTAGGGAACATTGCAGACAGAGACTTAAATAGATTTCAGTAATGCAACAGTTAACTGGTCTGAATAAGGTGTGTTGGTTGATCAGTACATTTTTGTGTGATGGGGTGATGTCAGCTCCAGGGAAACCTTCTGACTTGTATTCTGCCATATAGATTGCAAATTATTGGCCTCTGTCAGGGTCATAGTGGAGACTGTGTCCCTGACAGAGAAGAAGGGAGTTGGTTTCATGTTGGATACGGAGAATTTCCATTCTTCTGATGGGTGGAAAGAGGCCATAGAAGGATGTGTAGAGATAAAGGGGTGTTAATGGCAGTTGAAGAACCTCTGTTGTGAGGGGGCCAAGAAGACTGCAGACTCATAATCTCCAGGGTTCCCCTTATAGAACTGTATCACACTCCATGTGGAGAATTTCTCCAAAGGGAGAGCTATATTTTCAAGTATTCTGTCAATCCACCCTAGCCCCACATTTCTGGTCCTCAGTGTTACCTTCTGAATGGTCCAGTCATTGGGGATCAGGTAGAGATGAAGGGTGACATCCTGGAGATTGAGGTAATAGTAGATCAACGTGACAGAAGTGATGCGGATGAAATGTCTGACAGGAGGCATAATTCTTAGTAGAACTCCAATTGGGGAGAAGCTTGGGTTTTCCAAGACTGTGTAGCCTTGCTCCACTTTGGCTGGCACTTCTAGGACCACCCCGTGTCTTTGAAAGTGGGCCACATGGAACCAGGATGTGTCCACCTGTCCCTCTGTGAAAGAACAGATTCAATGACAGGGATTTAGTGTTTCTACTGAACTGTGCTTGGCTGGAAAAAGAGCCACTAAGATGTGGAATGGTGGTGGTGCTTAGAATGAGAATGGGTGGCTGTATTTGGTGGAACTGCTTGAGAAGGAGTGGGAGGTGTGACACTGGAATGGGATTTGAGGTCTTTTCTCCTCCTCGTCCTCTTCCTCCTCCTCCTCCTCCTCCTCCTCCTCCTCCTCCTCCTCCTCCTCTTCTTTTAAAAAAGAAGCTTTTATTGTTTCCAGTTTTATTTCTCCCTTCCTTGTCAATAAGGATGTGAGCTCTCAGCTCTGCTCCAGTGCTATGCCTGCCTGCTGCTGCCATGCCGTCTGCCATGATGGTCATGGACTCTTAACTCTGAAACTCTAACCATTCCCAAATCTTTCTTCTATAAGCTGCTTTGGTTATGAAGTATTTTCAGCTTTTGGTTATTTTTTGTTTAATTGAAAAGCCATGAACAAGAAAATCTTAAGTTTTATTAATTAATTCCCACTGAGAACATAGCAGATTAATAAAACGTTTCCATACTATTGGTTCACCATGCTGTGAGGTGACTGTGATGTGTTACCATAGTGACTCATGCAGATTACCACTCATTGGAGCAGCCTTGGCTTTGACCTGTCTTGCTGCTGGGGGAGCATTCACAGTACAATGGAAATTCTTGTTGGTCATCCATGGATCCTACAATGAATACAGCCTCAGAGGCCTTTGTTAGAGACTGCGCATCCATTAGGTTCTCTGAGGCGCTGCCATCACCAACCTCAGTGTCTTTGGAGTGTAGTGTCCACTAATGTGCTTGTTGCAGGATGGAGTTTGCTGTTAAGAAAGAGACCAGGGATTCCTAACTTTGTTCACTGAAGACAAGTGGATGCATCCGTGGAAACATTAGTGTCAAATGTGAGCTTGATGAAATCTAGAATCACCTTAGATACAGGCCTCAGGGTATGATAGAAAGAAACTATCTTGATTGGGTTAAAGATTTGGGAGGACCTAACCACTGTGGAATCCATGGACTAGGATCCAGGGTTGTGTAAAATGGAGATGGTCATAGGAGTACAAGCATTTAGTGGTTTCTCTTCCCTCTGTTGACAAAATTTATCAGGCATTGCAGGCTCAATGTTCTCAGATCTCCATGCCATGATGAACTATTCCTTTAAAGTGTGGGCCAAATAAATCTTTCTTCTAAGTTTCCTTATTTAGGTATTTTGTTTGAGCTACAAGACTTTGATAACTTGTAAACTTGGATAGAAAATTGATACCAGGAGTTGGGTCATTGTTATAATGATCCTGGTCACATGGGTTTTACGCATTTGGAAGAGTTTTGTGGCTAGAATGTGGAAGAGTTTGGTCCTTAGGACTAGGAAAGCCCTTCTATGCTGAAAGCAGAGCTTATGGTTACATTCTTTTGGAAGCAGGGAAGACAAGAATGCTGAGAGAGGGGGTGGAGGCCAGTTCATGTCAATTTCAGAGAGGTGAAAGATTTCCATTGAAACTGTAAAAGGTGCCATTCATGAGACAGTTTGGCCAAGAATCTAGTTTTGGTGCATAAATGCCCTCAATATGTGTAAAGTTGAATTTAAATATAAAATACTATATGGCAGGAAAAATTCCAAGACATAAAGCATTGACCCTGATTCAAAAAGAAAAATCAGTTGTAAATATTAGAGATCAGCATCACTGCAGGGAGAGCACAGTGACAATAGGAAAGGTGAGCTGAGGGCAAAATCTAACTCTTCATGGGCTCACCTTGTGAACAATAAAATTAAAGACAGAAAGACTTGGTGGTCGTGTTCCCTGTTCCACAAATGCAAATCCCAAGGAAGTGTTTCCCCATGATCAGCACATCATTTAGCTTTGGGCTAGGGCAATCATACCTCAAGCTATCAGCAGAACTGAACAGTGTCTTCCCTATAGTTTTTAAGCATGAAAGATGCTAGATTGATGGGTCATTGAGTCATGCTGTGCTGCAGGAAATCCTACAGCCAAAACCCTTTATATTATCCACCCACTTGGGCGTGGCCTCTTCTATTATTCATGCCATGTAAAACATGCATCTGGCCTCTTTTCTGGCTGCAGGATTCAGTTCCTGCTAAATGAAACCTCCCCACCACACAGAACCCTTCCTCACATTGGTTTCTATGGTTTCTGGTTTCTTCTTGACTCTGTTTCTCTTTCCCATCACCTCAGGATACCTGTCCCACCTCAGTCGTGGACCAGCCACATAGAGTCTGAGTTGACCAGTAGGAGTTCTGTGTCCACTCCTTAACATGTGCTGTGGATTATCAGCTGTGGATTCTCTGCCTGCTGGGCCCTGAGCTCCATAATCACTGGGTCACTGAGAGGGGCCACGTCCAGCCTGCAAGCACAAGAAGAAGCTATATTTCCTGGGATTCACAAAAGAATTATGAAACCTCAGGGTCCCGAATCCTTGACACTGTTGTCTATAGATGGAACAAGTGAGGAGCTTTATTAAGTTCATTCTTGAGCCAAATCCAGGACAAAGGATAGAGAACAGGAGGCATAACAAACAGAGATGTGTCCATGACAAAGTCCTAGTGGAACGTGGTCAGTATGCAGGGAGATCTGAAGCCAGGATGAGGACCTTTGGAACTTTCCAGAGCTGAAATGAGGGCTGGCCCTTTATACCCCTTCCCACAAGTCAGTCACACTGGAAATAGACTCTCCCAGGAAAGGGAACATGGACGTAGATGAGGGGACTCATATTGAAAAAGGGTCACAAAGTTGCTATCAGCATTCCCAGTAGATGGAGTTCATGACCATATCCCCATAGGCATTCTGGACAGAGGACCACCTCCTGTAGTGAAACCCCATGACCCTCCAGGGCTTCAACCACTTTCTGTTCTAGAGCTTTCTCCAATTCTTCCTTTGCCCAGACTGCTGTCTCCAGGTTGGCCCAACCAAAGCCTATTTCTCTATCAGGCCTAGGGAAAGCACTCATGGGCCATCCAATAATGCAGGCTCTCTTACAATAATACATTCTCACAATACTGTTGACTCCATAGCGTTCAGCAGAGTTTGGCAATGGTGTCATGGGCTGGTGGGTGATCTTTATCTGTCTCTTCCCACACAGCTTTAGCAGGAGAGAGCCATGTGTGTTTGTGATAGTATCCCTAGGTACTGGACAAGTGCTTAGCACAGAGGGTCCTGATATGGATGCAAGCACATATGTATTCATGAATGATAAATGATTGAATCACTGTCCTGGAGGAAGGCAAGGGAGTCTGGTAAGGTAACAGCCTTGCTAATACATATGACTGCACAGTGCCTAACTACCTACCTGGTATTTGTTTTTACATATGTACACTTTATGTCATCAGAATCCATGAAGTGGGTATTCCACCTGATAGATGAGGAAACTGAATTTTACAGACTACGGTGACTTGCCCAGGTCTCAGGTATAAGCGGCACAGCTGGTCAGGAGCCACTCTGACTATGCATTTCCCCCTCCCACTTCTTTTCCATATCCCGTATTTTTCACTCCCTCATGTCCCTTCTTTTGCCCCTGCCTAGAATGGAAATCCTGGGTTTTACTTACCGCAGGATTCTGACTTTGCAGGCAGGATTCCTGAGGCCCTTACATAGCTGCCTCACACCACAGTCTCCCAGGCATTCAGCTGCAGGTCTAGCTCAGTCAGGCTGGAGCTACATGAGAATACTGAGGCCAGGTCCTCACAGTGGCTGGATGTGAGGCCACAGTTGACAAGCCTGCATGGGAGATGCTCACCATCAGATTCTCCAGGGATCACTGCTCTTGGGAACTGTGCTATGGTTTCCCGTTGTGAGCCCTGGCATGTGGTGTTAGCAGTGCTTAGCTTTTCTAGTGCCTTTTCTCCTCTGGGCGGATAATCCCATGCTTCCCACTGCTGAGCTGCAGAATCATGGAGCACAGGTTGAGACCCACAGCTCTGCTGTGACTGGCCATGACAGACCACCGTGAGACCCAGGACAGCTCACCAGTGTATTTCAAGAGACATCTGAAGTGACATTCACCAGCCATAGAATAAGGACATGACTCACTTGTTTTTTTTTTTTTTTTGAGTTTTCTAATTTTAATGAAAGTTTTCCTGGAAGCCATAGTGCTAAAATATGCTTCACGTTTCTATGTATTCTGAAGGTATCTATATATTTATAAATTTCAATTACATTGCGATGGTCTCAAATCACAATGTTTCAGATATACACACACATATGGGATATCTTAGTAAAGATGGAGTCCATAGAAACAGAGCAGAAGTCTGGTTACAAGGAAGAGAGCAGGAGGAAGTGGGGATGCCATTCCCTGGCTGGAGCTTTCTCCCCTCTGCTTTATTTAGCCTCCTCCTCTGTGCTCTTCAGCTCCCCTGCAGCCACTTCCTCGGTATGTTTGCTCCACTGGAGCCCTCATGGGCCTGTTGTTAGCAATAGTTAGTGGGGCTCCCTGGAGAATATCAGTATTTCATGATCTCTAAGAATACAATACATTTTCCATTTCTTTATCATAACATTTAGGCGTCTGTTACAGGTGTGGGCAAGAGGATGAATATGTGATTAAAAGAAAGCCTCACTGTAGGTCCAGCTTTTGCCTTTGCTTTCTGCCATCCATCTCTGCTTCAGGGAAGAACCCAGGCCAGACTCACCATAATGTCCTTAGTTGGCATCCAGGGCATCTCAGTGTCCTACAGAGGCTCTGCACTGCACAGTAGCTCAGTGGATTTCCACGTAGGTCGAGCACCTTCAGACTTCCTGTGAACTCAAGAGTGGAGAAGAATATCTGCCAACTGGCATTAGTGATTGGAGTCCATCTGGACCTGAGGGAGAGAGATATTTGGTAGATGTGATTCATGTGCGCATGGTCTGATGTGCACAGCCTCACAGGGCAGAGTAGGTTTCTATCTGTCTGAGCACCAGGACTCAATATGCCATCCCAGGATTCACCAGCTTCTACCTGCTCCTTTGTTCCAAGATCTGGATCCTTTCCTGTGTGGTTCCTCATCTACATCCTTATCATAGCATTCAGTGTTCTCATTTTGTGTCTGTTTCTGAGTCAGTCTAGTTGTGTTGGTGCCATTGTCAAAGGAGCAGCAGATTATGGTTAATATTTAAGCTGCCAACCTACCAGAAGTAAATTCTCTAAAGGGAAACCTCATTAGGCCAAGTCACGAGGCTACAGAATCTGGAATATCTTTTGCCTCTGTCTGTACATTCACATATGCTATTGTAAATTTCCCTGCACCACAGTGTTTATCTTATGAATAAATTCTGACTTACTGGGCATTTACATCTCTGGATTGTCCTGAAGAATACTCATCCTTAAGCTGAATTGTCTAATTGATATCAGTAATTTTAGCTTATAAGAGTTTTAATGAGATTGGGGTGAGTTTCTGACCCCGCGGCGCCAACCCGGGACAGGGATCTCAGAAGTTCCTCAACCCCCTATCCTTCTTGGGCTCTCTGCAGGGCCTCTACTCCCTGCATACTGCCTCTTTCTTCCTTTCCCACCCAGCTTGCATCCAGAACCCTCCCCACTTCGGCCCCCCTGCCCTCTTTGGGCACATAACATCACCCAGCTCAGCCTGTCTGGGCGCTGGGTCCGAATCCTCAGGGCAACCAAGCGGGTGGGAGTTCCTTTGTTTCTTTTTCTTTTTTTTGTTTAAACAAGAATTTTTTTTTATTGAGAAAAGGAATAAAAAGTTTCCCCCTCCTCCCACCCTTCTCCCCCTCCCCCACACCTCTCCCCCTCCCTCTCCAGTCCAAAGAGCAGTCAGGGTTCCCTGCCCTGTGGAAAGTCCAAAGACCTTCCCCCTCTGTCCATGTCTAAGAAGGTGAACATCCAAAATGGCTAGGGTCCCACAAAGCCAGAACATGAAGTAGGATCAAAACCCCGTGCCATTGTCCTTGGCTTCTCATCAGCCCTCATTGTTCACCATGTTCAGAGAGTCCGGTTTTATCCCATGCTTTTTCAGTCATAGTCCAGCTGGCCTTGGTCAGCTCCCAATAGATCAGCCCCACTGTCTCAGTGGGTGGGTGCACCCCTTGTGGTCCTGACTTCCTTGCTCATCTTCTCCCTCCTTCTGCTCCTCATTGGGACCTTAGGAGCTCAGTCCAGTGCTCCAGTGTGGGTCTCTGTCTCTATCTCCATCCATCACCAGATGAAGGTTCTATGGTGATATGCAAGATATTCGTCAGTATTGCTATAGGATAGGGTTGTTTCAGGTTCCGTATCCTTATCTGCCCAAGGAACTAACTGGGGACATCGCCTTGTGCTCCTGGGAGCCACTCTAGCCTGACTGCACCAAGCAAGGTAGGCACTTTGTTTACGAGCTACCCAACCAGCATGGAGACCTGATCTCGGTGCCAGGAGAGCCAGCATTGGGGAGAGCCATCATTGGGCACGGAGATCTGATCTCGGTACCAGGAGAGCCATCACTGGGGAGAGCCATCACTGGGAAGATACATCAGTAGGCAAGGATACCTGAACCTGTAAAAGAAGATCCATAGGGGAGCATTTGGAGGAAGAGATGGGCAGGTGCCAATGCAAGAATTCACCCAACAAGCTGAAGAGCAACATGAAGCCACCAGAAACTAGCAACCTCACAACGGGAGGACATGAACACCTTAATCAAGAAGAAGTAGAAAAGATTGACTTCATGAAAGTGATTGACGCCCTTAAACAGCATGTAAAGAACACCCTTATAGAAATGGATGAGAAATATAACAGAAAGTTTGAAGAATTGAGTAAATCAGTGAATGATACCCTTGAAAACCAAGGAAAAACAATCAAACAGATAATGGAAACAGTTCAAGACTTGAAAACTGAAATGGAGGCAAAGAAGAAATCACAAACAGAGGGCCGACTGGACATGAAAAATTTAAGTAAATAAACAGCGACTACAGAAACAAGCATAACCAACAGAATACAAGAGTTAGAAGAAAGAATCTCAGATTCTGAAGATACCATAGAGAAAATAAACACACTGATCAAAGAAAACAGCAAGTCCAACAATCTCTCATCACAAAACATTCAGAAAATCTGGGACACAATAAAAAGACCAAACCTAAGAATAATAGGAGTAGAAGAAGGAGAAGGAGTGCAGCTCAAAGGTCCAGAAAATATATTTAATAAAATTATAGAAGAAAACTTTCCCAACCTAAAGAAAGATATACATATGAAGGTTAAAGAAGCATACAGAACACCAAATAGGCTGAATCAAAAAAAAAAAAAACATCCCCTCGCCATATAATAATCAAAACACAAAGCATACAGAATAAAGAAAGAATATTAAGAGCTGCAAAGGAAAAAGGCCAAGTTACTTATAAAGGTAAACCTATCAGACTTACACCTCACTTCTCCATGGAAACCATGAAAGCAAGAAGGTCCTGGATAGATGTGCTGCAGAAACTGAGAGACCATGGATGCAAGCCCAGACTACTATACCCAGCCAAGCTTTCGTTCACTATAAATGGAGAAAATAAAATTTTCCAGGATAAAAACAAATTTAAACAATACGTAGCCACAAATCCAGCCTTACAGAAAGTAATAGAAGGAAAATCACTAACCAAGGAGTCCAACAATGACCACAATAACTCAGACATCTAGAGACCCTTCACCAACACTACTCAAAGAAGGGAAACACACAAACTCTATGACTAAAAAAGTGACCGGAGTTAACAACCACTGGTCATTAATATCACTTAATGTCAATGGACTCAACTCACCTATAAAAAGGCACAGGCTAAGAGATTGGATAGGAAAACAGGATCCAACATTCTGCTGTTTCCAAGAAACACGCCTCAACCACAAAGACAGGCACCTACTCAGAGTAAAGGGCTGGGAAAAGGCTTATCAAGGAAATGGACCCAAGAAACAAGCAGGTGTGGCCATACTAATCTCTAACAAAGTTGACTTCAAACTTAAATCAATCAGAAGAGATGGAGAGGGGCATTTTATACTCATAACAGGAACAGTTCATCAGGATAAAGTCTCAATCCTGAATATCTATGCCCCTAATATAAAAGCACCCACGTACATAAGAGAAACATTGCTAAAACTCAAGGCAGCCATCAAACCGCACACACTAATAGTAGAAGACTTCAACACTCCTCTTTCACCAATGGACAGGTCAATCAGACAGAAACCTAACAGAGAAATAAGAGAATTAATGGAGGTATTGAAACAAATGGACTTAACAGACATCTATAGAACATTCCATCCAAATAGGAAAGAATATACCTTCTTTTCTGCAGCTCATGGAACCTTCTCGAAAATCAACCACATACTCAGTAACAAAGCAAACATCCACAGTTACAAAAAATATTAGTAACCACCTGTGTCTTATCAGATCACCATGGATTAAAGTTAGAATTCAACAACAATGCTACCCCCAGAAAGCCTACAAATTCAAGGAAACTGAACAGTCAACTACTGAACCACATCTGGGTCAAGGAAGAAATCAATAAAGAAATTAAAGTCTTCCTTGAATTCAATGAAAATAAAGAAAAAACATACTCGAACTTATGGGACGCTATGAAAGCAGTCCTAAGAGGAAAGTTCATAGCACTAAGTGCCCACTTAAAGAAAACAGAGAAAGCTCACATTGGAGACTTAACAGCCCACCTGAAAGCTCTAGAAAAAAAAAGAAGCAGACTCACCTAGGAGGAGTAGAAGACTGGAAATAATCAAATTGAGGGCTGAAATCAACAAAACAGAAAAACAGAAAACAATACAAAGAATCAATGAAACAAAAAGCTGGTTCCTGGAGAAAATCAACAAGATTGACAAACCCCTATCCAAACTAATCAAACGGCAGAGAGCGAATTTGCAAATTAATAAGATCAGAAATGAAAAGGGGACATAACCACAGACACAGAAGAAATTCAGAGAATCATTAGATCTTACTACAAAAGCCTGTATAACACAAAACTGGAAAATGTATAGGAAATGGACACTTTTTTAGATAAGTATCATATACCAAAGTTAAACCAGGACCAGCTGAACAATCTAAATAGAACTGTTAGTAGCGAAGAATTAGAAGCGGTTATCAAAAACCTCCCTACCAAAAAAAGCCCAGGACCAGATGGTTTCAATGCGGAATTCTACCAGAACTTCCAAGAAGAGCTGATACCTATTCTCCTTAATGTATTCCACAATATAGAAACAGAAGAGTCATTGCCAAATTCCTTTTATGAAGGTACAGTTACTCTGATACCAAAACTGCACAAAGACTCAACCAAGAAAGAGAATTATAGGCCAATCTCACTCATGAACATCGACGCAAAAATCCTCAACAAAATACTGAAAACCGAATCCAAGAACACATTAGAAAAATTATCCATTATGATCAAGTAGGCTTCATCCCAGAGATGCAGGGCTAGTTCAATATACGAAAATCTATCAATGTAATCCATCATATAAATAAACTGAAAGAAAAAAACCATATGATCATTTCATTAGATGCTGAAAAAGCCTTTGACAAAATTCAACATCCTTTTATGATAAAAGTATTGGAGAGATTATGGATACAAGGGTCATACCTAAATATAATAAAAGCTATATACAGCAAGCTGACAGCTAACATCAAATTAAATGGAGAAAAACTCAGAGCCATCCCACTAAACTCAGGAACACGACAAGGCTGTCCACTCTCTCCATACCTCTTCAATATAGTGCTTCAAGTTCTAGCAATAGCAATAAGACAACATAAGGGAATCAAGGGGATTCGAATTGGAAAGAAAGAAGTGAAACTTTCGTTATTTGCAGATAATATGATAGTGTACATAAGCGACCCCCAAAACTCCACCAAAGAACTTTTACAGCTGATAAACACTTTTAGTAATGTGGCCAGATACAAGATCAACTCCAAAAAAATCAGTCGTCCTCTTATACACAAAGGATATGGAAGCAGAGAGGGAAATCAGAGAAGCTCCACCTTTCACGATAGCCACAAACAGCATAAAATGTCTTGGGGTAACTCTAACCAAGGAAGTGAAAGATCTATTTGACAAGAACTTTAAGGCATTGAAGAAAGAAATTGAGGAGTATACCAGAAAATGGAAGGGCCTCCCTTGCTCTTGGATTGGGAGGATCAACATAGTAAAAATGGCAATTCTACCAAAGGCGATTTATAGATTCAATGCAATCCCCATCAAAGTCCCATCAAAATTCTTCACAGACGTTGAGAGGAAAATAATCAACTTTATATGGAAAAACAAAAAACCCAGGATAGCCAAAACAATCCTATACAATAAAGGATTGTCTGGAGGCATTACCATCCCTGACTTCAAACTCTATTACAGAGCTACAGTGATGAAAACAGTGTGGTACTGGCATAAAAACAGAGATGTCGACCAATGGAATCGTATAGAAGACCCGAATTTTAACCCACAAACCTATGATCACCTCATTTTTGATAAAGGAGCTAAAAGCATCTTCAACAAATGGTGCTGGCACAACTGGATGTCAACCTGTAGAAGAATGAAAATAGACCCATATCTATCACCGTGCACAAAACTCAAGTCCAAATGGATTAAAGAACTCAATATCAGCTCAGAAACACTGAACCTGATAGAAGAGAAATTGGGAAATACCCTACAACAGATGGGCACAGGTGATCGCTTCTTAGGTATAACCCCAGCAGCACAGACATTAAGGGCAACATTGAATAAATGGGACCTACTAAAACTGAGAAGCTTCTGTAAAGCAAAGGACACTGTCACTAAGACACAAAGGCAACCTATTGACTGGGAGAGGATCTTCACCACCCCCGCAACAGACAAAGGTCTGATCTCCAAAATATATAGAGAACTCAAGAAACTAGACTTTCAAATGCTAATTAACCCAATTAAAAAAATGGGGCACTGAACTGAACAGAGAATTCTCAACAGAAGAAGTTTAAATGGCCAAAAGACACTTAAGGTCATGCTCAACCTCCTTAGCATCAGAGAAATGCAAATCAAAACAACTTTGAGATATCATCTTACACCTGTCAGAATGGCTAAAGTCAAAAACACCAAGGATAGCCTTTGCTGGAGAGGCTGTGGAGGAAGGGGTACCCTCATCCATTGCTGGTGGGAATGCAATCTTGTGCAACCACTTTGGAAATCAGTGTTTCGGTTTCTCAGGAAATTCGGGATCAACCTACCCCTGGACCCAGCAACACCACTCTTGGGCATATACCCAAGAGATGCCCTATCATATGACAAAAGCATTTGTTCAACTATGTTCATAGCGGTATTATTTGTAATAGCCAGAACCTGGAAACACCCTAGATGCCCTTCATGGAAGAATGGATGAAGAAAGTGTGGAATATCTACACATTAGATTATATGCTGCGGTAAAAAACAATGACTTCTCGAATTTTGCATGCAAATGGGTGGAAATAGAAAACACTATACTTAGTGAGGTAACCCAGACCCAAAGAGATGAACATGGGATGTACTCACTCATAATTGGTTTCTAGCCATAAATAAGGGTCACGGAGTCTACAATTGATGAACCTAAAGAAGCTAAGTAAGAAGGTGAGCCTAAGGAAATACACATAGTTATCCTCTTGGCTATGGGAAGTAGACACAATTGCTGGGGAGAAAATTGGGATCTTGGGGGTGGGGTGGGATGGGGGTAAGGGGAGATGGGGAGAGAAAAGGGAGAAGGGGAGGATGGGGGGAACTTGGGGAAAAAGGAGGATTGGGATAAAGGAAGGTTGGATAGGGGAGCACGGAAGCACAATTCTTAGTTAAGGGAGCCACTTTAGGGTGGGCAAGAGACTTGACCCTAGAGGGGCTCCCAGGTGCCCAAGCTGAGGTCCCCAGTTATTTCCTTGGGCAGCTGAGGATAGGGAACCTGAAATGACCCTAGCCTATAGCAATACTGATGAATATCTTGCATATCATCATAGAACCTTCATCTGGCGATGGATGGAGATAGAGACAGAGACCCACACTGGAGCACTGGACTGAGCTCCCAAGGTCCCAATGAGGAGTAGAAGGAGGGAGAACATGAGCAAAGAAGTCGGGACCACGAGGGGTGCACCCACCCACTGAGACAGTGGAGCTGATCTACTGGGAGCTCACCAAGGCAAGCTGGGCTGTTACCGAAAAAGCATGGGATAAAACTGGACTCTCTGAACATGGCGAACAATGAGGGCTGATGAGAAGCCAAGGACAATGGCACGGGATTTTGATCCTACTTAATGTGCTGGCTTGGTGGGAGCCTAGCCAGTTTGGATGTTCACCTTCCTAGATATGGATGGAGGGGGGAGGACCTTGGACTTTCCACAGGGCAGGGAACCCTGACTGCTCTTTGGACTGGAGAGGGAGGGGGAGAAGAGAGGGGGGAGGGGGAGAAGGGTGGGAGGAGGGGGAGGGAAATGGGAGGCTGGGAGGAGGCAGAAACTTTTCTTTTTCTCAATAAAAATTTAAAAAAAAGAAAAAAAGAAAATTTGCATATATGCCATACATCTGGAACGAACATCTGGAACAAACATCTGGATCAAACATCTGGATCGCACACCTGGAATGAACATCTGGATCGCACATCTGGATCGCACATCTGGAATTAACATCTGGCTTGCACATCTGGATCGGACATCTGGAAAGAACATCTGGATCACGCATCTGGAATGAACATCTGGATCGCACATCTGGACCGCACATCTGGATTGAACATCTGGATCACACATCTGGATCGCACATCTGGAATGAACATCTGGATCGCACATCTGGACCGCACATCTGGATTGAACATCTGGATCACACATCTGGATCGCACATCTGGAATGAACATCTGGATCAAACATCTGGAATGAACATCTGGATCAAACATCTGGAATGAACATCTGGATCGCACATCTGGAATGAACATCTGGATCAAACATCTGGAATGAACATGTGGATCGCACATCTGGATTGAACATCTGGATCACACATCTGGATCACACATCTGGATCACGCATCTGGAATGAACATCTGGATCGTACATCTGGATCGCACATCTGGTATGAACATCTGGATCACACATCTGGATCACACATCTGGAATGAACATCTGGATCGTACATCTGGATCGCACATCTGGAATGAACATCTGGATCGCACATCTGGACCGCACATCTGGATTGAACATCTGGATCACACATCTGGATCGCACATCTGGAATGAACATCTGGATCATGCATCTGGAATGAACATCTGGAACGCACATCTGTAATGAACATCTGGATCGCACATCTGGAATGACCATCTGGATCGCACATCTGGAATGAACATCCTGATCAAACATCTGGATTGAACATCTGGATCGAACATCTGGATCGCACATCTGGATTGAACATCTGGATTGAACATCTGGATCACACATCTGGATCGCACATCTGGGTCGAACATCTGGATCACACATCTGGTATGAACATCTGGATCAAACATCTGGAACGCACATCTGGAATGAACATCCGGATCACACATCTGGATCACACATCTGGAATGAACATCTGGATCGTACATCTGGATTGCACACCTGGATCGAACATCTGAAGTGAACATCTGGATCGCACATCTGGAAAGAACATCTGAATCGAACATCTGGATTGCACACCTGGATCGAACATCTGGATTGCACATCTGGATCGAACATCTGGATCACACATCCGTAATGACCATCTGGATCGCACATCTGGTTCGCACATCTGGATTGAACATCTGAAATGACCATCTGGATTGCACATCTGGATCACACATATCTGAAAATTAAAGATCATCATTAGAGTCAGAAGTTTGAGTATAAGAAAGCACAGCAGAGACTTCTCTCATGGTACAATTTCCTGTCTCTTCTCTAAGTAAACAGGGAACTACTTCACCATGCCATTGTAATGGCAATCCCAGGGACCAGTCATGTCCATTGTGACTAGAGTTACTGATACACGAGGAGAAGGCAATAATGACTCTGACTCACAAACCTAAATCCTCAGGACAGGTGTGGATTGAAGGCTGGAGGCTCCCTGAAAGATTATTTGTATGATTCTTGTATGGTCAGTCAGAGTTTGTGAAAAGTCTGTTGTTTTTAGATTATTCTCCCACAATATAAAAACCAAGTAACCCAAGAGTCTAATAAAATATAGTTCATATTAAAAAAAGAAGTAAAACCAATAAATTGAAGACAAAAAATTATTCAAATTAGGTTTTGAAACTAATATTTAAATTTTAAATATTTTAAATTTAATTTTAAAACATATTTTTATCTTAAAAGATTTTATTTATCAATGGGATTGTATATATACCAAGTGTGTGCAGAAGCCTATAGGCGTCAGTCAGAAAAGGACATGAAATTCTCTGGTTCTAGAATTATAGGCAGTTGTGACAATCTGCTTACAACTCTGTATTAATTCACCCAGTTTTAGGCAGGATAGGTCATATTATGTCATTTAAAGCTCACGGGATTACTGATTTTTTTCCATTGCCAAGAATCTTGTAAATGTTATATAAAAATCTTTTATTTTATATGCCAACTAAGAAGGTAAAATAAAAAAATAGCTGGATTTGTGATACAGATGTTGAGATATACAAATCCTACACTAATAAAAAATAAAAAAATAAAATACATAAAATAGTACATTAAAATCTATTTAATATAAAATAAGGTGTCCAGGAAGGAGCAGAAGTATCAAAAATGTCTTATCAAGCTGGATGTGGTGCTTACACTTTTAACCCCAGCACTTTGGAGGCAGCTGACATTTGTGTTTGTGGTCAGCCTATTCTACAGAGTGAATCCCAGAGTAGCCAGGGCTATACAGACATACCACATCTTGAAAAACAAAAACAAAAGTAAACAAACAAAAAGTTTTTATCTAGGCTGGCAATGAAATAAAGGCACAAGTTATAATCAAACAAAATGCAAAATTAACTTTTTTGTCAACAAATCAGGCAACTTGCTTGGAGTTGAGAAATACCCAAGAAAGCATAAAATTTTTAATGACTCCAATTGAACACAAGATCTGAGGATAACATGTGCATAATTTGAACCAGGAATTATAAATCTAACCCAATTGAAATTACATGCCAAGATGACTTCATTGGACAGTTCTATCAAATACTGAAGAAATGACAATAATCATGGCTAATTTCCTTGGAAAATCTATAATTGGAGATGAAAAGGATATCCTTTATGAATACAGATACAAAACCTCCCTAAATATTAGCAAATCTAATCTAACCACATATAAATATAGTTATTATGAAGACAAATGGGACTTACCTTGTGAGCATCTGAGACTTACCATGAAAAGGAAAGTGAGTCTCATTTAAATGTTATTAACACAGTTTACAATATTAATAAACCAAAGGGCAAAGTTCCACAATTCCCTCAGCAGGCTGCCAATTGATAGAATCAACACTAATAGTAAAAATTTCTGGAGCAAGTTACTAACTGACAAAAACCAAGGATAAAAACAATCTGCAAACAGCTAACGGGTTCACTCCATTCTTTTAAATGTGGCACCTTTGAGCAAACATGATGAAAGCTACCTTGCATTTGCATCTATGCTGGGGAACAAGCCAGGGTACCCCTCACTCTTTCAATCTCTATCCTGTTCTGAGTTGCTTTACAGTAGCTGAAATGAACTGAAAAACAAAATCCAGGCTGTAAATAAAGAACAACTGGCATTTACAGGTCACATGACTCTGAATATAATGCCAATTCTCAACACATGTACAGCTAATAGATGTGTTCAGATTTCCAAATTCAATATTCATATATTACAGTAAAGGATGAAAGTATGTTTTAAAAAAGATTCAATTATGATACTTTAAAAATAAAATGTACGTGAAATTTTTAAAATGTTAAAGTATAAAAAGTTCTATATTTTTCTCATATCAAGTAGAGCATAATATATCTGGGGATGTGGAAATTCTCGAACTCACCAAGGCCAGCTGGCCTGGGTATGGAAAAGCCTGGGATAAATCCGGACTAGCTGAACATAGAGGACAATGAGGAATACTGAGAACTCAAGAACAATCGCAGTGGGTTTTTGATCCTACTGCACATACTGGCTTTGGGGGAGCCTAGGCAGTTTGGATGCTCACCTTAGGAGACCTGGATAGAGGTGGGCGGTCCTTGGGCTTCCCACAGGTCAGGGAACCCTGATTGCTCTTCGAGCAGATGAGGGAGGGTGACTTGATCGGGGGAGGGGGAGGGAAATGGGAGGCGGTTGCGGGGAGGAGGCAGAAATCCTTAATAAATAAATAAATAAAAAATAAAAAAAGAAAAATAAACAAAACTGTAAAACCTATACTTTTTATTTTTTTGTAAATTGACAACAAAATAATAGCAATCAAAACATGGTGTATTGGCATAAAAGATATATGATCAATGAAATATAATTAGTTTAGCACCATGTCCTAAAATTTATGGCCTCTTTACAAAAAGATATTGTAAATGATAATCAAGTTACAATCCATAGACCCAGAGAGCTCAGGTAAAGAGGAGCTCTCCAGGGGGACACATGGATCTCCCAGGAAAGGAGAAATAGAATATATTTTGCCCCTGATCTGAGGGCAGTTGGAGAAAAGAGGGGGTACCATGGGGGAGAGATAGAATGGAGGGAAAGAGTCAAGGGATAGATGACTGAAACTGGGGAGCTTTGGGGGGGGGGCAATGTGAAAACCCAGTGCCATGGAAACTTCCTGGAATCTATGAGAGTGATGCCAGTGAGGACTTCTGGTAACATTAGATATGGTTTGTCAACTGGTCATTGCTTGTTGCTAGGTATTCAGTTGAAATTTTAGCCAACAGGGTCTTGTCAAGATCCTCAAACAACCCAAGCTGATGCTGGGAAAGAAGACAGTTCTCTGAAAACTGACAGCAAGGGTCCAATCACCAAGTACAAAATCTGCACAGCCCAATCTCACTTAACGTAGAGAGGTCAAGCTGGTGCCTTCACCCCAATGTGTGGAAATGTATTCTGCAGTCTACCAAAAGACAGATCTGGACATCAACCCAGCCACACACCTTTGGCCTACAATCTATCCTGCCAGCAAGATGTGCTGGGGCAATGATAGCACAAAACTTGTGGCAGAGGGCAATCAATGTCTGATTTAACTTGAAGTTCACACGACACGAGGAAGCCCATGCCTAACAATGCTTGGACAGCCAGCACAGGAGACTGGAAAGCCAAGGAACCTAGGGTAAAAGCAAACATGACAGGAAAAAAATTCAATGAAAGTGGTCCTAATGGTATTCTGCTTTACTAATAATCGGTGCCTTTTCATTATCATCAGAGAGGCTTCCTCTTGCAGCAGATGGGGAAAATGCAGGGACCCTCAGCCAGACATTATACAGAGAGACTCTAAAGTGGAGGTCTCCATCAGGTCCCTCCACTTGGAGCTCATGGAAACACATGGAAGAAAGAGCACAAAGATTCAAGGAATCAGAGTGATGAAGGACTTCATAAAGAAACAGCCCACTGAAGCAATTAAGCAGGGTACGTTAGTTTTATTTTAAAGATAATATAAATGATAATCAAGCTATAATCCATAGACTCATAGAGGTCAGGCAAAGAGGGGCTCTCCAGGGGGACATAGAGTCTCCAGGGCTCATAGAATTTGAAACTGCAAGCCCAGGGTCTAAAGGGACCACACCGGGTCATCTGCATATACGTTGGGACTGTTAGATTGGTGTTTTGTGGGACTCCTATGGGACTGGGTGTATCTCTGACTCTTTTACCTATTCTTTAGATTCCTTTTCTCCTGTTGGGTTGCCTTGTACAGCCTTGGTGTGAGGACTTTTGCTTTGTCTTATTGTATTTTTTTTGAGAATAGGACTGTTACATTTTTTGATTCTTTTTTATCATTTTTATTGATATTTATATTTTTTTACTCCCTTTCCTTTCTCTCCCCTCCACTTCTACCCTCTCCCATGGTACCTGTCCTCCCAATTTACTCATGAAATATAGATTAGGTACATGTATGTCTCTCTTAGGGTCCTCTTTGTTGTCCAGGTTCTCTGGGATTGTGATGTGTAGGCTGGTTTTCTTTGAGAAATTAGAATTCTATACCCTAAAGGTCATTGGATAGTGAGCGGTGAATGTTAGAGAAAGGACACAAAAACTAAATCACCAGGCTAGGAGGTCCAATACTCTACCAGCCAGCCCTAAACACAGGTTCTGAGAGAGTTTAGAAGTGGGGGCTAAGTAGTGTCTATAAAATGATGGAAGAAATTTCATCAGAAATAACAAAAATATGTTCCAATAGTGAATAGGCCCATTAATCATTCTATGTACTGAGTGAAAACAGCCTTCCGCGGAACAAGCTCTTTTACTTTGTGGGTATTTTGTAACTATAGGGGCAGAAATATCCACAGACAGGCAAGTAGATACAGATTGATTCATAACAAGATTTTAAAAACAATGGATCATTAGTAACTACACACCTTAATCACAGCCTCAGAATCTGGGAAACAATGTATTAATTCTTCCACAATTAATTATATCTGACCTGAAAGTTTATTTCCACCCAAAGTATTAATTATGAAACTAATTAAGACATTGTCAGACTGAATTCTTTGAATTTTTTATGTTTCGTGTAACCTTTTCCTTGGAGAACCACAAAAGGAGATGCTTTGCCAAATTGAGGGAGAGAACTAAGAGAAAGGAAGATAAAGAGTTCAGTTAATAGGGAATGCAGCATGGCAGAAGCAGCTGGCTCCTCGGGATCCAGTCGGTGCTAACAGGATGTTATTCCACTAGTGAAGCACCTCCTGTGGCCAGTTAGAGCTGCCCATATCTCTGTGACACAGAATAGAAATGCCAAACAAGGTAGAGAGGAAGAGTCAAAAGAAGAGGCTGATATTAGAGATAGCCCCCTGACATCTCCTAGAGACCGACGCTCTCCAGCCAAGCCCCCAGCACCCACAGCTCCATCAACTCCCATGAATTTATGCAAACTTTGCATTCATAAATGGTTTATGGTGTTCATTAGAGCAAGTCCTTCCTATAGTCTTCTTTGGAAACATGCTTACAAGCCAAGAGGTGAATTCCTGGGATTTTCTCAAGGCTATTAAGGTAATAATGAGCATTAACCATCACTACCAAAAAATATTTGCATATGTCTTTTTCCACTTAACCTGAAGTTCTCAGGCTCCATCTGTGTAGTAGTGTGTATAGGAAATCCTTTCTCTTGGTTCTTCATAGTATCCCACTATCACATTTTGGTTATTAAGTGGATGAATATTTAATTATTTTCTTATTGAGTTTTGTGGATAATTCAACTAAGGACATTAGAGTTAATGTCTCTTGCCTAGAAATACATTCTCCTTTGTATGAGCATATATTCAGAAATACATATGTACAGTAGTGGTTAGGTTATTTGGAAAACAAATCTATAGTGAACTTTGTGAGAAACTGCCAAGTTTGTTTTCTAATTGTATATAAAGCTATGCAATATATTGAGATCTATTGTAGAAACTTTGTGGCTAGTAGAATACCAGCCTCCATACCAACAATGGGTGGAGGAATCCAATTTCTCCATAACCTCAGAAATACCTATCAGGTTAATTGTGAAGGCACCACTTTATATTTAATAAGTATGAGACTGAGCATTTCTTCATGTGATCAATATTTATCTTTATATCTTTGGATAAGTGCTTATACAAATATGTTGCAATATTTGGGAGGAGGAACAATTTCCTTATCAATAATTTTTAAGGTATATGTATTCTCCTCAATACAAGCCCTGTATCAGAAATATGACTTGAAAATATTTTTAACCCATGTGTTAAATGTTTCTTTATTTTACGGTATGTTTAAAGTGAACTTCTATAATTCAGATAACATCTGAACACAAGTGCAAACAGGTTCATAAAAGAAATACTACTATAGTTTAAATCACACATTGACTCTCACAGAGTGATAGTGGGAAATTTCAATATCCCATTTTCACCATTAGACAAGTCATCCAGACAAAAACTAAACAGAAAAATGTTGAGCCTCACAAACATAAATCAAATGTAGCTAACAGATATTTACAGAACATTTCACTGAAACACAAAAAATTAGACTTTCTTCTTAGCAACTCAGAAAACTTTCTCTATTGACCACATTCTTGGACACAAGGCAAGTTTCAGCAAACACAACCAAACTGAGATAGCACCCTGAATCCTATCTGCCCAAACTGAATTAAAGCTGCATATCAGCAACATGAACTACAGAAGGCTTCCAAACTCATGGAACCAAACAACTCACTACCATATGATGACATTCATTGGAACAATAACTTACTTGTTGTCAACCTAAGAAATATTTGCATTCATTAGGTTTATATTTCCCTCACAGTTTCTTACGGAAATTTCATAGTTTAGCTAACATATTCAGGATGGTGATATATTTTGAGTTGATTTTATAATTAAATTGTGAGCTAAAGGTCTAATTTCACTAACTTCATGTTTCCTTTGACTTACTATTTCTAGAAGATAATGTCCTGGGGCCCATCCCCTTTGGATTACCTAAATCCCTATTTTGGGGGATCACAGCAAGACTGAGTCTGTGACAAGTTCATTCAAGCAATGAGATTTCTCATACTTTATCAAAAACAGAATATAATGGAAGTTTCCAGGATCAATATGCTCATAGTTGCCAGGGTATGATGATGTTTGCAGGCAAACAGGTTATAGAAGATTAATGTCTATGAACTAATTGTCCAGCGAAGCTTCTATATGCTCCACTGACTTGTAAGAAACAGAGAGAAGTAAGCACAGGCAGCCTGAAGGCTTCACTGCTTGAGAGAGTTCCTTGGTTTCTCAGGAACAGAAAGGCACACCATGCACCAGGAGCCATGGACTCTAAGCTGAAAAATCTATGGTACATTTCTCTCAAGGCAGTTAGAGTTCTCTAAATTTATCAAATCAAATTCTTCCTGTCTTCATACTTACAGGCTTTGGCATCCACTATGTTCCACTGTTTTTCTCTGATCCTCTCCAATCTCCAGCTCAATCTTCCGAGTCCCCTCTTCCACACTGGTCCCTGAGTTTTACATGGAGGGTATGTGACATAGATGTTCTAGTTATGGCTGAGCACTACACAGACATTTACTCTCTGCAACAAAACCAGTTGTGAGTTTCTGTGCTAACTACTGTCCACTGCACAGAGAAACTTCTCTGATGAGGACTGAGAGATGTACTAATCTATGGGCATAGAGGTACACATTTAAAAAAATAGTTTGAAATCATGCCCATTTAACAAAATGACAATATAGGTTAACCCCTGGAGACGAGGCCTCCCAACAATGGGCTCTTAGCCAGATTTACAGCACTAGGCAATTGTTTTCTCCTATAGCATGGGTTAGTTACCTCCACAACACTGACATAATTATTGTATTTTGCCATATTGGTCATTATTATAGCTCACTGGGTTCACAATTAGGTAACATTGTTGATGATTTTTCAGCTGAAGCCTGCATAACACTTTCCAGAATTATTAAAGCTAGCCAGCAGAGAGGAAGATAAACTAATAGTTTTAAATGATAGCTGAGAAACATATATGAGATCACAGAGTAAATCTTGAGAGATAACTGCATGGATTACAGTTGACAAAATAAAAGTTTAACTCACAGTGATAAAGGAAGGTAGGATATCTTTTTTAAAGCCCAAGTTAATTAGGAGATAAAGAATGAGTAATTTATGTTCTAAAACTGCCTATTGAACAGATAAATGTATTTATATATTTTTTTATTTTCTGAGTTTAAAATGGTAAACTAGATTTTTTTCTTTATATATATATAGTATTTTTATATATTTCATGTGTATATATATGGTATATATTCCAAGTTTTTCCTAAAGGCCTAATGTAAACACAATGGGTTTCATATAATATATCCCAACCACAGTTTCCCCTCCTTCCATTCCTCCACACCTCCCCACTCCCCCAGATCTACTTCCCTGCCATTTCTTGTTCAGAAAAGAGAAAGCTTCCAAGAAACAATACAATATGACAAGACAAGATATAACAAGACCAAACTAAAGCCCTCACATTCAAACTGGGCAAGACAAGTCAATAGGATAAAAGAGTCCCAAGAGCAAGCAAAAGAGTCAGCGATATACCCACTCCCACAAAAAACATCAAGCTAACAACCACATTATTATCCTCTTTTCTATTTTGTTGACTTGAGCCCACGATTTGGTTATGTCTTATTGTCTAGTTTCCTTTTAGCACCACTTTCATTGTATCCCATAAGTTTTGGTAGGATGCATTTTCACTGAATTCTAGAACATTTTTATTTCTGCCTTGACCTATTTTTTCATTTAGTACCTAGTTGTTCAGTTTCCATGAATTCGTAGACTTCATGTTATTTTTGTTGTTGGTGATATCCATCTTTAATCCATGGTGGTCTGGTATAATGCAAAGAGTTATTTCAATTTTCTTCTATCTGTTGAGACTTGCTTTGTGACAGGGTTTGTTCTCAGGTTTGGAAAGTTCCATGAGGTGTTGAGAAGATGGTATATTCTTTTCTGTTTGGATAAAAAGTTTTGTATACATCTGCTAGGTCCATTTGTTTTATAAGGTCTTTTACCACTAGGATTTCTCCTTTCAGTTTTTGTATGATGACAATGGGGTGCTGAAGTATCTACTATCAGATGTGTGTGTGTGGGAGATGTGATTACACCTCTTGGACTGTTTCTTCTATGAACTTGGATGCCCTTATGTTTGGGGCATATATGATAAGAATCTTGGTAGATTTTTGATTTGATGAGTATATATTTCAGGTGCTGGTGCCTGATCTTATGGCACAAGGAATGTACCTGCTGTGTGATATTGACCAAAATACTTAGCAACATAGATCTCAGTTTCTCTATTGAAAAGTTGAATCAATGATAATTGTTTGTTTGGTTTTTTAGTATCAATATGCAGAGTGTACTAATGTATTTAAGGTATTTGGCATAATGCCTGGCACACATTTGGTTGACCTAGAATGGGGAAATACACCTACATGGATGTTAGGTATTAGCCTATGTGGTGAGGTTTTCTTTTCATCTTGTCTTTCGGTAAATGTGCATTTTATATTTGATATTATCATTCTTTGGAACAAGCTTTTCCTCCTGAGATTTCATTATATATGTAAATCTGAGTTATGTTTATCTACCTCCCAACACGATTAGCGCTTTGCCTAATCGCTAATTACTGAATTAGCAAAAACAGCTGGTTTAAATCAAATCATCGATGGAGGTCAAGGTAAGGAATAGCAATGTCAGAGAAGCATTGATCTGAACAGCAGACAAGCATGAATGTTTAACCTTCAAGCTCAAATTGCACTGCTAGAAAATCCACTGTGAATGCTAACTGAGAGGCCATGGATGCTAAGTGAGAGGAGGAGAAAATCAAATAACCCATTTGCTTAGTGGAAAAAAAATAGGTCGGCATTATTGGGCAACGACCCTCTTCAAATGAATTGTGTAACACAATTTAGAGTCTATGAGGTCAAAGCTCAAAGTCTCTAATAGGTGGATAGTTACTCTTAAAATTCAGACAGGTCAAGGACCAACCCACTAGTGGGCTTCCCCGAACACCAGACCCTGTTCCTGTTTTAGATGGCTCTTGACAATCTTTTCCCTAGAGATGTTAGTATAATCACAAGGCTCATCACTTTATAGTTTTGAGGAAGAAAGGCACCATTTGTTCTTTTTTTTTCAGTTTATAAAGATATAATAAAAAGGTTGGTAGGCAACTAATTCTTCAGTGACCTGAGATCAGATTTAATCCTTACTGTTCTACCTCATGGACTTTTATTTCTTTTCTTTTATAACTTCAAACATCTTGGAGACTAGAAATAATGACAATCACATTAGGGTGTTTAAAAAGTAGTCCCCAGAGAAGATTTGGGGAAAAAAACTGTCTCTACATAATTCCTCTTCCCTGAGTACTTGAGGTAGGCCTCTGCTTTTCCTGTTGAAACAGTTGGAAAAATGACATCACTGAGTTTTTGAGAAGAAAAAAGTATCATCAGGTCATCTGCTTCTCAAATCATAAACCTTTTACAGAGGCTCTATCAAGGGTTTCTGGGATCCAGTTTGTCAAACACACGGCACGGAACTTGTCAATTGGTGTACTCACACAGGCAAATTTCCTGTAATGAATCTGTTACCCTGGAGAACACTAACATGGTGTGATACTCAAGGTTACCTACATAAATGCGAATCAGAAAATAGTGCTAATATTCCTTTGGCTCTGACACAGTTCTTTCAAGCATGAGGAGCTGTAGAACCTCCATATCCACGTTGAGAAATAGTTGTTACTGCTGGTTGTCAATGAGAGACTGGGAACCCCAGAAGTTAACTAGCTTCTCACAACTTTGCAGCTGCTAAGCTAGAGCTGAGATTCAAATTTCTGTCTGGGAACTCTATTCTGCTACATGCAATATTAACTGTGTCCTAACAGTTAATATTCAACTTCTCTTACTAACTCCCCTGAATATACCCTGATTTAAAAATACCAAATGTAAAATTATTTTTGAAATGTTTTACCTTAAAGAGATTACTCTTTTTTTATTAATTATTTATTAAAGATTTCTGCCTCCTCCCCGCCATAGGTTACAGAATAGGTTTATGGAAAATTAGAAAACAGAAGGCACAAATTAAAAGAGAACGGTTGTGGACTCTTAATGACTTTCAAAGATTATTAGGAGACATTTCCAGTCTACGACTGGCTGTTGGGATAACACCTGATCTAATAATCCATTTAAACAAAACCTTAGATGGTGATAAAGACTTGAATTAACAGCTGAAGTGGAAAAGGAATTGAAGATTGTTGAGGAGAAATTACAAGAGGCACATGTTGATAGGGTGAATCCAAATCTTAATTGTATTCTAGTCATATTGCCTTTTAGAAATTCTACTACAGGAATTTTAATGCAGAGGGATGATATCATCTTAGAATGGATCTTTTTACATTTAAACAAAGTAAAAACTTAAAAACTTATGTGGAAAGGTCTCGGAATTAATTTTAAAACGTAAATTGAGACTTTGACAATTAGCAGGTATAGACCCAGCAAAGATTATAGTGCCTTTTACTGATGAAGAAATATAATATTTATGGGAAGATAACGAACCCTGGCAAAGGTCTTGTGCTAATTTTTTTGGAGAAATTAATAGGACTTATTCCAAAAGTGATAGACTTAATCTCATAAAGAGAACTTCTTGGATTCTTCCCCAAATTGTATGTGATGCGTCAATAACTGGAGCCCATACATTTTATACTGATGCAAATAAATCAGGGAAGGTAAGTTAAAAATCAGAAGAATTAAGTAAGGTGGAACAAAGCCCTTATAATTCTGTCCAGAAGGCAGAATTAAATGCTATTCTTATGGTACTAAAGGATTTTAAAGAACCTCTCAATATAGTTACTGATTTACAATATGCAGAAGGAGTTGTCTTGCATATTGAAATGGCTGAATTTATACCAGATGATACAGAATTGATTTCATTATTTATCCAGGTGCAAGACATAATCTGGAATAACCTTTGTCCTATATACATAACACACATCTGAGCCTGTACAGGTCTGCCACGTTCTCTAGCACAAGGTAATGAAGAAATTGATCAATAACTGATTGGAAGTGTGTTGCAGGCCTCTGAATTTCATAAAAAACATGTCAATAGCAAAGGTTTAAAGAAAGAGTTTTCTATTACATCGCTACAAGCTAAGGAGATTATAAAGAGGTTTCCAACTTGCTCTTTCTATAATCAAACACCGTTGCCTGCAGGGAATCACCCAACGGGTACTCAAAGGAATGACATTTGGTAGATGGATGTGTTTCACTTTACGGAATTTGGTAAATTAAAATATGTACACCACAACATAGACACGTACTCAGGTTTTCAATGGGCAACTGCCTTGAGCTCAGAAAAGGCTGATTTATTTATCAGAAGTTATGGCCATCATGGGTATAACTGCACAAATAAAGACAGACAATTGTCCAACATGTATATCTAAGAAAATGAAGCATTTTTCTGGCTGATTATAAGATAAAGCACATTACAGGTATACCAAATAATCCTACAGGTCAAGCAGTTATAGAAAGGTCAAATCTTATTATAAAGGATATGCTGAACAAACAGAAAGGGATAGAAAATACTCCTAGAAATATAACCTTGAATTTTCTTAATGCTAATGAGAAAGAAACAACAGCAGCAGAGAGGCATTGGATAATGGAAAAAACTTCTGAATTGAATCAACCAGTATATTTCAAGGATGTTTTGACCTCACCATGGGAACCAGGAGATGTACTGCATTTGGGAAGGGGTTTTGTTCATTTCCACAGGAGTAGAAAAATTATGGATACCATCAAAATCAATAAAGATTTACTTTGAAAAGGAGAAGCCTCTTGAAAAAGAGAAATGACAGCTCATCCACAATGGTGACAATCATACAGGTGGTAAGGAAACCTCATAAGTATTAGGGCAGGATTCTGCTCTTATCTTTACAGAAAAGTAGACATCATCAAAAATTCAAGAGACCCTGGATGCTTGAATGCTGACAGAAGAAAAATTAACTATATATTAATGAGCATCTAGAAAACAGAGTATGGTTTATAAATCAAGGTTTGGGTTATGCCTACATTTACACACACACACACACACACACACACACACACACACACACACACGCACACATTAATATATTCAGCTGGTTTTGGAGCTGGACAATTGATGGAGGAAGGTCATTGGTTAAATAAAAAGAAACTGCTTGGCTCCCATTGGTTAGGAGATAGGTGGGAGGAGAAAACAGAACAAAACGCTGGGAGGAAGAGGAAGTGAGCTCAGACTCGACAGCTCTCCTCTCGGGAGCAGGCACCTCAGAGAGAGACGCCATGCTCCCAGCTCCCAGGCAGATGCACACTATGAAGCTCCGACCCAGGATGGACAGAGGCTGGAATCTTCCCGGTAAGCGCACCTAGGGGCGCTACACAGATGATTAGAAATGGGCTAAATTAATATGTGAGAATTAGCCTAGATAGAAATGGGCCAAGCAGTGATTAAATGAATACAGTTTGTGTGTTGTTATTTCGGGGCAAAAGCTAGCCGAGCAGGCGGCTGGGGTGTTGGGGACTGAGCCCTGCCGCTCCTATTACTACAGACAATGGCTCTGTTGTTCTCTAAATACAAGCATGTTGTTAAAGGGAACATTTAGAGTTTCTGTCTCATATTGCGAGCCATCTGGTCTGGTGCAGAAAAAAGACTTTAGGAAAAAAAAATCTTATTTTCTCCATGTTATTTCATAAAACATGTTCTTCATTTAATGTATGTTTATATGAATGATGTTTAAGTTTTCCATGATGAACAATAGATTTTCCTATAGATCTTTTCCCTGCAGTAATCTTTGAAGTTTTCAGGAAGAAGATGGGGCACCACAGCAACAGTTCCATCTAGTTGAGATGACATCATGATGCAGACAGTGCTACTATATAACTGCTTTTTTGGGTACCAGCTGCTGAAATGGTGCACCTTTTTATGACATCCTGGACCAACTCCAAATAAGAACTTTGAAAAACAAGCCCTATCTATTTACGGCTCAGAAATTGTTTGTAACTATACTAGACAGTAATTTTGAAACTTAACCATCACTTTAATTTTGCAGAATCCCATTAAGAGAACATCGCCCCTATGACAGCGGGAAGCAATTTTAGAAGATGACGCTCCATCCCCAAAAAGCTTGTCCTTAGGATTGGGAACACTATTTAGGGGTTGTTGATTATTACTTATATTAGATAGAGGTGATAAATATGTTTGTTTAAAACAAGGGGGATAGTAATAGTGGGTAATAGAGTGAACACTTGTGAACTATTATTCATGGATAATTTACATTGGTAAAGTTTTGTATATTGATACAAGTTCAAATTATATTTATTTTTTTATGTACATTATTTGTACACCTATGCAAAGTTATTTGTCAGATTGTATATATGTATAATCTTATCTCTGTTTAGAACATTTTATATATTGAGACAACTTTTAGGATATATTTTCATATTGTATTATATATTACTCCTACATCTGATCAAGATACTTACAGACTGTTTACATTTTGAGGTTATTGTTCTCATTTGTTGCACATTTGTTTATAGATTATTTAATATTCTGACATGAACTTTTAGTCTTTAATTTATACAGGTATTAATTATTATAGGCCAATAGTTGCTCATGTTTGTTGTACATACAGGCAGATCAGTTAGGTAATATAGATACATAGAGACTGTATACTGTCTAGATAGGCAATCTTCAACCACTTCAAGGATCTGTGGAACATGGCTTTAAATAACTCAGGGTTCTGTAGACATGAGACATGACTGCTTCTGACAGCAACAGTCAATTCCTGAGAGAATGTTGAGCACCAAAGAAACTCCACTTGGAGCTTGTTTTCTTCTTGGCAAAACTTGCCTTTGGGCAAGGAACTGATGATTCCTCAACCAGTGACAAGTTACATGATATACAGAAATGGATAAGCATGACTGTCAAATCATGCCAAGACAGGGTAAGATGATTTTGAAAATTTTCCTTCTGAAAATTTTCCTCTGAAAATGGTCTGTCAGTTATGCTAGGCCTTGGTCAATGTTGGTTTCTTTAAGGTTGCAAAATGAGACTTTGGGTGATTGCTCAGGTAGCTAATTGTCTCTGTCATATATCGCTCAGTTTGGAAGCTACTTCATTGTACTTCCTGCCTGCTCAAGTAATATTATCTTCTTCTCATGCCTTTGATGGGGTTGAAAATGATAGTCATAGTTACTGTACTCTTATGATCTAGACAATCCATTTCCTATACAAGACTTAGACTCCATAGGATAGAATGTTTATTAAAACATTTAACTTATGTTCCTTGCTTAATATTGTTTATGCAGGTTGTAGTTCTAATTATACTTGATATCTGTTCCTAGTATATATAGTTTTGTACTGGGTTTGGAACTCTCTTATTTAAACAAAAGGGGGAGGTGCTGTGGAGAACATTCTGCTCTTTTAGCCAATATCCTTTAAGATACCAACCCACATGGACATGGTCTCTTTTGCTTTAAACAGCAGCAGTAGTTCTGTACAAGAAGAGCTATGAGGAGAGGTGAGTGTGTACCTGACCGGCCAGTGGGACACCCTGGAAAGGGAGCACAGGCACTATCCAATCCCCTAAACATTCTGGCCCTTCAGTCGGAGAGTCTCTCCCCGGCTACTGCCTTTCTCTTCTTATCCAATGCCAGCTTGCCCCCAGGCACCCCATCCCAACTGCAGGGTCATAAAATCCTCCAACTCAGCCTGCTGTGGAACTGAGGGTCTGCGGACAAAGTGGTGAGGGCAACTGCTGTAGGAGTTTCTTTGTTCTACTGAGCCTGCATCCAGCAAGGCTCCCCTTTTGTCTGTGAGGTCCCTGCCGAGCAAGTGACCTGGTACCTGTACCAGAGGTTCTGTTCGGAGGGCCTACTTCAGAGAGGAGAGGAGCTGAGAGACAACTTTAGTGCTGAGGGGACCTAAGAGAGGGCTGACCAAGAACAACCCCCAAGTACAGAGGTAGACAAAGCAAAGATTGGACCAAGCTGCCAAGACTCTCCTAACAGCATTTAAAGAAAGAGGTGGGCAGGTGCCAATGCAAGAATTTCTCCAACAATCTGAAAAGCAACATGACAACACCAGAATCCAGTGAACATACAACAGGAAGACTTGAACACCCTAATCCATAAGAAGTAGAAGAAATAGACTTTACATGTAACATTATGAAAATGTTAGAGATCATTAAACAGGATGTGAAAAACTCCTTTAAAGAAATGGATGAAAGCCAGGTGATGGTAGCACATGCCTTTAATCCCAGCACTCTGGAGGCAGAGGCAGGTGGATCTCTATGAGTTTGAGGCCAGCCTGGTCTACAAGAGCTAGTTCCAGAACAGGAACCAAAAGCTACGGAGAAACCCTGTCTCGAAATCCCCCCCCCAAAAAAAGAAATGGATGAAAAGACTAACAAAAAGTTAGAAGAAATTAATAAATCCCTCAAAGATCTCCAAGAAAACCAAGAAAAGGCAATCAAACAGGTAAGGGAAACAGTTCAAGAACTGAAAACTGAAATGGAGGCAATGAAGAAAACACAAACCAAGAGATGGTAGGAAATGGAAAACTTGGGTAAATGAACAGAAACTACAGAGACAAGTATCACCAACAGAATACAAGAGATAGAAGAAAGAATCTCAGGTGCTAAAGATACTATAGAGGAAATAAACTCACTGATCAAAGAAAACAGCAAATGCACAAATTCTTATCACAAAACATCCAGAAAATCTGGGACAACATAAAAAGACCAAACCTAAGAAGAATAGGGGTAGAAGAAGGAGAAGAATTACAGCTCAAAGACCCAGAAAATATATTCAACAAAATTCAATAAAAGAAAACTTCCCCAATCTAAGGACGGATATTCTTATGAAGGTACAAGAAGCATACAGAACACCGAATAGACTGGATCAAAAAAAATCCCCTTGCCATATAATAATCAAAACAGAAAACTACAGAATAATGAAAGAATATTAAGAGCTGCAAACGAAAAAAGGTCAAGTAACATATAAAGGTAAACCTGTCAGAATTACACCTGGCTTTTCTATGGAAACCTTGATAGCCAGAAGGGCTTGGGCTTGGATAGATGTGCTGCAGAAACTAAGAGACCATGGATGCAAGCCCAGACTACTATACCCAGCAAAGCTCTCTTTCACTATCGATGGAGAAAACAAGATATTCCAGGCCGGGGAATGGTGGTGCATGCCTTTAATCCCAGCACTTGGGAGACAGAGGCAGGCGGATCTCTGTGAGTTCGAGACCAGCCTGGTCTACAGAGCTAGTTCTAGGACAGGATCCAAAGCCACTGAGAAACCCTGTCTTGAAAAACCAAAAATAAATAAATAAAAAACCAAGATATTCCAGTATAAAAACAAATTTAAACAATATGTAGCCACAAAACCAGCCTTACAGAAAGTAATAGTAGGAAAATCATGGTCCCCGGATCATTGGGCTACCGGGCGGCCCTGTTTAGCTGCTGAGGAATCCCATCTGGACGGGTGAGTGTGTGCTATCCAGGGGCGGATTGTCCCGAAAGAGAGCACAAATCCCCCTCCCCCAGCTCTTTCTGCAGGGCTGTCTTTCTTACACACGACCCCCCCCCCAGTCTTCGTTTTCTTCAAGGTCCTTTGCTCAGGAACAGTTTTCTGCTCCTACACTAAGGCCACCCACCCAGAGCGGTGAGAGCCTACCTAAGGGGGAGGCATCAAGGACCCCCGCTAAGGGAGCACATGCACCTTCAGCCTGTGCGGCACGGTGTCCTGTGTTCTACTCGTCCCCACCCTGCCCCCCAAGTTCCCCCTTTTGTCCTCGGGTCATTGGACTACCAGGCGTCCATGTTTTGGTGCTGAGGAGTTCATCTGGACGGGAACGGTTCCTGCTTCTACACTGAAGAGATACACCCAGAGAGTCAATCACAGCAAAGACTGGACCAAGACACCAGGCCTCTCCTGGCTCCATTTGAAGGAAGAGATGGGAAGGCGCCAATGCAAGAATTCCTCCAACAACCTGAAAGGTAACGTGACACCACCAGAATCCAGGGATCCCGAAATAAGAAGAATTATACACCCTACTCCAGAAGAATTAGAAGAAATCGACTCAAAAGTGAACTATATGAAAATAATAGAGGACCTTAAACAGGAGGTGAAAAACTGCCATAAACAATTAGAGATTACAAACAAAAACGTAGAGGAAATGAATAAATCGCTCAAAGACACGCAAGAAAACCAAGAGAAACAAGAAAAAGCTATCAAACAGGTTAGGGAAGCGGTTCAAGACTTGAAGAATGAAATGGAAGCAATGAAGAAAACACAAACCGAGGGAAGGATGGAGATGGAAAATCTGGGTAAACGAACAGGAACTACAGAGACAAGTACTAACAACAGATTACAAGAGATAGAAGAAAGAATGTCAGACACTGAAGATACCATAGAGAAAACAAACACACGGATCAAAGAAAACAGCAAGACCAACAAATTCTCATCACAAAACATTCAGAATATCTGGGACACAATAAAAAGACCAAACCTAAGAATAATTGGGATAGAAAAAGGAGAAGAAGTACAGCTCAACGGTCCAGAAAATATATTTAATAAAATTATAGAAGAAAACTTTCCCAGCCTAAAGAAAGATATTCCTTTGAAGGTTCAAGAAGCATACAGAACACAGAATAGACTGGACCAAAAAACCCCATCTCCTCGCCATATAATAATCAAAACACAAAACATACAGAATAAAGAAAGAATATTAAGAGCTGCAAAGGAAAAGGGTCAAGTTATTTATAAGGGTAAACCTATCAGACTTACACCTGACTTCACTATGGAAACCATGAAAGCCAGAAGGTCCTGGATAGATGTACTTCAGAAACTAAGAGACTATGGATACAAGCCCAGACTACTATACCCAGCCAAGCTTTCATTCACTATAAATGGAGAAAACAATATCTTCCAGGATAAAAACAAATTTAAACAATACGTAGCCACAAATCCAGCCTTACAGAAAGTAATAAAAGGAAAATCACAAACCAAGGAGTCCAACAATGACCACAATAACTCAAACATCTAGAGACCCTTCACCAGCACAACTCAAAGAAGGGCAACACACAAACTCTACTACTAAAAAAGTGACCGGAGTTAATAACCACTGGTCATTAATATCACTTAATGTCAATGGACTCAACTCACCTATAAAAAGGCACTGGCTAAAAGATTGGATACGAAAACAGGATCCAACATTCTGCTGTTTCCAAGAAACACACCTCAACCACAAAGACAGGCACCTACTCAGAGTAAAGGGCTGGGAAAAGGCTTATCAAGCAAATGGACCCAAGAAACAAGCAGGTGTGGCCATACTAATTTCTAACAAAGTTGACTTCAAACTTAAATAATTCAGAAAAGATAGAGAGTGACATTTTATACTCAAAACAGGAACAGTTCATCAGGATAAAGTCTCAATCCTGAATATCTATGCCCCTAATATAAAAGCACCCACGTACATAAAAGAAACATTACTAAAACTCAAGGCAGCCATCAAACCGCACACACTAATAGTAGAAGACTTCAACACTCCTCTCTCACCAATGGACAGGTCAATCAGACAGAAACCTAACAGAGAAATAAGAGATTTATGGAGGTAATGAATCAAATGGACTTAACAGACATCTATAGAACATTCCACCCAAATAGGAAAGAATACACCTTCTTCTCTGCAGCTCATGGAACCTTCTCAAAAATCGACCACATAGTCGGTAACAAAGCAAACTTCCACAGTTACAAAAAAATATTCGTAACCTCCTGCATCTTATCAGACCACCATGGATTAAAGTTAGAATTCAACAACAATACTACCCCCAGAAAGCCTACAAACTCATGGAAACTGAACAGTTAACTTCTGAACCATACCTGGATCAAGGAAGAAATAAAGAAAGAAATCAAAGTCTTCCTTGAATTCAATGAAATTAAAGAAACAACCTATTCAAACTCATGGGACACTATGAAAGCAATCCTGAGAGGAAAGTTCATAGCACTACGTGCCCACTTAAAGAAAACAGAGAAAGCACACATTGGAGACTTAACAGCCCACCTGAAAGCTCTAGAAAAAAAAAGAAGCAGACTCACCTAGGAGGAGTAAAAGACTGGAAATAATCAAACTGAGGGCGGAAATCAACAAAATAGAAACACAGAAAACAATCCAAAGAATCAATGAAACAAAAAGCTGGTTCCTAGAGAAAATCAACAAAATTGATAAACCCCTATCCAAACTAATCAAACGGCAGAGAAAATATGCAAATTAATAAGATCAGAAATGAAATGGGGGACATAACCACAGACACAGAGGAAATTCAGAGAATCATTAGATCTTACTACAAAAGCCTGTATGCCACAAAACTGGAAAATGTAAAAGAAATGGACACGTTTTTAGATAAATACCATATACCAAAGTTAAACCAGGACCAGGTGAACAATCTAAATAGACCTGCTAGTCGCGAAGTATTAAAAGCTGTCATCAAAAACCTCCCTACCAAAAAAAGCCCAGGACCAGATGGTTTCAATGCGGAATTCTACCAGAACTTCCAAGAAGAGCTGATACCTATACTCCTTAGTGTATTTCACAATATAAAAACAGAAGAGTCATTGCCAAATTCCTTTTATTAAGCTACAGTCAATCTGATAACAAAACCACACAAAGACTCAACCAAGAAAGAGAATTACAGGCCAATCTCACACATGAACATCGACGCAAAAATACTCAACAAAATACTGACAAACCGTATCCAAGAACACATTAGAAAAATTATCCATTATGATCAAGTAGGCTTCATCCCAGAGATGCAGGGCTGGTTCAACATACGAACATCTATCAATGTAATCCACCATATAAATAAACTGAAAGAAAAAATCATGTGATCATTCCATTAGATGCTGAAAAAGCCTTTGACAAAATTCAACATCCCTTTATGATAAAAGTCTTGGAGAGATTAGTGATACAAGGGTCATACCTAAATATAATAAAAGCTATTTACAGCAAACCGACAGCAAACATCAAACTAAACGGAGAGAAACTCAAAGCCATCCCACTAAAATCAGGAACACGGCAAGGCTGTCGACTCTCTCCATACCTCTTCAATATAGTGCTTGAAGTTTTAGCAATAGAAATAAGACAACATAAAGGGATCAAGGGGATTCGAATTGGGAAGGAAGAGGTTAAACTTTCATTATTTGCAGATGATATGATAGTGTACATAAGCGACCCCAAAAACTCCACCAAAGAACTCCTAAAGCTGATAAACACCTTTAGTAATGTGGCAGGATACAAGATCAACTCCAAAAAATCAGTCGCCCTCCTATACACAAAGGATATGGAAGCAGAGAGGGAAATCAGAGAAGCTCCACCTTTCACAATAGCCACAAATAGCATATAATATCTTGGGGTAACTCTAACCAGGGAAGTGAAAGATCTATTTGACAAGAACTTTAAGGAATTGAAGAAAGCAATTGAAGAGGATACCAGAAAGTGGAAAGATCTCCCTTGCTCTTGGATTGGGAGGATCAACATAGAAAAAATGGCAGTTCTACCAAAGGCAATTTATAGATTCAATGCAATCCCCATCAAAGTCCCATCAAAATTCTTCACAGATCTTGAGAGGACAATAATTAACTTTATATGGAAAAACAAAAAACCCAGGATAGCCAAAACAGTCTTGTATAATAAAGGAACTTCTGGAGGCATTACCATCCCTGACTTCAAACTCTACTACAGAGCTACAGTATTGAAAACAGCTTGGTATTGGTATAAAAACAGAGAAGTCGACCAATGGAATCGAATAGAAGACCCAGATTTTAACCCACAAACGTATGAACACCTCATTTTCGATAAAGGAGCTAAAAGTATACAATGGAAGAAAGAAAGCATCTTCAACAAATGGTGCTGGCAGAACTGGATGTCAACCTGTAGAAGAATGCAAATTGACCCATATCTATCACCATGCACAAAACTCAAGTCCAAATGGATCAAAGACCTCAATATCAGTCTGAGCACACTGAACTTGATAGAAGAGAAATTGGGAGGTACCCTACAACAAACGGGCACAGGCGATCGCTTCCTAGGTATAACCCCAGCAGCACAGACATTAAGGGCAACATTGAATAAATGGGACCTACTGAAACTGAGAAGCTTCTGTAAAGCAAAGGACACTGTCACTAAGACAAAAAGGCAACCCACTGACTGGGAGAAGATCTTCACCAACCCCGCAATAGACAAAGGTCTGATCTCCAAAATATATAAAGAACTCAAGAAACTAGACTTTAAAATGCTACTCAACCCAATTTAAAAATGGGGCACTGAACTGAACAGAGAATTCTCAACAGAAGATGTTCAAATGGCCAAAAGACACTTACGGTCATGCTCAACCTCCTTAGCGATCAGGAAAATGCAAATCAAAACAACTCTGAGATATCATCTTACACCTGTCAGATTGGCTAAAATCAAAAATACCAATGATAGCCTCTGCTGGAGAGGTTGTGGAGGAAGGGGTTCCCTCATCCATTGCTGGTGGGAATGCAAACTTGTGCAACCACTTTGGAAGGCAGTATGGCGGTTTCTCAGGAAATTTGGGATCAACTTACCCCTGGACCCAGCAATACCACTCTTGGGAATATACCCAAGAGAGGCCTTATCATACAACAAAAGTATATGCTCTACAATGTTCATAGCAGCATTGTTTGTGATAGCCAGAACCTGGAAACAACCTAGATGCCCTTCAATGGAAGAATGGATGAAGAAAGTATGGAATTTATACATATTAGAATACTACTCAGCAATAAAAAACAAGGACTTCATGAATTTTGCATACAAATGGATGGAAATAGAAAACACTATCCTGAGTGAGGTGAGCCAGACCCAAAAAGAGGAACATGGGATGTACTCACTCATATTTGGTTTCTAGCCATAAACTAAGGACATTGAGCTTATAATTAGTGATCCTAGAGAAGCTAAATAAGGAGAACCCAAAGAAAAACATATAGGCATCCTCCTGAATATTAACCTTCAGCAAGCAATGAAAGGAGAAAGAGACAGAGACCCAAATTGGAGCACAGGACTGAAATCTCAAGGTCCAAATCAGGAGCAGAAGGAGAGAGAGCATGAGCAAGGAACTCAGGACCGCGAGGGGTGCACCCACACACTGAGACAAAGGGGATGTTCTATCGGGAACTCACCAAGGCCAGCTGGCCTGGGTCTGGAAAAGCCTGGGATAAAACCGGACTCTCTGAACATAGCGGACAATGAGGACTACTGAGAACTCAAGAACAATGGCAATGGGTTTCTGATCCTACTGCACGCACTGGCTTTGTGGGAGCCTAGGCAGTTTGGATGCTCAACTTACTAGACCTGGATGGAGGTGGGGGTTCCTTGGACTTCCCACAGGACAGGGAACCCTGATTGCTTTTCGGGCTGGGGGGAGACTTAATTGGGGGAGGGGGAGGGAAATGGGAGGCGGTGGCGGGGAAGAGACCGAAATCTTTAATAAATAAATGAATTAAAAAAAATAAATAAAAATAAAAAAAAATATACTTCAATAAAAAAAAATTTTCTCTTTGTTTGTATTTTACTATTTTCAACCCTGAGTTTGATTATTTCTTGCGATCTACTCCTCTTGAGTGTGATTAATTCTTTTGTTATTGTTCTAGAGCTTTCAGGTGTGTTGTGAAGTTGCTAGAATTAGATCTCTGTAGTTTTTTAATGTATTCACTAGCACTATGAACTTGCTTCTTAGCGCTGCTTTCCTTGTGTCCCATAAGTTTGGGTATATCATGTATTCATTTTCCTTGAGTTCTAGAAAGCCTTTAATTTCTTTATTTCTGTGTTGATCTATTTTTTTTAATGAGAAGATAGTTTTTCATTTTCCATGAGTTTGTATGCTTTCTGTTGTTGTTGATCCAGCTGTAATTCATGGTGATCTGACAGGATGCAAGACATTATTTCAATTTTCTTGTATCTGTTGAGACTTGCTTAGCGTCTGAGTATATTATCAATTTTGGGAAAATTCCACGAGGCTTAGAGAAGAAGGCATATCCCTTTGTGCTAGGCTGACTGCAGGTCTCCTCTCCTCCTCAGCTCCCAGTAACCCAAGTCTCATCTCCAACTAAAAGGAACACCTACTGTGGTCTCCTTTCCCCTCTGAGGACACTTCCTTCAAATGTCAAAGATCCTCTGCTCCAACCTTCCTTCCCCCAACTCATCCCAGGAGCTCAGCCTCCAAACCAGCTGGCACTCATTCCTGTGATCACACTAGCTGTGTAGTCATGGAAACAGGTAAGCTAACTGAGGACCTTCACTACTCCTTCCTCTCCCTCAAACCCAATACCCCAGTCTCATCACTATCTCTGCAACAGAGCACCTGTTTTTCAGCTTTTCTTCCTCCTCTGCCACCATCTCCTGTGGATCCCACAGACGTTCCCCTCCCAGCCTCCTTACCCCACTTGTTCCTTTATCCCAGCCCCCAATTCCAGCAGACACTGCCTGATAACCCACAGGCTACTCCTGCCAGGTAAGCAGGTAGGTTGTGTATAGATTTTCCTTTCTCCTTCTGTCCCTCTAGATCCAATCCAGTCTCACCCCCAGTGCTATAGCCTACCTGTGAGTGACCTCTTTTTACTGTTTCTCCTCTCATTTAGTCTCAGAGGAGACTAAAGAAGCAGGTTCTTGTTGAACACTGATCTCCTCCCTCCTGTGAACTCCTTCAGACTCTCAGCCTAGCCCCATTCCTAAGAGTCAGCTTTCAATGATAAGAAATAAGTTTTACTGGGAAACCTCACTGACCACACATATTAGGTGCATAAAATTTCCTACCAGTTGGGGAAAGTCAGGTCGGCAGAAGGAAAGGTACCAGACATCATACAACAGGCTATTTTCCTCAAATCACACCTCTGAGGTATGAATCGAGGTAAGTGATGCTATTAGTTAGTACAATACCACTGTCTCCAGTTTAGAAACCAGAGCATGGCATCTCAGAGAGAATAGACACTTCATGGTCTATCAGAACAAACTAGTTGGTCTGGTACCACCCTGATGTTTTTTTTTTTCTGTGTCATTTTTGGTTCTTTCTGCTAATTCATTTATTGTTTATGATTGTTGCATTTTTACACCCTCTGCCCCCCTGTCACTTGTCTTTACTATTATGATGTCATTGTTCCTCCTAAGCTCATCACATCCCAGTTTCCATACACTGGCTTGTTACTCTGTGGAGCCAATGCTAGCTGTGTAACTCAGAGACCTCTCTGTGAGGAACAATGTTCTTATTTGTCTTCAGGAAGACAGAGCAGAGCTTCTTAAACTCTTTCCACTTGTGGAAGCAGTTGTGCCCACTTCTGACTGTGAATTAAATGAATTGGCTCTTGAAAATGATTACATTCCTGTTCCTAGACCTGGGGAGTAACAGAAGTCTGACAGATTCTGCCCTTGTTCTTGAGAGACTTCCTGTATAATTACTGCATACACTGGAGCCTTCATATATATTTTTCTTTAAAAAAAGAAAAAAGAACCCAACAACATAATGAATAGAGGGGGGACTTGTAAATTAAGTTCTTTACAAATACAAGGCTTATTATTTGAATTCTCCACAATGCTAAAGAATAAAACTGATTTTAATGATGTAAAAAAAAATTTCCTACCAGGCAGCAAACACCCATCACACTCTCCCATAGTCAGAATAAACAGCAACCAAGGTACAAACACCTACCCAAAGCAAAACAAATCCAGATATCAGTATTTAGACCTTTAATCATTCTAGTTCCAGATGCCTAGATGATTGTATAAAAATACAGTCAATAACATCCAAGCAAATATATCTCAACTAGAGCCCACCTATCCACCACAGCAGTGCCAGAATATTCCAACATAGTTAAAGCACAAGAAAAAGGTCTTAAAAGTTTGTATGAAGATGATAGAGGTCCTCAGAGATTAAATTAATAAATCCCTTAAAGAAATCCAGGAGAATCCAAACAGTGTGAGGAATGAACAAATCCCTTAAAACATTTAAATCACACAAAGAACAAGGGAAGTAAATGAGTAAGTTGTTCAAGACCTGAAAATAGAAATAGAATGAATAAAGACAACAAAAACTGAGGGTGGGAAATATCCTTCCTTTCCTATTCATAAGAATTCACTTTCCAGGGAAAGCACCATCTCATTGTCTCCATTCCCATGCTCCCAGTTCTGCTTGTATCACGGTTGGTCAGGTGGTTTTGTGATGGCCACTCAGGCCATAAAGCCAGCTGGACAAGGCTCAATAGACTTGCTGGCTCCATTGGAAGTTTCCTGAGATGCACATCCCATATGAACAGGATGGGGAAGGGCAAGAGGGGACGTCTGGGTCCCCAAGAGATGTCCTAGGAACATTGCCATTTGAAGGGCAACTCAGATGGCCACTGGTTTATAGATGGAGAAACTGGAGGGCCAAAGGAAGGTCAGGCAGAGCCAGGACTCAAAGAAGTGTGCACTTTTCAGCCACTAAGATGTCAGGATCCCACAGAGACACCTCCTGACCTCTCAAAGAGGTCCATGATCAGGTGAGGATGTGTTTCCTTTAGAGCTTGGTAGACTTGGTCTTTGCTGGCCCTGTTCCAGGACCGACTGAGGCTGAAGAACTTCCGCATCTTGTCTTGGGTGGTGGCTTCAGCTCGCACCTCCTCATACTCCTCTTCACTCAGCACCAGACCATGCAGCTTGTCCAAGAGAGGGTCCACTGATGTCACTCGGGCCACCAGCTGCTCCCGATGCTGGTCCACGAAGTGTGGCAAGGCAGGAGCATCTAGGAGTGAAGACTGACACTGAGCATAGAAAGGGTCCTCCACGATTTTTTCCACTGTCTGCTCAGTTTTTGTTTTAATTTTTTTTTAACGTATCTCATCTGCATTGTGCACCTCTGGTTCCCTTCCTCCTCTGGGAAGTCATGAGAAAAAAATATCTGTACCCTTCCTGAGGCCAGTTATTAGTCTGACACTCTGCATAACTAAGAGGAAGGGTGTATGGTAAGGTGTTCAGGTTGGGAGTGGGTAGTATAGTAATGTATTATTTGTGTTTTAATAAACAAAGCTTGCCTGAAGATGAGTGAGAAAAGCAGTCATACTATTCAGCTATACAGGCCAGGGAATGGTGGCACACCTTTAATCGCAGGACTCGGGAGACAGAGGCAGAGGGTTCTCTGTTAGTTCTAGGCCAGCCTGGGCTACACAAGATTAAATCTGTCTTAAAGAGAAATAGAGCTCACACTCAGTTGATCCCAGCACTTGGGATAACATTTCTTTTTTAAATCCCAGCACTAGGGAGGTGGAGACAGGAGTGATATGGCTGGGTAGAGAGAGGAATATAAGGGGAAAGAGACAGGATCTCAGTGTACTGTGAAGTGTGGGTTGTGGAGTTTGGAAGTTTGTGGACAGGATCTCACCCCATTTCAGTCTGAGGTAGTGATGAGAGCCAGTAATTGGCCGCTTTGCTTTTCTGATCTTCAGGTTGAACCCCAATATCTGTCTCTGGGTATTTATTATTCGTGCTATAGGGTGGGGTTATGTTCAACATGGGAAGCCAAGAGGCATAAGAGAAACTCTGCCCTGGGGCAGGTACATGGCCTACCTGTCCTGGTAAGGTTTGCAAAGTGAGGCTCCCTCCTTTCTCACTGACATTCTCTCAAGGATCAGATGATCTATCTGCGGAATACTATTGGCTTCTCTGGCTCTGTATAAGTGTTACTGACCTTTGTGGACTGTAGGGATCATGGGCTGTGCAGGCCTGAGGTCTCCTGGAAGAAAGGAGAGATGATCCTCTCTAATGATTCTTTAAAATAAAATGGCAAAATGCTGAAATTCATGCAGAACCACTAGAGACATAGGATTTCCAAGGAAATTCTGAATAAAAAATGATTTTGTAGAAAACTTCATCACACTTCTTTCAAACCAATACTAGAGTCTTAGTAGTAAAAACAGCATGGTATTGACACAAAGAGATGTGCAGATCAATAGAATAGACTCGGAACCTAGATAAAAGTTTATTCAACCATACCTACCTTGACTTTGACAAAGAACCCAAAAATGTATTTGTATAAATGACAGCCTGTTAAACAGATGGTCCTGTAAAACTACTTAGCACTGTATGCAAGAATTAAACTAGATGCCTAGATCACACCTTTAAAAAATTAACTATAAATGATCAAAGACCTTAATTTGTGCCCCAACACCCTGAAACTTATAGAACAAACATAGGCAGAACATTTCAACAAATCAGTATATGTCAGGATTGTGTGAATAAGATTCTGGTAGCACAGGAAATAAAACCAAAACTTGGCAAATTGGATATCAGAACACTCAAAAAGTTCTGTAGATCAAAGGAAACTTATTGAGTGAAGATGTAGTTAAGAATGGGTGAACAATTCCCAGGTAACATCTGACAGAATATTAGTAATAGGAATATATATGGATCAGAAAACCTAAATAGCAAGGAAATGGCACAATTCTGAGATTTGCCATAGGAGTAGCAGCAGAATTCTTAAAAGAGAAAACACATATGTGTACGAAACACTTAGAAATTAGAAAAATACAGGTTAAAATTTGTTATGATTTTCTCTCATTTTTAAATTAAAACAAACAAACAAACCCAGGTCTTTGAAGGTCTTAGGCCCTTAGAAAAACTACATTTACTGCCTACATAAAGGAACATGGTGTCAATTCTCTTGTAAATAGCAATGTTTATACCAGAGACAAAGGCTACTTTCAGTCTTCTCCAGAAAAGCCTCTCTTTGCTGTGAATGGAGGTGCCTGCAGATACCTACTGCTGTGCAGGATACTGAGACTAAGGGATGGTTGAGTACTAATCCCTATTAGTAGACAATTATATCACTCCTCGAGGATCTAGGAACATTGTGGAAGAAAAATTGGAAAGAATGTAGGGACAAAAGATATGGGGAAGGGCTGTGAAGATATGGAGAACATATGGAGAATATATAGATAAGAGGTTGTGGTCTCTTCTAAGCATGACATGACCATGGCCATCATGAACTCTTAGCACCTGTACTTACTGCCTCTGGACCCACACAAGTAGGGCCCTAGACATGGGGAAGCAGCTCACAGGGGCCGTGCTACTTAGGGCTTTACTACTGACAAATAATAGATTAAGGGAGAAGAGGGTGTATACAATCCATCTGTACCCACTGGTGAACTCACTTGCTTCCCTACTGGGAAGTTCAAAACCCTCAGGCACACAGAGGATCCTACTTAAACTCTGTAAGACACAAGCAATAATGAATATGGGGAGATGATTTGTAGAAAAGAAGAGGGGCTGGCAGGAGGTTAATAAGGTTTCTTTAGGATGGAATTCCTAGAATGCATTGTATGCATGTATAAAATTGCCAAAAGACGGGGCTGGAGAGATGGCTCAGAGGTTAAGAGCATTGCCTGCTCTTCCAAAGGTCCTGGGTTCAATTCCCAGCAACCACATGGTGGCTCACAACCATCTGTAATGGGGTCTGGTGCCCTCTTCTGGCCTGCAGACATACACACAGACATAATATTGTATACATAATAAATAAATAAATATTAAAAAAAATTGCCAAGAGACAAAGGGATTTTAAGATTAAGAATCTCCTGATGGAAAAATCTCTTCCTTTTCACTGTTCACATTTAAATGTGAACTGTTACTAGTTGCTTTCTGCATCTCAAAATCTGTCATTTCTAGGGCACTGGGAGTAGAAATCACGATGCAGGACTGAGAAAATGGGGCGTAGGATATGCAGTGGCTTGCATGTAACATGTTCTGTGATCATATGTTGAAAGATTGGTTCTGCAGCGGTAATTGTCATGAGGATTGTGGTGTGATGATTGAACACACACACTAGTACACTCATAATTGCATGGACCCTGAGAATGGTACTGGAAACCATGAGAGTGCACAGTTGGAGGAACTGGGACACTGGAGGCCCATCCTGGAATAGGCTTCCCACCTCCTCCTTCTCCTCCTTTTGGCCTCTCTCCCTCTCCTCTCTTCTGTCCCTGCTCCTCTTCTGTTCTCCTCTTATCTTCACCTTTTCCTGCTTCTCCCCCCCAAGGCACTCACTCTAACTCTAACCTCCTGCTTTGGTTCTAGCAAAAGCCACATAACTGATCTGACTATTTCATGACACCAAGAATTAACGACAACACACCTTCCCAATTCATTGCCTTTTTCAACCTTTTGAGTATCTGGATCTAAACTAATTTTACCTGGATTCAGCAAGGCTTCCCATTTGAGATTTCCATTCTTCTTGTCTGTGATTTTCAGTTTAATCACTGAATCCATGTGGCCAACATAGATCTCAGAGAAGAGCTGGGATTCCCTGGAGCTCCGGTAGCACAGCTCCAGTTCCTGAAGGGGGCGAGGACAGATTCTGTTTCAGAATTCTCTACTCAAGAGAACAAGTGTTTTCCACACCCCTGTGCTTTCTTATTCTTGCACACCATAATAGACCCTGGCTTAGGCACTGTGTGTCTTTTGCAATGAGTTAACCTATAGCTTTGAATGCACATCTTTACTCAGAAGACTGGAACATTGTGAAAGGGGACATAGAAAGAATGTAGCAACAGAAGATATGGAGAATGCTAATGGGCCCAGGTTAGCCCACATACTATTCCTTTTCTCATCACTCTGACAAAAATATGGCAGAAACAACTTAAGAAAGAGCTTATGTTGTTTAGTTTCATGATGGGAACGCATGTAAACTGGAGCTCTGTTATTTGTGGCAGGAGCTTGTGGCGTACCTTGTTATATATGATCAGGAATCCAAGTTTGAGGTGAGGAAGATGTAGAGGCTATAGCCCTCAAGGCCTTCCACTAGTGGCCTGCTTGTGATTGTTGGCCTCACATATTTGTTTCCACAACTCCCCAAACACTAGCAGTAACTGGGGATCAAGTGTTTAACATTTACACCTGTAGGAGACCTTTCAGATTCAAACCATGATGAATGAGAGCTCATCCTGAAGTCCTTGACCCAGGACTTGCTGCACAGTAGGCTCTGCCCTTCTCTGTACTGTATTAAAACCAACTCCTCAGTTCACCAGACCTTCTGTGTGATACCTTAAATTGCTTTCCACTTAACTTGGAAGTTTTCTTGCTCATCCTAAAGCCCAAATCATTTTTCCCCAATCTCAGTTTGCTGTAAATCCTTTTAATGTGCCCCAAATCCGGCATCTGATCCTGTATAATAGCAAACCCCTGGATGCTTACCTTTGGAATGATTTCCAGGTTCTTGGAAGCAGACACTATGTACCGTGATCCAATGTAAAGAGAGTCTACTGGGGGTGGCTTGTGTATTCGAACAAACTGAAACCTCATTTCTTGTTCATCAATGGCCTAGGGAACATTGCAGACAGAGATTTAAATAGATTTCAGTACTGCAACAGTTATCTGGTCTGAATAAGGTGTGTTGGTTGATCAGTACATTTTTGTGTGATATGGTGATGTCAGCTCCAGGGAAACCTTCTGACTTTTATTCTGCCATATAGATTGCAAATTATTGGCCTCTGTCAGGGTCATTGTGGAGACTGTGTCCCTGACAGAGAAGAAGGGAGTTGGTTTCATGTTGGATACGGAGAATTTCCATTCTTCTGATGGGTGGAAAGAGGCCATAGAAGGATGTGTAGAGATAAAGGGGTGTTAATGGCAGTTGAAGAACCTCTGTTGTGAGGAGGCCAAGAAGACTGCAGACTCATAATCACCAGGGTTCCCCTGATAGAACTGTATCCCACTCCATGTGGAGAATTTTTCCAAAGGGATAGCTATATTTTCAAGTATTCTGTCAATCCACCCTAGCCCCACATTTCTGGTCCTCAGTGTTACCTTCTGAATGGTCCAGTCATTGGGGATCAGGTAGAGATGAAGGGTGACATTCTGGAGATTGAGGTAATAGTAGATCAACGTGACAGAAGTGATGCGGATGAAATGTCTGACAGGAGGCATAATTCTTAGTAGAACTCCAATTGGGGAGAAGCTTGGGTTTTCCAAGACTGTGTAGCCCTGCTCCACTTTGGCTGGCACTTCTAGGACCATCCCGTGTCTTTGAAAGTGGGCCACGTGGAACCAGGAAGTGTCCACCTGTCCCTCTGTGAAAGAACAGATTCAGTGACATGGATTTAGTGTTTCTACTGAACTGTGCTTGGCTGGAAAAAGAGCCACTAAGATGTGGAATGGCGGTGGTGCTTAGAATGAGAATGGGTGGCTGTGTTTGGTGGAACTGCTTGAGAAGGAGTGGGAGGTGTGACACTGGAATGGGATTTGAGGTCTTTTCTCCTCCTCGTCCTCCTCCTCCTCCTCCTCCTCCTCCTCCTCCTCCTCCTCCTCTTCCTCCTCCTCCTCCTCCTCCTCTTCTTCTACTAAAAAAGAAGTTTTATTTGTTTCCAGTTTTATTTCTCTCTCTCTTCCTTGTCACTAAGGACGTGAGCTTTCAGCTCTGCTCCAGTGCTATGCCTGCCTGCTGCTGCCATGCCGTCTGCCATGATGGTCATGGACTCTTAACTCTGAAACTCTAACCATTCCCAAATCTTTTTTCTATAATTGCTTTGGTCATGAAGTATTTTCAGCTTTTGGTTAGTTTGTTTAATTGAAAAGCCATGAACAAGAAAATCTTAAGTTTTATTAATTAATTCCCACTGAGAACATAGCAGATTAATAAAACATTTCCATACTATTGGTTCACCATGCTGTGAGGTGACTGTGATGTGTTACCATAGTGACTCATGCAGATTACCACTCATTGGAGCAGCCTTGGCTTTGACCTGTCTTGATGCTGGGGGAGCATTCACAGTACAATGGAAATTCTTGATGGTCTCATCCATGGATCCTACAATGAATACAGCCTCAGAGGCCATTGTTAGAGACTGCGCATCCATTAGGATCTCTGATGCGCTGCCATCGCCAACTTCAGTGTCTTTGGAGTGTAGTGTCCACTAATGTGCTTGTTGCACGATGGAGTTTGCTGTTATGAAAGAGACCAGGGATTCCTAACTTTGTTCACTGAAGACAAGTGGATGCATCTGTGGAAACATTAGTGTCAAATGTGAGCTTGATGAAATCTAGAATCACCTTAGATCCAGGCCTCAGGGCATGATAGAAAGAAACTATCTTGATTGGGTTAAAGATTTGGGAGGACCTAACCACTGTGGGATCCATGGACTAGGATCCAGGGTTGTGTAAAATGGAGATTGTCATATGAGTACAAGCATTTAGTGGTTTCTCTTCCCTCTGTTGACAAAATTTATCAGGCATTGCAGGCTCAATGTTCTCAGATCTCCATGCCATGATGAACTATTCCTTTAAAGTGTGTGCCAAATAAATCTTTCTTCTAAGTTTCTTTATTTAGGTATTTTGTTTGAGCTACAAGACTTTGATAACTTGTAAACTTGGATAGAAAATTGATACCAGGAGTTGGGTCATTGCTATAATTATCCTGGTCACATGGGTTTTAGGCATTTGGAAGAGTTTTGTGGCTAGAATGTAGAAGAGTTTGGTCCTTAGGACTAGGAAAGTCCTTCTATGCTGAAAGCAGAGCTTATGGCTACATTCTTTTGGAAGCAGGAAAGACAAGAATGCTGAGAGAGGGGGTGGAGGCCAGTTCATGTCACTTTTAGAGAGGAGGAAGATTTCCATTGAAACTGTAAAAGGTGCCATTCATGAGACAGTTTGGCCAAGAATCTAGTTTTGGTGCATAAATGTCCTCAATATGAGTAAAGTTGAATTTAAATATAAAATACTATTTGGCAGGAAAAATTCCAAGACATAAAACATTGACCCTGATTCAAAAAGAAAAATCAGTTGTACATATTAGAGATCAGCATCACTGCAGGGAGAGCACAGTGACAATAGGAAAGGTGAGCTGAGGGCAAAATCTCACTCTTCATGGGCTCACCTTGTGAACAATAAAATTAATTAAAGACAGAAAGACTTAAGTGGTCGTCTTCCCTGTTCCACAAATGCAAATCCCAAGGAAGTGTTTCCCCATGATCAGCACATCATTTAGGGAGGCCAAATCCATGTAGCAGTGCTTCCTGTCAGGTTCAGGAGCTCAGGATCTTCTGTATGTGCGTGTCACTATTATTTTTATTTTCTTTTGAGGTTTTCAACTTATTCCTGCTTGATTTCTTCGTCTGCTTTTTTTTTCTTGGGGGCTTGCTGTTAACTATGAATATCTTTAACCTGAGGATGCTTACTGGTGTTTTCTATTCAACGTTCTCCTTTTGGCTGGTGCCACCTGAGTTTCTATTTTACTTTTCAATACTTCTTTAGCTGTTGGGTCTCCCCTCTTGTGGCTGCTCATCACCTTTATAACAAGAACATCTTCTGCTGTGTGCTGGATTCTCCTAGTGTCTATGTTGGACTTATTCCTGTGCTCCTTGTAGCCAAAGAAGTAACTGACCTCAGTAGCCACTCGTATAACACCAGGTTCCTTGATGTTGTGTTTTCCTTTCTTAAGCAGAGTCTGGCTGTATAGTCTAATTTCCTCTTGCATTCCAAATTCTCTTGTCTCAACCTCCAGAGATCTGTAGTAAAGGTTTCCATCATGAGACCTTACACAGGAAATCTTATATTTATTAAAATATCTTCTGAAGGAATCCTTGGTGATGACTGAGGTTGGGACAATTCATGAGTTCCCCTCTTTCCTTAGGACACCATTATTCTGTGGCTCCAGTTCTCAAATGAAATCTGAAGACATCATTTTCTCCCCGCCTGTAGCAATGTAGTGGAGTGTTGGTAAACCTTGGGTACCAAATGATCCTTGTTATTTTTCTTTCCAACAATGTCTTCACATTGTTCAATTTATTCTGTTTCCTGCTGGACTCTTGTGAGATATGCTGTGTAAGGAGCGCTTATTAATCACCAGTTAATATAGCTACTGAGAATATTACTTTCCACTCAGGGTCTCATTTAGTTAATATAAAATAAAGTATAAGGCTTGGAAACATGTGCTTCAAAGAAAATACATCATAGACAAAGGAATGACAAAACATCTCAGTGTCGGTGTTCACAACCTGCTCTGCCGTGCTAAGGAAGGCATAGACCTTTCCTCATCACCCAACACCCTACACTGTCCTGTATGACCTCTCAAGTCCTCCATTTCCACCACCCTACTCTTTTTTTTGATACAGGGTTTTTTTCTGTAGCCCTGGCTGTCCTGGAACTCACTTTGCAGACCAAACTGGCCTCGACCTAATAGAGATCTGTCTGTTTCTACCTCCTGAACGCTTGGATCAAAGTCATGCACCATCACCGCCTGGCCTCCACCCTACTCCCTATCCTTCCCATGGTTACCTTGGAGATCCACAAAGTGAGGGAGGTACACAGCAGCCACAGCTCCCCGCTGAGCCTTGATGTCAAACAGAGGCCCAGCCACCATGTGACTGTCCTGCAAGGGAGTCTTGTCCAGGTATTGGCTCCAGGCACAGAATCCAATTTCGATGGTTGCTTCCCTTGTTACCACAAAGTGGAGTCCTATGTTGGCACAGTGGTAGTAACCAGCTACAGGGAACTGAACTCTAGAAGAGGGAAAGGCAGACACCAGTGAACACCAGCTCTGTTCACCTGCAGGATGCAGACCAGGTGAAGGGTTGGGGACACAACAGACTTAAGCCAGATGACTCTGAGTTCTGTTTCCTCTGTGGTCTGTAGGTGATCCCTGACTAAAGAAGTCATTTAACCCCCAAACTGTTTCTTCATCTGTAAACAGGGGTAATGACAACACCATCTTCTAGACCTGATAGTACTGAGTGTTCTAGAGTAAACCTACAGGTGACACACACCTGGAGCAGTTAGCTAGTCCTGTGATGATGATGATGATGGTGGTGGTGGTGGTGGTGATGAAAGTGGTGTGTGTGTGTGTGTGTGTGTGTGTGTGTGTGTGTAGTTCTGGGGTCAATGTAGGACCTTGTGCACACTAGGCAAGGGCTCTACCACTAAGGTAAACCTTTCTTCAGATTCTAGTGTTTATATTCCTTAAGAATATATTTCCCTAAAATAAGAGTCTATCTGCAATTATTAGTGGTAAATCCTTGGCCCTGAAACAATGCTTTACCATGATCTTCAGAGATTTTCTTTCTGCCTGGTGACTGGTGGGTGGACAGGTGTCAGCTTCTGTGGGAGGAAGTTAAAGTGACAGTTTCTCCAGCTGAGACAGTGACTGTGACAATGTTGGAGGAGGATCCAGGTTATGTCAGATACCGTGACTGTGGGTATAGTCACTCATCACTCATGAGACTATAATTCTCATAGGTCAGGGCTGCAGTACGCATCCTCATGTTCTTAGGTCCCAGTGGGTTTTTGGCACACAGTGGTTGTTAGTAAGCAGGAGTTGGAGCGAAATCTAAGAAACTGAAGAAACCAAATATAATGATGGCAGGGATGCTGCTTACACCATGAATAAAACAACCAGTCCACATTTCAGATAATGAGCAAAGTTGAGAACAGACCGTGTAGACGGAATGAAGGATTCAGGGCAGCTCTGTTGATTTGGTAATGGTGTGCTGGTCATGGTAGACGAGGTCCTGTCTGAACTAAAATGGAGGCATAGAGATAGGGAAATATATGTGGTAAAATCTCATGTTCTGGACTCACTCTACTGTGACAGTGATGAGAAAGGAGGAATGTAAATAGTTTTTAAAGTGTGGAAAGTGTATTGGGAAAGTCACCTTTTTCTAGGCAGAGCTCACTCACCTGTACAGATTCCTCTCTCTGTCAATCACCTCTGTGGCCACAGGTCCTGTAGGGCCCCAGAAGTCATCTTCAGTACCCTGTGCTTCCATGAGTCTGTGATCTGGAGAGGCAGGGGAAGATGGGTAAAAGGTCATTAGTGGTGTAAATGATGAACACCATTCCTCTAGAAAAGGCCAGACAGAGGTCAGTCTCATCTCCCCAGCTTCTCCCAGTGCTGGACCATGACTGAACTCTTTTCCAGGTTCTCTCGCCTAGGTATTAGCAGGAGGCATGCCTGAAGATTTTATCACTGCTCATCAGGCTACCTGCATGCTTTTCATTTACATATAAATGAATACATCAATATACATTATTTATAATAAACTATATATTTATATATATATATGTGTGTGTGTGTGTCTTTCCGCTGTGCTTCTTAAGCAACTATCCCACCATAATACCTGCCTCCATGCCAGCTGCATTTTTCTTTCTTACTGGTCCATAAGTGTTGATTTTTCTAGTATGTCTCACGTGGTATGATAAAAAATAAAAGAAGATAGCTCATAATATGGTGAGCAGGGATAGGGAGATGAGTCCCAGGCCATAGCAGCTAGGAATGAGACACAGAGCTCTGGTATAGAGCTGAATGCAAGTCACAGACTTGAGAATGGGGCATCAGCAGCCCACAAAGTCTGGGAAAGAAGCAAACAGTATTCCCTCTGGTTTCTAAGTGTGGAATGTCTTGCAAAGGGTGCTGCTCTTATTGGAGAGCCTGTACGATTCCATCTCAAAGACAGGAATACAAATGACGACTACCTTCACAGCATTTGTTGCAGATAATTTGTTTTTGTTTTTGTTTTGTATATGACTGGGACAATTCACCAATGAAATATCAGCAATATCTCTGCCTCAACAAGATCTTCACAGTGACAGAACTAGCTGACAGGCTAATGTGGATGGGGGAGATCTCATAATGCCCCACTCCTAAATGAAAATCTATAATCATTCTTGCTAGCCCCATAATGGCTCCCTCAATCAAGATGTCTCTTTCCTTGTTCTCTGTCTCTGTCTCTCCCCCATCTTGATCATCCCATTTTTTTCTAGCTCTCCTTCCTGCTCCCTTTCTCCCCTCCAACTCCCCTTCTACTTTCCGTTTTCACCACACCCCATGCTCCCAATTTTGTCAGGAGATCTTGTCTATTTCCCCTTCCCAGGGGGAACTCATGTATGTTTCTCTTAGGGTTCTTCTTGTTACTTAGCTTCTCTGGGGTCTTAAACTATAGGTTCGTATCCTTTGCTTTACAGCTAGTAAATACCTATGAGTGGTTACACACCATGTTCATCTTCCTGGGTCTGGGTTACCTCACTCAGGGCAGTTTTTCAGTTCCATCCACTTGCATGCAAATTTCAAGAGGTCACTGTTTTTTTTTCTTTTAACCTCTGAGTAGTTCCCCACTGTTTAAATGTACCACATTTTCTTTATCAATTCTTAAGTTGAAGGTTAATTCCAGGTTCTGACTATTATGAATAATTCTGCTATGAACAGTCCTTGCACTAGATAAAGTCCCAAGAATTTATAAGGATGACCCCAGCTAAGTCCCCAACCAATTGTGGAGAGGGTGCCTGAACTGGCCTTGCCCTGTAGTCAGACTGATGACTATCTTAAATGTCATCATAGATTCCAGCAACAGATGGAAGCAGATGCAATGAATCACATCAGAGCATTGGGCTGAGCTCCCAAAATCCAGTCAAAAAGAAGGAGAATTGAGAATATGAGCAAAGAGAACAAGACCCTGATGAGGATACCCTCTTACGTAACTTACCTGAGCTAATAATAAGCCTTCCAACTAAGGCCTTACAGCAAGGGAACCAGCATAGACCCTCTGAATGTGGGTAATAGTTGTATGGCTGGGGCAGACTGTGGGGCCACTGGCAGTGAGACTAGGATTTATTTCTACTGAGTGTTCTGACTCTTTGGAACCCATTCTCCCTGGAGGGATACCTTGCTCAGCCTAGATATAGTGGGAAGGGCCTTGGTCCTGCCTCAAAGCAATGTGCTAGATTTTGTTGACTTCTTATGGGAAGGCTTATCCTCTCTGAGGAGTGGATGGAGGGTGGAATGGGGAGTAGGAGGGGGAAGGTGCAGGGAGAAGGAGGAGGGGAGGGAGTGGGAAATGAATTTTGGCATGTAAAATGAGAAAAGATAGTTTAATAAAAGAAAACCTACAAGCAATTAATAGCTGGTAGGAGAGGGATAAAATCAGTCTTCTTAAGGAATAGTTTCCTAAAAGGCTATTTAGTTTCAAGTGGTCAACCTAAAACATACAAATGACCAACACTAAATGGATTCATCAAGTTGTACTTATATATACATATGCATACATGTGTAAATACACGTGTAATAAACAATAATACATAAGAACAGCTCATGAATTTGAGACAGACTTTGTTGGTGGGGAACAGGAATTGTTGAAGCAGACAGAATTAGGGCTGGAAATGATGTAAATATAGTACTTGTGTATTAAATTCTAAAAAAATAAAGAAAGGAATGATGCCATCCTCCCACAGATGCTCCTTCATTTGGTAATCATGAAGCTCTGGGTCTGAACCCTTCACATACCTGATTGTGGTCTCTGTTGCTTGAATGAGGTCAATCTGTTACCCATTCCTTTTCCTTCCGGGTTCTTAGTAGGGATCATCACACGTGGTTTCCTGCATAGAGATATGTTCTTTCCCTCAGATGTCAGGAGAAACCATGAAAACCAGGGCTGTGTACACAATATCCCAACATAAAATCCATCTCATCTGAATTTGAACTCAGTTCCATGATTTTTCTCTGGGCCAGAACACTGTAAAGTCTCTATCCTCCCAGGCATCCATGGTGCTAGAACAGGGATCATCTCAACCACTCCTTTGCTTTGAGTGTGTTCCCCAGTGTTTATTCATTAGAAAGTTAATTCCCAGTGTCACAGTGTGACAGGATGAAGGATAAGACGCAATGAGGTCACGAGTGCTCTGCTGTCATGAAGGGGTTAATGACATCATCACAGGAGTAGACTCCTGTGCCCTAACAGGACTTGTCACAAAAGCCACCTTGGTCTCTCACTCTCAGTCCTCCCAGCTGCACAATCAGAGGGAACAGGAAGAAGGATTCTTTAGATGCAGGGTCCATGCCCTGGCTCTTCCCTGTATCCAGAACTGGAAGAAATAATCTCAGTTCTTCATGTTAAGCACCAGTGTCAGACATTGTGTTATAGCCACATAAAACAAACAAACAATCACTCACCTTGAATGCTAAGCACCTAGATAGTACCTTCTAAATCCCTCTACTTTCTGTTCACACCTCCCCCCCAGACTCCACCCTTTTCCCTGGATGGAGTGAACATGGTTCCTATCCTCTGCAGCATCCTCTGTCAGGTGTCCCTGCTTCTGATCTAGTCCCTTCTAGTTCATTTTCTACATAGAAGCTGAGCATAAATAAAGGGTGAGGATACTCCTTCATGACTGAGGTGCTGAAACAACTCTTATTTCCTTTGGGGAGTAGCAGAAGGTTCTTAGGGTGGTTCATAGTTCTTGCTGTGGCCCCTATCTCCCTCCAGGCCTTCCTATGTCACCTTTTCCTGCTCAAATCTAGACCAGTGGCTCTCAAATCCTTGCTTTAAAGTGTCACCTGGACAGGCTGGCAAATCAGAAAGCTCCCTGAAGGAAGCTGTCCCATCTGAGATTCTGAGTCAGCAGGGATGGAGTTTGGCCTGAGAACCTGCATTTCTGTGGAAGGCTCAGGTGATGTTGAGGCAGAGCTGATGGTATCCACACGTGGTTTCTGTCCCTCTTTGGAACTGTTCACTCTTTGCTTCCCTATCCTATGTTTCTTCCTGGAACTTTCTTCTTCTCCTATCAACCCCACAACTCTCATCTTTTAGAGCTCACCTTAGCTCATCTCAGCTTTGGATGAAGTCAGACAGAACACTTCTGCACTCATAGGGTTCCCAGTACAATTTCTTTGAACTGTGGGGAATCAAGTATCCCCTCATTGCTGGACTGAGATAATGAATGTTGAAAGTGTCTGCCTTGTTAGCCTGTTTCCTCAGATCCCCAAACAGTGAATGATGCACAGCGGGTCTTGCACAAATGTTTGTTCAAGGAATGGATCACTATCCTATGTAGAGACCCTCGCTATCATATGTGGCATGGCAGCTGGGATCTTCAGCACAGAAGGAATTCATGGTCATGACTGAAATTGACTAAACTGCGAGAGCATGGGGCTTCAACACAGCCCCTGGGGGTGGAAAATGATTTTCCAGCCCTGAGGCTCTATATCCCATAGTGCAATGTGTGTGTGTGTGTGTGTGTGTGTGTGTGTGTGTGTGTGTGTGTGTGTGTGACATTCATACACTCCTGTGTGTGAGTCTGAGTTTTAGGATTGGGACAGTGATACCCATGGTGGCTTTTGTTCCCTGAGAATTTCTGTATCCTTTGAAAGTGTAGTTTCTGTTTTCCTTGTTCCAGTGTTTTGGTTTACTGGTGCCTACCATTGTCACACTTCCTGTGCCCAGAGGAATCACCTCTAACTCACCTTTCACATTCTTTTTTCTGATCAAAGAATTTATGTAGGCATGTTATTTTATTATATTTTTGCTGAAAGCTAAATGAAACCTTCCCACCACACAGAACCCTTCCTCACATTGGTTTCTGTGGTTCCTGGTTTCTTCCTTACTCTGTTTCTCTTTCCCATCACCTCAGGATACCTGTCCCACCTCAGTCATGGACCAGCTACATGGAAGCTGAGTTGACCAGTAGGAGTTCCGTGTCCACTCCTTACCATGTGCTGGAGATGAGCAGTTGTGGATTCTTTGCCTCCAGGGCCCTGAGCTCCATAATCACTGTGTCACTGAGAGGGGCCAGGTCCAGCCTGCAAGCACAAGAAGAAGCTCTATTTCCTGTGATTCACAAAAGAATTATGAAACCTCAGGGTCCCGGACCCTTGACACTGTTGTCTATAGATGGAACAAGTGAGGAGCTTTATTAAGTTCATTCTTGAGCCAAATCCAGGACAAAGGAAAGAGAACAGCAGGCTTAACAAACAGAGATGTGTCCATGACAAAGTCCTAGTGGAACATGGTCAGTGTTCAGGGAGATCTGAAGCCAGGATGAGGACCTTTGGAACTTTCCAGAGCTGAAATGAGGGCTGGCCCTTTATAGCCCTTCCCACAAGTCAGTCACACTGGAAATAGACTCTCCCAGGGAAGGGAGCATGGACATAGATGAGGGGACTCATATTGAAAAAGGGTCACAGTTGCTAGCAGCATTCCTAGTAGATGGAGGTCATGGCCATATCCCCATAGGCATTCTGGACAGAGGACCACCTCAGGCTCCTGTAGTGAAACCCCATGACCCTCCAGGGCTTCAACCACATTCTGGTCTAGAGCTTTCTCCAACTCTTCCTTTGCCTAGACTGCTGTCTCCAGGTTGGCCCAACCAAAGCCTATTTCTCTATCAGGCCTAGGAAAAGCACTCATGGGCCATCCAATAATGCAGGCTCTCTTACAATAATACATTCTCCCAATATGTTGACTCCATAGCGTTCAGCAGAGTTTGGCAATGGTGTCATGGGCTGGTGGGTGATCTTTATCTGTCTCTTCCCACACAGCTTTAGCAGGAGAGAGCCATGTGTGTTTGTGATAGTATCCCTAGGTACTGGACAAGTGCTTAGCACAGAGGGTCCTGATATGGATGCAAGCACATATGTATTCATGAATGAATAAATGATTGAATCACTGTCCTGGAGTAAGGCAAACCTGGGAGTCTGGTAAGTAACAGCTTTGCTAATACACATGACTGCACAGTGCCCAGATATCTACCTGGTATTTGTTTTTACATATGTACACTTTATGTCATTAGAATCCATGAAGTGGGTATGACATTTCACCTGATAGATGAGGAAACTGAATTTTACAGAATATGGTGACTTGCCCAAGTCTCAGGTATAAGCGGCACAGCTGGTCAGGAGCCACTCTGACTATGCATCCCCCTCCCACTTCTTTTCCATATCCCGTATTCTTCACTCCCTCATGTCCCTTCTTTTGCCCCTGCCTAGAATGGAAATCCTGGGTCTTACTTACCGCAGGATTCTGAGTTTGCAGGCGGGATTCCTGAGGCCTTTACACAGCTGCCTCACACCACAGTCTCCCAGGTCATTCAGCTGCACGTCTAGCTCAGTCAGGCTGGAGCTACATGGGAGTACGGAGGCCAGGTCCTCACAGTGGCTGGATGTGAGGCCACAGTTGACAAGCCTGCATGGGAGATGCTCACCATCAGATTCTCCAGGGATCACTGCTCTTGGGAACTGTGCTATGGTTTCCCGTTGTGAGCCCTGGCATGCGGTGTTAGCAGTGCTTAGCTTTTCTAGTGCCTTTTCTCCTCTTGGCAGATAATCCCATGCTTCCCACAGCTGAGCTGCAGAAGCATGGAGCACAGGTTGAGACCCACAGCTCTGCTGTGACTTGCCATGACAGACCTCCGTGAGACCCAGGACAGCTCACCAGTGTATTTCAAGAGACATCTGAAGTGACATTCATCAGCCATAGAATAAGGACATGACTCACTTGTTAAGGGAAATCTTAGTACAGTTGGAGTCCATAGAAACAGAGCAGAAGGCTGGATACAAGGAAGAGAGCAGGAGGAAGTGGGGATGCCATTCCCTAGCTGGAGCTTTCTCCCCTCTGCTTTATTTAGCCTCCTCCTCTGTGCTCTTCAGCTCACCTGCAGCCACTTCCTCAGGATGTTTGCTCCACTGAAGCCCTCATGGGCCTGTTGTTAGCAATAGTTAGTGGGGCTACCTGATGAATGTCAGTATTCCATGATCTCTAAGAATACAATACATTTTCCATTTCTTTATCATAACATTTAGGCCTCTGTTACAGGTGTGGGCAAGAGGATGAATATGTGATTAAAAGAAAGCCTCACTGTAGGTCCAGCTTTTGCCTTTGCTTTCTGCCATCCATCTCTGCTTCAGGGAAGAACCTAGGCCAGACTCACCATAATGTCCTTAGTTGGCATCCAGGGCATCTCAGTGTCCTACAGAGGCTCTGCAATGCACAGTAGCTCAGTGGATTTCCACTTAGGTCGAGCACCTTCAGACTTCCTGTGAACTCAAGAGTGGAGAAGAATATCTGCCAAGTGGAATTAGTGATTGCAGTACACCTGGACCTGAGGGAGAGAGATATTGGTAGACATGATTCATGTGCGCATGGTCTGACGTGCACAGCCTCACAGGGCAGAGTAGGTTTCTATCTGTCTGAGCACCAGGACTCAATATGTCATCCCAGGATTCACCAGCTTCTACCTGCTCCTTTGCTCTAAGATCTGGATCCTTTCCTGTGTGGTTCCTCATCTACATCCTTATCATAGCATTCAGTGTTCTCATTTTGTGTCTGTTTCTGAGTCAGTCTAGTTGTGTCGGTGCCATTGTCAAAGGAGCAGCAGATTATGGTTAACATTTAAGTTGCCAACCTACCAGAAGGAAATTCTCTACAGCGAAACCTCATTAGGCCAAGTCACGAGGCTACAGAATCTGGAATAGCTTTTGCCTCTGTCTGTAAATTCACATATGCTATTGTAAATTTCCCTGCACCACAGTGTTTATCTTATGAATAAATTCTGACTTACTGGGCATTTACATCTCTGGATTGTCCTGAAGAATACTCTTCCTTAAGCTGAATTGTCTAATTGATATCAGTAATGTTAGCTTATAAGAGTTTTACTGAATAAAAATGCATGTAAAAATGATACACAGCCAATGCCTATAAAAATAACTCAATTTTCCCCAACCGCTAGAACCGCTGTGCAATAGCTTCAGAGTGCTTTAGATTAGATCAGGTGCCTTGTTAATGGTTTTTAAGATAAACTATTTCCAGAAAGGCAATCTTGTCTACAAAGACATATAGCCAATCTTCTGATTTGTTGAACTAAGGTTAAAAGTGCAGAGCAACCTAAATGCTGTATGTGGTATCTTTTGCTAGGTCTGACTGGTAACCTAGGACAGTGATTAACTCTCCTCATACGTTCCTAACCTCAGTGTTCTGACATGGACATTTACCCTGAAGACTCAAAGTTTAGTCAACTAACTATTTTTTATATACAGAAAATAAGTTGACTTCATAGTCCTGAGAAAGAGTTATAAATTTCTATTTTCTTGGTTTAAAGACACACAGAAGATAAAAAACACACTTTAAAATTTAAAATGGTTTAGCGTCACTATTGCCTTGTTAAATGCCAATTGACATAATATTGACAGATTTATGGTAATCTGAGCCCAAACCACAAACTTATAACTGACTCAAAGAATGCAGAGAAGCAACACTGCACTCTCTGATTCTGAGATAATCAATATTTACAATTCCTGATTGCAGAATATTAGTTCAAAATGCTTACTTAGTCATGAGTCAGTGTAAATTGCCTTTCCCTTCCTGGGAGAATACAGGGCAGAAGGGCAAAGCAGCTAATACACTCACATAGGTTCTAAGTACCCAATTTTGTTGTTTTCTTTGACTCTCCAGCACTTTATGATTATGACTCCTTTAAAATCCCTTATAAGATTACCTCTCGACAGGTAATTATGTGACTGATCCTTTCTTTGCAGCTGTAAGTTACAGTCCACCAATGAAGAAGCTAACTGAAGAAAAAAATGCTTCTTCCTTGCTCTGTGACAAGTTATTTAGATTTACTGCATGTCAGTTGTCAGGGTGACTCTGATTTTAATAATTTACTTAAGAAATGGTATGTGACCTTTAAATCTAACTCCTATATTGCCTGAAAGGTTTTGTGGAATATCATGAGAGGAAAAACTTTAGAGAAAAATCTTAAGAGAATATAGAAAGGAAACCACCAGGAAAGTATATGTGTGTTTCTTTTCCACAAAACCTTCAGATAGAAAAGTCTTTATGTACTGACTCCTGTATTTCCTTCGATACCCTGGGCAGCCTAGGAGTTGATTCTTCTCTAGACTGCAGTATAAGTGCTCCACAGGGTGTGAACAGGTGGCTAGTATCTTCTCTTTTTTATCTACAGTACCCAGCACAGGCCCTGGTACAAAGGGGCACTTCAGAGAGTCTCTTCCTTTTGATGTCAATGTATCTGATTTCATTTGGAGCAGAATTCTAGAGTCTCATAAAGGAAAACTGGAAAGGGGAGATGGGAAGAGAGCTCAGGAGAGGTGGTTGAGAATGATTCTATTGTGGGATGCTGAGCATGGTCATAAACTCTACAGATGTGCTGGTTCACATGTCACCATATCTTTTTAAGAGAAAGGGGAGAGGAGAAATAGATAAATTGACAGAAAGATAGATAGATAAATAGATAGATAGATAAATAGATAGATAGAAAGATAAATAGATGGATAGATAGATATATAGATAGATAAATAGATGGATGGAGACAGGGAGTGACAGAGACACACAGTGAGACAGAGAATGATAGGCAGAGATAAACTCACAGATATATAGAGAGGTAAATTGACAAACACACCACAGAGACAGACAGGCAGAGAGAGAGAGAGAGAGAGAGAGAGAGAGAGAGAGAGAGAGAGAGAGAGAGAGAAGAAGAAGAAGAAGAAGAAGAAGAAGAAGAAGAAGAAGAAGAAGAAGAAGAAGAAGAAGAAGAAGAAGAAGAAAAAGAAGAAAAAGAAGGAGGAGCAGGAGGAGAAAAAGAAGAAGAAGAACAAGGAGAAGAAGAGGAGGAGGAGGAGGAGGAGGAGGAGGAGGAGGAGGAGGAGAAGGAGAAGAAGAAGAGCATGCATGTAAGGGATTCCTTCAATGTCACTAACTAATCATACAAAGCCAGGAGAACCATGGATTTTTAACCAGCCTTAGTTACAAACTGCAAAGGACTGGGAATAGCTAATTATCTGGTTTTTGCAGTATTTCATCCCTAATACTGTAAACAAAACAAGGCAAGAAACTCAAAATAAAACCACAAGTCTCAAAACACAAATTAAAGGTGGCCAACTTTGACTGAAGCAGAAAGTATAGGATGCTTTCTTTTGCTTTTACAAAACCAAAGAATGTTAAGGATACCAAACACTGAAATTTAAAGGATGGTGTTTTTTTTTTTAAAAAAAGTTTAATTAATTAATTTTGATTTTGAGACAGGATTTCTCTGTGGAACAGTTCTTGCTGTCCTGGAATTCTCTTTGTAGACCAAGTAGACCTCAAACTCACAAGAGATCTGCCTTCCACTGCCTCTCAAGTGCTGGAATTAAAGGCATGCATCACCACTGCCTGACTCCTTATATTTTACTTTATGTGTTGTTGGGGGAAGTATGTCACTGTGGGGGCAGGCTTTAAGGGTTCCTTGGCTCAGGGTACCACTGAAGGTGTCAATCAAATTCCTGTGGCCAGTATATAAAGATATAGCCCACACCACATCTCCCTGCACACTCCATGGTTCCCACCACGATGATAATAGACTGAATCTCTGAAACTGTTAGCGAGCCTTCTTTATTAAATATCTATTTTATAAGAGTTACTGTGGCCTGGATGCAAGCCCAGACTACTATACCAAGCAAAGTTTTTAATCACCATCAATGGAGAAACAAGATATTCCATGACAAAACCAGATTTAAACAATACCTATCCAAATATCCAGCCCTACAGAAAGTACTACAAGGAAAACTCCAACCCAAGGAAGCTAACTGCCCCACAAAACCACTGCCAACAGATAACCTCACAACAGCAAACCCCAAAGAAGGAAAATGCACAAACACTACCACCAAAAGTTAACAGGAATTAGCAATCACTGGTCATTAATATCTCTTAATATCAATGGACTCAATTAACATATAATAAAAGACACAGGCTAATAAATGGATACGAAAGCAGAATGTATCCTTCAGCTATATACAAGAAATGCACCTCAACCTCAAAGACAGACATTACCTCTAAGTAAAGGGTTGGAAAAAGGTTTTCCAATCAAATGGATCTAAGAAACAAACAAGTGTAATTATCCGAATATCTAACAAAATAGACTTCTGTTGACAGATGTTTGTTTCTGTTCCACCCAGTCCTGTAGTCATTCAGTACCAAAGAAACACACAGAGGCCTACATTAATTATAAACTGGTTGGCCTATTAGCTCAAGATTTATTAACTAGCTGTTACATTTTACGTTAACCCACAGTTCTTGTCTGTGTTAGCCACTTGCCTTGATACCTTTTATCAGCGATGTATTCTCATCTTACTTACTCTGTGTCTGGGTGATGACTGCAGACTGATCCTTTGCTCTTTCCAGAATTCTCCTGTTCTGGTCGCCCTGCCTATACTTCCTGCCTGGCTACTGGCAAATCAGCATTTTGTTTTATTTTTGCATTTTTTAAAATTTATTTTATTGAGCTCTACATTTTTCTTTGCTTTTCTCCCTGCCTCTACCCTTCCCTTCAATCCTCTCCCATCATCCCCAAGCTCCCAATATACTTAAGAGGTCTTGTCTTTTTCAACTTCCCATGTAGATTAGATCCATGTGTGTCTCTCTTAGAGTCCTTATTGTTGTCTAGGTTCTCTGGGGTTGTGATTTGTTGTCTGGTTTTCTTTGCTTTATGTTTTAAAACCATTTATGAGTGAGTACATGTGATAATTGTCTTTCTGAGTCTTGGTTACCTCACTCAAAATACTGTTTTCTAGCGCCTGTTCTGGTAGCAATACATATACTTCCTGCCTGGCTACTGGCAGATCAGCATTCTATTAAAGCAATACAAGTGACAAATCTATACAAGGTATAAGACAATTGTCTCACAGCAGACTTCAAACTAAAATCTAGAAGAGATGGAGAAGGGCACATTATACTCATAACAGGAACAATCCATTAAGATGAAGTCTCAATCCTGAACATCTATACTCCTAATACAAGAGCACCCACATATGTAAAAGAAACATTACTAAAGCTTAAATCACATTTCAAAACCCACACACTAATAGCAGGAGACTGCAACACCCCACTCTCCTCAATAGACAGGTCAACCAGACAGAAACTGAACAGAGAAATAAGAGAACTAACAGATATCATGACTCAAATGGACTTTACAGATATCTACAGAACATTCTGCCCGAACACAAAAAAATATACTTTCTACTCATGACCTCATAAAACCTTCTCTAAAGTTAAACACATACTCAGTAACAAAGCAAACCTCAACAGATACAAACAAATTGGAGTAAACCCTCATATCTTATCAGATCAAAATGGTTAAAGTCAGAATTTAACAACACTAATCACAGAACAACTACAAACTCACGGAAATTGAACAGTGCTCTATTGAACTACCCTGGGTCAAGGAAGAAATAAAAAAATAAATTAACGACTTCCTAGAATTCAATGAAAAGGAAGGCACAACATATCCAAATCTATGGTACACTATGAAAGCAATGCCAAAAGGAAAGTTCACAGCACTAAGTGCCCACATAGAGAAAGTGGAGAAACACACTAGTACAATAACAAAAAGAAGAAGATTCACCCAGGAGGAGTAGATGACAGGAAATATTAAATAGGGGCTGAAATCAATAAAATAAAAACAATACAATAGAAAAAATACAAAGAATCAATGAAATAAAGAGCTGGTTCTTTAAGAAAATCAACAGCTAGACAAACCCTTATCCAAAACGATGGAGGAGGGTCATTTGTCTATGTGTTACTTTCATTGGTTAATAAAGAAACTGCCTTGGCCCTTTTGCTAGGACAGCAGCTTAGATAGGTGGATTAGACAGAACAGAATGCTGGGAGAAAGAAGCCGAGTCAGGCAGACGCCATAGCTCTCCTCTCCGAGATGGAAGCAGGCTAGAATCCTTCCCGGTAAGCCACCACCTCATGGTGCTACACAGATTACTAAATATGGGTTAATCACGATGTGAGAGTTAGCCAGTAAGAGGCTGGAGATATGGGCCAGGCAGCATTTAAAAGAATACACTTTCCATGTAATTATTTTGGGTAAAGCTAGCCATGCAGGAGCTGGGAGGTGGGAATGCAGCCTGCCGTTCCATCTACACCAAAATCAGAAATGAAAGGGGGGGGGGACATATCAACAGACACTATGGAAATCCAGGGAATTATTAGGTCATACTACTAAAAACCTGTACTCCACAAAATTGGAAAATGTAAAAGAAATGGACAATTTTCTGGATAGGTACCACATACCAAAATTAAATCAAGACCAGGTTAACAATTTACATAGACCTAAAACCTGCAATGACATAGAAGCACTCATAAAAAGCCTCCCTAAAAAAAAAGTCTAGAGTTGGATGGTTTCGGAGCTCAATTCTATCAAAACTTCAAAGAATAGCTAATACATATAATCCTCAAATTGTCCCATAGAATAGAAACAGAAAGAACATTGCCAAACTCTTTTTATGAGTATACAGTTACCCTGATACTCATAATCTAACCATAATAAAAGCAATATACAGCAAGCCCACAGACAACATCAACTTAGATGGGGAGAAATTCAAAACAATCCCACTTAAATCAAGAAGAAGGCAAGGCTGTCTACTCTCTCCATATCTATACAACATATTTTCTGAAGTTCTTGCTAGAGCAGTAAGACAACAAAAGAAGATCAAGGTGATTCAAACTGTAAAAAAGAAGTCAAACTTTCACTATTTGCAGATGATATGATAATATAAATAATTGACCACAAAACTCCATTAGGGAACTTCTACAGCTGATAATACCTTCAGTAATGTTGAGTCATCAAAACAAAACAAAAACAACAACAACAACAACAGTAGTCCTCCTATATATAAATGATAAAGAAGCTGAGAGAGAAATCAGAGAAACATCACCCTTCACAATAGTCACAAATAATGTAAAATGTCTTGGAGCAACACTAATCAGAGAAGTGAAAGATATGTTCAACATTAAGTCTTTGAAGAAAGAAATTGAAGAAGATACCAGAAAATGAAAGATCTCCCATGCTCTTGGATGGGTGGGATCAATACAATAAAAATGTCAATCCTACCAAAAGCAATCTTTAGATTCAAAGTAATCTCCCTCAAAAATCTCAACATAATTTTTCTCAGACCTTGAAAGAAAAAATAATCAACTTCATATGAAAAAACAAACCCAGGGTAGCCAAAACAATCCTGTATAATAAAGCAACTTCTGGAGGCATCAGCATATCTGACATCAAGCTCTATTATAGAACTACAGTAATGAAAACTTCTTGGTATTGGCATAAAAACAGACAGGTTGACCAATGGAATCAAATTGAAGACTCCTACATCTATGGACACCTGAGTTTTTGACAAAGAAGCTAAAATTATACAAGGAACAAAGAATGCATCTACAACAAATGGTGCTGGTATAACTGGATATCAACATGTAGAAGTATGAAAATAGATCCATATCACAAAACTCAAGTCCAAATAGATTAAAGACATCAATATAAATTCAACCATACTGAAGATAATAGAAGAGAAAGTGGAAAGTAGCCTTCAATGTATGGGCACAGAAGACTACTTCCTAAATATATCACCAGCATCACAGACAGTGCGAGCATCAGTAAATGAATGGGATCTCCTGAAACTGAGAAGCTTCTAAAGCAAAGGACACAGTCACTAAGACAAAAAGGCAGCATACTGAATGGGAAAAGATCTTCACCAACACCACATCAGAGAGAGGGCTGATCTCCAAAAAGTACAAAGAACTCAAGAAATTGGTCGTCATAAGAACAAATAATCCAATAATATGGACTATAGACCTAAACAGAGAACTCTCAACAGAGGAATCTAAAATGCCTAAAAAACATTTATGAAAATGCTCAACATCTTTAATCATCAAAATGCAGAACAAAACAACTCTGAGGTTCCATCTTACACCTGTAAGAATGGCCAAGATCAAAAATACTAAAGGCAACTTATGCTATAGAGGTTGTGGGGTAAAAGGAACACTCCTGCATTGCTGGTGGGAATGCAATCTGGTACAGCCTCTTTGGATGTCAGTGTTGTGATTTCTCAGAAAATTAGGAAACAACCTTCCTCAAGACACAATAATACCCCTTTTGAGCATATAGCCAAAGGAAGCTCAATCAAGCCACAAGGACAGGTAGGTGTTCAACTATGTTCATAGTAGCATTGTTTGTCATAGCCAGAACCTGGAAACAACCTAAATGGCCTTTGACCAAAGAATGGATAAGGAAAATGTGGTACATTTACACAATGCAGTACTACACAGCAGAAAAAAATAATGACATCTTGAATTTTGTAGGTAAATAGATGGATCTAGAAAACATCATATTGAGTGAGGTAACCCAGACCCAGAAAGAGAATTATCACATGTAATCACTCATAAGTGTTTTTAAACATAAATCAATGAAAACCAGCTCACAAATGACAATTCCAGAGAACCTAGATAACAATGAAGACCCTAAGAGAGACATACATAGATCTAATCTACATGGGAAATAGAAAAAGACAAGATCTCCTGAGTAAATTGGGAGCATCGGGACATTGGGAGAGGGTTGAAGGGGAGGGGGAGAGACAAGGAGAGGAGGAGAGAAAAAAAAAAGTAGAGCTCAATAAAAATCAGTTTAAAAAAGAAATAAAAAGAAATTAGACATCAAAAATCCAAATAATCCAATTTAAAAATGGCTACTTAACTGAGCAGAAAGTTCTCAACAGAAGAATCTAAATGGTTGACAGACACTTATTGAAATTTCACCATCCGCAGTCATCAGGGAAATGCAAATCAAAATGACTTTGAGATACCATCTTACACCAGTCAGAATGGCTAAGATGAAAAACACCAATGATAGCTTATGTTGTAGAGAATGTGGAGTAAGATAAACACTCCTCCATTGCTGGTGAGAATGCAAACTTATACAACCACTCTTGGAAATCAGTATGGCAGTTTCTCAGAAAATTAGAATTCAACCTACCTCAGGACCCAGAAATACTACTCTTGGGCATATAACCAAAATATGCTCAATCATACTTCAAGGACAACTGTTCAACTATGTCCATAGCAGCATTATTTGTAGCAGCCAGAAACTAGAAACACCCAAGATGTCCCTCAACTGAATAATAAATAAGAAAAATGTGGAACTTTTACATCTTAGAGTACTACTCAGTGGTAAAAAAACAAAACAAAATAAAACAATTACATCCAGAAATATGCATGCAAATGGATGGAATTGGAGCAAAATCATCCTGAGTGAAGTAACCCAGACCAAGAAAGATAAACATGCTATGTACTCATTCATAAGTTGATACTATCTGTAAAGCAAAGGATATTGAGCCTATAGTTAATGATCCTAGGGAAGCTAAGTAACAAGTGAACCCTAAGAAAAACGCATATAGATTCACCTGGAAAGGGCAAATAGACAAGATCTCCCGACAAAATGGGAACATGGGCGTGGGTGTAGATGGGAGTGTAAAAGGAAAAGAGGCCAGAAGAAGGTGGGAAGAAAACCCGAGGGAAAGGGATAGTCAAGATGTAGGAAGTACAGACATGAGATCAAGAAAAGAGATATTTTGATTGAGATAGTCATTATGGGACTAGTAAGAAATCTGGTACTAGAGAAATTCCCAGGAATCCACAAAGATGACCCCATTTAAGAGGAGAGGGTGCCTGAACTGGCCTTGCTCTGTAGTCAAGATTGACAAATTTCTTCTTCTTTTTTTTTTTTTTTTTTTTTTTTTTTTTTTTTTGTTTTTCGAGACAGGGTTTCTCTGTGGCTTTGGAGCCTGTCCTGGAACTCGCTCTGTAGACCAGGCTGGTCTCGAACTCACAGAGATCCGACAAATTTCTTAAATGTCACATAGAACCTTCATCCAGCAACTGATGGAAACAGAAGGCAGAGACCCAAAGCAGAGCACTGGGCTGAGCTCCCAAAGTCTAGTTGAAGAGTGGGAGGAGTGAGAATATGAGCAAAGGGGTCAAGACCGTGATGGGAATACCTATTGAAACAGCTTACCTGAGCTAATGGAAGCTTACTACAACTCAGTCAGACAAGGAAGAAGTCAGCATAGGTCCATTCTAGTCCTTCTAAATGTGGGTGATAGTTGTGTGGTTGGGGCAGACTGCAGGGCCACTGGCAGTGGCACCAGAACTTATCCCTACTGCTTGTACTGGGTTTTAGGGAACCTATTCTCTTTGGATGGATACCTTGTTCAGCCTAGATATAGTAGGGAGGGCATTGAACCTTCCCTTAGCATAGTGCCTTACCCTCTCTGAAGAATGGATGTTGGGGTGGGGGGATGGGAGGAGGGTAGGGAGAAGGAACTGGGATTGGTATGTAAAATAAAAAGATATTTTTTCTTTAAAAAAAAGAATAAAGTGATATAAAAATAAAAAGAGTTGCCTTGGTCAAAATGTCTCTTCATAGCAATACAAGGCCTAAGACAGTGAATGTTTATATGACTGCTTGTCTGTTTGCACTCTATGCATGTAGAAACCTGCAGAGACTTGAAGCAGGGCATTGGATCCTCAAGAAGTGTAGATAAAGGTGATTGTGAGCCATCTGATGTGGGTGCTGGGAATGAATCCACACCCTCTGAAAGAGCACCAGGCTCTCTTAATGGTGGAACCAGTCTTTCAGTTCCCACAGGATGGTAGTTTTGATGCGTGTTTAGTATGTACACTGACTGAAAGTGGAACTTCAGAACGTGCTAATATGAAACAAGAGGCATCATTATAAACCACACACAGAAGTTGCTCACCATGGTAGTTAGAAAGAAAATGGCGATTAAAGAGAGCTTCAACTTTAGAAGGTATGGACTTGTTGGAGGAGCTATGGTCTTGCTGGAGGAATTGTTTCATTGTGGAGGTGGAGGCTTTGAAGTCACATATATGTTCAAGCCACACCCAGTGAGACAGTCTATTTCTAGCTGCCTGCTTATCAACATGTAGCAGCTACCTCTCCAGCACTGTGTCTACCTGCAAACTGCCCTATCCCACCATGATGATAATGGGCTGAACCTCTAAACTGAAAGCGAGCCCCCACAATCAAATGTTTTCTTGTCATGATGTCTCTACACCAATAGGAGCCCTAACTAAGCCATTCACCCTCCTTTATCCCTTGACTTTAATCAAGGTCCACCCATTTTCCTTATGTGCAGTGGCTTCCTACTTCTCTCCCTGCCTTGTCTGATTTTCCTCTCAATTTTACTTTTTCACTGTTAGTCAAAGCCTCTCCCAATCCCTTAGGGTTGTTTCTAGGTTCTGAAGGCCACTGTACCTGCAAGCAGGCTGGTGTTCCTTGTTTCTCTGACCCTATCTAGTCTCTTTCTCTGTACATACTTGGAATTCTGAAGCTCCACACAAAGGCACTTCTATTTCCATCATCTGTATCGAGGCCCTTCAGGGCTCACTTCTTTATAACCATAAACACTTAGAAGCAACTTATATGGGCCAAGAACAGGAAAAACTCAATTCACTAAGATAGTCTCTCTAGGCAATATCAGAAGGCAATTCAGAAGATTCAGAATGGTGTTGTCCTAGGCTTTCAGGACCAGAGAAGAGTCTTGATTCATTAAGAAAATAAACGTGAATATAAGATAACAGAAATTGTGTGGCTCAGGAATCCCATAGAAAATTATATACATAAAAGATAAAAGGGGGTGTCATATTCCTTCTTTCATGCTGTTAATCAAACCCAGGGTCTTGGGCTTATTAGGTGAGGTGTTTTAAATGACAGGTCACCTAGACATGCAAATTTGAATGCTTGATCCTTAACTCTCTTTGAAGAGGCTTAGGAGGTTTGACTTCGTGGGAAGAAATACATCACTGGAGATAGGATTTAAGATTTCAAGGCCCTGAGCCACACCCAGTACATTCTTTGTGCTTTGTTTGTGGTTGAAGACTTGAGCTCTCAGCTGCTGCTCCAGTCACATCCTTTCCCTCTGCCACGATGGACCCTGATCCCTCTGGACAGAAGACCAGATAAACTCTACTATAAGTTGCCTTGGCCATGGTGCTTTACCACAGCAACAGAAAATTATCCCACAGAGTAGGCAATCTCTCTACCAAATGAGTAACATCCTTAGTCAATGACATTTTGAGACAACATTACACTATATAGCCCAGGCTAGGCTGGGACTTCTGACCTTCTTGTTTCGGCCTTCTGTGTTTGGGATGACATGTACACACTCAATATTTAATGCTGCTCTCTAAGAAATGGAATTATGTAGGATACTAATTTTATGTTGTTTTGATAATTGATAAATCCTCACTCTTCTGCAGCAAGTATGTTTTTATTATTCCATCCTATTAATAAAAAATAAGAGTCATTGAGACAACTTCCTACATGTATATAACACAGTTTAATTACATTTGTTTTCTTTGACCAGTTTTCCCTCCTCTCCTCATCCTCTTCCTGTTCTCTAACCTTTGCTCCACTACTCTTAAGCTACTTATTTTTCACATGAGCTCTTGCTGTGTTATTCAGATTTGGTGTCAAAGTCCTCCACACTAGATAACTGTTGTTTCTGATTATTTCAACAGCCACACCCTGTGTAATTAGAGTAGTTGGTTTTCTTCTCTTCCAATTTTGAAATCTTTGGGAGAACAACTGTATTTCTCCTCTTGCAATTGATTGGCAGGGCCTGATACTAAATCAGTGCTTATCGAAACATCTAAAGAGGAGAGAGACACCTACTGAAACTGGTTTACCACTTCTGCACAGTGAAAGGAAACCCTGGAATACAAGGTCTACATTGCTGCTGGGATCGGTGGACATTAGGACACCCTCAAGCTGAGTGTCAGGCTCATGCTGCCTTCATTGACACATATAAGAAAAGCATCTGATCACGAAAAATGTAGGGACTCTAATGCATATGCCTTCTGGGGTGGGAAGACCTCAGGTTCAATGTACTTGTCATGGTGAGAGAAGATGATGCCTGCAGGAATTGGATGAGGTTTCTCTCAGAGAGAAAGCATGATGAGCGAGAGGACCAGTAACTGTGGGTCATTTGAAGCTTGTGAAGGGTGAAGAGGATTTGAATCAGAGAAGGTGGGTGGTCCTTACCGAGCTCATACCTCAATTGCATAGTTAGGCACACAGAGGCAAACAGAGAAATGTGGTCAGATTCAGCAGTTAGATCTCGCTGGTGACCTGGATCCTGATGACCCGAAACCAACTAAGAGTGCTTCTGGTGCTCAGAACATGTGTGCTCATGCAATCCACAGGGAAGCTGGAGAGAGGGCTGTGTCTGGATACTCACAGAACCATACTGGGGACCACTGGCCTTTGTCCCTGTTGTCCACAAGCGTTCAGCTGAAGCCTTTCCACATGGTGGCAGAACTTAATGCAGAAAGTGACCACCATGAGTTCCACATCTGTCTGGACCACCAGGTGGTTAATGCTTTTCTGGAACACTGGGTATAGCATATCCACTGAGGCATGCACCTTTGTTCCCTGAAAACTGTACATTACATCTGTCAGGAGGTCTCCATCCTGAGTCTCATACAGACAATGGAGTAAATCCAGAGTATCTGGTTGATGGTGTTGGGTTTCCTCTAGGATGTGCCATTGTAGGTACAACCTTGGCTTCTGAAGCAAACTGCAGGCAAAGATCGTCTCTATTTCTCTCATTCCTCTTTTACCTGAAAGACCAAATAGGAAGCGCACAGTGGGTGCCTCAAACATGTCATGTCTTCCATAGACGTCATCCAGTGTTCCCACACTTCTGTAGACATCAATATAACCATGTCTTGGCACATCAGTCTCCAATACATAGGACATTGCTGCAAAGAACTCCTGGAGATACAAGTGGGCAAAGCTGTAACTCAGAGAGACAGGATGCCTTTGAATGATACCAGTCTTCAGGAAAGTGGCAATGTCATCATCATCCAATCTTTGGATCCAAAAATCTCTCTCACTGAACAAGGTCCTTCTTTGGAAGATTCCCTCAGCAGCCAGAGAGCAGAGTGTTCTGAGCTGGTTCCTCAGGGCATAACCTGAGAGAGCCTGGGAAAGGTATTTCAGGTAGAGCTCTGTGGTGGTCTGTGAGGTCAGTGAGAGGTCTTCTCCCCGATCCATCTGCTGCTTCAGGCAGGTGCAGACCAGCCAGGACACCCAGGGCACCTCACACAGTGTTGAGAGCACTGGGTTTGATTTAACCAAGTTAAAAGCTGCCATTGCTTCTCTTTCCTCTCTGAAATATTTGTAGATGTATTCCTTCCGTCCAGACTTAGAGAAGCCCAGGACTTCCACCCAACGTGGCTGCCTCAAGGAAGGAATAAATTTCTTCAGAACTTTGGTTCGAGCTGTGAGCAGCAAGGAAGCCTGAGGCAGGACAGATTTCCCCAGCAAACTGCCCAGCAGTGTGTGCACAGGTTGTGTCTGGCTCCAATGCAGGCAGAGTTCAGGATTCTGATCCTCCAAGACCCATTCTGGCTCATCTATGCCATCCAGAATGAAGAGCAGCTTCTCAGGGTGAGACAGGATCTCCCTGATGGGAGCTGCAGGCACAGTCTGGTCTTTTGCTATGAGCTCAGCCAGACTCAGCTGCTTGCACTGGGCCAGCTCTCTGCAGCTGAAGTAGAAAACATGCTGGAAGCGATCTCTGTAGAGCTGGCCTTCCTCCCATGCTCTCCTCACCTCTCTGGCCAGTGTTGACTTTCCAGTTCCAGCCGCCCCCTCTAATACAACAAGTTGAGGCTCTTTCTGGGTATCCAGGCTTGGACAAAATAAGTTTTGGATCTCAATCAGATGTCCTCTTTCCTCTTCTTTATATTTATGCCATCTTTCCCATTCCAAGGTCTCCCAGCCTCTTGGGCAAGGTTTTTGTAGAAGTAGTAGCTGTGTGAAATTTTGCAGCAAATCATTTGTTTTCCAGGTCTGTGTGGGGTAAAAGTTTTCTCTTCCTTCGCTTTGATGTATTTCTGAAATGTTTAATAAATTATGGAGAGAAAGATGGAGCATAAAGGAATACATTAGAGTTGTTTATTCTTTGTTTCATTCTTTCCACCTTTCAACAACTATGGCACCTCTCTAAGCTGTACATCATACTGGATACACATTTTGGGTGTTAAGAATGTGAGCTTTAGCGCAGAAGAATTTAGTTCAGGTCTTCACTTGACTAATAATAATAATAATCACAATAATAATAATAATGATGTATGATGTTCATTCACATTTCAGATATTTATTGATGTCTTACTCTGTGCCAGACCTGCTCTTGGGGTTGAGTATAAAGGGTGAGTTCACAGACACAACTCTGTCCTCATTCTGTCTATGGGATGATCCAGTAGCTCTCCTGTATTTGTTGTTAAAAATAAATCTGGAAAATGGAGAATGGTGACAGATCTTAGAGCTAATCACCCTTTGGGCCCTCTACAGTCTGGAATTCCACTGCCTTCTCTGTTACCAAAGGGATGGCCATTCATAGTTATTGATTTAAAGGATTGTTTCTTCACTATACCTTTACAAGAAAAGGATAGAATAAAGTTTGCCTTCACAGTGCCTACTTAATTCTCAGCCTACTAGGACATATCAATGAGCCATTCTTCCACGTGCAATGCTCAAACCCCCACCCTGTGCCGATACTTTGTCATCCAGCCACTGGAAATAATACATAAGCAATTTCCTAAGTCTATAATTTGTCATTACATGAATGACATTTTGCTATGGGATTCAAATATAGTTACTTTAAAAAGGATATTTGAAGAAGTAAATAAAGTCTTGCCTAAATGGGGATTACAAATTCCTACTGAAAAGTTTCAAAGAGGAGATTCTGTTAATTACCTAGGTTACAGGATAGGTTTATAGAAAATTAGAAATTAGAAGGCACAAATTAAAAGAGAACGGTTGTGGACTCTTAATGACTTTCAAAGATTATTAGGAGACATTTCCAGTCTACGACTGGCTGTTGGGATAACACCTGATCTAATAATTCATTTAAACAAAACCTTAGATGGTGATAAAGACTTGAATTAACAGCTGAAGTGGAAAAGGAATTGAAGATTGTTGAGGAGAAATTACAAGAGGCACATGTTGATAGGGTGAATCCAAATCTTAATTGTATTCTAGTCATATTGCCTTCCAGAAATTCTACTACAGGAATTTTAATGCAGAGGGATGATATCATCTTAGAATGGATCTTTTTACACATAAACAAAGTAAAAACTTAAAAACTTATGTGGAAAAGGTCTCTGAATTAATTACAAAAGGTAAATTGAGACTTTGACAATTAGCAGGTATAGATCCTGCAAAGATTATAGTGCCTTTTACTGATGAAGAAATAAAATATTTATGGGAAGATAATGAACCCTGGCAAAGGGCTTGTGCTAATTTTTTTGGAGAAATTAATAGCACTTATTCCAAATGATAGACTTAACCTCATAAAGAGAACCTCTTGGATTCCTCCCCAAATTGTATGTGATGCATCAATAACTGGAGCCCATACATTTTATACTGATGCAAATAAATCAGGGAAGGTAGGTTACAAATCAGAAGAATTAAGTAAGGTGGAACAAAGCCCTTATAATTCTGTCCAGAAGGCAGAATTAAATGCTATTCTTATGGTACTAAAGGATTTTAAAGAACCTCTCAATATAGTTACTGATTTACAATATGCAGAAGGAGTTGTCTTGCATATTGAAATGCCTAAATTTATACCAGATTATACAGAATTGACTTCATTATTTATCCAGGTGCAAGATATAATCTGGAATAAACTTTGTCCTATATACATAACACACATCTGAGCCTGTACAGGTCTGCTACGTTCTCTAGCACAAGGTAATGAAGAAATTGATCAATAACTGATTGGAAGTGTGTTGCAGGCCTCTGAATTTCATAAAAAAACATGTCAATAGTAAAGGTTTAAAGAAAGAGTTTTCTATTACATCGCTACAAGCTAAGGAGATTATAAAGAGGTTTCCTACTTGCTCTTTCTATAATCAAACACCGTTGCCTGCAGGGAGTCACCCAACGGGTACTCAAAGGAATGACATTTGGCAGATGGATGTGTTTCACTTTACGGAATTTGGTAAATTAAAATATGTACACCACAACATAGACACGTACTCAGGTTTTCAATGGGCAACTGCCTTGAGCTCAGAAAAGGCTGATTCATTTATCAGAAGTTATGGCCATCATGGGTATAACTGCACAAATAAAGACAGACAATTGTCCAACATGTATATCTAAGAAAATGAAGCATTTTTTCTGGCTTATTATAAGATAAAGCACATTACAGGTATACCAAATAATCCTACAGATCAAGCAGTTATAGAAAGGTCAAATCTTATTGTAAAGGATATGCTGAACAAACAGAAAGGGATAGAAAATACCCCTAGAAATATAACCTTGAATTTTATTAATGCTAATGAGAAAGAAACAACAGCAGCAGAGAGGCATTGGATAATGGAAAAAACTTCTGAATTGAATCAACCAGTATATTTCAAGGATGTTTTGACATCACCATGGAAACCAGGAGATGTACTGCATTTGGGAAGGGGTTTTGTTCATTTCCACAGGAGAAGAAAAATTATGGATACCATCAAAATCAATAAAGATTTTTTTTTTGTTTTTCGAGACAGGGTTTCTCTGTGGCTTTGGAGCCTGTCCTGGAACTCGCTCTGTAGACCAGGCTGGTCTCGAACTCACAGAGATCCGACAAATTTCTTAAATGTCACATAGAACCTTCATCCAGCAACTGATGGAAACAGAAGGCAGAGACCCAAAGCAGAGCACTGGGCTGAGCTCCCAAAGTCTAGTTGAAGAGTGGGAGGAGTGAGAATATGAGCAAAGGGGTCAAGACCGTGATGGGAATACCTATTGAAACAGCTTACCTGAGCTAATGGAAGCTTACTACAACTCAGTCAGACAAGGAAGAAGTCAGCATAGGTCCATTCTAGTCCTTCTAAATGTGGGTGATAGTTGTGTGGTTGGGGCAGACTGCAGGGCCACTGGCAGTGGCACCAGAACTTATCCCTACTGCTTGTACTGGGTTTTAGGGAACCTATTCTCTTTGGATGGATACCTTGTTCAGCCTAGATATAGTAGGGAGGGCATTGAACCTTCCCTTAGCATAGTGCCTTACCCTCTCTGAAGAATGGATGTTGGGGTGGGGGGATGGGAGGAGGGTAGGGAGAAGGAACTGGGATTGGTATGTAAAATAAAAAGATATTTTTTCTTTTAAAAAAAGAATAAAGTGATATAAAAATAAAAAGAGTTGCCTTGGTCAAAATGTCTCTTCATAGCAATACAAGGCCTAAGACAGTGAATGTTTATATGACTGCTTGTCTGTTTGCACTCTATGCATGTAGAAACCTGCAGAGACTTGAAGCAGGGCATTGGATCCTCAAGAAGTGTAGATAAAGGTGATTGTGAGCCATCTGATGTGGGTGCTGGGAATGAATCCACACCCTCTGAAAGAGCACCAGGCTCTCTTAATGGTGGAACCAGTCTTTCAGTTCCCACAGGATGGTAGTTTTGATGCGTGTTTAGTATGTACACTGACTGAAAGTGGAACTTCAGAACGTGCTAATATGAAACAAGAGGCATCATTATAAACCACACACAGAAGTTGCTCACCATGGTAGTTAGAAAGAAAATGGCGATTAAAGAGAGCTTCAACTTTAGAAGGTATGGACTTGTTGGAGGAGCTATGGTCTTGCTGGAGGAATTGTTTCATTGTGGAGGTGGAGGCTTTGAAGTCACATATATGTTCAAGCCACACCCAGTGAGACAGTCTATTTCTAGCTGCCTGCTTATCAACATGTAGCAGCTACCTCTCCAGCACTGTGTCTACCTGCAAACTGCCCTATCCCACCATGATGATAATGGGCTGAACCTCTAAACTGAAAGCGAGCCCCCACAATCAAATGTTTTCTTGTCATGATGTCTCTACACCAATAGGAGCCCTAACTAAGCCATTCACCCTCCTTTATCCCTTGACTTTAATCAAGGTCCACCCATTTTCCTTATGTGCAGTGGCTTCCTACTTCTCTCCCTGCCTTGTCTGATTTTCCTCTCAATTTTACTTTTTCACTGTTAGTCAAAGCCTCTCCCAATCCCTTAGGGTTGTTTCTAGGTTCTGAAGGCCACTGTACCTGCAAGCAGGCTGGTGTTCCTTGTTTCTCTGACCCTATCTAGTCTCTTTCTCTGTACATACTTGGAATTCTGAAGCTCCACACAAAGGCACTTCTATTTCCATCATCTGTATCGAGGCCCTTCAGGGCTCACTTCTTTATAACCATAAACACTTAGAAGCAACTTATATGGGCCAAGAACAGGAAAAACTCAATTCACTAAGATAGTCTCTCTAGGCAATATCAGAAGGCAATTCAGAAGATTCAGAATGGTGTTGTCCTAGGCTTTCAGGACCAGAGAAGAGTCTTGATTCATTAAGAAAATAAACGTGAATATAAGATAACAGAAATTGTGTGGCTCAGGAATCCCATAGAAAATTATATACATAAAAGATAAAAGGGGGTGTCATATTCCTTCTTTCATGCTGTTAATCAAACCCAGGGTCTTGGGCTTATTAGGTGAGGTGTTTTAAATGACAGGTCACCTAGACATGCAAATTTGAATGCTTGATCCTTAACTCTCTTTGAAGAGGCTTAGGAGGTTTGACTTCGTGGGAAGAAATACATCACTGGAGATAGGATTTAAGATTTCAAGGCCCTGAGCCACACCCAGTACATTCTTTGTGCTTTGTTTGTGGTTGAAGACTTGAGCTCTCAGCTGCTGCTCCAGTCACATCCTTTCCCTCTGCCACGATGGACCCTGATCCCTCTGGACAGAAGACCAGATAAACTCTACTATAAGTTGCCTTGGCCATGGTGCTTTACCACAGCAACAGAAAATTATCCCACAGAGTAGGCAATCTCTCTACCAAATGAGTAACATCCTTAGTCAATGACATTTTGAGACAACATTACACTATATAGCCCAGGCTAGGCTGGGACTTCTGACCTTCTTGTTTCGGCCTTCTGTGTTTGGGATGACATGTACACACTCAATATTTAATGCTGCTCTCTAAGAAATGGAATTATGTAGGATACTAATTTTATGTTGTTTTGATAATTGATAAATCCTCACTCTTCTGCAGCAAGTATGTTTTTATTATTCCATCCTATTAATAAAAAATAAGAGTCATTGAGACAACTTCCTACATGTATATAACACAGTTTAATTACATTTGTTTTCTTTGACCAGTTTTCCCTCCTCTCCTCATCCTCTTCCTGTTCTCTAACCTTTGCTCCACTACTCTTAAGCTACTTATTTTTCACATGAGCTCTTGCTGTGTTATTCAGATTTGGTGTCAAAGTCCTCCACACTAGATAACTGTTGTTTCTGATTATTTCAACAGCCACACCCTGTGTAATTAGAGTAGTTGGTTTTCTTCTCTTCCAATTTTGAAATCTTTGGGAGAACAACTGTATTTCTCCTCTTGCAATTGATTGGCAGGGCCTGATACTAAATCAGTGCTTATCGAAACATCTAAAGAGGAGAGAGACACCTACTGAAACTGGTTTACCACTTCTGCACAGTGAAAGGAAACCCTGGAATACAAGGTCTACATTGCTGCTGGGATCGGTGGACATTAGGACACCCTCAAGCTGAGTGTCAGGCTCATGCTGCCTTCATTGACACATATAAGAAAAGCATCTGATCACGAAAAATGTAGGGACTCTAATGCATATGCCTTCTGGGGTGGGAAGACCTCAGGTTCAATGTACTTGTCATGGTGAGAGAAGATGATGCCTGCAGGAATTGGATGAGGTTTCTCTCAGAGAGAAAGCATGATGAGCGAGAGGACCAGTAACTGTGGGTCATTTGAAGCTTGTGAAGGGTGAAGAGGATTTGAATCAGAGAAGGTGGGTGGTCCTTACCGAGCTCATACCTCAATTGCATAGTTAGGCACACAGAGGCAAACAGAGAAATGTGGTCAGATTCAGCAGTTAGATCTCGCTGGTGACCTGGATCCTGATGACCCGAAACCAACTAAGAGTGCTTCTGGTGCTCAGAACATGTGTGCTCATGCAATCCACAGGGAAGCTGGAGAGAGGGCTGTGTCTGGATACTCACAGAACCATACTGGGGACCACTGGCCTTTGTCCCTGTTGTCCACAAGCGTTCAGCTGAAGCCTTTCCACATGGTGGCAGAACTTAATGCAGAAAGTGACCACCATGAGTTCCACATCTGTCTGGACCACCAGGTGGTTAATGCTTTTCTGGAACACTGGGTATAGCATATCCACTGAGGCATGCACCTTTGTTCCCTGAAAACTGTACATTACATCTGTCAGGAGGTCTCCATCCTGAGTCTCATACAGACAATGGAGTAAATCCAGAGTATCTGGTTGATGGTGTTGGGTTTCCTCTAGGATGTGCCATTGTAGGTACAACCTTGGCTTCTGAAGCAAACTGCAGGCAAAGATCGTCTCTATTTCTCTCATTCCTCTTTTACCTGAAAGACCAAATAGGAAGCGCACAGTGGGTGCCTCAAACATGTCATGTCTTCCATAGACGTCATCCAGTGTTCCCACACTTCTGTAGACATCAATATAACCATGTCTTGGCACATCAGTCTCCAATACATAGGACATTGCTGCAAAGAACTCCTGGAGATACAAGTGGGCAAAGCTGTAACTCAGAGAGACAGGATGCCTTTGAATGATACCAGTCTTCAGGAAAGTGGCAATGTCATCATCATCCAATCTTTGGATCCAAAAATCTCTCTCACTGAACAAGGTCCTTCTTTGGAAGATTCCCTCAGCAGCCAGAGAGCAGAGTGTTCTGAGCTGGTTCCTCAGGGCATAACCTGAGAGAGCCTGGGAAAGGTATTTCAGGTAGAGCTCTGTGGTGGTCTGTGAGGTCAGTGAGAGGTCTTCTCCCCGATCCATCTGCTGCTTCAGGCAGGTGCAGACCAGCCAGGACACCCAGGGCACCTCACACAGTGTTGAGAGCACTGGGTTTGATTTAACCAAGTTAAAAGCTGCCATTGCTTCTCTTTCCTCTCTGAAATATTTGTAGATGTATTCCTTCCGTCCAGACTTAGAGAAGCCCAGGACTTCCACCCAACGTGGCTGCCTCAAGGAAGGAATAAATTTCTTCAGAACTTTGGTTCGAGCTGTGAGCAGCAAGGAAGCCTGAGGCAGGACAGATTTCCCCAGCAAACTGCCCAGCAGTGTGTGCACAGGTTGTGTCTGGCTCCAATGCAGGCAGAGTTCAGGATTCTGATCCTCCAAGACCCATTCTGGCTCATCTATGCCATCCAGAATGAAGAGCAGCTTCTCAGGGTGAGACAGGATCTCCCTGATGGGAGCTGCAGGCACAGTCTGGTCTTTTGCTATGAGCTCAGCCAGACTCAGCTGCTTGCACTGGGCCAGCTCTCTGCAGCTGAAGTAGAAAACATGCTGGAAGCGATCTCTGTAGAGCTGGCCTTCCTCCCATGCTCTCCTCACCTCTCTGGCCAGTGTTGACTTTCCAGTTCCAGCCGCCCCCTCTAATACAACAAGTTGAGGCTCTTTCTGGGTATCCAGGCTTGGACAAAATAAGTTTTGGATCTCAATCAGATGTCCTCTTTCCTCTTCTTTATATTTATGCCATCTTTCCCATTCCAAGGTCTCCCAGCCTCTTGGGCAAGGTTTTTGTAGAAGTAGTAGCTGTGTGAAATTTTGCAGCAAATCATTTGTTTTCCAGGTCTGTGTGGGGTAAAAGTTTTCTCTTCCTTCGCTTTGATGTATTTCTGAAATGTTTAATAAATTATGGAGAGAAAGATGGAGCATAAAGGAATACATTAGAGTTGTTTATTCTTTGTTTCATTCTTTCCACCTTTCAACAACTATGGCACCTCTCTAAGCTGTACATCATACTGGATACACATTTTGGGTGTTAAGAATGTGAGCTTTAGCGCAGAAGAATTTAGTTCAGGTCTTCACTTGACTAATAATAATAATAATCACAATAATAATAATAATGATGTATGATGTTCATTCACATTTCAGATATTTATTGATGTCTTACTCTGTGCCAGACCTGCTCTTGGGGTTGAGTATAAAGGGTGAGTTCACAGACACAACTCTGTCCTCATTCTGTCTATGGGATGATCCAGTAGCTCTCCTGTATTTGTTGTTAAAAATAAATCTGGAAAATGGAGAATGGTGACAGATCTTAGAGCTAATCACCCTTTGGGCCCTCTACAGTCTGGAATTCCACTGCCTTCTCTGTTACCAAAGGGATGGCCATTCATAGTTATTGATTTAAAGGATTGTTTCTTCACTATACCTTTACAAGAAAAGGATAGAATAAAGTTTGCCTTCACAGTGCCTACTTAATTCTCAGCCTACTAGGACATATCAATGAGCCATTCTTCCACGTGCAATGCTCAAACCCCCACCCTGTGCCGATACTTTGTCATCCAGCCACTGGAAATAATACATAAGCAATTTCCTAAGTCTATAATTTGTCATTACATGAATGACATTTTGCTATGGGATTCAAATATAGTTACTTTAAAAAGGATATTTGAAGAAGTAAATAAAGTCTTGCCTAAATGGGGATTACAAATTCCTACTGAAAAGTTTCAAAGAGGAGATTCTGTTAATTACCTAGGTTACAGGATAGGTTTATAGAAAATTAGAAATTAGAAGGCACAAATTAAAAGAGAACGGTTGTGGACTCTTAATGACTTTCAAAGATTATTAGGAGACATTTCCAGTCTACGACTGGCTGTTGGGATAACACCTGATCTAATAATTCATTTAAACAAAACCTTAGATGGTGATAAAGACTTGAATTAACAGCTGAAGTGGAAAAGGAATTGAAGATTGTTGAGGAGAAATTACAAGAGGCACATGTTGATAGGGTGAATCCAAATCTTAATTGTATTCTAGTCATATTGCCTTCCAGAAATTCTACTACAGGAATTTTAATGCAGAGGGATGATATCATCTTAGAATGGATCTTTTTACACATAAACAAAGTAAAAACTTAAAAACTTATGTGGAAAAGGTCTCTGAATTAATTACAAAAGGTAAATTGAGACTTTGACAATTAGCAGGTATAGATCCTGCAAAGATTATAGTGCCTTTTACTGATGAAGAAATAAAATATTTATGGGAAGATAATGAACCCTGGCAAAGGGCTTGTGCTAATTTTTTTGGAGAAATTAATAGCACTTATTCCAAATGATAGACTTAACCTCATAAAGAGAACCTCTTGGATTCCTCCCCAAATTGTATGTGATGCATCAATAACTGGAGCCCATACATTTTATACTGATGCAAATAAATCAGGGAAGGTAGGTTACAAATCAGAAGAATTAAGTAAGGTGGAACAAAGCCCTTATAATTCTGTCCAGAAGGCAGAATTAAATGCTATTCTTATGGTACTAAAGGATTTTAAAGAACCTCTCAATATAGTTACTGATTTACAATATGCAGAAGGAGTTGTCTTGCATATTGAAATGCCTAAATTTATACCAGATTATACAGAATTGACTTCATTATTTATCCAGGTGCAAGATATAATCTGGAATAAACTTTGTCCTATATACATAACACACATCTGAGCCTGTACAGGTCTGCTACGTTCTCTAGCACAAGGTAATGAAGAAATTGATCAATAACTGATTGGAAGTGTGTTGCAGGCCTCTGAATTTCATAAAAAAACATGTCAATAGTAAAGGTTTAAAGAAAGAGTTTTCTATTACATCGCTACAAGCTAAGGAGATTATAAAGAGGTTTCCTACTTGCTCTTTCTATAATCAAACACCGTTGCCTGCAGGGAGTCACCCAACGGGTACTCAAAGGAATGACATTTGGCAGATGGATGTGTTTCACTTTACGGAATTTGGTAAATTAAAATATGTACACCACAACATAGACACGTACTCAGGTTTTCAATGGGCAACTGCCTTGAGCTCAGAAAAGGCTGATTCATTTATCAGAAGTTATGGCCATCATGGGTATAACTGCACAAATAAAGACAGACAATTGTCCAACATGTATATCTAAGAAAATGAAGCATTTTTTCTGGCTTATTATAAGATAAAGCACATTACAGGTATACCAAATAATCCTACAGATCAAGCAGTTATAGAAAGGTCAAATCTTATTGTAAAGGATATGCTGAACAAACAGAAAGGGATAGAAAATACCCCTAGAAATATAACCTTGAATTTTATTAATGCTAATGAGAAAGAAACAACAGCAGCAGAGAGGCATTGGATAATGGAAAAAACTTCTGAATTGAATCAACCAGTATATTTCAAGGATGTTTTGACATCACCATGGAAACCAGGAGATGTACTGCATTTGGGAAGGGGTTTTGTTCATTTCCACAGGAGAAGAAAAATTATGGATACCATCAAAATCAATAAAGATTTACTTTGAAAAGGAGAAGCCTCTTGAAAAAGAGAAATGACAGCTCATCCACAATGGTGACAATCATACAGGTGGTAAGGAAACCTCATAAGTATTAGGGCAGGATTCTGCTCTTATCTTTACAGAAAAGTAGACATCATCAAAAATTCAAGAGACCCTGGATGCTTGAATGCTGACAGAAGAAAAATTAACTATCTATTAAGGAGCATCTAGAAAACAGAGTATGGTTTATAAATCAAGGTTTGGGTTATGCTTACATTTACACACACACACACACACACAAACACATTAATATATTCAGCTGGTTTTGGAGCTGGACAATGGCTCTGTTCTTCTCTAAATCCAAGCATGTTGTTAAAGGAAACATTTAGAGTTTCTGTCTCATATTGTGAGCCATCTGTTTTGATGCAGAAAAAAGACTTTAGGAAAAAAATCTTATTTTCTCCATGTTATTTCATAAATCATGTACTTCATTGAATGTATGTTTATATGAATGATATTTAAGTTTTCCATGATGAACAATAGATTTTCCTATAGATCTTTTCCCTGCAGTAATCTTTGAAGTTTTCAGGAAGAAGATGGGGCAGCATAGCAACAATGCCATCTAGTTGAGATGACATCATGATGCAGACAGTGCTACTATATAACTGCTTTTTTGGGTACCAGCTGCTGAAATGGTGCACCTTTTTATGACATCCTGGACCAACTCCAAATAAGAACTTTGAAAAACAAGCCCTATCTATTTACTGCTCAGAAATCGTTTGTAACTATACTAGACAGTAATTTTGAAACTTAACTATCACTTTAATTTTGCAGAATCCCATTAAGAGAACATCGCCCCCATGACAGCGGGAAGCAATTTTAGAAGATGACGCCCCATCCCCAAAAAGCTTGTCCATAGGGTTGGGAACACTGCTTAGGGGTTGTTGATTATTACTTATATTAGATAGAGGTGATAAATGTTTTTGTTCAAAACACGGGGGATAATAATAGTGGGTAATAGAATGAACACTTGTGAGCTATTATTCATGGATAATTTACATTGGTAAAGTTTTGTATATTGATGCAAGTTCAAATTATATTTCTTATTTTTTGTTTACATTATTTGTACACCTATGCAAAGTTATTCTGTCAGATTGTATATATGTATATTCTTATCTATGTTTAGGACATATCCACAGATACAAAAAAATATCAGTGTCCACCTGTGTCCTATCTGATTACCACGGATTAAAGTTAGAAGGCAACAACAATGCTACCCACCGAAAGCCGACAAACTCATGGAAACTGAACAGTCAACTACTGAACCACACCTGGGTCAAGGAAGAAATTAAGAAAGAAATTAAAGTCTTCCTTGAATTTAATGAAAATAAAGAGACAACATACTCAAACCTATGGGACATTATGAAAGCAGTGCTAAGAGGAAAGTTCATAGCACTAAGTGCCCACTTAAAGAAAACGGAGAATGCATACACTGGGGACTTAACAACACACCTGAAAGCTCTAGAAAAAAAAAGAAGCAGACGCGCCCAGGAGAAGTAGAAGACTGGAAATAATAAAACTGAGGGCCGAAATCAACAAAATAGAAACACAGAAAACAGTCCAAAGAATCAATGAAACAAAAAGCTGGTTCTTGGAGAAAATCAACAAGATCGACAAACCCCTATCCAAACTAATTAAATGACAGAGAGAGAACACACAAATAAATAAGATCAGAAATGAAAAGGGGGACATAACCACAGACACAGAGGAAATTCAGAGAATCATTAGATCTTACTACAAAAGCCTGTATAACACAAAATTGGAAAATATAAAAGAAATGGACACTTTTTTAGATAAATACCATATACCAAAGTTAAACCAGGACCAGGTGAACAATCTAAACAGACCTGTTAGTCGCAAAGAATTAGAAGAGGTTATCAAAAACCTCCCTACCAAAAAAAGCCCAGGACCAGATGGTTTCAATGCGGAATTCTACCAGAACTTCCAAAAAGAGCTAATACCTATACTCCTTAATGTATTCCACAATATAGAAACAGAAGGGTCATTACCAAACTCCTTTTATAAAGCTACAGTTACTCTGATACCAAAACCACACAAAGACTCAACCAGGAAAGAGAATTACAGGCCAATCTCACTCATGAACATCGACACAAAAATACTCAACAAAATACTGGCAAACCGAATCCAAGAACACATTAGAAATATTATCCATTATGATCAAGTAGGCTTCATCCCAGAGATGCAGGGCTGGTTCAACATACGAAAATCTATCAATGTAATCCACCACATAAATAAACTGAAAGAAAAAAATCATATGATCATTTCATTAGATGCTGAAAAAGCTTTTGACAAAATTCAACACCCCTTTATGATAAAAGTCTTGGAGAGAATAGGGATACAAGGATCGTACCTAAATATAATAAAAGCTATTTACAGCAAGCCAACAGCTAACATTAAATTGAACGGAGAAAAACTCAAAGCCATCCCACTAAAATCAGGAACACGACAAGGATGTCCACTCTCTCCATACCTCTTCAATATAGTGCTTGAAGTTCTAGCAATAGCAATAATACAACATAAGGAGATCAAGGGGATTTGTATTGGAAAGGAAGAAGTTAAGCTTTCGTTATTTGCAGATGATATGATAGTATACATAAGTGACCCCAAAAATTCTACCAAAGAACTCCTACAGCTGATAAACACTTTTAGTAATGTGGCAGGATACAAGATCAACTCCAAAAAATCAGTCGCCCTCCTATACACAAAGGATATGGAAGCAGAGAAGGAAATCAGAGAAGCATCACCTTTCACGATAGCCACAAATAGCATAAAATATCTAGGGGTAACCCGGACCAAGGAAGTGAAAGACCTATTCGACAAGAAGTATAAGTCTTTGAAGAAAGAAAGTGAAAGACACCAGAAAATGGAAGGACCTCCCTTGCTCTTGGATTGGGAGGATCAACATAGAAAAAATGGCAGTTCTACCAAAAGCAATCTATAGATTCAATGCAATCCCCATCAAAATCCCATCAAAATTCTTCACAAATCTGGAGAAGACAATAATCAACTTTATATGGAAGAACAAAAAACCCAGGATAGCCAGAACAATCTTATACAATAAAGGAACTTCTGGAGGCATTACCATCTCTGACTTCAAACTCTATTATAGAGCTACAGTATTGAAAACAGCCTGGTATTGGCATAAAAACAGAGAAGTCGACCAATGGAATCGAATAGAAGACCCTGACATTAATCCACAAACCTATGACCACCTGATTTTCGATAAAGCAGCTAAAAGTATACAATGGAAAAAAGAGAGCATTTTCAACAAATTGTGCTGGCAAAACTGGATGTCAATCTGTAAAAGAATGAAAATAGATCCATATCTATCACCATGCACAAAACTCAAGTCCAAATGGATTAAAGACCTCAATATCATTCTGAACACACTGAACTTGATAGAAGAGGAAGTGGGAAGTACTCTACAGCACATGGGCACAGGAGACCACTTCCTACGTATAACCCCAGCATCACAGACACTAAAGGCATCACTGAATAAATGGGACCTCCTGAGGCTGAGAAGTTTCTGTAAAGCAAAGGACAATGTCACTAAGATAAAAAGGCAACCCACTTACTGGGAGAAGATTTTCACCAACCCCGCAACTGACAAAGGTCTGATCTCCAAAATATATAAAGAAATCAAGAAACTAGACCGTAAAAGGCTAATCAATCCAATTATAAAATGGGGCACTGAGCTGAACAGAGAATTCTCAACAGAAGAACTTCAAATGGCCAAAAGACACTTAAGGTCATGCTCAACTTCCCTAGCGATCAGGGAAATGCAAATCAAGACAACTTTAAGATACCATCTTACACCTGTCAGAATGGCTAAAATAAAAAACACCAATGATAGCCTTTGCTGGAGAGGTTGTGGAGAAAGGGGTAAACTCACCCATTGCTGGTGGGAATGCAAACTTGTGCAACCACTCTGGAAAGCAGTGTTTCGGTTTCTCAGGAAATTCGGAATCAACCTACCCCTGGATCCAGCAATACCACTCTTGGGAATATACCCAAGAGAGGCCCTATCATACAACAAAAGTATATGCTCAACTATGTTCATGGGAGCATTGTTTGTAATAGCCAGAACCTGGAAAAAACCTAGATGCCCTTCAATGGAAAAATGTATGAAGAAAGTATGGAATATATACATATTAGAGTATTACTCAGCAGTAAAAAACAAGGACTTCTTGAATTTTGCATACAAATGGATGGAAATAGAAAACACTATCCTGAGTGAGGTAAGCCAGACCCAAAAAGAGGAACATGGGATGTACTCACTCATATTTGGTTTCTAGCCATAAATAAAGGACATTGAGCTTATAATGCATGTTCCTAGAGAAGCTAAATAAGAAGGTGAACCCAAAGACAAACACATAGGCATCCTCATGAATATTAACCTTCATCAGGCGATGAAAGGAGACAGAGACAGAGAAGCACGGGATAGAAATCTCAAGGTCCAAATCAGGAGCAGAAGGAGACGGAGCACGAGCAAGGAACTCAGGACCGCGAGGGGTGCACCCACACACTGAGACAATGGGGATGTTCTACTGGGAACTCACCAAGACCAGCTGGCCTGGGTCTGGAAAAGCATGGGATAAATCCGGACTAGCTGAACATAGAGGACAATGAGGAATACTGAGAACTCAAGAACAATTGTTGTGGGTTTTTGATCCTACTGCACGTACTGGCTTTGGGGGAGCCTAGGCAGATTGGATGCTCACCTTAGGAGACCTGGATAGAGGTGGGCGGTCCTTGGGCTTCCCACAGGTCAAGGAACCCTGATTGCTCTTCGAGCAGATGAGGGAGGGTGACTTGATCGGGGGAGGGGGAGGGAAATGGGAGGCGGTTGCGGGGAGGAGGCAGAAAATCCTTAATAAATAAATAAATTTAAAATATATAAATAAATAAATAAAAAACAAAAAAATAAAAAAACCAAATTATATTTATTATTTTTTGTTTACATTATTTGTACACCTATGCAAAGTTATTCTTTCAGATTGTATATATGTATATTCTTATCTCTGTTTAGGACATTTTATATATTGAGACAACTTTTAGGATATATTTTCATATTGTATTATATATTACTCCTACATCTGATCAAGATACTTACAGACTGTTTACGTTTTGAGGTCATTGTCCTCATTTGTTGCACACTTGTTTATAGATTATTTAATATTCTGACATGAACTTTTAGTCTTTAATTTATACAGGTATTAATTATTATAGGCCAATAGTTGCTCATGTTTGTTGTACATACAGTCAGATCAGTTAGGTAATATAGATACATAGAGACTGTATACTATCTAGATAGGCAATTTTCAATCACTTTAAGGATCTGTGGAACATGGCTTTAAATAACTCAGGGTTCTGTAGACATAAGACATGACTGCTTCTGACAGCAACAGTCAATTCCTGAGAGAATGTTGAGCACCAAAGACACTCCACTTGGAGCTTGTTTTCTTCTTGGCAAAACTTGCCTTTGGGCAAGGAACTGATGATTCCTCAACCAGTGACAAGTTGCATGATATACAGAAATGGATAAGTGTGCCAAGACAGGGTAAGATGATTTTGAAAATTTTCCTTCCTCTGAAAATGGTCTGTCAGTTATGCTAGGCCTTGGCCAAAGTTGGTTTCTTCAAGGTTGCAAAATGAGACTTTGCTCAGGTAGCTAATTGTCTCTGTCATATATCGCTCAGTTTGGAAGCTACTTCATTGTACTTCCTGCCTGCTCAAGTAATATTATCTTCTTCTCAGGCCTTTGATGGAGTTGAAAATGATAGTCACAGTTACTGTACTCTTATGATCTAGACAATCCATTTCCTATACAAGACTTAGACTCCATAGGATAGAATGTTTATTAAAACATTTAACTTATGTTCCTTGCTTAATATTGTTTATGCAGCTTGTAGTTCTAATTATACTTGATATCTGTTCCTAGTATATATAGTTTTGTACTGGGTTTGGAACTCTCTTATTTAAACAAAAGGGGGAGGTGCTGTGGAGTACATTCTGCTCTTTTAGCCAATATCCTTTAAGATACCAACCCACATGGACATGGTCTCTTTTGCTTTAAACAGCAGCAGTAGTGCTGTACAAGAAGAGCCATGAGGAGAGGTGAGTGTGTACTCGAATGGCCGATGGGACACCCTGGAAAGGGAGCACAGGCACTATCCAATCCCCTAAACTTTCTGGTCCTTCAGTGGAAGAGTCTCTCCTCGGCTACTGCCTTTCTCTTCTTATCAAATGCCAGCTTGGCCCCAGGCACCTCGTCCCATCTGCAGGGTCATAGGATCCTCCAACTCAGCCTGCTGTGGAACTGAGGGTCTGCGGACAAAGTGGTGAGGGCAACTGCTGTAGGAGTTTCTTTGTTCTACTGAGCCTGCACCCAGCAAGGCTGCCCTTTTGTCTGTGAGGTCCCTGGCAAGTAAGTGACCTGGATCCTGTATCAGAGGTTCCGTTCGGAGGGCCTTCTTCAGAGTGGAGAGGAGCTGAGAGACAACTCCATTGCTGAGGGGACCTAAGAGAGGGCAGACCAAGAAAAACCCCCAAGTACAGAGGTATCCACAGCAAAGATTGGACCAAGCTGCCAAGACTCTCCTAACAGCATTTGAAGAAAGAAGTGGGCAGGTGCCAATTCAAGAATTTCTCCAACAATCTGAAAAGCAACATGACAACACCAGAATCCAGTGAACATACAACAGGAAGACTTGAACACCCTAATCCATAAGAAGTAGAAGAAATAGACTTTAGATGTAACATTATGAAAATGTTAGAGATCATTAAACAGGATGTGAAAAACTCCTTTAAAGAAATGGATGAAAGCCGGGCAGTGCTGGTGCATGCCTTTAATCCCAGCACTCAGGAGGCAGAGGCAGGTGGATCTCTGTGAGTTCGAGGCCAGCCTGGTCTACAAGAGCTAGTTCCAGGACAGGAACCAAAAGCTACAGAGAAACCCTGTCTCGATAATTCCCCCCCCCCAAAAAGAAATGGATGAAAAGACTAACAAAAAGTTAGAAGAAATTAATAAATCCCTCAAAGATATCCAAGAAAAAGCAATAAAACAGGTAAGGGAAACAGTTCAAGAACTGAAAACTGAAATGGAGGCAATGAAGAAAACACAAACCAAGAGATGGTAGGAAATGGAAAACCTGGGTAAACGAACAGAAACTACAGAGACAAGTATCACCAACATAATACAAGAGATAGAAGAAAGAATCTCAGGTGCTAAAGATACTATAGAGGAAATAAACACACTGATCAAAGAAAAGAGCAAATGCAACAAATTCTCATCACAAAACATCCCAAAAATCTGGGACAACATAAAAAGACCAAACCTAAGAAGAATAGGGGTAGAAAGAGAAGAATTACAGCTCAAAGACCTAGAAAATATATTCAACAAAATTATAGAAGAAAACTTCCCCAACCTAAAGAAGGATATTCCTATGAAGGTACAAGAAGCATACAGAACACTGAATAGACTGGATCAAAAAATATCCCCTTGCCATATAATAATCAAAACACAAAACTACAGAATAATGAAAGAATATTAAGAGCTGCAAAGGAAAAGGGTCAAGTAACATATAAAGGTAAACCTGTCAGAATTACACCTGACTTTTCTATGGAAACCATGATAGCCAGAAGATTTTGGATAGGTGTGCTGCAGAAACTAAGAGACCATGGATGCAAGCCCAGACTACTATACCTAGCAAAGCTGCCTTTCACCATCGATGGAGAAAACAAGATATTCCAGGCTGGGCGATGGTGGCGCAGGCCTTTAATCCCAGCACTTGGGAGACAGAGGCAGGCGGATCTCTGTGAGTTCGAGACCAGCCTGGTCTATAGAGCTAGTTCTAGGACAGGCTCCAAAGCCACAGAAAAACCCTGTCTCGAAAAACAAAACAAAACAAACAAATAAATAAATAAAAATAAAAAACCAAGATATTCCAGTATAAAAACAAATTTAAACAATACATAGCCACAAAACCAGCCTCACAGAAATTAATAGAAGAAAAATCACAACCCAGGGAATTCAACAACACCCATAATAACTCAGACATCTAACAACCCTCCAAAAACACAACTCAGAGAAGGGAAACACCCAAAGTCTACCACCAAAAAAAAAAGTAACTGGAGTTAACAACCACTGGTCATTAATATCACTTATTATCAATGGTCTCAGTTTACCTATAAAAAGGCAAAGGTTAAGAGAATGGATGTAAAAATTGGATCCAACATTCTGCTGTTTACAAAAAAACGCACCTCACCCACAAAGACAGAAATTTACTCAGAGTAAAGGGTTGGGAAAAGGTTTTTCAATCAAATGGACCTAAGAAATAAGGGGTATTGCTATGCTAATATCTTTACAAAATTGACTCCAAACTAAAATCAATCAGAAGGGATGGAGACGGACACTTTATACTCATAACAGGAATAATTCGTCACGATGAAGTATCAATTCTGAATATATATGCCCCGAATATAAAAGTACCCACGTATATAAAAGATACATTACTAGAACTCAAAGCACACATCAAACTCCACACACTAATAGTAGGAAACTTCAACATTCCTCTTTCACCAATAGACACGTCAACCAGACAGAAACTTAACAGAGAAATAAGAGAACTAATGGAGCTAATGAATCAAATGGACTTAACAGACATCTATAGAACATTCCACCCAAATAGGAAAGATTATACCTTCTTCTTAGCATCTCATAGATCCTTCTCAAAAATAGATCACATACTCAGTAACAAAGCAAACTTCCACAGATACAAAAAAATTTTAGTAACCACCTGTGTCTTATTGGATCACCATGGAATAAAGTTAGAATTTAACAACAATTCTACCCCCAGAAAGCCTACAAACTTATGGAAACTGACAGTCAACTACTGACCCACACCTGGATCAGGGAAGAAATAAAGAAAGAAATTAAAGTCTTCCTTAAATTCAATGAAAATAAAGACACAACATACCCAAACCAATGGGACACTATGAATGCAGTGCTAAGAGGAAAGTTCATAGCTCTAAGTACCCACATTAAAAAAAAAAAAAACGGAGAAAGCTCACATTAGAGACTTAACAGCACAGCTGAACACTCTAGAAAAAAAAGAAGCAGACTAACCCAGGAGTTGTAGAAGACTGGAAATAATCAAACTGAGGGTTGAAATCAACAAAATAGAAACATAGAAAACAATCCAAAGAATCGGTAAAACAAAGAGCTGGTTCTTTGAGAAAGTCAACAAGATTGACAAACCCCCATCCAAACTAATCTAAACCCAGAGAGGGAACATGCAAATTAACAAGATTAGAAATGAAAAGGGGGACATAACAACAGACACTGAGGAAATTCAGAGAATCATTAGGTCTTATTACAAAAGCCTATATGCCACAAAGTTGGAAAATGTAAAAGAAATGGACTTGTTTTTAGATAGGTACTATATACCAAAATTAAATCAAGAGCAAGTGAACAATTTAAATAGACCTATAAATCGTGAGGAAATAGAAGCTGTCATAAAAAACCTTCCAACCAAAGAAAGCTCAGGACCAGATGGGTTTCATGCAGAATTTTACCAGAACTTCCAAGAAGAGCTGATACCTATACTCCTTAATGTGTTTCACACATTAATAGAAAAAGAAGAGTCATTGCCAAACTCTTTTTATGAAACTACAGTTACCCTGATACCCAAACCACACAAAGACTCAACCAAGAAAGAGAATTACAGACCAATCTCGCTCATGAACATGGATGCAAAAATTCTCAATAAAATACTGGCACACAGAATCCAAGAACACATCAAAAAAATTATCTATTATGAAAAAGTAGGCTTCATCCCAGAGAGGCAGCATTGGTTCAACATACGAAAATCTATCAATGAGATCCATCATATAAATAAACTGAAAGAAAAAATCATATGATCATTTCATTAGATGCTGAAAAAGCATTTGAAAAAATTCAACACCCCTTTATGATAAAGGTCTTGGAGAGGTTAGGGATATAAGCATGATACCTAAATATAATAAAAGCAATATACAACAACCAACAGCTATCATCAAATTAAGTGGAGAAAAACTCCAAGCCATTCCACTAAAATAAAGAACAAGATAAGGCTGTCCACTCTCACCATAGTTCTTCAACACAGTGCTTGAAGTTCTAGCGATAGCAGTAAGAGAACATAAGGAGATCAAGAGGATTCGAATTGGAAAGGAAGAAGTTAAATTTTCGTTATTTGCAGACGATATGATAGTGTACATCAGTGACCCCTAAAATTCTTCCAAAGAACTTCTACAACTGATAAATACCTTCAGTGATGTGGCAGGATACAAGATCAACTCAAAAAAATCAGTAGTCCTCTTATACACAAATGATAGAGAAACAGAAAGGGAAATCAGAGAAACTTCACTTTTCATGATAGCCAAAAAAAGTATCTTGGGGTAGGGGCTGGAGAGATGGCTCAGAGGTTAAGAGCACTGGCTCTTCTTCCAGAGGTCCTGAGTTCAATTCCCAGCAACCACGTGGTGGCTCACAACCATCTGTACTGAGATTTGGAGCCCTCTTCTGGCATGCAGGCATACACTGAGGCAGAATGTTGTATACATAATAAATAAATAAATCTTTTTTAAAAAAGTATCTTGGGGTAACACTAACCAAGGAAGTGAAAGAACTATTTGACACTAACTTTAAGGCTTTGAAGAAAGAAATTGAAGAGGATACCAGAAAATGGAAGGATCTCCCATGTTCTTGGATGGGTAAGATCAACATAGTAAAAATGACAACTCTACCAAAGACAATCTATAAATTCAACACAATCCCCTTCAAAATAGCAACAAAATTCTTCACTGACCTTGAGAGAACAATAATCAACATTATATGACAAAAAGCCCAGGATATCCAAAACAATCTTATACAATAAAGGAACTTCCGGAGGCATTGCCATCCCTGACTTCAAACTCTATTACAGAGCTACAGTAATGAAAACAGCTTGGTATTGGCATAAAAACAGAGATGTCGACCAATGGAATCAAATTGAAGACCCGGATATTAACCAACAAACTTATGAACACCTGATTTTCAACAAAGGAAGAAAGAAAGCATCTTCAACAAATGGTGCTGGCATAACTGGATGTCAACCTGCAGAAGAATGAAAATTGATCCATATCTATCACCATGCACAAAACTCAAATCCAAATGGATGAAAGACCTTAAAATAAATCCGACCACACTGAACCTGATAGAAGAGAAAGTGGGAAATAGACTGCAACGCATGGGCACAGGAAACCACTTCCTACATATAACCCCAGTAGCACAACATTGAATAAATGGGACCTCTTGAAACTGAGAAGCTTCTGTAAAGTAAAGGACACTGTTAAGACAAAAAGGCATCCTAATGAATGGGAGAAGATCGTCACCAATCCCGCATCAGACAAAGGTCTGATCTTTAAAATATATAAAGAACTCAAGAAACTAGACTGTAAAAGGCTAATGAACCCAATTATAAAATGGGGCACTGATCTGAACAGAGAATTCTCCACAGAAGAAGTTCAAATGGCCAAAAGACACTTAAAGTCATGCTCAACCTGCTTAGCTATCAGGGAAATGCAAATCAAAACAACTTGAGATTCTACCTTACACCTGTCAGAATAGCTAAAATCAAAAACACTAATGATAGCCTATGCTGGACAGGATGTGAAGTAAGGGGAACACTCATCCATTGCTGGTGGGAATGCAAACTTGTGCAACCACTTTGGAAATCAGTGTGGGGGTTTCTCAGGAAATTGGTAATCAGCCTACCTCAGGATCCAGCAATACCATTCTTGGAAATATACCTAAAAGATGCCCAATCATACTACAAAAGCATTTGTTCAACTATGTTTATAGCAGCATTATTTGTAATAGCCAGAACCTGGAAAGAACCTACATGCCCCTCAATGGAAGAATGGATGAAGAAAGTGTGGAATATATATACATTAGAGTACTACTCAGTGGTAAAAAAAATAATGATATCTTGAATTTTGCATGCTAATGGATGGAAATAGGAAACACTTTACTGAGTGAGATAACCCAGATGCAAAAAGATGAATATGATATGTGCTCACTCATTAGTGGACTCTAGCCATAAAAAAAGGACATTAAGTCTATAGTTCACAAGCCTAGAAAGCCAAATAACAAGATCTATCCAAAGAAAAACATATATAAATCCTCCTGGAAATTGGAAACAAACAAGATTGCTGGGCAAAAGTTAGGAGCATGGGAGTTGGGGTAGGGGTGGGGCTGGGGTTGGGGGAAGGGGTGAGGGGGAGAGGGAAGGGAGAAGGGAAAGACTAGGGAGAGCTTGGGGGAATGGGAGGGTGGAGATGGAGGAAGGGCAGATATAGGAGCAGGGAAGAAGATATCTACGTTAAGGGAGCCATTTTAGGGTTGGCAAGAGACTTGTTTCTAGAGGGGATCCCAGGTGTCCACGGGGATGTCCCCAGCTAGGTCCTTGGGCAACGGAGGAGAGGGTGCCTGAACTGTCCTTGCCCCAGTATCACACCGATGTTTATCTTGAATATCACCATAGAATCTTCATCTGGCGACAAGATGGAGATAGAGACAGAGAATCTCATCAGTTCCATGGACTGAGCTCTCAAGGTCCAGTTGGAGGGAGAAGACGAGCAAGGAAGTCAGGACCGTGAGGGGTTGGTCCACCCTCTGAGACAGTTGCCTGTTCTAATGGGAGCTCACAAAATCCAGCTGGACGGGGACTGAACGAGCATGTGATCAAACCAGACTCTCTGATTGTGGCTGACAATGGGGGCTGACAGAGAAGCTATTGATAAAGGCACTGGGACTTGATTTTACTGCATGTACTAGTGTTTTGGGATGCTAGTCTATTTGAACGTACTGTTTCCTAGGCCTGGATGTAGGGGGAGGGCCTTGGACTTTCCACAGGGCTCTCTCAAGCAGGGAGGGGATGGAGAAGGGTGAGTGGAGGAGTGGGAGGGGAATGGGAGGAAGGGAGAAAGTGTAAATTTTTGAATGGAAAAATAAAAATAACACTTTTAAAAAAGCAGTGGTAGCAGTGTGCCCACCGTCTTTCTAAAGGCTCCTACTTCTGGCTGCTAGACTCTGTTCCTGGTTGTGCAGCGGACTGTTGTCTAGGACAGTGATCTGTAAGTTTTCCCCTTAAATGAATAACCCTTTTATTAATCATAATTCTAAACTAGTATGGGGTTATCTTGTGACTTACATCATCACTGATGGGAGTGCGAATTGATACAGCGACTTTGGAAATCAGTATGGGGATTTTTTGGGCAATTAGGAAACAATCTACCTCAAGACCCAGCAATATCACTTTGGGGCATATACCCAAAGACACCTCAATCATACCTAAGTACATATGCTCAATTATGTTCATAGCAGCATTATTCATAATAGCCAGAACCTGGAAATAACCTAGATGCCCCTCAACCGAAGAATGGATAAAGAAAATGTGGTACAGTTACACAATGGTGTACTACTCAGTGATAAAAAATAATGATATCTTTAAATTTTCAGGCAAATGGATGGATCTAGAAAAATCCATATTGAGTGAGGCAACCCAGACACAGAAAGACAAATATAATATGTACTCACTCATAAGGGGCTTTTAGACATAAAGCAAAAAAAAAAATACCAAACTAGCCCAGAGTCCACCAGCCCAGAGAACGCAGACCACAAAGAGGACCCTAGAAGAGACATACATGGATCTAATGTACATGGAACGTAGATAAAGACAAGATCTTCTGAGTAAATTGGGAGCATGTGGGTCACAGGAGAGTGTAGAAGGGGAGCGGGGAGGAGGAAGGGAAGTGGAGAAAAATGAATAACACAATAAAAACAAGGAAGGTTGAAATCCATTGCCTAAGGAGCTTATGTGTTCCTTGTTGGATGCTTTCAGCGAACTAGCTCAGGCAAATTTTCTCCCATTTTAACATTTCTCCTAATAAAGTAGTTTATTTTATTGAAAAGAAAGTTCTACAAGAATCCTTCTAAAGTTATTCAAAACAAAGCCAAAAAATCATATCAAACAAACAAACAAAACCCCAATGACCATAGAAATAGGAGCACTTCAAAACTCCTTCTAAGAAGCCAGTACAACTCAAACATGTAAACTAATAAACACACACACACATGAACCACACAACAAAACAAAAATTTATCAAAAGCTACATGCCAATTTCCCTAATGAACATAGATGAAAAAATTCTTAAGAAACATGCAGTGATATTTCACTTGTACATTATTAAATAAAGCAAGCCTGAACATCAGAGAGTTAAACCCCTAGTCATCCTTACAGGACCACTCCCACAGGGTATTTAAGTGGGCTCCCAGAGGAGGAACATGTGGTCCCAGATTTGGCATGTGGCCCCCAGTTTTCTGTCTCCCCTGCCATGCTCTCGGCCACCTGAAAGTGCAGCATTTAATAAATCATAGGCATTTTAATTCAGTTTGTTTTGACCTAATTGGATTTCTTTGTGCCGGCCTTATGATTTTTTCCTAAGAATATGAGCCAGTGGCTGGGAGTTTTGCTTTTCTGACTTTCAGGTTGAACCTCATTATCTGTCTCTGTGGTTTTAAAAAATTGTGTTACATTAATGTAAATAACCGGTTATTAGGAAGAAAGTGACCAGAATAGGGAGTGGCACAATAAGGAGGTATGGTTTATTTTGGATGACATGTGTAACTGTGGAGGTGGGCTTTGAGGTCTCTTATGCTCAAGCTGTGTCCATGTGAACACAGACTCCTACTGCCTGCAGATCAAGATGTAGAATTCTCAACATCTTCTCCACATGTTTGACTGAATGCCACCATCTCCCACCATGATGATAATAAACTGAACCTCTGACAATTTTAAGGCAGCCCCAATTAAATGATCATGTGTATAGGAGTTGCCTTGGTCATATTGTCTCTTTACAGCAACAGAAACCCCAAGACTCTATATAAACTAATTAAGATAATAAATCATATAAATGGGTCTAAAGAAAAATTACATGATTATCTCAGTAGATGTATAAAAAGTCTTAGACAAAACTCAAAATTCCTTCATGAGAAAAGTTGTACAGAGAACAATATCAAAGGACCCATACTTCAACACAATGAATGCTCTTTAGAACAAACACAGAGTCAACATTTTCCTAAATGGAGAAAGATCTCAAAGTAATCCTATTAAAATCATGAATAAGATATGGTTGTCCACTATTCTCATTCCTTTACTTTCTTTAAAATATTTTTTCTCATTTTACTTTTTATTCTATGTGTAATTATGTTTTGCCTGTATACATGTCTATGCAGTGCCTTCAAAGGTCAGAAGAGATTGTCAGATACCCGGGGAACTGAACTTACAGACAATTGTGAGCTGTCATGTGTGTGCTGGGAATTAAATCCAGGTTTTCTGAAAGAACAGCCAGTGGTCTCAAATACAGAGATACTTTTCCAGCACTCCCAAATTTCTTTTCAATATAGTGCTCAAAGCAGTAGCTGGAGCAATAAGAGAAGGAAATTAAATGGAAACAAGTAGGAAAAGAAGCCAAATTCTCTCTATTTACACATGATATGACATTATACATGTCTTTGCTTCACTTTAAGAAGCTCATCTCACCTGAGCAGTGAATTAAGACTTTCAGCTGGAGGCCACCTTGTTCCAGGAGCTTCCTAATTGGGGTTGTACCTACTTACCCTGATACCCTTCTCCAGTCTTATGGAGAGCATGATGCTCTTGCGGTGCTGCAGGGAAAGGGTCCTGCTCTGGGAACACGAAGTTCCCACACCTATGCTGGTGTATTCTACTCTGTTGTGTGAGTCTCCAGTTCTTTTGAGCTGTAGCTCCCTCATATAGGACTCTGACCTCATGTCCCACAGGGATAGGTAGCATCCTACAATGTAGTTCAGATTGTCTCAAGCTCAGATTATTCCTGATTAATTTCACCTGTTCTGGTATTATAGGACTATATCCACAACGAGTTAATAATCTTATATTTGAAAACTTAATATTTTCGTATTGTTGGATCCAAGACTTCAAGGTGGGTATAGTGTCTAAGAGACAGAGAGATTCTGACAAACTTCTTGGGTGCTGAGGTACATATTTCAAATAATAAGTGGCATTTGTGAGCTAGGAAGGAAGGTGAGCATATTTAAAACACAATTCTGATAGACAATGAAATATGAACATGGAAGCTTGTGATTGAGTGAAATTGTTTCAGGGGAACAACTTGGAAGCTTGGAATAGTGATGACGAGAATTGGGAGAACAATATGGCTGGTAACCTTTAGGAGGAACATTTTTAGGGAGAGAGATATGATCAGGAGAATATCTGCTATAATATTATCAGTGGAGTCCTCTATAAGGCCCGGGTGCAAGGGCCTTCGTGTGTGCAGCTTGATTTCGTGAGATCTGCACCTGTTGGAGAGGTGGTAGTGGGAGAAAGGGTGAGCAGTACTCTGATAATGAAAATGAGACATAATCTGTAGAAGGACTTTTTACATGTCTCACAATAAATGATGCAAAGGTGATATCTAGGAGTGACGGCTTTTGGCTTTGTAGTTTTATTCTGAAGGCTTATTGTAGCCAGGGAAGTATGCACTTTGAAGGGAGAGACAAGGGTTATGTGTGGGCAGGACTTTCACAGAGTAGCACCAGGATGAAAGAGTAGGAAGTAGTTTCCCATGTCCCTGCATCTGTCCCTATGTGCTATGAGCTTGGAAAAGTTAACCTCTCCCTCTAGACCATGAGCACTGAAGAGGGGGTGCTATTTCGGTGCTGGTAAAGAGGAAGAGGCAAGGGTGTTGCCTGCATAAGTTAAAATAAGGGAAGTTAGACTAACGCTGAGGCAAGAGCTTTCCCTGTCTTTAGGGTATATCTCAAGGGAAGAGAACTTCTTGGAAATCTAGGAGCTGCATGACCCTTGAAATTTCAGAACCCACTCATATTTTGATTGAACTATGGGTGACATTTGGACTAGGTTTACTTTGGATAACCATGGATTTCCAGTTTCTTCAAGGATCAAATGCAACTTGGGTACTACCGAGCCCAGAGGGATCATCTCTAGCCTGTGACTCTTAGCATTCCTCCATGTCTCCTCTGATTTTACATTTGAGTTGCTTGTCCCAGGTCCCCATACAGTGGCAGGCTCACCTGTAAGAACCTCCTTCTATGTTATGTGGACTAGAAGTCCCATTCCCAGCTGTCAGCTCTGCTTACATTAGGCTATGAATCCAGAGATGTCAGGTTCTCATTTATCAAGTCCCTTACCTGACATCAGAGTTTCTCTCAGACTTCTTAAATTTAAGTACAGTCGTTTTAAGGAGCTTTGGAGGGTAATCTGATCCACGGAGGGTGTGATTGATGAGCCTGGAAATGATGAAGAAAGGTTCATGAGAAGAAACAGTGGTTGTGTTTGTCAGAGGGGCAACAGTGGGAATCAGGGTCAAGGCAGGGGTCCTATCTGCTTACCCTCATATTCTTCTCCTCAGCCTCTTACAGGTAAGGCAGGGACACAGCCCTCTACTGGGACCCTGCCATTCACACACCCATTCTAGTACTCTAGTACTTTGTGTGAGTCGCCATTCCTCTCTGAGCCTCAGCTTCCTCATGTGGGTCCCACAGGGATAGGTAGCATCTTACTGTATAGTTCAGGATTGCCATGAAGTCTGGTTCTTCCTGAATTAATTTCATTGGTTCTGATACATTAGGAATATATCCAGGACCAATAAGCATTCTTATTTTTGTGGACTTACGCCCATTAGACAGAAAGATTCTGAGAAACTTCTCGGGGGCTTATGTACACATTTCAAGCAATAGCTGACACTAAGTGGCACCTTAGGGAGGAAGGTGAGAGTCTTCAAAACACAGTTTTATTACGCAGTGAAATTTGAGCATGGAACTTTGGGAAGGAGTGGAATTATTTTAATGGAAGAATGTGAATGATGAGAATAGTGACAAAAAATGAGAGAAGAAACCTTTGGATAGCATAGGGGCAAGTTTTTTTGTGGCAAGAGAGACACGAACAATCTAATCTCCACCAAAATATCATCCCTGGAGTCTTCCCTAAGCCCCAAGTGCAAGGATCTTCTTGTGTTCAGCTTGAAGATGTGAGATCTGCACATGCTGTAGAGGTGGCATCAGAACAAAGGCTGAGCAGTGTGAATGCTCAGATAATGAAACCGAGATACTCTCTCTGGAATGGCCTTTTCTAAGACACACATTAAATGATGTCAAGGTCACAACTAGGGGTGATGGCTTTTGAATCTGTTGTCTCCGTACTTAAGCCTTGCTGTGTGAGATGATTCAGAATTAATTTTGAAGTTAATACAAGGTGTGGGCAGGACTCTCAGAAAGCAGCAGCGGGATGGAGGCTGAGAAAATCTTTCCTCAGACTCCCATTGTTCTGGATTCCACCCATGCATGTATCTCTGTGTGCTGGGAGCTTGGACAAGTTAACCTCTCTCTCTAAACCTTGTGCACCGGAGAAAGGTGGCGACTTTGATGCTTGAGAAGAGGAAGAGGCCATGTGTGGCCTGGGTTCATTGAAATAAAGGAAGCCAGACTGAAGGGAATAGACCATCTTGGAACTTCAGGACCTGTATGATCCCTGACATTTCAGAACCCACTCATGCTCTGCACTGAACTCTGGGTGCCCTTTGGACTGTGCTCACGTCTGTCCCCCATGGGTTCTAGGTTCTTCATGTGTCATGTGTAACTATAGAACTGCCGGGCCCAGTCGGGTCATATCTAGCCTGTTTTCTTGTGTGTGACTTAAAAGTTGCATTCCTCGGTGTCTCCTCTGATCTTCCATTTTAGTTGTGTCTCCCAGATCCCCATACAGGTAGAGGCTCACCTGTGAAGAGCCACCATCTTTGTGGACTAGAATTCCATTCCCAGCTGCCAGCTCGGTTTAAGTTTAATTCTGAATCCAGACTCCTCAGTTCTCATTAAACAAGCCCCTTACCTGACATCAGAATTTCTCTCAGATTTTCAAGCACTGAGCTCAGTAGTTGTAAGGAGTCTTGGATGGTAGTTGGATCCATGTAGCGTGTTATTGTTGAACCTGGAAAAGATGAAGAAAGGGGCCATTGGAAGAGACAGTGGTTGTGTGATTGTCAGAGTGCCAGCAGTAGGCTTCAGGGGAATAAGAGCGAAGTTCTTACAAGCTTACCCGCATACCCTTCTCCAGTCTCACGGAAAGAATGATGATCTTTTAGGTGATGCAGGGACATGGTCCTGTCCTGCATGCAACCATGAAGCTTATACACCAATGCTAGTCTACCCTAGTCCATTGTGGAAGTCTCCATTCCTCTCTGAGCCTTAACTCCCTCATGTGAATCTCTAACTTCATGTCACACAGGGGTAAGTAGCACCTTACTGTCTACTTTAGATTTGCCTGAAGCTCAGATTTTTCTCTGCATTAATTTCATTGGTTCTGATACTTTGGGAATATGCCCAGGACTGGTTACTAATGTTAGTTTTGAAGTCTTATGATTAGTTCTTAGTGTTTGATTCAAAACTTCAAGGTATGTATAGCATCCATCAGGCAGAAATGTTCTGAGAATCTTCTTGGGAACTGAGGTGCCTTTTCCCAAAAATAGCTGACAATTTCTAAGAGGCATCTTAGGGTGGAAGGTGAGAGTCTTTAAAAAACAGTTTTGATACACAATGAAAATGAGCATGGAAGATCTGGATGTAGTGGAATTATTTTAATGGAATAAGTTGAAAGATGGGAACAGTGTGTAAAAAAATGAGAGAAGGAACCAGTTTTTAGCATAGGAGCTTTATGTCAGGAGAGACATGAACAGTCTAATGTGCTGCCAGACAATCAGTGAAGTCTTCCCTAAGCCCCATGTGCAAGAACCTTCTGGTGTGCAGCCTGAAGATGTAAATCTGCACCTGTTGAGGAGGTGGCAGCAGAACAAAGGGTGAGAAGCATCAGTGATCAGATATTGAAACTGAGACACCATCTGGTCCATGGCTTTTTCATGATAGACATTAGATGGTGCCAAGGTATCAATGAAGGGCAATGACTTTAGACTCTGTAGTCTTCATTCTCAAAGCTTATGGTGGGGGAAGGAAGAATGGACTTTGAGGGGAGAGAAAACGGTTAGGTGTTTGCAGGACTTTCACAGAGTAGAAGCAGGATGAATGTGGAAGAAATTCTTCCCCAGGTTCCTATTTTTCTGTACTTAAGGCCTGCATGTGTCACTATGTGCTGTGAGCCTGAACAAGTTAACTTCTCTTTCAAGACACTGTGCACTGAAGAGAGTTGGCTACTTTGATGTCTGAGAAAGGGAAGAAGCAATGGTGCTGCCTGATAAGTTGGAGTAAGGGAAGTCAGACTCAAGCTGAGCCAGGAGCCTTCCTTCTACTTGGGAGTCCACCTCAAGGGAAGAGAACTTCTTGGAACTTCAAGAGCTGCATGACTCTGAGATTCCAGAATCCACTCAAATTTTGAACTGATCCCTGGGTTCTATTTGGGCTAGCCTCACTGTTGACCACCACAGGTTCCAGTTTCTTCATGTGTCAAATGCAACTTAAGCACTACAGGTCCCAAGAGAATATTGCTAGCCTGTGATTCTTAGCATTCTTCCATGTCTCCTTGGACCTTTCATTTTAGTTACCTGTCCCAGGCCTCCATGCAGGTGGAGGCTCACCTGTGAAGAACCACCATCTATGTGGCCTAGAATTCTCATTCTCAGCTTCCAGCTTAGCTTAAATTTAGTTCTGAATACAAATTTGTCAGGTCCCCAATTAACAAGCTTCTTACCTGACATCAGAATTTGTCTCAGCTTTTCAAGCCTTGAGTTCAGTAGACGTAACGAGCCTTTGATGGTAGTGGGAATCATGTAGCTTGTGAATCCTGAGCCTGGAAACAATGAATAAAGTGACAAGCAGAGAGGCAATTGTTGTGTGATTGTTAGAGAACAGGGCTAGGATTCGGAGCAGCAGTACTGGGGTCCTTCAATATCACCTTCATACCCTTCTCCAGTCTCATGGAGAGAATGATGCTCTTGGACCTGCTTCAGTGACAGGTTCTCACACTGGGACCATGAAGTGCACACACCTATGTTGGTCTCCTCTAGTCTTATGTGTGAGTCTCCATTCCTCTCTGACCCTCAGTTTCTTCATGGGGTTTCTAAGCTTATGTACCACAGAGACAGGTAGCATCTTACTATGTAGTTCAGAACTAGGCTTAAGCTTAGATTCTTCCTGCATTAATTTCACATGTTCAGGATTCATAGGAATATGTCCACTACAAGTCCATAATCATATTTTGAAGCTTTATAATTTTCCTTAGCCTTTATTCTAAAATTTCAAGGTAGATATTAATGTCCATCAGACAGAGCGATTCTGAAAAACTTCTTAGGGACTTAGGCACATATCTCAAGCAATAGCTGACAGGTTTTAAGTGGCATCTTTGGGAGGAAGTTGAGACTGTTTAAAACACATTTTTATTACACAATGAAATTTGAACATGGACGTTCTGGATGGGGTGAACTTGTTTTAATGGAACAACTTGGAAGCTGGGAATAGTGAGGAAAAGAAATGAGAGAAGGAATCTTTTGGTAGCATAGCAGGAAACTTTTTGAGAAGAGAGATACTTGAACAGTCTAATCTCTGCTACGGTATCATCAGTGGAGTCTTCCCTATGGCCTGTGTGTAAGGATTTCCTTATGTGCTGCTTGAAGATGTGAGATCTGCACATACTGGAGAGATGGCATCTGAATGAAGGGTGAGCAATATGAATGCTCAGATAATGAAATAGAGATACTGTCTTGGGAATGGCCTTTTCCAAGACGCACGTTAAAGGATTCTTAGGTAACAATTGGGGTGATGGCTTTTGACTCTGTAGTCTTCATTCTCAAGCCTTAATGTAAGCTTGGGTAAGAATAGACTTTGAATGGAAGGAAAGGTTTTGATGTGGGCAGGACTTTCACAGAGTAGCAGTAGAACTCTTAGAACTTCTGGAGTTGCAGCACCCCTGGGAATTCAGAAGCCACTCATACTTTGACCTGAACTCTGGGTGACAGCTGGGCTAGGCTCACTGATGACCCCCATGGGTTACAGATTCTTCATGTGTCAGATGAAAATTCTGCATTGCAGATCCCAGAGGCATCATTTCTAGTCTGGGATACTTAACATTTTGCCATAGCTCCTTTGACCATTGACTTCCCAGGTCCCCATACAGGTAGACTCTAGCCTGTGAAGGACCACCATCTATATGGAGTATAAGTCGCATTCCCTGCTGACTGTTCAGTTTATTTTGGTTCTAAATCCAGAGTCATAAGATTCTCAATTAACAAGCTCCTTACCTGACATCAGAATTTGTCTCAGATTTCCAAGGTCTGAGCTCAGTAGTTGTAAGGAGTCCCGGAGGGCAGTGGGATCCACTTTGAGTGTTGTGGATGAGCCTGAAAGATGAAGAAAGAGACATGGAAAGAGACAGTGTTTGTGTGATTGTTTAAGAACCAGCAGTTGGAGCCAGGGTAGCAGCTCTGGGATCCTACCTGCTTACCCTCATACCCTTTACCACTCTCTCATGGAGAGAATGATGATCTTACACCTGCTTCAGGGACATGTCCTACATGGAGACCATGAAGTTTATACACCAATGCTGGTCTACTCTGTTACTTTGTGTGAATCTTCATTCTTCTCTGAGATTCAGCTCTCCCATTGTGGGTCTCTGACTTTATGTTGCACAGGGATAGATAGTATCTTATTGTGTAGTTCAGACTTGCCTCAAGATCAGATTATTCCTGCACTAATTTCATACATTTTGGGATTACAGGAATATGTTCAGGGCCAGTTAGTAGTCTTATTTTTGATGCCTCTAATTCGTTTATGTTTGATCTAAAACTTCAAGGTGGGTGTATGATCTATAAGACAGAGCAATTCTGAGAGAATTCTTGGGGACTCAGGTACATATTTCAAATAATAGCTGACAGTTACTAAGTGGCATCTCAGGGAGGAAGGTGAGAGTCTTTAAAACACAGTTTTGATACACAATGAAAATGAGCATGGACATCAGGGAAGTAGTGGAACTGTTTTAATAAAACAAGTAGGAAGGTGGAAATAGTGAGGGAAAGAAGTGAGAGAAGGAACCTGTTGTTAGCATAGGAAAAAGCTTTGTGACAAGAGAGACATGAACAGTCTAATGTGATGCAATTTATCAGTGGAGTCTTCCCTAAGCCCCATGAGCAAGAGCCTTCTTGTGTGCAGCCTGAAGATGTAAATCTTCACCTATTGAAGAGGTGGCAGCAGAACAAAGGGTGAGCAACATCAATGCTCAGATAATGAAAATGGGACATAATTTCTGGAATGGCTTTTTATAAGACCAACATTAAATGATGCCAAGGTGACAACTAGGAGTGGTGGCATTTTTTAAAAATGGCCTTATTGAGCTATGTGATTTTCTGCACTCTCCTCTCTTCCTCTCCCCTCTTTCTCCTCTCTCCCATGGTCTCCATGCTCCCAATTTACTTAGGAGATCTTGTCATTTTCTACTTCTTATGTAGATTATATTCATGTATGTCTCACTTAGGGTCCTCTTTGTCGTCTAGGTTCTCTGGGATTGTGAATTGTATGGTGTTTTTTCTTTGCTTTATGTCTAAAAGTCACTTATGAATGAGTACATATGATGTTTGTCTTTCTGGGTCTGGGTTACCTCACTCAATATGAACTTTTCTAGATCTATCAATTTGCCCACATATTTTAAGATGTCATTTTTTTCCAGCTATGTAGTACTCCATTGTGTAAATGTACCACATTTTCCTTATCCATTCTTCACAAGAGAGGCATTTAGGTTGTTTCCAGATTCTGGCTATGTTATGAACATAGTTGAGCACATGTACTTTTGGTATGATTGATGTTCCCTTGAGTATATACCCAAAAGCAGTATTTCTGGGTCTTAAGGAAGATTGTTTCCCAATTTTCTGAGAAATCGTTATACTGATATCTAAAGAGGCTGTACCAGCTTGCCATCCCACCAGCAATGCAGCAGTGTTCCCTTGACCCCACATCCTCTCCTGCTTATGTTTTGATCATTGCCATTATTACTGGTGTAAGATGAAAGGGGTGACGGCTTTTGACAATGCAGTCTTCAAAGCTTATTGTGGGGAAGGAAGAATGGACTTTGAAGGGAGAGAGAAGGTTAGGTATGGGCAGGACTTTCACAAGGTGGTAGCAGGATGGTGTGGAGGAAGGGTTTTATTGCTCTAGATATTTTCTCTGTGTATCTCTGTGTGCTGTGAGTCAGGACAAGTTAACATCTCTTTCCGGACCTAGTTCACTTGAAAGGGTTGGCCTGTTTCATGTTTTAAAAGAGGAAGACACAAGGGTGTGGCCTGTATAAGTTGAAATATGGGAAGTCAGGCTGAAGCCAAGGCAGGAGTCTACTGTCTCCCTGGTTCTGTCTAAAGGAAGAAACCTTCTTAGAACTTCTGGAGCTGTATTATCCTCGATATTTCAGAACCCACTCATATATTGAGCTGAACTCTGGGTGACATTTGTGCAAGGCTCACTGCTGACCCCCATGGGTTCCTCTTTCTTCATGTGTCAAGTGCAGCTTCAGCACTGCATAGCCGAGAGACATCATTTCTAGCCGGTGACTCTTAATATTCCTCCATCAGTCTTCTGATTGTTCATTTTAGTTGCAGGACCCACACAGGTGAAGGCTCAGCTGTGAAGAACCTCCATCTATGTGGACTAGAAGTCCCAGCATAGCTGCCAGCTCAGATACATTTGGTTCTGGATCCAGACTTCCCATGCTCCTTTAGTGGTATACTATTTGTGTTTTAATAAACAAAGCTTTCCTGAAGATCAGAGTGCAAAGCAGCCATACTAGTTAGATATACAAGCAAGGGAGTGGTGGCACACACCTTTAATTCCAGGACTTGGGAGACAGAGGCAGATGGATCTCTGTTAGTTCAAAGCCACCCTGGGCTACACAAGATAGGATCTGTCTAAATGAGAAAGAGAGCACACACAAAAGTGATCCCAGCACTAAGGAGGTCGAGGCAGAAGCGATATGACAAGACAGAGAGAGGAATATGAAGGGGAAGAGACAGGAACTCAGTGGACTGTGAAGTCTTCAGGATTCGTGGATACAGGATCTTGCCCATTTCAGTCTGGGGTAGAGGTAAAAGCTAGTGGCTAATTGCTTTGCTTTTCTGATATTCAGGTTGAGCCCTAGTATCTGTCTCTTGATTTTTATTATTTGTGTTGCAGGTTCCCTTTTAACAAGCCCCTTACCTGACATCAGAATTTGTCTCAGGTTATTAAGGTTTGAGCTCAGAAGTTGCAAGGAGTCTTCAAGGGTAGTTGGATCCACATAGGGTGTGATTGTTGAACCTGAAAATGATGAAGAAAGTGCAATGGGAAGGGGTAGTGGTTGTGTGATTGTCAGAGAAGCAGCAGGAAGAGTCAGGGCAATAAGGCTGGGTCCTACCTCCTTACCCTCATACCCTTCTCCACTCTCTCATGGAGAGAATGATGCTCTTACACCGGATGCAGGGTCACCTTCCTTCACCGGGACCATGAGTTCACACACTAATGCTGTTCTACTCTATTTTGTGTGAGTCTCCACTTTCCTCTCTAAGCCTCAGCTCCCTCATGTGGCTCTCTGATTTTATGTCCCGCCAGGATAGGTAGCATCTTACTGTGTAGTTCAGGCTTGCCTTAAGCTCAGATTCTTCTTGCATTAATTTCACAAGTTTTGGGATTATAGGAATATTTTCACAACTAGTTAACAACCTCATTTTTGATGCCTTATTATTTCTTAGTATTTGATCTAAAACTTAAAAGTTGGGCATACTGTATTAGAAAGAGTGATTCTGAGAAAATTTTGGGGGGCTCATGTACATATTTACTATAATAGCTGACAGTTACTAAGTAGCATCCTGGGGAGGAAGATCAGAATGTTTAAAACACAGTTTTGATACACAATGAAACTTGAGCATGGAAGTTAGTGATGGAGAGGAATTATTTGAATAGAATAGCTTAAAAGCTGTGAATAGTGAGAATAAACGAGGAAGGAAGAGACATGAACAAGAGGAAGATTCATTGGGGACAGATACTCAGCTACACAGCAGTCTACAAAGTAATTAGTAAAGAAAGGTAAACTCCCAGAGGCAGTAGATAGACTGGATAATTTACGAAAAGCTGGCTAGAAACAAAAAAAATGCTGAGGTCAGCCATTTGTAAGTCAGAAAAAGACTGTAGATTTATTTGGGAACTGGGTGGGAGCCCCTGCCAAAGAGCTAAAGAATAAAGAAACATCCTATAACACAGGTTCTGACAAATTTCTAGCGGGCTGAAGCACACATTTCAAGTTGTTACTGATGGTTACTTAGTAAGTGGCATCCTTGGGAGGAAAGTGAGAGTCTCTAAAACACAGGTTTGAATCATAATTAAATGCAATTAGAAAGGTCAAGATGGAGGGGAATTATTTTAAATGGAACAGCAGGGAAGTTCTGTGAGACAGGTCTAATCTCTTTCAAAATGTCCTTAGACATAATGACTTTATTCCTATCACACAGTAAGTAAAATCAGTGTGATCATCAAAGGCAAGGGACTTTGACTCTATAGTCAACATTTTCAAAGCTTAATGTGGGGTAAAAATAATGAACTTTAAAATGAAGAACGAGGGTTAGGCAGGACTTCACACTGTAGCACTAGGTTGAAAGAGGTGTCTCCCATTTCCCAGGTACTGAGCGTTCTCTGGATTGCAGCCCTGTGTCTGTCTCTGTGTGCTTTAAGCTAGAACAAGTTTACTTCTCTCTCTAAACCTTGTGCAATGGATAGAGGAGGCTACTTTCATGCTTGAGAAAAGGAAGCAGCAAGGGTGTGTGTTGTGGCTTAATCCTTTTGTACACTGTAAAGATAAGTTTTTTTGCTAAGTCCTTTTCTAATTAGTTCAATAAAATTGGTTTAATCAATAAAAGTAAAATAAATAAAGGTGAATGGCCAATAGTCAGGCTGGAAGAGGTTAGGTGGAACTTCCAGGGAGAAAGAAAGAAGAGGAGATGGATCTAGGTGCACGAGAGATGCCAGAGGACACGGGTACAAAGCAGGAGGTTCAAGATGGAAGAGAGGTAAAAAGTAGTGAGGCAAAACAAAGATTAATATAAATTGGTTAATTTAAGATCTAATAGTGTAAGCCCAAGCTATACATTGAGGTTTTATAATTAATAACAAGTCTCCATGTTGTTTTTGGTGAGCTGGTGGTCAAAGGAAAATCTGTCTACAAATATGGCCCCCGTAAAAAGAATGAAGTCAGTAGCAGAAAATGACTGAAGCTGAGGCAGGAGCCTGCCCTCTTCTCTTTGTCCATCTCAAGGAGCAGAAACCTTCTTGGGTCATCAGAACCTCCATGACTCCCTTAGATCTTCAGTGCACACTCATATTTTGAGCTGAATTCTGGGTGCCAGGTGGGTTAGACTCACTGCTGACCCTCATGGTTTCCAGATTGTTCTTGTGTCAAATGCAACTTCAGCATTGCATAGTATAGTGGAGCCTCTCTAGTCTGTGACCCTTAGCTCTCCACCATGGCTTCACTGTATTCAAGTCCCTTGTTCAGGTCCCCACACAGATGGGTGGTCACTTGTGAAGAGCCACTACCTATGTGGACTTTAAGTTCCTTTCACAGCTTCAAGTTTAGTTCATCTTCATTTCTGCACACAGGCTGCTCATGTTCCCCACTGTGAGTGTCACGGAGGCTGATGGCCTAACACAGTGGTTTTCGTGAGATGCCTGGCTAAGGGACTCCATGTTAAGATCTGCCCTAGAGCCTGAAATAAGGAGCCCTGGGAAGGAGACAGCTGTGTGGCTGTCAGTAAGTCAGATATGGGAGCCTGGGGAACAAAACTGGGGGCCTTACTCCTTACCCCTATAGCCATCTTCACTGTCACATGGCAAGAATGATGCTCTCAGAGTTCCTGATGAGGAAAGAACCTTCTCTGGGACCATGAAGTTCACACTGCCCTGGTTCTATATTAGTCCTCTGTGTGAGTGTCTAGTCTTCTCTGTGAGCCTCAGCTCCTTCATGTGGGGCTCTGAGCTTCTGTCCCACAGGGTTGGAAACTATAATAACAGCACCTGCAGTTATATTGACTTGTACTTATAATACCTGAACATTAACTGAATACTGTACTGTTTAATAAGTAACGTGGATTATCACTTTACTCCCCAAACCCAAGGAAACAGGTTTTTACCTCCCTCCTGTTTCTTAAATGGAGACATGGAGGCTGAGGGCTGTAAAGTAACTTGTCCAGGGTGGTCGAGCCATGACTGGAGTCTGCCTCTGCCAAACTTCAGTCTGGGTTTGTAACTTAAGTGTCACCAAGCTCTCCTTTTGGGGACTGACTTGAACCCTGTGCTCCTCCCTTTCAGAGCCATCCTGAATACCAGCCTCTCCCCACTCCTGAAGCTTCAGAGTGCTCCTTCCCAGGGGCCTGAGAATGCACTCCTCTAGCTGAGGGTATGGGGCTCTAAGGTTCACTTAGTTCTTTCTGCATGCTTTCTGGTTCCAGGCTGTCCTGGGCCTGTGAATCCTTCTGACAGGTGATTAGCCTGCCCATGGAAACCCTGGCAGGAGGGCTCAGTGGTGATGGAGGAGTTACAGTAGCGGTGGGTTGGGGTCCTTATTGTACTTACTTTTTGTCAAGTCCTTCTCTGCTGGGGTTTTGGTCTGCTGAGGCTCCGGATTCATCTGCTCCCCCCACTTCTGGGTGGAACCCACGACCTGTTGGCCCTTTTGCTGAGCCTCCTCTGCGCCACTTGTCTTCTTGGACTGAACTTCTTCCATGGTGATGGTGCTTGGTTGTGCAGCTCTTGCTGGCAGAGCTTTGCTTTTCCCTTTTGTTGTTGCTCAGAACAGGAGGCCAGTGGATCCCGGTCTCTGACAACCGTTTCCACTCTGGGAAAGGGTGTTTGATCAGAACCCATGGAGAAGATCGGGAAAAGAAAGAACAGAACAAGCATTACAGGGAGATGGTCCTCTGATCACAACAACTGAAGGACTCCAGTCTCTCCTGGGGATGGAGATTGTGTGCCCAGGTGCAGGCGTTTGGACTTTATAGGGCAAAAGAGGGGGCTCTGGGAGGAAGGTTTATCAGCGCATGTGTTCTTTATGGATTCTTGAATGATCTTGGCAGATGTTCTTGGCACTACATCGGCTTTCCTGTCAGGGAAGTTATTCTGAGTTGGGTTTTCCCAGCTATCTAAGGTTTCTTCTCTTAGGTCATTAACGTCATTTATCTAACACTGAGGACCCATTATAAGAAGGGGGTATATTTTCTCATTGTCTGCTTCCAGCAGGAGGGGGAAGGCAGAGGTCAGGCTAGGCTCTATTCCTAGGGTTTATGGGGCATAGGTTTGGGTGACTTCATCAACCAGGAAAAGAGTTTTAAGTTGATCTGCTGCAGTGGGTTCTGTGATTGCTGTCATTCATTCCCAGAGGAACCTTTAAAAACTGTTAATTACAGGGCTAAGTTGAGTATAATGAGACTCAAGAAAGGGGACTCACTAATCTCCTTCCCAATGTACCCATTGTCCTAACATGAACCTAGTGATGGCAGTGACTTGATCCAGGAGGAACTTGTGTGAAACTTTTAAATGACAGAAGAATGGAGGAGGAGGAAAGGAGAGATCAAGGGGAGGAGCCAGAGTGTAAGGGAACAAAAGCTCACCCTTAGGAAGATGATGGTCACCGAATCTTTGTCTGGTCCTTAATTAAGTATGTGGTCCCTCTCGACCAGCTTGGGTTTGTTGGTGCAGAATCCGCACTGTTCCTGGAGGAGAGCACAGTTCCTACCACCAGCAACAGACAGGAGATCTAGGTCTCTAACTTTGAAGAACCACAGCAGCAAAGACTTTGCCCAGGCTAGCTATGGAAAGTGATGGATGTAGCTTTCTTTTGACATTAGCCACTTTCCCCAGAAAATAGTTTATATGATACTGTATGCTTTAACAAATTTCATGGCATAAGTCATCTTAGGCAAGTCCTGCTGGGCCCAGCGACTGCTTTTGTCTTCTTTATTTATCATTCTCAGGCTTCCCACTTAACACCTCCCCACTCACGACCCTTATACCTGCAGGTTCATGAAAGACAGGAGAGAGGAGGGTGCAGAATAGGCTATGACAGGAGCAGACACATGGAACATACAGGGAAATCCAGCGACCTTCCACCCACCAGGGCTGGCCTGCAGATTCTCCAAGCAGGGGTGGAGCCTGGGCCCGGGCTCTCAGGACAAGGTCCCCCATGTCTGCCGCAGTGTGCCTTAGTGCATTTATCGTCCCATAACTCAAATAGTTCGGTGGACTCTGTTGGTCCCACTACTCACCCTGCTCTCTGATGCGTGCTTCCCTGGCCCAGGCTTCTCAGTTAGTAAGAGTAGTTTTGAAAGTGAAAGAGACCCAGCTCCTTCAGGAAGCCAGGCAGGCATCAGAGTCTGCGCAGATGGCAGATGGTCTTCCTCTGGACCCTGTGAGTGGAGGTTGTGCAATGTTCAGCTGGGTTTCCTTTTATGAATTCTCTGCAGAAGCCTGGGCTGGAGGAGGAGTCAGACTTGAGAGCTTCAGCCAGGCCTGCAGAGTCCCCGCCTGCTGAGTGCAGGACTCAGGTCTGAGTCTCACTTCTTTCAGCCAATAAAGCAGAGTATCCCAGTTCAGCAGAATCTCCTGGAGCTCCCAGGTTTGTGCTCTGGATCTCTGGACTCTCTCTCCTCCCTGTAGCCTGCCCAGCCCACAGGCTCTTCATTTCAGGAAGTGGTTCTTAGGCCCAAACCCCGTGTATTTTTTTTTTAACTCCTGAAGTCTTGGGTTGATGTCTTTGGTGCATTTGGAGTTGAGTGCACTACAGGGTGAGAGCAGAGGAAGGTTCTTTACATGCAGACATCCAGTTTATCAGCACCACGTGTCAGCAAGGCTTTCTCTTTGCCAGTGAATAAATACTTTAGTCACCAATGAGTAATTTTTGCTTGTCATTACACTTTAAAACAACAACAACAACAAAAATCCTTTATTTTTATCATCTGAAACTTTTTCCATCCAAAACATTGTTATTCAATAAATTGTTTTAAGCTGGGACATATGTGGCAAGTTATTTAAGACATACATTAAAATAATCTCAGGCAATGTTATTATAGAATGAAAACCTTGCCAGAACACATGATTACCTTAAAAAAAAATCACTGCTGAATTTATAAATCTTAGTCTGTTTTGATAAGGTGTAATTTCAGAAGTTTGAAAACTATACCCTTGCTACATTTTTAATTGCTCCTGAACTGTTTATAACTTAAGAAAAGAAAATAAACAGCAAATAAAATTAAAATTCTCGAGTTTAAATAACCTGAAAATATGTTTGAAAAAGCAGTTTATTATATGTATTTTCACACTTAGTTTGAATCTGCCATCTAGTGTATAGTCTCATTTGCATATACTGAGCTATTTGTTGACCACAACTGTGGTGTGACTTTTCTGGGGAGATTAACATCTGCCCTAACTTCTGACCTTTCCACTGCCCAAAGACTGACTCATTAAGTTCATCTCAATGAATAGAAAAGAATTTGTTAGGGATTACTCATAGAGCAATTGAGAGACCACAGGAATTTGCATGGACCCCTCCCCTGAAGATGCCACACCCTCTCTTACCTAGCTCCTTTTACCTTGAGCTCTGTCTGTCCCTCAAGTGATGGAAACTTTGGTTCTTAGCGCAACTTAGTGTGAAAGCAGCAGAGGAGACCCCAGGCTAACTATATGTTCACGTCTATTCAGTCTGCCCATGTCCGTGTCAGGGGCTCTGCTGTAGGGCAGCACTGTCCATATAGGAAACGGTCACTTGTTTCACTGCAGTCATGCGTGTTGGGCGCCTCAGTCAGTCTTGCTGCAAGATGGAGGTGATGAGGATTCAGAGGTCTGTGTCATTCACCAGCTGTGTCCAGACCAAGCATGGCTGCCGTAACTGGAAGGAACCCCTGCACACATGTTAAAGTAAATTCTTCACGGCCATGGATTGTAATGCAACCATGAACCTATGGCAGCTTCTGCCACTAGACAATGGACAAGAATATAGGATCAAGGACTAACACTGTGACGAAGAGTGATAAAGAAATCGTTGATGGACTTCTAGGATTTGATGATCTTGTCAATACGGTGTCACAGTTTAAAATTACACCAGAAGAAGAAGGATAGAAAATTATATTTAGTCGTATCAGGTCTAACAGTTCGTTTTCTGGATTGGACCTCCTAGAAAGACCTTCACTATCTGTATTTTTTCCAGAGACCATGGTATTGGTGGTCAGTGCTGCTGCCCTAGGCCATGATGAAACCTGAGGTCAATGCAGAGATCTGTGGTCTATGCTGCCACCTGAAACAATTTCGATGTCTGTGGTCCATGTTGTGGATGCAGGCCATGTTTGGGTCATTGATCCTACTGCAGCCAGTGGTTGTTCTGACATCTGAGGCCCATGTAACCACTGAGGGCCATGTGGACGTGCGCTGTCTGTGCCACTGTCAGAAGCCATGTTGATATCCATGGGCCCTGGGCCTGCTGAAGGCCATGTTGATGTGGGTGTTCTTTGAGGTCTTCTGGGGTCATGTGGATGTCTGTTGTCTGTGCCGTTACCAGAGGCCATGTTGATGTCCGTGGGCCTGGCTGTCACTGCGGTCCATAGTGGTGTTCATGGCCCATGTTACCCCAGAGGCCATGTTGACAGCTTTTCCCGTGCTGCTGATAAAGACTGTGATGGTGTCTGTGCTCTCTGCTTCAGCAGAGGGCCGTCCTGTCGTCTGTTGTCTGCACTCCCACAGGACATCAAGAGGAAGTTCCCGGAAAGTGCTGAGTCCGTAGACCAGGTGGGGATGTTCCTAGCAGTGCTATTGCCAGAAACCAAGTAGAAGCCCATGATTCATGATCCCACTGACTGTAAAGGGCAAGGAAGCTACTTTTACAGTGATATTGATTACTGCAGATTCACGGTTTTGAAACAGGGACATAGATGTTTCTGTGACTCATATTTTTTCCTTTCCTTAATTTTTCAACCTTCCTTCCCTTTCTTTCCTTTCTTTCTTCTTCTTCATTTTTGGTGGGGGAGGTTAGAATGCTGGGAGGATATTCATGCAGGGACTGGGAAGTCAGTGTGATTGGGCTGCATTATGGAAATTCCCAAATAAGCAATACAAATATTATGTTGGAAAATATAAAGAAACACATTTGAGGAGTCAAGAGCCAAAGATTGTGGTTTTTAATTTTGCAATGTTTCTCCTGGAGGACACAAAATGTTAAATAAAAAATTTTATAATGTAAGAAAGGACAGGCATGAGAATGCAGCCAGGCCTCCACTCCACAATGAAGAAGGAGGTGCCCTTTGCTCTCTGTTGTGACTATTGGTATTGGTTCACACTGCCAAAGACATTTTATTGACAGGGAAGCCACAGCTGGAAACTTGACACAAAAAACTTGTCACTAATGTATTTTAACAGTAAAAAATAGAAAAAGCTGTGAATGTACCAGTATGTGATTGAAGCAACCAAACACTTGACCACTGTCCAGGTGACATGTCCTTTGGAGGACCCAAGTTGAGGACCTCAGGTATGGGGACTGTGTCAGTGTGGATTTGCTGCTGGACACAGAGTCTGTCCTGTCATAACTTGTTTCTCAGAGCATCCTAACCACACCAGCAGAAGGCCTGGGTTACCTAGAGCACTCTGTGTTCCAGCACATAGCCAGAAGAAAGGAATGTGAACTTCTTTTTATATACCAATAATTCATGAAATGAAATTAGTATACCTAAATATATTTCATTTTGTATATCTTTTAAGAAACTCAGACTTAAATTTATATTTACAAATTGGTATTGATATTGTTGTTGGTTTTTTTCTCTTTGCTCTTCTGGTTCTTTAGGAGGTCAACTAGCTAGCTTCAAAATATATCACATGGAGGCTTAATCTTTTTTTTGTTTGTTTGTTTTTTGAGACAGGGTTTCTCTCTCGCTTTTGGAGGAAGCTTATTCTTACTTCTATGCCCTGCCCTAGCTTGCTTTGTTTCTAACCAGCTTTTCTTAACTAAGTTATTCCGTCTACCTTTTGCCTCTGGGTTTTACCTTTTTCTATTTCTGTATATCTTCCTTTACTTCTTACTCTATGGCTTGCTATATAGGTGGGTGGCTGGCCCCTGGCGTCCTCCTTTCCTTCTTTTTTCCCTAGATCTTTGATCCTTTCCTCCCAGATTTCTCCTTCTACTTATTCTTTCTGCCTGCCAGCCATGCCTATCCTTTCTCCTGCCTTGCTGTTGGTCGTTCAGCTCTTTATTAGACAAATCAGGGGTTTTAGACAGGCAAAGTAGCACAGCTTCACAGAGTTAAACAAATGCAACCTAAAAGAATGCAGCACACCTTTGAATCATTAAAACAAATATTCCATAGCATAAATAAACGTAGCACAACTTCCACTAATATTCTACAGCATGATATTTTAGCATTTTCTCTTATTTACAAAGAAACCCAAGGTTTTATATCTGTTGTATACATTTAAGAGCCTTGAGTTCCCTTGTAATATCCAACTATTTAGTTTTATTTCCAAACTCCCAATGAAGTCAATGTAGCAGAAAGGAAGGTCAAAACATGGAATTATCTCTTATCAAATAAAACCCTAGAGAAAGAAGTCTTGGGAGAAGCTTTCTGCCTGTGACAACATGAAGGGTAGGCATGACAATAAGAAAAATACTGTGTCCTAAGAGATAAAGAGAGGGAGAACTTCAGAGATTCCCACAGGCTGAGCTAGCACACCTGCGGAGTCCAGAGGAGAAGATGGGAGGCACTGAGAAGCCAGGATAACAGAATAACAGCTTTGGTTATGAGTCTGGGAAGTAGGGGACCAGAAACGTGATCCAGAGGGTATCCAGACAGCCTGGGCAAAGAAACTGGTAGGCCTACCCTTGTGGCAAACATACCATCATGAACATTGAGTCCTACTTTGGTAGATGGGTGAGCAATAAAGAGGAATCCCAATTTGTCATTCTTTTATATGTTTGTCTTTGTGTGTGAATGTGTGTACATTTGTGTGTGTGTGTGTGTGTATGTGTGTGTCTTTGAATGTATATCTGTCTGATTATGGTGCTGGGAGTAGAATTCTGTGCCTATGCAATAGCAGCAAGGCTCTTAATCACAGTCTTATGTCTGCCCCTCATTTTAAAATTGTACCATCAGTTAGTTCCCTTTTTCCTTCCTTCCTTCCTTCCTTCCTTCCTTCCTTCCTTCCTTCCTTCCTTCCTTCCTTCCTTCCTTCCTTCCCTTCAACAGGCTTTCCTTATGTAACAGTTCTAACTGTCCTAGAAGTTCCTTTGTAGATGAGGTTGGCCTTGAAGTCACGGAGATCCACCCGTTTTTACCTCCCAAGTACTGGATTTAAGGCATGCACCTCCACTGCCAGGATGTACATCAGGTTCTTAAGCTGTGAATCACATCTCTGTATGGGATGATGTCACTCTGGCAATTGCAAAATTTTGACAAGAAAAATGTTTTGTGTACATGAAATGGCCAAGCTTAATTCAAATGTGCACTGAATCTGAGGCGTTTCTGCAGTGTGTGCCATGTTGCATCATGTGACTTCCTCACACCTCTGGTTCTGAGCACCCGGCCTGAGTACTTTGTACTGCACGAACCCACACACCACACAACCACACACAACACAACCACACACCACACAACCCCTGTGATGCTTCTGAAACACCTTGGCTCATAGTTGAGGTTATCGTTTGCTGTGATTACAGCATTTCCCTATACATGAAAGACCTTCTGCTCTTATAGAAACATGATAACTTCATAACGGATTGTAAAATTTAAATATTTTTCTATTTTTGTTTTTTAACTTGTAAGTAACAAGTTAACATGAATTTTTGTAGTGGTATTTCATTTATATTTTGAATAAATAAAGCTTGCCTGAAGATCAGAGAGGAAAACAGCCCTACTGGTCAGCCTTACAGACCAGGCAGTATTAACACACACCTTTAATCCCAGTAGCCACACTAGTTGAAATAGAAACGGGGCAGTGTGTGCCTTTAATCCCAGTGGTACACACCTTTGATTCGAGAACTAGAGAGTATTATAAAATGGGAAGAGACCGTTTTCAGGCTCAGTCTCATTCTGAGGTTTCCTGGAGACAGAATCACCATTTCAGACTGAGGTTCAGTAAGAGTTAGGGGCTGGTTGCTTTGCTTTTCTGGTCTTCAAACTGAACCCCAATATCTGTTTCTGAGATTTTATTAACTGTGCTTCATGTCTGTGTTGTATTATGGGAGAACATTTGAGTTTACATGTGTTACTATGTTCATCCTACTGATCCATGAGCATGGGAGAGCTTTCCATCTTCTGATATCTTCTTCAATTACTTCCTTCAAAGACTTGAAGTTTCATCATACATTTGTTTCCTTTGCTTGGTTAGAGTTATGTCAAGATATTTTATTTTATTTGAGGCTAAGATGTTTCTTTAATTTGTTTTCCTGTCCATTTGTCACTTGTAGTGATGGTTATGAATTAACTTGGTATCCAGCTACTTTGATCAAATTGTTTTATCAGATCTCATAGTTTCCCAGTGGAATTTTTAGGGACAGTTATGTATATTATCAAATCATCTACAAATAAAGATATTTTGAGTACTTCCTTTCCAATTCATATCCCCTTGATCTCCTTCAGCTTATACATCTTATAAACAATAAGCTTTAGCTTATTGCTCAAACTAAGACTTTAAATACTATTTTGACTAAGTATGGAGAGAGTCAATAACCTTCTCTTGCTCCCGATTTTAGTGGAATTGCTTGATTTTCTCTCAATTTAAATTGATGTTGGCTATGGACTTTCTGTGAACTGCTGTTATTATGTTTACATATGTTCTTTTTATCCATCGTGTCTCAAGAACTTTCATTATGACGGGGAGTTGGATTTGTTAAAGGCCTTTTCTGGATCTAATGAAATGATGAGCTTATCATGTGTTTTCCATTACTATCTTTAAGTTTGTTTATATGGAAGATTATAGTTGTTGATTTTCATATATTGAACCATCCCTGCAACTCTGGAATGAAGCCTACTAGATAATCACCGATGACCTTTTCGATGCGGTCTTGCATTTGAAATGCAAGTATTCTTTAAATTCATTTTTAATGTTTCTTCTAACATATTAAGTATTATTTCTTTTTATTTATTCTTTGTGTCTTTCACATCATGCATCTCAATTTCATTTATTTCCTCATCCCTTTGTATCTGCTTTCTGTCCTTGCAGCCTCTCCCCCCAAAATAACATAAATTTCAGAAGAAAAAAAATTAAAATCATCAATCTTGTCATGATTGCAGTAGTGTGACACAGTGAGTCATGCAGTAAACCGTTTATTCAGATATCTTTATTCACAAGTGTTCATTGCAAAGGTCATTGATCTGGTTCTGGGCTTCTGGATTTTGCTACACTCTTGATGCTGGGCCCTCATTGGACTCCTCTTGGACAGTCTGCTGTTGCCTTGTGTTATGGAAATTCTCGAGCTTTGGGTCTGCAATACCAGCCTCTTCATTTGCTCCAGCAGATCATACATGGGTTAGATGTTATTGACCAACCTATAACCCTGAACTGGGCCTGGATAGTTGCAGGATTAGTCAATCCACCAGCCAGCTCTTGCTTCTTATTGGTCTCACCAGGGAGAGCTCTCCTGCATTGACCTGGCTAGCTCATCCTTTGCAGAGATAAACAAGGGGTGGGGCCAGTTTTCCTACTTTCCTGCTTTTAGGGTCAGCTCTCCCACACCTATCCCATCAGGGACAGCTCTATTGTGTTACCCAGGGGAGGTATAGGGTCCACTCTCCAGAGTGCTTCAGTAGGTGAGGGGCAGGACCAGTTCTCTCCAGAGTTATAGTCAGTAAGGTGTGGTAAGGGGTGGTGCCAAGTCTACCTTCTAGACCTTTGGTGGTATCAGGAGTCATAGACATCAATACAGACTTTGAATGCATCAGGGTCATGAACCCAGACCTGGGCCCCAGCAGCAGCCCAGGCCCTGACATCACCATGGCTCTGGCTGGCAATCAAGCCACCCTCATCTGCCTGCTCCTCACCACTTTCACCTCTTCAGATCTGCCTCTGTCCACAGGACACAAACCGTTCTGTCTTTTTTCCCTCCCATACCATACCGTACATTTGAAGACCATAATTGTGCCTGTTTGCCCCATGCCATCTATGGGTCTCTTCCCACTCAGCCATCTTGGCTCAGGACAGGACCATCATTCCTCCTCAGAGCCCAGGGCAGCCCCCTTTGGCCTGCTTGTGGGTCTTGTCTGACTCAGTCTGTCGTGGTGCTGGGCAGGACTCTACTGCCCAAAATCATAATGGGGCCTGACTACCTAGTACCAGAGGGCAGTGAAATTCTTCCTGCCCCAAGTCTAGAGACCTGGGGTGGACCTGTGCTTGGCCTCTGGGGTCCACCAGGCCTAAACTGCAAGTATTTTACAAGTATTTTTTCATTTTTGTTCATTAAGGAAATTGGACTGCAATTCTTTCTTTGCTGAATCTTTTTTTTTTTTGCATTTGAGTATCATGCTGACTGTGGTCTCATAAAATGAATATGGCAATACTAATTCTGCTCCTATTTTGTGCGATAATTTGAGGAGTATTAGGTCTTCATTGAATGGTTGGTAGAAATCTGCACTAAACCATCTGGTCCTGGTCTATTTCATGTTTGGAAAACTTTTAGTGACTACCTCTGTTTCAGTAGGTGGTATATATCTGTGCAAATTGCTTATCTGAACTTGATTTAACTTTGATAAGATGTGTATATTGAGAAAATTATCCATTTCTTATAGATTTTTCAATTTGTTGGAGCACTGGTTTTTAAAATATGTCTTTATGATCTCTTGATTTCTTTGGCGTCTGTTGTTATGTCTCCCTTTTGTTTCTGATATTATTAATTTGAATATTCTCTTTCTGCCTCTTATTTAATTTGAGTAAGAATTTATGAATTTTGTTGATTTCCTCAAAGAAACAACTATTTGTTTTATTGTTGTGGAATATTCCTTTTCACTGTATGAAGACGTGTCACTGGGATTGGTTTACAAAAGAAAAGCTGAATGGCCATAAGCTAGGCAGGCAAGAGGTAAGGCAGGACTTCCTGGGGCAGAGAGCTCTGGGAAGAGGAAAGGCAGAGTCACCAGCCAGATGTCCAGGAAGCAGGACAGGCAATACAGAGCGAAGGTAAACAAGCTCCGCAAAAGAATGTATATTTAAGAATATGTGTTAATTTAAGTTATAAGAGCTAGTACAACAAGCCTAAGCTAGGGCAAAGCTTTCATAATTAAAAATAATCTTCTGTGTCATTTTAAAAGAACTTTCAGCCCAAAGAAAAATTTGTCTACATTTTATTGATTTTTAAAAAATTTTCTCTTTGTTTGTATTTTACTATTTTCAACCCTGAGTTTGATTATTTCTTGCGATCTACTCCTCTTGAGTGTGATTAATTCTTTTGTTATTGTTCTAGAGCTTTCAGGTGTGTTGTGAAGTTGCTAGAATTAGATCTCTGTAGTTTTTTAATGTATTCACTAGCACTATGAACTTGCTTCTTAGCGCTGCTTTCCTTGTGTCCCATAAGTTTGGGCATATCATGTATTCATTTTCCTTGAGTTCTAGAAAGCCTTTAATTTCTTTATTTCTGTGTTGATCTATTTTTTTTAATGAGAAGATAGTTTTTCGTTTTCCATGAGTTTGTATGCTTTCTGTTGTTGTTGATCCAGCTGTAATTCATGGTGATCTGACAGGATGCAAGACATTATTTCAATTTTCTTGTACCTGTTGAGTCTTGCTTTGTGTCTGAGTATATCATCAATTTCGGGAAAATTCCACGAGGCTTAGAGAAGAAGGCAAATCCCTTTGTGCTAGGCTGACTGCAGGTCTCCTCCCCTCCTCAGCTCCCACTAACCCAAGTCTCATCCCCAACTAAAAAGAACACCTACTGTGGTCTCCTTTCCCCTCTGAGGACACTTCCTTCAAATCTCAAAAATCCTCTGCTCCAACCTTCCTTCCCCCAACTCATCCCAGGAGCTCAGCCTCCAAACCAGCTGGCATTCATTCCTGTGATCACACCAGCTGTGTAGTCATGGAAACAGGTAAGCTAACTGAGGACCTTCACTACTCCCTCCTCTCCCCCAAACCCAATACCCCAGTCTCTTCACTATCTCTGCAACAGAGCACCTGTTTTTCTGCCTTCCTTCCTCCTCTGCCACCATCTCCTGTGGATCCCACAGACTTTCCCTCCCAGCCTCTCTACCCCACTTGTTGCTTTATCCCAGCCTCCAATTCCTGCAGATACTCCCTGATAACCCACAGGCTACTCCTGCCAGGGAAGCAGGTAGGTTGTGTATAGATTTTCCTTTCTCCTTCGGTCCCTCTAGATCCAATCCAGTCTCACCCCCAGTGCTATAGCCGACCTGTGAGTGACCTTTTTTTACTGTCTCTCCTCTCATTTAGTCTCATAGGAGACTAAAGAAGCAGGTTCTTGTTGAACACTGATCTCCTCCCTCCTGTGAACTCCTTCCGACTCTCAGCCTAGCCCCATTCCTAAGAGTCAGCTGTCAATGATAAGAAATAAGTTTTACTGGGAAACCTCACTGACCACACATATTAGGTGCATAAAATTTCTTACCAGGTGGTGAAAGTCAGGTCGGCAGAAGGAAGGCTACCAGACATCATACAACAGGCCATTTTCCTCAAATCACACCTCTGAGGTATGAATCGAGGTAAGTGATGCTATTAGTTAGTACAATACCACTGTCTCCAGTTTAGAAACCAGAGCATGGCATCTCAGAGAGAATACACACTTCGTGGTCTATCAGAACAAACTAGTTGGTCTGGTACCACCCTGATGTTTTTTTTTCTGTGTCATTTTTGGTTCTTTCTGCTAATTCATTTATTGTTTATGATTGTTGCATTTTTACACCCTCTGCCCCCCTGTCACTTGTCTTTACTATTATGATGTCATTGTTCCTCCTAAGCTCATCACATCCCAGTTTCCATACACTGGCTTGTTACTCTGTGGAGCCAATGCTAGCTGTGTAACTCAGAGACCTCTCTGTGAGGAACAATGTTCTTATTTGTCTTCAGGAAGACAGAGCAGAGCTTCTTAAACTCTTTCCACTTGTGGAAGCAGTTGTGCCCACTTCTGACTGTGAATTAAATTAATTGGCTCTTGAAAATGATTATATTCCTGTTCCTAGACCTGGGGAGTAACAGAAGTCTGACAGATTCTGCCCTTGTTCTTGAGAGACTTCCTGTATAATTACTGCATACACTCGAGCCTTCATATATATTTTTCTTTAAAAAAAGAAAAAAGAACCCAACAACATAATGAATAGAGGAGGGACTTGTAAATTAAGTTCTTTACAAATACAAGGCATTATTATTTGAATTCTCCACAATGCTAAAGAATAAAACTGATTTTAATGATGTAAAAAAAAAATTTCCTACCAGGCAGCAAACACCCATCACACTCTCCCATAGTCAGAATAAACAGCAACCAAGGTACAAACACCTACCCAAAGCAAAACAAATCCAGATATCAGTACTTAGACCTTTAATCATTCCAGTTCCAGATGCCTAGATGACTGTATAAAAATACAGTCAATAACATCCAAGCAAATATATCTCAACTAGAGCCCACCTATTCACCACAGCAGTGCCAGAATATTCCAACATAGTTAAAGCACAAGAAAAAGGTCTTAAAAGTTTGTATGAAGATGATAGAGGTCCTCAGAGATTAAATTAATAAATCCCTTAAAGAAATCCAGGAGAATCCAAACACTGTGAGGAAAGGAACAAATCCCTTAAAACATTTAAATAACACAAAGAACAAGGGAAGTAAATGAGTAAGTTGTTCAAGACCTGAAAATAGAAATAGAATGAATAAAGACAACAAAAACTGAGGGTGGGAAATATTTAAGAAGCCCCCTTCCTTTCCTATTCATAAGAATTCACTTTCCAGGGAAAGCACCCTCTCATTGCCTCCATTGCCATGCTCCCAGTTCTGCTTGTATCATGGTTGGTCAGGTGGTTTTGAGATGGCCACTCAGGCCATAAAGCCAGCTGGACAAGGCTCAATAGACTTGGTGGCTCCATTGGAAGTTTTCTGAGATGCACATCCCATATGAACAGGATGGGGAAGGGCAAGAGGGGATGTCTGGGTCCCCAAGAGATGTCCTAGGAACATTGCCATTTGAATGGCAACTCAGATGGCCACTGGTTTATAGATGGAGAAACTGGAGGGCCAAAGGAAGGTCAGGCAGAGCCAGGACTCAAAGAAGAGTGCACCCCTCAACCACTAAGATGTCAGGATCCCACAGAGACACCATCTGACCTCTCAAAGAGGTCCATGATCAGGTGAGGATGTGTTTCCTTTAGAGCTTGGTAGACTTGGTCTTTGCTGGCCCTGTTCCAGGACCGACTGAGGCTGAAGAACTTCCGCATCTTGTCTTGGGTGGTGGCTTCAGCCCGCACTGCTCCATACTCCTCTTCACTCAGCACCAGACCATGCAGCTTGTCCAAGAGAGGGTCCACTGATGTCACTCGGGTCACCAGCTGCTCCCGATGCTGGTCCACAAAGTGTAGCAAGGCAGGAGCATCTAGGAGTGAAGATCAACACTGAGCATAGAAAGGGGCCTCTACAGACTCTTCCACTGTCTGCTCAGTTTTTTTTTTAATGTATTTCATCTGCATTGTGCATCACTGGTTCCCTTCCTCCTCTGGGAAGTCAAGAGAAAAAATATTTGTATCCTTCCTGAGGCCAGTTATTAGTCTGACACTCTGCATAACTAAGAGGAAGGGTTTATGGTAAGGTGTTCAGGTTGGGAGTGGGTAGTATAGTAATGTATTATTTGTGTTTTAATAAACAAAGCTTGCCTGAAGATGAGTGAGAAAAGCAGTCATACTATTCAGCCATACAGGCCAGGGAATGGTGGCACACCTTTAATCACAGGACTCGGGAGACAGAGGCAGAGGGTTCTCTGTTAGTTCTAGGCCAGCCTGGGCTACACAAGATTAAATCTGTCTTAAAGAGAAATAGAGCTCACACTCAGTTGATCCCAGCACTTGGGATAACATTTTTTTTTTTAGATCCCAGCACTAGGGAGGTGGAGACAGGAGTGATATGGCTGGGTAGAGAAAGGAATATAAGGGGAAAGAGACAGGATCTCAGTGTACTGTGAAGTGTGGGTTGTGGAGTTTGGAAGTTTGTGGACAGGATCTCACCCCATTTCAGTCTGAGGTAGTGGTGAGAGCCAGTAATTGGCCGCTTTGCTTTTCTGATCATCAGGTTGAACCCCAATATCTGTCTCTGGGTATTTATTATTCGTGCTGTAGGGTGGGGTTATTTTCAACATGGGAAGCCAAGAGGCATGAGAGAAACTCTGCCCTGGGGAGTTTCTCTCATGCCTACCTGACATGGCCTACCTGTCCTGGTAAGGTTTGCAAAGTGAGCCTCCCTCCTTTCTCACTGACCTTCTCTCAAGGATCAGATGATCTACCTGCGGAATACTATTGGCTTCTCTGGCTCTGTATAAGTGTTACTGACCTTTGTGGACTGTAGGGATCATGGGCTGTGCAGGCCTGAGGTCTCCTGGAAGAAAGGAGAGATGATCCTCTCTAATGATTCTTTACAAATAGAATGGCAAAATGCTGAAATTCATGCAGAACCACTAGAGACATAGGATTTCCAAGGAAATTCTGAATAAAAAATGATTTTGTAGAAAACTTCATCACACTTCTTTCAAACCAATACTAGAGTCCTAGTAGTAAAAACAGCATGGTATTGACACAAAAAGATGTGCAGATCAATAGAATAGACTCGGAACCTAGATAAAAGTTTATACAACCATACCTACCTTGACTTTGACAAAGAACCCAAAAATGTACTTTGTATAAATGACAGCCTGTTAAACGAGTGGTCCTGTAAAACTACTTAGCACTGTATGCAAGAATCAAACTAGATGCCTAGATCACACCTTTAAAAAATTAACTATAAATGATCAAAGACCTTAATTTGTGCCCCAACACCCTGAAACTTATAGAACAAACATAGGCAGAACATTTCAACAAATCAGTATATGTCAGGATTGTGTGAATAAGATTCTGGTAGCACAGGAAATAAAACCAAAACTTGGCAAATTGGATATCAGAACACTCAAAAAGTTCTGTAGATCAAAGGAAACTTAATTGAGTGAAGATGTAGTTAAGAATGGGTGAACTATTCCCAGGTAACATCTGACAGAATATTAGTAATAGGAATATATATGGATCAGAAAACCTAAATAGCAAGGAAATGGCACAATTCTGAGATTTGCCATAGGAGTAGCAGCAGAATTCTTAAAAGAGAAAACATATATGTGTACGAAACACTTAGAAATTAGAAAAATACAGGTTAAAATTTGTTATGATTTTCTCTCATTTTTAAATTAAAACAAACAAACCCAGGTCTTTGAAGGTCTTAGGCCCTTAGAAAAACTACATTTACTGCCTACATAAAGGAACATGGTGTCAATTCTCTTGTAAATAGCAATGTTTATACCACAGACAAAGGCTACTTTCAGTCTTCACCAGAAAAGCCTCTCTTTGCTGTGAATGGAGGTGCCTGCAGATACCTACTGCTGTGCAGGATACTGAGACTAAGGGATGGTTGAGTACTAATCCCTATTAGTAGACAATTATATCACTCCTTGAGGATCTAGGAACATTGTGGAAGAAAAATTGGAAAGAATGTAGGGACAAAAGATATGGGGAAGGGCTGTGAAGATATGGAGAACATATGGAGAATATATAGATAAGAGGTTGTGGTCTCTTCTAAGCATGACATGACCATGGCCATCATGAACTCTTAGCACCTGTACCTACTGCCTCTGGACCCACACAAGTAGGGCCCTAGACATGGGGAAGCAGCTCACAGGGACCGTGCTACTTAGGGCTTTACTACTGACAAATAATAGATTAAGGGAGAAGAGGGTGTATACAATCCATCTGTACCCACTGGTGAACTCACTTGCTTCCCTACTGGGAAGTTCAAAACCCTCAGGCACACAGAGCATCCTACTTAAACTCTGTAAGACACAAGCAATAATGAATATGGGGAGATGATTTGTAGAAAAGAAGAGGGGCTGGCAGGAGGCTAATAAGCTTTCTTTAGAATGAATTCCTAGAATGCATTGTATGCATGTATAAAATTGCCAAAAGACGGGGCTGGAGAGATGGCTCAGAGGTTAAGAGCATTGCCTGCTCTTCCAAAGGTCCTGGGTTCAATTCCCAGCAACCACATGGTGGCTCACAACCATCTGTAATGGGGTCTGGTGCCCTCTACTGGCCTGCAGACATACACACAGACATAATATTGTATACGTAATAAATAAATAAATATTAAAAAAAATTGCCAAGAGACAAAGGGATTTTAAGATTAAGAATCTCCTGATGGAAAAATCTCTTCCTTTTCACTGTTCACATTTAAATGTGAACTGTTACTAGTTGCTTTCTGCATCTCAAAATCTGTCATTTCTAGGGCACTGGGAGTAGAAATCACGATGCAGGACTGAGAAAATGGGGCGTAGGGTATGCAGTGGCTTGCATGTAACATGTTCTGTGATCATATGTTGAAAGATTGGTTCTGCAGCGGTAATTGTCATGAGGACTGTGGTGTGATGAACGAACACACACACTAGTGCACTCATAATTGCATGGACACTGAGAATGGTACTGGAAACCATGAGAGTGCACAGTTGGAGGAACTGGGACACTGGAGGCCCATCCTGGAATAGGCTTCCCACCTCCTTCTTCTCCTCCTTTTGGCCTCTCTCCCTCTCCTCTCCTCTGTCCCTGCTCCTCTTCTGCTCTCCTCTTATCTTTACCTTTTCCTGCTTCTCCCCCATTGCACTCACTCTAACTCTAACCTCCTGCTTTGGTTCTAGCAAAAGCCACATAACTGATCTGACTATTTCATGACACCAAGAATTAATGACAACACACCTTCCCAATTCATTGCCTTTTTCAACCTTTTGAGTATCTGGATCTAAACTAATTTTACCTGGATTCAGCAAGGCTTCCCATTTGAGATTTCCATTCTTCTTGTCTGTGATTTTCAGTTTAATCACTGAATCCATGTGGCCAACATAGATCTCAGAGAAGAGCTGGGATTCCCTGGGGCTCCGGTAGCACAGCTCCAGTTCCTGAAGGGGGCGAGGACAGATTCTGTTTCAGAATTCTCTACTCAAGAGAACAAGTGTTTTCCACACCCCTGTGCTTTCTTATTCTTGCACACCATAGTAGACCCTGGCTTAGGCACTGTGTGTCTTTTGCAATGAGTTAACCTATAGCTTTGAATGCACATCTTTACTCAGAAGACTGGAACATTGTGAAAGGGGACATAGAAAGAATGTAGCAACAGAAGATATGGAGAATGCTAATGGGCCCAGCTTAGCCCACATACTATTCCTTTTCTCATCACTCTGACAAAAATATGGCAGAAACAACTTAAGAAAGAGCTTATGTTGTTTAGTTTCATGATGGGAACGCATGTAAACTGGAGCTCTGTTATTTGTGGCAGGAGCTTGTGGCGTAGCTTGTTATATATGATCAGGAATCCAAGTTTGAGGTGAGGAGCAGGTAGAGGCTCTAGCCCTCAAGGCCTTCCACTAGTGGCCTGCTTGTGATTGTTGGCCTCACATATTTGTTTCCACAACTCCCCAAACACTAGCAGTAACTGGGGATCAAGTGTTTAACATTTACACCTGTAGGAGACCTTTCAGATTCAAACCATGATGAGTGAGAGCTCATCTTGAAGTCCTTGACCCAGGACTTGCTGCACGGTAGGCTCTGCCCTTCTCTGTGCCATATTAAAACCAACTCCTCAGTTCACCAGACCTTCTGTGTGATCCCTTAAATTGCTTTCCACTTAACTTGGAAGTTTTCTTGCTCATCCTAAAGCCCAAATAATTTTTCCCCAATCTCAGTTTGCTGTAAATCCTTGTAAAGTGCCCCAAATCTGGCATCTGATCCTGTAGAATGCAAACCCCTGGATGCTTACCTTTGGAATGATTTCCAGGTTCTTGGAAGCAGACACTATGTATCGCGAGCCAATGCAAAGAGAGTCTACTGGGGGTGGCTTGTGTATTCGAACAAACTGAAACCTCATTTCTTGTTCATCAATGGCCTAGGGAACATTGCAGACAGAGATTTAAATAGATTTCAGTACTGCAACAGTTAACTGGTCTGAATAAGGTGTGTTGGTTGATCAGTACATTTTTGTGTGATGGGGTGATGTCAGCTCCAGGGAAACCTTCTGACTTTTATTCTGCCATATAGATTGCTAATTATTGGCCTCTGTCAGGGTCATTGTGGAGACTGTGTCCCTCCCTGACAGAGAAGAAGGGAGTTGGTTTCATGTTGGATACGGAGAATTTCCATTCTTCTGATGGGTGGAAAGAGGCCATAGAAGGATGTGTAGAGATAAAGGGGTGTTAATGGCAGTTGAAGAACCTCTGTTGTGAGGGGGCCAAGAAGACTGCAGACTCATAATCACCAGGGTTCCCCTTATAAACTGTATCCCACTCTATGTGGAGAATTTCTCCAAAGGGATAGCTATATTATCAAGTATTCTGTCAATCCACCCTAGCCCCACATTTCTGGTCCTCAGTGTTACCTTCTGAATGGTCCAGTCATTGGGGATCAGGTAGAGATGAAGGGTGACATCCTGGAGATTGAGGTAATAGTAGATCAACGTGACAGAAGTGATGCGGATGAAATGTCTGACAGGAGGCATAATTCTTAGTAGAACTCCAATTGGGGAGAAGCTTGGGTTTTCCAAGACTGTGTAGCCCTGCTCCACTTTGGCTGGCACTTCTAGGACCACCCCGTGTTCTTGAAAGTGGGCCACATGGAACCAGGAGGTGTCCACCTGTCCCTCTGTGAAAGAACAGATTCAATGACAGGGATTTAGTGTTTCTACTGAACTGTGCTTGGCTGGAAAAAGAGCCACTAAGATGTGTAATGGCGGTGGTGCTTAGAATGAGAATGGGTGGCTGTGTTTGGTGGAACTGCTTGACGAATGGGGGATATAACACTGGAATGGGATTTGAGGTCTTGTCTTTTCTCGTCTTCTTCTTCTTCTTCTTCTTCTTCTTCTTCTTCTTCTTCTTCTTCTTCTTCTTCTTCTTCTTCTTCTTATCCTTCTTATTCTTATCCTTCTTATTCTTATCCTTCTTATTCTTCTTTCTTCTTATTTAAAAAAAGAAGTTTTTATTGTTTCCAGTTTTTTTTCTCTCTCTCCTCCTTGTCACTAAGGACGTGAGCTTTCAGCTCTGTTCCAGGTCTATGCCTGCCTGTTGCTGCCATGCTGTCTGCCATGATGGTCATGGACTCTTAACTCTGAAACTCTAACCATTCCCAAATCTTTTTTCTATAATTGCTTTGGTCATGAAGTATTTTCAGCTTTTGGTTATTTTTGTTTAATTGAAAAGCCATGAACAAGAAAATCTTAAGTTTTATTAATTAATTCCCACTGAGAACATAGCAGATTAATAAAACATTTCCATACTATTGGTTCACCATGCTGTGAGGTGACTGTGATGTGCTACTATAGTGACTCGTGCAGATTACCACTCATTGGAGCAGCCTTGGCTCTGACCTGTCTTGCCGCTGGGGGAGCATTCACAGTACAATGGAAATTCTTGATGGTCTCATCCATGTATCCTACAATGAATACAGCCTCAGAGGCCTTTGTTAGAGACTGCGCATCCATTAGGTTCTCTGAGGCGCTGCCATCACCAACCTCAGTGTCTTTGGAGTGTAGTGTCCACTAATGTGCTTGTTGCAGGATGGAGTTTGCTGTTATGAAAGAGACCAGGGATTCCTAACTTTGTTCACTGAAGACAAGTGGATGCATCTGTGGAAACATTAGTGTCAAATGTGAGCTTGATGAAATCTAGAATCACCTTAGATCCAGGCCTCAGGGTATGATAGAAAGAAACTATCTTGATTGGGTTAAAGATTTGGGAGGACCTAACCACTGTGGAATCCATGGACTAGGATCCAGGGTTGTGTAAAATGGAGATGGTCATATGAGTACAAGCATTTAGTGGTTTCTCTTCCCTCTGTTGACAAAATTTATCAGGCATTGCAGGCTCAATGTTCTCAGATCTCCATGCCATGATGAACTATTCCTTTAAAGTGTGTGCCAAATAAATCTTTCTTCTAAGTTTCTTTATTTAGGTATTTTATTTGAGCTACAAGACTTTGATAACTTGTAAACTTGGATAGAAAATCGATACCAGGAGTTGGGTCATTGTTATAATGATCCTGGTCACATGGGTTTTAGGCATTTGGAAGAGTTTTGTGGCTAGAATGTAGAAGAGTTTGGTCCTTAGGACTAGGAAAGTCCTTCTATGCTGAAAGCAGAGCTTATGGTTACATTCTTTTGGAAGCAGGGAAGACAAGAATGCTGAGAGAGGGGGTGGAGGACAGTTCATGTCACTTTCAGAGAGGTGGAAGATTTCCATTGAAACTGTAAAAGGTGCCATTCATGAGATAGTTTGGCCAAGAATCTAGTTTCGGTGCATAAATGCCCTCAATATGTGTAAAGTTGAATTTAAATATAAAATACTATTTGGCAGGAAAAATTCCAAGACATAAACTTTGACCCTGATTCAAAAAGAAAAATCAGTTGTACATATTAGACATCAGCATCACTGCAGGGAGAGCACAGTGACAATAGGAATGGTGTCCTGAGGGCAAAATCTCACTCTTCATGTGCTCACCTTGTGAACAATAAAATTAATTAAAGACAGAAAGACTTGGTGGTCGTGTTCCCTGTTCCACAAATGCAAATCCCAAGGAAGTGTTTCCCCATGATCAGCACATCATTTAGCTTTGGGCTAGGGTAATCATACCTCAAGCTATCAGCAGAACTCGATAGTGTCTTTCCTATAGTTTTTAGGCATGAAAGATGGTAGATTGATGGGTCATTGAGTCATGCTGTGCTGCAGGAAATCCTCCTACAGCCAATAACCTTTATATTATCCACCCACTTGGGCGTGGCCTCTTCTATTATTTATGCCATGTAAAACATGCATCTGGCCTCTTTTCTGGCTGCAGGATTCAGTTCGTGTTCTGTGTTCCAGCAGAGGATTCTGATTTGTGAGTCTACCCCTAAATAATTAACATTTATTTATTTATTTATGTATTTATTTATTCTCGATTCTGAGCTAGTATGGGATTTTTTTTAAAGCATTCTTCTTGAATACTGACTGCACAGTTTCAGATAGCAGTGAGGCCAGACAATGTGCCTGAATCAAAGAACTTCCAAGGATCCTGAGAGCTCATTCTATGGACCTTTGAAAATGAAGCCTAAGGTGGAATGGAAATCCGTGGATGTAGTAGAAGCCAGAACCACATATTATTTCTGCTCAAGAAAGTTTTAGGCAAGGAGTAGAGAGATGGTCTAAGGAGAGGCAATGTGTGCTTCATGTGATAGAACTGGAGGGGTGGAGCTACCTTTGTCCTTCAGAGACCAGTGAATGACATCATGAGCTCCATAGCTGGATATGAAGCTGTAGGATTTGGTGTTTATGCCAATGGGGGTTGTGTTGCTGTGGTCTGATAATTCCTTGGTGTGCCCTGTTTCTTCCATTTTGGCATGGAAATGTCTATTCTGTGTCATTGTATGTTGAGAGTATGCAAATTCTTTTCTATTTTATGGGAGCTCATAGTGAAGTCACTGCCTTGAATCTCACATAAGAGGTGGTCTTTATGGATTTATTTTTTTTTTTTACCCATGGACCCTTGTAATTGGATTGTACTTTGCATTATGAGGAACAACCAAATTTTTGGAGACGTGAGGCAGAAAGTTAGGGTTTAAAGTGATGTGCCTGTGTGCCAAGTTGTCACTGGGCAGAATCACAATGTTGTAGGTCACTTGTCACTCTGATGTGACCCCTGCTAAAGGAGGCACCACTCTGCCACCCACCATTTGCATGTCCTTTCAGCACTGAGTTTGCTTCAACTTGCACCATGACAAACAGAATTGCAATGTTTATTGTTTAGCAGAGAACATTTTTATTTCTCTTGGGTGATAGCTTGGAATCAATAAGCAGCAAAGAATGAGACCATGACCTTGGTGCTCCAGGCAGTGCTGTAGCTTGGAATTTCAAATCAGTGATGCAAGGTAACAGTATCAGATGGAGCCAGCACTACAATGTCTCCTGTGTGCCTGTTTGGGGCTTGAAAACCTGGCTGTCCCCAAGTCATATTCAGTCCCAGTGCCAGGTCCAGGCCTTACCCATGCTTTGTGCTTTGCAATTTTGACAAAATTTGGGAAGATGCTGTACCTCTCCAACTTCCCTTCTTAGGGTTATTGTAAACTATGTGCATATTTACAAATATTGTTTATAAATGTTTGTTTACATTTAAAGGGGGTATGATATAGAGGTGAATACTTTGCATTGGTATGGATCTTGGTCAATTTTGTTATACCATGTATATGTATTTCTGCTCTTGGTTAAGGTATTGTGTTTTTTCAGCTTATTTAAAACTGTAATGTATAATTAAAAATAGGTTAGTAGAGAGTCATCTATAATGGTCAAGCTTGTAGTCATGTTAATTAGGTTTTCTAAATATAAAGAGATATATTTCAGTTAAACAGATATTCTTCAAATCTTTTAGAGACCTTCATAGTATGGCATTTAAAATGTTTTAATAACTTAGAACTTTTTATAGAGTGAATGCTAAACAGGACCTTCCCAGAACTTGTTGGTAATATGGGGTGCTGCAAGTTTCATTGCTAATTCCAGAAAGTTTTTTTTTTTTTTTTTTTTACCCAGACGCTGACTTACCAAGTTCTTTCATTTCTTTTCTCATTCTGGGTTCTAGATACAGGGACTTACTGTATATTTGTAGATATAAATCATAATTCTCCTGCCTTAGCCTTGGAAATTCTGATATCAACAGTATGTGCCACCACATGACCCTGGGACTGTCCTTCCCACATGTTGTGGCTTCCATACACTGTAACAGAATCATTTCCTTTCAGTATCCTGTGGGGAAATTGTCTGATCTGAGAGAGGCAGTAGGAAACAGAAAAGACGGTGGTCTGCATGAAAGAATTTGAGTGGAGAGTGGGGGCAAGTGTTGCTGGAAGAAGAGGAGCTCGGTGTGGAGCTGCTGAAGTAGCCATCAACACATTAGGGAGGCCCCATCCATGTAGCAGTGCTCCCCATCAGGTTCAGGAGCTCAGGATCTTCTCTGTGTGCGTGTCACTATTAATTTTATTTGCTTTTGAGGTTTTCAACTTATTCCTGCTTGATTTCTTTATCTGCTTTTTTCTTCTTGTGGGCTTGCTATTAACTTTGAATATCTTTAACCTGGGGATGCTTAATGGTGTTTTCTATTTAATGTTCTCCTATTGGCTGGTGCCACTTGAGTTTCTATTTTACTTTTCAATACTTTAGCTGTTGGGTCTCCCCTCTTGTGGCTGCTCATCACCTTTATAACAAGAACATCTTCTGCTGTGTGCTGGATTCTCCTAGTGTCTATGGTGGACTTATTCCTGTGCTCCTTGTAGCCAAAGATGTAACTGACCTCAGTAGCCACTCGTACAACACCAGGTTCCTTGATGTTGTGTTTTCCTTTCTTAATCACAGTCTGGCTGTATAGTCTAATTTTCTCTTGCATTCCAAATTTTCTTGTCTCAACCTCCAGAGATTTGTAGTAAAGGTTTCCATCCTGAGACCTTACACAGGAAATCTTATATTATTAAAATATCTTCTGAAGGAATCTTTGGTGATGACTGAGGTTGGGACAATTCATGAGTTCCCCTCTTTCCTTAGGACACCATTATTCTGTGGCTCCAGTTCTCAAATGAAATCTGAAGACATCATTTTCTCCCTGCCTGTAGCAATGTAGTGGAGTGTTGGTAAACCTTGGGTACCAAATGATCCTTGTTATTTTTCTTTCCAACAATCTCTTCACATTGTTCAATTTATTCTGTTTCCTGCTGGACTCTTGTGAGATATGCTGTGTAAGGAGCGCTTATTAATCACCAGTTAATATAGCTACTGAGAATATCACTTTCCACTCAGGGTCTCATTTAGTTAATATAAAATAAAGTATAAGGCTTGGAGACATGTGCTTCAAAGAAAATACATCATAGACAAAGGAATGACAAAACATCTCAGTGTCGGTGTTCACAACCTGCTCTGCCATGCTAAGGAAGGCATAGACCTTTCCTCATCACCCAACACCCTACACTGTCCTATATGACCTCTCAAGTCCTCCATTTCCATCACCTTACTCTTTTTTTGAGACAGGGTTTTCTTCTGTAGCCCTGGCTGTCCTGGAACTCACTTTGCAGACCAAACTGGCCTCGACCTAATAGAGATCTGTCTGTTTCTACCTCCTGAACGCTTGGATCAAAGTCATGCACCATCACCGCCTGGCCTCCACCCTACTCCCTATCCTTCCCTTGGTTACCTTGGAGATCCACAAAGTGAGGGAGGTACACAGCAGCCACAGCTCCCCGCTGAGCCTTGATGTCAAACAGAGGCCCAGCCACCATGTGACTGTCCTGCAAGGGAGTCTTGTCCAGGTGTTGGCTCCAGGCACAGAATCCAATTTCGATGGTTGCTTCCCTTGTTACCACAAAGTGGAGTCCTATGTTGGGACAGTGGTAGTAACCAGCTACAGGGAACTGAACTCTAGAAGAGGGAAAGGCAGACACCAGTGAACACCAGCTCTATTCACCTGCAGGATGCAGACCAGGTGAAGGGTTGGGGACACAACAGACTTAAACCAGATGACTCTGAGTTCTGTTTCCTCTGTGGTCTGTACGTGGATCCCTGACTAAAGAAGTCATTTAACCCCCAAATCTGTTTGTTCATCTGTAAACAGGGGTAATGACAACACCATCTTCTAGACCTGAGAGTACTGACTGTTCTAGAGTAAACCTACAGGTGACACACACCTGGAGCAGTTAGCTAGTCCTGTGATGATGATGATGATGATGATGATGATGATGATGGTGGTGGTGATGAAAGTGGTGTGTGTGTGTGTGTGTGTGTGTGTGTGTGTAGTTCTGGGGCTCAATGTAGGACCTTGTGCACACTAGGCAAGGGCTCTACCACTAAGGTACACCTTCCTTCAGATTCTAGTGTTTATATTCCTTAGGAATATATTTCCCTAAAATAAGAGTCTATCTGCAATTATTAGTGGTAAATCCTTGGCCCTGAAACAATGCTTTACCAAGATCTTCACAGATTTTCTTCCTGCCTGGTGACTGGTGGGTGAATAGGTGTTAGCTTCTGTGGGAGGAAGTTAAAGTGACAGTTTCTCCAGCTGAGACAGTGACTGTGACAATGTTGGAGGAGGATCCCGGTTATGTCAGATACCGTGACTGTGGGTATAGTCACTCATCACTCATGAGACTATAATTCTCATAGGTCAGGGCTGCAGTACGCATCCTCATGTTCTTAGGTCCCAGTGTGTTTTTGGCACACAGTGGTTGTTAGTAAGCAGGAGTTGGAGGGAAATCTAAGAAACTGAAGAAACCAAATATAATGATGGCAGGGATGCTGCTTACACCATGAATAAAACAACCAGTCCACATTTCAGATAATGAGCAAAGTTGAGAACAGACCGTGTAGACGGAATGAAGGATTCAGGACAGCTCTGTTGATTTGGTAATGGTGTGCTTGTCATGGTAGACGAGGTCCTGTCTGAACTAAAATGGAGGCATAGAGATAGGGAAATGTATGTGGTAAAATCTCATGTCCTGGACTCACTCTACTGTGACAGTGATGACAAAGGAGGAATGTAAATAGTTTTAAAGTGTGGAATGTGTATTGGGAAAGTCACCTTTTTCTAGGCAGAGCTCACTCACCTGTACAGATTCCTCTCTCTGTCAATCACCTCTACAGCCACAGGTCCTGTAGGGCCCCAGAAGTCATCTTCAGTATCCTGTGCTTCCATGTGTCTGTGATCTGGAGAGGCAGAGGAAGATGGGTAAAAGGTCATTAGTTGTGTAAATGATGAACACCATTCCTCTAGAAAAGGCCAGACAGAGGTCAGTCTGTGTTGTTCAGTCTCATCTCCCCAGCTTTTCCCAGTGCTGGACCATGACTGAACTCTTTTCCAGGTTCTCTCGCCTAGGTATTAGTAGGAGGCATGCCTGAAGATTTTATTACTGCTCATCAGGCTACCTGCATGCTTTTCATTTACATATAATTGAATACATTAATATACATTATTTATAATAAACTATATATATGTGTGTGTGTGTGTGTCTTTCCACTGTGCTTCTTAAGCAACTATCCCACCATAATACCTGCCTGGATGCCAGCTGCATTGTTTCTTTCTTACTGGTCCATAAGTGTTGATTTTTCTAGTATGTCTCACGTGGTATGATAAAAAATAAAAGAAGATAGCTCATAATATGGTGAGCAGGGATAGGGAGATGAGTCCCAGGCCATAGCTGCTAGGAATGAGACACAGAGCTCTGGTATAGAGCCGAATGCAAGTCACAGACTTGAGAATGGGGCATCAGCAGCCCACAAAGTCTGGGAAAGAAGCAAACAGTATTCCCTCTGTTTTCTAAGTGTGGAATGTCTTGCAAGGGGTGCTGCTCTTATTGGAGAACCTGTGCGGTTCCATCTCAAAGACAGGAATACAAATGACGACTACCTCCACAGCATCTGTTGCAGATAATTTGTTTTTGTTTTTGTTTTGTATATGACTGGGACAATTCACCAATGAAATATCAGCAATATCTCTGCCTCAACAAGATCGTCACAGTGACAGAACTAGCTGACAAGCTAATATGGATGGGGGAGATCTCATAATGCCCCACTCCTAAATGAAAATCTATAAGCATTCTTGCTAGCCCCATAATGGCTCCCTCAATCAAGATGTCTCTTTCCTTGTTCTCTGTCTCTGTCCTTCCCCCATCTTGATCATCCCATTTTTTCTAGCTCTCCTTCCTGCTCCCTTTCTCCCCTCCAACTCCCCTTCTACTTTCCCTTTTCCCCACACACCATGCTCCCAATTTTGTCTACTTCCCCTTCCCAAGGGGAACTCATGTATGTTTCTCTTAGGGTTCTTCTTGTTACTTAGCTTCTCTGGGGTCTTAAACTATAGGTTCGTATCCTTTGCTTTACAGCTAGTAAATACCTATGAGTGGTTACACACCATGTTCATCTTCCTGGGTCTGGGTTACCTCACTCAGGGCAGTTTTTCTAGTTCCATCCACTTGCATGCAAATTTCAAGAGGTCACTGTTTTTTTATTCTTTTAACCTCTGAGTAGTTCTCCACTGTTTAAATGTACCACATTTTCTTTATCAATTCTTAAGTTGAAGGTTAATTCCAGGTTCTTACTATTATGAATAATTCTGCTATGAACAGTCCTTGCACTAGACAAAGTCCCAAGAATTTATAAGGATGACCCCAGCTAAGTCCGCAACCAATTGTGGAGAGGGTGCCTGAACTGGCCTTGCCCTGTAGTCAGATTGATGACTATCTTAAATGTCATCATAGAACCTACATCCAGCAACAGATGGAAGCAGATGCAATAAATCACATCAGAGCATTGGGCTGAGCTCCCAAAATCCAGTCGAAAAGAAGGAGAATTGAGAATATGAGCAAAGAGAACAAGACCCTGATGAGGATACCCTCTTACGTAACTTACCTGAGCTAATAATAAGCCTTCCAACTAAGGCCTTACAGCAAAGGAACCAGCATAGACCCTCTGAATGTGGGTAACAGTTGTATGGCTGGGGCAGACTGTGGGGCCACTGGCAGTGAGACTAGGATTTATTTCTACTGAGTGTTCTGACTCTTTGGAACCCATTCTCCCTGGAGGGATACCTTGCTCAGCCTAGATATAGTGGGAAGGGCCTTGGTCCTGCCTCAAATCAATGTGCTAGATTTTGTTGACTTCTTATGGGAAGGCTTATCCTCTCTGAGGAGTGGATGGAGGGTGGAATGGGGAGTAGGAGGGGGAAGGTGCAGGGAGAAGGAGGAGGGGAGGGAGTGGGAAATGAATTTTGGCATGTAAAATGAGAAAAGATAGTTTAATAAAAGAAAACCTACAAGCAATTAATAGCTGGTAGGAGAGGGATAAAATCAGTCTTCTTAAGGAATAGTTTCCTAAAAGGCTATTTAGTTTCAAGTGGTTAACCTAAAACATACAAATGACCAACACTAAATGGATTCATCAAGTTGTTCTTATATATACATATGCATACATGTGTAAATACACGTGTAATAAACAATAATACCTAAGAACAGCTCATGAATTTGAGACAGACTTTGTTGGTGGGGAACAGGAATTGTTGAAGCAGACAGAATTAGGGCTGGAAATGATGTAAATAGAGTACTTGTGTATTAAATTCTAAAATCAATAAAGAAAGAAATGATGACACCCTCCCACAGATGCTCCTCCATTTGGTAATCATGAAGCTCTGGGTCTGAACCCTTCACGTACCTGATTGTGGTCTCTGTTGCTTGAATGAGGTCACTCTGTTACCCATTTCTTTTTCTTCCGGGTTCTTAGTAGGGATCATCACATGTGGTTTCCTGCATATAGATATGTTCTTTCCCTCAGATGTCAGGAGAAACCATGAAAACCAGGGCTGTGTACACAATATCCCAACATAAAATCCATCTCATCTGAATTTGAACTCAGTTCCATGATTTTTCTCTGGGCCAGAACACTATAAAGTCTCCATCCTCCCAGGCATCCATGGTGCTAGAACAGGGATCATCTCAACCACTGCTGCTTTGAGTGTGTTCCCCAGTGTTTACTCATTAGAAAGTTAATCCCCAGTGTCACAGTGTGACAGGATGAAGGATAAGACACAAGGAGGTCACGAGTGCTCTGCTGTCATGAAGGGGTTAATGACATCATCACAGGAGTAGACTCCTGTGCCCTGACAGGACTTGTCACAAAAGCCACCTTGGTCTCTCACTCTCAGCCCTCCCAGCAGCACAATCAGAGGGAACACGAAGAAGGATTCTTTAGATGCAGGGTCCATGCCCAGGCTCTTCCCTGTATCCAGAACTGGAAGAAATAATCTCAGTTCTTCATGTTAAGCACCAGTGTCAGACATTGTGTTATAGCCACATAAAACAAACAAACAATCACTCACCTTGAATGCTAAGCACCTAGATAGTACCTTCTAAATCCCTCTACTTTCTGTTCACAACTCCCCCCCAGACTCCACCCTTGTCCCTGGATCGAGTGAACATGGTTCCTATCCTCTGCAGCATCCTCTGTCAGGTGTCCCTACTTCTGATCTGGTCCCTTCTAGTTCATTTTCTACATAGAAGCTGAGCATAAATAAAGGGTGAGGATACTCCATCATGACCAAGGTGCTTAAACAACTCTTATTTCCTTTGGGGAGTAGCAGAAGGTTCTTAGGGTGGTTTATAGTTCTTGCTGTGGCCCCTATCTCCATCCAGGCCTTCCTATGTCACCTTTTCCTGCTCAAATCTAGACCAGTGGCTCTCAAATCCTTGCTTTAAAGTGTCACCTGGACAGGCTGCTAAGTCAGAAAGCTCCCTGAAGGAAGCTGTTCCATCTGAGATTCTGAGTCAGCAGGGATGGAGTTTAGCCTGAGAACCTGCATTTCTGTGGAAGGCTCAGGTGATGTTGAGGCAGAGCTGATGGTATCCACACGTGGTTTCTGTCCCTCATTGGAACTGCTCACTCTTTGCTTCCCTATCCCATGTTTCTTCCTGGAACTTTCTTCTTCTCCTATCAACCCCACAACTCTCATCTTTCAGAGCTCACCTTAGCTCATCTCAGCTTTGGATGAAGTCAGACAGACCACTTCTGCACTCTTAGGGTTCCCAGTACAATTTCTTTGAACTGTGGGGAATCAAGTATCCCCTCATTGCTGGACTGAGATAATGAATGTTGAACGTGTCTGCCTTGTTATCCTGTTTCCTCAGCTCCCCAAACAGTGAATGATGCACAGCGGGTCTTGCACAAATGTTTGTTTAAGGAATGGATCACTATCCTATGTAGAGACTCTCCCTTTCACATGTGGCATGGCAGCTGGGATCTTGAGCACAGATGGAATTCATGGTCATGAACTGAAATTGACTAAACTGCGAGAGCATGGGGCTTCAACACAGCCCCTGGGGGTGGAAAATGACTTTCCAGCCCTGAGGCTCTAAATCCCATAGTGCAATGTGTGTGTGTGTGTGTGTGTGTGTGTTTGTGTGTGTGTTTGTGTGTGTGTGACATTCATACACTCCTGTGTGTGAGTCTGAGTTTTAGGATTGAGACAGTGATACCCATGGTGGCTTTTGTTCCCTGAGAATTTCTGTATCTTTTGAAAGTGTAGTTTCTGTTTTCCTTGTTCCAGTGTTTTGGTTTACTGGTGCCTACCATTGTCATACTTGCTGTGCCCAGAGGACTCATCACTAACTCACCTTTTACATTATTTTTTATGATCAAAGAAATTATGTAGGCGTGTTATATAATTCTATTTTTGCTAAAAGCTAAATGAAACCTCCCCATTGGTTTCTATGGTTTCTGGTTTCTTCTTGACTCTGTTTCTCTTTCCCATCACCTCAGGATACCTGTCCCACCTCAGTCATGGACCAGCTACATGGAGGCTGAGTTGACCAGCAGGAGTTCTGTGTCCCCTCTTTACCGTGTGCTGGAGATGAGCAGTTGTGGATTCTTTGCCTCCAGGGCCCTGAGCTCCTGAATCACTGGGTCACTGAGAGGAGCCAGATCCAGCCTGCAATCACAAGAGGGAACTATTTTTCCTGGGATCCACAAAAGAATCATGAAACCTCAGGGTCCCGGATCCTTGACGCTGTTGTCTATAGATGGAAAGTGATGGGCTTTATTAAGTTTATTCTTGAGCCAAATCCAGGACAAAGGATAGAGAACAGCAGGCTTAGCAGACACAGATGTGTCTGTGACACAGTCCTAGTGGAACGTGGTCAGTATGCAGGGAGATCTGAAGCCAGGATGAGGACCTTTGGAACTTTCCAGAGCTGAAATGAGGGCTGGCCCTTTATACCCCTTCCCACAAGTCAGTCACACTGGAAATAGACTCTCCCAGGGAAGGGAACATGGACATAGATGAGTGGACTTATATTGACAATGGATCAAGAGTTGCTATCAGCATTTCCAGCAGATGGAGGTCCTGGCCATATCCTCATAGGCATTCTGGACAGAGAACCACCTCAGGCTCCTTTAGTGAAATCCCATGACCCATCAGGGCTTCAATCACTTTCTGTTCTAGAGCTTTCTCCAACTCTTCCTTTGCCTAGACTGCTGTCTCCAGGTTGGCCCAACCAAAGTCCAGTTCTCTATTAGGCCTAGGGAAAGAACTCATGGGCCATCCAATAAAGCAGACCCTCTAACAACAATACATTCCACAATACTGTTGACTCCATAGCGTTCAGCAGAGTTTGGCAATGGTGTTATGGGCTGGCGGGTGATCTTTATCTTTCTCTTCCCACACAGCTTTAGCAGGAGAGAGCCATGTGTGTTTGTGATAGTATCCCTAGGTACTAGACAAGTGCTTAGCACAGAGGGTCCTTGATATGAATGCAAATACATATATATTCATGAATGATAAATGATTGAATCACTGTCCTGGAGTAAGGCAAACCTGGGAGTCTGGTAAGGTTTATGTATTATATTATGTATTATGTATACTAATATATACATATAATATAATAATATATATGTATTATGTATATTATATAATATACAAATATATATATAATATTATTATTATGTATTAGCCTTGCTAATACATATGACTGCACAGTGCCCAGCTACCTACCTGGTATTTGTTTTTACATATGTACACTTTATGTCATTAGAATCCATGAAGTGGGTATGACATTCCACCTGATAGATGAGGAAACTGAATTTTACAGAATATGGTGACTTGCCCAAGTCTCAGGTATAAGCGGCACAACTGGTCAGGAGCCACTCTGACTATGCATTCCCCTCCCACTTCTTTTCCATATCCCGTATTCTTCACTCCCTCATGTCCCTTCTTTTGCCCCTGCCTAGAATGGAAATCCTGGGTTTTACTTACCGCAGGATTCTGAGTTTGCACGCAGGATTCCTGAGGCCCTTACAGAGCTGCCTCACACCACGGTCTCCCAGGTCATTCAGCTGCAGGTCTAGCTCAGTCAGGCTGGAGCTGGCACTGAGCACTGAGGCCAGGTCCTTACAGCATCTGGATGTGAGGCCACAGTTGATAAGCCTGCATGGGAGATGCTCACCGTCAGATTCTCCAGGGATCACAGCTCTTGGGAACTGTGCTATGGTCTCCCTTTGTGAGTCCTGGCATGCGGTGTTAGCATTGCTTAGCTTTTCTAGTGCCTTTTCTCCTCTGGGTGGATAACCCCATGCTTCCCACAGCTGAGCTGCAGAAGCATGGAGCACAGGTTGAGACCCACAGCTCTGCTGTGACTGGCCATGACAGACCTCCATGAGACCCAGGACAGCTCACCAGTGTGTTTCAAGAGTCATCTGAAGTGACATTCACCAGCCATAGAATAAGGAAATGACTCACTTGTTATGGGAAATCTTAGTAAAGATGGAGTCCATAGAAACAGAGCAGAAGGCTGGTTACAAGGAAGAGAGGAGGAGGAAATGGGGATGCCATTTCCTGTGCCTGGATCTTTCTCCCCTCTGCTTTATTTAGCCTCCTCCTCTGTGCTCTTCAGCTCCCCTGCAGCCACTTCCTCGGTATGTTTGCTCCACTGGAGCCTTCTTGGGCCTGTTGTTAGCAATAGTTAGTGGGGCTCCCTGGAGAATATCAGTATTTCATGATCTCTAAGAATAGAATACATTTTCCATTTCTTTATCATAACATTCAGGCATCTGTTATAGGTGTGGACAAGAGGGTGAATATGTGATTAAAAGAAAGCCTCACTGTAGGTCCAGCTTTTGCCTTTGCTTTCTGCCATCCATCTCTGCTTCAGGGAAGAACCCAGGCCAGACTCACCACAATGTCCTTAGTTGACATCCAGGGCATCTCAGTGTCCTACAGAGGCTCTGCACTGCACAGTAGCTCAGTGGATTTCCACTTAGGTTGAGATCCTTCAGACTTCCTGTGAACTCAAGAGTGGAGAAGAATATCTGCCAAGTGGAATTAGTGATTGGAGTACACCTGGACCTGAGGGAGAGAGATATTTGGTAGACGTGATTCATGTGCGTATGGTCTGACGTGCACAGCCTCACAGGGCAGAGTAGGTTTCTATCTGTCTGAGCACCAGGACTCAATATGCCATCCCAGGATTCACCAGCTTCTACCTGCTCCTTTGTTCCAAGATCTGGATCCTTTCCTGTGTGGTTCCTCATCTACATCCTTATCATAGCATTCAGTGTTCTCATTTTGTATCTGTTTCTGAGTCAGTCTAGTTGTGTTGGTGCCATTGTCAAAGGAGCAGCAGATTATGGTTAATATTTAAGCTGCCAACCTACCAGAAGTAAATTCTCTAAAGGGAAACCTCATTAGGCCAAGTCACGAGGCTACAGAATCTGGAATATCTTTTGCCTCTGTCTGTAAATTCACATATGCTATTGTAAATTTCCCTGCACCACAGTGTTTATCTTATGAATAAATTCTGACTTACTGGGCATTTACATCTCTGGATTGTCCTGAAGAATACTCATCTTTAAGCTGAATTGTCTAATTGATATCAGTAATTTTAGCTTATAAGAGTTTTAATGAGATTGGGGTGAGTTTCTGACCCTGCAGCGCCAACCCAGGACAGGGATCTCAGAAGTTCCTCAACCCCCTATCCTTCTTGGGCTCTCTGCAGGGCCTCTACTCCCTGCATACTGCCTCTTTCTTCCTTTCCCACCCAGCTTGCATCCAGAACCCTCCCCAATTCGGCCCCCCTGCCCTCTTTGGGCATATAACATCACCCAGCTCAGCCTGTCTGGGCACTGGGTCTGAATCCTCAGGGCAACCAAGCGGGTGGGAGTTCCTTTGTTTCTTTTTCTTTTTTTTTGTTTAAACAAGAATTTTTTTTTATTGAGAAAAGGAAAAAAAAGTTTCCCCCTCCTCCCACCCTTCTCCCCCTCCCCCACTCCTCTCCCCCTCCCTCTCCAGTCCAAAGAGCAGTCAGGGTTCCATGCCCTGTGGAAAGTCCAAAGACCTTCCCCCTCTGTCCATGTCTAGGAAGGTGAACATCCAAACTGGCTAGGGTCCCACAAAGCCAGAACATGAAGTAGGATCAAAACCCCGTGCCATTGTCCTTGGCTTCTCATCAGCCCTCATTGTTCACCATGTTCAGAGAGTCCGGTTTTATCCCATGCTTTTTCAGTCATAGTCCAGCTGGCCTTGGTCAGCTCCCAATAGATCAGCCCCACTGTCTCAGTGGGTGGGTGCACCCCTTGTGGTCCTGACTTCCTTGCTCATGTTCTCCCTCCTTCTGCTCCTCATTGGGACCTTGGGAGCTCAGTCCAGTGCTCCAGTGTGGGTCTCTGTCTCTATCTCCATCCATCACCAGATGAAGGTTCTATGGTGATATGCAAGATATTCGTCAGTATTGCTATAGGATAGGGTCGTTTCAGGTTCCGTATCCTTATCTGCCCAAGGAACTAACTGGGGACATCGCCTTGTGCTCCTGGGAGCCACTCTAGCCTGACTGCACCAAGCAAGGTAGGCACTTTGTTTACGAGCTACCCAACCAGCATGGAGACCTGATCTCGGTGCCAGGAGAGCCAGCATTGGGGAGAGCCATCATTGGGCACGGAGATCTGATCTCAGTACCAGGAGAGCCATCACTGGGGAGAGCCATCACTGGGAAGATACATCAGTAGGCAAGGAGACCTGATCCTGTAAAAGAAGATCCATAGGGGAGCATTTGGAGGAAGAGATGGGCAGGTGCCAATGCAAGAATTCACCCAACATTCTGAAAAGCAACATGAAGCCACCAGAAACTAGCAACCTCACAATGGGAGGACATGAACACCTTAATCAAGAAGAAGTAGAAAAGATTGACTTCATGAAAGTGATTGACGCCCTTAAACAGCATGTAAAGAACACCCTTATAGAAATGGATGAAAAATATAACAGAAAGTTTAAAGAATTGAATAAATCAGTGAATGATACCCTAGAAAACCAAGGAAAAACAATCAAACAGATAATGGAAACAGTTCAAGACTTGAAAACTGAAATGGAGGCAAAGAAGAAATCACAAACAGAGGGCCGACTGGACATGAAAAATTTAAGTAAATAAACAGAGACTACAGAAACAAGCATAACCAACAGAATACAAGAGTTAGAAGAAAGAATCTCAGTTTCTGAAGATACCATAGAGAAAATAAACACACTGATCAAAGAAAACAGCAAGTCCAACAATCTCTCATCACAAAACATTCAGGAAATCTGGGAGACAATAAAAAGACGGAACCTAAGAATAATAGGAGTAGAAGAAGGAGAAGGAGTGCAGCTCAAAGGTCCAGAAAATATATTTAATAAAATTATAGAAGAAAACTTTCCCAACCTAAAGAAAGATATACATATGAAGGTTCAAGAAGCATACAGAACACCAAATAGGCTGGATCAAAAAAAAAAAACATCCCCTCGCCATATGATAATCAAAACACAAAGCATACAGAATAAAGAAAGAATATTAAGAGCTGCAAAGGAAAAAAGCCAAGTTACTTATAAAGGTAAACCTATCAGACTTACATCTCACTTCTCCATGGAAACCATGAAAGCAAGAAGGTCCTGGATAGATGTGCTGCAGAAACTGAGAGACCATGGATGCAAGCCCAGACTACTATACCCAGCCAAGCTTTCGTTCACTATAAATGGAGAAAATAAAATTTTCCAGGATAAAAAAAATTTAAACAATACGTAGCCACAAATCCAGCCTTACAGAAAGTAATAGAAGGAAAATCACTAACCAAGGAGTCCAACAATGACCACAATAACTCAGACATCTAGAGACCCTTCACCAACACTACTCAAAGAAGGGAAACACACAAACTCTATGACTAAAAAAGTGACCGGAGTTAACAACCACTGGTCATTAATATCACTTAATGTCAATGGACTCAACTCACCTATAAAAAGGCACAGGCTAAGAGATTGGATCGGAAAACAGGATCCAACATTCTGCTGTTTCCAAGAAACACACCTCAACCACAAAGACAGGCACCTACTCAGAGTAAAGGGCTGGGAAAAGGCTTATCAAGGAAATGGACCTAAGAAACAAGCAGGTGTGGCCATACTAATCTCTAACAAAGTTGACTTCAAACTTAAATCAATAGGAAGAGATGGAGAGGGGCATTTTATACTCATAACAGGAACAGTTCATCAGGATAAAGTCTCAATCCTGATTATCTATGCCCCTAATATAAAAGCACCCACATACATAAGAGAAACATTGCTAAAACTCAAGGCAGCCATCAAACCGCACACACTAATAGTAGAAGACTTCAACACTCCTCTTTCACCAATGGACAGGTCAATCAGACAGAAACCTAACAGAGAAATAAGAGAATTAATGGAGGTATTGAAACAAATGGACTTAACAGACATCTATAGAACATTCCATCCAAATAGGAAAGAATACACCTTCTTCTCTGCAGCTCATGGAACCTTCTCGAAAATCGACCACATACTCAGTAACAAAGCAAACATCCACAGTTACAAAAAAATATTAGTAACCACCTGTGTCTTATCAGATCACCATGGATTAAAGTTAGAATTCAACAACAATGCTACCCCCAGAAAGCCTACAAATTCAAGGAAACTGAACAGTCAACTACTGAACCACATCTGGGTCAAGGAAGAAATCAATAAAGAAATTAAAGTCTTCCTTGAATTCAATGAAAATAAAGAAAAAACATACTCGAACTTATGGGACGCTATGAAAGCAGTCCTAAGAGGAAAGTTCATAGCACTAAGTGCCCCCTTAAAGAAAGCAGAGAAAGCACACATTGGAGACTTAACAGCCCACCTGAAAGCTCTAGAAAAAAAAGAAGCAGACTCACCTAGGAGGAGTAGAAGACTGGAAATAATCAAACTGAGGGCTGAAATCAACAAAACAGAAAAACAGAAAACAATCCAAAGAATCAATGAAACAAAAAGCTGGTTCCTGGAGAAAATCAACAAGATTGACAAACCCCTATCCAAACTAATCAAACGGCAGAGAGCGAATTTGCAAATTAATAAGATCAGAAATGAAAAGGGGACATAACCACAGACACAGAAGAAATTCAGAGAATCATTAGATTTTACTACAAAAGCATGTATAACACAAAACTGGAAAATGTATAGGAAATGGACACTTTTTAAGATAAGTATCATATACCAAAGTTAAACCAGGACCAGCTGAACAATCTAAATAGAACTGTTAGTAGCGAAGAATTAGAAGCGGTTATCAAAAACCTCCCTACCAAAAAAAGCCCAGGAACAGATGGTTTCAATGCGGAATTCTACTAGAACTTCCAAGAAGAGCTGATACCTATTCTCCTTAATGTATTTCACAATATAGAAACAGAAGAGTCATTGCCAAATTCCTTTTATGAAGCTACAGTTACTCAGATACCAAAACCGCACAAAGACTCAACCAAGAAAGAGAATTATAGGCCAATCTCACTCATGAACATCGACGCAAAAATCCTCAACAAAATACTGAAAACCGAATCCAAGAACACATTAGAAAAATTATCCATTATGATCAAGTAGGCTTCATCCCAGAGATGCAGGGCTGGTTCAATATACGAAAATCTATCAATGTAATCCATCATATAAATAAACTGAAAGAAAAAAACCATATGATCATTTCATTAGATGCTGAACAAGCCTTTGACAAAATTCAACATCCCTTTATGATAAAAGTATTGGAGAGATTAGGGATACAAGGGTCATACCTAAATATAATAAAAGCTATATACAGCAAGCCGACAGCAAACATCAAATTAAATGGAGAAAAACTCAGAGCCATCCCACTAAACTCAGGAACACGACAAGGCTGTCCACTCTCGCCATACCTCTTCAATATAGTGCTTCAAGTTCTAGCAATAGCAATAAGACAACATAAGGGAATCAAGGGGATTCGAATTGGGAAGGAAGAGGTTAAACTTTCATTATTTGCAGATAATATGATAGTGTACATAAGCGACCCCCAAAACTCCACCAAAGAACTTTTACAGCTGATAAACACCTTCAGTAATGTGGCCAGATACAAGATCAACTCCAAAAAACTCAGTCGTCCTCTTATACACAAAGGATATGGAAGCAGAGAGGGAAATCAGAGAAGCTCCACCTTTCACGATAGCCACAAACAGCATAAAATATCTTGGGGTAACTCTAAACAAGGAAGTGAAAGATCTATTTGACAAAAACTTTAAGGCATTGAAGAAAGAAATTGAGGAGTATACCAGAAAATGGAAGGGCCTCCCTTGCTCTTGGATTGGGAGGATCAACATAGTAAAAATGGCAATTCTACCAAAGGCGATTTATAGATTCAATGCAATCCCCATCAAAGTCCCATCAAAATTCTTCACAGATGTTGAGAGGAAAATAATCAACTTTATATGGAAAAACAAAAAACCCAGGATAGCCAAAGCAATCCTATACAATAAAGGATTGTCTGGAGGCATTACCATCCCTGACTTCAAACTCTATTACAGAGCTACAGTGATGAAAACAGTGTGGTACTGGCATAAAAACAGAGAAGTCGACCAATGGAATCGTATAGAAGACCCGAATTTTAACCCACAAACCTATGAACACCTCATTTTCGATAAAGGAGCTAAAAGTATACAATGGAAGAAAGAAAGCATCTTCAACAAATGGTGCTGGCACAACTGGATGTCAACCTGTAGAAGAATGAAAATAGACCCATATCTATCACCGTGCACAAAACTCAAGTCCAAATGGATTAAAGAACTCAATATCAGCTCAAAAACACTGAACCTGATAGAAGAGAAACTGGGAAATACCCTACAACAGATGGGCACAGGTGATCGCTTCTTAGGTATAACCCCAGCAGCACAGACATTAAGGACAACATTGAATAAATGGGACCTACTAAAACTGAGAAGCTTCTGTAAAGCAAAGGACACTGTCACTAAGACACAAAGGTAACCTATTGACTGGGAGAGCATCTTCACCACCCCCGCAACAGACAAAGGTCTGATCTCCAAAATATATAGAGAACTCAAGAAACTAGACTTTCAAATGCTAATTAACCCAATTAAAAAAATGGGGCACTGAACTGAACAGAGAATTCTCAACAGAAGAAGTTTAAATGGCCAAAAGACACTTAAGGTCATGCTCAACCTCCTTAGCAATCAGAGAAATGCAAATCAAAACAACTTTGAGATATCATCTTACACCTGTCAGAATGGCTAAAGTCAAAAACACCAAGGATAGCCTTTGCTGGTGAGGCTGTGGAGGAAGGGGTACCCTCATCCATTGCTGGTGGGAATGCAATCTTGTGCAACCACTTTGGAAATCAGTGTTTCGGTTTCTCAGGAAATTCGGGATCAACCTACCCCTGGACCCAGCAACACCACTCTTGGGCATATACCCAAGAGATGCCCTATCATATGACAAAAGCATTTGTTCAACTATGTTCATAGCGGTATTATTTGTAATAGCCAGAACCTGGAAACAACCTAGATGCCCTTCAATGGAAGAATGGATGAAGAAAGTGTGGAATATCTACATATTAGAGTATATGCTGCGGTAAAAAACAATGACTTCTCGAATTTTGCATGCAAATGGGTGGAAATAGAAAACACTATACTTAGTGAGGTAACCCAGACCCAAAAAGAAGAACATGGGATGTACTCACTCATAATTGGTTTCTAGCCATAAATAAGGGTCACGGAGTCTACAATTGATGAACCTAAAGAAGCTAAGTAAGAAGGTGAGCCCAAGGAAAAACATATAGTTATCCTCTTGGCTATGGGAAGTAGACACAATTGCTGGGGAGAAAATTGGGATCTTGGGGGTGGGGTGGGATGGGGGTAAGGGGAGATGGGGAGAGAAAAGGGAGAAGGGGAGGATGGGGGGAACTTGGGGAAAAAGGAGGATTGGGATAAAGGAAGGTTGGATAGGGGAGCATGGAAGCACAATTCTTAGTTAAGGGAGCCACTTTAGGGTGGGCAAGAGACTTGACCCTAGAGGGGCTCCCAGGTGCCCAAGCTGAGGTCCCCAGTTATTTCCTTGGGCAGCTGAGGATAGGGAACCTGAAATGACCCTAGCCTATAACAATACTGACGAATATCTTGCATATCATCATAGAACCTTCATCTGGCGATGGATGGAGATAGAGACAGAGACCCACACTGGAGCACTGGACTGAGCTCCCAAGGTCCCAATGAGGAGCAGAAGGAGGGAGAACATGAGCAAAGAAGTCAGGACCACGAGGGGTGCACCCACCCACTGAGACAGTGGAGCTGATCTACTGGGAGCTCACCAAGGCCATCTGGGCTGTTACCGAAAAAGCATGGGATAAAACTGGACTCTCTGAACATGGCGAACAATGAGGGCTGATGAGACGCCAAGGACAATGGCACGGGTTTTGATCCTACGTAATGTGCTGGCTTGGTGGGAGCCTAGCCAGTTTGGATGTTCACCTTCCTGGACATGGACGGAGGGGGGAGGACCTAGGACTTTCCACAGGGCAGGGAACCCTGACTGCTCTTTGGACTGGAGAGGGAGGGGGAGAGGAGGGGGGGAGGGGGAGAAGGGTGGGAGGACGGGGAGGAAAATGGGAGGCTGGGAGGAGGCAGAAACTTTTTTTTTCTCAATAAAAATTTAAAAAAAAGAAAAAAAAGAAAATTTGCATATATGCCATACATCTGGAACGAACATCTGGAACGAACATCTGGATCGCACACCTGGAATGAACATCTGGATCGAACATCTGGATCGCACACCTGGAATGAACATCTGGATCGCACATCTGGATTACACATCTGGAATGACCATCTGGATCGCACATCTGGATCACACATCCGTGATGACCATCTGGATCACACATCTGGATCGCACATCTGGAATGAACATCTGGCTTGCACATCTGGATCGGACATCTGGAAAGAACATCTGGATCGTGCATCTGGAATGAACATCTGGATCGCACATCTGGAATGAACATCTGGATCGCACATCTGGACCGCACATCTGGATTGAACATCTGGATCGCACATCTGGAATGAACATCTGGATCGCACATCTGGAATGAACATCTGGATCGCACATCTGGACCGCACATCTGGATTGAACATCTGGAACGCACATCTGGAATGTACATCTGGATCAAACATCTGGATCGCACATCTGAATCAAACATCTGGATCGCACATCTGGAATGAACATCCGGATCACACATCCGGATCACACATCTGGATCGCACATGTGGATCGCACATGTGGATTGAACATCTGAAATGACCATCTGGATCAAACATCTGGATCGCACATTTGGAATGAACATCTGGATCGCACATCTGGACCGCACATCTGGATTGAACATCTGGATCGCACATCTGGATCGTGCATCTGGAATGAACATCTGGATCGCACATCTGGAATGAACATCTGGATCGCACATCTGGACCGCACATCTGGATTGAACATCTGGATCGCACATCTGGAATGAACATCTGGATTGCACATCTGGATCGCACATCTGGGTCGAACATCTGGATCACACATCTGGTATGAACATCTGGATCAAACATCTGGATCGCACATCTGGAATGAACATCCGGATCGCACATCTGGATTGCACACCTGGATCGAACATCTGAAGTGAACATCTGGATCGCACATCTGGACCGCACATCTGGATTGAACATCTGGATCGCACATCTGGATCGTGCATCTGGAATGAACATCTGGATCGCACATCTGGAATGAGCATCTGGACCGCACATCTGGACCGCACATCTGGATTGAACATCTGGATCGCACATCTGGAATGAACATCTGGAACGCACATCTGGATCGCACATCTGGATCAAACATCTGCATCGCACATCTGGGTCGAACATCTGGATCACACATCTGGTATGAACATCTGGATCAAACATCTGGATCGCACATCTGGAATGAACATCCGGATCACACATCTGGATCACACATCTGGAATGAACATCTGGATCGTACATCTGGATTGCACACCTGGATCGAACATCTGAAGTGAACATCTGGATCGCACATCTGGAAAGAACATCTGAATCGAACATCTGGATTGCACACCTGGATCGAACATCTGGATTGCACATCTGGATCGAACATCTGGATCACACATCCGTAATGACCATCTGGATCACACATCCGTAATGACCATCTGGATCGCACATCTGGATCACACATATGGATTGAACATCTGAAATGACCATCTGGATTGCACATCTGGATCACACATATCTGAAAATTAAAGATCATCATTAGAGTCAGAAGTTTGAGTATAAGAAAGCACAGCAGAGACTTCTCTAATGGTACAATTTCCTGTCTCTTCTCTAAGTAAACAGGGAACTACTTCACCATGCCATTGTAATGGCAATCCCAGGGACCAGTCATGTCCATTGTGACTAGAGTTACTGATACACGAGGAGAAGGCAATAATGACTCTGACTCACAAACCTAAATCCTCAGGACAGGTGTGGATTGAAGGCTGGAGGCTCCCTGAAAGATTATTTGTATGATTCTTGTATGGTCAGTCAGAGTTTGTGAAAAGTCTGTTGTTTTTAGATTATTCTCCCACAATATAAAAACCAAGTAACCCAAGAGTCTAATAAAATATAGTTCATATTAAAAAAAAGAAGTAAAACCAATAAATTGAAGACAAAAATTATTCAAATTAGGTTTTGAAACTAATATTTAAATTTTAAATATTTTAAATTTAATTTTAAAACATATTTTTATCTTAAAAGATTTTATTTATCAATGGGATTGTATATATACCAAGTGTGTGCAGAAGCCTATAGGCGTCAGTCAGAAAAGGACATGAAATTCTCTGGTTCTAGAATTATAGGCAGTTGTGCCAATCTGCTTACAACTCTGTATTAATTCACCCAGTTTTAGGCAGGATAGGTCATATTATGTCATTTAAAGCTCACGGGATTACTGATTTTTTTCCATTGCCAAGAATCTTGTAAATGTTATATAAAAATCTTTTATTTTATATGCCAACTAAGAAGGTAAAATAAAAAAATAGCTGGATTTGTGATACAGATGTTGAGATATACAAATCCTACACTAATAAAAAATAAAAAAAATAAAATACATAAAATAGTACATTAAAATCTATTTAATATAAAATAAGGTGTCCAGGAAGGAGCAGAAGTATCAAAAATGTCTTATCAAGCTGGATGTGGTGCTTACACTTTTAACCCCAGCACTTTGGAGGCAGCTGACATTTGTGTTTGTGGTCAGTCTATTCTACAGAGTGAATCCCAGAGTAGCCAGGGCTATACAGACACACCACATCTTGAAAAACAAAAACAAAAGTAAACAAACAAAAAGTTTTTATCTAGGCTGGCAATGAAATAAAGGCACAAGTTATAATCAAACAAAATGCAAAATTAACTTTTTTGTCAACAAATCAGGCAACTTGCTTGGAGTTGAGAAATACCCAAGAAAGCATAAAATTTTTAACGACTCCAATTGAACACAAGATCTGAGGATAACATGTGCATAATTTGAACCAGGAATTATAAATCTAACCCAATTGAAATTACATGCCAAGATGACTTCATTGGACAGTTCTATCAAATACTGAAGAAATGACAATAATCATGGCTAATTTCCTTGGAAAATCTATAATTGGAGATGAAAAGGATATCCTTTATGAATACAGATACAAAACCTCCCTAAATATTAGCAAATCTAATCTAACCACATATAAATATAGTTATTATGAAGACAAATGGGACTTACCTTGTGAGCATCTGAGACTTACCATGAAAAGGAAAGTGAGTCTCATTTAAATGTTATTAACACAGTTTACAATATTAATAAACCAAAGGGCAAAGTTCCACAATTCCCTCAGCAGGCTGCCAATTGATAGAATCAACAATAATAGTAAAAATTTCTGGAGCAAGTTACTAACTGACAAAAATCAAAACCAAGGATAAAAACAATCTGCAAACAGCTAACGGGTTCACTCCATTCTTTTAAATGTGGCACCTTTGAGCAAACATGATGAAAGCTACCTTGCATTTGCATCTATGCTGGGGAACAAGCCAGGGTACCCCTCACTCTTTCAATCTCTATCCTGTTCTGAGTTGCTTTACATTAGCTGAAATGAACTGAAAAACAAAATCCAGGCTGTAAATAAAGAACAACTGGCATTTACAGGTCACATGACTCTGAATATAATGCCAATTCTCAACACATGTACAGCTAATAGATGTGTTCAGATTTCCAAATTCAATATTCATATATTACAGTAAAGGATGAAAGTATGTTTTAAAAAAGATTCAATTATGATACTTTAAAAATAAAGTGTACGTGAAATTTTTAAAATGTTAAAGTATAAAAAGTTCTATATTTTTCTCATATCAAGTAGAGCATAATATATCTGGGGATGTGGAAATTCTCGAACTCACCAAGGCCAGCTGGCCTGGGTCTGAAAAAGCATGGGATAAATCCGGACTAGCTGAACATAGAGGACAATGAGGAATACTGAGAACTCAAGAACAATCGCAGTGGGTTTTTGATCCTACTGCACTTACTGCCTTTGGGGGAGCCTAGGCAGTTTGGATGCTCACCTTAGGAGACCTGGATAGAGGTGGGCGGTCCTTGGGCTTCCCACAGGTCAGGGAACCCTGATTGCTCTTTGAGCAGATGAGGGAGGGTGACTTGATCGGGGGAGGGGGAGGGAAATGGGAGGCGGTTGCGGGGAGGAGGCAGAAATCCTTAATAAATAAATAAATAAATAATAAAAAAAAGAAAAATAAACAAAACTGTAAAACCTATACTTTTTATTTTTTTGTAAATTGACAACAAAATAATAGCAATCAAAACATGGTGTATTGGCATAAAAGATATATGATCAATGAAATATAATTAGTTTAGCACCATGTCCTAAAATTTATGGCCTCTTTACAAAAAGATATTGTAAATGATAATCAAGTTACAATCCATAGACCCAGAGAGCTCAGGTAAAGAGGAGCTCTCCAGGGGGACACATGGATCTCCCAGGAAAGGAGAAATAGAATATATTTTGCCCCTGATCTGAGGGCAGTTGGAGAAAAGAGGGGGTACCATGGGGGAGAGATAGAATGGAGGGAAAGAGTCAAGGGATAGATGACTGAAACTGGGGAGCTTTGGGAGGGGGGGCAATGTGAAAACTCAGTGCCATGGAAACTTCCTGGAATCTATGAGAGTGATGCCAGTGAGGACTTCTGGTAACATTAGATATGGTTTGTCAACTGGTCATCGCTTGTTGCTAGGTATTCAGTTGAAATTTTAGCCAACAGGGTCTTGTCAAGATCCTCAAACAACCCAAGCTGATGCTGGGAAAGAAGACAGTTCTCTGAAAACTGACAGCAAGGGTCCAATCACCAAGTACAAAATCTGCACAGCCCAATCTCACTTAACGTAGAGAGGTCAAGCTGGTGCCTTCACCCCAATGTGTGGAAATGTATTCTGCAGTCTACCAAAAGACAGATCTGGACATCAACCCAGCCACACACCTTTGGCCTACAATCTATCCTGCCAGCAAGATGTGCTGGGGCAATGATAGCACAAAACTTGTGGCAGAGGGCAATCAATGTCTGATTTAACTTGAAGTTCACACGACACGAGGAAGCCCATGCCTAACAATGCTTGGACAGCCAGCACAGGAGACTGGAAAGCCAAGGAACCTAGGGTAAAAGCAAACATGACAGGAAAAAAATTCAATGAAAGTGGTCCTAATGGTATTCTGCTTTACTAATAGATCGGTGCCTTTTCATTATCATCAGAGAGGCTTCCTCTTGCAGCAGATGGGGAAAATGCAGGGACCCTCAGCCAGACATTATACAGAGAGACTCTAAAGTGGAGGTCTCCATCAGGTCCCTACACTTGGAGCTCATGGAAACACATGGAAGAAAGAGCACAAAGATTCAAGGAATCAGAGTGATGAAGGACTTCATAAAGAAACAGCCCACTGAAGCAATTAAGCAGGGTACGTTAGTTTTATTTTAAAGATAATATAAATGATAATCAAGCTATAATCCATAGACTCATAGAGGTCAGGTAAAGAGGGGCTCTCCAGGGGGACATAGAGTCTCCAGGGCTCATAGAATTTGAAACTGCAAGCCCAGGGTCTAAAGGGACCACACCGGGTCATCTGCATATACATTGGGACTGTTAGATTGGTGTTTTGTGGGACTCCTATGGGACTGGGTGTATCTCTGACTCTTTTACCTATTCTTTACTCCTTTTCTCCTGTTGGGTTGCCTTGTACAGCCTTGGTGTGAGGACTTTTGCTTTGTTTTATTGTATTTTTTTTGAAAATAGGACTGTTACATTTTTTGATTCTTTTTATCATTTTTATTGATATTTATATTTTTTTACTCCCTTTCCTTTCTCTCCCCTCCACTTCTACCCTCTCCCATGGTACCTGTCCTCCCAATTTACTCATGAAATATAGATTAGGTACATGTATGTCTCTCTTAGGGTCCTCTTTGTTGTCCAGGTTCTCTGGGATTGTGATGTGTAGGCTGGTTTTCTTTGAGAAATTAGAATTCTATACCCTAAAGGTCATTGGATAGTGAGCGGTGAATGTTAGAGAAAGGACACAAAAACTAAATCACCAGGCTAGGAGGTCCAATACTCTACCAGCCAGCCCTAAACACAGGTTCTGAGAGAGTTTAGAAGTGGGGGCTAAGTAGTGTCTATAAAATGATGGAAGAAATTTCATCAGAAATAACAAAAATATGTTCCAATAGTGAATAGGCTCATTAATCATTCTATGTACTGAGTGAAAACAGACTTCCGTGGAACAAGCTCTTTTACTTTGTGGGTATTTTGTAACTATAGGGGCAGAAATATCCACAGACAGGCAAGTAGATACAGATTGATTCATAACAAGATTTTAAAAACAATGGATCATTAGTGACTACACACCTTAATCACAGCCTCAGAATCTGGGAAACAATGTATTAATTCTTCCACAATTAATTATATCTGACCTGAAAGTTTATTTCCACCCAAAGTATTAATTATGAAACTAATTAAGACATTGTCAGACTGAATTCTTTGAATTTTTTATGTTTCGTGTAACCTTTTCCTTGGAGAACCACAAAAGGAGATGCTTTGCCAAATTGAGGGAGAGAACTAAGAGAAAGGAAGATAAAGAGTTCAGTTAATAGGGAATGCAGCATGGCAGAAGCAGCTGGCTCCTCGGGATCCAGTCGGTGCTAACAGGATGTTATTCCACTAGTGAAGCACCTCCTGTGGCCAGTTAGAGCTGCCCATATCTCTGTGACACAGAATAGAAATGCCAAACAAGGTAGAGAGGAAGAGTCAAAAGAAGAGGCTGATATTAGAGATAGCCCCCTGACATCTCCTAGAGACCGACGCTCTCCAGCCAAGCCCCCAGCACCCACAGCTCCATCAACTCCCATGAATTTATGCAAACTTTGCATTCATAAATGGTTTATGGTGTTCATTAGAGCAAGTCCTTCCTATAGTCTTCTTTGGAAACATGCTTACAAGCCAAGAGGTGAATTCCTGGGATTTTCTCAAGGCTATTAAGGTAATAATGAGCATTAACCATCACTACCAAAAAATATTTGCATATGTCTTTTTCCACTTAACCTGAAGTTCTCAGGCTCCATCTGTGTAGTAGTGTGTATAGGAAATCCTTTCTCTTGGTTCTTCATAGTATCCCACTATCACATTTTGGTTATTAAGTGGATGAATATTTAATTATTTTCTTATTGAGTTTTGTGGATAATTCAACTAAGGACATTAGAGTTAATGTCTCTTGCCTAGAAATACATTCTCCTTTGTATGAGCATATATTCAGAAATACATATGTACAGTAGTGGTTAGGTTATTTGGAAAACAAATCTATAGTGAACTTTGTGAGAAACTGCCAAGTTTGTTTTCTAATTGTATATAAAGCTATGCAATATATTGAGATCTATTGTAGAAACTTTGTGGCTAGTAGAATACCAGCCTCCATACCAACAATGGGTGGAGGAATCCAATTTCTCCATAACTTCAGAAATACCTATCAGGTTAATTGTGAAGGCACCACTTTATATTTAATAAGTATGAGACTGAGCATTTCTTCATGTGATCAATATTTATCTTTATATCTTTGGATAAGTGCTTATACAAATATGTTGCAATATTTGGGAGGAGGAACAATTTCCTTATCAATAATTTTTAAGGTATATGTATTCTCCTCAATACAAGCCCTGTATCAGAAATATGACTTGAAAATATTTTTAACCCATGTGTTAAATGTTTCTTTATTTTACGGTATGTTTAAAGTGAACTTCTATAATTCAGATAACATCTGAACACAAGTGCAAACAGGTTCATAAAAGAAATACTACTATAGTTTAAATCACACATTGACTCTCACAGAGTGATAGTGGGAAATTTCAATATCCCATTTTCACCATTAGACAAGTCATCCAGACAAAAACTAAACAGAAAAATGTTGAGCCTCACAAACATAAATCAAATGTAGCTAACAGATATTTACAGAACATTTCACTGAAACACAAAAAATTAGACTTTCTTCTTAGCAACTCAGAAAACTTTCTCTATTGACCACATTCTTGGACACAAGGCAAGTTTCAGCAAACACAACCAAACTGAGATAGCACCCTGAATCCTATCTGCCCAAACTGAATTAAAGCTGCATATCAGCAACATGAACTACAGAAGGCTTCCAAACTCATGGAACCAAACAACTCACTACCATATGATGACATTCATTGGAACAATAACTTACTTGTTGTCAACCTAAGAAATATTTGCATTCATTAGGTTTATATTTCCCTCACAGTTTCTTACGGAAATTTCATAGTTTAGCTAACATATTCAGGATGGTGATATATTTTGAGTTGATTTTATAATTAAATTGTGAGCTAAAGGTCTAATTTCACTAACTTCATGTTTCCTTTGACTTACTATTTCTAGAAGATAATGTCCTGGGGCCCATCCCCTTTGGATTACCTAAATCCCTATTTTGGGGGATCACAGCAAGACTGAGTCTGTGACAAGTTCATTCAAGCAATGAGATTTCTCATACTTTATCAAAAACAGAATATAATGGAAGTTTCCAGGATCAATATGCTCATAGTTGCCAGGGTATGATGATGTTTGCAGGCAAACAGGTTATAGAAGATTAATGTCTATGAACTAATTGTCCAGCGAAGCTTCTATATGCTCCACTGACTTGTAAGAAACAGAGAGAAGTAAGCACAGGCAGCCTGAAGGCTTCACTGCTTGAGAGAGTTCCTTGGTTTCTCAGGAACAGAAAGGCACACCATGCACCAGGAGCCATGGACTCTAAGCTGAAAAATCTATGGTACATTTCTCTCAAGGCAGTTAGAGTTCTCTAAATTTATCAAATCAAATTCTTCCTGTCTTCATACTTACAGGCTTTGGCATCCACTGACTATGTTCCACTGTTTTTCTCTGATCCTCTCCAATCTCCAGCTCAATCTTCCGAGTCCCCTCTTCCACACTGGTCCCTGAGTTTTACATGGAGGGTATGTGACATAGATGTTCTAGTTATGGCTGAGCACTACACGGACATTTACTCTCTGCAACAAAACCAGTTGTGAGTTTCTGTGCTAACTACTGTCCACTGCACAGAGAAACTTCTCTGATGAGGACTGAGAGATGTACTAATCTATGGGCATAGAGGTACACATTTAAAAAAATAGTTTGAAATCATGCCCATTTAACAAAATGACAATATAGGTTAACCCCTGGAGACGAGGCCTCCCAACAATGGGCTCTTAGCCAGATTTACAGCACTAGGCAATTGTTTTCTCCTATAGCATGGGTTAGTTACCTCCAAAACACTGACATAATTATTGTATTTTGCCATATTGGTCATTATTATAGCTCACTGGGTTCACAATTAGGTAACATTGTTGATGATTTTTCAGCTGAAGCCTGCATAACACTTTCCAGAATTATTAAAGCTAGCCAGCAGAGAGGAAGATAAACTAATAGTTTTAAATGATAGCTGAGAAACATATATGAGATCACAGAGTAAATCTTGAGAGATAACTGCATGGATTACAGTTGACAAAATAAAAGTTTAACTCACAGTGATAAAGGAAGGTAGGATATCTTTTTTAAAACCCAAGTTAATTAGGAGATAAAGAATGAGTAATTTATGTTCTAAAACTGCCTATTGAACAGATAAATGTATTTATATATTTTTTTATTTTCTGAGTTTAAAATGGTAAACTAGATTTTTTTCTTTATATATATATAGTATTTTTATATATTTCATGTGTATATATATGGTATATATTCCAAGTTTTTCCTAAAGGCCTAATGTAAACACAATGGGTTTCATATAATATATCCCAACCACAGTTTCCCCTCCTTCCATTCCTCCACACCTCCCCACTCCCCCAGATCTACTTCCCTGCCATTTCTTGTTCAGAAAAGAGAAAGCTTCCAAGAAACAATACAATATGACAAGACAAGATATAACAAGACCAAACTAAAGCCCTCACATTCAAACTGGGCAAGACAAGTCAATAGGATAAAAGAGTCCCAAGAGCAAGCAAAAGAGTCAGCGATATACCCACTCCCACAAAAAACATCAAGCTAACAACCACATTATTATCCTCTTTTCTATTTTGTTGACTTGAGCCCACGATTTGGTTATGTCTTATTGTCTAGTTTCCTTTTAGCACCACTTTCATTGTATCCCATAAGTTTTGGTAGGATGCATTTTCACTGAATTCTAGAACATTTTTATTTCTGCCTTGACCTATTTTTTCATTTAGTACCTAGTTGTTCAGTTTCCATGAATTCGTAGACTTCATGTTATTTTTGTTGTTGGTGATATCCATCTTTAATCCATGGTGGTCTGGTATAATGCAAAGAGTTATTTCAATTTTCTTCTATCTGTTGAGACTTGCTTTGTGACAGGGTTTGTTCTCAGGTTTGGAAAGTTCCATGAGGTGTTGAGAAGATGGTATATTCTTTTCTGTTTGGATAAAAAGTTTTGTATACATCTGCTAGGTCCATTTGTTTTATAAGGTCTTTTACCACTAGGATTTCTCCTTTCAGTTTTTGTATGATGACAATGGGGTGCTGAAGTATCTACTATCAGATGTGTGTGTGGGGGGGATGTGATTACACCTCTTGGACTGTTTCTTCTATGAACTTGGATGCCCTTATGTTTGGGGCATATATGATAAGAATCTTGGTAGATTTTTGATTTGATGAGTATATATTTCAGGTGCTGGTGCCTGATCTTATGGCACAAGGAATGTACCTGCTGTGTGATATTGACCAAAATACTTAGCAACATAGATCTCAGTTTCTCTATTGAAAAGTTGAATCAATGATAATTGTTTGTTTGGTTTTTTAGTATCAATATGCAGAGGGTACTAATGTATTTAAGGTATTTGGCATAATGCCTGGCACACATTTGGTTGACCGAGAATGGGGAAATACACCTACATGGATGTTAGGTATTAGCCTATGTGGTGAGGTTTTTTTTCATCTTGTCTTTCGGTAAATGTGCATTTTATATTTGATATTATCATTCTTTGGAACAAGCTTTTCCTGCTGAGATTTCATTATATATGTAAATCTGAGTTATGTTTATCTACCTCCCAACATGATTAGCGCTTTGCCTAATCGCTAATTACTGAATTAGCAAAAACAGCTGGTTTAAATCAAATCATCGATGGAGGTCAAGGTAAGGAATAGCAATGTCAGAGAAGCATTGATCTGAACAGCAGACAAGCATGAATGTTTAACCTTCAAGCTCAAATTGCACTGCTAGAAAATCCACTGTGAATGCTAACTGAGAGGCCATGGATGCTAAGTGAGAGGAGGAGAAAATCAAATAACCCATTTGCTTAGTGGAAAAAAAAATAGATCGGCATTATTGGGCAACGACCCTCTTCAAATGAATTGTGTAACACAATTTAGAGTCTATGAGGTCAAAGCTCAAGGTCTCTAATAGGTGGATAGTTACTCTTAAAATTCAGACAGGTCAAGGACCAACCCACTAGTGGGCTTCCCCGAACACCAGACCCTGTTCCTGTTTTAGATGGCTCTTGACAATCTTTTCCCTAGAGATGTTAGTATAATCACAAGGCTCATCACTTTATAGTTTTGAGGAAGAAAGGCACCATTTGTTCTTTTTTTTTCAGTTCATAAAGATATAATAAAAAGGTTGGTAGGCAACTAATTCTTCAGTGACCTGAGATCAGATTTAATCCTTACTGTTCTACCTCATGGACTTTTATTTCTTTTCTTTTATAACTTCAAACATCTTGGAGACTAGAAATAATGACAATCACATTAGGGTGTTTAAAAAGTAGTCCCCAGAGAAGATTTGGGGAAAAAAACTGTCTCTACATAATTCCTCTTCCCTGAGTACTTGAGGTAGGCCTCTGCTTTTCCTGTTGAAACAGTTGGAAAAATGACATCACTGAGTTTTTGAGAAGAAAAAAGTATCATCAGGTCATCTGCTTCTCAAATCATAAACCTTTTACAGAGGCTCTATCAAGGGTTTCTGGGATCCAGTTTGTCAAACACACGGCACGGAACTTGTCAATTGGTGTACTCACACAGGCAAATTTCCTGTAATGAATCTGTTACCCTGGAGAACACTAACATGGTGTGATACTCAAGGTTACCTACATAAATGCGAATCAGAAAATAGTGCTAATATTCCTTTGGCTCTGACACAGTTCTTTCAAGCATGAGGAGCTGTAGAACCTCCATATCCACGTTGAGAAATAGTTGTTACTGCTGGTTGTCAATGAGAGACTGGGAACCCCAGAAGTTAACTAGCTTCTCACAACTTTGCAGCTGCTAAGCTAGAGCTGAGATTCAAATTTCTGTCTGGGAACTCTATTCTGCTACATGCAATATTAACTGTGTCCTAACAGTTAATATTCAACTTCTCTTACTAACTCCCCTGAATATACCCTGATTTAAAAATACCAAATGTAAAATTATTTTTGAAATGTTTTACCTTAAAGAGATTACTCTTTTTTTTATTAATTATTTATTAAAGATTTCTGCCTCCTCCCCGCCATAGGTTACAGAATAGGTTTATGGAAAATTAGAAAACAGAAGGCACAAATTAAAAGAGAACGGTTGTGGACTCTTAATGACTTTCAGAGATTATTAGGAGACATTTCCAGTCTACGACTGGCTGTTGGGATAACACCTGATCTAATAATCCATTTAAACAAAACCTTAGATGGTGATAAAGACTTGAATTAACAGCTGAAGTGGAAAAGGAATTGAAGATTGTTGAGGAGAAATTACAAGAGGCACATGTTGATAGGGTGAATCCAAATCTTAATTGTATTCTAGTCATACTGCCTTTTAGAAATTCTACTACAGGAATTTTAATGCAGAGGGATGATATCATCTTAGAATGGATCTTTTTACCACATAAACAAAGTAAAAACTTAAAAACTTATGTGGAAAGGTCTCTGAATTAATTTTAAAACGTAAATTGAGACTTTGACAATTAGCAGGTATAGACCCAGCAAAGATTATAGTGCCTTTTACTGATGAAGAAATATAATTTTTATGGGAAGATAACGAACCCTGGCAAAGGTCTTGTGCTAATTTTTTTGGAGAAATTAATAGGACTTATTCCAAAAGTGATAGACTTAATCTCATAAAGAGAACTTCTTGGATTCTTCCCCAAATTGTATGTGATGCGTCAATAACTGGAGCCCATACATTTTATACTGATGCAAATAAATCAGGGAAGGTAAGTTAAAAATCAGAAGAATTAAGTAAGGTGGAACAAAGCCCTTATAATTCTGTCCAGAAGGCAGAATTAAATGCTATTCTTATGGTACTAAAGGATTTTAAAGAACCTCTCAATATAGTTACTGATTTACAATATGCAGAAGGAGTTGTCTTGCATATTGAAATGGCTGAATTTATACCAGATGATACAGAATTGATTTCATTATTTATCCAGGTGCAAGACATAATCTGGAATAACCTTTGTCCTATATACATAACACACATCTGAGCCTGTACAGGTCTGCCACGTTCTCTAGCACAAGGTAATGAAGAAATTGATCAATAACTGATTGGAAGTGTGTTGCAGACCTCTGAATTTCATAAAAAACATGTCAATAGCAAAGGTTTAAAGAAAGAGTTTTCTATTACATCGCTACAAGCTAAGGAGATTATAAAGAGGTTTCCTACTTGCTCTTTCTATAATCAAACACCGTTGCCTGCAGGGAGTCACCCAACGGGTACTCAAAGAAATGACATTTGGCAGATGGATGTGTTTCACTTTACGGAATTTGGTAAATTAAAATATGTACACCACAACATAGACACGTACTCAGGTTTTCAATGGGCAACTGCCTTGAGCTCAGAAAAGGCTGATTCATTTATCAGAAGTTATGGCCATCATGGGTATAACTGCACAAATAAAGACAGACAATTGTCCAACATGTATATCTAAGAAAATGAAGCATTTTTCTGGCTTATTATAATATAAAACACATTACAGGTATACCAAATAATCCTACAGGTCAAGCAGTTATAGAAAGGTCAAATCTTATTATAAAGGATATGCTGAACAAACAGAAAGGGATAGAAAATACTCCTAGAAATATAACCTTGAATTTTCTTAATGCTAATGAGAAAGAAACAACAGCAGCAGAGAGGCATTGGATAATGGAAAAAACTTCTGAATTGAATCAACCAGTATATTTCAAGGATGTTTTGACCTCACCATGGGAACCAGGAGATGTACTGCATTTGGGAAGGGGTTTTGTTCATTTCCACAGGAGAAGAAAAATTAATAGATTCACTTTGAAAAGGAGAAGCCTCTTGAAAAAGAGAAATGACAGCTCATCCACAATGGTGACAATCATACAGGTGGTAAGGAAACCTCATAAGTATTAGGGCAGGATTCTGCTCTTATCTTTACAGAAAAGTAGACATCATCAAAAATTCAAGAGACCCTGGATGCTTGAATGCTGACAGAAGAAAAATTAACTATATATTAATGAGCATCTAGAAAACAGAGTATGGTTTATAAATCAAGGTTTGGGTTATGCCTACATTTACACACACACACACACACACACACACACACACACACACACACATTAATATATTCAGCTGGTTTTGGAGCTGGACAATTGATGGAGGAAGGTCATTGGTTAAATAAAAAGAAACTGCTTGGCTCCCATTGGTTAGGAGATAGGTGGGAGGAGAAAACAGAACAAAACGCTGGGAGGAAGAGGAAGTGAGCTCAGACTCGACAGCTCTCCTCTCGGGAGCAGGCACCTCAGAGAGAGACACCATGCTCCCAGCTCCCAGGCAGATGCACACTATGAAGCTCCGACCCAGGATGGACAGAGGCTGGAATCTTCCCGGTATGCGCACCTAGGGGCGCTACACAGATGATTAGAAATGGGCTAAATTAATATGTGAGAATTAGCCTAGATAGAAATGGGCCAAGCAGTGATTAAATGAATACAGTTTGTGTGTTGTTATTTCGGGGCAAAAGCTAGCCGAGCAGGCGGCTGGGGTGTTGGGGACTCAGCCCTGCCGCTCCTATTACTACAGACAATGGCTCTGTTGTTCTCTAAATACAAGCATGTTGTTAAAGGGAACATTTAGAGTTTCTGTCTCATATTGCGAGCCATCTGGTTTGGTGCAGAAAAAAGACTTTAGGAAAAAAAAATCTTATTTTCTCCATGTTATTTCATAAAACATGTTCTTCATTTAATGTATGTTTATATGAATGATGTTTAAGTTTTCCATGATGAACAATAGATTTTCCTACAGATCTTTTCCCTGCAGTAATCTTTGAAGTTTTCAGGAAGAAGATGGGGCACCACAGCAACAATTCCATCTAGTTGAGATGACATCATGATGCAGACAGTGCTACTATATAACTGCTTTTTTGGGTACCAGCTGCTGAAATGGTGCACCTTTTTATGACATCCTGGACCGAACTCCAAATAAGAACTTTGAAAAACAAGCCCTATCTATTTACGGCTCAGAAATTGTTTGTAACTATACTAGACAGTAATTTTGAAACTTAACCATCACTTTAATTTTGCAGAATCCCATTAAGAGAACATCGCCCCTATGACAGCGGGAAGCAATTTTAGAAGATGACGCTCCATCCCCAAAAAGCTTGTCCTTGGGATTGGGAACACTATTTAGGGGTTGTTGATTATTACTTATATTAGATAGAGGTGATAAATATGTTTGTTTAAAACAAGGGGGATAGTAATAGTGGGTAATAGAGTGAACACTTGTGAACTATTATTCATGGATAATTTACATTGGTAAAGTTTTGTATATTGATACAAGTTCAAATTATATTTATTTTTTTATGTACATTATTTGTACACCTATGCAAAGTTATTTGTCAGATTGTATATATGTATAATCTTATCTCTGTTTAGAACATTTTATATATTGAGACAACTTTTAGGATATATTTTCATATTGTATTATATATTACTCCTACATCTGATCAAGATACTTACAGACTGTTTACATTTTGAGGTCATTGTTCTCATTTGTTGCACATTTGTTTATAGATTATTTAATATTCTGACATGAACTTTTAGTCTTTAATTTATACAGGTATTAATTATTATAGGCCAATAGTTGCTCATGTTTGTTGTACATACAGGCAGATCAGTTAGGTAATATAGATACATAGAGACTGTATACTGTCTAGATAGGCAATCTTCAACCACTTCAAGGATCTGTGGAACATGGCTTTAAATAACTCAGGGTTCTGTAGACATGAGACATGACTGCTTCTGACAGCAACAGTCAATTCCTGAGAGAATGTTGAGCACCAAAGAAACTCCACTTGGAGCTTGTTTTCTTCTTGGCAAAACTTGCCTTTGGGCAAGGAACTGATGATTCCTCAACCAGTGACAAGTTACATGATATACAGAAATGGATAAGCATGACTGTCAAATCATGCCAAGACAGGGTAAGATGATTTTGAAAATTTTCCTTCCTCTGAAAATGGTCTGTCAGTTATGCTAGGCCTTGGCCAATGTTGGTTTCTTCAAGGTTGCAAAATGAGACTTTGGGTGATTGCTCAGGTAGCTAATTGTCTCTGTCATATATCGCTCAGTTTGGAAGCTACTTCATTGTACTTCCTGCCTGCTCAAGTAATATTATCTTCTTCTCAGGCCTTTGATGGGGTTGAAAATGATAGTCATAGTTACTGTACTCTTATGATCTAGACAATCCATTTCCTATACAAGACTTAGACTCCATAGGATAGAATGTTTATTAAAACATTTAACTTATGTTCCTTGCTTAATATTGTTTATGCAGGTTGTAGTTCTAATTATACTTGATATCTGTTCCTAGTATATATAGTTTTGTACTGGGTTTGGAACTCTCTTATTTAAACAAAAGGGGGAGGTGCTGTGGAGAACATTCTGCTCTTTTAGCCAATATCCTTTAAGACACCAACCCACATGGACATGGTCTCTTTTGCTTTAAACAGCAGCAGTAGTTCTGTACAAGAAGAGCCATGAGGAGAGGTGAGTGTGTACCTGACCGGCCAGTGGGACACCCTGGAAAGGGAGCACAGGCACTATCCAATCCCCTAAACATTCTGGCCCTTCAGTCGGAGAGTCTCTCCCCGGCTACTGCCTTTCTCTTCTTATCCAATGCCAGCTTGCCCCCAGGCACCCCATCCCAACTGCAGGGTCATAGGATCCTCCAACTCAGCCTGCTGTGGAACTGAGGGTCTGCGGACAAAGTGGTGAGGGCAACTGCTGTAGGAGTTTCTTTGTTCTACTGAGCCTGCATCCAGCAAGGCTCCCCTTTTGTCTGTGAGGTCCCTGCCGAGCAAGTGACCTGGTACCTGTACCAGAGGTTCTGTTCGGAGGGCCTACTTCAGAGAGGAGAGGAGCTGAGAGACAACTTTAGTGCTGAGGGGACCTAAGAGAGGGCTGACCAAGAACAACCCCCAAGTACAGAGGTAGCCACAGCAAAGATTGGACCAAGCTGCCAAGACTCTCCTAACAGCATTTAAAGAAAGAGGTGGGCAGGCGCCAATGCAAGAATTTCTCCAACAATCTGAAAAGCAACATGACAACACCAGAATCCAGTGAACATACAACAGGAAGACTTGAACACCCTAATCCATAAGAAGTAGAAGAAATAGACTTTAGATGTAACATTATGAAAATGTTAGAGATCATTAAACAGGATGTGAAAAACTCCTTTAAAGAAATGGATGAAAGCCAGGTGATGGTAGCACATGCCTTTAATCCCAGCACTCTGGAGGCAGAGGCAGGTGGATCTCTATGAGTTTGAGGCCAGCCTGGTCTACAAGAGCTAGTTCCAGAACAGGAACCAAAAGCTACGGAGAAACCCTGTCTCGAAATCCCCCCCCCCCAAAAAAAGAAATGGATGAAAAGACTAACAAAAAGTTAGAAGAAATTAATAAATCCCTCAAAGATCTCCAAGAAAACCAAGAAAAGGCAATCAAACAGGTAAGGGAAACAGTTCAAGAACTGAAAACTGAAATGGAGGCAATGAAGAAAACACAAACCAAGAGATGGTAGGAAATGGAAAACTTGGGTAAATGAACAGAAACTACAGAGACAAGTATCACCAACAGAATACAAGAGATAGAAGAAAGAATCTCAGGTGCTAAAGATACTATAGAGGAAATAAACTCACTGATCAAAGAAAACAGCAAATGCTCAAATTCTTATCACAAAACATCCAGAAAATCTGGGACAACATAAAAAGACCAAACCTAAGAAGAATAGGGGTAGAAGAAGGAGAAGAATTACAGCTCAAAGACCCAGAAAATATATTCAACAAAATTCAATAAAAGAAAACTTCCCCAACCTAAGGACGGATATTCTTATGAAGGTACAAGAAGCATACAGAACACCGAATAGACTGGATCAAAAAAAATCCCCTTGCCATATAATAATCAAAACACAAAACTACAGAATAATGAAAGAATATTAAGAGCTGCAAACGAAAAAAGGTCAAGTAACATATAAAGGTAAACCTGTCAGAATTACACCTGGCTTTTCTATGGAAACCTTGATAGCCAGAAGGGCTTGGATAGATGTGCTGCAGAAACTAAGAGACCATGGATGCAAGCCCAGACTACTATACCCAGCAAAGCTCTCTTTCACTATCGATGGAGAAAACAAGATATTCCAGGCCGGGGAATGGTGGTGCATGCCTTTAATCCCAGCACTTGGGAGACAGAGGCAGGCGGATCTCTGTGAGTTCGAGACCAGCCTGGTCTACAGAGCTAGTTCTAGGACAGGATCCAAAGCCACAGAGAAACCCTGTCTCGAAAAACCAAAAATAAATAAATAAAAAACCAAGATATTCCAGTATAAAAACAAATTTAAACAATATTTAGCCACAAAACCAGCCTTACAGAAAGTAATAGTAGGAAAATCATGGTCCCCGGATCATTGGGCTACCGGGCGGCCCTGTTTAGCTGCTGAGGAATCCCATCTGGACGGGTGAGTGTGTGCTATCCAGGGGCGGATTGTCCCGGAAGAGAGCACAAATCCCCCTCCCCCAGCTCCTTCTGCAGGGCTGTCTTTCTTACACACGACCCCCCCCAGTCTTCGTTTTCTTCAAGGTCCTTTGCTCAGGAACAGTTTTCTGCTCCTACACTAAGGCCACCCACCCAGAGCGGTGAGAGCCTACCTAAGGGGGAGGCATCAAGGACCCCCGCTAAGGGAGCACATGCACCTTCAGCCTGTGCGGCACGGTGTCCTGTGTTCTACTCGTCCCCACCCTGCCCCCAAGTTCCCCCTTTTGTCCTTGGGTCATTGGACTACCAGGCGTCCATGTTTTGGTGCTAAGGAGTTCATCTGGACGGGAACGGTTCCTGCTTCTACACTGAAGAGATACACCCAGAGAGTCAATCACAGCAAAGACTGGACCAAGACACCAGGCCTCTCCTGGCTCCATTTGAAGGAAGAGATGGGAAGGCGCCAATGCAAGAATTCCTCCAACAACCTGAAAGGTAACGTGACACCACCAGAATCCAGGGATCCCGAAATAAGAAGAATTATACACCCTACTCCAGAAGAATTAGAAGAAATCGACTCAAAAGTGAACTATATGAAAATAATAGAGGACCTTAAACAGGAGGTGAAAAACTGCCATAAACAATTAGAGATTACAAACAAAAACGTAGAGGAAATGAATAAATCGCTCAAAGACACGCAAGAAAACCAAGAGAAACAAGAAAAAGCTATCAAACAGGTTAGGGAAGCGGTTCAAGACTTGAAGAATGAAATGGAAGCAATGAAGGAAACACAAACCGAGGGAAGGATGGAGATGGAAAATCTGGGTAAACGAACAGGAACTACAGAGACAAGTACTAACAACAGATTACAAGAGATAGAAGAAAGAATGTCAGACACTGAAGATACCATAGAGAAAACAAACACACGGATCAAAGAAAACAGCAAGACCAACAAATTCTCATCACAAAACATTCAGGAAATCTGGGACACAATAAAAAGACCAAACCTAAGAATAATTGGGATAGAAGAAGGAGAAGAAGTACAGCTCAACGGTCCAGAAAATATATTTAATAAAATTATAGAAGAAAACTTTCCCAGCCTAAAGAAAGATATTCCTTTGAAGGTTCAAGAAGCATACAGAACACAGAATAGACTGGACCAAAAAAACCCATCTCCTCGCCATATAATAATCAAAACACAAAACATACAGAATAAAGAAAGAATATTAAGAGCTGCAAAGGAAAAGGGTCAAGTTATTTATAAGGGTAAACCTATCAGACTTACACCTGACTTCACTATGGAAACCATGAAAGCCAGAAGGTCCTGGATAGATGTACTTCAGAAACTAAGAGACTATGGATACAAGCCCAGACTACTATACCCAGCCAAGCTTTCATTCACTATAAATGGAGAAAACAATATCTTCCAGGATAAAAACAAATTTAAACAATACGTAGCCACAAATCCAGCCTTACAGAAAGTAATAAAAGGAAAATCACAAACCAAGGAGTCCTACAATGACCACAATAACTCAAACATCTAGAGACCCTTCACCAGCACAACTCAAAGAAGGGCAACACACAAACTCTACTACTAAAAAAGTGACCGGAGTTAATAACCACTGGTCATTAATATCACTTAATGTCAATGGACTCAACTCACCTATAAAAAGGCACTGGCTAAAAGATTGGATACGAAAACAGGATCCAACATTCTGCTGTTTCCAAGAAACACACCTCAACCACAAAGACAGGCACCTACTCAGAGTAAAGGGCTGGGAAAAGGCTTATCAAGCAAATGGACCCAAGAAACAAGCAGGTGTGGCCATACTAATTTCTAACAAAGTTGACTTCAAACTTAAATCATTCAGAAAAGATAGAGAGGGACATTTTATACTCATAAGAGGAACAGTTCATCAGGATAAAGTCTCAATCCTGAATATCTATGCCCCTAATATAAAAGCACCCACGTACATAAAAGAAACATTACTAAAACTCAAGGCTGCCATCAAATGGCACACATTAATAGTAGGAGACTTCAACACTCCTCTCTCACCAATGGACAGGTCAATCAGACAGAAACCTAACAGAGAAATAAGAGATTTATGGAGGTAATGAATCAAATGGACTTAACAGACATCTATAGAACATTCCACCCAAATAGGAAAGAATACACCTTCTTCTCTGCAGCTCATGGAACCTTCTCAAAAATCGACCACATAGTCGGTAACAAAGCAAACTTCCACAGTTACAAAAAAATATTCGTAACCTCCTGCATCTTATCAGACCACCATGGATTAAAGTTAGAATTCAACAACAATACTACCCCCAGAAAGCCTACAAACTCATGGAAACTGAACAGTTAACTTCTGAACCATACCTGGATCAAGGAAGAAATAAAGAAAGAAATCAAAGTCTTCCTTGAATTCAATGAAATTAAAGAAACAACCTATTCAAACTCATGGGACACTATGAAAGCAATCCTGAGAGGAAAGTTCATAGCACTACGTGCCCACTTAAAGAAAACAGAGAAAGCACACATTGGAGACTTAACAGCCCACCTGAAAGCTCTAGAAAAAAAAAGAAGCAGACTCACCTAGGAGGAGTAAAAGACTGGAAATGATCAAACTGAGGGCGGAAATCAACAAAATAGAAACACAGAAAACAATCCAAAGAATCAATGAAACAAAAAGCTGGTTCCTAGAGAAAATCAACAAAATTGATAAACCCCTATCCAAACTAATCAAACGGCAGAGAAAATATGCAAATTAATAAGATCAGAAATGAAATGGGGGACATAACCACAGACACAGAGGAAATTCAGAGAATCATTAGATCTTACTACAAAAGCCTGTATGCCACAAAACTGGAAAATGCAAAAGAAATGGACACGTTTTTAGATAAATACCATATACCAAAGTTAAACCAGGACCAGGTGAACAATCTAAATAGACCTGCTAGTCGCGAAGTATTAAAAGCTGTCATCAAAAACCTCCCTACCAAAAAAAGCCCAGGAACAGATGGTTTCAATGCGGAATTCTACCAGAACTTCCAAGAAGAGCTGATACCTATACTTCTTAGTGTATTTCACAATATAAAAACAGAAGAGTCATTGCCAAATTCCTTTTATTAAGCTACAGTCAATCTGATAACAAAACCACACAAAGACTCAACCAAGAAAGAGAATTACAGGCCAATCTCACTCATGAACATCGACGCAAAAATACTCAACAAAATACTGACAAACCGTATCCAAGAACACATTAGAAAAATTATCCATTATGATCAAGTAGGCTTCATCCCAGAGATGCAGGGCTGGTTCAACATACGAACATCTATCAATGTAATCCACCATATAAATAAACTGAAAGAAAAAATCATATGATCATTCCATTAGATGCTGAAAAAGCCTTTGACAAAATTCAACATCCCTTTATGATAAAAGTCTTGGAGAGATTAGTGATACAAGGGTCATACCTAAATATAATAAAAGCTATTTACAGCAAACCGACAGCAAACATCAAACTAAACGGAGAGAAACTCAAAGCCATCCCACTAAAATCAGGAACACGGCAAGGCTGTCGACTCTCTCCATACCTCTTCAATATAGTGCTTGAAGTTTTAGCAATAGAAATAAGACAACATAAAGGGATCAAGGGGATTCGAATTGGGAAGGAAGAGGTTAAACTTTCATTATTTGCAGATGATATGATAGTGTACATAAGCGACCCCAAAAACTCCACCAAAGAACTCCTAAAGCTGATAAACACCTTTAGTAATGTGGCAGGATACAAGATCAACTCCAAAAAATCAGTCGCCCTCCTATACACAAAGGATATGGAAGCAGAGAGGGAAATCAGAGAAGCTCCACCTTTCACGATAGCCACAAATAGCATAAAATATCTTGGGGTAACTCTAACCAGGGAAGTGAAAGATCTATTTGACAAGAACTTTAAGGAATTGAAGAAAGCAATTGAAGAGGATACCAGAAAGTGGAAAGATCTCCCTTGCTCTTGGATTCTGAGGATCAACATAGAAAAAATGGCAGTTCTACCAAAGGCAATTTATAGATTCAATGCAATCCCCATCAAAGTCCCATCAAAATTCTTCACAGATCTTGAGAGAACAATAATTAACTTTATATGGAAAAACAAAAAACCCAGGATAGCCAAAACAGTCTTGTATAATAAAGGAACTTCTGGAGGCATTACCATCCCTGACTTCAAACTCTACTACAGAGCTACAGTATTGAAAACAGCTTGGTATTGGTATAAAAACAGAGAAGTCGACCAATGGAATCGAATAGAAGACCCAGATTTTAACCCACAAACGTATGAACACCTCATTTTCGATAAAGGAGCTAAAAGTATACAATGGAAGAAAGAAAGCATCTTCAACAAATGGTGCTGGCAGAACTGGATGTCAACCTGTAGAAGAATGCAAATTGACCCATATCTATCACCATGCACAAAACTCAAGTCCAAATGGATCAAAGACCTCAATATCAGTCTGAGCACACTGAACTTGATAGAAGAGAAATTGGGAGGTACCCTACAACAAACGGGCACAGGCGATCGCTTCCTAGGTGTAGGGCCCTGGTCTCCCTTATTCCTGTGGTGCATTTGTGGGGACAGTTTATGATCAACTTACTAAGCTTCCTGTGTGTTTCTGTGCTATGCCTGCCCCGCCTGGTGGTTAGCTGCAGGGCATTCACTCCATTGATAATATGGTAATTTCCTACCTGCCTGGGTGGAGATCGTGGTTAGCTGCAGGGCATTCATTCCATTGATAATATGGTAATTTCCCACCTGCCTGGGCGGAGATCCTTGTGCTGCAGTCAGGTAGATAAAAACTCCCCCAACGCTGAATAAAGTGGCATTCGGCTGATCTCCTTCCGAATGACCCTGGTCTCTCTGTGTCTTCTTTTCAATCTCCAGGCCCTTGCCCGACTCGCGTTCGGTACAGTGGCGCGCGAACTGTACCGAGGGTGTAACACCAAATCGGGTGTTACAATTGGAGGCCCCACTGGGATGATCATCGGCAACTAGACCCATCTGCGAGATCGGGAAGTAGGGATCCCTGAGAGGTCGCCCTCGGGAAGGCTGGCCAGCAGGTAAGAAATTGTGTGGCGAGGGTGTATTGGTTATGGGTGCAAGTTATTCTGTTCCTGTGTTAAAGGGCCGGTTAACAGGCCAGTTGTTAGGTCTTTTGGAAAATAAAGGCACCGGTATTAAAGTTGAGACAGCACAAGAGATCATTAAGACAGTTTTAGAGTTTAGTCCCTGGTTCCTACATGCAGGGGGTTTTAATATTACTGATTGGGAGCAGGTAAAGGCTGATCTTCAAAATGCACTGAAAGAGCGAGGGCCACAAGAATTCCCCGTGGCGATATTTTCACTATGGCGCTTGGTCAGAGATGCTCTTCTCAGTGATTATGTTAAAGTGAAAGAGCAATTAGAGAGTTTAAACAAAACCCTTGAGGAGATTCAGGAAATAGAGTCTGTCAGTTCTATTAAGAGTTTTGAGGAACAGGAAGTTTTAGGAATAGGAAGTATTAGAAAGGATATAGAAGAAGAAGAAGAAATTTTAGAAAAGGAGATCGCACTGATAAAAAAGAAGTTAGAAAAAGAGGAAAGGAAGGAAGCAAACGGAGATGTCTCCATGAGACCTCCTCCGCATAATCCTTGCACTACTGCTCCTGCCCCTATGGACTTAGAGGCAGAAATCCGAGAGATCCGGGACAGGTTAAATTATCTAAGTGGAGAGAAGCAGATTTATCCTGTTGTGGAAAAGATTGATCAACAGGGACAGAGGACCAGGCAACATAACCCTCTGGCTTTTAAGGATATTAAGCAGTTGAAAGAAGCAGTTGTAGACTATGGAGCTCATGCTCCTTTCACTGTAGCTTTATTGGAATCCTTTGCAGACCTCAACCTTATACCAAATGACTGGATGCAGCTTTGCAGGGCTTGTCTTTCAGGGGGAGATTATTTGTTATGGAGAGGTGAAATGCAGGAAAATTGCAAAAAGACTGCAGGCAAAAATGCTGAAGCAGGTTTCCCCCAGAATAACCTTGACATGTTAACTGGTGAAGGACAATATGCTAGCTTAGAAGCACAGATTGCTTATGATCCTGCAATTTATGCTCAGATAGCTGCAGCGGCCGTTAAAGCTTGGAAAACTTTACCTAACAAAGGATCACGAGAACAGCTTTCAAAGATCCTTCAAGGATCTTCAGAACCGTATTCTGAATTCATTGACCACCTTCTACAGGTGGGAAGCCGCATTTTTGGGGATGTGGATTCAGCCATGCCAGTCGTTAAACATTTGGCCTTCGAAAATGCAAACAAGTTCTGTCAGCAAGTCTTACGCCCCCATAGAGATGGAGATTTGAATGATTTTATCAGATTATGCAGAGACATTGATGGCACCCATGTGATGGGCCAGGTCATTGTTTCTGCCCTCAAGGAAGGTCAGGGTGGAGCTAGACCTAGGAATTGTTTTCAATGCGGAAGGTCGGGACATCTCAAAAGGAACTGCCCTGCCGGTAAAGGAGCAATTAATCAGCCTAGAAGGAATCCAGGTGTTTGCCCAATATGCCATAAGGGAGTTCACTGGGCCAACGCCTGTCACTCTAAGACGGACAGTCAAGGAAATCTTATCCCCAGGTCAAAAAACGGGGGGAGGGGCCTGCCCCGGGCCCCCAAAACACAAGTGTACGGGGCCATGAGTGGAGCAGGAGCTCCCATCAGATTCATTCCTCAGAGAAATGCCTCACTGTCAGCGACCTTGTACGAGGCACCTCAGGAAGTGCAGGACTAGATCTCTGTACCTCCGCCCGAGTAGTGTTGACCCCACAAATGGGTGTGCAAGCCTTGGGGACTGGAGTATTTGGACCTATCCCAGAGGGTTCAGTAGGTATAGTTTTGGGTAGAAGTAGTTCTGCGCTCAAAGGAATCAAAATTTTACCAGGAATTATAGACTGTGATTTTACTGGAGAAATTAAAATTATGATTGAAGCTGGTATGGGAGTCCTTGTCATCCCTCAAGGAGCGAGAATAGCTCAACTAGTGCTTTTGCCCATGTTTCGCTCTACTAATCCTTTCTTCAAACAAGAACGAGGAGACAAGGGATTTGGCTCCACAGGATCCCCTGGAGCTTATTGGGTTTCTAGTTTAGAAAATCGCCCCACTCTTACTTTAATAGTCAATGGGAAAAGGTTCCAAGGCCTTCCTGATACAGGGGCTGATTCTTCAGTGATTGCTAAAAGGCACTGGCCTGCATCCTGGCCTCTACAGCCAGCCTCTACTACCTTGCAGGGAGTAGGAACGGCCAGTTCTCCAGAGTGCAGTACTCAATATTTAGATTGGGAGGACGAAGAAGGCCATAAGGGCATTTTTAAACCATTTGTCCTGGAACACCTTCCTCTTAATTTGTGGGGAAGAGATGTTTTGCAAGCTATGGGAGCAGTTCTGACCACTGAACCTGTGCAGCGTATGCTATCGAAGCAGGGCTTTGTCCCTGGTCAGGGTTTAGGCAAAAATCTGCAGGGGAATGTGCAGATTTTAGCAGACAAGAAAATAATACAACAGTCACCTGGACAGCGTGCAGGGTTAGGAAATTTTTCCTAGGGGCCATTGCAGAGCAGCCAGAAAGCATTCCTATAAAATGGAAAACTGAAAAACCTGTTTGGATAGCGCAATGGCCCCTGAGTAAAGAAAAATTACAGGCTGCTCGTACTCTAGTCCAGGAACAGCTAGAAGCAGGACACATAGTGCCATCCACTTCTCCCTGGAATACCCCTATCTTTGTTATTAAGAAAAAGTCTGGTAAATGGAGGTTATTGCAAGATCTTAGAGCAGTAAATGATTGCATGGAAATTATGGGGGCAACTCAACCTGGGTTGCCTCAGCCTGTGGGTATTCCTGCAGGATATTATCTTTTAGTTATTGACCTGAAGGATTGTTTTTTCACCATTCCCTTGCATCCAAAAGACTCTGATAAATTTGCTTTCAGTGTACCTTCTATAAATTTCAAAGAACCTTACAAGCGCTACCAATGGGTAACATTGCCCCAGGGTATGGCCAATAGTTCTGTAATTTGCCAAATGTTTGTGGCACGGGTTATTGCCCCTATTAGGTATAAATATTCTCAACTGTATATAAGTCATTATTTGGATGACATCCTATTAGCTGGACAGGACCCAAAAGTAGTCCTTGAGGCTTTTGCTGACTTGCAAGAATGCCTAGCACATGCTGGGTTAGTTATTGCTTCTGAAAAGGTACAACAACAGTTTCCATATCAATACTTGGGGCATCAGCTGTTGCAGACAGGAGTAAAACCGCAGAAGGTTACTCTTCGCCTAGATAAACTACAAACTTTGAATGATTTTCAAAAGTTGCTTGGAGACCTAAATTGGGTCCGGCCCAGTCTGGGAATTCCTACTGGAGACTTAAAACCACTTTTTGACATTCTGCAGGGGAATCCAGACCCAACCTCCTTTCGTGAGTTAACACCTCAAGCAAGGCAATGTATTACTCTAATTGAAGAAAAGCTTGCCTCTGCTCATATTAACTACATTGACTATAGTCAGCCACTGCTGTTGATAATTTTCCCCTCCAAGCATAGTCCTACTGGAGTTTTTTGGCAGCAAGGACCCATCCTGTGGGTACATGAACATGTGTCGCCTGTAAAAATTGTTATCTCTTACCCATCAGCTGTGCTACGTGTTATTCAGAAAGGATATAAGCTTAGTTTGCAAACTTTTGGAATGTTACCTGATAAGGTTATTACACCTTATACCCAGGCAGAAATAACTTGGTTACAAAATTTTGCTGAAGATTGGACTTTATTTTTATGCACTAATCCCTGCAAGTTAGACAATCATTATCCTTCTGATAAGTTAGTCACCTTCTTTAAAAATCATCCGGTATGTTTCCCTAAAATTATTTCTTTGCAGCCTCTGGCAGGGGCACGAAATGTGTTTACTGATGGATCTTCCACCGGGAGAGCTGTAGTAGCCTCCCCTCCTGATTTTGATATTCAGTCTGTTAATACTAACTCTGCTCAGGTGGCTGAATTGATTGCTGTCCAGATGGCCCTAGAGAAATATGCTGATATTCCATTTAACCTTTTTACTGACAGTCAGTATATAAGCAAAATTCTTGCACCGTTGGAAACTGCAGCTTATATTGCCTCTGTATCTCGAGTCCAGATGCAGTTATTGGCTATTCAAACTTTGCTTTGGGCCCGATCTGTACCCATTTACGTAGGGCATTTGCGGGCTCATACTGACCTTCCTGGTCCTTTGAGTGAGGGAAACGCTTTGGCTGATCAGCTTACTCGTCAAATTTATGTAGTTAGTCAGGAATCTTATGAAGCTGCAGAAAAAGCTCATAATCGTTTTCATCTCAATGCTGGATCTTTAAGATTTCATTTTAAGATATCTCGAGAGCAAGCCACTAATATTGTTAAAAAGTGCTCTCTGTGTACAGAACTTTTAACTGTTCCCCATTTGGGAGTTAATCCTCGTGGGCTTGCCCCTAATCATTTATGGCAAATGGATATCACCCATGTTCCTTCTTTTGGGCGCATGCAATATGTTCATGTAACCGTGGATACATATTCTCATCTCATTTTTGCCTCAGCTCACACAGGAGAAAGATTACGAGATGTTAAAAGTCATTGTCTCCAGGCTTTTGCCTACATGGGAGTTCCTAAAACTGTAAAAACTGATAATGGACCAGCCTATACTAGCACCGGCTTTGCCAAATTTTGTTCTGAGTTTTCAATTTCTCACAAAACGGGTATACCTTATAATCCTCAAGGACAAGCTATAGTGGAGCGAGCGCATCGCACGCTCAAAGCCTATTTGCATAAAACAAAAAAGGGGGAATATGGTTCCACCCCCAGAGATCATTTATCTTTTATTTTATACATTTTAAATTTTTTGACTGTTGATGCTCAATCTCATACCGCCGCTGACAGGCATTGGCGGCCAAATTCTTCCGGGATGCCTCATGTCAAACGGAAGAATCTATCAGATGGCACCTGGCATGGTCCAGATCCTGTACTGGTGTGGGGAAGAGGGGCTGTTTGTGTTTTCCCGCAGGATGCTGACAATCCAATATGGGTACCTGAGCGGCTGGTGCGTGCTGTGGATTTTCCTGTCCAGAAGCCTGAAGACAGGACAGAGCCGAGAGATCAAAGAGATTCTGGCTTGTCAACTGAAGAGTTGCGGGTTTCCTGAGGAGCTGGCTGCGGTGGTCCGAGTGCCAAGGATTGTTCCTCGCCCGTCTACCTATCTACCCTTCCCATAATATCGGCAGCCACAGCTGTTGCTGCCACAGCAGCTAAAGCTGCTGGATTTTTTCTTTAGTCAGTCAGTTGCTTCCTGCTAGCACAAAGGATACCTTCTCAGGGCAGGTTGCAAATGCCGTAGCCATTCAAATTGAGCTAAATTTACATATGAATATTGCAGTTAATTTTGCTCTTGGTTGTGGTTAAAGACCACTGCTAGATGTTACAGTAATAAGCTTATTGCTGTTGTTTACGGACCCTGAGGTGTACAATTTACAAATTGGCTCTTAAAATTATTCTAGTTAGCTATACCAGGGTTATTTTCACCAGTGCTGAGACCTTACTTAAAGGGCTCCAATTTGGGCAGAATTATTAAGAATTGAGCAAGCACAGTCTCCTTAAAGGATGCTTACATATGCTGGAGCATCATCTTCATGGTCATGATGCCAGAGCCAAAGGCAAGCTCAGGTCAATGTTGCCACGTGGCAAGTCCCCTTAGCTATTGCCCCAGAGAATCTTTCAGCACAAATCTGGCTGAACTCGGTGTTGGATGACTAGTGAGCCAAAGACGGGAAAGGCTTTTGGGGGGCTGCCTCAACCTAAGACAGGAAATGTGTTTTGACCTGGATGCTTTCCCATGACGGGTAAGGGGTATTGCCTGACGTCCAATGCCACCCAAGACAGGCCTAGTCATAATTTATACAAAAGGGGGACCTGTAGGGCCCTGGTCTCCCTTATTCCTGTGGTGCATTTGTGGGGACAGTTTATGATCAACTTACTAAGCTTCCTGTGTGTTTCTGTGCTATGCCTGCCCCGCCTGGTGGTTAGCTGCAGGGCATTCACTCCATTGATAATATGGTAATTTCCTACCTGCCTGGGTGGAGATCGTGGTTAGCTGCAGGGCATTCATTCCATTGATAATATGGTAATTTCCCACCTGCCTGGGCGGAGATCCTTGTGCTGCAGTCAGGTAGATAAAAACTCCCCCAACGCTGAATAAAGTGGCATTCGGCTGATCTCCTTCCGAATGACCCTGGTCTCTCTGTGTCTTCTTTTCAATCTCCAGGCCCTTGCCCGACTCGCGTTCGGTACAGTGGCGCGCGAACTGTACCGAGGGTGTAACACCAAATCGGGTGTTACACCTAGGTATAACCCCAGCAGCACAGACATTAAGGGCAACATTGAATAAATGGGACCTACTGAAACTGAGAAGCTTCTGTAAAGCAAAGGACACTGTCACTAAGACAAAAAGGCAACCCACTGACTTGGAGAAGATCTTCACCAACCCCGCAATAGACAAAGGTCTGATCTCCAAAATATATAAAGAACTCAAGAAACTAGACTTTAAAATGCTACTCAACCCAATTTAAAAATGGGGCACTGATCTGAACAGAGAATTCTCAACAGAAGATGTTCAAATGGCCAAAAGACACTTAAGGTCATGCTCAACCTCCTTAGCGATCAGGAAAATGCAAATCAAAACAACTTTGAGATATCATCTTACACCTGTCAGATTGGCTAAAATCAAAAATACCAATGATAGCCTCTGCTGGAGAGGTTGTGGAGGAAGGGGTTCCCTCATCCATTGCTGGTGGGAATGCAAACTTGTGCAACCACTTTGGAAGGCAGTATGGCGGTTTCTCAGGAAATTCGGGATCAACTTACCCCTGGACCCAGCAATACCACTCTTGGGAATATACCCAAGAGAGGCCTTATCATACAACAAAAGTATATGCTCTACAATGTTCATAGCAGCATTGTTTGTGATAGCCAGAACCTGGAAACAACCTAGATGCCCTTCAATGGAAGAATGGATGAAGAAAGTATGGAATTTATACATATTAGAGTACTACTCAGCAATAAAAAACAAGGACTTCATGAATTTTGCATACAAATGGATGGAAATAGAAAACACTATCCTGAGTGAGGTGAGCCAGACCCAAAAAGAGGAACATGGGATGTACTCACTCATATTTGGTTTCTAGCCATAAACTAAGGACATTGAGCTTATAATTAGTGATCCTAGAGAAGCTAAATAAGGAGAACCCAAAGAAAAACATATAGGCATCCTCCTGAATATTAACCTTCAGCAAGCAATGAAAGGAGACAGAGACAGAGACCCAAATTGGAGCACAGGACTGAAATCTCAAGGTCCAAATCAGGAGCAGAAGGAGAGAGAGCATGAGCAAGGAACTCAGGACCGCGAGGGGTGCACCCACACACTGAGACAAAGGGGATGTTCTATCGGGAACTCACCAAGGCCAGCTGGCCTGGGTCTGGAAAAGCCTGGGATAAAACCGGACTCTCTGAACATAGCGGACAATGAGGACTACTGAGAACTCAAGAACAATGGCAATGGGTTTCTGATCCTACTGCACGCACTGGCTTTGTGGGAGCCTAGGCAGTTTGGATGCTCAACTTACTAGACCTGGATGGAGGTGGGGGTTCCTTGGACTTCCCACAGGACAGGGAACCCTGATTGCTTTTCGGGCTGGGGGGAGACTTAATTGGGGGAGGGGGAGGGAAATGGGAGGCGGTGGCGGGGAAGAGACAGAAATCTTTAATAAATAAATAAATTAAAAAAAAATAAATAAAAATAAAAAAAATATACTTCAATAAAAAAAAATTTTCTCTTTGTTTGTATTTTACTATTTTCAACCCTGAGTTTGATTATTTCTTGCGATCTACTCCTCTTGAGTGTGATTAATTCTTTTGTTATTGTTCTAGAGCTTTCAGGTGTGTTGTGAAGTTGCTAGAATTAGATCTCTGTAGTTTTTTAATGTATTCACTAGCACTATGAACTTGCTTCTTAGCGCTGCTTTCCTTGTGTCCCATAAGTTTGGGTATATCATGTATTCATTTCCCTTGAGTTCTAGAAAGCCTTTAATTTCTTTATTTCTGTGTTGATCTATTTTTTTTAATGAGAAGATAGTTTCACATTTTCCATGAGTTTGTATGCTTTCTGTTGTTGTTGATCCAGCTGTAATTCATGGTGATCTGACAGGATGCAAGACATTATTTCAATTTTCTTGTATCTGTTGAGACTTGCTTTGTGTCTGAGTATATTATCAATTTTGGGAAAATTCCACGAGGCTTAGAGAAGAAGGCATATCCCTTTGTGCTAGGCTGACTGCAGGGCTCCTCTCCTCCTCAGCTCCCAGTAACCCAAGTCTCATCTCCAACTAAAAGGAACACCTACTGTGGTCTCCTTTCCCCTCTGAGGACACTTCCTTCAAATGTCAAAGATCCTCTGCTCCAACCTTCCTTCCCCCAACTCATCCCAGGAGCTCAGCCTCCAAACCAGCTGGCACTCATTCCTGTGATCACACCAGCTGTGTAGTCATGGAAACAGGTAAGCTAACTGAGGACCTTCACTACTCCTTCCTCTCCCTCGAACCCAATACCCCAGTCTCATCACTATCTCTGCAACAGAGCACCTGTTTTTCAGCTTTTCTTCCTCCTCTGCCACCATCTCCTGTGGATCCCACAGACGTTCCCCTCCCAGCCTCCTTACCCCACTTGTTCCTTTATCCCAGCCCCCAATTCCAGCAGACACTGCCTGATAACCCACAGGCTACTCCTGCCAGGTAAGCAGGTAGGTTGTGTATAGATTTTCCTTTCTCCTTCTGTCCCTCTAGATCCAATCCAGTCTCACCCCCAGTGCTATAGCCTACCTGTGAGTGACCTCTTTTTACTGTTTCTCCTCTCATTTAGTCTCAGAGGAGACTAAAGAAGCAGGTTCTTGTTGAACACTGATCTCCTCCCTCCTGTGAACTCCTTCAGACTCTCAGCCTAGCCCCATTCCTAAGAGTCAGCTTTCAATGATAAGAAATAAGTTTTACTGGGAAACCTCACTGACCACACATATTAGGTGCATAAAATTTCCTACCAGTTGGGGAAAGTCAGGTCGGCAGAAGGAAAGGTACCAGACATCATACAACAGGCTATTTTCCTCAAATCACACCTCTGAGGTATGAATCGAGGTAAGTGATGCTATTAGTTAGTACAATACCACTGTCTCCAGTTTAGAAACCAGAGCATGGCATCTCAGAGAGAATAGACACTTCATGGTCTATCAGAACAAACTAGTTGGTCTGGTACCACCCTGATGTTTTTTTTTTTTCTGTGTCATTTTTGGTTCTTTCTGCTAATTCATTTATTGTTTATGATTGTTGCATTTTTACACCCTCTGCCCCCCTGTCACTTGTCTTTACTATTATGATGTCATTGTTCCTCCTAAGCTCATCACATCCCAGTTTCCATACACTGGCTTGTTACTCTGTGGAGCCAATGCTAGCTGTGTAACTCAGAGACCTCTCTGTGAGGAACAATGTTCTTATTTGTCTTCAGGAAGACAGAGCAGAGCTTCTTAAACTCTTTCCACTTGTGGAAGCAGTTGTGCCCACTTCTGACTGTGAATTAAATGAATTGGCTCTTGAAAATGATTACATTCCTGTTCCTAGACCTGGGGAGTAACAGAAGTCTGACAGATTCTGCCCTTGTTCTTGAGAGACTTCCTGTATAATTACTGCATACACTGGAGCCTTCATATATATTTTTCTTTAAAAAAAGAAAAAAGAACCCAACAACATAATGAATAGAGGGGGGACTTGTAAATTAAGTTCTTTACAAATACAAGGCTTATTATTTGAATTCTCCACAATGCTAAAGAATAAAACTGATTTTAATGATGTAAAAAAAAATTTACTACCAGGCAGCAAACACCCATCACACTCTCCCATAGTCAGAATAAACAGTAACCAAGGTACAAACACCTACCCAAAGCAAAACAAATCCAGATATCAGTATTTAGACCTTTAATCATTCCAGTTCCAGATGCCTAGATGATTGTATGAAAATACAGTCAATAACATCCAAGCAAATATATCTCAACTAGAGCCCACCTATCCACCACAGCAGTGCCAGAATATTCCAACATAGTTAAAGCACAAGAAAAAGGTCTTAAAAGTTTGTATGAAGATGATAGAGGTCCTCAGAGATTAAATTAATAAATCCCTTAAAGAAATCCAGGAGAATCCAAACAGTGTGAGGAATGAACAAATCCCTTAAAACATTTAAATCACACAAAGAACAAGGGAAGTAAATGAGTAAGTTGTTCAAGACCTGAAAATAGAAATAGAATGAATAAAGACAACAAAAACTGAGGGTGGGAAATATCCTTCCTTTCCTATTCATAAGAATTCACTTTCCAGGGAAAGCACCATCTCATTGTCTCCATTCCCATGCTCCCAGTTCTGCTTGTATCACGGTTGGTCAGGTGGTTTTGTGATGGCCACTCAGGCCATAAAGCCAGCTGGACAAGGCTGAATAGACTTGCTGGCTCCATTGGAAGTTTCCTGAGATGCACATCCCATATGAACAGGATGGGGAAGGGCAAGAGGGGACGTCTGGGTCCCAAAGAGATGTCCTAGGAACATTGCCATTTGAATGGCAACTCAGATGGCCACTGGTTTATAGATGGAGAAACTGGAGGGCCAAAGGAAGGTCAGGCAGAGCCAGGACTCAAAGAAGAGTGCACCTTTCAGCCACTAAGATGTCAGGATCCCACAGAGACACCTCCTGACCTCTCAAAGAGGTCCATGATCAGGTGAGGATGTGTTTCCTTTAGAGCTTGGTAGACTTGGTCTTTGCTGGCCCTGTTCCAGGACCGACTGAGGCTGAAGAACTTCCGCATCTTGTCTTGGGTGGTGGCTTCAGCCCGCACTGCTCCATACTCCTCTTCACTCAGCACCAGACCATGCAGCTTGTCCAAGAGAGGGTCCACTGATGTCACTCGGGCCACCAGCTGCTCCCGATGCTGGTCCACGAAGTGTGGCAAGGCAGGAGCATCTAGGAGTGAAGACTGACACTGAGCACAGAAAGGGTCCTCCACGATTTTTTCCACTGTCTGCTCAGTTTTTGTTTTAATTTTTTTTTAACGTATTTCATCTGCATTGTGCACCTCTGGTTCCCTTCCTCCTCTGGGAAGTCAAGAGAAAAAATATTTGTATCCTTCCTGAGGCCAGTTATTAGTCTGACACTCTGCATAACTAAGAGGAAGGGTGTATGGTAAGGTGTTCAGGTTGGGAGTGGGTAGTATAGTAATGTATTATTTGTGTTTTAATAAACAAAGCTTGCCTGAAGATGAGTGAGAAAAGCAGTCATACTATTCAGCTATACAGGCCAGGGAATGGTGGCACACCTTTAATCGCAGGACTCGGGAGACAGAGGCAGAGGGTTCTCTGTTAGTTCTAGGCCAGCCTGGGCTACACAAGATTAAATCTGTCTTAAAGAGAAATAGAGCTCACACTCAGTTGATCCCTGAACTTGGGATAACATTTCTTTTTTAAATCCCAGCACTAGGGAGGTGGAGACAGGAGTGATATGGCTGGGTAGAGAAAGGAATATAAGGGGAAAGAGACAGGATCTCAGTGTACTGTGAAGTGTGGGTTGTGGAGTTTGGAAGTTTGTGGACAGGACCTCACCCCATTTCAGTCTGAGGTAGTGATGAGAGCCAGTAATTGTCCGCTTTGCTTTTCTGATCTTCAGGTTGAACCCCAATATCTGTCTCTGGGTATTTATTATTCGTGCTATAGGGTGGGGTTATGTTCAACATGGGAAGCCAAGAGGCATAAGAGAAACTCTGCCCTGGGGCAGGTACATGGCCTACCTGTCCTGGTAAGGTTTGCAAAGTGAGGCTCCCTCCTTTCTCACTGACCTTCTCTCAAGGATCAGATGATCTATCTGCGGAATACTATTGGCTTCTCTGGCTCTGTATAAGTGTTACTGACCTTTGTGGACTGTAGGGATCATGGGCTGTGCAGGCCTGAGGTCTCCTGGAAGAAAGGAGAGATGATCCTCTCTAATGATTCTTTAAAATAAAGTGGCAAAATGCTGAAATTCATGCAGAACCACTAGAGACATAGGATTTCCAAGGAAATTCTGAATAAAAAATGATTTTGTAGAAAACTTCATCACACTTCTTTCAAACCAATACTAGAGTCTTAGTAGTAAAAACAGCATGGTATTGACACAAAGAGATGTGCAGATCAATAGAATAGACTCGGAACCTAGATAAAAGTTTATTCAACCATACCTACCTTGACTTTGACAAAGAACCCAAAAATGTATTTGTATAAATGACAACCTGTTAAACAGATGGTCCTGTAAAACTACTTAGCACTGTATGCAAGAATTAAACTAGATGCCTAGATCACACCTTTAAAAAATTAACTATAAATGATCAAAGACCTTAATTTGTGCCCCAACACCCTGAAACTTATAGAACAAACATAGGCAGAACATTTCAACAAATCAGTATATGTTAGGATTGTGTGAATAAGATTCTGGTAGCACAGGAAATAAAACCAAAACTTGGCAAATTGGATATCAGAACACTCAAAAAGTTCTGTAGATCAAAGGAAACTTATTGAGTGAAGATGTAGTTAAGAATGGGTGAACAATTCCCAGGTAACATCTGACAGAATATTAGTAATAGGAATATATATGGATCAGAAAACCTAAATAGCAAGGAAATGGCACAATTCTGAGATTTGCCATAGGAGTAGCAGCAGAATTCTTAAAAGAGAAAACACATATGTGTACGAAACACTTAGAAATTAGAAAAATACAGGTTAAAATTTGTTATGATTTTCTCTCATTTTTAAATTAAAACAAACAAACAAACCCAGGTCTTTGAAGGTCTTAGGCCCTTAGAAAAACTACATTTACTGCCTACATAAAGGAACATGGTGTCAATTCTCTTGTAAATAGCAATGTTTATACCAGAGACAAAGGCTACTTTCAGTCTTCTCCAGAAAAGCCTCTCTTTGCTGTGAATGGAGGTGCCTGCAGATACCTACTGCTGTGCAGGATACTGAGACTAAGGGATGGTTGAGTACTAATCCCTATTAGTAGACAATTATATCACTCCTCGAGGATCTAGGAACATTGTGGAAGAAAAATTGGAAAGAATGTAGGGACAAAAGATATGGGGAAGGGCTGTGAAGATATGGAGAACATATGGAGAATATATAGATAAGAGGTTGTGGTCTCTTCTAAGCATGACATGACCATGGCCATCATGAACTCTTAGCACCTGCACCTACTGCCTCTGGACCCACACAAGTAGGGCCCTAGACATGGGGAAGCAGCTCACAGGGGCCGTGCTACTTAGGGCTTTACTACTGACAAATAATAGATTAAGGGAGAAGAGGGTGTATACAATCCATCTGTACCCACTGGTGAACTCACTTGCTTCCCTACTGGGAAGTTCAAAACCCTCAGGCACACAGAGGATCCTACTTAAACTCTGTAAGACACAAGCAATAATGAATATGGGGAGATGATTTGTAGAAAAGAAGAGGGGCTGGCAGGAGGTTAATAAGGTTTCTTTAGAATGGAATTCCTAGAATGCATTGTATGCATGTATAAAATTGCCAAAAGATGGGGCTGGAGAGATGGCTCAGAGGTTAAGAGCATTGCCTGCTCTTCCAAAGGTCCTGGGTTCAATTCCCAGCAACCACATGGTGGCTCACAACCATCTGTAATGGGGTCTGGTGCCCTCTTCTGGCCTGCAGACATACACACAGACATAATATTGTATACATAATAAATAAATAAAAATTAAAAATATTGCCAAGAGACAAAGGGATTTTAAGATTAAGAATCTCCTGATGGAAAAATCTCTTCCTTTTCACTGTTCACATTTAAATGTGAACTGTTACTAGTTGCTTTCTGCATCTCAAAATCTGTCATTTCTAGGGCACTGGGAGTAGAAATCACGATGCAGGACTGAGAAAATGGGGCGTAGGGTATGCAGTGGTTTGGATGTAACATGTTCTGTGATCATATGTTGAAAGGTTGGTTCTGCAGCGGTAATTGTCATGAGGACTGTGGTGTGATGAACGAACACACACACTAGTGCACTCATAATTGCATGGACCCTGAGAATGGTACTGGAAACCATGAGAGTGCACAGTTGGAGGAACTGGGACACTGGAGGCCCATCCTGGAATAGGCTTCCCACCTCCTCCTTCTCCTCCTTTTGGCCTCTCTCCCTCTCCTCTCCTCTGTCCCTGCTCCTCTTCTGTTCTCCTCTTATCTTTACCTTTTCCTGCTTCTCCCCCATTGCACTCACTCTAACTCTAACCTCCTGCTTTGGTTCTAGCAAAAGCCACATAACTGATCTGACTATTTCATGACACCAAGAATTAATGACAACACACCTTCCCAATTCATTGCCTTTTTCAACCTTTTGAGTATCTGGATCTAAACTAATTTTACCTGGATTCAGCAAGGCTTCCCATTTGAGATTTCCATTCTTCTTGTCTGTGATTTTCAGTTTAATCTCTGAATCCATGTGGCCAACATAGATCTCAGAGAAGAGCTGGGATTCCCTGGAGCTCCGGTAGCACAGCTCCAGTTCCTGAAGGGGGCAAGGACAGATTCTGTTTCAGAAGCCTCTACTCAAGAGAACAAGTGTTTTCCACACCCCTGTGCTTTCTTATTTTTGCACACCATAGTAGACTCTGGCTTAGACACTGTGTGTCTTTTGCAATGAGTTAACCTATAGCTTTGAATGCACATCTTTACTCAGAAGGCTGGAACATTGTGAAAGGGGACATAGAAAGAATGTAGCAACAGAAGATATGGAGAATGCTAATGGGCCCAGCTTAGCCCACATACTATTCCTTTTCTCATCACTCTGACAAAAATATAGCGGAAACAACTTAAGGGAGGGCTTATGTTGTTTAGTTTCATGATGGAAATGCATGTAAACTGGAGCTCTCTTATTTGTGGCAGGAGCTTGTGGCATAGCTTGTTATATATGATCAGGAATCCAAGTTTGAGGTGAGGAACAGGTTGAGGCTATAGCTCTCAAGGCCTTCCACTAGTGGCCTGCTTGTGATTGTTGGCCTCACATATTTGTTTCCACAACTCCCCAAACACTAGCAGTAACTGGGGATCAAGCGTTTAACATTTACACCTGTAGGAGACATTTCAGATTCAAATCACGATGAATGAGAGGTCATCCTGAAGTCCTTGACCCAGGATTTGCTGCACGGTAGGCTCTGCCCTTCTCTGTGCCATATTCAAACCAACTCCTCAGTTCACCAGACCTTCTGTGTGATCCCTTAAATTGCTTTCCACTTAACTTGGAAGGTTTCTTGCTCATCCTAAAGCCCAAATCATTTCTCCCCAATCTCAGTTTGCTGTAAATCCTTGTAATGTGCCCCAAATCCGGCATCTGATCCTGTAGAATAGCAAACCCCTGGATGCTTACCTTTGGAATGATTTCCAGGTTCTTGGAAGCAGACACTATGTATCGCGAGCCAATGCAAAGAGAGTCTACTGGGGGTGGCTTGTGTATTCGAACAAACTGAAACCTCATTTCTTGTTCATCAATGGCCTAGGGAACATTGCAGACAGAGACTTAAATAGATTTCAGTAATGCAACAGTTAACTGGTCTGAATAAGGTGTGTTGGTTGATCAGTACATTTTTGTGTGATGGGGTGATGTCAGCTCCAGGGAAACCTTCTGACTTGTATTCTGCCATATACATTGCAAATTATTGGCCTCTGTCAGGGTCATTGTGGAGACTGTGTCCCTGACAGAGAAGAAGGGAGTTGGTTTCATGTTGGATATGGAGAATTTCCATTCTTCTGATGGGTGGAAAGAGGCCATAGAAGGATGTGTAGAGATAAAGGGGTGTTAATGGCAGTTGAAGAACCTCTGTTGTGAGGGGGCCAAGAAGACTGCAGACTCATAATCTCCAGGGTTCCCCTTATAGAACTGTATCACACTCCATGTGGAGAATTTCTCCAAAGGGATAGCTATATTTTCAAGTATTCTGTCAATCCACCCTAGCCCCACATTTCTGGTCCTCAGTGTTACCTTCTGAATGGTCCAGTCATTGGGGATCAGGTAGAGATGAAGGGTGACATCCTGGAGATTGAGGTAATAGTAGATCAACGTGACAGAAGTGATGCGGATGAAATGTCTGACAGGAGGCATAATTCTTAGTAGAACTCCAATTGGGGAGAAGCTTGGGTTTTCCAAGACTGTGTAGCCCTGCTCCACTTTGTCTGGCAGTTCTAGGACCACCCCGTGTTCTTGAAAGTGGGCCACGTGGAACCAGGAAGTGTCCACCTGTCCCTCTGTGAAAGAACAGAATCAATGACAAGGATTTAGTGTTTCTACTGAACTGTGCTTGGCTGGAAAAAGAGCCACTAAGATGTGGAATGGCGGTGGTGCTTAGAATGAGAACTGGTGGCTGTATTTGGTGGAACTGCTTGAGAAGGAGTGGGAGGTGTGACACTGGAATGGGATTTGAGGTCTTTTCTCCTCCTCTTCCTCCTCCTCCTCCTCCTTCTCCTCCTCCTCCTCCTCTTCCTCCTCCTCCTCCTCCTCCTTCTCCTCCTCCTCCTCCTCCTCCTCCTCCTCCTCTTCCTCCTCCTCCTCCTCCTCTTCTTCTACTAAAAAAGAAGTTTTATTTGTTTCCAGTTTTATTTCTCTCTCTCTTCCTTGTCACTAAGGACGTGAGCTTTCAGCTCTGCTCCAGTGCTATGCCTGCCTGCTGCTGCCATGCCGTCTGCCATGATGGTCATGGACTCTTAACTCTGAAACTCTAACCATTCCCAAATCTTTTTTCTATAAGCTGCTTTGGTCATGAAGTATTTTCAGCTTTTGGTTATTTTTTGTTTAATTGAAAAGCCATTAACAAGAAAATCTTAAGTTTTATTAATTAATTCCCACTGAGAACATAGCAGATTAATAAAACATTTCCATACTATTGGTTCACCATGCTGTGAGGTGACTGTGATGTGTTACCATAGTGACTCGTGCAGATTACCACTCATTGGAGCAGCCTTGGCTTTGACCTGTCTTGCTGCTGGGGGAGCATTCACAGTACAATGGAAATTCTTCATGGTCTCATCCATGGATCCTACAATGTATACAGCCTCAGAGGCCATTGTTAGAGACTGTGCATCCATTAGGTTCTCTGAGGCGCTGCTATCACCAACCTCAGTGTCTTTGGAGTGTAGTGTCCACTAATGTGCTTGTTGCAGGATGGAGTTTGCTGTTATGAAAGAGACCAGGGATTCCTAACTTTGTTCACTGAAGACAAGTGGATGCATCTGTGGAAACATTAGTGTCAAATGTGAGCTTGATGAAATCCAGAATCACCTTAGATCCAGGCCTCAGGGCATGATAGAAAGAAACTATCTTGATTGGGTTAAAGATTTGGGAGGCCCTAACCACTGTGGGATCCATGGACTAGGATCCAGGGTTGTGTAAAATGGAGATGGTCATATGAGTACAAGCATTTAGTGGTTTCTCTTCCCTCTGTTGACAATTTTTTTTTGTGGTTTTTCGAGACAGGGTTTCTCTGTGGTTTTGGAGCCTGTCCTGGAACTAGCTCTTGTAGACCAGACTGGTCTCGAACTCACAGAGATCCGCTTGCCTCTGCCTCCCGAGTGCTGGGATTAAAGGCGTGCGCCACCACCGCCCGGCCTGTTGACAAAATTTATCAGGCATTGCAGGCTCAATGTTCTCAGATCTCCATGCCATGATGAACTATTCCTTTAAAGTGTGGGCCAAATAAATCTTTCTTCTAAGTTTCTTTATTTAGGTATTTTGTTTGAGCTACAAGTCTTTGATAACTTGTAAGCTTGGAAAGAAAATTGATACCAGGAGTTGGGTCATTGTTATAATGATCCTGGTCACATGGGTTTTAGGCATTTGGAAGAGTTTTGTGGCTAGAATGTGGAAGAGTTTGGTCCTTAGGACTAGGAAAGTCCTTCTATGCTGAAAGCAGAGCTTATGAGTACATTCTTTTGGAAGCAGGGAAGACAAGAATTCTGACAGAGGGGGTGGAGGCCAGTTCATGTCAATTTCAGAGAGGTGGAAGATTTCCATTGAAACTGTAAAAGGTGCCATTCATGAGACAGTTTGGCCAAGAATCTAGTTTCGGTGCATAAATGCCCTCAATATGTGTAAAGTTGAATTTAAATATAAAATGCTATTTGGCAGGAAAAATTCCAAGACATAAAACATTGACCCTGATTCAAAAAAGAAAAATCAGTTGTAAATATTAGAGATCAGCATCACTGCAGGGAAAGTACAGTGACAATAGGAAAGGTGTCCCGAGGGCAAAATCTCACTCTTCATGGGCTCACCTTGTGAACAATAAAATTAATTAAAGACAGAAAGCCTTAAGTGGTCGTGTTCCCTGTTCCACAAATGCAAATCCCAAGGAAGTGTTTCCCCATGATCAGCACATCATTTAGCTTAGGGCTAGGGTAATCATACCTCAAGCTATCAGCAGAACTCGACAGTGTCTTCCCTATAGTTTTTAGGCATGAAAGATGCTAGATTGATGGGTCATTGAGTCATGCTGTGCTGCAGGAAATCCTACAGCCAATACCCTTTATATTATCCACCCACTTGGGTGTGGCCTCTTCTATTATTTATGCCATGTAAAACATGCATCTGGCCTCTTTTCTGGCTGCAGGATTCAGTTCCTGTTCTCTGTTCCAGCAGAGGATTCTGATTTGTGAGTCTACCCCTAAATAATTAACATTTATTTATGTATTTATGTATTTATTTATTCTCGATTTTGAGCTAGTATGGGATTTTTTTTAAAGCATTCTTCTTGAATGCTGCAGAGTTTCAGATAGCAGTGAGGCCAGACAATGTGCCTGAATCAAAGAACTTCCAAGGATCCTGAGAGCTCATTCTATGTACCTTTGAAAATGAAGCCTAAGGTGGAATGGAAATCCGTGGATGTAGTAGAAGCCAGAACCACATATTATTTCTGCTCAAGAAAGTTTTAGGCAAGGAGTAGAGAGATGGTCTAAGGAGAGGCAATGTGTGCTTCATGTGATAGAACTGGAGGAGAACTGGAGGGTTGGAGCTACCTTTGTCCTTCGGAGACCAGTGAATGACATCATGAGCTCTATAGCTGGATATGAAGCTGTAGCATTTGGTGTTTATGCCAATGGGGGTTGTGTTGCTGTGGTCTGATAATTCCTTGGTGTGCCCTGTTTCTTCCATTTTGGCATGGAAATGTCTATTCTGTGTCATTGTATGGTGTGTCTGCTCATCACCTTTATAACAAGAACATCTTCTGCTGTGAGTTTGATTCTCCTAGTGTCTATGGTGGACTTATTCCTGTGCTCCTTGTAGCCAAAGAAGTAACTGACCTCAGTAGCCACTCGTACAACACCAGGTTCCTTGATGTTGTGTTTTCCTTTCTTAATCACAGTCTGGCTGTATAGTCTAATTTTCTCTTGCATTTCAAATTCAATTCTCTCAACCTCCAGAGATCTGTAGTAAAGGTTTCCATCATGAGACCTTACACAGGAAATCTTATATTTATTAAAATATCTTCTGAAGGAATCTTTGGTGATGACTGAGGTTGGGACAATTCATGAGTTCCCCTCTTTACTTAGGACACCAATATTCTGTGGTTCCAGTTCTCAAATGAAATCTGAAGACATCATTTTCTCCCTGCCTGTAGCAATGTAGTGGAGTGTTGGTAAACCTTGGGTACCAAATGATCCTTGTTATATTTCTTTCCAACAATGTCTTCACATTGTTCAATTTATTCTGTTTCCTGCTGGACTCTTGTGAGATATGCTGTGTAAGGAGCACTTATTAATCACCAGTTAATATAGCTACTGAGAATATCACTTTCCACTCAGGGTCTCCTTTAGTTAATATAAAATAAAGTATAAGGCTTGGAGACATGTGCCTCAAAGAAAATACATCATAGACAAAGGGATGACAAAACATCTCAGTGTCGTTGTTCACAACCTGCTCTGCCGTGCTAAGGAAGGCATAGACCTTTCCTCATCACCCAACACCCTACACTGTCCTATATGACCTCTCAAGTCCTCCATTTCCATCACCTTACTCCTTTTTTTGAGACAGGGTTTTTTCTGTAGCCCTGGCTGTCCTGGAACTCACTTTGCAGACCAAACTAGCCTCGACCTAATAGAGATCTGTCTGTTTCTACCTCCTGAACGCTTGGATCAAAGTCATGCACCATCACCGCCTGGCCTCCACCCTACTCCCTATCCTTCCCTTGGTTACCTTGGAGATCCACAAAGTGAGGGAGGTACACAGCAGCCACAGCTCCCCGCTGAGCCTTGATGTCAAACAGAGGCCCAGCCACCATGTGACTGTCCTGCAAGGGAGTCTTGTCCAGGTGTTGGCTCCAGGCACAGAATCCAATTTCGATGGTTGCTTCCCTTGTTACCACAAAGTGGAGTCCTATGTTGGCACAGTGGTAGTAACCAGCTACAGGGAACTGAACTCTAGAAGAGGGAAAGGCAGACACCAGTGAACACCAGCTCTGTTCACCTGCAGGATGCAGACCAGGTGAAGGGTTGGGGACACAACAGACTTAAGCCAGATGACGCTGAGTTCTGTTTCCTCTGTGGTCTGTAGGTGATCCCTGACTAAAGAAGTCATTTAACCCCAAACTGTTTCTTCATCTGTAAACAGGGGTAATGACAACACCATCTTCTAGACCTGAGAGTACTGAGTGTTCTAGAGTAAACCTACAGGTGACACACACCTGGAGCAGTTAGCTAGTCCTGTGATGATGATGATGATGATGATGATGATGGTGGTGGTGGTGGTGATGAAAGTGGTGTGTGTGTGTGTGTGTGTGTGTGTGTGTGTGTAGTTCTGGGGCTCAATGTAGGACCTTGTGCACACTAGGCAAGGGCTCTACCACTAAGGTACATCTTCCTTCATATTCTAGTGTTTATATTCCTTAAGAATATATTTCCCTAAAATAAGAGTCTATCTGCAATTATTAGTGGTAAATCCTTGGCCCTGAAACAATGCTTTACCAAGATCTTCAGAGATTTTCTTCCTGCCTGGTGACTGGTGGGTGGACAGGTGTCAGCTTCTGTGGGAGGAAGTTAAAGTGACAGTTTCTCCAGCGGAGACAGTGACTGTGACAATGTCGGAGGAGGATCCAGGTTATGTCGGATACCGTGACTGTGGGTATAGTCACTCATCACTCATGAGACTATAATTCTCAGAGGTCAGGGCTGCAGTATGCATCCTCATGTTCTTAGGTCCCAGTGGGTTTTTGGCACACAGTGGTTGTTAGTAAGCAGGAGTTGGAGGGAAATCTAAGAAACTGAAGAAACCAAATATAATGATCGCAGGGATGCTGCTTACACCATGAATAAAACAACCAGTCCACATTTCAGATAATGAGCAAAGTTGAGAACAGACCGTGTAGATGGAATGAAGGATTCAGGACAGCTCTGTTGATGTGGTAATGGTGTGCTGGTCATGGTAGACGAGGTCCTGTCTGAACTAAAATGGAGGCATAGAGATAGGGAAATGTATGTGGTAAAATCTCATGTCCTGGACTCACTCTACTGTGACAGTGATGACAAAGGAGGACTGTAAATAGTTTTTAAAGTGTGGAAAGTGTATTGGGAAAGTCACCTTTTTCTAGGCAGAGCTCACTCACCTGTACAGATTCCTCTCTCTGTCAATCACCTCTACAGCCACAGGTCCTGTAGGGCCCCAGAAGTCATCTTCAGTATCCTGTGCTTCCATGAGTCTGTGATCTGGAGAGGCAGGGGAAGATGGGTAAAAGGTCATTAGTGGTGTAAATGATGAACACCATTCCTCTAGAAAAGGCCAGACAGAGGTCAGTCTCATCTCCCCAGCTTTTCCCAGTGCTGGACCATGACTGAACTCTTTTCCAGGTTCTCTCGCCTAGGTATTAGTAGGAGGCATGCCTGAAGATTTTATCACTGCTCATCAGGCTACCTGCATGCTTTTCATTTACATATAATTGAATACATTAATATACATTATTTATAATAAACTATATATGTGTGTGTGTGTGTCTTTCTGCTGTGCTTCTTAAGCAACTATCCCACCATAATACCTGCCTGGATGCCAGCTGCATTGTTTCTTTCTTACTGGTCCATAAGTGTTGATTTTTCTAGTATGTCTCACGTGGCATGATAAAAAATAAAAGAAGATAGCTCATAATATGGTGAGCAGGGATAGGGAGATGACTCCCAGGCCATAGCAGCTAGGAATGAGACACAGAGCTCTGGTATAGAGCCGAATGCAAGTCACAGACTTGAGAATGGGGCATCAGCAGCCCACAAAGTCTGGGAAAGAAGCAAACAGTATTCCCTCTGGTTTCTAAGTGTGGAATGTCTTGCAAAGGGTGCTGCTCTTATTGGAGAGCCTGTACGGTTCCATCTCAAAGACAGGAATACAAATGACGACTACCTCCACAGCATCTGTTGCAGATAATTTGTTTTTGTTTTTGTTTTGTATATGACTGGGACAATCCACCAATGAAATCTCAGCAATATCTCTGCCTCAACAAGATCTTCACAGTGACAGAACTAGCTGACAGGCTAATGTGGCTGGGGGAGATCTCATAATGCCCCACTCCTAAATGAAAATCTATAATCATTCTTGCTAGCCCCATAATGGCTCCCTCAATCAAGATGTCTCTTTCCTTGTTCTCTGTCCCTCCCCCATCTTGATCATCCCATTTTTTTCTAGCTCTCCTTCCTGCTCCCTTTCTCCCCTCCAACTCCCCTTCTACTTTCCCTTTTCACCACACCCCATGCTCCCAATTTTGTCAGGAGATCTTGTCTATTTCCCCTTCCCAGGGGGAACTCATGTATGTTTCTCTTAGGGTTCTTCTTGTTACTTAGCTTCTCTGGGGTCTTAAACTATAGGTTCGTATCCTTTGCTTTACAGCTAGTAAATACCTATGAGTGGTTACACACCTTGTTCATCTTCCTGGGTCTGGGTTACCTCACTCAGGGCAGTTTTTCAGTTCCATCCACTTGCATGCAAATTTCAAGAGGTCATTGTTTTTTTTTTCTTTTAACCTCTGAGTAGTTCCCCACTGTTTAAATGTACCACATTTTCTTTATCAATTCTTAAGTTGAAGGTTAATTCCAGGTTCTGACTATTATGAATAATTCTGCTATGAACAGTACTTGCACTAGAGAAAGTCCCAAGAATTTATAAGGATGACCCCAGCCTAGTCTCCAACCAATTGTGGAGAGGGTACCCGAACTGGCCTTGCCCTGTAGTCAGACTGATGACTATCTTAAATGTTATCATAGAACCTACATCCAGCAACAGATGGAAGCAGATGCAATGAATCACATTAGAGCACTGGGCTGAGCTCCCAAAATCCAGTAGAAAAGAGGGAGAATTGAGAATATGAGCAAAGAAGACAAGACCCTGATGAGGACACCCTCTTATGTAACTTACCTGAGCTAATAATAAGCCTTCCAACTAAGGCCTTACAGCAAGGGAACCAGCATAGACCCTCTGAATGTGGGTAACAGTTGTATGGCTGGGGCAGACTGTGGGGCCACTGGCAGTGAGACTAGGATTTATTTCTACTGAGTGTTCTGACTCTTTGGAACCCATTCTCCCTGGAGGGATACCTTGCTCAGCCTAGATATAGTGGGAAGGGCCTTGGTCCTGCCTCAAAGCAATGTGTTAGATTTTGTTGACTTCTTATGGGAAGGCTTATCCTCTCTGAGGAGTGGATGGAGGGTGGAATGGGGAGTAGGAGGGAGAAGGTGCAGGGAGGAGGACGGGAGGGAGTGGGAAATGAATTTGGGCATGTAAAATGAGAAAAGATAGTTTAATAAAAGAAAACCTACAAGCAATTAATAGCTGGTAGGAGAGGGACAAAATCAGTCTTCTTAAGGAATAGTTTCCTAAAAGGCTATCTAGTCCGAAGTGGTCAACCTAGAACATATAAATGACCAACACCAAATGGATTCATCAAGTTCTCCTTATATATACATATGCATACATGTGTAAAAACACATGTAATTAACAATAGTACCTAAGAACAGCTCATGAATTTGAGACAGAGTTTGTTGGTGGGGAACAGGAGTTGTTGAAGCAGACAGAATTAGGGCTGGAAATGATGTAAATATAGTACTTGTGTATTAAATTCTAAAAACAATAAAGAAAGAAATGCTGACACGCTCCACAGATGCTCCTTCATTTGGTAATCATGATGCTCTGGGTCTGAACCCTTCACATACCTGATTGTGGTCTCTGTTGCTTGAATGAGGTCACTCTGTTACCCATTCCTTTTCCTTCCGGGTTCTTAGTAGGGATCATCACATGTGGTTTCCTACATATAGATATGTTCTCCTCAGATGTCAGGAGAAACCATGAAAACCAGGGCTGTGTACACAATATCCCAGCATAAAATCCAACTCATCTGAATTTGAACTCAGTTCCATGATTTTTCTCTGGGCCAGAACACTATAAAGTCTCCATCCTCCCAGGCATCCATGGTGCTAGAACACGGATCATCTCAACCACTGCTTTGCTTTGAGTGTGTTCCCCAGTGTTTATTCATTAGAAAGCTAATTCCCAGTGTTACAGTGTGACAGGATGAAGGATAAGACACAAGGAGGTCACGAGTGTCTGCTGTCATGAAGGGGTTAATGACATCATCACAGGAGTAGACTCCTGTGCCCTGACAGGACTTGTCACAAAAGCCACCTTGGTCTCTCACTCTCAGCCCTCCCAGCTGCACAATCAGAGGGAACAGAAAGAAGGATTCTTTAGATGCAGGGTCCATGCCCTGGCTCTTCCCTGTATCCAGAACTGGAAGAAGTAATCTCAATTCTTCATGTTAAGCACCAGTGTCAGACATTGTGTTATAGCCACATAAAACAAACAATCACTCACCTTGAATGCTAAGCACCTAGATAGTATCTTCTAAATCCCTCTACTTTCTGTTCACAACTCCCCTGCCCTCCACAGACTCCACCCTTGTCCCTGGATCGAGTGAACATGGTTCCTATCCTCTGCAGCATCCTCTGTCAGGTGTCCCTGCTTCTGATCTGGTCCCTTCTAGTTCATTTTCTACATAGAAGCTGAGCATAAATAAAGGGTGAGGATACTCCATCATGACCAAGGTGCTGAAACGACTGTTATTTCCTTTGGGGAGTAGCAGAAGGTTCTTAGGGTGGTTCATAGTTCCTGCTGTGGACCCTGTCCCCCTCCAGGCTTTCCTATGTCACCCTTTCCTGCTCAAATCTAGACCAGTGGCTTTCAAATCCCTGCTTTAAAGTGTCACCTGGACAGGCTGCTAAATCAGAAAGCTCACTGAAGAAAGCTGTTCCATCTGAGATTATGGAGTTTGGCCTGAGAACCTGCATTTCTGTGGAGGGCTCAGGTGATGTTGAGGCAGAGATGGTATCCACACGTGGTTTCTGTCCCTCATTGGAACTGCTCACTCTTTGCTTCCCTATCCCATGTTTCTTCCTGGATCTTTCTTCTTCTCCTATCAACCCCACAACTCTCATCTTTCAGAGCTCACCTTAGCCCATCTCAGCTTTGGATGAAGTCAGACAGACCACTTCTGCACTCATAGGGTTCCCAGTACAATTTCTTTGAACTGTGGGGAATCAAGTATCCCCTCTCATTGCTGGACTGAGATAATGAATGTTGAACGTGTCTGCCTTGTTATCCTGTTTCCTCAGATCCCCAAACAGTGAATGATGCACAGCGGGTCTTGCACAAATGTTTGTTCAATGAATGGATCACTATCCTATGTAGAGACCCTCCCTGTCACATGTGGCATGGCAGCTGGGATCTTGAGCACAGAAGGAATTCATGGTCATGACTGAAATTGACTAAACTGGGAGAGCATGGGGCTTCAACACAGACCCTGGGGATGGAAAATGACTTTCCAGCCCTGAGGCTCTATATCCCATAGTGCAATGTGTGTGTGTGTGTGTGTGTGTGTTTGTGTGTGTGTGACATTCATACACTCCTGTGTGTGAGTCTGAGTTTTAGGATTGGGACAGTGATACCCATGGTGGCTTTTGTTCCCTGAGAATTTCTGTATCTTTTGAAAGTGTAGTTTCTGTTTTCCTTGTTCCAGTATTTAGGTTTACTGTTGCCTACCATTGTCACACTTCCTGTGCCCAGAGGACTCACCTCTAACTCACCTTTCACATTCTTTTTTTCTGATCAAAGAAATTATGTAGGTGTGTTATATAATTCTATTTTTGCTAAAAGCTAAATGAAACCTCCCCACCACACAGAACCCTTCCTCACATTGGTTTCGGTGGTTCCTGGTTTCTTTTGACTCGGTTTGTCTTTCCCATCACCTCAGGATACCTGTCCCACCTCAGTCGTGGACCAGCCACATAGAGGCTGAGTTGACTAGTAGGAGTTCTGTGTCCACTCCTTACCATGTGCTGTGGATTATCAGCTGTGGATTCTCTGCCTGCAGGGCCCTGAGCTCCATAATCACTGTGTCACTGAGAGGGGCCATGTCCAGCCTGCAAGCACAAGAAGAAGCTCTATTTCCTGGGATTCACAAAAGAATCATGAAACCTCAGGGTCCCTGATCCTTGACACTGTTGTCTATAGATGGAGCAAGTGAGGAGCTTTATTAAGTTCATTCTTGAGCCAAATCCAATACAAAGGATAGAGAACAGCAGGCTTAACAAACATAGATATGTCCATGACAAAGTCCTAGTGGAACGTGGTCAGTATGCAGGGAGATCTGAAGCCAGGATGAGGACCTTTGGAACTTTCCAGAGCTGAAATGAGGGCTGGCCCTTTATACCCCTTCCCACAAATCAGTCACACTGGAAATAGACTCTCCCAGGGAAGGGAACATGGACATAGATGAGGGGACTCATATTGAAAAAGGGTCACAAAGTTGCTAGCAGCATTCCCAGTGGATGGAGTTCATGGCCATATCCCCATAGGCATTCTGGACAGAGGACCACCTCAGGCTCCTGTAGTGAAACCCCATGACCCTCCAGGGCTTCAACCACATTCTGGTCTAGAGCTTTCTCCAACTCTTCCTTTGCCTAGACTGCTGTCTCCAGGTTGGCCCAACCAAAGCCTATTTCTCTATCAGGCCTAGGGAAAGCACTCATGGGCCATCCAATAATGCAGGCTCTCTTACAATAATACATTCTCACAATATGTTGACTCCATAGCGTTCAGCAGAGTTTGGCAATGGTGTCATGGGCTGGTGGGTGATCTTTATCTGTCTCTTCCCACATAGCTTTAGCAGGAGAGAGCCACGCGTGTTTGTGATAGTATCCCTAGGTACTGGACAAGTGCTTAGCACAGAGGGTCCTGATATGGATGCAAGCACATATGTATTCATGAATGATAAATGATTGAATCACTGTCCTGGAGGAAGGCAAGGGAGTCTGGTAAGGTAACAGCCTTGCTAATACACATGACTGCACAGTGCCCAGCTACCTACCGGGTATTTGTTTCTACATATGTACACTTTATGTCATCAGAATCCATGAAGTGGGTATTCCACCTGATATATGAGGAAACTGAATTTTACAGACTACGGTGACTTGCCCAGGTCTCAGGTATAAGCGGCACAGCTGGTCAGGAGCCACTCTGACTATGCATCCCCCTCCCACTTCTTTTCCATATCCGGTATTTTTCACTCCCTCATGTTCCTTCTTTTGCCCTGCCTAGAATGGAAATCCTGGGTTTTACTTACCGTAGGATTCTGAGTTTGCAGGCAGGATTCCTGAGGCCCTTACACAGCTGCCTCACACCACAGTCTCCCAGGTCATTCAGCTGCAGGTCTAGCTTAGTCAGGCTGGAGCTACATGGGAGTACTGAGGCCAGGTCCTCACAGTGGCTGGATGTGAGGCCACAGTTGACAAGCCTGCATGGGAGATGCTCACCATCAGATTCTCCAGGGATCACTGCTCTTGGGAACTGTGCTATGGTCTCCCGTTGTGAGCCCTGGCATGTGGTGTTAGCATTGCTTAGCTTTTCTAGTGCCTTTTCTCCTCTGGGCGATAATCCCATGCTTCCCACAGCTGAGCTGCAGAATCATGGAGCACAGGTTGAGACCCACAGCTCTGCTGTGACTGGCCATGACAGACCTCCGTGAGACCCAGGACAGCTTACCAGTGTATTTCAAAAGATATCTGAAGTGACATTCACCAGCCAAAGAATAAGGACATGACTCACTTGTTATGGGATATCTTAGTAAAGATGGAGTCCATAGAAACAGAGCAGAAGGCTGGTTACAAGGAAGAGAGCAGGAAGAAATGGGGATGCCATTCCCTGGCTGGTTTTAGCTTTCTCCCCTCTGCTTTATTTAGCCACCTCCTCTGTGCTCTTCAGCTCACCTGCAGCCACTTCCTCGGTATGTTTGCTCCACTGGAGCCCTCATGGGCCTGTTGTTAGCAATAGTTAGTGGGGGTCCCTGGAGAATATCAGTTTTTCATGATCTCTAAGAATACAATACATTTTCCATTTCTTTATCATAACATTTAGGCGTCTGTTACAGTTGTGGGCAAGAGGATGAATATGTGATTAAAAGAAAGCCTCACTGTAGGTCCAGCTTTTGCCTTTGCTTTCTGCCATCCATCTCTGCTTCAGGGAAGAACCCAGGCCAGACTCACCATAATGTCCTTAGTTGGCATCCAGGGCATCTCAGTGTCCTACAGAGGCTCTGCACTGCACAGTAGCTCAGTGGATTTCCACGTAGGTCGAGCACCTTCAGACTTCCTGTGAACTCAAGAGTGGAGAAGAATATCTGCCAACTGGCATTAGTGATTGGAGTCCATCTGGACCTGAGGGAGAGAGATATTTGGTAGATGTGATTCATGTGTGCATGGTCTTACGTGCACAGCCTCACAGGGCAGAGTAGGTTTCTATCTGTCTGAGCACCAGGACTCAATATGCTATCCCAGGATTCACCAGCTTCTACCTGCTCCTTTGCTCTAAGATCTGGATCCTTTCCTGTGTGGTTCCTCATCTACATCCTTATCATAGCATTCAGTGTTCCCATTTTGTGTCTGTTTCTGAGTCAGTCTAGTTGTGTTGGTGCCATTGTCAAAGGAGCAGCAGATTATGGTTAATATTTAAGCTGCCAACCTACCAGAAGGAAATTCTCTACAGCGAAACCTCATTAGGCCAAGTCACGAGGCTACAGAAACTGGAATATCTTTTGCCTCTGTCTGTAAATTCACATATGCTATTGTAAATTTCCCTGCACCACAGTGTTTATCTTATGAATAAATTCTGACTTACTGGGCATTTACATCTCTGGATTGTCCTGAAGAATACTCATCCTTAAGCTGAATTGCCTAATTGATATCAGTAATTTTAGCTTATAAGAGTTTTAATGAGATTGGGGTGAGTTTCTGACCCCACGGCGCCAACCCGGGACAGGGATCTCAGAAGTTCCTCAACCCCCTATCCTTCTTGGGCTCTCTGCAGGGCCTCTACTCCCTGCATACTGCCTCTTTCTTCCTTTCCCACCCAGCTTGCATCCAGAACCCTCCCCACTTCGGCCCACCTGCCCTCTTTGGGCACATAACATCACCCAGGTCAGCCTGTCTGGGCGCTGGGTCCGAATCCTCAGGGCAACCAAGAGGGCGGGAGTTCCTTTGTTTCTTTTTCTTTTTCTTTTTCTTTTTTTTTGTTTAAACAAGAATTTTTTTTTATTGAGAAAAGGAAAAATAGTTTCCCCCTCCTCCCACCCTTCTCCCCCTCCCCCTACTTCTCTCCCCCTCCCTCTCCAGTCCAAAGAGCAGTCAGGGTTCCCTCCCCTGTGGAAAGTCCAAGGACCTTCCCCCTCTGTCCATGTCTAGGAAGGTGAACATCCAAACTGGCTAGGGTCCCACAAAGCCAGAACATTATGTAGGATCAAAACCCCGTGCCATTGTCCTTGGCTTCTCATCAGCCCTCATTGTTCGCCATGTTCAGAGAGTCCGGTTTTATCCCATGCTTTTTCAGTCATAGTCCAGCTGGCCTTGGTCAGCTCCCAATAGATCAGCCCCACTGTCTCAGTGGGTGGGTGCACCCCTTGTGGTCCTGTCTTCCTTGCTCATCTTCTCCCTCCTTCTGCTCCTCATTGGGACCTTGGGAGCTCAGTCCAGTGCTCCAGTGTGGGTCTCTGTCTCTATCTCCATCCATCACCAGATGAAAGTTCTATGGTGATATGCAAGATATTCATCAGTATTGCTATAGGATAGGGTCGTTTCAGGTTCCGTATCCTCATCTGCCCAAGGAACTAACTGGGGACATCGCCTTGTGCTCCTGGGAGCCACTCTAGCCTGACTGCACCAAGCAAGGTAGGCGCTTTGTTTATGAGCTACCCAACCAGCATGGAGACCTGATCTCGGCACCAGGAGAGCCAGCATTGGGGAGAGCCATCATTGGGCATGGAGATCTGATGTCGGTACCAGGAGAGCCATCACTGGGGAGAGCCATCACTGGGAAGATACATCTGTAGGCAAGAGACCTGATCCTGTAAAAGAAGATCCATAGGGGAGCATTTGGAGGAAGAGATGGGCAGGCGCCAATACAAGAATTCACCCAACAATCTGAAAAGCAACATGAAGCCACCAGAAACCAGCAACCTCACAACAGGAGGACATGAAGACCTTAATCAAGAAGAAGTAGAAAAGATTGACTTCATGAAAGTGATTGACGCCCTTAAACAGCATGTAAAGAACGCCTTTATAGAAATGGATGAGAAATATAACAGAAAGTTTGAAGAATTGAATAAATCAGTGAATGATACCCTAGAAAACCAAGGAAAAACAATCAAACAGATAATGGAAACGGTTCAAGACTTGAAAACTGAAATGGAGGCAAAGAAGAAATCACAAACAGAGGGCCGACTGGACATGAAAAATTTAAGTAAATAAACAGAGACTACAGAAACAAGCATAACCAACAGAATACAAGAGTTAGAAGAAAGAATCTCAGATTCTGAAAATACCATAGAGAAAATAAACACACTGATCAAAGAAAACAGCATGTCCAACAAACTCTCATCACAAAACATTCAGGAAATCTGGGACACAATAAAAAGACGGAACCTAAGAATAATAGGAGTAGAAGAAGGAGAAGGAGTGCAGATCAAAGGTCCAGAAAATATATTTAATAAAATTATAGAAGAAAACTTTCCCAACCTAAAGAAAGATATACATATGAAGGTTCAAGAAGCATACAGAACACCAAATAGGCTGGATCAAAAAAAAACATCCCCTCGCCATATAATAATCAAAACACAAAGCATACAGAATAAAGAAAGAATATTAAGAGCTGCAAAGGACAAAAGGCCAAGTTACTTATAAAGGTAAACCTATCAGACTTACACCACACTTCCCCATGGAAACCATGAAAGCAAGAAGGTCCTGGATAGATGTGCTGCAGAAACTGAGAGACCATGGATGCAAGCCCAGACTACTATACCCAGCCAAGCTTTCGTTCACTATAAATGGAGAAAAAAAAATTTTCCAGGATAAAAACCAATTTAAACAATACGTAGCCACAAATCCAGCCTTACAGAAAGTAATAGAAGGAAAATCACTAACCAAGGAGTCCAACAATGACCACAATAACTCAGACATCTAGAGACCCTTCACCAACACTACTCAAAGAAGGGAAACACACAAACTCTATGACTAAAAAAGTGACCGGAGTTAACAACCACTGGTCATTAATATCACTTAATGTCAATGGACTCAACTCACCTATAAAAAGGCACAGGCTAAGAGATTGGATACGAAAACAGGACCCAACATTCTGCTGTTTACAAGAAACACACCTCAACCACAAAGACAGGCACCTACTCAGAGTAAAGGGCTGGGAAAAGGCTTATCAAGCAAATGGACCTAAGAAACAAGCAGGTGTGGCCATACTAATCTCTAACAAAGTTGACTTCAAACTTAAATCAATCAGAAGAGATGGAGAGGGGCATTTTATACTCATAACAGGAACAGTTCATCAGGATAAAGTCTCAATCCTGAATATCTATGCCCCTAATATAAAAGCACCCACGTACATAAGAGAAACATTGCTAAAACTCAAGGCAGCCATCAAACCGCACACACTAATAGTAGAAGACTTCAACACTCTTCTTTCACCAATGGACAGGTCAATCAGACAGAAACCTAACAGAGAAATAAGAGAATTAATGGAGGTATTGAAACAAATGGACTTAACAGACATCTATAGAACATTCCACCCAAATAGGAAAGAATACACCTTCTTCTCTGCAGCTCATGGAACCTTCTCGAAAATCGACACATACTTGGTAACAAAGCAAACATCCACAGTTACAAAAAAATGTTAGTAACCACCCGTGTCTTATCAGATCACCTTGGATTAAAGTTAGAATTCAACAACAATGCTACCCCCAGAAAGCCTACAAATTCAAGGAAACTGAACAGTCAACTACGGAACCACACCTGGGTCAAGGAAGAAATCAATAAAGAAATTAAAGTCTTCCTTGAATTCAATGAAAATAAAGAAACAACATACTCGAACTTATGGGACGCTATGAAAGCAGTCCTAAGAGGTAAGTTCATAGCACTAAGTGCCCACTTAAAGAAAACAGAAAAAGCTCACATTGGAGACTTAACAGCCCACCTGAAAGCTCTAGAAAAAAAAGAAGCAGACTCACCTAGGAGGAGTAGAAGACTGGAAATAATCAAACTGAGGGCTGAAATCAACAAAACAGTAAAACAGAAAACAATACAAAGAATCAATGAAACAAAAAGCTGGTTCCTGGAGAAAATCAACAAGATTGACAAACCCCTATCCAAACTAATCAAAAGGCAGAGAGCGAATTTGCAAATTAATAAGATCAGAAATGAAAAGGGGGACATAACCACAGACACAGAGGAAATTCAGAGAATCATTAGATCTTACTACAAAAGCCTGTATAACACAAAACTGGAAAATGTATAGGAAATGGACACTTTTTTAGATAAGTAACATATACCAAAGTTAAACCAGGACCAGGTGAACAATCTAAATAGAACTGTTAGTAGCGAAGAATTAGAAGCGATTATCAAAAACCTCCCTACCAAAAAAAGCCCAGGACCAGATGGTTTCAATGCAGAATTCTACCAGAACTTCCAAGAAGACCTTATACCTATACTCCTTAGTGTATTTCACAATATAGAAACAGAAGAGTCATTGCCAAATTCCTTTTATGAAGCTACAGTTACTCTGATACCAAAACTGCACAAAGACTCAACCAAGAAAGAAAATTATAGGCCAATCTCACTCATGAACATCGACGCAAAAATCCTCAACAAAATACTGAAAACCGAATCCAAGAACACATTAGAAAAATTATCCATTATGATCAAGTAGGCTTCATCTCAGAGATGCAGGGCTGGTTCAACATACGAAAATCTATCAATGTAATCCATCATATAAATAAACTGAAAGAAAAAAACCATATGATCATTTCATTAGATGCTGAAAAAGCATTTGACAAAATTCAACATCCCTTTATGATAAAAGTATTGGAGAGATTAGGGATACAAGGGTCATACCTAAATATAATAAAAGCTACATACAGCAAGCCGACAGCTAACATCAAATTAAACGGAGAAAACTCAGAGCCATCCCACTAAACTCAGGAACACGACAAGGCTGTCGACTCTCACCATACCTCTTCAATATAGTGCTGGAAGTTCTAGCAATAGCAATAAGACAACATAAGGGAATCAAGGGGATTCGAATTGGAAAGGAAGAAGTGAAACTTTCGTTATTTGCAGATAATATGATAGTGTACATAAGCGACCCCAAAAACTCCACCAAAGAACTCCTAAAGCTGATAAACAGCTTTAGTAATGTGGCAGGATACAAGATCAACTCCAAAAAATCAGTCGCCCTCTTATACACAAAGGATATGGAAGCAGAGAGGGAAATCAGAGAAGCTTCTCCATTCACGATAGCCACAAACAGCATAAAATATCTTGGGGTAACTCTAACCAAGAAAGTGAAAGATCTATTTGACAAGAACTTTAAGGCATTGAAGAAAGAAATTGAGGAGGATACCAGAAAATGTAAGGGCCTCCCTTGCTCTTGGATTGGGAGGATCAACATAGTAAAAATGGCAATTCTACCAAAGGCGATTTATGGATTCAATGCAATCCCCATCACGGTCCCATCAAAATTCTTCACAGATGTTGAGAGGACAATAATCAACTTTATATGGAAAAACAAAAAACCCAGGATAGCCAAAACAATCCTATACAATAAAGGATCCTCTGGAGGCATTACCATCCCTGACTTCAAACTCTGTTACAGAGCTACAGTGATGAAAACAGTGTGGTACTGGCATAAAAACAGAGAAGTCGACCAATGGAATCGTATAGAAGACCCGAATTTTAACCCACAAACCTATGATCACCTCATTTTCGATAAAGGAGCTAAAAGTATACAATGGAAGAAAGAAAGCATCTTCAACAAATGGTGCTGGCATAACTGGATGTCAACCTGTAGAAGAATGAAAATTGACCCATATCTATCACCATGCACAAAACTCAAGTCCAAATGGATTAAAGACCTCAATATCAGTCTGAACACACTGACCAGATAGAAGAGAAAGTGGTAATTACCCTACAACAGATGGGCACAGGAGATCGCTTCCTAGGTATAACCCCAGCAGCACAGACATTAAAGGCAACATTGAGTAAATGGGACCTACTAAAACTGAGAAGCTTCTATAAAGCAAAGGACACTGTCACTAAGACAAAAAGGCAACCTACTGACTGGGAGAAGATCTTCACCAACCCCGCAACAGACAAAGGTCTGATCTCCAAAATATATAGAGAACTCAGGAAACTAGACTTTAAAATGCTAATTAACCCAATTAAAAAATGGGGCACTGATCTGAACAGAGAATTCTCAACAGAAGAAGTTTAAATGGCCAAAAGACACTTAAGGTCATGCTCAACCTCCTTAGCAATCAGGGAAATGCAAATCAAGACAACTTTGAGATATCATCTTACACCTCTCAGAATGGCTAAAATAAAAAACACCAATGATAGCCTTTGCTGGAGAGGCTGTGGAGGAAGGGGTACCCTCATCCATTGCTGGTGGGATTGCAATCTTGTGCAACCACTTTGGAAATCAGTGTTTCGGTTTCTCAGGAAATTCGGGATCAACCTACCCCTGGACCCAGCAACACCGCTCTTGGGCATATACCCAAGAGATGCCCTATCATATGACAAAAGCATTTGTTCATCTATGTTCATAGCAGTATTTTTTGTAATAGCCAGAACCTGGAAACAACCTAGATGCCCTTCAATGGAAGAATGGATGAAGAAAGTGTGGAATATATACACATTAGAGTACTATGCTGTGGTAAAAAACAATGACTTCTCGAATTTTGTATGCAAATGGGTGGAAATAGAAAACACTATACTGAGTGAGGTAACCCAGACCCAAAGAGATGAACATGGTTCACTCATAATTGGTTTCTAGCCATAAATAAGGGTCACAGAGTCTACAATTGGTGAACCTAAAGAAGCTAAGTAAGAAGGTGTACCCAAGGAAAAACACATAGTTATCCTCTTGGCTATGGGAAGTAGACAAAATTGCCGGGGAGAAAATTGGGATCTTGGGGGTGGGGTCGGATGGGGGTTAGGGGAAATGGGGAGAGAAAAGGGAGAAGGGGAGGATGGGGGGAACTTGGGGAAAAAGGAGGATTGGGATAAAGGAAGGTTGGATAGGGGAGCACGGAAGCACAATTCTTAGTTAAGGGAGCCACCTTAGGGTTGGCAAGAGACTTGAACCTAGAGTGGCTCCCAGGAGCCCATGGCGATGTCCCCAGTTAGTGCATTGGGCAGCTGAGGATACGGAACCTGAAATGACCCTATCCTATAGCAATACTGATGAATATCTTGCATATCACCATAGAACCTTCATCTGGTGATGGATGGAGATAGAGACAGAGACCCACACTGGAGCACTGGACTGAGCTTCCAAGGTCCCAATGAGGAGCAGAAGGAGGGAGAAGATGAACAATGAAGTAGGGACCACGAGGGGTGCACCCACCCACTGAGACAGTGGGGCTGATCTATTGGGAGCTCACCAAGGCCAGCTGGACTGTGACTGAAAAAAGCATGGGATAAAACCAGACTCTCTGAACATGGCCAACAATGAGGGCTGCTGAGAAGCCAGGGACAATGGCACGGGGTTTTGATCCTACATAATGTTCTGGCTTTGTGGGATCCTAGCCAGTTTGAATGTTCACCTTCCTAGATATGGAAGGAGGGGGGAGGACCTTGGACTTTCCACAGGGGAGGGAACCCTGACTGCTCTTTGGACTGGAGAGGAAGGGGGAGAGTAGTAGAGGGAGGGGGAGAAAGGTGGGAGGAGGGGGAGGGAAATGGGAGTCTGGGAGGAGGCGGAAACTTGTTTTTTTTTTTTCCTGTTCTAATAAAAAAAAGAGTTTTAATGAATAAAAATGCATGCAAAAATGATACACAGCCAATGCCTATAAAAATAACTCAATTTTCCCCAACGGCTAGAACAGCTGTGCAATAGCTTCAGAATGCTTTAGATTAGATCAGGTGCCTTGTTAATGGTTTTTAAGATAAACTATTTCCAGAAAGGCAATCTTGTCTACAAAGACATATAGCCAATCTTCTGATTTGTTGAACTAAGGTTAAAAGTGCAGAGCAACCTAAATGCTGCATGCAGTATCTTTGCTAGGTCTGACTGGTAACCTAGGACAGTGATTAACTCTCCTCATACGTTCCTAACCTCAGTTTTCTGACATGGGCATGTACCCTGAAGACTCAAAGTTTAGTCAACTAACTATTTTTTATATACAGAAAATAAGTTGACTTCATAGTCCTGAGAAAGAGTTATAAATTTCCATTTTCTTGTTTTAAAGACACACAGAAGATAGAAAATACATTTTAAAATTTAAAATGGTTTAGCATCACTATTGCCTTGTTAAATGCCAATTGACATAATATTGACAGATTTATGGTAATCTGAGCCCAAACCACAAACTTACAACTGACTCAAAGAATGCAGAGAATCAACACTGCACTCTCTGATTCTGAGATAATCCAATATTTACAATTCCTGATGGCAGAATATTACTTCAAAATGCTTTCCTAGTCATGAGTCAGTGTAAATTGCCGTTCCCTTCCTGGGAGAATACAGGGCAGAAGGTCGAAGCAGCAAATACACTCATATAGGTTCTAAGTACCCAATTTTGTTGTTTTCTTTGACTCTCCAGCACTTTATGATTATGACTCCTTTAAAATCCCTTATAAGATTACCTCTCGACAGGTAATTATGTGACTGATCCTTTCTTTGCAGCTGTAAGTTACAGTCCACCAATGAAGAAGCTAACTGAAGAAAAAACTGCTTCTTCCTTGCTCCGTGACAAGTTATTTAGATTTACTGCATGTCAGTTGTCAGGGCGACTCTAATTTTAATAATTTACTTAAGAAATGGTATATGACCTTTAAATCTAACTCCTATATTGCCTGAAAGGTTTTGTGGAATATCATGAGAGGAAAAACTTTAGAGAAAAATCTTAAGAGAATATAGAAAGGAAACTATCAGGAAAGTATATGTGTGTTTCTTTCCCCCAAAACCTTCAGATAGAAAAGTCTTTATGCACTGACTCCTGTATTTCCTTCGATACCCTGGGCAGCCTAGGAGTTGATTCTTCTCTAGACTGCAGTATAAGTGCTCCACAGGGTGTGAACAGGTGGCTAGTATCTTCTCTTTTTTATCTACAGTACTCAGCACAGGCCCTGGTACAAAGGGGCACTTCAGAGAGTCTTTTCCTTTTGATGTCAATGTATCTGATTTCATTTGGAGCAGAATACTAGAGTCTCATAAAGGAAAACTGGAAAGAGGAGATGGGAAGAGAGCTCAGGAGAGGTGGTTGAGAATGATTCTATTGTGGGATGTTGAGCATGGTCATAAACTCTACAGATGTGCTGGTTCACATGTCACCATATCATTTTAAGAGAAAGGGGAGAGGAGAAATAGATAAATCGACAGAAAGATAGATAGATAAATAGATAGATGGAGATAGGGAGTGACAGAGACACACAGTGAGACAGAGAATGATAGGCAGAGATAAACTCACAGATATATAGAGAGATAAATTGACAGAAACACCACAGAGACAGACAGGCAGGCAGGGAGAGAGAGAGAGAGAGAGAGAGAGAGAGAGAGAGAGAGAGAGAGAGAGGAAGAAGAAGAAGAAAAAGAAGAAGAAAAAAAGAAGAAGAAGAAGAAGAAGAAGAAGAAGAAGAAGAAGAAGAAGAAGAAGAAGAAAAAGAAGAAGGAGGAGGAGGAAGAGAAAAAGAAGAAGAAAAAGGAGAAGAGAAGAAGAAGAAGAAGAAGAAGAAGAAGAAGAAGAAGAAGAAGAAGAAGAAGAAGAAGAAGAAGAAGAAGAAGAAGAGCATGCATGTAAGGGATTCCTTTAATGTCACTAACTAATCATACAAAGCCAGGAGAACCATAGATTTTTAACCAGCCTTAGTTACAAACTGCAAAGGACTGGGAATAGCTAATTATCTGTTTTTTGCAGTATTTCATCCCTAATACTGTCAACAAAACAAGGCAAGAAACTCAAAATAAAACCACAAGTCTCAAAACACAAATTAAAGGTGGCCAACTTTGACTGAAGCAGAAAGTATTGGATGCTTTCTTTTGCTTTTACAAAACTAAAGAACGTTAAGGATACCAAACACTGAAATTTAAAGGATGGTGTTTTTTTTAAAAAAAAAAGTTTAATTAATTAATTAATTAATTTTGATTTTGAGGCAAGATTTCTCTGTGGAACAGTTCTTGCTGTCCTGGAATTCTCTTTGTAGACCAAGTAGACCTTGAACTCATAAGAGATCTGCCTTCCACTGCCTCTCAAGTGCTGGAATTAAAGGCATGCATCACCACTGCCTGACTCCTTATATTTTACTTTATGTGTTGTTGGGGGAAGTATGTCGCCGTGGGGGCAGGCTTTAAGGGTTCCTTGGCTCAGGATACCACTGAAGGTGTCAATCAACTTTATATACTGTGGCCAGTATATAAAGATATAGCCCGCACCACATCTCCCTGCACACTCCATGGTTCCCACCATGATGATAATAGACTGAATCTCTGAAACTGTTAGCGAGCCTTCTTTATTAAATATTTATTTTATAAGAGTTACTGTGGCCTGGATGCAAGCCACGACTACTATACCACGCAAAGTTTTTAATCACCATCAAAGGATAAAACAAGATATTCCATGACAAAACCAGATTTAAACAATACCTATCCACATATCCAGCCCTACAGAAAGTACTACAAGGAAAACTCCAACCCAAGGAAGCTAACTGCACCCACAAAACCACTGGCAACAGATAACCTCACAACAGCAAACCCCAAAGAAGGAAAATGCATAAACACTACCACCAAAAGTTAACAGGAATTAGCGATCACTGGTCATTAATATCTCTTAATATCAATGGACTCAATTAACATATAATAAAAGACACAGGCTAATAAATGGGTACGAAAGCAGAATGTATCCTTCAGCTATATACAAGAAACAAACCTCAACCTCAAAGACAGACATTACCTCAAAGTAAAGGGTTGGAAAAAGATTTTCTAATCAAATGGACCTAAGAAACAAACAAGTGTAATTATCCTAATATCTAACAAAATAGATTTCTGTTGACAGAGGTTTGCTTCTGTTCCACCCAGTCCCACAGTCATTCAATCCCAAAGAAACACACAGAGGCCTACATTAATTATAGACTGGTTGGCCTATTAGCTCAAGATTTCTTATTAACTAACTGTTACATCTTACATTAACCCATAATTCTTTTCTGTGTTAGCCACTTGCCTTGATACCTTTTATCAGCAATTTATTCTCATGTTGCTTACTCTGTGTGTCTGGGTGATGACTGCAGACTGATCCTTTCCTCTTTCCAGAATTCTCCTGTTCTGGTCGCCCTGCCTATACTTCCTGCCTGGCTACTGGCAAATCAGCATTTTATTTTATTTTTGCATTTTTTAAAATTTATTTTATTGAGCTCTACATTTTTCTCTGCTCTCCTCCCTGCCTCTCCCCTTCCCTTCAACTCTCTCCCATGGTCCCCAAGCTCCCAATATACTTAAGAGATCTTGTCTTTTTCAACTTCCCATGTAGATTAGATACATGTGTGTCTCTCTTAGGGTTTTCATTGTTGTCAAGGTTCTCTGGGGTTGTGATTTGTAGGGTGGTTTTCTTTGCTTTGTTTAAAAACCACTTTTGAGTGAGTACATGTGATAATTGTCTTTCTGAGTCTGGGTTACCTCACTCAAAATACTGTTTTCTAGCTCCTGTTCTGGTAGGAATACATATACTTCCTGCCTGGCTACTGGCAGATCAGTATTTTATTAAAGCAATACAATGACAAATCTATACAAGGTACAAGACCATTGTCTCACAGCAGTCTTCAAACTAAAATCTAGCAGAAGAGATGGAGAAGGGCACATTATACTCATAACAGGAACAATCCATTAAGATGAAGTATCAATCCTGAACACCTATGCTCCTAATACAAGAGCACCCACATATGTAAAAGAAAGATTACTAAAGCTTAAATCACACATCAAACCCCACACACTAATAGGAGACTGCAACACCCCACATTCCTCAATGGACAGGCCAACCAGGCAGAAACTGAACAGAGAAATAAGAGAACTAACGATATCATGACTCAAATGGACTTTACAGATATCTACAGAACATTCTACCCAAACACAAAAGAATATACTTTCTTCTCATGGCCTTATAAAACCTTCTCTAAAGTTAAACACATACTCAGTAACAAAACAAACCTCAACAGATATTAAAAATCGGAGTAACCACCCATATCTTATCAGATCATAATAGTTTAAAGTCAGAATTTAACAATAACACTAATCACAGAACACCTACAAACTCATGGAAATTGAACAGTGCTCTATTGAACAATCCCTGTGTCATGGAAGAAATGAAAAAAATTAAAGACTTCCTAGAATTCGATGAAAATAAAGGCACAAGATATCCAAATCTATGGCACTATGAAAGCAATGCTAAGAGGAAAGTTCACAGCACTAAGTGCCCACATAGAGAAAGTTTAGAAATTCACACTAGTGCAATAATATCACACCAGAAATCTCTAGAACAAAAACAAGAAGACTCATCCAGGAGGAGTAGATGACAGGAAATAATCAAATTGGGGGCTGAAATCAATAACAATAGAAACAATATAATAGAAATATACAAAGAATCAATGAAACAAAGAGCTGGTTCTTCAAGAAAATCAACAGATAAACAAACCCTTATCCAAAATAATCAAAAATCAGAGAAAGAACATCCAAAATTAACAAAATCAGAAATGAAAAGGGGGGACATATCAACAGACACTGTGGAAATCCAGAGAATTATTACTAATTATTACTAGTAGGTCATACTACTAAAAACCCGTACTCCACAAAATTGGAAAATGTAAAAGAAATGGAAAATTTTCTGGATAGGTACCACATACCAAAACTAATACAAGACCAGGTGAACAATTTAAATAGAACTAAAGCCTGCAAGGACATAGAAACACTCATAAAAAGGGTCCCCGTGAAAAAGAGTCTAGACTTGGATGGTTTCAGAGCTCAGTTCTATCAGAACTCCGAAGTATACCTAATACATATAATCCTCAAATTGTTCCATAGAATAGAAACAGAAAGAACATTGCCAAACTCTTTTTATGAGTATACAGTTACCCTGATACCAAAACCACAGAAAGACTCAACCAAGAAAGAAAATTACAGACCATCTTTACTCATTAACATTGATGAAAAATACTCAAGAAAATACTGGCAGCTCAAATTTAAGAACACATCAAAAAAATCATCCACCATTATCAAGTCAACTTCATCCCAGAGATGCAGGGATGGTTCAATACATCAAAATCTATCAGTGTAGTCCACCATATAAATAAAATGAGGGAAACAAAAACATATGATCATCTCATTGGATGCTGAAAAGAATTCAACAAATTTCAACACTGCTTCATGATGATAAAGGCCTTGGAGAGATCAGGAATACAAGGAACATATCTAAACATAATAAAAGCAATATAAAGAAAGCCAACAGACAACATCAAATTAGATGGGGAGAAATTCAAAACAATTCCACTAAAATCAAGAACAAGGCAGGGCTGTCTACTCTCTTCATAACTATACAACATATTTTCTGAAGTTCTTGCTAGAGCAGTAAGGCAACAAAAGAAGATCAAGGTGATTCAAACTGTAAAAAAGAAGTCAAACTTTCACTATTTGCAGATGATATGATAGTATAAATAATTGACCACAAAACTCCATTAGGGAACTTCTACAGCTGATAAATACCTTCAGTAATGTTGAGCCATCAACTCAAAAACAACAACAACAACAATAACAGCACTAGCCCTCCTATATATAAATGATAAAGAAGCTGAGAGAGAAATCAGAGAAACATCACCCTTCACAATAATCACAAATGATGTAAAATATCTTGGGGCAACACTAACCAAAGAAGTGAAACATCTGTTTGACATTAAGTCTTTGAAGAAAGAAATTGAAGAAGATACCAGATAATGGAAGGATCTCCCATGCTCTTGGATGGGTAGGATCAATACAATAAAAATGTCAATCCTACCAAAAGCAATCTTTAGATTCAAAGTTAATCTCCCTCAAAATCTCAACATAATTCTTCACAGACTTTGAAAGAAAAAATAATCAACTTCATATGAAAAAACAAAACCCAGGGTAGCCAAGACAATCCTGTATAATAAAGCAACTTCTGGAGGCATCAGCATATCTGACATCAAGCTCTATTATAGAACTACAGTAATGAAAACTTCTTGGTATTGGCATAAAAACAGACAGGTTGACCAACGGAATCAAACTGAAGACTCCTACATCTATGAACACCTGAGTTTTTGACAAAGAAGCTAAAATTATACAAGGAACAAAGAATGCATCTACAACAAATGGTGCTGGTATAACTGGATATCAACATGTAGAAGTATGAAAATAGATCCATATCTATCCCCATGCACAAAACTCAAGTCCAAATAGATTAAATACCTCAATATAAATTCAACCATACTGAACATAATAGAAGAGAAAGTGGAAAGTAGCCTTCAATGTATGGGCACATGAGACTACTTCCTAAATATATCACCAGCATCACAGACAGTGAGATCATCAGTAAATGAATGGGATCTCCTGAAACTGAGAAGCTTCTAAAGCAAAGGGCAGAGTCAATAAGACAAAAAGGCAGCATACTGAATGGGAAAGGATCTTCACCAACACTACATCAGAGAGGGGGCTGATCTCCAAAATATACAAAGAACTCAAGAAATTGGTCATCATAAGAACAAAGAATCCAATAAAAAATATGGAATACAGACCTAAACAGAAAACTCTCAACAGAGGAATCTAAAATGGCTAAAAGACACTTACGAAAATGTTCAACATCCTTAGTCATCAGAAAAATACAAAACAAAACAACTCTGAGATTCTATCTTACACCTGTAAGAATGGCCAAGATCAAAAATACTGAAGGCAACTTATGCTATAGAGGTTGTGGGGTAAAAGGAACACTCCTGCATTGCTGGTGGGAATGCAATCTGGTACAGCCCCTTTGGATGTCAGTGTTGTGATTTCTCAGAAAATTAGGAAACAACCTTCCTCAAGACACAATAATACCACCTTTGGGCATATAGCCAAAGGAAGCTCAATCATGCCACAAGGACAGGTAGGTGTTCAACTATGTTCATAGTAGCATTGTTTGTCATAGCCAGAACCTGGAAACAATTTAGATGCCCTTTGACAAAAGAATGAATAAGGAAAATGTGTTACATTTACACAATGCAGTACTATACAGCAGAAAAAAATAATGACATCTTAAATTTTGTACGCAATTAGATGGATCTAGAAAACATATTGAGTGAGGTAACCCAGACCCAGAAAGAGAATGATCACATGTAATCACTCATATGTTTTTTTAAGCATAAAGCAATGAAAACCAGCCCACAAATCACAATCCCAGAGAACTAGACAACAATGAGGACGCTAAGAGTGACATACATAGATCTAATCTACATGGGAAAAAAAAAGACAAGATCTCCTGAGTAAGTTGGGAGCATGGGGACCTTGGGAGAGGGTTGAAGGGGAGGGGAGAGATAAGGAGAGGAGGAGAGAAAAAATGTAGAGCTCAATAAAAATCAATTTAAAAAAAGAAATAAAAATGAAATTAGACATCAAAAATCCAAATAATCCAATTTAAAAATGGGTTACAGAACTGAGCAGAAAGTTCTCAACAGAAGAATCTAAATGATTGAAAGACACTTAAGGAAATGTTCAGCATCAGTAGTTATTAGGGAAATGCAAATCAAAATGACTTTGAGATACCATCTTACACCAGTCATAATGGCTAAGATAAAAAACACCAATGATAGCTTATGCTGCAGAGAATGTGGAGTAAGGTAAACACTCCTCCATTGCTGGTGAGAATGCAAACTTATACAACCACTCTTGGAAATCAGTATGGCAATTTCTCAGAAAATTGGAAATCAACCTACCTCAGGACCCAGAAATACCACTCTTGGGCATATACCCAAAATATGCTCAATCATACTACAAGGACATCTGTTCAACTATGTTCATAGCAGCATTATTTGTAACAGCCAGAAACTAGAAACACCCACGATGTCCCTCAACTGAAGAATAAATAAAGAAAATGTGGCACTTTTACACCTTAGAGTACTACTCAATGGAAAAAAAAATTACATCCAGAAATTTGCATGCAAATGGATGGAATTAGAACAAAACCAAACCCAGAAAGATAAACATGCTATGTGCTCATTCATAAGCTGATACTATCTGTAAAGCAAAGGATATCGAGCCTATAGTTAATGATCCTAGAGAAGCTAAGTAACAATGAACCCTAAGAAAAAATACATAGATCCACCTGGAAAGGGCAAATAGACAATATCTCCCTACAAAATTGGGAGCATGGGGGTGGGTGTAGATGGGAGGGTAGAAGGAAAAGAGGCCGGGAGAAGGGGGGAAGAAAACTTGAGGGAACGGGATAGTCGAGATGTAGGAAGTACAGACATGAGAGCAAGAAGAGATATTTTATATTTTGATTGAGGTAGCCATTATGGGACTAGCAAGATATCTGGCACTAGAGAAATTCCCAGGATTCCACAAGGATGACCCCAGTTAAGAGGAGAGGGTGCCCAAACTGGCCTTGCCCTGTAGTCAGATTGACAAATTTCTTCTTTTTTTTTTTTTTTGGTTTTTTCGAGACAGGGTTTCTCTGTGGTTTTGGAGCCTGTCCTGGAACTAGCTCTTGTAGACCAGGCTGGTCTCGAACTCACAGAGATCCGCCTGCCTCTGCCTCCCGAGTGCTGGGATTAAAGGCGTGTGCCACCACTGCCCGGCTTGACAAATTTCTTAAATGTCACATAGAACCTTCATCCAGCAACTGATGGAAACAGATGACAGAGACCTGAACTGAAACAGAGCACTGGACTGAGCCCCCAAAGTCCAGATGAAGAGTGGGAGGAATGAGAAAATGAGCAAAGAGGCCAAGACTGTGATGGGAACACTCACTGAAAACAGCTTATCTGAGCTAATGGGAGCTTACCACAACTCCAGTCAGACAAGGAAGAAGCCAGCATAGGTCCATACCAGTCCCTCTAAATGTGGGTGATAGTTGTGTGGTTGGGGCAGACTGCAGGGCCACTGGCAGTGGCACCAGAACTTATCCCTACTGCTTGTACTGGGTTTTAGGGAACCTATTCTCTTCGGATGAATACCTTGCTCAGCCTAGATATAGTAGGGAGGGCATTGAACCTTCCTTTAGCAATGTGCCTTACCCTCTCTGAAGAACGGATGTGGGGGTGAGGGATGGAGGGGATGAGAGAAGTGTAGGGAGAGGGAAATGGGATTGGTGTGTAAAATAAAAAGATATTTTTTCTTTTTAAAAAATAAGAATAAAGTGAAATAAAAATAAAAAGAGTTGTCATGGTCAAAATGTCTCTTCATAACAATACAAGGCCTAAGACTATGTTTGTATGCCGGCTTGTCTGTATGTATTCTATGCATGCAGAAACCTTCAGAGACTCAAAGCAGGGCTTTGGATCCCCTGGAACTGTAGATAAAGGTGATTGTGAGCCATCTGATGTGGGTGCTGGGAATGAATCCACACCCTCTGAAAGAGCACCAGGTTTTCTTAATGGTGGAGCCAGTCTCTCAGTTTTCACAGGATGATAGTTTTGATGCGTGTTTAGTATGTACACTGACTGAGTGTGGAACTTCAGTATGTGCTATCACGAAACAAGAGGCATCATTATAAACCACACACAGAAGTTGCTCACTATGGTAGTTAGAAAGAAAATGGCCATTAACGAGGGCTTCAATTTTAGAAGGTGTGGACTTGTTGGAGGGGCTATGGTCTTGCTGGAGGAATTGTATCATTGTGGAGGCGGGCTTTGAGGTCACATATATGCTCAAGCCATGCCTAATAAGACAGTCTACTTCTAGTTCCCTGCTTATCAACATGTAGCAGCTACCTCTGCAGCACTGTGTCTACCTGCCAACTGCCCTATCCCACCATGATGATAATGGACTGAACCTCTAAACTGAAAGCGAGCATTGATGTGGGAGTGTCATATATCAATCTGTTGATTTCATTGGTTAAGCAATAAAGAAACAGCTTGGTCCTCATAGGTTAAAACATAGGTGGGAGGAGTAAACAGAACAGAAGGCTGGGAGAAAGAAGCTGAGTCAAGGAGTCGCCATGATTCTTCCACTCCAGGCAGATGTAGGTTAAGATCATTCATGGTAAGCCAGCTCATGGGCTACACAGATTATAAGAAATGGGCTAGTCCAGGTGTGAGAGTTAACAGAGACAAGGCTAGATATAATGGGCCAAGCGGTGTTTAAAAGAATACAGTTTCCGTGTAATTATTTCGGGGCATAAGCTAGTGCTAGCCATGTGGGTGGCCGGGTGCCTGGGACGCAGCCCCGCTGCTCTTATTACAACAGAGCACCAACAATCAAATGTTTTCTTGTCATGATGTATCTCTACACCAATAGGAGCCCTGACTAAGACACTCACCTTGCCATCCTTTATCCCTTGACTTTAACCAAGGTCCACCCATTTTCCTTATGTGCAGTGGCTTCCTACTTCTCTCCCTACCTTGTCTGATTTTCCCCTCAATTTTACTTTTTCACTATTAGTCAAAGCCTCTCCCTATCCCAAGGGGTTGTCCACAGGCTTTGAAGACCACTGTCCCTGTAAGCAGGTGGGTGTTCCTTTTTTCTCTGGCCCTATATTGTCTCTGTCTCTGTATATACTCGGAATTCTTCTGAAGCTCTACACCAAGCCACTTCTATTTCCATCATCTGTATCAAGGTCCTTTAAGGCTCACTTCTTTATAACCATACACTTAGAAGCAACTTATACTGGCCAAGAGCAGGAAAAACTCATTTCACTAAGATAGTCTCTCTAGGCAATATCAGAAGGCAATTAAGAATGGTCAGAATGGTGTTGTCCTAGGCTTTCAGGACCAGAGAAGTGTCTTGATTCATTAAGAAAATACACGTGAATATGAGATAGCAGAAACTGTGTGGCTCAGGAATCCTATAGAAAATTATATACATAAAAGATAAAAGGAGGTGTCACATTCCTTCTTTCATGCTGTTGATCAAACCTAGGGTCTTGGGCTTATTAGGTGAGGTGTTTTGAATGACTGGTCACCTAGACATGCAAATTTGAATGCCTGATCCTGAAATCTCTTTGTAGAGGCTTAGGAGGTATGGCTTTGTGGGTGGAAATACATCACTGGGGATAGGATTGAAGATTTCAAGGCCCTGAGTCACACCCAGTACTTCCTTTGTGTTTCCTGCTTGTGGTTCAAGAAATAAGCTCTCAGCTGCTGCTCCAGTCACATCTTTTCCCTCTGCCACGATGGACCCTGATCCCTCTGAACCAGAAGCCCAGATAAACTCTCCCATAAGTTGCCTTGGCCATGGTGCTTTTTCACAGCAACAGAAAATTATCCAACAGAGTAGGCAATCTCTGTACCAAATGAGTAACATCCTTAGTCAATGACATTTTGAGACAACAGCACACTATGTATGTAGCCCAGGCTAGACTGGGACTTCTGACCTTCTTGTGTCAGCCTTCTGAGTTTGGGATGACGTGTACCCAATCAAGCTCAGTTAACACAATATTTAGTGCTGCTCTCTAAGAAATGGAATTCTGTAGGATACTAATTTTCTGTGGTTTTGATAACTGATAAATCCTCAGTATTCTACAGCAAGTATGTTTTTATTATTCCATCCTATTAATACAAAATTAGAGTCTTTGAGGGAACTTCCTAGATGAATATAACACTGTTTAATGACATTTCTTTTCTTTGACCAGTTTTCCCTCCTCTCCTCATCCTCTTCCTGTTCTCTAGCCTTTGCTCCACTACTTTTAAGCTATTTATTTTTCACATGGGCTCTTACTGTGTTTTCAACTTGGAGTCAAAGCCCTCAACTCTAGATTACTGTTGTTTCTGATTATTTCAACAGTCACATCCTGTGTAATTAGAGTAGTTGGCTTTCTTCTCTTTCAGTTTTGAATCCTTGGGAGAACAACTGTATTTCTCCTCTTGCTACTGATTGGCAGGCCCTGGTATAAAATTAATGCTTAACTAATCATCTAAAGAGGAGAGAGATACATAATGAAACTGGTTTACCACTTCTGCATGGTAAAAGGAGATCCTGGAATACAAGGTCTACATTGCTGCTGGGATCGGTGGACATTAGGACACCCTCAAGCTGAGTGTCAGGCTCATGCTGCCTTCATTGACACATATAGGAAAGTCATTTGATCAGGAAAAATGTATGGACTCCAATGCATACGCCTTCTGGGGAGGGAAGACCTCAGGACAAGGTATTTGTCATGGGGAGAGAAGATGGTGCCTGCAGGAGTTGGATGAGGTTTCTCTCAGAGAGAAAGCATGATGAGCGAGAGGACCAGTAACTGTGGGTCATTTGAACCTTGTGAAGGGTGAAGAGGATTTGAATCAGAGAAGGTGGGTGGTCCTTACCGAGCTCATACCTCAATTGCATAGTTAGGCACACAGAGGCAAACAGAGAAATGTGGTCAGATTCAGCAGTTAGATCTCGCTGGTGACCTGGATGCTGATGACCCGAAACCAACTAAGTGTGCTGCTGGTGCTCAGAACAGGTGTGCTCATGCAATCCATAGGGAAGCTGGAGAGAGGGCTGTGTCTGGATACTCACAGAACCATACTTGGGGCCGCCAGCGTGTGTCCCTGTTGTCCACAAGCGTTCAGCTGAAGCCTTTTCACATGGTGGCAGAACTTAATGCAGAAAGTGACCACCATGAGTTCCACGTCTGTCTGGACCACCAAGTGGTTAATGCTTTTCTGGAACCTTGGGTGTAGCATATCCACTGAGGCATGCACCATTGTTCTCTGAAAAATGTGCATTACCTCTCTCAGGAAGTCCCCATCCCGAGTCTCATACAGACAATGGAGTAAACCCAGAGGATCTGGTTGATGGTATTGGGTTTCCTCTAGGATGTGCCATTGTAGGTACAAGCCTGTCTTCTGAAGCAAACTGCAGGCAAAGATCTTCTGCATTTCTCTTATTCCTCTTTTACTTGAAAGACCGAATAGGAAGCGCACAGTGGGTGCCTCAAGTAGGTCATGTCTTCCATAGACGTCCTTCAGTGCTTCCACAGTTGTGTAGGCATCCATATAGTGATATATTAGCACAGTATTCTCCAAGACGTAGAACATTGCTGCAAATAACTCCTGGAGATACAAGTGGGCAAAGCTGTAACTCAGAGATCCGGGCTGCTTTTGAAGGATGCCAATCTTCAGGAAAGTGGCAATGTCATCATCATCCAATCCTTGGATCCAAAAATCTCTCTCACTGAACAAGGTCCTTCTTTCGCAGATTCCATCAGCAGCCAGAGAGCAGAGTATTCTGAGCTGGTTCCCCAGGGCATGACCTGAGAGAGCCTGGGAAAAGTATTTCAGGTAGAGCTCTGTGGTGGTCTGTGAGGTCAGTGAGAGGTCTTGTCCCCGATCCATCTGCTGCTTCAGGCAGGTGCAGACCAGCCAGGATACCCAGGGTACCACACACAGTGTTGAGAGCACTGGGTTTGATTTAACCAAGTTAAAAGCTGCCATTGCTTCTTTTTTCTCTCTGAAATATTTGTAGATGTATTTCTTCCGTCCAGACTTAGAGAAGCCCAGGACTTCCACCCAACGTGGCTGCATCAAGGAAGGAATGAAGTTCTTCAGAACTTTGGTTCGAGCTGTGAGCAGCAAGGAAGCCTGAGGCAGGACAGATTTCCCCAGCAAACTGCCCAGCAGTGCGTGCACAGGTTGTGTCTGGCTCCAGTGCAGGCAGAACTTGGGATTATTATCCTCCAAAACCCATGCTGGCTCATCTATGCCATCCAGGATGAAGAGCAGCTTCTCAGGGTGAGACAGGATCTCCCTGATGGGAGCTGCTGGCACAGTCTGGTCTTTTGCTATGAGCTCAGCCAGACTCAGCTGCTTGCACTGGGCCAGCTCTCTGCAGCTGAAGTAGAAGACATGCTGGAAGCGATCTCTGTAGAGCTGACCTTCCTCCCATGCTCTCCTCACCTCTCTGGCCAGTGTTGACTTTCCAGTTCCAGCCGCCCCCTCTAATACAACAAGTTGAGGCTCCTTCTGGGTACCCGGGCTTGGACAAAATAAGTTTTGGATCTCAATCAGATGCCCTCTTTCCTCTCTTTTATATTTATGCCATCTTTCCCATACCACGGTCTCCAATCCTCTTGGGCAAGGTTTTTGTACAAGTAGTAGCTGTGTGAAATTTTGCAGCAAATCATTTGTTTTCCAGGTCTGTGTGGGGTAAAAGTTTTCTCTTCCTTCGCTTTGATGTATTTCTGAAATGTTTAATACATTATGGAGAGAAAGATGGAGCATAAAGGAACACATTAGAGTTGTTTATTCTTTGTTTCATTCTTTCCCCCTTTCAACAACTATGGCACCTCTCTAAGCTGTACAGCATACTGGATACACATTTTGGGTGCTAAGAATGTGAGGTTTAGAGCAGAAGAATTTAGTTCAGGTCTTCACTTGACTAATAATAATAATAATCACAATAATAATAATAATGATGTATAATAACGTATGATGTTCATTTCCATTTCGGATATTTATTGACATCTTACTCTGTGCCAGACCTGCTCTTAGGGCTGAGTATAAAGGATGAGTTCACAGACACAACTCTGTCCTCATTCTGTCTATGGGATGATCCAGTAGCTCTCCTGTATTTGTTGTTAAAAAGAAATCTGGAAAATGGAGAATGGTGACAGATCTTAGAGCTAATCACCCTTTGGGCCCTCTACAGTCTGGAATTCCACTGCCTTCTCTGTTACCAAAGGGATGGCCATTCATAGTTATTGATTTAAAGGATTGTTTCTTCACTATACCTTTACAAGAAAAGGATAGAGTAAAGTTTGCCTTCACAGTGCCTACTTAGTTCTCAGCGTACTAGGACATATCAATGAGCCATTCTTCCACGTGCAATGCTCAAACCCCCACCCTGTGCCGACACTTTGTCAGCCAGCCACTGGAAATAATACATAAGCAATTTCCTAAGTCTATAATTTGTCATTACATGAATGACATTTTGCTATGGGATTCAAATATAGTTACTTTAAAAAGGATGTTTGAAGAAGTAAATAAAGTCTTGCCTAAATGGGGATTACAAATTCCTACTGAAAAGTTTCAAAGAGGAGATTCTGTTAATTACCTAGGTTACAGGATAGGTTTATAGAAAATTAGAAATTAGAAGGCACAAATTAAAAGAGAACGGTTGTGGACTCTTAATGACTTTCAAAGATTATTAGGAGACATTTCCAGTCTACGACTGGCTGTTGGGATAACACCTGATCTAATAATTCATTTAAACAAAACCTTAGATGGTGATAAAGACTTGAATTAACAGCTGAAGTGGAAAAGGAATTGAAGATTGTTGAGGAGAAATTACAAGAGGCACATGTTGATAGGGTGAATCCAAATCTTAATTGTATTCTAGTCATATTGCCTTCCAGAAATTCTACTACAGGAATTTTAATGCAGAGGGATGATATCATCTTAGAATGGATCTTTTTACACATAAACAAAGTAAAAACTTAAAAACTTATGTGGAAAAGGTCTCTGAATTAATTACAAAAGGTAAATTGAGACTTTGACAATTAGCAGGTATAGATCCTGCAAAGATTATAGTGCCTTTTACTGATGAAGAAATAAAATATTTATGGGAAGATAATGAACCCTGGCAAAGGGCTTGTGCTAATTTTTTTGGAGAAATTAATAGCACTTATTCCAAATGATAGACTTAACCTCATAAAGAGAACCTCTTGGATTCCTCCCCAAATTGTATGTGATGCATCAATAACTGGAGCCCATACATTTTATACTGATGCAAATAAATCAGGGAAGGTAGGTTACAAATCAGAAGAATTAAGTAAGGTGGAACAAAGCCCTTATAATTCTGTCCAGAAGGCAGAATTAAATGCTATTCTTATGGTACTAAAGGATTTTAAAGAACCTCTCAATATAGTTATTGATTTACAATATGCAGAAGGAGTTGTCTTGCATATTGAAATGCCTAAATTTATACCAGATTATACAGAATTGACTTCATTATTTATCCAGGTGCAAGATATAATCTGGAATAAGGTTTGTCCTATATACATAACACACATCTGAGCCTGTACAGGTCTGCTACGTTCTCTAGCACAAGGTAATGAAGAAATTGATCAATAACTGATTGGAAGTGTGTTGCAGGCCTCTGAATTTCATAAAAAAACATGTCAATAGCAAAGGTTTAAAGAAAGAGTTTTCTATTACATCGCTACAAGCTAAGGAGATTATAAAGAGGTTTCCTACTTGCTCTTTCTATAATCAAACACCGTTGCCTGCAGGGAGTCACCCAACGGGTACTCAAAGGAATGACATTTGGCAGATGGATGTGTTTCACTTTACGGAATTTGGTAAATTAAAATATGTACACCACAACATAGACACGTACTCAGGTTTTCAATGGGCAACTGCCTTGAGCTCAGAAAAGGCTGATTCATTTATCAGAAGTTATGGCCATCATGGGTATAACTGCACAAATAAAGACAGACAATTGTCCAACATGTATATCTAAGAAAATGAAGCATTTTTCTGGCTTATTATAAGATAAAGCACATTACAGGTATACCAAATAATCCTACAGATCAAGCAGTTATAGAAAGGTCAAATCTTATTGTAAAGGATATGCTGAACAAACAGAAAGGGATAGAAAATACCCCTAGAAATATAACCTTGAATTTTCTTAATGCTAATGAGAAAGAAACAACAGCAGCAGAGAGGCATTGGATAATGGAAAAAACTTCTGAATTGAATCAACCGGTATATTTCAAGGATGTTTTGACATCACCATGGAAACCAGGAGATGTACTGCATTTGGGAAGGGGTTTTGTTCATTTCCACAGGAGAAGAAAAATTATGGATACCATCAAAATTAAGAAAGATTCACTTTGAAAAGGAGAAGCCTCGTGAAAAAGAGAAATGACAGCTCATCCACAATGGTGACAATCATACAGGTGGTAAGGAAACCTCATAAGTATTAGGGCAGGATTCTGCTCTTATCTTTACAGAAAAGTAGACATCATCAAAAATTCAAGGGACCCTGGATGCTTGAATGCTGACAGAAGAAAAATTAGCTATCTATTAAGGAGCATCTAGAAAACAGAGTATGGTTTATAAATCAAGGTTTGGGGTATGCTTACATTTACACACACACACACACACACACACACAAACACATACACATTAATATATTCAGCTGGTTTTGGAGCTGGACAATGGCTCTGTTCTTCTCTAAATCCAAGCATGTTGTTAAAGGAAACATTTAGAGTTTCTGTCTCATATTGTGAGCCATCTGGTTTGTTGCAGAAAAAAGACTTTAGGAAAAAAATCTTATTTTCTCCATATTATTTCATAAATCATGTTCTTCATTTAATGTATGTTTATATGAATGATGTTTAAGTTTTCCATGATGAACAATAGATTTTCCTATAGATCTTTTCCCTGCAGTAATCTTTGAAGTTTTCAGGAAGAAGATGGGGCACCACAGCAACAATTCCATCTAGTTGAGATGACATCATGATGCAGACAGTGCTACTATATAACTGCTTTTTTGGGTACCAGCTGCTGAAATGGTGCACCTTTTTATGACATCCTGGACCGAACTCCAAATAAGAACTTTGAAAAACAAGCCCTATCTATTTATGGCTCAGAAATTGTTTGTAACTATACTAGACAGTAATTTTGAAACTTAACCATCACTTTAAATTTGCAGAATTCCATTAAGAGAACATTGCCCCCATGACAGCAGGAAGCAATTTTAGAAGATGATGCCCCATCCCCAAAAAGCTTGTCAATAGGGTTGGGAACACTGCTTAGGGGTTGTTGATTATTACTTATATTAGATAGAGCTGATAAATATGTTTGTTCAAAACAAGGGGGATAGTAATAGTGGTTAATAGAGTGAACACTTGTGAGCTATTATTCATGGATAATTTACATTGGTAAAGTTTTGTATATTGATACAAGTTCAAATTATATTTATTATTTTTTGTTTACATTATTTGTACACCTATGCAAAGTTATTCTGTCAGATTGTATATATGTATATTCTTATCTCTGTTTAGGACATTTTATATATTGAGACAACTTTTAGGATATATTTTTATATTGTATTATATATTACTCCTACATCTGATCAAGATACTTACAGACTGTTTACGTTTTGAGGTCATTGTCCTCATTTGTTGCACATTTGTTTATAGATTATTTAATATTCTGACATGAACTTTTAGTCTTTAATTTATACAGGTATTAATTATTATAGGCCAATAGTTGCTCATGTTTGTTGTACATACAGTCAGATCAGTTAGGTAATATAGATACATAGAGACTGTATACTGTCTAGATAGGCAATTTTCGACCACTTTAAGGATCTGTGGAACATGGCTTTAAATAACTCAGGGTTCTGTAGACATAAGACATGACTGCTTCTGACAGCAACAGTCAATTCCTGAGAGAATGTTGAGTACCAAAGACACTCCACTTGGAGCTTGTTTTCTTCTTGGCAAAACTTGCCTTTGGGCAAGGAACTGATGATTCCTCAACCAGTGACAAGTTACATGATATACAGAAATGGATAAGCGTGCCAAGACAGGGTAAGATGATTTTGAAAATTTTCCTTCCTCTGAAAATGGTCTGTCAGTTATGCTAGGCCTTGGCCAAAGTTGGTTTCTTCAAGGTTGCAAAATGAGACTTTGGGTGATTGCTCAGGTAGCTAATTGTCTCTGTCATATATCGCTCAGTTTGGAAGCTACTTCATTGTACTTCCTGCCTGCTCAAGTAATATTATCTTCTTCTCAGGCCTTTGATGGGGTTGAAATTGATAGTCATAGTTACTGTACTCTTACGATCTAGACAATCCATTTCCTATACAAGACTTAGACTCCATAGGATAGAATGTTTATTAAAACATTTAACTTATGTTCCTTGCTTAATATTGTTTATGCAGGTTGTAGTTCTAATTATACTTGATATCTGTTCCTAGTATATATAGTTTTGTACTGGGTTTGGAACTCTCTTACTTAAACAAAAGGGGGAGGTGCTGTGGAGCACATTCTGCTCTTTTAGCCAATATCCTTTAAGATACCAACCCACATGGACATGGTCTCTTTTGCTTAAAACAGCAGCAGTAGTGCTGTACCAGAAGAGCCATGAGGAGAGGTGAGTGTGTACCTGACCGGCCAGTGGGACACCCTGGAAAGGGAGCACAGGCACTATCCAATCCCCTAAACTTTCTGGCCCTTCAGTCGGAGAGTCTCTCCCCGGCTACTGCCTTTCTCTTCTTATCCAATGCCAGCTTGCCCCCAGGCACCCTATCCCAACTGCAGGGTCATAGGATCCTCCAACTCAGCCTGCTGTGGAACTGAGGGTCTGCAGACAAAGTGGTGAGGGCAACTGCTGTAGGAGTTTCTTTGTTCTACTGAGCCTGCACCCAGCAAGGCTGCCCTTTTGTCTGTGAGGTCCCTGCCGAGCAAGTGACCTGGTACCTGTACCAGAGGTCCTGTTCGGAGGGCCTACTTCAGAGAGGAGAGGAGCTGAGAGACAACTTTAGTGCTGAGGGGACCTAAGAGAGGGCTGACCAAGAAAAAACCCCAAGTACAGAGGTAGCCACAGCAAATATTGGACCAAGCTGCCAAGACTCTCCTAACAGCATTTAAAGAAAGAGGTGGGCAGGCGCCAATGCAAGAATTTCTCCAACAATCTGAAAAGCAACATGACAACACCAGAATCCAGTGAACATACAACAGGAAGATTTGAACACCCTAATCCATAAGAAGTAGAAGAAATAGACTTTAGATGTAACATTATGAAAATGTTAGAGATCATTAAACAGGATGTGAAAAACTCCTTTAAAGAAATGGATGAAAGCCAGGTGATGGTGGCGCATGCCTTTAATCCCAGCACTCTGGAGGCAGAGGAGGTGGATCTCTATGAGTTTGAGGCCAGCCTGGTCTACAAGAGCTAGTTCCAGAACAGGAACCAAAAGCTACGGAGAAACCCTGTCTCAAAAATTCCCCCCCCCCCCAAGAAAAGAAACGGATGAAAAGACTAACAAAAAGTTAGAAGAAATTAATAAATCCCTCAAAGATCTCCAAGAAAACCAAGAAAAGGCAATCAAACAGGTAAGGGAAACAGTTCAAGAACTGAAAACTGAAATGGAGGCAATGAAGAAAACACAAACCAAGAGATGGTAGGAAATGGAAAACCTGGGTAAATGAACAGAAACTACAGAGACAAGTATCACCAACAGAATACAAGAGATAGAAGAAAGAATCTCAGGTGCTAAATATACTATAGATGAAATAAACACACTGATCAAAGAAAACAGCAAATGCAACAAATTCTCATCACAAAACATCCAGAAAATCTGGGACAACATAAAAAGACCAAACCTAAGAAGAATAGGGGTAGAAGAAGGAGAAGAATTACAGCTCAAAACCCAGAAAATATATTCAACAAAATTATAAAAGAAAACTTCCCCAACCTAAGGAAGGATATTCTTATGAAGGTACAAGAAGCATACAGAACACCGAATAGACTGGATCAAAAAAAAATCCCCTTGCCATATAATAATCAAAACACAAAACTACAGAATTATGAAAGAATATTAAGAGCTGCAAACGAAAAAAGGTCAAGTAACATATAAAGGTAAACCTGTCAGAATTACACCTGACTTTTCTATGGAAACCTTGATAGCCTGAAGGGCTTGGATAGATGTGCTGCAGAAACTAAGAGACCATGGATGCAAGCCCAGACTACTATACCCAGCAAAGCTCTCTTTCACTATCAATGGAGAAAACAAGATATTCCAGGCCGGGCAATGGTGGTGCATGCCTTTAATCCCAGCACTTGGGAGACAGAGGCAGGCGGATCTCTGTGAGTTCGAGACCAGCCTGGTCTACAGAGCTAGTTCTAGGACAGGATCCAAAGCCACAGAGAAACCCTGTCTCGAAAAACCAAAAATAAATAAATAAATAAAAAACCAAGATATTCCAGTATAACAACAAATTTAAACAATACGTAGCCACAAAACCAGCCTTACAGAAAGTAATAGAAGGAAAATCATGGTCCCCGGATCATTGGGCTACCGGGCGGCCCTGTTTAGCTGCTGAGGAATCCCATCTGGACGGGTGAGTGTGTGCTATCCAGGGGCGGATTGTCCCGGAAGAGAGCACAAATCCCCCTCCCCCAGCTCCTTCTGCAGGGCTGTCTTTCTTACACACGACCCCCCCCCCCAAGTCTTCGTTTTCTGCAAGGTCCTTTGCTCAGGAACAGTTTTCTGCTCCTACACTAAGGCTACCCACCCAGAGCGGTGAGAGCCTACCTAAGGGGGAGGCATCAAGGACCCATGGTAAGGGAGCACATGCACCTTCAGCCTATGCGGCATGGTGTCCTGTGTTCTACTCGTCCCCACCCTGCCCCCCAAGTTCCCCCTTTTGTCCTCGGGTCATTGGACTACCAGGCGTCCATGTTTTGGTGCTGAGGAGTTCATCTGGACGGGAACGGTTCCTGCTTCTACACTGAAGAGATACACCCAGAGAGTCAATCACAGCAAAGCTGGACCAAGACACCAGGCCTCTCCTGGCTCCATTTGAAGGAAGAGATGGGAAGGCGCCAATGCAAGAATTCCTCCAACAACCTGAAAGGTAACGTGACACTACCAGAATCCAGGGATCCCGAAATAAGAAGAATTGTACACCCTACTCCAGAAGAATTAGAAGAAATCGACTCAAAAGTGAACTATATGAAAATAATAGAGGACCTTAAACAGGAGGTGAAAAACTGCCATAAACAATTAGAGATTACAAACAAAAACGTAGGGGAAATGAATAAATCGCTCAAAGACAAGCAAGAAAACGAAGAGAAACAAGAAATAGCTATCAAACAGGTTAGGGAAGCGGTTCAAGACTTGAAGAATGAAATGGAAGCAATGAAGAAAACACAAACCAAGGGAAGAATGGAGATGGAAAATCTGGGTAAACGAACAGGAACTACAGAGACAAGTAGTAACAACAGATTACAAAGATAGAAGAAAGAATGTCAGACACTGAAGATACCATAGAGAAAACAAACACACGGATCAAAGAAAACAGCAAGACCAACAAATTCTCATCACAAAACATTCAGGAAATCTGGGACACAATAAAAAGACCAAACCTAAAAATAATTGGGATAGAAGAAGGAGAAGAAGTACAGCTCAACGGTCCAGAAAATATATTTAATAAAATTATAAAAGAAAACTTTCCCAGCCTAAAGAAAGATATTCCTTTGAAGGTTCAAGAAGCATACAGAACACCGAATAGACCGGACCAAAAAACCCCATCTCCTCGCCATATAATAATCAAAACACAAAACATACAGAATAAAGAAAGAATATTAAGAGCTGCAAAGGAAAAGGGTCAAGTTATTTATAAGGGTAAACCTATCAGACTTACACCTGACTTCTCTATGGAAACCATGAAAGCCAGAAGGTCCTGGATAGATGTACTTCAGAAACTAAGAGACCATGGATACAAGCCCAGACAGACTACTATACCCAGCCAAACTTTCATTCACTATAAATGGAGAAAACAATATCTTCCAGGATAAAAACAAATTTAAACAATACGTAGCCACAAATCCAGCCTTACAGAAAGTAATAGAAGGAAAATCACTAACCAAGGAGTCCAACAATGACCACAATAACTCAAACATCTAGAGACCCTTCACCAGCACAACTCAAAGAAGGGCAACACACAAACTCTACTACTAAAAAAGTGACCGGAGTTAACAACCACTGGTCATTAATATCACTTAATGTCAATGGACTCAACTCACCTATAAAAAGGCACAGGCTAAATGATTGGATACGAAAACAGGATCCAACATTCTGCTGTTTACAAGAAACACACCTCAACCACAAAGACAGGCACCTACTCAGAGTAAAGGGCTGGGAAAAGGCTTATCAAGCAAATGGACCCAAGAAACAAGCAGGTGTGGCCATACTAATTTCTAACAAAGTTGACTTCAAACTTAAATCAATCAGAAAAGATAGAGAGGGACATTTTATACTCATAACAGGAACAGTTCATCAGGATGAAGTCTCAATCCTGAATATCTATGCCCCTAATATAAAAGCACCCACGTACATAAAAGAAACATTACTAAATCTCAAGGCTGCCAGCAAATGGCACACACTAATAGTAGGAGACTTCAACACTCCTCTCTCACCAGTGGAAAGGTCAATCAGACAGAAACCTAACAGAGATATAAGAGAATTAATGGAGGTAATGAATCAAATGGACTTAACAGACATCTATAGAACATTCCACCCAAATAGGAAGAATACACCTTCTTCTCTGCAGCTCATGGAACCTTCTCAAAAATCGACCACATAGTCGGTAACAAAGCAAACTTCCACAGTTACAGAAAAATATTCGTAACCTCCTGCATCTTATCAGACCACCATGGATTAAAGTTAGAATTCAACAACAATACTACCCCCAGAAAGCCTACAAACTCATGGAAACTGAACAGTTAACTTCTGAACCATACCTGGATCAAGGAAGAAATAAAGAAAGAAATCAAAGTCTTCCTTGAATTCAATGAAAATAAAGAAACAACCTATTCAAACTCATGGGACACTATGAAAGCAGTCCTGAGAGGAAAGTTTATGGCACTAAGTGCCCACTTAAAGAAAACAGAGAAAGCACACATTGGAGACTTAACAGCCCACCTGAAAGCTCTAAAAAAAAAAAGCAGACTCACCTAGAAGGAGTAAAAGACTGGAAATAATCAAACTGAGGGCAGAAATCAACAAAATAGAAACACAGAAAACAATCCAAAGAATCAATGAAACAAAAAGCTGGTTCCTAGAGAAAATCAACAAAATTGATAAACCCCTATCCAAACTAATCAAACGGCAGAGAAAATATGCAAATTAATAAGATCAGAAATGAAAAGGGGGACATAACCACAGACACAGAGGAAATTCAAAGAATCATTAGATCTTACTACAAAAGCCTGTATGCCACAAAACTGGAAAATGTAAAAGAAATGGACACGTTTTTAGATAAATACCATATACCAAAGTTAAACCAGGACCAGGTGAACAATCTAAATAGACCTGTTAGTCGCGAAGAATTAGAAGCTGTCATCAAAAACCTCCCTACCAAAAAAAGCCCAGGACCAGATGGTTTCAATGCGGAATTCTACCAGAACTTCCAAGAAGAGCTGATACCTATACTCCTTAGTGTATTTCACAATATAAAAACAGAAGAGTCATTGCCAAATTCCTTTTATGAAGCTACAGTCAATCTGATACCAAAACCACACAAAGACTCAACCAAGAAAGAGAATTACAGGCCAATCTCACTCATGAACATCGATGCAAAAATACTCAACAAAATACTGACAAACCGTATCCAAGAACACATTAGAAAAATTATCCATTATGATCAAGTAGGCTTCATCCGAGATGCAGGGCTGGTTCAATATACGAAAATCTATCAATGTAATCCACCATATAAATAAACTGAAAGAAAAAACTCATATGATCATTGCATTAGATGCTGAAAAAGCCTTTGACAAAATTCAACATCCCTTTATGATAAAAGTCTTGGAGAGATTAGGGATACAAGGGTCATATCTAAATATAATAAAAGCTATTTTCAGCAAATCGACAGCAAACATCAAACTAAAGCCATCCCACTAAAATCAGGAACACGACAAGGCTGTCGACTCTCTCCATACCTCTTCAATATAGTGCTTGAAGTTTTAGCAATAGCAGTAAGACAACATAAGGGCATCAAGGGGATTCGAATTGGGAAGGAAGAGGTTAAACTTTCATTATTTGCAGATGTTATGATAGTGTACATAAGCGACCCCAAAAACTCCACCAAAGAACTCCTAAAGCTGATAAACACCTTTAGTAATGTGGCAGGATACATGATCAACTCCAAAAAATCAGTCGCCCACCTATACGCAAAGGATATGGAAGCAGAGAGGGAAATCAGAGAAACATCACCTTTCACAATAGCCACAAATAGCATAAAATATATTGGGGTAACTCTAACCAGGGAAGTGAAAGATCTATTTGACAAGAACTTTAAGGAATTGAAGAAAGCAATTGAAGAGGATACCAGAAAGTGGAAAGATCTCCCTTGCTCTTGGATTGGGAGGATCAACATAGAAAAAATGGCAGTTCTACCAAAGGCAATTTATAGATTCAATGCAACCCCATCAGAGTCCCATCAAAATTCTTCACAAATCTTGAGAGGACAATAATCAACTTTATATGGAAAAACAAAATACCCAGGATAGCCAAAACAGTCTTGTATAATAAAGGAACTTCTGGAGGCATTACCATCCCTGACTTCAAACTCTACTACAGAGCTACAGTATTGAAAACAGCTTGGTATTGGTATAAAAACAGAGAAGTCGACCAATGGAATCGTATAGAAGACCCAGATTTTAACCCACAAACCTATGAACACCTCATTTTCGATAAAGGAGCTAAAAGTATACAATAGAAGAAAGAAAGCATCTTCAACAAATGGTGCTGGAACAACTGGATGTCAACCTGTAGAAGAATGAAAATTGGCCCATATCTATCACCATGCACAAAACTCAAGTCCAAATGGATCAAAGACCTCAATATCAGTCTGAGCATACTGAACCTGATAGAAGAGAAATTGGGAGGTACCCTACAACAGACAGGCACAGGCGATTGCTTCCTAGGTATAACCCCAGCAACACAGACATTAAGGGAAACATTGAATAAATGGGACCTACTGAAACTGAGAAGATTCTGTAAAGCAAAGGACACTGTCACTAAGACAAAAAGGCAACCCACTGACTGGGAGAAGATCTTCACCAACCCCGCAATAGACAAAGGTCTGATCTCCAAAATATATAAAGAACTCAAGAAACTAGACTTTAAAATGCTACTCAACCCAATTTAAAAATGGGGCACTGAACTGAACAGAGAATTCTCAACAGAAGATGTTCAAATGGCCAAAAGACACTTAAGGTCATGCTCAACCTCCTTAGCGATCAGGAAAATGCAATCAAAACAACTTTGAGATATCATCTTACACCTGTCAGATTGGCTAAAATCAAAAATACCAATGATAGCCTTTGCTGGAGAGGTTGTGGAGGAAGGGGTTCCCTCATCGATTGCTGGTGGGAATGCAAACTTGTGCAACGACTTTGGAAAGCAGTTTTTCGGTTTCTCAGGTTTCCAGATTGTTCTTGTGTCAAATGCAACTTCAGCATTGCATAGTATAATGGAGCCTCTCTAGTCTGTGACCCTTAGCCCTCCACCATGGCTTCACTGTATTTAAGTCCCTTGTTCAGGTCCCCATTCAGATGGGTGGTCACTTGTGAAGAACCACTACCTATGTGGACTTTAAGTTCCTTTCACAGCTTCAAGTTTAGTTCATCTTTATTTCTGCACACAGGCTGCTCATGTTCCCCACCGTGAGTGTCACAGAGGCTGATGGCCTAACACAGAGATAGGAGCCAGGGCAACAAACCTGGGGGCCTTACTCCCCACCCCTATAGCCTTCTTCGCTGTCACAAGATGCTCTCAGAGTTCCTGATGAGGAAAGATCCTTCTCTGGGACCATGAAGTTCACACATCTGCCCTGGTTCTTTATTAGTCCTCTGTGTGAGTCTCTAGTCTTCTCTGTGAGCCTCAGCTCCTTCATGTGGGGCTCTGACCTTCTGTCGCACAGGGTTACAAACTATAATAACAGCAGCTGAAATTGTATTCACTTGTACTTATAATACCTGAACATTAATTGAATACTGTTCAATAAACAACATGAATTTTCACTTTACTCTCACAGCCAAGGAAACAGGTTTTTACCTCCCTCCTGTTTCTTAAATGGAGACATGGGGGCTGAGGGCTGTAAAGTGACTTGTCCAGGGTGATAGAGCCATGACTGGAGCCTGACTCTGCCAAACTTCAGTCTGGGTTTGTAACTTAAGTGTCACCAAGTTTTCCTTTGGGGGACTGACTTGAACTCTGTGCTCCTCCCTTTCAGAGCCATCCTGAATACCAGCCTCTCCCCACTCCTGAAGCTTCAGAGTGCTCCTTCCCAGGGGCCTGAGAATGCACTCCTGTAGCTGAGGGTGTGGGGCTCTAAATTTCACTTAGTTCTTTCTGCATGCTTTCTGGTTCCAGGCTGTCCTGGGCCTGTGAATCCTTCTGACAGGTGATTAGCCTGCCCATGGAAACCCTGGCAGGAGGGCTCAGTGGTGATGGAGGAGTTACAGTAGCGGTGGGTTGAGGTCCTTATTGTACTTACTTTTTGTCAAGTCCTTCTCTGCTGGGGTTTTGGTCTGCTGAGGCTCCAGATTCATCTGCTCCCCCCAATTCTGGGTGGAACCCACGACCTGTTGGCCCTTTTGCTGAGCCTCCTCTGCGCCACTTGTCTTCTTGGACTGAACTTCTTCCATGGTGATGGTGCTTGGCTGTGCAGCTCTTGCTGGCAGAGCTTTGCTTTTCCCTTTTGTTGTTGCTCAGAACAGGAGGCAGTGGATCCCGGTCTCTGACAACCGTTTCCGCTCTGGGAAAGGGTGTTTGATCAGAACCCATGGAGAAGATCGGGAAAAGGAAGAACAGAGCAAGCATTACAGGGAGATGGTCCTCTGATCACAACAACCGAAGGATTCTAGTCTCTCTTGGGGATGGAGACTGTGTGCCCAGGTGCAGGCGTTTGGACTTTATAGGGCAAAAGAGGGGGCTCTGGGAGGAAGGTTTATCAGTGCATGTGTTCTTTATGGATTCTTGAATGATCTTGGCAGATATTCTTGGCACTACATCGGCTTTCCTGTCAGGGAAGTTATTCTGAGTTGGGTTTTCCCAGCTATCTAAGGTTTCTTCTCTTAGGTCATTAAGGTCATTTATCTAACACTGAGGACCCATTATAAGAAGGGGGTATATTTTCTCATTGCCTGCTTCCAGCAGGAGGGGGAAGGCAGAGGTCAGGCTAGGCTCTATTCCTAGGGTGTATGGGGCATAGGTTTGGGTGACTTCATGAACCAGGAAAACAGTTATAACTTATACTGCTGCAGTGGGTTCTGTGATTGCTGTCATTCATTCCCAGAGGAACCTTTAAAAACCGTTAATAGATGGGGCTACAGTCAGGAAGTAAGATGAGAATCAAGAAAGGTGACCCAGCAAGCTCGTAGCCAGGGTACCCAATGTCCTAATGTGGACCTAGTGATGGCAAGGATTTGATCCAGGAGGAACTTGTGTGAACTTTTAAAGGACAGGGAAAATAGAGAAGGAGGAATGGAGAGATCAAGGGGAGGAGCCAGAGTGTAAGGGAACAAAAGCTCACCCTTAGGAAGATGACAGTCACTGAATCTTTGTCTGGTCCTTAATTAAGTCTGTGGTCCCTCTCAACCAGCTTGGGTTTGTTGGTGCAGAATCCGCACTGTTCCTGGAGGAAGACACAGTTCCCACCACCAGCAGCTGACAGGAGATCTAGGTCTCTAATTTTGAAGAACCACAGCAGTGAAGATTTGGCCCAGGCTAGCCATAAAAACTGATGGATGTAGCTTTCTTTTGACATTAGCCACTTTCCCCAGGAAATAGTTTATATGATACTGTTCTTTTAAACAAACTGCATGGCATAAGTTATCATCTTAGGCAAGCCCTGCTGGTCCCATGGATTACTTTTGTCTTTTTATTTCTCATTCTAAGGCTTCCCACTTAACACCTCCCCACTCACGACCCTTATACCTGCAGGTTCATGAAAGTCAGGACAGAGGAGGGTGAGAATAGGCTATGACAGGAGCAGACACATGGAGCATACAGGGAAATCCAGCGACCTTCCACCCACCAGGGCTGGCCTGTAGATTCTCCAAGCAGGGGTGGAGCCTGGGCCCAGGCTCTCAGGACAAGGTCCCCCATGTCTGCAGCAGTGTGCCTTAGTGCATTTATCGTCCCATAACTCAAATAGTTCGGTGGACTCTGTTGGTCCCACTACTCACCCTGCTCTTTTAGGGGGCTCTCTGATGCGTGCTTCCCTGGCCAAGGCTTCTCAGCTAGTAAGAGTAGTTTTGAAAGTGAAAGAGACCCAGCTCCTCCAGGAAGCCAGGCAGGAATCAGAGTCTGCACAGATGGTAGATGGTCTTCCTCTGGACCCTGTGAGTGGAAGTTGAGCATTGTTCAGCTGGTTTCCTGTTGTGAATTCTCTGCAGAAGCCTGGGCTGGAGGAGGAGTCCCTTGAGAGCTTCAGCCAGGCCTGCAGAGGCACCGCCTGCTGAGTGCAGGACTCAGGTCTGAGCCTCACTTCTTTCATCCAGTAAAGCAGAGTATCCCAGGTTTGCCACCAGGTTCCAGTTCAGCAGAATCTCCTGGAGCTCCCAGGTTCGTGCTCTGGATCTCTGGACTCTCTCTCCTCCCTGTAGCCTGTCCAGCCCACAGGCTTTTCATTTCAGGAAGTGGTTCTTAGGCCCAAACCCCGTGTATTTTTTTTAACTCCTGAAGTCTTGGGTTGATGTCTTTGGTGCATTTGGAGTTGAGTGCACTACAGGGTGAGAGCAGAGGAAGGTTCTTTACATGCAGACATCCAGTTTATCAGCACCACGTGTCAGCAAGGCTTTCTCTTTGCCAGTGAATAAATACTTTAGTCACCAATGAGTAATTTTTGCTTGTCATTACACTTTAAAACAACAACAACAAAAATCCCTTATTTTTATCATCTGAAACTTTTTCCATCCAAAACATTGTTATTCAATAAATTGTTTTAAGCTAGGACATATGTGGCAAGTTATTTAAGACATACATTAAAATAATCTCAGGCAATGTTATTATAGGATGAAAACCTTGCCAGAACACATGATTACCTTAAAAAAAAAATCACTGCTGAATTTATAAATCTTAGTCTGTTTTGATAAGGTGTGATTTCAGAAGTTTGAAAACTATACCCTTGCTACATTTTTAATTTCTCCTGAACTGTTTATAACTTAAGAAAAGAAAATAAACAGCAAATAAAATTAAAATTCTCGAGTTTAAATAACCTGAAAATATGTTTGAAAAAGCAGTTTATTGTATGTATTTTCACACTTAGTTTGAATCTGCCATCTAGTGTATAGTCTCATTTGCATATACTGAGCTATTTGTTGACCACAACTGTGGTGTGACTTTTCTGGGGAGATTAATATCTGCCCTAACTTCTGACCTTTCCACTGCCCAAAGACTGACTCATTAAGTTCATCTCAATGAATAGAAATGAATTTGTTAAGGATTACTCATAGAGCAATTGAGAGACCACAGGAATTTGCATGGACCCCTCCCCTGAAGATGCCACACCCTCTCTTACCTAGCTCCTTTTACCTTGAGCTCTGTCTGTCCCTCAAGTGATGGAAACTTTGGTTCTTAGCGCAACTTAGTGTGAAAGCAGCAGAGGAGACCCCAGGCTAACTATATGTTCACGTCTATTCAGTCTGCCCATGTCCGTGTCAGGGGCTCTGCTGTAGGGCAACACTGTTCATATAGGAAACGGTCACTTGTTTCACTGCAGTCATGCGTGTTGGGCGCCACAGTCAGTCTTGCTGCAATCTGGAGGTGATGAGGACTCAGAGGTCTGTGTCATTCACCAGCTGTGTCCAGACCAAGCATGGCTGCCGTAACTGGAAGGAACCCCTGCACACATGTTAAAGTAAATTCTTCTCGGCCATGGATTGTAATGCAACCATGAACCTATGGCAGCTTCTGCCACTAGACAATAAACAAGAATATAGGATCAAGAACTCACACTGTGACGAAGAGTGATAAAGAAATCGTTGATGGACTTCTAGGATTTGATGATCTTGTCAATATGGTGTCACAGTTTAAAATTACACCAGAAGAAGAAGGATAGAAAATTACATTTAGTCGTATCAGGTCTAACAGTTCGTTTTCTGGATTGGACCTCCTAGAAAGACCTTCACTATCTGTATTTTTTCCAGAGGCCATGGTATTGGTGGTCAGTGCTGCTGCCCTAGGCCATGATGAAACCTGAGGTCAATGCAGAGATCTGTGGTCTATGCTGCCACCTGAAACAATTTCGATGTCTGTGGTCCATGTTGTGGATGCAGGCCATGTTTGGGTCATTGATCCTACTGCAGCCAGTGGTTGTTCTGACATCTGAGGCCCATGTTACCACTGAGGGCCATGTGGACGTGCGCTGTCTGTGCCACTGTCAGAAGCCATGTTGATATCCATGGGCCCTGGGCCTGCTGAAGGCCATGTTGATGTGGGTGTTCTTTGAGGTCTTCTGGGGTCATGTGGATGTCTGTTGTCTGTGCCGTTACCAGAGGCCATGTTGATGTCCGTGGGCCTGGCTATCACTGCGGTCCATAGTGGTGTTCATGGCCCATGTTACCCCAGAGGCCATGTTGACAGCTTTGGCCCGTGCTGCTGATAAAGACTGTGATGGTGCCTGTGCTCTGTGCTTCAGCAGAGGGCCGTCCTGTCGTCTGTTGTCTGCACTCCCACAGGACATCAAGAGGAAGTTCCTGGAAAGTGCTGAGTCCGTAGACCAGGTGGATGTTCGTAGCAGTGCTATTGCCAGAAACCAAGTAGAAGCCCATGATTCATGATTCCACTGACTGTAAAGGGCAAGGAAGCTACTTTTACAGCGATATTGATTACTGCAGATTCACGGTTTTGAAACAGGGACATAGATGTTTCTGTGACTCATATTTTTTCCTTTCCTTAATTTTTCTTCCTTCCTCCCCTTTCTTTCCTTTCTTTCTTCTTCTTCATTTTTGGTGGGAGAGGTTAGAAGGGTGGGAGGATATTCATGCAGGGACTGGGAAGTCAGTGTGATTGGGCTGCATTATGGAAATTCCCAAATAAGCAATACAAATATTATGTTGGAAAATATAAAAAACACATTTGAGGAGTCAAGAGCCAAAGATTGTGGTTTTTAATTTTGCAATGTTTCTCCTGGAGGACACAAAATGTTAAATAAAAAATTTTATAATGTAAGAAAGGACAGGCAGGAGAATGCAGCCAGCCCTCCACTCCAAAACGAAGAAGGAGGTGCCCTTTGCTCTCTGTTGTGACTATTGGTATTGGTTCACACTGCCAAAGACATTTTATTGACAGGGAAGCCACAGCTGGAAACTTGACACAAAAAACTTGTCACTAATGTATTTTAACAGTAAAAAATAAAAAAAGCTGTGAATGTACCAGTATGTGATTGAAGCAACCAAACACTTGACCACTGTCCAGGTGACATGTCCTTTGGAGGACCCAAGTTGAGGACCTCAGGTATGGGGACTGTGTCAGTGTGGATTTGCTGCTGGACACAGAGTCTGTCCTGTCATAACTTGTTTCTCAGAGCATCCTAACCACATCAGCAGAAGGCCTGGGTTACCTAAAGCACTCAGTGACCTTGCGTTCCAGCACACAGCCAGAAGAAAGGAATGTGAACTTCTTTTTATATACCAATAATTCATGAAATGAAATTAGTATACCTAAATATATTTCATTTTATATATCTTTTAAGTAACTCAGACTTAAATTTATATTTACAAATTGGTATTGATATTGTTGTTGGTTTTTTTTCTCTTTGCTCTTCTGGTTCTTTAGGAGGTCAACTAGCTAGCTTCAAAATATATCACATGGAGGCTTATTCTTTTTGTTTGTTTGTTTGTTTGTTTTTTGAGACAGGGTTTCTCTCTAGCTTTTGGAGGAAGCTTATTCTTACTTCTATGCCCTGCCCTAGCTTGCTTTGTTTCTATCCAGCTTTTCTTAACTAAGTTATTCAGTCTACCTTTTGCCTCTGGGTTTTACCTTTTTCTATTTCTGTATATCTTCCTTTACTTCTTACTCTATGGCTTGCTATATAGGTGGGTGGCTGGCCCCTGGCGTCCTCCTTTCCTTCTTTTTTCCCTAGATCTTTGATCCTTTCTTCTCAGATTTCTCCTCCTACTTATTCTTTCTGCCTGCCAGCCATGCCTATCCTTTCTCCTGCCTTGCTGTTGGTCGTTCAGCTCTTTATTAGACAAATCAGGGGTTTTAGACAGGCAAAGTAGCACAGCTTCACAGAGTTAAACAAATGCAACCTAAAAGAATGCAGCACACCTTTGAATCATTAAAACAAATATTCCATAGCATAAATAAACGTAGCACAACTTCAACTAATATTCCACAGCATGATATTTTAGCATTTTCTCTTATTTACAAGGAAACCCAAGGTTTTATATCTTTTGTATACATTTAAGAGCCTTGAGTTCCCTTGTAATATCCAACTATTTAGTTTTATTTCCAAACTCCCAATGAAGTCAATGTAGCAGAAAGGAAGGTCAAAACATGGAATTATCTCTTATCAAATAAAACCCTAGAGGATTCTGTGTAAGAATCTTGGGAGAAGCTTTCTGCCTGTGACAACATGAAGGGTAGGCATGACAATAAGGAAAATACTGTGTCCTAAGAGATAAAGAGAGGGAGAACTTCAGAGATTCCCACAGGCTGAGCTAGCACACCTGCGGAGTCCAGAGGAGAAGATGGGAGGCACTGAGAAGCCAGGATAACAGGAAAACAGCTTTGGTTATGAGTCTGGGAAGTAGGGGACCAGAAACGTGATCCAGAGGGTATCCAGACAGCCTGGGCAAAGAAACTGGTAGGCCTACCCTTGTGGCAAACATACCATCATGAACATTGAGTCCTACTTTGGTAGATGGGTGAGCAATAAAGAGGAATCCCAATTTGTCATTCTTTTATATGTTTGTCTTTGTGTGTGAATGTGTGTACATTTGTGTGTGTGTGTGTTTGTGTGTGTCTTTGAATGTATATCTGTCTGATTATGGTGCTGGGAGTAGAATTCTGAGCCTATGCAAGAGCAGCAAGGCTCTTAATCACAGTCTTATGTCTGCCCCTCATTTTAAAATTGTACCATCAGTTCCCTTTTTCCTCCCTCCCTCCCTCCCTCCCTCCCTCCTTCCCTCCCTCCCTCCCTCCCTCCCTCCCTCCCTCCCTCCCTCCCTCCCTCCCTCCCTCCCTCCGTCCCTTCCTTCCTTCCTTCCTTCCTTCCTTCCCTTCAACAGGCTTTCCTTATGTAACAGTTCTAACTGTCCTAGAAGTTCCTTTGTAGATGAGGTTGGCCTTGAAGTCACGGAGATCCACCCGTTTTTACCTCCCAAGTACTGGATTTAAGGCATGCACCTCCACTGCCAGGATGTACATCAGGTTCTTAAGCTGTGAATCACATCTCTGTATGGGATGATGTCACTCTGGCAATTGCAAAATTTTGACAAGAAAAATGTTTTGTGTACATGAAATGGCCCAGCTTAATTCAAATGTGCACTGAATCTGAGGCGTTTCTGCAGTGTGTGCCATGTTGCATCATGTGACTTCCTCACACCTCTGGTTCTGAGCACCCGGCCTGAGTACTTTGTACTGCACGAACCCACACACCACACAACCACACACAACACAACCACACACCACACAACCCCTGTGATGCTTCTGAAACACCTTGGCTCATAGTTGAGGTTATCGTTTGCTGTGATTACAGCATTTCCCTATACATGAAAGACCTTCTGCTCTTATAGAAACATGATAACTTCATAACGGATTGTAAAAATTTAAATATTTTTCTATTTTTGTTTTTTAACTTGTAAGTAACAAGTTAACATGAATTTTTGTAGTGGTATTTCATTTATATTTTGAATAAATAAAGCTTGCCTGAAGATCAGAGAGGAAAACAGCCCTACTGGTCAGCCTTACAGACCAGGCAGTATTAACACACACCTTTAATCCCAGTAGCCACACTAGTTGAAATAGAAACCGGGCAGTGTGTGCCTTTAATCCCAGTGGTACACACCTTTGATTCGAGAACTAGAGAGTATTATAAAATGGGAAGAGACCGTTTTCAGGCTCAGTCTCATTCTGAGGTTTCCTGGAGACAGAATCACCATTTCAGACTGAGGTTCAGTAAGAGTTAGGGGCTGGTTGCTTTGCTTTTCTGGTCTTCAAACTGAACCCCAATATCTGTTTCTGAGATTTTATTAACTGTGCTTCATGTCTGTGTTGTATTATGGGAGAACATTTGAGTTTACATGTGTTACTATGTTCATCCTACTGATCCATGAGCATGGGAGAGCTTTCCATCTTCTGATATCTTCTTCAATTACTTCCTTCAAAGACTTGAAGTTTCATCATACATTTGTTTCCTTTGCTTGGTTAGAGTTATGTCAAGATATTTTATTTTATTTGAGGCTAAGATGTTTCTTTAATTTGTTTTCCTGTCCATTTGTCACTTGTAGTGATGGTTATGAATTAACTTGGTATCCAGCTACTTTGATCAAATTGTTTTATCAGATCTCATAGTTTCCCAGTGGAATTTTTAGGGACAGTTATGTATATTATCAAATCATCTACAAATAAAGATATTTTGAGTACTTCCTTTCCAATTCATATCCCCTTGATCTCCTTCAGCTTATACATCTTATAAACAATAAGCCTTAGCTTATTGCTCAAACTAAGACTTTGAATACTATTTTGACTAAGTATGGAGAGAGTCAATAACCTTCTCTTGCTCCCGATTTTAGTGGAATTGCTTTGATTTTCTCTCAATTTAAATTGATGTTGGCTATGGACTTTCTGTGAACTGCTGTTATTATGTTTGCATATGTTCTTTTTATCCATCGTGTCTCAAGAACTTTCATTATGAAGGGGAGTTGGATTTGTTAAAGGCCTTTTCTGGATCTAATGAAATGATGAGCTTATCATGTGTTTTCCATTACTATCTTTAAGTTTGTTTATATGGAAGATTATAGTTGTTGATTTTCATATATTGAACCATCCCTGCAACTCTGGAATGAAGCCTACTAGATAATCACCGATGATCTTTTCGATGCGGTCTTGCATTTGAAATGCAAGTATTCTTTAAATTCATTTTTAATGTTTCTTCTAACATATTAAGTATTTTTTCTTTCTATTTATTCTTTGTGTCTTTCACATCATGCATCTCAATTCCATTTATTTCCTCATCCCTTTGTATCCGCTTTCTATCCTTGCAACCTCTCCCCCCAAAATAACATAAATTTCAGAAGAAAAAAAATTAAAATCATCAATCTTGTCATGAAAGCAGTAGTGTGACACAGTGAGTCATGCAGTAAACCGTTTATTCAGATATTTTTATTCACAAGTGTTCATTGCAAAGGTCATTGATCTGGTTCTGGGCTTCTGGATTTTGCTACACTCTTGATGCTGGGCCCTCATTGGACCTCTCTTGGACAGTCTGCTGTTGCCTTGTGTTATGGAAATTCTCCAGCTTTGGGTCTGCAATACCAGCCCCTTCATTTGCTCCAGCAGATCATACATGGGTTAGATGTTATTGACCAACCTATAACCCTGGTTCTGGGCATGGATAGTTGCAGGATTAGTCAATCCACCAGCCAGCTCTTGCTTCTTATCGGTCTCACCAGGGAGAGCTCTCCTGCATTGACCTGGCTAGCTCATCCTTTGTAGAGATGAACAAGGGGTGGGGCCAGTTCTCCTACTTTCCTGCTTTTAGGGTCAGCTCTCCCACACCTATCCCATCAGGGACAGCTCTATTGTGTTACCCAGGGGAGGTATAGGGTCCACTCTCCAGAGTGCTTCAGTAGGTGAGGGGCAGGACCAGTTCTCTCCAGAGTTATAGTCAGTAAGGTGTGGTAAGGGGTGGTGCCAAGTCTACCTTCTAGACCTTTGGTGGTATCAGGAGTCATAGACATCATACAGACTTTGAATGCATCAGGGTCATGAACCCAGACCTGGGCCCCAGCAGCAGCCCAGGCCCTGACATCACCATGGCTCTGGCTGGCCATCAAGCCACCCTCATCTGCCTGTTCCTCACCACTTTCACCTCTTCAGATCTGCCTCTGTCCACAGGACACAAACCGTTCTGTCTTTTTTCCCTCCCATACCATACCGTACATTTGTAGACCATAATTGTGCCTGTTTGCCCCGTGCCATCTATGGGTCTCTTCCCACTCAGCCATCTTGGCTCAGGACAGGACCATCATTCCTCCTCAGAGCCCAGGGCAGCCCCCTTTGGCCTGCTTGTGGGTCTTGTCTGACTTAGTCTGTCATGGTGCTGGGCAGGACTCTACTGCCCAAAATCATAATGGGGCCTGACTACCTAGTACCAGAGGGCAGTGAAATTCTTCCTGCCCCAAGTCTAGAGACCTGGGGTGGACCTGTGCTTGGCCTCTGGGGTCCACCAGGCCTAAACTGCAAGTATTTTACAAGTATTTTTTCATTTTTGTTCATTAAGGAAATTGGACTGCAATTCTTTCTTTGCTGAATCTTTTTTTTTTGAGTATCATGCTGACTGTGGTCTCATAAAATGAATATGGCAATACTAATTCTGCTCCTATTTTGTGCGATAATTTGAGGAGTATTAGGTCTTCATTGAATGATTGGTAGAAATCTGCACTAAACCATCTGGTCCTGGTCTATTTCATGTTTGGAAAACTTTTAGTGACTACCTCTGTTTCACTAGGGGGTATATATCTGTGCAAATTGCTTATCTGAACTTGATTTAACTTTGATAAGATGTGTGTATTGAGAAAATTATCCATTTCTTATAGATTTTTCAATTTGTTGGAGCACTGGTTTTTAAAATATGTCTTTATGATCTCTTGATTTCTTTGGCGTCTGTTGTTATGTCTCCCTTTTGTTTCTGATATTATTAATTTGAATATTCTCTTTCTGCCTCTTATTTAATTTGAGTAAGAATTTATGAATTTTGTTGATTTCCTCAAAGAAACAACTATTTGTTTTATTGTTGTGGAATATTCCTTTTCACTGTATGAAGACGTGTCACTGGGATTGGTTTACAAAAGAAAAGCTGAATGGCCATTAGCTAGGCAGGCAAGAGGTAAGGCAGGACTTCCTGGGGCAGAGAGCTCTGGGAAGAGGAAAGGCAGAGTCACCAGCCAGATGTCCAGGAAGCAGGACAGGCAATACAGAGCAAAGGTAAACAAGCTCCGCAAAAGAATGTATATTTAAGAATATGTGTTAATTTAAGTTATAAGAGCTAGTACAACAAGCCTAAGCTAGGGCAAAGCTTTCATAATTAAAAATAATCTTCTATGTCATTTTAAAAGAACTTTCAGCCCAAAGAAAAATTTGTCTACATTTTATTGATTTTTAAAAAATTTTCTCTTTGTTTGTATTTTACTATTTTCAACCCTGAGTTTGATTATTTCTTGCGATCTACTCCTCCTGAGTGTGATTAATTCTTTTGTTGTTGTTCTAGAGCTTTCAGGTGTGTTGTGAAGTTGCTAGAATTAGATCTCTGTAGTTTTTTAATGTATTCACTAGCACTATGAACTTGCTTCTTAGCGCTGCTTTCCTTGTGTCCCATAAGTTTGGGTATATCATGTATTCATTTTCCTTGAGTTCTAGAAAGCCTTTAATTTCTTTATTTCTGTGTTGATCTATTTTTTTAATGAGAAGATAGTTTTTCATTTTCCATGAGTTTGTATGCTTTCTGTTGTTGTTGATCCAGCTGTAATTCATGGTGATCTGACAGGATGCAAGACATTATTTCAATTTTCTTGTACCTGTTGAGTCTTGCTTTGTGTCTGAGTATATCATCAATTTCGGGAAAATTCCACGAGGCTTAGAGAAGAAGGCAAATCCCTTTGTGCTAGGCTGACTGCAGGTCTCCTCTCCTCCTCAGCTCCCAGTAACCCAAGTCTCACCTCCAACTAAAAAGAACACCTGCTGTGGTCTCCTTTCCCCTCTGATGCCACTTCCTTCAAATCTCAAAGATCCTCTGCTCCAATCTTCCTTCCCCCAACTCATCCCAGGAGCTCAGCCTCCAAACCAGCTGGCATTCATTCCTGTGATCACACCAGCTGTGTAGTCATGGAAACAGGTAAGCTAACTGAGGACCTTCACTACTCCCTCCTCTCCCCCAAACTCAATACCCCAGTCTCTTCACTACCTCTGCAACAGAGCACCTGTTTTTCAGCTTTTCTTCCTTCTCTGCCACCATCTCCTGTGGATCCCACAGACTTTACCTCCCAGCCTCCTTACCCCACTTGTTGCTTTATCCCAGCCTCCAATTCCTGCAGATACTGCCTTATAACCCACAGGCTACTCCTGCCAGGGAAGCAGGTAGGTTATGTATAGATTTTCCTTTCTCCTTCTGTCCCTCCAGATCCAATCCAGTCTCACCCCCAGTGCTATAGCCGACCTGTGAGTGACCTCTTTTCACTGTTTCTCCTCTCATTTAGTCTCATAGGAGACTAAAGAAGCAGGTTCTTGTTGAACACTGATCTCCTCCCTCCTGTGAACTCCTTCCGACTCTTAGCCTAGCCCCCTTCCTAACAGCCAGCTGTCAATGATAAGAAATAAGTTTTACTAGGAAACCTCACTGACCACACATATTAGGTGCATAAAATTTCCTACTAGGCAGCAAACAGCCACCACACTCTCCTATAATCAGAATGAACAGCAACCAAGGTACAAACACCCACCCAAACCAAAACAAATCCATATATCAGTACTTAGACCTTTAATCATTCCAATTCCAGATGGCTAGATGGAGCATAAAAACACAATTAATAACATCCATGTCAATAGGTCTCCACTAGAGCCCAGATAGCCCTGAATATTCCAACACAGTTAGAGCACAAGAAAAAAAAAGATCTCAAAAGCCTGTATGGAGATGATAGAGGTCCTCAAAGATTAAATTAGTAAATCCCTTAAAGAAATCCAGGAGAACACAAACAGTGTGAGGAAATGAACAAATCCCTTACAACACTTTAAAAATACTGGGTTTTCAATAAAGTTGTTTCCTAATTTTCTGAGAAATCGCCACACTGACATCCAAAGGGGCTGTACCAGCTTCCATTCCCACCAGCAATGCAGAAGTGTTCCCTTTTCCCCACAACCTCTCCAGCATAAGTTGTCTTCAGTGTTTTTGATCTTGGCAACCTTCCTCAAGACCCAGCAATGCCACTTTTGGGTATATATCCAAAGGATGCTCAATCGTGCCACAAGGACTTGTCCTCAATTATGTTCATAGCAGCATCGTTTGTCATAACCAGGACCTGAAAACAACCTAAATGCCTTTCTACCAAAGAATGGATAAGGAAAACACGGTATATTTACACAATGGATTACTACACAGCAGAAAAAAATAGACATTTTTAATTTTGCATAAAAATGGATGGAGCTAGAAAATATTATTTTGAGTGAGGTAACCCAGACACAGAAAGACAATTACCACTTGTACTCACTCATAGGTGGTTTTTAAACATAAAGTAAAGAAAACCAACCTACAAACCACAATCCCAGAGAACTTAGACAACAATTAGGGCACTAAGAGAGACTTCCGTAGATCTAATCTACATGGGAAGTTGAAAGTAGAAAAAGACAAAATCTCCTGAGTAAATTTGGAGCATGGGGTTTCGGGGAGGGTTGAAGGGAGGACGGTAGAGGCTGGGAGGGGAGCAGAGAAAAATGTAGAGCTCAATAAAAATCAATAAAAAAGAAAAAATAATAAAAAATACAAAGAAACAGAGGAAGAAAATTTATAAAGTTGTTCAAGACCTAAAAATAGGAATAGAATGAATAAAGACAACAAAAACTGAGAGTGGGAAATATCCTTCCTTTCCTATTCATAAGAATTCACTTTCCAGGGAAAGCACCATCTCATTGTCTCCATTCCCATGCTCCCAGTTCTGCTTGTATCATGGTTGGTCAGGTGGTTTTGAGATGGCCACTCAGGCCATAAAGCCAGCTGGACAAGGCTGAATAGACTTGCTGGCTCCATTGGAAGTTTCCTGAGATGCACATCCCATATGAACAGGATGGGGAAGGGCAAGAGGGGACATCTGGGTCCCCAAGAGATGTCCTAGGAACATTGCCATTTGAATGGCAACTCAGATGGCCACTGGTTTATAGATGGAGAAACTGGAGGGCCAAAGGAAGGTCAGGCAGAGCCAAGACTCAAAGAAGAGTGCACCTTTCAGCCACTAAGATGTCAGGATCCCACAGAGACACCTCCTGACCTCTCAAAGAGGTCCATGATCAGGTGAGGATGTGTTTCCTTTAGAGCTTGGTAGACTTGGTCTTTGCTGGCCCTGTTCCAGGACCGACTGAGGCTGAAGAACTTCCGCATCTTGTCTTGGGTGGTGGCTTCAGCCCGCACTGCTCCATACTCCTCTTCACTCAGCACCAGACCATGCAGCTTGTCCAAGAGAGGGTCCACTGATGTCACTCGGGCCACCAGCTGCTCCCGATGCTGGTCCACGAAGTGTGGCAAGGCAGGAGCATCTAGGCGTGAAGAATGACACTGAGCATAGAAAGGGGCCTCTACAGACTCTTCCACTGTCTGCTCAGTTTTTTTAAATGTATTTCATCTGCATTGTGCACCCCTGGTTCCCTTCCTCCTCTGGGAAGTCAAGAGAAAAAATATTTGTATCCTTCCTGAGGCCAGTTATTAGTCTGACATTCTGCATAACTAAGAGGAAGGGTTTATGGTAAGGTGTTCAGGTTGGGAGTGGGTAGTATAGTAATGTATTATTTGTGTTTTAATAAACAAAGCTTGCCTGAAGATGAGTGAGAAAAGCAGTCATACTATTCAGCCATACAGGCCAGGGAATGGTGGCACACCTTTAATTGCAGGACTTGGGAGACAGAGGCAGAGGGTTCTCTGTTAGTTCTAGGCCAGCCTGGGCTACACAAGATTAAATCTGTCTTAAAGAGAAATAGAGCTAACACTCAGTTGATTCCAGCACTTGGGATAACATTTTTTTTTTTAAATCCCAGCACTAGGGAGGTGGAGACAGGAGTGATATGGCTGGGTAGAGAAAGGAATATAAGGGGAAAGAGACAGGATCTCAGTGTACTGTGAAGTGTGGGTTGTGGAGTTTGGGAGTTTGTGGACAGGATCTCACCCCATTTCAGTCTGAGGTAGTGATGAGAGCCAGTAATTGTCCGCTTTGCTTTTCTGATCTTCAGGTTGAACCCCAATATCTGTCTCTGGGTATTTATTATTCGTGCTGTAGGGTGGGGTTATTTTCAACATGGGAAGCCAAGAGGCATGAGAGAAACTCTGCCCTGGGGCAGGTACATGGCCTACCTGTCCTGGTAAGGTTCGCAAAGTGAGGCTCCCTCCTTTCTCACTGACCTTCTCTCAAGGATCAGATGATCTACCTGCGGAATACTATTGGCTTCTCTGGCTCTGTATAAGTGTTACTGACCTTTGTGGACTGTAGGGATCATGGGCTGTGCAGGCCTGAGGTCTCCTGGAAGAAAGGAGAGATGATCCTCTCTAATGATTCTTTACAAATAGAATGGCAAAATGCTGAAATTCATGCAGAACCACTAGAGACATAGGATTTCCAAGGAAATTCTGAATAAAAAATGATTTTAGAAATCATTTAGAAATGATTTTAGAAGTCATCAGACTTCTTTCAAACCAATACTAGAGTCCTAGTAGTAAAAACAGCATGGTATTGACACAAAAAGATGTGCAGATCAATAGAATAGACTCGGAACCTAGATAAAAGTTTATACAACCATACCTACCTTGACTTTGACAAAGAACCCAAAAATGTACTTTGTATAAATGACAGCCTGTTAAACAAGTGGTCCTGTAAAACTACTTAGCACTGTATGCAAGAATCAAACTAGATGCCTAGACCACACCTTTAAAAAATTAACTATAAATGATCAAAGACCTTAATTTGTGCCCCAACACCCTGAAACTTATAGAACAAACATAGGCAGAACATTTCAACTAATCAGTATATGTCAGGATTGTGTGAATAAGATTCTGGTAGCACAGGAAATAAAACCAAAACTTGGCAAATTGGATATCAGAACACTCAAAAAGTTCTGTAGATCAAAGGAAACTTAATTGAGTGAAGATGTAGTTAAGAATGGGTGAACTATTCCCAGGTAACATCTGACAGAATATTAGTAATAGGAATATATATGGATCAGAAAACCTAAATAGCAAGGAAATGGCACAATTCTGAGATTTGCCATAGGAGTAGCAGCAGAATTCTTAAAAGAGAAAACATATATGTGTACGAAACACTTAGAAATTAGAAAAATACAGGTTAAAATTTGTTATGATTTTCTCTCATTTTTCAATTAAAACAAACAAACCCAGGTCTTTTAAGGTCTTAGGCCCTTAGAAAAACTACATTTACTGCCTACATAAAGGAACATGGTGTCAATTCTCTTGTAAATAGCAATGTTTATACCACAGACAAAGGCTACTTTCAGTCTTCACCAGAAAAGCCTCTCTTTGCTGTGAATGGAGGTGCCTGCAGATACCTACTGCTGTGCAGGATACTGAGACTAAGGGATGGTTGAGTACTAATCCCTATTAGTAGACAATTATATTGCTCCTTGAGGATCTAGGAACATTGTGGAAGAGAAATTGGAAAGAATGTAGGGACAAAAGATATGGGGAAGGGCTGTGAAGATATGGAGAACATATCGAGAATATATAGATAAGAGGTTGTGGTCTCTTCTAAGCATGGCATGACCATGGCCATCATGAACTCTTAGCACCTGTACCTACTGCCTCTGGACCCACACAAGTAGGGCCCTAGACATGGGGAAGCAGCTCACAGGGACCGTGCTACTTAGGGCTTTACTACTGACAAATAATAGATTAAGGGAGAAGAGGGTGTATACAATCCATCTGTACCCACTGGTGAACTCACTTGCTTCCCTACTGGGAAGTTCAAAACCCTCAGGCACACAGAGGATCCTACTTAAACTCTGTCAGACACAAGCAATAATGAATGTGGGGAGATGATTTGTAGAAAAGAAGAGGGGCTGGCAGGAGCGGGAGTGAAATAAGGTTTCTTTAGGATGGAATTCCTAGAATGCATTGTATGCATGTATAAAATTGCCAAAAGGTGGGGCTGGAGAGATGGCTCAGAGGTTAAGAGCATTGTCTGCTCTTCCAAAGGTCCTGAGTTCAATTCCCAGCAACCACATGGTGGCTCACAACCATCTGTAATGGGATCTGGTGCCCTCTTCTGGCCTGCAGACATACACACAGACATGATATTGTATACATAATAAATAAATAAATATTAAAAAAATTGCCAAGAACAAAGGGATTTTAAGATTAAGAATCTCCTGTTGGAAAAATCTCTTCCTTTTCACTGTTCACATTTAAATGTGAACTGTTACTAGTTGCTTTCTGCATCTCAAAATCTGTCATTTCTAGGGCACTGGGAGTAGAAATCACGATGCAGGACTGAGAAAATGGGGCGTAGGGTATGCAGTGGCTTGCATGTAACATGTTCTGTGATCATATGTTGAAAGGTTGGTTCTGCAGCGGTAATTGTCATGAGGACTGTGGTGTGATGAACGAACACACACACTAGTGCACTCATAATTGCATGGACCCTGAGAATGGTACTGGAAACCATGAGAGTGCACAGTTGGAGGAACTGGGACACTGGAGGCCCATCCTGGAATAGGCTTCCCACCGCCTCCTTCTCCTCCTTTTGGCCTCTCTCCCTCTCCTCTCCTCTGTCCCTGCTCCTCTTCTGTTCTCCTCTTATCTTTACCTTTTCCTGCTTCTCCCCCATTGCACTCACTCTAACTCTAACTTCCTGCTTTGGTTCTAGCAAAAGCCACATAACTGATCTGACTATTTCATGACACCAAGAATTAATGACAACACACCTTCCCAATTCATTGCCTTTTTCAACCTTTTGAGTAGCTGGATCTAAACTAATTTTACCTGGATTCAGCAAGGCTTCCCATTTGAAATTTCCATTCTTCTTGTCTGTGATTTTCAGTTTAATCACTGAATCCATGTGGCCAACATAGATCTCAGAGAAGAGCTGGGATTCCCTGGGGCTCCGGTAGCACAGCTCCAGTTCCTGAAGGGGGCGAGGACAGATTCTGTTTCAGAATTCTCTACTCAAGAGAACAAGTGTTTTCCACACCCCTGTGCTTTCTTATTCTTGCACACCATAGTAGACCCTGGCTTAGGCACTGTGTGTCTTTTGCAATGAGTTAACCTATAGCTTTGAATGCACATCTTTACTCAGAAGGCTGGAACATTGTGAAAGGGGACATAGAAAAAATATAGCAACAGAAGATATGGAGAATGCTAATGGGCCCAGCTTAGCCCACATACTATTCCTTTTCTCATCACTCTGACAAAAATATGGCGGAAACAACTTAAGAAAGAGCTTATGTTGTTTAGTTTCATGATGGGAACGCATGTAAACTGGAGCTCTGTTATTTGTGGCAGGAGCTTGTGGCGTAGCTTGTTATATATGATCAGGAATCCAAGTTTGAGGTGAGGAGCAGGTAGAGGCTATAACCCTCAAGGCCTTCCACTAGTGGCCTGCTTGTGATTGTTGGCCTCACATATTTGTTTCCACAACTCCCCAAACACTAGCAGTAACTGGGGATCAAGTGTTTAACATTTACACCTGTAGGAGACCTTTCAGATTCAAACCATGATGAGTGAGAGCTCATCCTGAAGTCCTTGACCCAGGATTTGCTGCATGGTAGGCTCTTCCCTTCTCAGTGCCATATTAAAACCAACTCCTGAGTTCACCAGACCTTCTGTGTGATCCCTTAAATTGCTTTCCACTTAACTTGGAAGTTTTCTTGCTCATCCTAAAGCCCAAATCATTTTCCCCAATCTCAGTTTACTGTAAATCCTTGTAAAGTGCCCCAAATCCGGCATCTGATGCTGTAGAATAGCAAACCCCTGGATGCTTACCTTTGGAATGATTTCCAGGTTCTTGGAAGCAGACACTATGTATCGCGAGCCAATGCAAAGAGAGTCTACTGGGGGTGGCTTGTGTATTCGAACAAACTGAAACCTCATTTCTTGTTCATCAATGGCCTAGGGAACATTGCAGACAGAGATTTAACTAGATTTCAGTACTGCAACAGTTAACTGGTCTGAATAAGGTGTGTTGGTTGATCAGTACATTTTTGTGTGATGGGGTGATGTCAGCTCCAGGGAAACCTTCTGACTTTTATTCTGCCATATAGATTGCTAATTATTGGCCTCTGTCAGGGTCATTGTGGAGACTGTGTCCCTGACAGAGAAGAAGGGAGTTGGTTTCATGTTGGATACGGAGAATTTCCATTCTTCTGATGGGTGGAAAGAGGCCATAGAAGGATGTGTAGAGATAAAGGGGTGTTAATGGCAGTTGAAGAACCTCTGTTGTGAGGGGGCCAAGAAGACTGAAGACTCATAATCACCAGGGTTCCCCTTATAGAACTGTATCCCATTCCATGTGGAGAATTTCTCCAAAGGGATAGCTATATTTTCAAGTATTCTGTCAATCCACCCTAGCCCCACATTTCTGGTCCTCAGTGTTACCTTCTGAATGGTCCAGTCATTGGGGATCAGGTAGAGATGAAGGGTGACATCCTGGAGATTGAGGTAATAGTAGATCAACGTGACAGAAGTGATGCGGATGAAATGTCTGACAGGAGGCATAATTCTTAGTAGAACTCCAATTGGGGAGAAGCTTGGGTTTTCCAAGACTGTGTAGCCTTGCTCCACTTTGTCTGGCAGTTCTAGGACCACCCCGTGTTCTTGAAAGTGGGCCACATGGAACCTGGAGGTGTCCAACCGTCCCTCTGTGAAAGAACAGATTCAATGACAGGGATTTAGTGTTTCTACTGAACTGTGCTTGGCTGGAAAAAGAGCCACTAAGATGTGGAATGGCGGTGGTGCTTAGAATGAGAATGGGTGGCTGTGTTTGGTGGAACTGCTTGACGAATGGGAGATATGACACTGGAATGGGATTTGAGGTCTTGTCTTTTCTCGTCTTCTTCTTCTTCTTCTTCTTCTTCTTCTTCTTCTTCTTCTTCTTCTTCTTCTTCTTCTTCTTCTTCTTCTTCTTCTTCTTCTTCTTCTTTCTTCTTATTTAAAAAAAGAAGTTTTTATTGTTTCCAGTTTTATTTCTCTCTCTCTTCCTTGTCACTAAGGACGTGAGCTTTCAGCTCTGTTCCAGGTCTATGCTTGCCTGTTGCTGCCATGCTGTCTGCCATGATGGTCATGGACTCTTAACTCTGAAACTCTAACCATTCCCAAATCTTTTTTCTATAATTGCTTTGGTCATGAAGCATTTTCAGCTTTTGGTTATTTTTGTTTAATTGAAAAGCCATGAACAAGAAAATCTTAAGTTTTATTAATTAATTCCTACGGAGAACATAGCAGAATAATAAAACATTTCCATTCTATTGGTTCACCATGCTGTGAGGTGACTGTGATGTGTTACCATAGTGACTCGTGCAGATTACCACTCATTGGAGCAGCCTTGGCTTTGACCTGTCTTGCTGCTGGGGGAGCATTCGCAGTACAATGGAAATTCTTGATGGTCTCATCCATGGATCCTACAATGAATACAGCCTCAGAGGCCTTTGTTAGAGACTGCGCATCCATTAGGTTCTCTGAGGCGCTGCCATCACCAACCTCAGTGTCTTTGGAGTGTAGTGTCCACTAATGTGATTGTTGCAGGATGGAGTTTGCTGTTATGAAAGAGACCAGGGATTCCTAACTTAACTGTTCACTGAAGACAGGTGGATGCATCCGTGGAAACATTAGTGTCAAATGTGAGCTTGATGAAATCCAGAATCACCTTAGATCCAGGCCTCAGGGCATGATAGAAAGAAACTATCTTGATTGGGTTAAAGATTTGGGAGGCCCTAACCACTGTGGGATCCATGGACTAGGATCCAGGGTTGTGTAAAATGGAGATGGTCATATGAGTACAAGCATTTAGTGGTTTCTCTTCCCTCTGTTGACAAAATTTATCAGGCATTGCAGGCTCAATGTTCTCAGATCTTCATGCCATGATGAAGTATTCCTTTAAAGTGTGTGCCAAATAAATCTTTCTTCTAAGTTTCTTTATTTAGGTATTTTGTTTGAGCTACAAGACTTTGATAACTCGTAAACTTGGATAGAAAATCGATACCAGGAGTTGGGTCATTATTATAATGATCCTGGTCACATGGGTTTTAGGCATTTGGAAGAGTTTTGTGGCTAGAATGTGGAAGAATTTGGTCCTTAGGACTAGGAAAGTCCTTCTATGCTGAAAGCAGAGCTTATGGTTACATTCTTTTGGAAGCAGGGAAGACAAGAATGCTGAGAGAGGGGGTGGAGGACAGTTCATGTCACTTTTAGAGAGGTGGAAGATTTCCGTTGAAACTATAAAAGGTGCCATTCATGAGACAGTTTGGCCAAGAATCTAGTTTCGGTGCATAAATGCCCTCAATATGTGTAAAGTTGAATTTAAATATAAAATACTATTTGGCAGGAAAAATTCCAAGACATAAACATTGACCCTGATTCGAAAAGAAAAATCAGTTGTAAATATTAGAGATCAGCATCACTGCAGTGACAATAGGAAAGGTGTCCTGAGGGCAAAATCTCACTCTTCATGGGCTCACCTTGTGAACAATAAAATTAAAGACAGAAAGCCTTAAGTGGTCGTGTTCCCTGTTCCACAAATGCAAATCCCAAGGAAGTGTTTCCCCATGATCAGCACATCATTTAGCTTTGGGCTAGGGTAATCATACCTCAAGCTATCAGCAGAACTTGATAGTGTCTTCCCTATAGTTTTTAGGCATGAAAGATGCTAGATTGATGGGTCATTGAGTCATGCTGTGCTGCAGGAAATCCTACAGCCAATACCCTTTATATTATCCACCCACTTGGGCGTGGCCTCTTCTATTATTTATGCCATGTAAAACATGCATCTGGCCTCTTTTCTGGCTGCAGGATTCAGTTCGTGTTCTCTGTTCCAGCAGAGGATTCTGATTTGTCAGTCTACCCCTAAATAATTAACATTTATTTATGTATTTATGTATTTATTTATTCTCGATTCTGAGCTAGTATGGGATTTTTTTAAAGCATTCTTCTTGAATGCTGCACAGTTTCAGATAGCAGTGAGGCCAGACAATGTGCCTGAATCAAAGAACTTCCAAGGAATCTGAGAGCTCATTCAATGGACCTTTGAAAATGAATCCTAAGGTGGAATGGAAATCCGTGGATGTAGTAGAAGCCAGAACCACATATTATTTCTGCTCAAGAAAGTTTTAGGCAAGGAGTAGAGAGATGGTCTAAGGAGAGGCAATGTGTGCTTCATGTGATAGAACTGGAGGGGTGGAGCTACCTTTGTCCTTCGGAGACCAGTGAATGACATCATGAGCTCTATAGCTGGATATGAAGCTGTAGAATTTGGTGTTTATGCTGATGGAGGTTGTGTTGCTGTGGTCTGATAATTCCTTGGTGTGCCCTGTTTCTTCCATTTTGGCATGGAAATGTCTATTCTGTGTCATTGTATGTTGAGAGTATGCAAATTCTTTTCTATTTTATGGGAGCTCATAGTGAAGTCACTGCCTTGAATCTCACATAAGAGGTGGTCTTTATGGATTTATTTTTTTTTTTACCCATGGACCCTTGTAATTGGATTGTACTTTGCATTATGAGGAACAACCAAATTTTTGGAGACGTGAGGCAGAAAGTTAGGGTTTAAAGTGATGTGCCTGTGTGCCAAGTTGTCACTGGGCAGAATCACATTGTTGTAGGTCACTTGTCACTCTGATGCGACCCCTGCTAATGGAGGCACCAGTCTGCCACCCACCATTTGCATGTCCTTTCAGCACTGAGTTTGCTTCAACTTGCACCACGACAAACAGAATTGCAATGTGTATTGTTTAGCAGAGAACATTTTTATTTCTCTTGGGTGATAGCTTGGAATCAATAAGCAGCAAAGAATGAGACCATGACCTTGGTGCTCCAGGCAGTGCTGTAGCTTGGAATTTCAAATCAGTGATGCAAGGTAACAGTATCAGATGGAGCCAGCACTACAATGTCTCCTGTGTGCCTGTTTGGGGCTTGAAAACCTGGCTGTCCCCAAGTCATATTCAGTCCCAGTGCCAGGTCCAGGCCTTACCCATGCTTTGTGCTTTGCAATTTTGACAAAATTTGGGAAGATGCTGTACCTCTCCAACTTCCCTTCTTAGGGTTATTTTAAACTATGTGCATATTTACAAATATTGTTTATTAATGTTTGTTTACATTTAAAGGGGGTATGATATAGAGGTGAATACTTTGCATTGGTATGGATCTTGGTCGATTTTGTTATACCATGTATATGTATTTCTGCTCTTGGTTAAAGTATTGTGTTTTTTCAGCTTATTTAAAACTGTAATGTATAATTAAAAATAGGTTAGTAGAGAGTCATCTATAATGGTCAAGCTTGTAGTCATGTTAATTAGGTTTTCTAAATATAAAGAGATATATTTCAGTTAAACAGATATTCTTCAAATCTTTTAGAGACCTTCATAGTATGGCATTTAAAATGTTTTAATAACTTAGAACTTTTTATAGAGTGAATGCTAAACAGGACCTTCCCAGAACTTGTTGGTAATATGGGGTGCTGCAATTTTCATTGCTAATTCCAGAACGGTTTTTTTTTTTTTTTTTTTACCCAGACGCTGACTTACCAAGTTCTTTCATTTCTTTTCTCATTCTGGATTCTAGATACAGGGACTTACTGTATATTTGTAGATATAAATCATAATTCTCCTGCCTTAGCCTTGGAAATTCTGATATCAACAGTATGTGCCACCACATGACCCTGGGACTGTCCTTCCCACATGTATTGTGGCTTCCATACACTGTAACAGAATCATTTCCTTTCATTATCCTGTGGGGAAATTGTCTGATCTGAGAGAGGCAGTAGGAAACAGAAAAGACGGTGGTCTGCATGAAAGAATTTGAGTGGAGAGTGGGGGCAAGTGTTGCTGGAAGACGAGGCGCTCGGTGTGGAGCTGCTGAAGTGGCCATGGACACATTAGGGAGGCCCCATCCATGTAGCAGTACTCCCCGTCAGGTTCAGGAGCTCAGGATCTTCTGTGTGTGCGTGTCACTATTAATTTTATTTGCTTTTGAGGTTTTCAACTTATTCCTGCTTGATTTCTTCATCTGCTTTTTTCTTCTTGTGGGCTTGCTGTTAACTATGGATATCTTTAACCTGGGGATGCTTAATGGTGTTTTCTATTTAATGTTCTCCTATTGGCTGGTGCCACCTGAGTTTCTATTTTACTTTTCAATACTTCTTTAGCTGTTGGGTCTCCCCTCTCGTGGCTGCTCATCACCATTATAAAAAAACATCTTCTGCTGTGTGCTGGATTCTCCTAGTGTCTATGGTAGACTTATTCCTGTGCTCCTTGTAGCCAAAGAAGTAACTGACCTCAGTAGCCACTCGTACAACACCAGGTTCCTTGATGTTGTGTTTTCCTTTCTTAAGCAGAGTTTGGCTGTATAGTCTAATTTCCTCTTGCATTCCAAATTCTCTTGTCTCAACCTCTAGAGATCTGTAGTAAAGGTTTCCATCATGAGATCTTACACAGGAAATCTTATATTTATTAAAATATCTTCTGAAGGAATCTTTGGTGATGACTGAGGTTGGGACAATTCATGAGTTCCCCTCTTTCCTTAGGACACCATTATTCTGTGGCTCCAGTTCTCAAATGAAATCTGAAGACATCATTTTCTCCCCGCCTGTAGCAATGTAGTGGAGTGTTGGTAAACCTTGGGTACCAAATGATCCTTGTTATTTTTCTTTCCAACAATGTCTTCACATTGTTCAATTTATTCTGTTTCCTGCTGGACTCTTGTGAGATATGCTGTGTAAGGAGCGCTTATTAATCACCAGTTAATATAGCTACTGAGAATATCACTTTCCACTCAGGGTCTCATTTAGTTAATATAAAATAAAGTATAAGGCTTGGAAACATGTGCTTCAAAGAAAATACATCATAGACAAAGGGATGACAAAACATCTCAGTGTCGGTGTTCACAACCTGCTCTGCCGTGCTAAGGAAGGCATAGACCTTTCCTCATCACCCAACACCCTACACTGTCCTATATGACCTCTCAAGTCCTCCATTTCCATCACCCTACTCTTTTTTTGAGACAGGGTTTTCTTCTGTAGCCCTGGCTGTCCTGGAACTCACTTTGCAGACCAAACTGGCCTCGACCTAATAGAGATCTGTCTGTTTCTACCTCCTGAACGCTTGGATCAAAGTCATGCACCATCACCGCCTGGCCTCCACCCTACTCCCTATCCTTCCCTTGATTACCTTGGAGATCCACAAAGTGAGGGAGGTACACAGCAGCCACAGCTCCCCGCTGAGCCTTGATGTCAAACAGAGGCCCAGCCACCATGTGACTGTCCTGCAAGGGAGTCTTGTCCAGGTGTTGGCTCCAGGCACAGAATCCAATTTCGATGGTTGCTTCCCTTGTTACCACAAAGTGGAGTCCTATGTTGGCACAGTGGTAGTAACCAGCTACAGGGAACTGAACTCTAGAAGAGGGAAAGGCAGACACCAGTGAACACCAGCTCTGTTCACCTGCAGGATGCAGACCAGGTGAAGGGTTGGGGACACAACAGACTTAAGCCAGATGACTCTGAGTTCTGTTTCCTCTGTGGTCTGTAGGTGATCCCTGAGTAAAGAAGTCATTTAACCCCCAAACTGTTTCTTCATCTGTAAACAGGGGTAATGACAACACCATCTTCTAGACCTGAGAGTACTGAGTGTTCTAGAGTAAACCTACAGGTGACACACACCTGGAGCAGTTAGCTAGTCCTGTGATGATGATGATGATGATGGTGGTGGTGGTGGTGATGAAAGTGGTGTGTGTGTGTGTGTGTGTGTGTGTGTGTGTGTGGAGTTCTGGGGCTCAATGTAGGACCTTGTGCACACTAGGCAAGGGCTCTACCACTAAGGTACACCTTCCTTCAGATTCTAGTGTTTATATTCCTTAGGAATATATTTCCCTAAAATAAGAGTCTATCTGCAATTAATAGTCGTAAATCCTTGGCTCTGAAACAATGTTTTACCAAGATCTTCAGAGATTTTCTTCCTGCCTGGTGACTGGTGGGTGGACAGGTGTCAGCTTCTGTGGGAGGAAGTTAAAGTGACAGTTTCTCCAGCTGAGACAGTGACTGTGACAATGTCGGAGGAGGATCCAGGTTATGTCGGATACCGTGACTGTGGGTATAGTCACTCATCACTCATGAGACTATAATTCTCAGAGGTCAGGGCTGCAGTACGCATCCTCATGTTCTTAGGTCCCAGTGGGTTTTTGGCACACAGTGGTTGTTAGTAAGCAGGAGTTGGAGGGAAATCTAAGAAACTGAAGAAACCAAATATAATGATCGCAGGGATGCTGCTTATACCATGAATAAAACAACCAGTCCACATTTCAGATAATGAGCAAAGTTGAGAACAGACCGTGTAGACGGAATGAAGGATTCAGGACAGCTCTGTTGATTTGGTAATGGTGTGCTGGTCATGGAAGACGAGGTCCTGTCTGAACTAAAATGGAGGCATAGAGATAGGGAAATGTATGTGGTAAAATCTCATGTCCTGGACTCACTCTACTGTGACAGTGATGACAAAGGAGGAATGTAAATAGTTTTAAAGTGTGGAATGTGTATTGGGAAAGTCACCTTTTTCTAGGCAGAGCTCACTCACCTGTACAGATTCCTCTCTCTGTCAATCACCTCTACAGCCACAGGTCCTGTAGGGCCCCAGAAGTCATCTTCAGTATCCTGTGCTTCCATGTGTCTGTGATCTGGAGAGGCAGGGGAAGATGGGTAAAAGGTCATTAGTTGTGTTAATGATGAACACCATTCCTCTAGAAAAGGCCAGACAGAGGTCAGTCTCATCTCCCCAGCTTTTCCCAGTGCTGGACTATGACTGAACTCTTTTCCAGGTTCTCTCGCCTAGGTATTAGTAGGAGGCATGCCTGAAGATTTTATCACTGCTCATCAGGCTACCTGCATGCTTTTCATTTACATATAATTGAATACATTAATATACCTTATTTATAATAAACTATATATGTGTGTGTGTGTGTGTCTTTCCGCTGTGCTTCTTAAGCAACTATCCCACCAGAATACCTGCCTCCATGCCAGCTGCATTGTTCTTTCTTACTGGTCCATAAGTGTTGATTTTTCTAGTATGTCTCACGTGGTATGATAAAAAATAAAAGAAGATAGCTCATAATATGGTGAGCAGGGATAGGGAGATGAGTCCCAGGCCATAGCAGCTAGGAATGAGACACAGAGCTCTGGTATAGAGCCGAATGCAAGTCACAGACTTGAGAATGGGGCATCAGCAGCCCACAAAGTCTGGGAAAGAAGCAAACAGTATTCCCTCTGTTTTCTAAGTGTGGAATGTCTTGCAAACGGTGCTGCTCTTATTGGAGAACCTGTGCGGTTCCATCTCAAAGACAGGAATACAAATGACGACTACCTCCACAGCATCTGTTGCAGATAATTTGTTTTTGTTTTTGTTTTGTATATGACTGGGACAATCCACCAATGAAATCTTAGCAATATCTCTGCCTCAACAAGATCTTCACAGTGACAGAACTAGCTGACAGGCTAATGTGGATGGGGGAGATCTCATAAAGCCCCACTCCTAAATGAAAATCTATAAGCATTCTTGCTAGCCCCATAATGGCTCCCTCAATCAAGATGTCTCTTTCCTTGTTCTCTGTCTCTGTCCCTCCCCCATCTTGATCATCCCATTTTTTTCTAGCTCTCCTTCCTGCTCCCTTTCTCCCCTCCAACTCCCCTTCTACTTTCCGTTTTCACCACACCCCATGCTCCCAATTTTGTCAGGAGATCTTGTCTATTTCCCCTTCCCAGGGGGAACTCATGTATGTTTCTCTTAGGGTTCTTCTTGTTACTTAGCTTCTCTGGGGTCTTAAACTATAGGTTCGTATCCTTTGCTTTACAGCTAGTAAATACCTATGAGTGGTTACACACCTTGTTCATCCTTCTGGGTGTGGGTTACCTCACTCAGGGCAGTTTTTCTAGTTCCATCCACTTGCATGCAAATTTCAAGAGGTCACTGTTTTTTTTTCTTTTAACCCTGAGTAGTTCTCCACTGTTTAAATATACCACATTTTCTTTATCAATTCTTAAGTTGAAGGTTAATTCCAGGTTCTGACTATTATGAATAATTCTGCTATGAACAGTCCTTGCACTAGAGAAAGTCCCAAGAATTTATAAGGATGACCCCAGCTAAGTCCCCAACCAATTGTGGAGAGGGTGCCTGAACTGGCCTTGCCATGTAGTCAGACTGATGACTATCTTAAATGTCATCATAGATTCCAGCAACAGATGGAAGCAGATGCAATGAATCACATCAGAGCATTGGGCTGAACTCCCAAAATCCAGTCGAAAAGAAGGAGAATTGAGAATATGAGCAAAGAGAACAAGACCCTGCTGAGGATACCCTCTTATGTAACTTACCTGAGCTAATAATAAGCCTTCCAACTAAGGCCTTACAGCAAGGGAACCAGCATAGACCCTCTGAATGTGGGTAACAGTTGTATGGCTGGGGCAGACTGTGGGGCCACTGGCAGTGAGACTAGGATTTATTTCTACTGAGTGTTCTGACTCTTTGGAACCCATTCTCCCTGGAGGGATACCTTGCTCAGCCTAGATATAGTGGGAAGGGCCTTGGTCCTGCCTCAAAGCAATGTGCTAGATTTTGTTGACTTCTTATGGGAAGGCTTATCCTCTCTGAGGAGTGGATGGAGGGTGGAATGGGGAGTAGGAGGGGGAAGGTGCAGGGAGAAGGAGGAGGGGAGGGAGTGGGAAATGAATTTTGGCATGTAAAATGAGAAAAGATAGTTTAATAAAAGAAAACCCACAAGCAATTAATAGCTGGTAGGAGAGGGATAAAAATCAGTCTTTTAAGGAATAGTTTCCTAAAAGGCTATTTAGTTTCAAGTGGTCAACCTAAAACATACAAATGACCAACACTAAATGGATTCATCAAGTTGTACTTATATATACATATGCATACATGTGTAAATACACGTGTAGTAAACAATAATACATAAGAACAGCTCATGAATTTGAGACAGACTTTGTTGTTGGGGAACAGGAATTGTTGAAGCAGACAGAATTAGGGCTGGAAATGATGTAAATATAGTACTTGTGTATTAAATTCTAAAAAAATAAAGAAAGGAATGATGCCATCCTCCCACAGATGCTCCTTCATTTGGTAATCATGAAGCTCTGGGTCTGAACCCTTCACGTACCTGATTGTGGTCTCTGTTGCTTGAATGAGGTCAATCTGTTACCCATTCCTTTTCCTTTCAGGTTCTTAGTAGGGAACATCACACGTGGTTTCCTGCATATAGATATGTTCTTTCCCTCAGATGTCAGGAGAAACCATGAAAACCAGGGCTGTGTACACAATATCCCAACATAAAATCCATCTTATCTGAATTTGAACTCAGTTCCATGATTTTTCTCTGGGCCAGAACATTGTAAAGTCTCCATCCTCCCAGGCATCCATGGTGCTAGAACAGGGATCATCTCAACCACTCCTTTGCTTTGAGTGCGTTCCCCAGTGTTTATTCATTAGAAAGTTAATCCCCAGTGTCACAGTGTGACAAGATGAAGGATAAGACACCAGGAGGTCACGAGTGCTCTGGTGTCATGAAGGGGTTAATGACATCATCACAGGAGTAGACTCCTGTGCCCTGACAGGACTTGTCACAAAAGCCACCTTGGTCTCTCACTCTCAGCCCTCCCAGCAGCACAATCAGAGGGAACACGAAGAAGGATTCTTTAGATGCAGGGTCCATGCCCTGGCTCTTCCCTGTATCCAGAACTGGAAGAAATAATCTCAATTCTTCATGTTAAGCACCCGGTGTCAGACATTGTGTTATAGCCACATAAAACAAACAATCACTCACCTTGAATGCTAAGCACCTAGATAGTACCTTCTAAATCCCTCTACTTTCTGTTCACACCTCCCCCCCAGACTCCACCCTTTTCCCTGGATGGAGCGAACATGGTTCCTATCCTCTGCAGCATCCTCTGACAGGTGTCCCTGCTTCTGATCTGGTCCCTTCTAGTTCATTTTCTACATAGAAGCTGAGCATAAATAAAGGGTGAGGATACTCCTTAATGACCGAGGTGCTGAAACAACTCTTATTTCCTTTGGGGAGTAGCAGAAGGTTCTTAGGGTGGTTCATAGCTCCTGCAGTGGCCCCTATCTCCCTCCAGGCCTTCCTATGTCACATTTTCCTGCTCAAATCTAGACCAGTGGCTCTCAAATCCCTGCTTTAAACTGTCACCTGGTCAGGCTACTAAATCAGAAAGCTCCCTGAAGGAAGCTGTCCCATCTGAGATTCTGAGTCAGCAGGGATGGAGTTTGGCCTGAGAACCTGCATTTCTGTGGAGGGCTCAGGTGATGTTGAGGCAGAGCTGATGGTATCCAAACATGGTTTCTGTCCCTCATTGGAACTGCTCACTCTTTGCTTCCCTATCCCATGTTTCTTCCTGGAACTTTCTTCTTCTCCTATCAACCCCACAACTCTCATCTTTCAGAGCTCACCTTAGCTCATCTCAGCTTTGGATGAAGTCAGACAGACCACTTCTGCACTCTTAGGGTTCCCAGTACAATTTCTTTGAACTGTGGGGAATCAAGTATCCCCTCATTGCTGGACTGAGATAATGAATGTTGAACGTGTCTGCCTTGTTATCCTGGTTCCTCAGATCCCCAAACAGTGAATGATGCACAGCGGGTCTTGCACAAATGTTTGTTCAAGGAATGGATCACTATCCTATGTAGAGACCCTCCCTGTCACATGTGACATGGCAGCTGGGATCTTCAGCACAGATGAAATTCATGGTCATGAACTGAAATTGACTAAACTGGGAGAGCATGGGGCTTCAACACAGCCCCTGGGGGTGGAAAATGACTTTCCAGCCCTGAGGCTCTATATATTCCATAGTGCAATGTGTGTGTGTGTGTGTGTGTGTGTGTGTGTGTGTGTGTGTGTGTGTTTGTGCGTGTGTGACATTAATACACTCCTGTGTGTGAGTCTGAGTTTTAGGATTGGGACAGTGATACCCATGGTGGCTTTTGTTCCCTGAGAATTTCTGTATCTTTTGAAAGTGTAGTTTCTGTTTTCCTTGTTCCAGTGTTTTGGTTTACTGGTGCCTACCATTGTCACACTTCCTGTGCCCAGAGGACTCACCTCTAACTCACCTTTCACATTCTTTTTTCTGATCAAAGAATTTATGTAGGCATGTTATTTGATTATATTTTTGCTGAAAGTTAAATGAAACCTTCCCACCACACAGAACCCTTCCTCACATTGGTTTCTGTGGTTCCTGGTTTCTTCCTGACTCTGTTTCTCTTTCCCATCACCTCAGGATACCTGTTCCACCTCAGTCATGGACCAGCTACATGGAGGCTGGGTTGACCAGCAGGAGTTCTGTGTCCACTCCTTACCATGTGCTGGAGATGAGAAGCTGTGGATTCTTTGCCTCCAGGGTACTGAGCTCCATAATCACTGGGTCACTGAGAGGGGCCAGGTCCAGCCTGCAAGCACAAGAAGAAGCTATATTTCCTGGGATTCACAAAAGAATTATGAAACCTCAGGGTCCCTGATCCTTGACACTGTTGTCTATATATGGAACAAGTGAGGGGCTTTATTAAGTTCATTCTTGAGCCAAATCCAGAACAAAGGAAAGAGAACAGCAGGCTTAACAAACAGAGATGTGTCCATGACAAAGTCCTAGTGGAACGTGGTCAGTATGCAGGGAGATCTGAAGCCAGGATGAGGACCTTTGGAACTTTCCAGAGCTGAAATGAGGGCTGGCCCTTTATACCCCTTCCCACAAATCAGTCACACTGCAAATAGACTCTCCCAGGGAAGGGAACATGGACATAGATGAGGGGACTCATATTGAAAAAGGGTCACAAAGTTGCTAGCAGCATTCCCAGTGGATGGAGTTCATGGCCATATCCCCATAGGCATTCTGGACAGAGGACCACCTCAGGCTCCTGTAGTGAAACCCCATGACCCTCCAGGGCTTCAACACATTCTGGTCTAGAGCTTTCTCCAACTCTTCCTTTGCCTAGACTGCTGTCTCCAGGTTGGCCCAACCAAAGCCTATTTCTTTATCAGGCGTAGGTAAAGCACTCATGGGCCATCCAATAATGCAGGCTCTCTTACAATAATACATTCTCACAATATGTTGACTCCATAGTGTTCAGCAGAGTTTGGCAATGGTGTCATGGGCTCGTGGGTGATCTTTATCTGTCTCTTCCCACATAGCTTTAGCAGGAGAGAGCCACGCGTGTTTGTGATAGTATCCCTAGGTACTGGACAAGTGCTTAGCACAGAGGGTCCTGATATGGATGTAAGCACATATGTATTCATGAATGAATAAATGATTGAATCACTGTCCTGGAGGAAGGCAAGGGAGTCTAATAAGGTAACAGCCTTGCTAATACACATGACTGCACAGTGCCCAGCTACCTACCGGGTATTTGTTTCTACATATGTACACTTTATGTCATCAGAATCCATGAAGTGGGTATTCCACCTGATAGATGAGGAAACTGAATTTTACAGAATATGGTGACTTGCCCAGGTCTCAGGTATAAGCGGCACAGCTGGTCAGGAGCCACTCTGACTATGCATTCCCCCCCCCCACTTCTTTTCCAAATCCCGTATTCTTCACTCCCTCATGTCCCTTCTTTCCCCCTGCCTAGAATGGAAATCCTGGGTTTTACTTACCGCAGGATTCTGAGTTTGCAGGCAGGATTCCTGAGGCCCTTACACAGCTGCCTCACACCACAGTCTCCCAGGTCATTCAGCTGCAGGTCTAGCTCAGTCAGGCTGGAGCTACATGGGAGTACTGAGGCCAGGTCCTCACAGTGGCTGGATGTGAGGCCACAGTTGACAAGCCTGCATGGGAGATGCTCACCATCAGATTCTCCAGGGATCACTGCTCTTGGGAACTGTGCTATGGTTTCCCGTTGTGAGTCCTGGCATGCGGTGTTAGCAGTGCTTAGCTTTTCTAGTGCCTTTTCTCCTCTGGGCGGATAATCCCATGCTTCCCACAGCTGAGCTGCAGAATCCTGGAGCACAGGTTGAGACCCACAGCTCTGCTGTGACTGGCCATGACAGACCTCCATGAGACCCAGGACAGCTCACCAGTGTGTTTCAAGAGACATCTGAAGTGACATTCACCAGCCATAGAATAAGAATATGACTCACTTGTTATGGGATATCTTAGTAAAGATGGAGTCCATAGAAACAGAGCAGAAGGCTGGTTACAAGGAAGAGAGCAGGAGGAAATGGGGATGCCATTTCCTGTGCCTGGAGCTTTCTCCCCTCTGCTTCATTTAGCCGCCTCCTCTGTGCTCTTCAGCTCACCTGCAGCCACTTCCTCAGGATGTTTGCTCCACTGAAGCCCTCATGGGCCTGTTGTTAGCAATAGTTAGTGGGGCTCCCTGGAGAATATCAGTATTTCATGATCTCTAAGAATACAATACATTTTCCATTTCTTTATCATAACATTCAGGCCTCTGTTACAGGTGTGGGCAAGAGGATGAATATGTGATTAAAAGAAAGCCTCACTGTAGGTCCAGCTTTTGCCTTTGCTTTCTGCCATCCATCTCTGCTTCAGGGAAGAACCCAGGCCAGACTCACCACAATGTCCTTAGTTGACATCCAGGGCATCTCAGTGTCCTACAGAGGCTCTGCACTGCACAGTAGCTCAGTGGATTTCCACTTAGGTCGAGCACCTTCAGACTTCCTGTGAACTCAAGAGTGGAGAAGAATATCTGCCAACTGGCATTAGTGATTGGAGTCAACTTGGACCTGAGGGAGAGAGATATTTGGTAGATGTGATTCATGTGCGCATGGTCTTACGTGCACAGCCTCACAGGGCAGAGTAGGTTTCTATCTGTCTGAGCACCAGGACTCAATATGCTATCCCAGGATTCACCAGCTTCTACCTGCTCCTTTGCTCTAAGATCTGGATCCTTTCCTGTGTGGTTCCTCATCTACATCCTTATCATAGCATTCAGTGTTCTCATTTTGTGTCTGTTTCTGAGTCAGTCTAGTTGTGTCGGTGCCATTGTCAAAGGAGCAGCAGATTATGGTTAATATTTAAGCTGCCAACCTACCAGAAGTAAATTCTCTACAGCGAAACCTCATTAGGCCAAGTCACGAGGCTACAGAATCTGGAATATCTTTTGCCTCTGTCTGTAAATTTACATATGCTATTGTAAATTTCCCTGCACCACAGTGTTTATCTTATGAATAAATTCTGACTTACTGGGCATTTACATCTCTGGATTGTCCTGAAGAATACTCTTCCTTAGGCTGAATTGTCTAATTGATATCAGTAATGTTAGCTTATAAGAGTTTTAATGAATAAAAATGCATGTAAAAATGATACACAACCAATGCCCATAAAAATAACTCAATTTTCCCCAACCGCTAGAACAGCTGTGCAATAGCTTCAGAGTGCTTTAGATTAGATCAGGTGCCTTGTTAATGGTTTTTAAGATAAACTATTTCCAGAAAGGCAATCTTGTCTACAAAGACATATAGCCAATCTTCTGATTTATTGAACTAAGGTTAAAAGTGCAGAGCAACCTAAATGCTGTATGCGTATCTTTTGCTAGGTCTGACTGGTAACCTAGGACAGTGATTAACTCTCCTCATACGTTCCTAACCTCAGTTTTCTGACATGGACATTTACCCTGAAGACTCAAAGTTTAGTCAACTAACTATTTTTTATATACAGAAAATAAGTTGACTTCATAGTCCTGAGAAAGAGTTATAAATTTCTATTTTCTTGGTTTAAAGACACACAGAAGATAGAAAATACACTTTAAAATTTAAAATGGTTTAGCGTCACTATTGCCTTGTTAAATGCCAATTGACATAATAGTGATAGATTTATGGTAATCTGAGCCCGAACCACAAACTTATAACTGACTCAAAGAATGCAGAGAAGCAACACTGCACTCTCTGATTCTGAGATAATCAATATTTACAATTCCTGATTGCAGAATATTAGTTCAAAATGCTTACTTAGTCATGAGTCAGTGTAAATTGCCTTTCCCTTCCTGGGAGAATACAGGGCAGAAGGGCGAAGCAGCTAATTCACTCATATAGGTTCTAAGTGCCCAATTTTGTTGTTTTCTTTGACTCTCCAGCACTTTATGATTATGACTCCTTTAAAATCCCTTATAAGATTACCTCTCGACAGGTAATTATGTGACTGATCCTTTCTTTGCAGCTGTAAGTTACAGTCCACCAATGAAGAAGCTAACTGAAGAAAAAAATGCTTCTTCCTTGCTCTGTGACAAGTTATTTAGATTTACTGCATGTCAGTTGTCAGGGTAACTCTGATTTTAATAATTTACTTAAGAAATGGTATGTGACCTTTAAATCTAACTCCTATATTGCCTGAAAGGTTTTGTGGAATATCATGAGAGGAAAATCTTAAGAGAATATAGAAAGGAAACCATCAGGAAAGTATATGTGTGTTTCTTTTCCCCAAAACCTTCAGATAGATAAGTCTTTATGCACTGACTCCTGAATTTCCTTCGATACCCTGGGCAGCCTAGGAGTTGATTCTTCTCTAGACTGCAGTATAAGTGCTCCACAGGGTGTGAACAGGTGGCTAGTATCTTCTCTTTTTTATCTACAGTACCCAGCACAGGCCCTGGTACAAAGGGGCACTTCAGAGAGTCTCTTCCTTTTCATGTCAATGTATCTGATTTCATTTGGAGCAGAATTCTAGAGTCTCATAAAGGAAAACTGGAAAGGGGAGATGGGAAGAGAGCTCAGGAGAGGTGGTTGAGAATGATTCTATTGTGGGATGTTAAGCATGGTCATAAACTCTACAGATGTGCTGGTTCACATGTCACCATATCTTTTTAAGAGAAAGGGGAGAGGAGAAATAGATAAATCGACAGAAAGATAGATAGATAAATAGATAGATAAATAGATGGATAGATAGATAGATGGATGGAGACAGGGAGTGACAGAGACACACAGTGAGACAGAGAATGATAGGCAGAGATAAACTCACAGATATATAGAGAGGTAAATTGACAAACATACCACAGAGACAGACAGGCAGAGAGAGAGAGAGAGAGAGAGAGAGAGAGAGAGAGAGAGAGAGAGAGAGAAGAAGAAGAAGAAGAAGAAGAAGAAGAAGAAGAAGAAGAAAAAGAAGAAGAAGAAGAAGAAGAAGAAGAAGAAGAAGAAGAAGAAGAAGAAGAAGAAGAAGAAGAAGAAGAAGAAGAAGAAAAAGAAGGAGGAGCAGGAGGAGAAAAAGAAGAAGAACAAGAACAAGAAGAACAAGAAGAAGAAGAGGAGGAGGAGGAGGAGGAGAAGAAGAAGAAGAAGAGCATGCATGTAAGGGATTCCTTTAATGTCACTAACTAATCATACAAAGTCGGGAGAACCATGGATTTTTAACCAGCCTTAGTTACAAACTGCAAAGGACTGGGAATAGCTAATTATCTGGTTTTTGCAGTATTTCATCCCTAATACTGTAAACAAAACAAGGCAAGAAACTCAAAATAAAACCACAAGTCTCAAAAAAAAACCACAAGTCTCAAAACACAAATTAAAGGTGGCCAACTTTGACTGAAGCAGAAAGTAGAGGATGCTTTCTTTTTCTTTTACAAAACCAAAGAATGTTAAGGATACCAAACACTGAAATTTAAAGGATGGTGTTTTTTTTTTTAAAAAAAAGTTTAATTAATTAATTTTGATTTTGAGGCAGGATTTCTCCATGGAACAGTTCTTGCTGTCCTGGAATTCTCTTTGTAGACCAAGTAGACCTCGAACTCACAAGAGATCTGCCTTCCACTGCCTCCCAAGTGCTGGAATTAAAGGCATGCATCACCACTGCCTGACTCCTTATATTTTATTTTATGTGTTGTTGGGGGAAGTATGTCACTGTGGGGGCAGGCTTTAAGGGTTCCTTGGCTAAGGATACCACTGAAGGTGTCAATCAACTTCCTGTGGCCAGTATATAAAGATATAGCCCACACCACATCTGCCTGCACACTCCATGGTTCCCACCATGATGATAATAGACTGAATCTCTGAAACTGTTATTAAATATTTATTTTATAAGAGTTACTGTGGCCTGGATGCAAGCCCAGACTACTATACCAAGCAAAGTTTTTAATCACCATCAATGGAGAAAACAAGATATTCCATGACAAAACCAGATTTAAACAATACCTATCCACATATCCAGCCCTACAGAAAGTACTACAAGGAAAACTCCAACCCAAGGAAGCTAACTGCCCCACTACCACTGGCAACAGATAACCTCACAACAGCAAACCCCATAGAAGGAAAATGCACAAACACTACCACCAAAAGTTAACAGGAATTAGCAATCACTGGTCATTAATATCTCTTAATATCAATGGACTCAATTAACATATAATAAAAGACACAGGCTAATAAATGGGTACGAAAGCAGAATGTATCCTTCAGCTATATACAAGAAACGCACCTCAACCTCAAAGACAGACATTACCTCAAAGTAAAGGGTTGGAAAAAGATTTTCCAATCAAATGGATCTAAGAAACAAACAAGTGTAATTATCCGAATATCTAACAAAATAGACTTCTGTTGACAGATGTTTGTTTCTGTTCCACCCAGTCCTGTAGTCATTCAGTACCAAAGAAACATACAGAGGCCTACATTAATTATAAACTGGTTGGCCTATTAGCTCAAGATTTCTTATTAACTAGCTGTTACATTTTACGTTAACCCACAGTTCTTGTCTGTGTTAGCCACTTGCCTTGATACCTTTTATCAGCGATGTATTCTCATCTTGCTTACTCTGTGTCTGTGTGATGACTGCAGACTGATCCTTTGCTCTTTCCAGAATTCTCCTGTTCTGGTCGCCCTGCCTATACTTCCTGCCTGGCTACTGGCAAATCAGCATTTTATTTTATTTTATTTTTGCATTTTTTAAAATTTATTTTATTGAGCTCTACATTTTTCTTTGCTTTTCTCCCTGCCTCTCCCCTTCCCTTCAGCCCTCTCCCATCGTCCCCAAGCTCCCAATATACTCAAGAGGTCTTGTCTTTTTCAACTTCCCATGTAGATTAGATCCATGTGTGTTTCTCTTAGAGTCCTTATTGTTGTCTAGGTTCTCTGGGGTTGTAATTTGTTGGCTGGTTTTCTTTGCTTTATGTTTTAAAACTATTTATGAGTGAGTACATGTGATAATTGTCTTTCTGAGTCTTGGTTACCTCACTCAAAATACTGTTTTCTAGCGCCTGTTCTGGTAGCAATACATATACTTCCTGCCTGGCTTCTGGCAGATCAGCATTCTATTAAAGCAATACAAGTGACAAATCTATACAAGGTATAAGACAATTGTCTCACAGCAGACTTCAAACGAAAATCTAGAAGAAGAGATGGAGAAGGGCACATTATGCTCATAACAGGAACAATCCATTAAGATGAAGTCTCAATCCTGAACATCTATACTCCTAATACAAGAGCACCCACATATGTAAAAGAAACATTACTAAAGCTTAAATCACACATCAAAACCCACACACTAATAGCAGGAGACTGCAACACCCCACTCTCCTCAATAGACAGGTCAACCAGACAGAAACTGAACAGAGAAATAAGAGAACTAACAGATATCATGACTCAAATGGACTTTACAGATATCTACAGAACATTCTGCCCAAACACAAAAGAATATACTTTCTACTCATGACCTCATAAAACCTTCTCTAAAGTTAAACACATACTCAGTAACAAAGCAAACCTCAACAGATACAAACAAATTGGAGTAAACCCTCATATCTTATCAGATCAAAATGGTTAAAGTCAGAATTTAACAACACTAATCACAGAACACCTACAAACTCACGGAAATTGAACAGTGCTCTATTGAACTACCCTGGGTCAAGGAAGAAATAAAAAAATAAATTAACGACTTCCTAGAATTCAATGAAAATGAAGGCACAACATATCCAAATCTATGGTACACTATGAAAGCAATGCCAAGAGGAATGTTCACAGCACTAAGTGCCCACATAGAGAAAGTGGAGAAACACACTAGTACAATAACAAAAAGAAGAAGACTCACCCAGGAGGAGTAGATGACAGGAAATAATTAAATAGGGGCTGAAATCAATAAAATAAAAACAATACAATAGAAAAAATACAAAGAATCAATGAAATAAAGAGCTGGTTCTTTAAGAAAATCAACAGCTAGACAAACCCTTATCCAAAATGATGGAGGAGGGTCATTTGTCTATGTGTTACTTTCATTGGTTAATAAAGAAACTGCCTTGGCCCTTTTGATAGGACAGCAGCTTAGATAGGTGGATTAGACAGAACAGAATGCTGGGAGAAAGAAGCCGAGTCAGGCAGATGCCATAGCTCTCCTCTCCGAGATGGAAGCAGGCTAGAATCCTTCCCGGTAAGCCACCACCTCATGGTGCTACACAGATTACTAAATATGGGTTAATCACGATGTGAGAGTTAGCCAGTAAGAGGCTGGAGATATGGGCCAGGCAGCATTTAAAAGAATACACTTTCCATGTAATTATTTTGGGTAAAGCTAGCCATGCAGGAGCTGGGAGGTGGGAATGCAGCCTGCCGTTCCATCTACACCAAAATCAGAAATGAAAAGGGGGGACATATCAACAGACACTATGGAAATCCAGGGAATTATTAGGTCATACTACTAAAAACCTGTACTCCACAAAATTGGAAAATGTAAAAGAAATGGACAATTTTCTGGATAGGTACCACATACCAAAATTAAATCAAGACCAGGTTAACAATTTACATAGACCTAAAACCTGCAATGACATAGAAACACTCATTAAAAAGCCTCCCTATACAAAAAGGTCTAGAGTTGGATGGTTTTGGAGCTCAATTCTATCAGAACTTCAAAGAATAGCTAATACATATAATCCTCAAATTGTCCCATAGAATAGAAACAGAAAGAACATTGCCAAACTCTTTTTATGAGTATACAGTTACCCTGATACTCATAATCTAACCATAATAAAAGCAATATACAGCAAGCCCACAGACAACATCAACTTAGATGGGGAGAAATTCAAAACAATCCCACTAAAATCAAGAAGAAGGCAAGGCTGTCTACTCTCTCCATATCTATACAACATATTTTCTGAAGTTCTTGCTAGAGCAGTAGACAACAAAAGAAGATCAAGGTGATTCAAACTGTAAAAAAGAAGTCAAACTTTCACTATTTGCAGATGATATGATAATATAAATAATTGACCACAAAACTCAATTAGAGAACTTCTACAGCTGATAATACCTTCAGTAATGTTGAGCCATCAAAACAAAACAAAAACAACAACAACAACAGTAGTCCTCCTATATATAAATGATAAAGAAGCTGAGAGAGAAATCAGAGAAACATCACCCTTCACAATAGTCACAAATAATGTAAAATGTCTTGGAGCAACACTAATCAAAGAAGTGAAAGATATGTTCAACATTACGTCTTTGAAGAAAGAAATTGAAGAAGATACCAGAAAATGGAAAGATCTCCCATGCTCTTGGATGGGTGGGATCAATACAATAAAAATGTCAATCCTACCAAAAGCAATCTTTAGATTCAAAGTAATCTCCCTCAAAAATCTCAACATAATTTTTCACAGACCTTGAAAGAAAAAATAATCAACTTCATATGAAAAAACAAACCCAGGGTAGCCAAAACAATCCTGTATAATAAAGCAACTTCTGGAGGCATCAGCATATCTGACATCAAGCTCTATTATAGAACTACAGTAATGAAAACTTCTTGGTATTGGCATAAAAACAGACAGGTTGACCAATGGAATCAAATTGAAGACTCCTACATCTATGGACACCTGAGTTTTTGACAAAGAAGCTAAAATTATACAAGGAACAAAGAATGCATCTACAACAAATGGTGCTGGTATAACTGGATATCAACATGTAGAAGTATGAAAATAGATCCATATCACAAAACTCAAGTCCAAATAGATTAAAGACCTCAATATAAATTCAACCATACTGAAGATAATAGAAGAGAAAGTGGAAAGTAGCCTTCAATGTATGGGCACAGAAGACTACTTCCTAAATATATCACCAGCATCACAGACAGTGAGAGCATCAGTAAATGAATGGGATCTCCTGAAACTGAGAAGCTTCTAAAGCAAAGGACACAGTCACTAAGACAAAAAGGCAGCATACTGAATGGGAAAAGATCTTCACCAACACCACATCAGAGAGAGGGCTGATCTCCAAAAAGTACAAAGAACTCAAGAAATTGGTCGTCATAAGAACAAATAATCCAATAATATGGACTATAGACCTAAACAGAGAACTCTCAACAGAGGAATCTAAAATGCCTAAAAAACATTTATGAAAATGCTCAACATCTTTAATCATCAAAATGCAGAATAAAACAACTCTGAGATTCCATCTTACACCTGTAAGAATGGCCAAGATCAAAAATACTGAAGGCAACTTATGCTATAGAGGTTGTGGGGTAAAAGGAACACTCCTGCATTGCTGGTGGGAATGCAATCTGGTACAGCCCCTTTGGATGTCAGTGTTGTGATTTCTCAGAAAATTAGGAAACAACCTTCCTCAAGACACAATAATACCACTTTTGGGCATATATCCAAAGGAAGCTCAATCATGCCACAAGGACAGGTGTTCAACTATGTTCATAGTAGCATTGTTTGTCATAGCCAGAACCTGGAAACAACCTAAATGGCCTTTGACCAAAGAATGGATAAGGAAAATGTGGTACATTTACACAATGCAGTACTACACAGCAGAAAAAAATAATGACATCTTGAATTTTGTAGGTAAATAGATGGATCTAGAAAACATCATATTGAGTGAGGTAACCCAGACCCAGAAAGAGAATTATCACATGTAATCACTCATAAGTGTTTTTAAACATAAATCAATGAAAACCAGCCCACAAATGACAATTCCAGAGAACCTAGATAACAATGAGGACCCTAAGAGAGACATACATAGATCTAATCTACATGGGAAATAGAAAAAGACAAGATCTCCTGAGTAAATTGGGAGCATCGGGACCTTGGGAGAGGGTTGAAGGGGAGGGGAGAGACAAGGAGAGGAGGAGAGAAAAAAAAAGTAGAGCTCAATAAAAATCAGTTTAAAAAAGAAATAAAAAGAAATTAGACATCAAAAATCCAAATAATCCAATTTAAAAATGGGGTACTTAACTGAGCAGAAAGTTCTCAACAGAAGAATCTAAATGGTTGACAGACACTTATTGAAATTTCACCATCCGCAGTCATCAGGGAAATGCAAATCAAAATGACTTTGAGATACCATCTTACACCAGTCAGAATGGCTAAGATGAAAAACACCAATGATAGCTTATGTTGTAGAGAATGTGGAGTAAGGTAAACACTCCTCCATTGCTGGTGAGAATGCAAACTTATACAACCACTCTTGGAAATCAGTATGGCAGTTTCTCAGAAAATTAGAATTCAACCTACCTCAGGACCCAGAAATACTACTCTTGGGCATATAACCAAAATATGCTCAATCATACTTCAAGGACATCTGTTCAACTATGTCCATAGCAGCATTATTTGTAGCAGCCAGAAACTAGAAACACCCAAGATGTCCCTCAACTGAATAATAAATAAGAAAAATGTGGAACTTTTACCTCTTAGAGTACTACTCAGTGGTAAAACAAAACAAAACAAAACAATTACATCCAGAAATATGTATGCAAATGGATGGAATTAGAACAAAATCATCCTGAGTGAAGTAACCCAGACCCAGAAAGATAAACATGCTATGTACTCATTCATAAGTTGATACTATCTGTAAAGCAAAGGATATTGAGCCTATAGTTAATGATCCTAGGGAAGCTAAGTAACAAGGTGAGCTCTAAGAAAAACATACAAGAATCCACCTTTAAAGGGCAAATAGACAAGATCTCCCGACAAAATTGGGAGCATGGGGGTGGGTGTAGATGGGAGTGTAAAAGGAAAAGAGGCCAGAAGAAGGTGGGAAGAAAACCCGAGGGAAAGGGATAGTCAAGATGTAGGAAGTACAGACATGAGATCAAGAAAAGAGATATTTTGATTGAGATAGTCATTATGGGACTAGTAAGAAATCTGGTACTAGAGAAATTCCCAGGAATCCACAAAGATAACCCCAGTTAAGAGGAGAGGGTGCCTGAACTGGCCTTGCTCTGTAGTCAAGATTGACAAATTTCTTAAATGTCACATAGAACCTTCATCCAGCAATGATGGAAACAGAAGGCAGAGACCCGAAGCAGAGCACTGGGCTGAGCTCCCAAAGTCTAGTTGAAGAGTGGGAGGAGTGAGAATATGAGCAAAGGGGTCAAGACCGTGATGGGAATACCTATTGAAACAGCTTACCTGAGCTAATGGAAGCTTACCACAACTCAGTCAGACAAGGAAGAAGCCAGCATAGGTCCATTCTAGTCCTTCTAAATGTGGGTGATAGTTGTGTGGTTGAGGCAGACTGCAGGGCCACTGGCAGTGGCACCAGAACTTATCCCTACTGCTTGTACTGGGTTTTAGGGAACCTATTCTCTTTGGATGGATACCTTGCTCAGCCTAGATATAGTAGGGAGGGCATTGAACCTTCCCTTAGCAGTGTGCCTTACCCTCTCTGAAGAATGGATGTTGGGGTGGGGGGATGGGAGGAGGGTAGGGAGAAGGAACTGGGATTGGTATGTAAAATAAAAAGATATTTTTTCTTTTAAAAAAAAGAATAAAGTGATATAAAAATAAAAAGAGTTGCCTTGGTCAAAATGTCTCTTCATAGCAATACAAGGCCTAAGACAGTGAATGTTTATATGACTGCTTGTCTGTGTGCACTCTATGCATGTTGAAACCTGCAGAGACTTGAAGCAGGGCATTGGATCCTCAAGAAGTGTAGATAAAGGTGATTGTGAGCCATCTGATGTGGGTGCTGGGAATGAATCCACACCCTCTGAAAGAGCACCAGGCTCTCTTAATGGTGGAACCAGTCTCTCAGTCCCCACAGGATGGTAGTTTTGATGCGTGTTTAGTATGTACACTGACTGAAAGTGGAACTTCAGAACGTGCTAATATGAAACAAGAGGCATCATTATAAACCACACACAGAAGTTGCTCACTATGGTAGTTAGAAAGAAAATGGCGATTAAAGAGAGCTTCAGCTTTAGAAGGTATGGACTTGTTGGAGGAACTATGGTCTTGCTGGAGGAATTGTTTCATTGTGGAGGTGGAGGCTTTGAAGTCACATATATGTTCAAGCCACACCCAGTGAGACAGTCTATTTCTAGCTGCCTGCTTATCAACATGTAGCAGCTACCTCTCCAGCACTGTGTCTACCTGCAAACTGCCCTAATCCACCATGATGATAATGGGCTGAACCTCTAAACTGAAAGCGAGCCCCCACAATCAAATGTTTTCTTGTCATGATGTCTCTACACCAATAGGAGCCCTAAGACACTCACCCTGCCATCCTTTATCCCTTGACTTTAACCAAGGTCCACCCATTTTCCTTATGTGCAGTGGCTTCCTACTTCTCTCCCTGCCTTGTCTGATTTTCCCCTCAATTTTACTTTTTCACTGTTAGTCAAAGCCTCTCCCAATCCCTTAGGGTTGTTTCTAGGTTCGGAAGGCCACTGTCCCTGCTAGCAGGCTGGTGTTCCTTGTTTCTCTGACCCTATCTTGTCTCTTTCTCTGTACATACTTGGAATTCTGAAGCTCCACACAAAGGCACTTCTATTTCCATCATCTGTATCGAGGCCCTTAAGGGCTCACTTCTTTATAACCATAAACACTTAGAAGCAACTTATATGGGCCAAGAACAGGAAAAACTCAATTCACTAAGAGTCTCTCTAGGCAATATCAGAAGATAATTCAGAATGGTGTTGTACTTGACTTTTAGTACCAGAGAAGAGTCCTGTTTCATTAAGAAAATAAACGTGAATATAAGATAATAGAAACTGTGTGGCTCAGGAATCCCATAGAAAATTATATACATAAAAGATAAAAGGGGGTGTCATATTCCTTCTTTCATGCTGTTGATCAAACCTAGGGTCTTGGGTTTATTAGGTGAGGTGTTTTAAATGACAGGTCACCTAGACATGCAAATTTGAATGCTTGATCCTTAACTCTCTTTGAAGAGGCTTAGGAGGTTTGACTTCGTGGGAAGAAATACATCACTGGAGATAGGATTTAAGATTTCAAGGCCCTGAGCCACACCCAGTACATTCTTTGTGCTTCCTGCTTGTGGTTCAAGACTTGAGCTCTCAGCTGCTGCTCCAGTCACATCCTTTCCCTCTGCCAGGATGGACCCTGATCCCTCTGGACAGAAGACCAGATAAACTCTTTTATAAGTTGCCTTGGCCATGGTGCTTTACCACAGCAACAGAAAATTATCCCACAGAGTAGGCAATTTCTCTACCAAATGAGTAACATCCTTAGTCAATGACATTTTGAGACAACATTACACTATATAGCCCAGGCTAGGCTGGGACTTCTGACCTTCTTGTTTCGGCCTTCTGTGTTTGGGATGACATGTACACACTCAATATTTAATGCTGCTCTCTAAGAAATGGAATTCTGTAGGATACTAATTTTATGTTGTTTTGATAATTGATAAATCCTCAGTCTTCTGCAGCAAGTATGTTTTTATTATTCCATCCTATTAATAAAAAATAAGAGTCATTGAGACAACTTCCTACATGTATATAACACAGTTTAATTACATTTGTTTTCTTTGACCAGTTTTCCCTCCTCTCCTCATCCTCTTCCTGTTCTCTAACCTTTGCTCCACTACTCTTAAGCTACTTATTTTTCACATGAGCTCTTGCTGTGTTATTCAGATTGGGTGTCAAAGTCCTCCACACTAGATAACTGTTGTTTCTGATTATTTCAACAGTCACACCCTGTGTAATTAGAGTAGTTGGTTTTCTTCTCTTCCAATTTTGAAATCTTTGGGGGAACAACTGTATTTCTTCTCTTGCAATTGATTGGCAGGGCCTGATACTAAATCAGTGCTTATCGAAACATCTAAAGAGGAGAGAGACACCTACTGAAACTGGTTTACCACTTCTGCACAGTGAAAGGAAACCCTGGAATACAAGGTCTACATTGGTGCTGGCATCGGTGGACATTAGGACACCCTCAAGCTGAGTGTCAGGCTCATGCTGCCTTCATTGACACATATAAGAAAAGCATCTGATCAGGAAAAATGTAGGGACTCTAATGCATATGCCTTCTGGGGTGGGAAGACCTCAGGACAAGGTATTTGTCATGGTGAGAGAAGATGATGCCTGCAGGAGTTGGATGAGGTTTCTCTCAGAGAGAAAGCATGATGAGCGAGAGGACCAGTAATTGTGGGTCATTTGAAGCTTGTGAAGGGTGAAGAGGATTTGAATCAGAGAAGGTGGGTGGTCCTTACCGAGCTCATACCTCAATTGCATAGTTAGGCACACAGAGGCAAACAGAGAAATGTGGTCAGATTCAGCAGTTAGATCTCGCTGGTGACCTGGATCCTGATGACCGAAACCAACTAAGAGTGCTTCTAGTGCTCAGAACATGTGTGCTCATGCAATCCACAGGGAAGCTGGAGAGAGGGCTGTGTCTGGATACTCACAGAACCATACTTGGGGCCGCCAGCGTGTTTCCCTGTTGTCCAAAAGCGTTCAGCTGAAGCCTTTCCACATGGCGGCAGAACTTAATGCAGAAAGTGACCACCATGAGTTCCACATCTGTCTGGACCACCAGGTGGTTAATGCTTTTCTGGAACACTGGGTGTAGCATATCCACTGAGGCATGCACCTTTGTTCCCTGAAAACTGTACATTACATCTGTCAGGAGGCCCCCATCCTGAGTCTCATACAGACAATGGAGTAAATCCAGAGTATATGGTTGATGGTGTTGGGTTTCCTTTAGGATGTGCCATTGTAGGTACAACCCGGTCTTCTGAAGCAAACTGCAGGCAAAGATCGTCTCTATTTCTCTCATTCCTCTTTTACCTGAAAGACCAAATAGGAAGCGCACAGTGGGTGCCTCAAACAGGTCATGTCTTCCATAGACGTCCTCCAGTGCTTCCACAGTTCTGTAGACACTCATATAACCATGTATTGGCACATCAGTCTCCAATACATAGGACATTGCTGCAAAGAACTCCTGGAGATAGAAGTGGGCAAAGCTGTAACTCAGAGAGACAGGATGCCTTTGAAGGATACCAGTCTTCAGGAAAGTGGCAATGTCATCATCATCCAATCCTTGGATCCAAAAATCTCTCTCACTGAACAAGGTCCTTCTTTGGCAGATTCCCTCAGCAGCCAGAGAGCAGAGTGCTCTGAGCTGGTTCCCCAGGGCATGACCTGAGAGAGCCTGGGAAAGGTATTTCAGGTAGAGCTCTGTGGTGGTCTGTGAGGTCAGTGAGAGGTCTTCTCCCCGATCCATCTGCTGCTTCAGGCAGGTGCAGACCAGCCAGGACACCCAGGGCACCTCACACAGTGTTGAGAGCACTGGGTTTGATTTAACCAAGTTAAAAGCTGCCATTGCTTCTTTTTTCTCTCTGAAATATTTGTAGATGTATTCCTTCCGTCCAGACTTAGAGAAGCCCAGGACTTCCACCCAACGTGGCTGCCTCAAGGAAGGAATGAAGTTCTTCAGAACTTTGGTTCGAGCTGTGAGCAGCAAGGAAGCCTGAGGCAGGACAGATTTCCCCAGCAAACTGCCCAGCAGTGTGTGCACAGGTTGTGTCTGGCTCCAGTGCAGGCAGAACTTGGGATTCTTATCTTCCAAAACCCATGCTGGCTCATCTATGCCATCCAGGATGAAGAGCAGCTTCTCAGGGTGAGACAGGATCTCCCTAATGGGAGCTGCAGGCACAGTCTGGTCTTTTGCTATGAGCTCAGCTAGACTCAGCTGCTTGCACTGGGCCAGCTCTCTGCAGCTGAAGTAGAAAACATGCTGGAAGCGATCTCTGTAGAGCTGACCTTCCTCCCATGCTCTCCTCACCTCTCTGGCCAGTGTTGACTTTCCAGTTCCAGCCGCCCCCTCTAATACAACAAGTTGAGGCTCCTTCTGGGTACCCGGGCTTGGACAAAATAAGTTTTGGATCTCAATCAGATGCCCTCTTTCCTCTCTTTTATATTTATGCCATCTTTCCCATAGCACGGTCTCCAATCCTCTTGGGCAAGGTTTTTGTACAAGTAGTAGCTGTGTGAAATTTTGCAGCAAATCATTTGTTTTCCAGGTCTGTGTGGGGTAAAAGTTTTCTCTTCCTTCGCTTTGATGTATTTCTGAAATGTTTAATAAATTATGGAGAGAAAGATGGAGCATAAAGGAACACATTAGAGTTGTTTATTCTTTGTTTCGTTCTTTCCCCCTTTCAATAACTATGGCACCTCTCTAAGCTGTACAGCATACTGGATACACATTTTGGGTGCTAAGAATGTGAGCTTTAGCGCAGAAGAATTTAGTTCAGGTCTTTACTTGACTAATAATAATAACAATCACAATAATAATAACAACGTATGATGTTCATTTCCATTTCAGATATTTATTGACGTCTTACTCTGTGCCAGACCTGCTCTTAGGGCTGAGTATAAAGGATGAGTTCACAGACACAACTCTGTCCTCATTCTGTCTATGGGATCATCCAGTAGCTCCCCTGTATTTGTTGTTAAAAAGAAATCTGGAAAATGGAGAATGGTGACAGATCTTAGAGCTAATCAACCTTTGGGCCCTCTACAGTCTGGAATTCCACTGCCTTCTCTGTTACCAAAGGGATGGCCATTTATAGTTATTGATTTAAAGGATTGTTTCTTCACTATACCTTTACAAGAAAAGGATAGAGTAAAGTTTGCCTTCACAGTGCCTACTTAATTCTCATCCTACTAGGAGATATCAATGAACCATCCTCCCACAGGGAATGCTCAAACACCCACCCTGTGCCAATACTTTGTCAGCCAGCCACTGGAAATAATATGTAAGCAATTTCCTAATTCTATAATTTGTCATTACATGAATGACATTTTGCTATGGGATTCAAGTATAGTTACTTTAAAAAGGATGTTTGAAGAAGTAAATAAAGTCTGCCTAAATGGGGATTACAAATGCTACTGAAAAGTTTCAAAGAGGAGATTCTGTTAATTACCTAGGTTACAGGATAGGTTTATGGAAAATTAGAAAACAGAAGGCACAATTTAAAAGAGAACGGTTGTGGCCTATTAATGACTTTCAAAGATTATTAGGAGACATTTCCAGTCTACGACTGGCTGTTGGGATAACACCTGATCTAATAATTCATTTAAACAAAACCTTAGATGGTGATAAAGACTTGAATTAACAGCTGAAGTGGAAAAGGAATTGAAGATTGTTGAGGAGAAATTACAAGAGGCACATGTTGATAGGGTGAATCCAAATCTTAATTGTATTCTAGTCATATTGCCTTTTAGAAATTCTACTACAGGAATTTTAATGCAGAGTGATGATATCATCTTAGAATGGATCTTTTTACCACATAATAAGTAAAAACTTAAAAACTTATGTGGAAATGTCTCTGAATTAATTTTAAAACGTAAATTGAGACTTTGACAATTAGCAGGTATAGACCCAGCAAAGATTATAGTGCCTTTTACTGATGAAGAAATAAAATAGTTATGGGAAGATAACGAACCCTGGCAAAGGTCTTGTGCTAATTTTTTTTGGAGAAATTAATAGCACTTATTCCAAAAGTGATAGACTTAACCTCATGAAGAGAACTTCTTGGATTCTTCCCCAAATTGTATGTGATGCGTCAATAACTGGAGCCCATACATTTTATACTGATGCAAATAAATCAGGGAAGGTAAGTTAAAAATAAGAAGAATTAAGTAAGGTGGAACAAAGCCCTTATAATTCTGTCCAGAAGGCAGAATTAAATGCTATTCTTATGGTACTAAAGGTTTTTAAATAACCTCTCAATATAGTTACTGATTTACAATATGCAGAAGGAGTTGTCTTGCATATTGAAATGGCTGAATTTATACCAGATGATACAGAATTGATTTCATTATTTATCCAGGTGCAAAGCATAATCTGGAATAACCTTTGTCCTATATACATAACACACATCTGAGCCTGTACAGGTCTGCCACGTTCTCTAGCACAAGGTAATGAAGAAATTGATCAATAACTGATTGGAAGTGTGTTGCAGGCCTCTGAATTTCATAAAAAACATGTCAATAGCAAAGGTTTAAAGAAAGAGTTTTCTATTACATCGCTACAAGCTAAGGAGATTATAAAGAGGTTTCCTACTTGCTCTTTCTATAATCAAACACCGTTGTCAGCAGGGAGTCACCCAAAGGGTACTCAGAGGAATGACATTTGGCAGATGGATGTGTTTCACTTTACGGAATTTGGTAAATTAAAATATGTACACCACAACATAGACACGTACTCAGGTTTTCAATGGGCAACTGCCTTGAGCTCAGAAAAGGCTGATTCATTTATCAGAAGTTATGGCCATCATGGGTATAACTGCACAAATAAAGACAGACAATTGTCCAACATGTATATCTAAGAAAATGAAACATTTTTCTGCCTTATTATAATATAAAGCACATGACAGGTATACCAAATAATCCTACAGGACAAGCAGTTATAGAAAGGTCAAATCTTATTATAAAGGATATGCTGAACAAACAGAAAGGGATAGAAAATACCCCTAGAAATATAACCTTGAATTTTCTTAATGCTAATGAGAAAGAAACAACAGTAGCAGAGAGGCATTGGATAATGGAAAAAACTTCTGAATTGAATCAACCGGTATATTTCAAGGATGTTTTGACCTCACCATGGAAACCAGGAGATGTACTGCATTTGGGAAGGGGTTTTGTTCATTTCCACAGGAGAAGAAAAATTAATAGATTCACTTTGAAAAGGAGAAGCCTCTGAAAAAGAGAAATGACAGCTCATCCACAATGGTGACAATCATACAGGTGATAAGGAAACCTCATAAGTATTAGGGCAGGATTCTGCTCTTATCTTTCCAGAAAAGTAGACATCATCAAAAATTCAAGAGACCCTGGATGCTTGAATGCTGACAGAAGAAAAATTAACTATATATTAGTGAGCATCTAGAAAACAGAGTATGGTTTATAAATCAAGGTTTGGGTTATGCTTACATTTATACACACACACACACACATTAATATATTCAGCTGGTTTTGGAGCTGGACAATTGATGGAGGAAGGTCATTGGTTAAATAAAAAGAAACTGCTTGGCTCTCATTGGTTAGGAGATAGGTGGGAGGAGAAAACAGAACAGAACGCTGGGAGGAAGAGGAAGTGAGCTCAGACTCGACAGCTCTCCTCTCGGGAGCAGACACCTCAGAGAGAGACGCCATGCTCCCAGCTCCCAGGCAGACACACACTATGAAGCTCCGACACAGGATGGACAAAGGCTGGAATCTTCCCGGAAAGTGTACCTAGGGGCGCTACACAGATGATTAGAAATGGGCTAAATTAATATGTGAGAATTAGCCTAGATAGAAATGGGCCAAGCAGTGATTAAATGAATACAGTTTGTGTGTTGTTATTTCGGGGCAAAAGCTAGCCGAGCAGGCGGCTGGGGTGTTGGGGACTCAGCCCCGCCGCTCCTATTACTACAGACAATGGCTCTGTTGTTCTCTAAATACAAGCGTGTTGTTAAAGGGAACATTTAGAGTTTCTGTCTCATATTTCGAGCCATCAGGTTTGGTGCAGAAAAAAGACTTTAGGAAAAAAATCTTATTTTCTCCATGTTATTTCATAAATCATGTTCTTCATTTAATGTATGTTTATATGAATGATGTTTAAGTTTTCCATGATGAACAATAGATTTTCCTATAGATCTTTTTCCTGCAGTAATCTTTGAAGTTTCAGGAAGAAGATGGGGCACCACAGCAACAATTCCATCTAGTTGAGATGACATCATGATGCAGACAGTGCTATTATATAACTGCTTTTTTGGGTACCAGCTGCTGAAATGGTGCACCTTTTTAAGACATCCTGGACCAAACTCCAAATAAGAACTTTGAAAAACAAGCCCTATCTATTTACTGCTCAGAAATTTTTTGTAACTATACTAGACAGTAATTTTGAAACTTAACCATCACTTTAATTTTGCAGAATCCCATTAAGAGAACATCGCCCCTATGACAGCGGGAAGCAATTTTAGAAGATGACGCCCCATCCCCAAAAAGCTTGTCCTTAGGATTGGGAACACTATTTAGGGGTTGTTGATTATTACTTATATTAGATAGAGGTGATAAATATGTTTGTTTAAAACAAGGGGGATAGTAATAGTGGGCAATAGAGTGAACACTTGTGAGCTATTATTCATGGATAATTTCCATTGGTAAAGTTTTGTATATTGATACAAGTTCAAATTATATTTATTTTTTTATGTACATTATTTGTACACCTATGCAAAGTTATTTGTCAGATTGTATATATGTATAATCTTATCTATGTTTATGACATTTTATATATTGAGACAACTTTTAGGATATATTTTCATATTGTATTATATATTACTCCTACATCTGATCAAGATACTTACAGACTGTTTACATTTTGAGGTCATTGTTCTCATTTGTTGCACATTTGTTTATAGATTATTTAATATTCTGACATGAACTTTTCGTCTTTAATTTATACAGGTATTAATTATTATAGGCCAATAGTTGCTCATGTTTGTTGTACATACAGTCAGATCAGTTAGGTAATATAGATACATAGAGACTGTATACTGTCTAGATAGGCAATCTTCAACCACTTCAAGGATCTGTGGAACATGGCTTTAAATAACTCAGGGTTCTGTAGACATGAGACATGACTGCTTCTGACAGCAACAGCCAATTCCTGAGAGAATGTTGAGCACCAAAGACACTCCACTTGGAGCTTGTTTTCTTCTTGGCAAAACTTGCCTTTGGGCAAGGAACTGATGATTCCTCAACCAGTGACAAGTTACATGATATACAGAAATGGATAAGCGTGCCAAGACAGGGTAAGATGATTTTGAAAATTTTCCTTCCTCTGAAAATGGTCTGTCAGTTATGCTAGGCCTTGGCCAAAGTTGGTTTCTTCAAGGTTGCAAAATGAGACTTTGGGTGATTGCTCAGGTAGCTAATTGTCTCTGTCATATATCGCTCAGTTTGGAAGCTACTTCATTGTACTTCCTGCCTGCTCAAGTAATATTATCTTCTTCTCATGCCTTTGATGGGGTTGAAAATGATAGTCATAGTTACTGTACTCTTACGATCTAGACAATCCATTTCCTATACAAGACTTAGACTCCATAGGATAGAATGTTTATTAAAACATTTAGCTTATGTTCCTTGCTTAATATTGTTTATGCAGGTTGTAGTTCTAATTATACTTGATATCTGTTCCTAGTATATATAGTTTTGTACTGGGTTTGGAACTCTCTTATTTAAACAAAAGGGGGAGGTGCTGTGGAGCACATTCAGCTCTTTCAGCCAATATCCTTTAAGATACCAACCCACATGGACATGGTCTCTTTTGCTTTAAAAAGCAGCAGTAGTGCTGTACCAGAGGAGCCATGAGGAGAGGTGAGTGTGTATCCGAATGGCCGATGGGACACCCTGGAAAGGGAGCACAGACACTATCCAATCCCCTAAACTATTTGGTCCCTCAGTGGAAGAGTCTCTCCTTGGCTACTGCCTTTCTCTTCTTATCAAATGCCAGCTTGCCCCCAGGCACCCCTTCCCATCTGCAGGGTCATAGGATTCCCCAACTCAGCCTGCTGTGGAACTGAGGGTCTGCGGACAAAGTGGTGAGGGCAACTGCTGCAGAAATTTCTTTGTTCTACTGAGCCTGCACCCAGCAATGCTGCCCTTTTGTCTGTGAGGTCCCTGGCAAGTAAGTGACCTGGATCCTGTATCAGAGGTTCCGTTCGGAGGGCCTTCTTCAGAGTGGAGAGGAGCTGAGAGACAACTCCATTGCTGAGGGGACCTAAGAGAGGGCAGACCAAGAAAAACCCCCAAGTACAGAGGTATCCACAGCAAAGATTGGACCAAGCTGCCAAGACTCTCCTAACAGCATTTGAAGAAAGAAGTGGGCAGGTGCCAATTCAAGAATTTCTCCAACAATCTGAAAAGCAACATGACAACACCAGAATCCAGTGAACATACAACAGGAAGACTTGAACACCCTAATCCATAAGAAGTAGAAGAAATAGACTTTAGATGTAACATTATGAAAATGTTAGAGATCATTAAACAGGATGTGAAAAACTCCTTTAAAGAAATGGATGAAAGCCGGGCAGTGCTGGTGCATGCCTTTAATCCCAGCACTCAGGAGGCAGAGGCAGGTGGATCTCTGTGAGTTCGAGGCCAGCCTGGTCTACAAGAGCTAGTTCCAGGACAGGAACCAAAAGCTACAGAGAAACCCTGTCTCGATAATTCCCCCCCCCAAAAAAAGAAATGGATGAAAAGACTAACAAAAAGTTAGAAGAAATTAATAAATCCCTCAAAGATATCCAAGAAAAAGCAATAAAACAGGTAAGGGAAACAGTTCAAGAACTGAAAACTGAAATGGAGGCAATGAAGAAAACACAAACCAAGAGATGGTAGGAAATGGAAAACCTGGGTAAACGAACAGAAACTACAGAGACAAGTATCACCAACATAATACAAGAGATAGAAGAAAGAATCTCAGGTGCTAAAGATACTATAGAGGAAATAAACACACTGATCAAAGAAAAGAGCAAATGCAACAAATTCTCATCACAAAACATCCCAAAAATCTGGGACAACATAAAAAGACCAAACCTAAGAAGAATAGGGGTAGAAAGAGAAGAATTACAGCTCAAAGACCCAGAAAATATATTCAACAAAATTATAGAAGAAAACTTCCCCAACCTAAAGAAGGATATTCCTATGAAGGTACAAGAAGCATACAGAACACTGAATAGACTGGATCAAAAAATATCCCCTTGCCATATAATAATCAAAACACAAAACTACAGAATAATGAAAGAATATTAAGAGCTGCAAAGGAAAAGGGTCAAGTAACATATAAAGGTAAACCTGTCAGAATTACACCTGACTTTTCTATGGAAACCATGATAGCCAGAAGGTTTTGGATAGGTGTGCTGCAGAAACTAAGAGACCATGGATGCAAGCCCAGACTACTATACCTAGCAAAGCTGCCTTTCACCATCGATGGAGAAAACAAGATATTCCAGGCTGGGCGATGGTGGCGCAGGCCTTTAATCCCAGCACTTGGGAGACAGAGGCAGGCGGATCTCTGTGAGTTCGAGACCAGCCTGGTCTATAGAGCTAGTTCTAGGACAGGCTCCAAAGCCACAGAAAAACCCTGTCTCGAAAAACAAAACAAAACAAACAAATAAATAAATAAAAATAAAAAACCAAGATATTCCAGTATAAAAACAAATTTAAACAATACATAGCCACAAAACCAGCCTCACAGAAATTAATAGAAGAAAAATCACAACCCAGGGAATTCAACAACACCCATAATAACTCAGACATCTAACAACCCTCCAAAAACACAACTCAGAGAAGGGAAACACCCAAAGTCTACCACCAAAAAAAAAAGTAACTGGAGTTAACAACCACTGGTCATTAATATCACTTATTATCAATGGTCTCAGTTTACCTATAAAAAGGCAAAGGTTAAGAGAATGGATGTAAAAATTGGATCCAACATTCTGCTGTTTACAAAAAAACGCACCTCACCCACAAAGACAGAAATTTACTCAGAGTAAAGGGTTGGGAAAAGGTTTTTCAATCAAATGGACCTAAGAAATAAGGAGTATTGCTATGCTAATATCTTTACAAAATTGACTCCAAACTAAAATCAATCAGAAGGGATGGAGACGGACACTTTATACTCATAACAGGAATAATTCGTCACGATGAAGTATCAATTCTGAATATATATGCCCCGAATATAAAAGTACCCACGTATATAAAAGATACATTACTAGAACTCAAAGCACACATCAAACTCCACACACTAATAGTAGGAAACTTCAACATTCCTCTTTCACCAATAGACACGTCAACCAGACAGAAACTTAACAGAGAAATAAGAGAACTAATGGAGCTAATGAATCAAATGGACTTAACAGACATCTATAGAACATTCCACCCAAATAGGAAAGATTATACCTTCTTCTTAGCATCTCATAGATCCTTCTCAAAAATAGATCACATACTCAGTAACAAAGCAAACTTCCACAGATACAAAAAAATTTTAGTAACCACCTGTGTCTTATTGGATCACCATGGAATAAAGTTAGAATTTAACAACAATTCTACCCCCAGAAAGCCTACAAACTTATGGAAACTGACAGTCAACTACTGACCCACACCTGGATCAGGGAAGAAATAAAGAAAGAAATTAAAGTCTTCCTTAAATTCAATGAAAATAAAGACACAACATACCCAAACCAATGGGACACTATGAATGCAGTGCTAAGAGGAAAGTTCATAGCTCTAAGTACCCACATTAAAAAAAAAAAAACGGAGAAAGCTCACATTAGAGACTTAACAGCACAGCTGAACACTCTAGAAAAAAAAGAAGCAGACTAACCCAGGAGTTGTAGAAGACTGGAAATAATCAAACTGAGGGTTGAAATCAACAAAATAGAAACATAGAAAACAATCCAAAGAATCGGTAAAACAAAGAGCTGGTTCTTTGAGAAAGTCAACAAGATTGACAAACCCCCATCCAAACTAATCTAAACCCAGAGAGGGAACATGCAAATTAACAAGATTAGAAATGAAAAGGGGGACATAACAACAGACACTGAGGAAATTCAGAGAATCATTAGGTCTTATTACAAAAGCCTATATGCCACAAAGTTGGAAAATGTAAAAGAAATGGACTTGTTTTTAGATAGGTACTATATACCAAAATTAAATCAAGAGCAAGTGAACAATTTAAATAGACCTATAAATCGTGAGGAAATAGAAGCTGTCATAAAAAACCTTCCAACCAAAGAAAGCTCAGGACCAGATGGGTTTCATGCAGAATTTTACCAGAACTTCCAAGAAGAGCTGATACCTATACTCCTTAATGTGTTTCACACATTAATAGAAAAAGAAGAGTCATTGCCAAACTCTTTTTATGAAACTACAGTTACCCTGATACCCAAACCACACAAAGACTCAACCAAGAAAGAGAATTACAGACCAATCTCGCTCATGAACATGGATGCAAAAATTCTCAATAAAATACTGGCACACAGAATCCAAGAACACATCAAAAAAATTATCTATTATGAAAAAGTAGGCTTCATCCCAGAGAGGCAGCATTGGTTCAACATACGAAAATCTATCAATGAGATCCATCATATAAATAAACTGAAAGAAAAAATCATATGATCATTTCATTAGATGCTGAAAAAGCATTTGAAAAAATTCAACACCCCTTTATGATAAAGGTCTTGGAGAGGTTAGGGATATAAGCATGATACCTAAATATAATAAAAGCAATATACAACAACCAACAGCTATCATCAAATTAAGTGGAGAAAAACTCCAAGCCATTCCACTAAAATAAAGAACAAGATAAGGCTGTCCACTCTCACCATAGTTCTTCAACACAGTGCTTGAAGTTCTAGCAATAGCAGTAAGAGAACATAAGGAGATCAAGAGGATTCGAATTGGAAAGGAAGAAGTTAAATTTTCGTTATTTGCAGACGATATGATAGTGTACATCAGTGACCCCTAAAATTCTTCCAAAGAACTTCTACAACTGATAAATACCTTCAGTGATGTGGCAGGATACAAGATCAACTCAAAAAAATCAGTAGTCCTCTTATACACAAATGATAGAGAAACAGAAAGGGAAATCAGAGAAACTTCACTTTTCATGATAGCCAAAAAAAGTATCTTGGGGTAGGGGCTGGAGAGATGGCTCAGAGGTTAAGAGCACTGGCTCTTCTTCCAGAGGTCCTGAGTTCAATTCCCAGCAACCACGTGGTGGCTCACAACCATCTGTACTGAGATTTGGAGCCCTCTTCTGGCATGCAGGCATACACTGAGGCAGAATGTTGTATACATAATAAATAAATAAATCTTTTTTAAAAAAGTATCTTGGGGTAACACTAACCAAGGAAGTGAAAGAACTATTTGACACTAACTTTAAGGCTTTGAAGAAAGAAATTGAAGAGGATACCAGAAAATGGAAGGATCTCCCATGTTCTTGGATGGGTAAGATCAACATAGTAAAAATGACAACTCTACCAAAGACAATCTATAAATTCAACACAATCCCCTTCAAAATAGCAACAAAATTCTTCACTGACCTTGAGAGAACAATAATCAACATTATATGACAAAAAGCCCAGGATATCCAAAACAATCTTATACAATAAAGGAACTTCCGGAGGCATTGCCATCCCTGACTTCAAACTCTATTACAGAGCTACAGTAATGAAAACAGCTTGGTATTGGCATAAAAACAGAGATGTCGACCAATGGAATCAAATTGAAGACCCGGATATTAACCAACAAACTTATGAACACCTGATTTTCAACAAAGGAAGAAAGAAAGCATCTTCAACAAATGGTGCTGGCATAACTGGATGTCAACCTGCAGAAGAATGAAAATTGATCCATATCTATCACCATGCACAAAACTCAAATCCAAATGGATGAAAGACCTTAAAATAAATCCGACCACACTGAACCTGATAGAAGAGAAAATGGGAAATAGACTGCAACGCATGGGCACAGGAAACCACTTCCTACATATAACCCCAGTAGCACAACATTGAATAAATGGGACCTCTTGAAACTGAGAAGCTTCTGTAAAGTAAAGGACACTGTTAAGACAAAAAGGCATCCTAATGAATGGGAGAAGATCGTCACCAATCCCGCATCAGACAAAGGTCTGATCTTTAAAATATATAAAGAACTCAAGAAACTAGACTGTAAAAGGCTAATGAACCCAATTATAAAATGGGGCACTGATCTGAACAGAGAATTCTCCACAGAAGAAGTTCAAATGGCCAAAAGACACTTAAAGTCATGCTCAACCTGCTTAGCTATCAGGGAAATGCAAATCAAAACAACTTGAGATTCTACCTTACACCTGTCAGAATAGCTAAAATCAAAAACACTAATGATAGCCTATGCTGGACAGGATGTGAAGTAAGGGGAACACTCATCCATTGCTGGTGGGAATGCAAACTTGTGCAACCACTTTGGAAATCAGTGTGGGGGTTTCTCAGGAAATTGGTAATCAGCCTACCTCAGGATCCAGCAATACCATTCTTGGAAATATACCTAAAAGATGCCCAATCATACTACAAAAGCATTTGTTCAACTATGTTTATAGCAGCATTATTTGTAATAGCCAGAACCTGGAAAGAACCTACATGCCCCTCAATGGAAGAATGGATGAAGAAAGTGTGGAATATATATACATTAGAGTACTACTCAGTGGTAAAAAAAATAATGATATCTTGAATTTTGCATGCTAATGGATGGAAATAGGAAACACTTTACTGAGTGAGATAACCCAGATGCAAAAAGATGAATATGATATGTGCTCACTCATTAGTGGACTCTAGCCATAAAAAAAGGACATTAAGTCTATAGTTCACAAGCCTAGAAAGCCAAATAACAAGATCTATCCAAAGAAAAACATATATAAATCCTCCTGGAAATTGGAAACAAACAAGATTGCTGGGCAAAAGTTAGGAGCATGGGAGTTGGGGTAGGGGTGGGGCTGGGGTTAGGGGAAGGGGTGAGGGGGAGAGGGAAGGGAGAAGGGAAAGACTAGGGAGAGCTTGGGGGAATGGGAGGGTGGAGATGGAGGAAGGGCAGATATAGGAGCAGGGAAGAAGATATCTACGTTAAGGGAGCCATTTTAGGGTTGGCAAGAGACTTGTTTCTAGAGGGGATCCCAGGTGTCCACGGGGATGTCCCCAGCTAGGTCCTTGGGCAACGGAGGAGAGGGTGCCTGAACTGTCCTTGCCCCAGTATCACACCGATGTTTATCTTGAATATCACCATAGAATCTTCATCTGGCGACAAGATGGAGATAGAGACAGAGAATCTCATCAGTTCCATGGACTGAGCTCTCAAGGTCCAGTTGGAGGGAGAAGACGAGCAAGGAAGTCAGGACCGTGAGGGGTTGGTCCACCCTCTGAGACAGTTGCCTGTTCTAATGGGAGCTCACAAAATCCAGCTGGACGGGGACTGAACGAGCATGTGATCAAACCAGACTCTCTGATTGTGGCTGACAATGGGGGCTGACAGAGAAGCTATTGATAAAGGCACTGGGACTTGATTTTACTGCATGTACTAGTGTTTTGGGATGCTAGTCTATTTGAACGTACTGTTTCCTAGGCCTGGATGTAGGGGGAGGGCCTTGGACTTTCCACAGGGCTCTCTCAAGCAGGGAGGGGATGGAGAAGGGTGAGTGGAGGAGTGGGAGGGGAATGGGAGGAAGGGAGAAAGTGTAAATTTTTGAATGGAAAAATAAAAATAACACTTTTAAAAAAGCAGTGGTAGCAGTGTGCCCACCGTCTTTCTAACGGCTCCTGCTTCTGGCTGCTAGACTCTGTTCCTGGTTGTGCAGCGGACTGTTGTCTAGGACAGTGATCTGTAAGTTTTCCCCTTAAAGAAATAACCCTTTTATTAATCATAATTCTAAACTAGTATGGGGTTATCTTGTGACTTACATCATCACTGATGGGAGTGCGAATTGATACAGCGACTTTGGAAATCAGTATGGGGATTTTTTGGGCAATTAGGAAACAATCTACCTCAAGACCCAGCAATATCACTTTGGGGCATATACCCAAAGACACCTCAATCATACCTAAAGTACATATGCTCAATTATGTTCATAGCAGCATTATTCATAATAGCCAGAACCTGGAAATAACCTAGATGCCCCTCAACCGAAGAATGGATAAAGAAAATGTGGTACAGTTACACAATGGTGTACTACTCAGTGATAAAAAATAATGATATCTTTAAATTTTCAGGCAAATGGATGGATCTAGAAAAATCCATATTGAGTGAGGCAACCCAGACACAGAAAGACAAATATAATATGTACTCACTCATAAGGGGCTTTTAGACATAAAGCAAAAAAAAAATACCAAACTAGCCCAGAGTCCACCAGCCCAGAGAACGCAGACCACAAAGAGGACCCTAGAAGAGACATACATGGATCTAATGTACATGGAACGTAGATAAAGACAAGATCTTCTGAGTAAATTGGGAGCATGTGGGTCACAGGAGAGTGTAGAAGGGGAGCGGGGAGGAGGAAGGGAAGTGGAGAAAAATGAATAACACAATAAAAACAAGGAAGGTTGAAATCCATTGCCTAAGGAGCTTATGTGTTCCTTGTTGGATGCTTTCAGCGAACTAGCTCAGGCAAATTTTCTCCCATTTTAACATTTCTCCTAATAAAGTAGTTTATTTTATTGAAAAGAAAGTTCTACAAGAATCCTTCTAAAGTTATTCAAAACAAAGCCAAAAAATCATATCAATCAAACAAACAAAACCCCAATGACCATAGAAATAGGAGCACTTCAAAACTCCTTCTAAGAAGCCAGTACAACTCAAACATGTAAACTAATAAACACACACACACATGAACCACACAACAAAACAAAAATTTATCAAAAGCTACATGCCAATTTCCCTAATGAACATAGATGAAAAAATTCTTAAGAAACATGCAGTGATATTTCACTTGTACATTATTAAATAAAGCAAGCCTGAACATCAGAGAGTTAAACCCCTAGTCATCCTTACAGGACCACTCCCACAGGGTATTTAAGTGGGCTCCCAGAGGAGGAACACGTGGTCCCAGATTTGGCATGTGGCCCCCAGTTTTCTGTCTCCCCTGCCATGCTCTCGGCCACCTGAGAGTGCAGCATTTAATAAATCATAGGCATTTTAATTCAGTTTGTTTTGACCTAATTGGATTTCTTTGTGCCGGCCTTATGATTTTTTCCTAAGAATATGAGCCAGTGGCTGGGAGTTTTGCTTTTCTGACTTTCAGGTTGAACCTCATTATCTGTGTCTGTGGTTTTAAAAAATTGTGTTACATTAATGTAAATAACCGGTTATTAGGAAGAAAGTGACCAGAATAGGGAGTGGCACAATAAGGAGGTATGGTTTATTTTGGATGACATGTGTAACTGTGGAGGTGGGCTTTGAGGTCTCTTATGCTCAAGCTGTGTCCATGTGAACACAGACTCCTACTGCCTGCAGATCAAGATGTAGAATTCTCAACATCTTCTCCACATGTTTGACTGAATGCCACCATCTCCCACCATGATGATAATAAACTGAACCTCTGACAATTTTAAGGCAGCCCCAATTAAATGATCATGTGTATAGGAGTTGCCTTGGTCATATTGTCTCTTTACAGCAACAGAAACCCCAAGACTCTATATAAACTAATTAAGATAATAAATCATATAAATGGGTCTAAAGAAAAATTACATGATTATCTCAGTAGATGTATAAAAAGTCTTAGACAAAACTCAAAATTCCTTCATGAGAAAAGTTGTACAGAGAACAATATCAAAGGACCCATACTTCAACACAATGAATGCTCTTTAGAACAAACACAGAGTCAACATTTTCCTAAATGGAGAAAGATCTCAAAGTAATCCTATTAAAATCATGAATAAGATATGGTTGTCCACTATTCTCATTCCTTTACTTTCTTTAAAATATTTTTTCTCATTTTACTTTTTATTCTATGTGTAATTATGTTTTGCCTGTATACATGTCTATGCAGTGCCTTCAAAGGTCAGAAGAGATTGTCAGATACCCGGGGAACTGAACTTACAGACAATTGTGAGCTGTCATGTGTGTGCTGGGAATTAAATCCAGGTTTTCTGAAAGAACAGCCAGTGGTCTCAAATACAGAGATACTTTTCCAGCACTCCCAAATTTCTTTTCAATATAGTGCTCAAAGCAGTAGCTGGAGCAATAAGAGAAGGAAATTAAATGGAAACAAGTAGGAAAAGAAGCCAAATTCTCTCTATTTACACATGATATGACATTATACATGTCTTTGCTTCACTTTAAGAAGCTCATCTCACCTGAGCAGTGAATTAAGACTTTCAGCTGGAGGCCACCTTGTTCCAGGAGCTTCCTAATTGGGGTTGTACCTACTTACCCTGATACCCTTCTCCAGTCTTATGGAGAGCATGATGCTCTTGCGGTGCTGCAGGGAAAGGGTCCTGCTCTGGGAACACGAAGTTCCCACACCTATGCTGGTGTATTCTACTCTGTTGTGTGAGTCTCCAGTTCTTTTGAGCTGTAGCTCCCTCATATAGGACTCTGACCTCATGTCCCACAGGGATAGGTAGCATCCTACAATGTAGTTCAGATTGTCTCAAGCTCAGATTATTCCTGATTAATTTCACCTGTTCTGGTATTATAGGACTATATCCACAACGAGTTAATAATCTTATATTTGAAAACTTAATATTTTCGTATTGTTGGATCCAAGACTTCAAGGTGGGTATAGTGTCTAAGAGACAGAGAGATTCTGACAAACTTCTTGGGTGCTGAGGTACATATTTCAAATAATAAGTGGCATTTGTGAGCTAGGAAGGAAGGTGAGCATATTTAAAACACAATTCTGATAGACAATGAAATATGAACATGGAAGCTTGTGATTGAGTGAAATTGTTTCAGGGGAACAACTTGGAAGCTTGGAATAGTGATGACGAGAATTGGGAGAACAATATGGCTGGTAACCTTTAGGAGGAACATTTTTAGGGAGAGAGATATGATCAGGAGAATATCTGCTATAATATTATCAGTGGAGTCCTCTATAAGGCCCGGGTGCAAGGGCCTTCGTGTGTGCAGCTTGATTTCGTGAGATCTGCACCTGTTGGAGAGGTGGTAGTGGGAGAAAGGGTGAGCAGTACTCTGATAATGAAAATGAGACATAATCTGTAGAAGGACTTTTTACATGTCTCACAATAAATGATGCAAAGGTGATATCTAGGAGTGACGGCTTTTGGCTTTGTAGTTTTATTCTGAAGGCTTATTGTAGCCAGGGAAGTATGCACTTTGAAGGGAGAGACAAGGGTTATGTGTGGGCAGGACTTTCACAGAGTAGCACCAGGATGAAAGAGTAGGAAGTAGTTTCCCATGTCCCTGCATCTGTCCCTATGTGCTATGAGCTTGGAAAAGTTAACCTCTCCCTCTAGACCATGAGCACTGAAGAGGGGGTGCTATTTCGGTGCTGGTAAAGAGGAAGAGGCAAGGGTGTTGCCTGCATAAGTTAAAATAAGGGAAGTTAGACTAACGCTGAGGCAAGAGCTTTCCCTGTCTTTAGGGTATATCTCAAGGGAAGAGAACTTCTTGGAAATCTAGGAGCTGCATGACCCTTGAAATTTCAGAACCCACTCATATTTTGATTGAACTATGGGTGACATTTGGACTAGGTTTACTTTGGATAACCATGGATTTCCAGTTTCTTCAAGGATCAAATGCAACTTGGGTACTACCGAGCCCAGAGGGATCATCTCTAGCCTGTGACTCTTAGCATTCCTCCATGTCTCCTCTGATTTTACATTTGAGTTGCTTGTCCCAGGTCCCCATACAGTGGCAGGCTCACCTGTAAGAACCTCCTTCTATGTTATGTGGACTAGAAGTCCCATTCCCAGCTGTCAGCTCTGCTTACATTAGGCTATGAATCCAGAGATGTCAGGTTCTCATTTATCAAGTCCCTTACCTGACATCAGAGTTTCTCTCAGACTTCTTAAATTTAAGTACAGTCGTTTTAAGGAGCTTTGGAGGGTAATCTGATCCACGGAGGGTGTGATTGATGAGCCTGGAAATGATGAAGAAAGGTTCATGAGAAGAAACAGTGGTTGTGTTTGTCAGAGGGGCAACAGTGGGAATCAGGGTCAAGGCAGGGGTCCTATCTGCTTACCCTCATATTCTTCTCCTCAGCCTCTTACAGGTAAGGCAGGGACACAGCCCTCTACTGGGACCCTGTCATTCACACACCTATTCTAGTACTCTAGTACTTTGTGTGAGTCGCCATTCCTCTCTGAGCCTCAGCTTCCTCATGTGGGTCCCACAGGGATAGGTAGCATCTTACTGTATAGTTCAGGATTGCCATGAAGTCTGGTTCTTCCTGAATTAATTTCATTGGTTCTGATACATTAGGAATATATCCAGGACCAATAAGCATTCTTATTTTTGTGGACTTACGCCCATTAGACAGAAAGATTCTGAGAAACTTCTCGGGGGCTTATGTACACATTTCAAGCAATAGCTGACACTAAGTGGCACCTTAGGGAGGAAGGTGAGAGTCTTCAAAACACAGTTTTATTACGCAGTGAAATTTGAGCATGGAACTTTGGGAAGGAGTGGAATTATTTTAATGGAAGAATGTGAATGATGAGAATAGTGACAAAAAATGAGAGAAGAAACCTTTGGATAGCATAGGGGCAAGTTTTTTTGTGGCAAGAGAGACACGAACAATCTAATCTCCACCAAAATATCATCCCTGGAGTCTTCCCTAAGCCCCAAGTGCAAGGATCTTCTTGTGTTCAGCTTGAAGATGTGAGATCTGCACATGCTGTAGAGGTGGCATCAGAACAAAGGCTGAGCAGTGTGAATGCTCAGATAATGAAACCGAGATACTCTCTCTGGAATGGCCTTTTCTAAGACACACATTAGATGATGTCAAGGTCACAACTAGGGGTGATGGCTTTTGAATCTGTTGTCTCCGTACTTAAGCCTTGCTGTGTGAGATGATTCAGAATTAATTTTGAAGTTAATACAAGGTGTGGGCAGGACTCTCAGAAAGCAGCAGCGGGATGGAGGCTGAGAAAATCTTTCCTCAGACTCCCATTGTTCTGGATTCCACCCATGCATGTATCTCTGTGTGCTGGGAGCTTGGACAAGTTAACCTCTCTCTCTAAACCTTGTGCACCGGAGAAAGGTGGCGACTTTGATGCTTGAGAAGAGGAAGAGGCCATGTGTGGCCTGGGTTCATTGAAATAAAGGAAGCCAGACTGAAGGGAATAGACCATCTTGGAACTTCAGGACCTGTATGATCCCTGACATTTCAGAACCCACTCATGCTCTGCACTGAACTCTGGGTGCCCTTTGGACTGTGCTCACGTCTGTCCCCCATGGGTTCTAGGTTCTTCATGTGTCATGTGTAACTATAGAACTGCCGGGCCCAGTCGGGTCATATCTAGCCTGTTTTCTTGTGTGTGACTTAAAAGTTGCATTCCTCCGTGTCTCCTCTGATCTTCCATTTTAGTTGTGTCTCCCAGATCCCCATACAGGTAGAGGCTCACCTGTGAAGAGCCACCATCTTTGTGGACTAGAATTCCATTCCCAGCTGCCAGCTCGGTTTAAGTTTAATTCTGAATCCAGACTCCTCAGTTCTCATTAAACAAGCCCCTTACCTGACATCAGAATTTCTCTCAGATTTTCAAGCACTGAGCTCAGTAGTTGTAAGGAGTCTTGGATGGTAGTTGGATCCATGTAGCGTGTTATTGTTGAACCTGGAAAAGATGAAGAAAGGGGCCATTGGAAGAGACAGTGGTTGTGTGATTGTCAGAGTGCCAGCAGTAGGCTTCAGGGGAATAAGAGCGAAGTTCTTACAAGCTTACCCGCATACCCTTCTCCAGTCTCACGGAAAGAATGATGATCTTTTAGGTGATGCAGGGACATGGTCCTGTCCTGCATGCAACCATGAAGCTTATACACCAATGCTAGTCTACCCTAGTCCATTGTGGAAGTCTCCATTCCTCTCTGAGCCTTAACTCCCTCATGTGAATCTCTAACTTCATGTCACACAGGGGTAAGTAGCACCTTACTGTCTACTTTAGATTTGCCTGAAGCTCAGATTTTTCTCTGCATTAATTTCATTGGTTCTGATACTTTGGGAATATGCCCAGGACTGGTTACTAATGTTAGTTTTGAAGTCTTATGATTAGTTCTTAGTGTTTGATTCAAAACTTCAAGGTATGTATAGCATCCATCAGGCAGAAATGTTCTGAGAATCTTCTTGGGAACTGAGGTGCCTTTTCCCAAAAATAGCTGACAATTTCTAAGAGGCATCTTAGGGTGGAAGGTGAGAGTCTTTAAAAAACAGTTTTGATACACAATGAAAATGAGCATGGAAGATCTGGATGTAGTGGAATTATTTTAATGGAATAAGTTGAAAGATGGGAACAGTGTGTAAAAAAATGAGAGAAGGAACCAGTTTTTAGCATAGGAGCTTTATGTCAGGAGAGACATGAACAGTCTAATGTGCTGCCAGACAATCAGTGAAGTCTTCCCTAAGCCCCATGTGCAAGAACCTTCTGGTGTGCAGCCTGAAGATGTAAATCTGCACCTGTTGAGGAGGTGGCAGCAGAACAAAGGGTGAGAAGCATCAGTGATCAGATATTGAAACTGAGACACCATCTGGTCCATGGCTTTTTCATGATAGACATTAGATGGTGCCAAGGTATCAATGAAGGGCAATGACTTTAGACTCTGTAGTCTTCATTCTCAAAGCTTATGGTGGGGGAAGGAAGAATGGACTTTGAGGGGAGAGAAAACGGTTAGGTGTTTGCAGGACTTTCACAGAGTAGAAGCAGGATGAATGTGGAAGAAATTCTTCCCCAGGTTCCTATTTTTCTGTACTTAAGGCCTGCATGTGTCACTATGTGCTGTGAGCCTGAACAAGTTAACTTCTCTTTCAAGACACTGTGCACTGAAGAGAGTTGGCTACTTTGATGTCTGAGAAAGGGAAGAAGCAATGGTGCTGCCTGATAAGTTGGAGTAAGGGAAGTCAGACTCAAGCTGAGCCAGGAGCCTTCCTTCTACTTGGGAGTCCACCTCAAGGGAAGAGAACTTCTTGGAACTTCAAGAGCTGCATGACTCTGAGATTCCAGAATCCACTCAAATTTTGAACTGATCCCTGGGTTCTATTTGGGCTAGCCTCACTGTTGACCACCACAGGTTCCAGTTTCTTCATGTGTCAAATGCAACTTAAGCACTACAGGTCCCAAGAGAATATTGCTAGCCTGTGATTCTTAGCATTCTTCCATGTCTCCTTGGACCTTTCATTTTAGTTACCTGTCCCAGGCCTCCATGCAGGTGGAGGCTCACCTGTGAAGAACCACCATCTATGTGGCCTAGAATTCTCATTCTCAGCTTCCAGCTTAGCTTAAATTTAGTTCTGAATACAAATTTGTCAGGTCCCCAATTAACAAGCTTCTTACCTGACATCAGAATTTGTCTCAGCTTTTCAAGCCTTGAGTTCAGTAGACGTAACGAGCCTTTGATGGTAGTGGGAATCATGTAACTTGTGAATCCTGAGCCTGGAAACAATGAATAAAGTGACAAGCAGAGAGGCAATTGTTGTGTGATTGTTAGAGAACAGGGCTAGGATTCGGAGCAGCAGTACTGGGGTCCTTCAATATCACCTTCATACCCTTCTCCAGTCTCATGGAGAGAATGATGCTCTTGGACCTGCTTCAGTGACAGGTTCTCACACTGGGACCATGAAGTGCACACACCTATGTTGGTCTCCTCTAGTCTTATGTGTGAGTCTCCATTCCTCTCTGACCCTCAGTTTCTTCATGGGGTTTCTAAGCTTATGTACCACAGAGACAGGTAGCATCTTACTATGTAGTTCAGAACTAGGCTTAAGCTTAGATTCTTCCTGCATTAATTTCACATGTTCAGGATTCATAGGAATATGTCCACTACAAGTCCATAATCATATTTTGAAGCTTTATAATTTTCCTTAGCCTTTATTCTAAAATTTCAAGGTAGATATTAATGTCCATCAGACAGAGCGATTCTGAAAAACTTCTTAGGGACTTAGGCACATATCTCAAGCAATAGCTGACAGGTTTTAAGTGGCATCTTTGGGAGGAAGTTGAGACTGTTTAAAACACATTTTTATTACACAATGAAATTTGAACATGGACGTTCTGGATGGGGTGAACTTGTTTTAATGGAACAACTTGGAAGCTGGGAATAGTGAGGAAAAGAAATGAGAGAAGGAATCTTTTGGTAGCATAGCAGGAAACTTTTTGAGAAGAGAGATACTTGAACAGTCTAATCTCTGCTACGGTATCATCAGTGGAGTCTTCCCTATGGCCTGTGTGTAAGGATTTCCTTATGTGCTGCTTGAAGATGTGAGATCTGCACATACTGGAGAGATGGCATCTGAATGAAGGGTGAGCAATGTGAATGCTCAGATAATGAAATAGAGATACTGTCTTGGGAATGGCCTTTTCCAAGACGCACGTTAAAGGATTCTTAGGTAACAATTGGGGTGATGGCTTTTGACTCTGTAGTCTTCATTCTCAAGCCTTAATGTAAGCTTGGGTAAGAATAGACTTTGAATGGAAGGAAAGGTTTTGATGTGGGCAGGACTTTCACAGAGTAGCAGTAGAACTCTTAGAACTTCTGGAGTTGCAGCACCCCTGGGAATTCAGAAGCCACTCATACTTTGACCTGAACTCTGGGTGACAGCTGGGCTAGGCTCACTGATGACCCCCCATGGGTTACAGATTCTTCATGTGTCAGATGAAAATTCTGCATTGCAGATCCCAGAGGCATCATTTCTAGTCTGGGATACTTAACATTTTGCCATAGCTCCTTTGACCATTGACTTCCCAGGTCCCCATACAGGTAGACTCTAGCCTGTGAAGGACCACCATCTATATGGAGTATAAGTCGCATTCCCTGCTGACTGTTCAGTTTATTTTGGTTCTAAATCCAGAGTCATAAGATTCTCAATTAACAAGCTCCTTACCTGACATCAGAATTTGTCTCAGATTTCCAAGGTCTGAGCTCAGTAGTTGTAAGGAGTCCCGGAGGGCAGTGGGATCCACTTTGAGTGTTGTGGATGAGCCTGAAAGATGAAGAAAGAGACATGGAAAGAGACAGTGTTTGTGTGATTGTTTAAGAACCAGCAGTTGGAGCCAGGGTAGCAGCTCTGGGATCCTACCCGCTTACCCTCATACCCTTTACCACTCTCTCATGGAGAGAATGATGATCTTACACCTGCTTCAGGGACATGTCCTACATGGAGACCATGAAGTTTATACACCAATGCTGGTCTACTCTGTTACTTTGTGTGAATCTTCATTCTTCTCTGAGATTCAGCTCTCCCATTGTGGGTCTCTGACTTTATGTTGCACAGGGATAGATAGTATCTTATTGTGTAGTTCAGACTTGCCTCAAGATCAGATTATTCCTGCACTAATTTCATACATTTTGGGATTACAGGAATATGTTCAGGGCCAGTTAGTAGTCTTATTTTTGATGCCTCTAATTCGTTTATGTTTGATCTAAAACTTCAAGGTGGGTGTATGATCTATAAGACAGAGCAATTCTGAGAGAATTCTTGGGGACTCAGGTACATATTTCAAATAATAGCTGACAGTTACTAAGTGGCATCTCAGGGAGGAAGGTGAGAGTCTTTAAAACACAGTTTTGATACACAATGAAAATGAGCATGGACATCAGGGAAGTAGTGGAACTGTTTTAATAAAACAAGTAGGAAGGTGGAAATAGTGAGGGAAAGAAGTGAGAGAAGGAACCTGTTGTTAGCATAGGAAAAAGCTTTGTGACAAGAGAGACATGAACAGTCTAATGTGATGCAATTTATCAGTGGAGTCTTCCCTAAGCCCCATGAGCAAGAGCCTTCTTGTGTGCAGCCTGAAGATGTAAATCTTCACCTATTGAAGAGGTGGCAGCAGAACAAAGGGTGAGCAACATCAATGCTCAGATAATGAAAATGGGACATAATTTCTGGAATGGCTTTTTATAAGACCAACATTAAATGATGCCAAGGTGACAACTAGGAGTGGTGGCATTTTTTAAAAATGGCCTTATTGAGCTATGTGATTTTCTGCACTCTCCTCTCTTCCTCTCCCCTCTTTCTCCTCTCTCCCATGGTCTCCATGCTCCCAATTTACTTAGGAGATCTTGTCATTTTCTACTTCTTATGTAGATTATATTCATGTATGTCTCACTTAGGGTCCTCTTTGTCGTCTAGGTTCTCTGGGATTGTGAATTGTATGGTGTTTTTTCTTTGCTTTATGTCTAAAAGTCACTTATGAATGAGTACATATGATGTTTGTCTTTCTGGGTCTGGGTTACCTCACTCAATATGAACTTTTCTAGATCTATCAATTTGCCCACATATTTTAAGATGTCATTTTTTTCCAGCTATGTAGTACTCCATTGTGTAAATGTACCACATTTTCCTTATCCATTCTTCACAAGAGAGGCATTTAGGTTGTTTCCAGATTCTGGCTATGTTATGAACATAGTTGAGCACATGTACTTTTGGTATGATTGATGTTCCCTTGAGTATATACCCAAAAGCAGTATTTCTGGGTCTTAAGGAAGATTGTTTCCCAATTTTCTGAGAAATCGTTATACTGATATCTAAAGAGGCTGTACCAGCTTGCCATCCCACCAGCAATGCAGCAGTGTTCCCTTGACCCCACATCCTCTCCTGCTTATGTTTTGATCATTGCCATTATTACTGGTGTAAGATGAAAGGGGTGACGGCTTTTGACAATGCAGTCTTCAAAGCTTATTGTGGGGAAGGAAGAATGGACTTTGAAGGGAGAGAGAAGGTTAGGTATGGGCAGGACTTTCACAAGGTGGTAGCAGGATGGTGTGGAGGAAGGGTTTTATTGCTCTAGATATTTTCTCTGTGTATCTCTGTGTGCTGTGAGTCAGGACAAGTTAACATCTCTTTCCGGACCTAGTTCACTTGAAAGGGTTGGCCTGTTTCATGTTTTAAAAGAGGAAGACACAAGGGTGTGGCCTGTATAAGTTGAAATATGGGAAGTCAGGCTGAAGCCAAGGCAGGAGTCTACTGTCTCCCTGGTTCTGTCTAAAGGAAGAAACCTTCTTAGAACTTCTGGAGCTGTATTATCCTCGATATTTCAGAACCCACTCATATATTGAGCTGAACTCTGGGTGACATTTGTGCAAGGCTCACTGCTGACCCCCATGGGTTCTTCTTTCTTCATGTGTCAAGTGCAGCTTCAGCACTGCATAGCCGAGAGACATCATTTCTAGCCGGTGACTCTTAATATTCCTCCATCAATCTTCTGATTGTTCATTTTAGTTGCAGGACCCACATAGGTGAAGGCTCAGCTGTGAAGAACCCCCATCTATGTGGACTAGAAGTCCCAGCATAGCTGCCAGCTCAGATACATTTGGTTCTGAATCCAGACTTCCCATGCTCCTTTAGTGGTATACTATTTGTGTTTTAATAAACAAAGCTTTCCTGAAGATCAGAGTGCAAAGCAGCCATACTAGTTAGATATACAAGCAAGGGAGTGGTGGCACACACCTTTAATTCCAGGACTTGGGAGACAGAGGCAGATGGATCTCTGTTAGTTCAAAGCCACCCTGGGCTACACAAGATAGGATCTGTCTAAATGAGAAAGAGAGCACACACAAAAGTGATCCCAGCACTAAGGAGGTCGAGACAGAAGCGATATGACAAGACAGAGAGAGGAATATGAAGGGGAAGAGACAGGAACTCAGTGGACTGTGAAGTCTTCAGGATTCGTGGATACAGGATCTTGCCCATTTCAGTCTGGGGTAGAGGTAAAAGCTAGTGGCTAATTGCTTTGCTTTTCTGATATTCAGGTTGAGCCCTAGTATCTGTCTCTTGATTTTTATTATTTGTGTTGCAGGTTCCCTTTTAACAAGCCCCTTACCTGACATCAGAATTTGTCTCAGGTTATTAAGGTTTGAGCTCAGAAGTTGCAAGGAGTCTTCAAGGGTAGTTGGATCCACATAGGGTGTGATTGTTGAACCTGAAAATGATGAAGAAAGTGCAATGGGAAGGGGTAGTGGTTGTGTGATTGTCAGAGAAGCAGCAGGAAGAGTCAGGGCAATAAGGCTGGGTCCTACCTCCTTACCCTCATACCCTTCTCCACTCTCTCATGGAGAGAATGATGCTCTTACACCGGATGCAGGGTCACCTTCCTTCACCGGGACCATGAGTTCACACACTAATGCTGTTCTACTCTATTTTGTGTGAGTCTCCACTTTCCTCTCTAAGCCTCAGCTCCCTCATGTGGCTCTCTGATTTTATGTCCCACCAGGATAGGTAGCATCTTACTGTGTAGTTCAGGCTTGCCTTAAGCTCAGATTCTTCTTGCATTAATTTCACAAGTTTTGGGATTATAGGAATATTTTCACAACTAGTTAACAACCTCATTTTTGATGCCTTATTATTTCTTAGTATTTGATCTAAAACTTAAAAGTTGGGCATACTGTATTAGAAAGAGTGATTCTGAGAAAATTTTGGGGGGCTCATGTACATATTTACTATAATAGCTGACAGTTACTAAGTAGCATCCTGGGGAGGAAGATCAGAATGTTTAAAACACAGTTTTGATACACAATGAAACTTGAGCATGGAAGTTAGTGATGGAGAGGAATTATTTGAATAGAATAGCTTAAAAGCTGTGAATAGTGAGAATAAACGAGTAAGGAAGAGACATGAACAAGAGGAAGATTCATTGGGGACAGATACTCAGCTACACAGCAGTCTACAAAGTAATTAGTAAAGAAAGGTAAACTCCCAGAGGCAGTAGATAGACTGGATAATTTACGAAAAGCTGGCTAGAAACAAAAAAATGCTGAGGTCAGCCATTTGTAAGTCAGAAAAAGACTGTAGATTTATTTGGGAACTGGGTGGGAGCCCCTGCCAAAGAGCTAAAGAATAAAGAAACATCCTATAACACAGGTTCTGACAAATTTCTAGCGGGCTGAAGCACACATTTCAAGTTGTTACTGATGGTAACTTAGTAAGTGGCATCCTTGGGAGGAAAGTGAGAGTCTCTAAAACACAGGTTTGAATCATAATTAAATGCAATTAGAAAGGTCAAGATGGAGGGGAATTATTTTAAATGGAACAGCAGGGAAGTTCTGTGAGACAGGTCTAATCTCTTTCAAAATGTCCTTAGACATAATGACTTTATTCCTATCACACAGTAAGTAAAATCAGTGTGATCATCAAAGGCAAGGGACTTTGACTCTATAGTCAACATTTTCAAAGCTTAATGTGGGGTAAAAATAATGAACTTTAAAATGAAGAACGAGGGTTAGGCAGGACTTCACACTGTAGCACTAGGTTGAAAGAGGTGTCTCCCATTTCCCAGGTACTGAGCGTTCTCTGGATTGCAGCCCTGTGTCTGTCTCTGTGTGCTTTAAGCTAGAACAAGTTTACTTCTCTCTCTAAACCTTGTGCAATGGATAGAGGAGGCTACTTTCATGCTTGAGAAAAGGAAGCAGCAAGGGTGTGTGTTGTGGCTTAATCCTTTTGTACACTGTAAAGATAAGTTTTTTGCTAAGTCCTTTTCTAATTAGTTCAATAAATTGGTTTAATCAATAAAAGTAAAATAAATAAAGGTGAATGGCCAATAGTCAGGCTGGAAGAGGTTAGGTGGAACTTCCAGGGAGAAAGAAAGAAGAGGAGATGGATCTAGGTGCACGAGAGATGCCAGAGGACATGGGGACAAAGCAGGAGGTTCAAGATGGAAGAGAGGTAAAAAGTAGTGAGGCAAAACAAAGATTAATATAAATTGGTTAATTTAAGATCTAATAGTGTAAGCCCAAGCTATACATTGAGGTTTTATAATTAATAACAAGTCTCCATGTTGTTTTTGGTGAGCTGGTGGTCAAAGGAAAATCTGTCTACAAATATGGCCCCCGTAAAAAGAATGAAGTCAGTAGCAGAAAATGACTGAAGCTGAGGCAGGAGCCTGCCCTCTTCTCTTTGTCCATCTCAAGGAGCAGAAACCTTCTTGGGTCATCAGAACCTCCATGACTCCCTTAGATCTTCAGTGCACACTCATATTTTGAGCTGAATTCTGGGTGCCAGGTGGGTTAGACTCACTGCTGACCCTCATGGTTTCCAGATTGTTCTTGTGTCAAATGCAACTTCAGCATTGCATAGTATAGTGGAGCCTCTCTAGTCTGTGACCCTTAGCCCTCCACCATGGCTTCACTGTATTCAAGTCCCTTGTTCAGGTCCCCACACAGATGGGTGGTCACTTGTGAAGAACCACTACCTATGTGGACTTTAAGTTCCTTTCACAGCTTCAAGTTTAGTTCATCTTCATTTCTGCACACAGGCTGCTTATGTTCCCCACTGTGAGTGTCACGGAGGCTGATGGCCTAACACAGTGGTTCTCGTGAGATGCCTGGCTAAGGGACTCCATGTTAAGATCTGCCCTAGAGCCTGAAATAAGGAGCCCTGGGAAGGAGACAGCTGTGTGGCTGTCAGTAAGTCAGATATGGGAGCCTGGGCAACAAAACTGGGGGCCTTACTCCTTACCCCTATAGCCTTCTTCACTGTCACATGGCAAGAATGATGCTCTCAGAGTTCCTGATGAGGAAAGAACCTTCTCTGGGACCATGAAGTTCACACTGCCCTGGTTCTATATTAGTCCTCTGTGTGAGTGTCTAGTCTTCTCTGTGAGCCTCAGCTCCTTCATGTGGGGCTCTGAGCTTCTGTCCCACAGGGTTGGAAACTATAATAACAGCACCTGCAATTATATTGACTTGTACTTATAATACCTGAACATTAACTGAATACTGTACTGTTTAATAAGTAACGTGGATTATCACTTTACTCCCCAAACCCAAGGAAACAGGTTTTTACCTCCCTCCTGTTTCTTAAATGGAGACATGGAGGCTGAGGGCTGTAAAGTAACTTGTCCAGGGTGGTAGAGCCATGACTGGAGTCTGCCTCTGCCAAACTTCAGTCTGGGTTTGTAACTTAAGTGTCACCAAGCTCTCCTTTTGGGGACTGACTTGAACCCTGTGCTCCTCCCTTTCAGAGCCATCCTGAATACCAGCCTCTCCCCACTCCTGAAGCTTCAGAGTGCTCCTTCCCAGGGGCCTGAGAATGCACTCCTCTAGCTGAGGGTATGGGGCTCTAAGGTTCACTTAGTTCTTTCTGCATGCTTTCTGGTTCCAGGCTGTCCTGGGCCTGTGAATCCTTCTGACAGGTGATTAGCCTGCCCATGGAAACCCTGGCAGGAGGGCTCAGTGGTGATGGAGGAGTTACAGTAGCGGTGGGTTGGGGTCCTTATTGTACTTACTTTTTGTCAAGTCCTTCTCTGCTGGGGTTTTGGTCTGCTGAGGCTCCGGATTCATCTGCTCCCCCCACTTCTGGGTGGAACCCACGACCTGTTGGCCCTTTTGCTGAGCCTCCTCTGCGCCACTTGTCTTCTTGGACTGAACTTCTTCCATGGTGATGGTGCTTGGTTGTGCAGCTCTTGCTGGCAGAGCTTTGCTTTTCCCTTTTGTTCCTGCTCAGAACAGGAGGCCAGTGGATCCAGGTCTCTGACAACCGTTTCCGCTCTGGGAAAGGGTGTTTGATCAGAACCCATGGAGAAGATCGGGAAATAATAGAAAGAACAGAACAAGCATTACAGGGAGATGGTCCTCTGATCACAACAACCGAAGGATTCCAGTCTCTCCTGGGTATGGAGACTGTGTGCCCAGCTGCAGGCGTTTGGACTTTATAGGGCAAAAGAGGGGGCTCTGGGAGGAAGGCTTATCAGTGCATGTGTTCTTTATGGATTCTTGAATGATCTTGGCAGATATTCTTGGCACTACATCGGCTTTCCTGTCAGGGAAGTTATTCTGAGTTGGGTTTTCCCAGCTATCTAAGGTTTCTTCTCTTAGGTCATTAAGGTCATTTATCTAACACTGAGGACCCATTATAAGAAGGGGGTATATTTTCTCATTGCCTGCTTCCAGCAGGAGGGGGAAGGCAGAGGTCAGGCTAGGCTCTATTCCTAGGGTTTATGGGGCATAGGTTTGGGTGACTTCATGAACCAGGAAAACAGTTTTAAGTTATACTGCTGCAGTGGGTTCTGTGATTGCTGTCATTCATTCCCAGAGGAACCTTTAAAAACCGTTAATAGATGGGGCTACAGTCAGTAAGTAAGATGAGAATCAAGAAAGGTGACCCAGTAAGCTCGTAGCCAGGGTACCCATTGTCCTAATGTGGACCTAGTGATGGCAAGGATTTCATCCAGGAGGAACTTGTGTGAACTTTTAAAGGACAGGGAAAATGGAGAAGGAGGAATGGAGAGATCAAGGGGAGGAGCCAGAGTGTAAGGGAACAAAAGCTCACCCTTAGGAAGATGACAGTCACTGAATCTTTGTCTGGTCCTTAATTAAGTCTGTGGGTCCCATTCAACAAGCTTGGGTTTGTTGGTGCAGAATCCGCACTGTTCCTGGAGGAAGACACAGTTCCCACCACCAGCAGCTGACAGGAGATCTAGGTCTCTAATTTTGAAGAACCACAGCAGTGAAGATTTGGCCCAGGCTAGCCATAAAAACTGATGGATGTAGCTTTCTTTTGACATTAGCCACTTTCCCCAGGAAATAGTTTATATGATACTGTTCTTTTAAACAAACTGCATGGCATAAGTTATCATCTTAGGCAAGCCCTGCTGGGCCCAGCGACTGCTTTTGTCTTCTTTATTTATCATTCTCAGGCTTCCCACTTAACACCTCCCCACTCACGACCCTTATACCTGCAGGTTCATGAAAGACAGGAGAAAGGAGGGTGCAGAATAGGAGCAGACACATGGAACATACAGGGAAATCCAGCGACCTTCCACCCACCAGAGCTGGCCTGCAGATTCTCCAAGCAGGGTGGAGCCTGGGCCCTGGCTCTCAGGACAAGGTCCCCCATGTCTGCCGCAGTGTGCCTTAGTGCATTTATCGTCCCATAACTCAAACAGTTCGGTGGACTCTGTTGGTCCCACTACTCACCCTGCTCTTTTAGGGGGCTCTCTGATGCGTGCTTCCCTGGCCCAGGCTTCTCAGTTAGTAAGAGTAGTTTTGAAAGTGAAAGAGACCCAGCTTCTCCAGGAAGCCAGGCAGGCATCAGAGTCTGCGCAGATGGCAGATGGTCTTCCTCTGGACCCTGTGAGTGGAGGTTGAGCATTGTTCAGCTGGTTTCCTGTTGTGAATTCTCTGCAGAAGCCTGGGCTGGAGGAGGAGTCAGACTTGAGAGCTTCAGCCAGGCCTGCAGAGGCCCCGCCTGCTGAGTGCAGGACTCAGGTCTGAGCCTCACTTCTTTCATCCAGTAAAGCAGAGTATCCCAGGTTTGCCACCAGGTTCCAGTTCAGCAGAATCCCCTGGAGCTCCCAGGTTTGTGCTCTGGATCTCTGGACTCTCTCTCCTCCCTGTAGCCTGCCCAGCACATAGGCTTTTCATTTCAGGAAGTGGTTCTTAGGCCCAAACCCCGTGTATTTATTTTTTTTTAACTCCTGAAGTCTTGGGTTGATGTCTTTGGTGCATTTGGAGTTGAGTGCACTACAGGGTGAGAGCAGAGGAAGGTTCTTTACATGCAGACATCCAGTTTATCAGCACCACGTGTCAGCAAGGCTTTCTCTTTGCCAGTGAATAAATACTTTAGTCACTAATGAGTAATTTTTGCTTGTCATTACACTTTAAAACAACAACAACAACAACAAAAATCCCTTATTTTTATCATCTGAAACTTTTTCCATCCAAAACATTGTTATTCAATAAATTGTTTTAAGCTAGGACATATGTGGCAAGTTATTTAAGACATACATTAAAATAATCTCAGGCAATGTTATTATAGGATGAAAACCTTGCCAGAACACATGATTACCTTAAAAAAATCACTGCTGAATTTATAAGTCTGTTTTGATAAGGTGTGATTTCAGAAGTTTGAAAACTATACCCTTGCTACATTTTTAATTGCTCCTGAACTGTTTATAACTTAAGAAAAGAAAATAAACAGCAAATAAAATTAAAATTCTTGAGTTTAAATAACCTGAAAATATGTTTGAAAAAGCAGTTTATTGTATGTATTTTCACACTTAGTTTGAATCTGCCATCTAGTGTATAGTCTCATTTGCATATACTGAGCTATTTGTTGACCACAACTGTGGTGTGACTTTTCTGGGGAGATTAACATCTGCCCTAACTTCTGACATTTCCACTGCCCAAAGACTGACTCATTAAGTTCATCTCAATGAATAGAAATGAATTTGTTAAGGATTACTCATAGAGCAATTGAGAGACCACAGGAATTTGCATGGACCCCCTCCCCTGAAGATGCCACATGCTCTCTTACCTAGCTCCTTTTACCTTGAGCTCTGTCTGTCCCTCAAGTGATGGAAACTTTTGGTTCTTAGCGCAACTTAGTGTGAAAGCAGCAGAGGAGACCCCAGGCTAACTATATGTTCACGTCTATTCAGTCTGCCCATGTCCGTGTCAGGGGCTCTGCTGTAGGGCAACACTGTTCATATAGGAAACGGTCACTTGTTTCACTGCAGTCATGCGTGTTGGGCGCCTCAGTCAGTCTTGCTGCAAGATGGAGGTGATGAGGATTCAGAGGTCTGTGTCATTCACCAGCTGTGTCCAGACCAAGCATGGCTGCCGTAACTGGAAGGAACCCCTGCACACATGTTAAAGTAAATTCTTCACGGCCATGGATTGTAATGCAACTAGACAATGCTTCTGCCACTAGACAATGGACAAGAATATAGGATCAAGGACTCACACTGTGATGAAGAGTGATAAAGAAATCATTGATGGACTTCTAGGATTTGATGATCTTGTCAATACGGTGTCACAGTTTAAAATTACACCAGAAGAAGAAGGATAGAAAATTATATTTAGTCGTATCAGGTCTAACAGTTCGTTTTCTGGATTGGACCTCCTAGAAAGACCTTCACTATCTGTATTTTTTCCAGAGGCCATGGTATTGGTGGTCAGTGCTGCTGCCCTAGGCCATGATGAAACCTGAGGTCAATGCAGAGATCTGTGGTCTATGCTCCCACCTGAAACAATTTCGATGTCTGTGGTCCATGTTGTGGATGCAGGCCATGTTTGGGTCATTGATCCTACTGCAGCCAGTGGTTGTTTTGACATCTGAGGCCCATGTTACCACTGAGGGCCATGTGGACGTGCGCTGTCTGTGCCACTGTCAGAAGCCATGTTGATATCCATGGGCCCTGGGCCTGCTGAAGGCCATGTTGATGTGGGTGTTCTCTGAGGTCTTCTGGGGTCATGTGGATGTCTGTTGTCTGTGCCGTTACCAGAGGCCATGTTGATGTCCGTGGGCCTGGCTGTCACTGCGGTCCATAGTGGTGTTCATGGCCCATGTTACCCCAGAGGCCATGTTGACAGCTTTTCCCGTGCTGCTGATAAAGACTGTGATGGTGTCTGTGCTCTGTGCTTCAGCAGAGGGCTGTCCTGTTGTCTGTTGTCTGCACTCCCACAGGACATCAAGAGGAAGTTCCTGGAAAGCGCTGAGTCCGTAGACCAGGTGGATGTTCGTAGCAGTGCTATTGCCAGAAACCAAGTAGAAGCCCATGATTCATGAGCCCACAGACTGTAAAGGGCAAGGAAGCTACTTTTACAGCGATATTGATTACTGCAGATTCACGGTTTTGAAACAGGGACATAGATGTTTCTGTGACTCTTATTTTTTCCTTTCCTTAATTTTTCTTCCTTCCTCCCCTTTCTTTCCTTTCTTTCTTCTTCTTCATTTTTGGTGGGAGAGGTTAGAAGGGTGGGAGGATATTCATGCAGGGACTGGGAAGTCAGTGTGATTGGGCTGCATTATGGAAATTCCCAAATAAGCAATACAAATACTATGTTGGAAAATATAAAGAAACACATTTGAGGAGTCAAGAGCCAAAGATTGTGGTTTTTAATTTTGCAATGTTTCTCCTGGAGGACACAAAATGTTAAATAAAAAATTTTATAATGTAAGAAAGGACAGGCAGGAGAATGCAGCCAGCCCTCCACTCCACAATGAAGAAGGAGGTGCCCTTTGCTCTCTGTTGTGACTATTGGTATTGGTTCACACTGCCAAAAACATTTTATTGACAGGGAAGCCACAGCTGGAAACTTGACACAAAAAACTTGTCACTAATGTATTTTAACAGTAAAAATAAAAAAAGCTGTGAATGTACCAGTATGTGATTGAAGCAACTAAACACTTGACCACTGTCCAGGTGACATGTCCTTTGGAGGACCCAAGTTGAGGACCTCAGGTATGGGGACTGTGTCAGTGTGGATTTGCTGCTGGACACAGAGTCTGTCCTGTCATAACTTGTTTCTCAGAGCATCCTAACCACATCAGCAGAAGGCCTGGGTTACCTAGAGCACTCAGTGACCTTGCGTTCCAGCACACAGCCAGAAGAAAGGAATGTGAACTTCTTTTTATATACCAATAATTCATGAAATGAAATTAGTACACCTAAATATATTTCATTTTATATATCTTTTAAGAAACTCAGACTTAAATTTATATTTACAAATTGGTATTGATATTGTTGTTGGTTTTTTTCTCTTTGCTCTTCTGGTTCTTTAGGAGGTCAACTAGCTAGCTTCAAAATATATCACATGGAGGCTTATTCTTTTTGTTTGTTTGTTTGTTTGTTTTTTGAGACAGGGTTTATCTCTAGCTTTTGGAGGAAGCTTATTCTTACTTCTATGCCCTGCCCTAGCTTGCTTTGTTTCTAACCAGCTTTTCTTAACTAAGTTATTCTGTCTACCTTTTGCCTCTGGGTTTTACCTTTTTCTATTTCTGTATATCTTCCTTTACTTCTTACTCTATGGCTGCTATATAGGTGGGTGGCTGGTCCCTGGCGTCCTCCTTTTCTTCTTTTTTCCCTAGATCTTTGATCCTTTCTTCCCAGATTTCTCCTCCTACTTATTCTTTCTGCCTGCCAGCCATGCCTATCCTTTCTCTGCCTTGCTGTTGGTCGTTCAGCTCTTTATTAGACAAATCAGGGGTTTTAGACAGGCAAAGTAGCACAGCTTCACAGAGTTAAACAAATGCAACCTAAAAGAATGCAGCACACCTTTGAATCATTAAAACTAATATTCCTTAGCATAAATAAACGTAGCACAACTTCAACTAATATTCCACAGCATGATATTTTAGCATTTTCTCTTATTTACAAAGAAACCCAAAGCTTTATATCTGTTGTATACATTTAAGAGCCTTGAGTTCCCTTGTAATATCCAACTATTTAGTTTTATTTCCAAACTCCCAATGAAGTCAATGTAGCAGAAAGGAAGGTCAAAACATGGAATTATCTCTTATCAAATAAAACCCTAGAGGATTCTGTGTAAGAAGTCTTGGGAGAAGCTTTCTGCCTGTGACAACATGAAGGGTAGGCATGACAATAAGGAAAATACTGTGTCCTAAGAGATAAAGAGAGGGAGAACTTCAGAGATTCCCACAGGCTGAGCTAGCACACCTGCAGAGTCCAGAGGAGAAGATGGGAGGCACTGAGAAGCCAGGATAACAGCTTTGGTTATGAGTCTGGGAAGTAGGGGCCCAGAAACGTGATCCAGAGGGTATCCAGACAGCCTGGGCAAAGAAACTGGTAGGCCTACCCTTGCGGCAAACATACCATCATGAACATTGAGTGATGGGTGAGCAATAAAGAGGAATCCCAATTTGTTATTCTTTTATATGTTTGTCTTTGTGTGTGAATGTGTGTACATTTGTGTGTGTGTGTGTGTGTGTGTGTGTGTGTATGTGTGTGCCTTTGAATGTATATCTGTCTGATTATGGTGCTGGGAGTAGAATTCTGAGCCTATGCAATAGCAGCAAGGCTCTTAATCACAGTCTTATGTCTGCCCCTCATTTTAAAATTGTACCATCAGTTCCCGTTTTCCTTCCTTCCTTCCTTCCTTCCTTCCTTCCTTCCTTCCTTCCTTCCTTCCTTCCTTCCTTCCTTCCTTCCTTCCTTCCTTCCTTCCCTTCAACAGGCTTTCCTTATGTAACAGTTCTAACTGTCCTAGAAGTTCCTTTGTAGATGAGGTTGGCCTTGAAGTCACGGAGATCCACCCGTTTTTACCTCCCAAGTACTGGATTTAAGGCATGCACCTCCACTGCCAGGATGTACATCAGGTTCTTAAGCTGTGAATCACATCTCTGTATGGGATGATGTCACTCTGGCAATTGCAAAATTTTGACAAGAAAAATGTTTTGTGTACATGAAATGGCCCAGCTTAATTCAAATGTGCACTGAATCTGAGGCGTTTCTGCAGTGTGTGCCATGTTGCATCATGTGACTTCCTCACACCTCTGGTTCTGAGCACCCGGCCTGAGTACTTTGCACTGCACGAACCCACACACCACACAACCACACACAACACAACCACACACCACACAACCCCTGTGATGCTTCTGAAACACCTTGGCTCATAGTTGAGGTTATCGTTTGCTGTGATTACAGCATTTCCCTATACATGAAAGACCTTCTGCTCTTATAGAAACATGATAACTTCATAACGGATTGTAAAAATTTAAATATTTTTCTATTTTGTTTTTTAACTTGTAAGTAACAAGTTAACATGTATTTTTGTAGTGGTATTTCATTTATATTTTAAATAAATAAAGCTTGCCTGAAGATCAGAGAGGAAAACAGCCCTACTGGTCAGCCTTACAGACCAGGCAGTATTAACACACACCTTTAATCCCAGTAGCCACACTAGTTGAAATAGAAACCGGGCAGTGTGTGCCTTTAATCCCAGTGGTACACACCTTTGATTCGAGAACAAGAGAGGAGTATAAAATGGGAAGAGACCGTTTTCAGGCTCAGTCTCATTCTGAGGTTTCCAGGAGACAGAATCACCATTTCAGACTGAGGTTCAGTAAGAGTTAGGGGCTGGTTGCTTTGCTTTTCTGGTCTTCAAGCTGAACCCCAATATCTGTTTCTGAGATTTTATTAACTGTGCTTCATGTCTGTATTGTATTATGGGAGAACATTTGAGTTTACGTGTGTTACTATGTTCATCCTACTGATCCATGAGCATGGGAGAGCTTTCCATCTTCTGATATCTTCTTCAATTACTTCCTTCAAAGACTTGAAGTTTCGGGAGAAAGACAGGCAACTGTGGTTTGTATGTAAAATGAATAAAAAGTTTAAAATAAAAAAAAGATTTTACTGCAAAAAAAAAGTTACCTAACAATATGATATGCTTAAGTAATTGGCCAAGCAGTGATTTAATTAATACAATTTCAGGAGTATGGGCAACGAGGAAACGAACAAGCAGCCTCTCATACAACAGAAAAATGAACAATCCTTCTAAGAATCCTTAGACTTAAAATATCTGCTGTGTTTAACCAAGTTAGTAAATGTATCAATTATATGGACTGTGTATTAAAATAACATGAGTGATATTAATATTTTTGTACTATTCTGTTCTTTATCGCTTTCTAGATTAAACTTTCTGAGATTTAAAATATTAGATAATGTATTACTTTTGATTTAATTTCTTTCTTTTAAAATGAACACCATGTTATTTGATAGAACTGGTACCAAAGTAAGATGGCATAATTCAGTCAAAGTGATCTGTATACTTTACAAGGTATTCACAAGGATATTTAAACTACTGTTTCCTCCTCCCATAATATATAGAAATACTTAGAAGCTATTATCCATATATTTCTATTATAGATCTTGAGAAAACTCAAGAGAGTTAAAAGAAAGGCACCGAGTAATATTCCCTTACAGGTCATGTTTCTAATGAGTCTTAAAGCATCAATCAACCTTAAAGGAGTTCAGCAATGATCTAAAAGATTTTTTTTAATCTTTGTAGGGTGTTTTATTTGGAGAATTATTATAGTTTCTACTTGTGGATGAACATAAATGTGTGAGGGAGGAACATGGAGTAAAAGCCAACTTTCATACAGGTTGAGATAAAAGAGATTCTTTCCAAAATTTCATAATAATCATGCCTGATTTTTATAATTTACTGACATAGTATTTATCAAAAGCCACTTGTTCTTCTCCAAGTAAGTGTGTGAAGTCTGGCCCAGAGCAAAGTTCTCATCTGGAATTATTTGCAAGACCAAAGATTGCTGGAAACTCACTGAGCTCATGCCAATCATTTGCACTCACATTTTCTTTTCAAATGAAGATTTTTAAACGTCCCATCCTCCAATTGCTTTTCTTCCTTGTATGCTCTTGCTCTGCTTTGCCATTCGATAAATGATTTTGCATTTTGCTTGTCGTTGCTTTTTGCAGAGACTTCAAGATTGGCAGGGATTATTATTAACTTTTAAAATTCATTTCAGCTTTTAAGGTTTCTGTTCATGCTTGTGATGAGGTTGTTTGGTTGCATTGCCACTCATGTGATTGCTGCTTCTCTGAGGTATTGTTTCCCTTTCCCCTAGCTCTTGGTGCTCCAGAGGATTCTACTTGGTCTTTAGTTACCCTGTATGTGGACGGGAGCAAGACTAGATGTGGCTTTAAGGGTTCGAAGCTACTTGAATCTGTGGCTTACTGGATTTGGTCAGTTTGGGGAAATTTGGATTATTTATTACTATTACTCTGTTTTTTCCTCCATTACTCTCCTGGTTTATATATAATTTTATACTTATATAAAATTATTGATGTTCATTTCAGTATTTTTCACTCTATTATCTCTGTGACCTCTGATTTGGATAATTTATGTATTTAAAAACTTTGCTGAGACAGTGTCATATAGCCTAGGCTGGTCTTGAAGTTACTGTGTATCCAAGGACGATCTTGAACTCCTGGTCTTCCTGACTTCATCTCTAAAGTGCTTGAATTATAGATGTATAACACCTCACTTCATTGGCTAGCTTAGAATAACCTATTTATTTATTTTTTTTTTTTTTTTTTTTTTTTTTTTTTTTTTTTTTTGGTTTTTCGAGACAGGGTTTCTCTGTGGTTTTGGAGCCTGTCCTGGAACTAGCTCTTGTAGACCAGGCTGGTCTCGAACTCACAGAGATCCGCCTGCCTCTGCCTCCCAAGTGCTGGGATTAAAGGCGTGCGCCACCACCGCCCGGCCCAGAATAACCTATTTTTAAAGCACAATTTTTCTTTTTTCTTTGACAAATCTTCTACTGCTGCAGCCTATTAAATGCTTAATTTTATTCACCAAGTTAATTAATTAATTTTATTGTATTTTTCATTCCAGAATTTTCATTTGATTAAAAAAACTACTTTTTTTGATGAAAAAAAAAGACTTGAAGTTTCATCATACATTTGTTTCCTTTGCTTGGTTAGAGTTATGTCAAGATATTTTATTTTATTTGAGGCTAAGATGTTTCTTTAATTTGTTTTTCTGTCCATTTGTCACTTGTAGTGATGGCTATGAATTAACTTGGTATCCAGCTACTTTGATAAAATTGTTTTTTATCAGATCTAGGAGTTTCCCAGTGGAATTTTTAGGGACAGTTATGTACATTATCAAATCATCTACAAATAAAGATATTTTGAGTACTTCCTTTCCAATTTATATCCCCTTGATCTCCTTCAGCTTATACATCTTATAAACAATAAGCCTTAGCTTATTGCTCAAACTAAGACTTTAAATACTATTTTGACTAAGTATGGAGAGAGTCAATAACCTTCTCTTGCTCCTGATTTTAGTGGAATTGCTTTGATTTTCTCTCAATTTAAATTGATGTTGGCTATGGACTTTCTGTGAACTGCTGTTATTATGTTTACATATGTTCTTTTTATCCATCGTGTCTCAAGAACTTTCATTATGAAGGGGAGTTGGATTTGTTAAAGGCCTTTTCTGGATCTAATGAAATGATGAGCTTATCATGTGTTTTCCATTACTATCTTTAAGTTTGTTTATATGGCAGATTATAGATGTTGATTTTCATATATTGAACCATCCCTGCAACTCTGGAATGAAGCCTACTAGATAATCACCGATGATCTTTTCGATGCGGTCTTGCATTTGAAATGCAAGTATTCTTTAAATTCATTTTTAATGTTTCTTCTAACATATTAAGTATTATTTCTTTTTATTTATTCTTTGTGTCTTTCACATCATGCATCTCAATTCCATTTATTTCCTCATCCCTTTGTATCTGCTTTCTGTCCTTGCAACCTCTCCCCCCAAAATAACATAAATTTCAGAAGAAAAAAATTAAAATCATCAATCTTGTCATGATTGCAGTAGTGTGACACAGTGAGTCATGCAGTAAACCGTTTATTCAGATATCTTTATTCACAAGTGTTCATTGCAAAGGTCATTGATCTCGTTCTGGGCTTCTGGTTTTTGCTACACTCTTGATGCTGGGCCCTCATTGGACTCCTCTTGGACAGTCTGCTGTTGCCTTGTATTATGGAAATTCTCCAGCTTTGGGTCTGCAATACCAGCCCCTTCATTTGCTCCAGCAGATTATACATGGGTTAGATGTTATTGACCAACCTATAACCCTGGTTCTGGGCCTGGACAGTTGCAGGATTAGTCAATCCACCAGCCAGCTCTTGCTTCTTATCAGTCTCACCAGGGAGAGCTCTCCTGCATTGACCTGGCTAGCTCATCCTTTGCAGAGATAAACAAGGGGTGGGGCCAGTTCTCCTACTTTCCTGCTTTTAGGGTCAGCTCTCCCACACCTATCCCATCAAGGACAGCTCTATTGTGTTACCCAGGGGAGGTATAGGGTCCACTCTCCAGAGTGCTTCAGTGGGTGAGGGGCAGGACCAGTTCTCTCCAGAGTTATAGTCAGTAAGGTGTGGTAAGGGGTGGTGCCAAGTCTACCTTCTAGACCTTTGGTGGTATCAGGAGTCATAGACATCAATACAGACTTTGAATGCATCAGGGTCATGAACCCAGACCTGGGCCCCAGCAGCAGCCCAGGCCCTGACATCACCATGGCTCTGGCTGGCAATCAAGCCACCCTCATCTGCCTGCTCCTCACCACTTTCACCTCTTCAGATCTGCCTCTGTCCACAGGACACAAACCGTTCTGTCTTTTTTCTCTCCCATACCATACGGTACATTTGTAGACCATAATTGTGCCTGTTTGCCCCGTGCCATCTATGGGTCTCTTCCCACTCAGCCATCTTGGCTCAGGACAGGACCATCATTCCTCCTCAGAGCCCAGGGCAGTCCCCCTTTGGCCTGCTTGTGGGTCTTGTCTGACTCAGTCTGTCATGGTGCTGGGCAGGACTCTACTGCCCAAAATCATAATGGGGCCTGACTACCTAGTACCAGAGGGCAGTGAAATTCTTCCTGCCCCAAGTCTAGAGACCTGGGGTGGACCTGTGCTTGGCCTCTGGGGTCCACCAGGCCTAAACTGCAAGTATTTTACAAGTATTTTTTCATTTTTGTTCATTAAGGAAATTGGACTGCAATTCTTTCTTTGCTGAATCTTTTTTTTTTTTTTGCATTTGAGTATCATGCTGACTGTGGTCTCATAAAATGAATATGGCAATACTAATTCTGCTCCTATTTTGTGCGATAATTTGAGGAGTATTAGGTCTTCATTGAATGGTTGCTAGAAATCTGCACTAAACCATCTGGTCCTGGTCTATTTCATGTTTGGAAAACTTTTAGTGACTACCTCTGTTTCACTAGGTGGTATATATCTGTGCAAATTGCTTATCTGAACTTGATTTAACTTTGATAAGATGTGTATATTGAGAAAATTATCCCTTTCTTATAGATTTTTCAATTTGTTGGAGCACTGGTTTTTAAAATATGTCTTTATGATCTCTTGATTTCTTTGGCGTCTGTTGTTATGTCTCCCTTTTGTTTCTGATATTATTAATTTGAATATTCTCTTTCTGCCTCTTACTTAATTTGGGCAAGAATTCATGAATTTTGTTGATTTTCTCAAAGAAACAACTATTTGTTTTATTGTTGTGGAATATTCCTTTTCACTGTATGAAGACGTGTCACTGGGATTGGTTTACAAAAGGAAAGCTGAATGGCCATTAGCTAGACAGGAAGAGGTAAGGCAGGACTTCCTGGGGCAGAGAGCTCTGGGAAGAGGAAAGGCAGAGTCACCAGCCAGATGTCGAGGAAGCAGGACAGGCAGTGCAGAGCAAAGGTAAACAAGCTCCGCAAAAGAATGTATATTTAAAAATATGGGTTAATTTAAATTATAAGAGCTAGTACAACAAGCCTAAGCTAGGGCAAAGCTTTCATAATTAAAAATAATCTTCTGTGTCATTTTAAAAGAACTTTCAGCCTAAAGAAAAATCTGTCTACATTTTATTGATTTTTAAAAATTTTTCTCTTTGTTTGTATTTTACTATTTTCAACCCTGAGTTTGATTATTTCTTGCGATCTACTCCTCTTGAGTGTGATTAATTCTTTTGTTATTGTTCTAGAGCTTTCAGGTGTGTTGTGAAGTTGCTAGAATTAGATCTCTGTAGTTTTTTAATGTATTCACTAGCACTATGAACTTGCTTCTTAGCGCTGCTTTCCTTGTGTCCCATAAGTTTGGTTATATCATGTATTCATTTTCCTTGAGTTCTAGAAAGCCTTTAATTTCTTTATTTCTGTGTTGATCTATTTTTTTAATGAGAAGATAGTTTTTCATTTTCCATGAGTTTGTATGCTTTCTGTTGTTGTTGATCCAGCTGTAATTCATGGTGATCTGACAGGATGCAAGACATTATTTCAATTTTCTTGTATCTGTTGAGTCTTGCTTTGTGTCTGAGTATATCATCAATTTCGGGAAAATTCCATGATGTTTAGAGAAGAAGGCATATCCCTTTGTGCTAGGCTGACTGTAGGTCTCCTCCCCTCCTCAGCTCCCAGTAACCCAAGTCTCATCTCCAACTAAAAAGAACACCTACTGTGGTCTCCTTTCCCCTCTGATGCCACTTCCTTCAAATCTCAAAGATCCTCTGCTACAACCTTCCTTCCCCCAACTCATCCCAGGAGCTCAGCCTCCAAACCAGCTGGCATTCATTCCTGTGATCACACCAGCTGTGTAGTCATGGAAACAGGTAAGCTAACTGAGGACCTTCACTACTCCCTCCTCTCCCCCAAACCCAATACCCCAGTCTCTTCACTACCTCTGCAACAGAGCACCTGTTTTTCAGCTTTTCTTCCTCCTCTGCCAACATCTTCTGTGGATCCCACAGACTTTCCCCTCCCAGCCTCTCTACCCCACTTGTTGCTTTATCCCAGCCCCCAATTCCAGCAGACACCTCCTGATAACCCACAGGCTACTCCTGCCAGGGAAGCAGGTAGGTTGTGTATAGATTTTCCTTTCTCCTTCTGTCCCTCTAGATCCAATCCAGTCTCACCCCCAGTGCTATAGCCGACCTGTGAGTGACCTCTTTTCACTGTTTCTCCTCTCTTTTAGTCTCATAGGAGACTAAAGAAGCAGGTTCTTGTTGAATACTGATCTCCTCCCTCCTGTGAATTCCTTCGGACTCTTAGCCTAGCCCCCTTCCTAACAGCCAGCTGTCAATGATAAGAAATATATTTTACTGGGAAACCTCACTGACCACACATATTAGGTGCATAAAATTTCCTACTAGGCAGCAAACAGCCACCACACTCTCCTATAATCAGAATAAACAGTAAGCAAGGTACAAACACCCACCCAAACCAAAACAAATCCATATATCAGTACTTAGACCTTTAATCATTCCAATTCCAGATGGCTAGATGGAGCATAAAAACACAATCAATAACATCCATGTCAATAGGTCTCCACTAGAGCCCAGATAGCCCTGAATATTCCAACACAGTTAAAGCAAAGAAAAAAAGATCTCAAAAGCCTGTATGGAGATGATAGAGGTCCTCAAAGATTAAATTAGTAAATCCCTTAAAGAAATCCAGGAGAACACAAACAGTGTGAGGAAATGAACAAATCCCTTACAACACTTTAAAAATACTGGGTTTTCAATAAAGTTGTTTCCTAATTTTCTGAGAAATCACAACACTGACATCCAAAGGGGTTGTACCAGCTTGCATTCCCACCAGCAATGCAGAAGTTTTTCCTTTTCCCCACAACCTCTCCAGCATAAGTTGTCTTCGGTGTTTTTGATCTTGGCAACCTTCCTCAAGACCCAGCAATGCCACTTTTGGGTATATATCCAAAAGATGCTCAATCGTGCCACAAGGACTTGTCCTCAATTATGTTCATAGCAGCATCGTTTGTCATAACCAGGACCTGAAAACAACCTAAATGCCTTTCTACCAAAGAATGGGTAAGGAAAACATGGTATTTTACACAATGGAGTACTACACAGCAGAAAAAAATGACATTTTTAATTTTGCAGGAAAATGGATGGAGCTAGAAAATATTATTTTGAGTGAGGTAACCCAGACACAGAAAGACAATTACCACATGTACTCACTCATAGGTGGTTTTTAAACATAAAGTAAAGAAAACCAACCTACAAACCACAATCCCAGAGAACTTAGACAACAATTAGGGCACTAAGAGAGACTTCCGTAGATCTAATCTACATGGGAAGTAGAAAGTAGAAAAAGACAAGATCTCCTGAGTAAATTTGGAGCATGGGGACTTTCGGGGAGGGTTGAAGGGAGGACGGTAGAGGCTGGGAGGGGAGCAGAGAAGAGTGTAGAGCTCAAGAAAAATCAATAAAAAAAGAAAAAAAAACACAAAGAAACAGAGGAAGAAAATTTATAAAGCTTTTCAAGACCTGAAAATAGAAATAGAATGAATAAAGACAACAAAAACTGAGGGTGGGAAATATCCTTCCTTTCCTATTCATAAGAATTCACTTTCCAGGGAAAGCACCCTCTCATTGTCTCCATCCCCATGTGTCCAGTTTTGCTTGTATCATGGTTGGTCAGGTGGTTTTGAGATGGCCACTCAGGCCATGAAAGCCAGCTGGACAAGGCTCAATAGACTTGCTGGCTCCACTGGAAGTTTCCTGAGATGCACATCCCATATGAACAGGATGAGGAGAGCCAAGAGGGACATCTGAGTCCCCAAAAGATGTCTTGTAAACATTGCCATTTGAAGGGCAACTCAGATGGCCACTGGTTTATAGATGGAGAAACTGGAGGCCAAAGGAAGGTCAGGCAGAGCCAGGAACCAAAGAAGAGTGCACCCCTCAACCACTAAGATGTGAGGATCCCACAAAGACATCACCTGACCTCCCAAGGAGGTCCATGATCAAGTAAGGATGAGTCTTCTCCAGAGCTCGGTAGACTTGCTCTTTGCAGACCCTGGTCCAGGACCGGCTGAAGCTGAAGAGCTTCCACATCTTGTCTTGGGTGGTGGCTTCAGCCCGCACTGCCTCATACTGCTCTTCACTCAGCACCAGACCATGCAGCTTGTCCAAGAGAGGGTCCACTGATGTCACTCGGGCCACCAGCTGCTCCCGATGCTGGTCCACGAAGTGTGGCAAGGTAGGAGCATCTAGGAGTGAAGATCAATACTGAGCATAGAAAGGGTCCTCCAAGGACTCCAATGTCTGCTCAGTTCTTGTTTTAGTTTTTTTAACGTATCTCATCTGCATTGTGCACTCCTGGTTCCCTTCCTCCTCCGGGAAGTCATGAGAAAAAAATATGTGTACCCTTCCCGGGGCCAGTTATTAGTCTGACACTCTGCCTAACTAGGAGAAAGGGTTTATGGTAAAGTGTTCAGATTGGGAGTGGGTAGTATAGTAATGTATTATTTGTGTTTTAATAAACAAAGCTTGCCTGAAGATCAGAGAGCAAAGCAGTCATACTAGTCAGCCAAACAGGCCAGGGAGTGATGGCACACCTTTAATCCCAGGACTTGAGAGACAGATGCAGAGGGATCTCTGTTAGTTCAAGGCCAGCTTGGGTTACATAAGATTTAATCTGCCTTAAAGAGAAACAGTGCTCACACTAAGGTGATCCTAGCACTTTGGATAGCATTTTTTAATCCCAGCACTAGAGAGGTGAAGACAGGAGTGATATGGTTGGGTAGAGAGGAATATAAGAGGGAAGGGACAGGAACTCAGTGTAGTGTGGAGAGTGGGCTGTGGAGTTTGGGAGTTTGTGGATACAGGATCTAACCCCATTTCAGTCTGAGGTAAAAATGAGAGCCAGTAACTGTTCGCTTTGCTGTTCTGATCTTCAGGTTGAATCTCAATATCTGTCTCTGGGTATTTATTATTCATGCTATAGGGTGGGGTTATTTTCAACAAGGGAAGCCAAGAGGCAGGAGAGAAACTCTGCCCTGGGGCAGGTACATGGCATACCTGTCCTGGTAAGGTTTGCAAAGTGAGCCTCCCTCCTTTCTCACTGACCTTCTCTCAAGGATCAGATAATCTACCTGTGAAATACTATTGGCTTCTCTGGCCTTGTATAAGTGTTACTGACCTTTGTGGACTGTAGAGATCATGGGCTGTGCAGGCCTGAGGTCTCCTGGAAGAAAGGAGAGATGATAATCAGTAATGATGCCTGTCACCAACAGTCAGTGCAGCTTGTGCGTCTCCCAACCATGCCTGTCACCAACAGTCAGTGCAGCTTGTGCGTCTCCCAACAATGCCTGTCACCAACAGTCAGTGCAGCTTGTGCGTCTCCCAACAATGCCTGTCACCAACAGTCAGTGCAGCTTGTGCGACTCCCAACCATGCCTGGGATTTGAGGTAGAACTAAAGGAATTCTGACATAATCTGGAAGGTGAACATTTCCTTACACAAGGACTCGTGGAACCAGACCTATCATCATTGAGAAAGAAGACATGTCAATGGCAACAGGCATTTCTCCCACAGGATCACAGCCTCAATTTTATCTTAGATTATATTTCTTGTGAAGAATGTATGAAGTCCCTTACTGATTTAAAACATTTGACATTTGTTTCTGGATAGAAAACTATATTTTGTCCTTGTTTCACCTTGTATACTTACATGCCACGAATATGTGTTCCTGATTTGATGGCAGATTCAACATGATGTGAGACTGCACACCAGGAAATAACGAGTGAATTTTCACACTCAGTGAAGGGGGTTAGTAAATTTCAGCTCATAAATAATCCCAAGTGTTTGAGAAGATTCTAAGTTCACTGTGCTCTAACAGTTTAGGGAAGTCATCCCAAGGACCCAGTTTGTAGTTTTGGAAGCCCTGATTCCATTTGTATGAAATAAGAGTGATATTGCTTATACTCCATGCTATTTGGACCATCTTGTTGCATCTTGACTTACAGATAAACTGGAACATCTAATGAAGAAAGTGATTTGAGTGACAGTGAATTAAAAAACCCAAATGTGAGATTGGGGATACAAGTGAGGCATGATTATAATCTTCCAGTATTTGAATACTTGCCCTCATGGAAGAGAATAGATTTTAATTAATCTCAAAGAAGAGAATTAACAAAATCATGAGGAAGATGTTGGCTTAATAAAGAAAAATAGCAACATTGCTCCCATCAGCTAAGAATCACACTGTGACATATGTATGAACACTGTTTAAACTTTCCACACATCCTATGAGTTACTCCATCTGATCTTGGTTTACAGGTGAGGAAGGCCAGATTCAAATGAGTTAAGTCATTTCCCAAGATCATCCGAAGAGTAAATACTGGAGTGAGATTCGAACACTGGCTGATGCTGGGGTAGGTCAGTTCTCCTGTGACTCAATCAGGTCAAGGCTGAGCAAAGCCTGTTCTCTGACCACATGAGGAGCCTGTTTCTAGCAGCTCAGGAGCAGGAATCATGACTGTTTGACAGCTGTCAAAGGCTGGACATCCCCAGAGGTGCTGATAAGAGGAATTAGTTTTGGCATTGTGGATGCTGAACTAAGACTGCACTGTTATTTCACTAAAGAAAATTTTAGACTTTTATTTCCACTTGTCCATGTAAGTTTGAAAATATGAAAAAAATTACTGGCCAACAAGTAAATAAATAAAAATACACACTCGTGGGTCAGAAACCTCACAATATAAATGAAAGCAAACTATAAGAAAAATTTTGAGGTATATATATTTATATGTATATAAAATTATATGAATATATATTTTTAAATTAAATTAATATATATTTTATATATACATATAAAAGGAAGAATTGAAGAAAGCTTTAGAAGATGAAAAGACATCCTCCCCTCACACTCACTGTTTAGAAGAATCAATATTGTGAAAATAGACACCCTATTGAAAGCACACTACATACTCAATGCAGTCCTGATTAATATGGCAGGGACATTCTTCACAAATAGCGTGGGGAAAATGCTGAAATTCATGTGGAACCACTAGAGATATAGAATTTCCAAGGTAATTCTGAACAAAAATGATTTTGTAGTAAACTTCATCATATCTTCTTTCGAAACCAATACTAGAGACATAGTAGTAAAACCTGCATGGTATTGGCACAAAAAGATGTGCAAATCAATAGAATAGACTCGAAACCTGGATAAAAGTTCATATAACCATAGCTACCTGAACTTCGACAAAGAACCCAAAATATACTTTTATAAAAGACAGCCTGTTAAACAAGTGGTCCTGGAAAACTATTTAGCAGTGTACAGAAGAATTAAACTAGATGCCTGTACCACACCTTTAAAAAATTAACTCTATTTCCCCTTACCCCCATCCCACCCCACCCCCAAGTTCCCCTTTCTTTTACTCTAACTCTAACCACCTGTTTTGGATCCAGCAAAAGATACATAACTAATCTGGCTATTTCGTGACACCAAGAATTAACGACAACACACCTTTCCCCGCTCAATGACTTCTTCAACCTTTTGGGGTATCTGGACCTAAACAAATTTACCTGGTTTCAGCAAGGCTTCCCATTTGAGATTTCCATTCTTCTTTTCTCTGATATGCAGTTTAATCTCTGAATCCATGCGGCCAACAGAGATCTCAGAGAAGAGCTGGGATTCCCTGGGGCTCCGGTAGCACAGCTCCAGTTCCTGAAGGGGGTGAGGACAGATTCTGTTTCAGGAGCCTCTACTCAAGAGAACAAGTGTTTTCCACACCCCTTTACTTTCTTATTTTTGCACACCATAGAAGACACTGGCTTAGACATTGAGTGTCTTTTGCAATGAGTTAACCCATAGCTTTTGAATGCACATCTTTACTCAGAAGGCTGGAACATTGTGAAAGGGGACATAGAATGTAGCAACAGAAGATATGGAGAATGCTAATGGGCCCAGCTTAGCCCACATACTATTCCTTTTCTCGTCACTCTGACAAAAACATGGCAGGAAACAACTTAAGGGAGGGCTTATGTTGTTGTTTAGTTTCATGATGGAAACGCATGTAAACTGGAGCTCTGTTATTTGTGGCAGGAGCTTGTGGCGTAGCTTGTTATATATGATCAGGAATCCAAGTTTGAGGTGAGGAACAGGTTGAGGCTATAGCCCTCAAGGCCTTCCACTAGTGGCCTGCTTGTGATTGTTGGCCTCACATATTTGTTTCACAACTCCCCAAACACTAGCAGTAACTGGAGATCAAGTGTTTAACATTTACACCTGTAGGAGACCTTTCAGATTCAAACCATGATGAATGAGAGCTCATCTTGAAGTCCTTGACCCAGGACATGCTGCACGGTAGGCTGTGCCCTTCTCTGTACTGTATTAAAACCAAATCCTCAGTTCACCAGATCTTCTGTGTGATCCCTTAAATTGCTTTCCACTTAACTTGGAAGTTTTCTTGCTCATCCTAAAGCCCAAATCATTTCTCCCCAATTTCAGTTTGCTGTAAATCCTTGTAACCTGCACCAAATCTGGCATCTGATCCTGTAGAATAGCAAACACCTGGATGCTTACCTTTGGAATGATTTCCAGGTTCTTGGAAGCAGACACTATGTACCGTGATCCAATGTAAAGAGAGTCTACTGGGGGTGGCTTGTGTATTCGAACAAACTGAAACCCCATTTCTTGTTCATCAATGGCCTAGGGAACATTGAAGACAGCGATTTAATTAGATTTCAGTACTACAACAGCTAAGTGATCTGAATAAGGTGAGTTGGTCGATCAGTACAATTTTGTATGATGGGGTGATGTCACCTCCAGGGAACGCTTCTGACTTGTATTCTGCCATACAGATTGTTAATTATTGGCCTCTGTCATGTTCATTGTAGGAACTGTGTCCCTGACAGAGAAGAAGGGAGTTGGATACATATTGGATATGGAGAATTTCCATTCTTCTGATGGGAAAGAAGGTCATAGAAGGATGTGTAGAGATAAAGGTGTGTTAAAGGCAGTTGATGAACCTCTGTTGTGAGGGGGTCAAGAAGACTGCAGACTCATAATCACCAGGGCTCCCCTTCTAGAACTGTATCCCCACTCCAAGTGGAGAATTTCTACAAAGGGATAGCTATGTTTCAAGTATTCTGTCAATCTACCCTAGCCGCAAATTTCTGGTCCTCAGTGTTACCTTCTGAATGGTCCAGTCATTGGGGATCAGGTAGAGATGAAGAGTGACATCCTGGAGATTGAGGTAATAGTAGATCAATGTGACAGAAGTAATGGGGATGAAGTTCCTTACAGCAGGCATAATTCTTAGTAGAACTCCCATTGGGGAGAAGCTTGGGTTTTCCAAGACTGTGTAGCCCTGCTCCACTTTGGCTGGCACTTCTAGGACCATCCCGTGTCCTTGAAAGTGGGCCACGTGGAACCAGGAGGTGTCGACCTGTCCCTCTGTGAAAGAACAGATTCAATGACAAGGATTTAGTGTTTCAACTGAACTGTGCTTGGCTGGAAAAAGAACCCACTATGATTTAGAATGGCGGTGGTGCTTAGAATGAGAATTGGTGGCTGTATTTGGTGGAACTTCTTGAGAAGGAGTGGGAGATATGACACTGGAATGGGATTTGAGGTTATTTCTTTTCTTTTCTTCTTTTTTTGTTTTTTTTAAATCATTGTCTCCAGTTTTATTTCTCTCTCTCTTCCTTGTCAATAAGGATGTGAGCTCTCAGCTCTGTTCCAGTGCTATGCCGGCCTGCTGCCGCCATGCTTTCTGCCATGATGGTCATGGACTCTTAACTCTGAAACTCTAACCATTCCCAAATCTTTCTTCTATAAGCTGCTTTGGTCATGATGTGTTTTCAGCTTTTAGTTATTTTTTGTTTAATTGAAAAGCCATAAACAAAAAAATCTTAAGTTTTATTAATTAATTTCCAGTGAGTACATAACAGATTAATAAATAATTTCCATACTCTTGGTTGACCATGCTGTGTGATGACTGTGATGTACAACCAGGAGTGACTCCTTCAGATTAACACTCATTGGAACAGCCTTGGCTTTGACCTGTCTTGCTGCTGGAGGAGTATTCACAGTACAGTGGAAATTCTTGATGGCCTCATCCATGGATCCTACAAAGAATACATCCTCAGAGGCCATTGTTAGAGACTACACATCCATTAGGTTCTCTGAGGTGCTGCCATGACTAGCCTCAGTGTCTTCAGAAGTAGTGCCCACTAATGTGCTTGTTGCAGGATGGAGTTTGCTGTTATGAAAGAGACCAGGGGTACCTAACTTTGTTCACTGAAGACAAGTTGGATGCAACCACGGAAACATTAGTGTCAAATGTGAGCTTGATGAAATCTAGAATCACCTTGCATACAGGCCTCAGGGTATGATAGAAAGAAACTATCTTGATTGGGTTAAAGATTTGGGAGGACCTAACCACTGTGGAATCCATGGACTAGGATCCAGGGTTGTGTAAAATGGAGATGGTCATATGAGTACAAGCATTTAGTGGTTTCTCTTCCCTCTGTTGACAAAATTTATCAGGCATTGCAGGCTCAATGTTCTCAGATCTTCATGCCATGATGAAGTATTCCTTTAAAGTGTGTGCCAAATAAATCTTTCCTCTAAGTTTCTATAGTTAGGTATTTTGTTTGAGCTACAAGACTTTGATAACTTATAAACTTGGATATAAAATTGATACCAGGAGTTGGGTCATTGTTATAATGATCCTGGTCACATTGTTTTTAGGCATTTGGAAGTGTTTTGTGTCTAGAATGTGAAAGAGTTTGGTCCTTAGGACTAGGAAAGTCCTTCTATGCTGAAAGCAGAGCTTATGGGTACATTCTTTTGGAAGCAGGGAAGACAAGAATGCTGAGAGAGGGGGTGGAGGCCAGTCCATGACACTTTCAGAGAGGTGGAAGATTTCCATTGAGAAATGTAAAAGGTGCCATTCATGTGACAGTTTGGCCAAGAATCTAGTTTCGGTGCATAAATGCCCTCAATATGAGTAAAGTTGAATTTAAATATAAAATACTATTTGGCAGGAAAAATTCCAAGACATAAAACATTAACCCTGATTCAAAAAGAAAAATCAGTTGTAAATATTAGAGATCAGCATCACTGCAGGGAGAGCACAGTGACAATAGGAAAGGTGAGCTGAGGGCAAAATCTCACTCTTCATGGGCTCATCTTGTGAAGAACAAAATTCATTTAAAAGCAGAATGCATTAAGTGATGGTGTTCCCTGTTCCACAAATGCAAATGCCCAAGGAAGTATTTCCCCATGGTCAGCACATTATTATTATAGGGTAGCCACACCTCAAGCTGCCAGCATCACTTGGAAGTGTCTTCCCTATAGTTTTTAGGCATGAAAGATGCTAGATTGATGGGTCACCAAATCATGCTGTGCTGCAGGAAATCCTACAGCCAAAACCCGTTATGTTGCCCGCCCACTTGGGCGTGGCCTCTTCTACTATTTATGCCAAAACATGCATCTGGCCTCTTTTCTGGCTGCAGGATTCGGTTCCTATTCTCTGTTCCAGCAGAGGATTCTGATTTGTGAGTCTACTCCTAATAAATAACCACCTATTATTCTTGATTCTGACCTAGTATGGGATTTCTTTTAAGCATCCTTCTTCAATGCTGCACAGTTTCAGATAGCAGTGAGGCTAGACAATGTTCCCGAGTCAAAGAACCTCCAAGGATCCTGCAAGCTCATTCTATGAACCTTTGAAAATGAAGCCTAAGGTGGAATGGAAATCCTTGAATGTTGTAGAAGGCAGAACCACATATTATTTCTGCTTAAGAAAGTTTTAGGCAGAGCAGAGAGATGGTCTAAGGAGAGGCTATGTGTGTTTCATGTGATAGAACTGGAGGGGCGGAGCTACCTTTGTCCTTTGGAGACCAGTGAATGACATCATGAGCTCCACAGTTTGATACGAAGTTGCAGGATTTGCTGTTTATGCTGAAGAGTTTATGTTGCTGTGGTCTGATAATTCCTTGGTGTGCCCTGTTTCTTCTATTTTGGGATGATGATGTCTATTCTGTGTCATTGTATGTTGAGAGTATGCAAATTCTTTTTTATTTTATCGGAGCGCATAGTGAAGACATTGCCTTGAATCTCAGATAAGCGGTGGTCTTTATGGATTTGTTTTTACCCATGGACCCTTGTAATTGGATTGTACTTTGCATTATGAGGGACAATCAAATTTTTGGAGATATGAGGCAGAAAGTTAGGATTTAAAGTGATGTGCCTGTGTGCCAAGTTGTCACTGGGCAGAATCACAATGTTGAATGTCACTTGTCACCCTGATGTGACCCCTGCTAAAGGAGGCACCACTCTGCCTCCCACCATTTGCCTCTCCTTTCAGCACTGAGTTTGCTTCAACTTGCACCATGACAAACAGAATTGCAATGTTTATTGTTTAGCAGAGAACATTTCTATTTCTCTTGGGTGATTGCTTGGAATCAATAAGCAGCAAAGAATGAGACCATGACCTTGGTTTTCCAGGAAGTGGTGTAGCTTGGAATTTCAATCAGTGATGCTAGGTAACAATATCAGATGGAGCTGCCAGGACTACAGTGTTTCCTGTGTGCTTGTTTGGGGCCTTGAAACCCTGGCTGTCCCCAAGTCCTATTCAGTCCCAGTACCAGAGTCTGGTACTTACTCATGCTTTGTGCTTTGCAATTTTGACAAAATCTGGGGAGATGCTGTACCTCTCCAACTTCCCTTCTTAGGGTTGTTGTAAACTATGTCCATATTCACAAATATTGTTTATAAATGTTTGTTTACATTTAAAGGGGGGTATGATATAGAGGTGAATACTTTGCATTGGTATGGATCTTGGTCGATTTTGTTATACCATGTATATGTATTTCTGCTCTTTATTACGGTATTGTGTTTTTGCAACTTATTTAAAAATGTAATGTATAATTAAAAAATAGGTTAATAGAGAGTCATCTATAGTAGTCAGGCTTTTAAGCATGTTAGTTAGGTTTTCTAGATATATAGAGATATATTTCAGTTAAACAGATATTCTTCAAATCTTTCAGAGACCTTCAAAATATGGCATTGGAAATGTTTTAATAACTTAGAACTTTTCATAGAGTGAATGCTAATCAGGACCTTCCCAGGACTTGAGCAGAATGTGGGATGCTGGAATTTCATTGCAAATACCTGAAGGTTTTTTTTTTTCCAAGACACCGACTTACCAAGTTCTTTCATTTCTTTTCTCATTTTGGGTTTTAGATACAGGGACTTATTGCATATTTGTGGATATAAGTAATTATTCTCCTGCCTTAGCCTTTGAAATTGTGATATTAATGGTATGTGCTACCACATGGCCCTGGGACTGTCCTTCCCACATGTATTGTGGCTTCCTTACACTGTAACAGAATCATTTCCTTTCAGTATCCTGTGGGGAAATTGTCTGATCTTAGAGAGGAGGTAAGAAACTGGCAAGACAGTGGCCTCTAAGGAAGAAGCTTGAATGGAGAGTGTGGCAAGTGTTGGAGAGACGAGGAGCTTGATGTGGAGCTGCTGAAGTGGCCATGGACACATTAGGGAGGCCCCATCCATGTAGCAGTGCTCCCCGTCAGGTTCAGGAGCTCAGGATCTTCTCTGTGTGCGCATGTCACTATTATTTTTATTTGCTTTCCTGCTTGATTTCTTCCTCTGCCGTTTTCTCTAGTGGGGCTTGCTGTGAACTATGAATACCTTTGACCTGGGGAAACCTGGGGGTGCTGAACTTGGTTTCTATTTAATCTTCTCCTATTTGCTGGAGCTGCCTGTGTTTCTGTTCTAATTTTCAATACTTCTTTAGGTGTTGTGTCTCCCTCTTGTGGCTCTCATCACTTTTATAATGAGAACATCTGCTGTGAGCTGGATTCTCCTAGTGTCTATGGTGGACTTATTCCTGTGCTCCTTGTAGCCAAAGAAGTAACTGACCTCAGTAGCCACTTGTACAACAACAGATTCCTTGATGTTGTATTTTCCTTACTTAATCACAGTCTGGCTGTATAGTCTAATTTCCTCTTGCATTCCAAATTCTCTTGTCTCAGCCTCCAGAGAGCTGTAGTAATGGCTTCCATCATGAGATATTTCACAGGAAATCTTACATTTATTAAAATATCTTCTGAAGGAATCTTTGGTGATGACTGAGATTGGGACAATTTATGAGTCTCCCTCTTTCCTTAGGACACCATTATTCTGTGGCTCCAGTTCTCAAATGAAATCTGAAGACATCATTTTCTCCCTGCCTGTAGCAATGTAGTGGAGTGTTGGTAAACCTTGGGTACCAAATGATCCTTGTTATTTTTCTTTCCAACAATGTCTTCACATTGTTCAATTTATTTTGTTTCCTGCTGGACTCTTGTGAGATATGCAGTGTAAGGAGCACTTATTAATCACCAGTTAATATAGCTACTGAGAATATCACTTTCCACTCAGGGTCTCCTTTAGTTAACATAAAATAAAGTATAAGGCTTGGAGACATGTGCCTCAAAGAAAATACATCATAGACAAAGGGATGACAAAACATCTCAGTGTCGGTGTACACAACCTGCTCTGCCGTGCTAAGGAAGGCATAGACCTTTCCTCATCACCCAACACTCTACACTGTCCTATATGACCTCTCAAGTCCTCCATTTCCACCACCCTACTCCTTTTTTCGAGACAGGGTTTTTCTCTGGAGCCCTGACTGTCCTGGAACTCACTTTGCAGACCAAACTGGCCTCGACCTCATAGAGATCAGCCTGTTTCTACCTCCTGAATGCTTGGATCAAAGCCATGCACCATCACTGCCTGGCCTCCACCCTACTCCCTATCCTTCCCTTGGTTACCTTGGAGATCCACAAAGTGAGGGAGGTACACAGCAGCCACAGCTCCCTGCTCAGCTTTGATATCAAACAGAGGTCCAACCACCATGTGACTGTCCTGCAAGGGAGTCTTGTCCAGGTGTTGGCTCCAGGCACAGAATCCAATCTCAATGGTAACTGCCCTTGTTACCACAAAGGAGAGTCCTATGTTGGGACAGTGGTAGGAACCATCCACAGGGAACTGAACTCTAGAAGAGGGAAAGGCAGACACCAGTGAACACCAGCTCTGTTCACCTGCAGGATGCAGACCAGGTGAAGGGTTGGGGACACAACAGACTTAAGCCAGATGGCTCTGAGTTCTGTTTCCTCTGTGGTCTGTAGGTGATCCCTGACTAAAGAAGTCATTTAACCCCAAACTGTTTCTTCATCTGTAAACAGGGGTAATGACAACACCATCTTCTAGACCTGAGAGTACTGAGTGTTCTAGAGTAAACCTACAGGTGACACACACCTGGAGCAGTTAGCTAGTCCTGTGATGATGATGATGATGATGATGATGATGATGGTGGTGGTGGTGGTGGTGGTGATGAAAGTGGTGTGTGTGTGTGTGTGTGTGTGTGTGTGTGTGTGTGTGTGCAGTTCTGGGGCTCAATGTAGGACCTTGTGCACACTCGGCAAAGGCTCTACCACTAAAGTACACCTTCCTTCAGATTCTAGTGTTTATATTCCTTAAGAATATATTTCCCTAAAATAAGAGTCTATGTGCAATTATTAGTGGTAAATACTTGTCCCTGAAACAATGCTTTACCAAGATCTTTAGAGATTTTCTCCAGGCTTCCTGCCTGGTGACTGGTGGGTGGACAGGCTTCTGTAGGAGGAAGTTAAAGTGACAGTTTCTCCAGCTGAGACAGTGGCTGTGACAGTGTTGGAGGAGGATCCAGGTTATGTCGGATACCATGACTGTGCGTATAGTCACTCATTACTCATGAGACTATAATTCTCAGAGGTCAGGGCTGCAGTATGCATCCTTTCGTTCTCAACTCCTACTGGGTTCTTGGCACACAGAGGTTGTTAGTAAGCAGAAGTGCAGAGACTACAGGGATTTAAGGGAAATCCAAGAGACAGAAGTAACCAAATATTATCATGGCAGGGATGCTGCTTACACCATGATTAAAACAACCAGCAGAAAGTGCACATTTCAGATAATGAGCAAAGTTTAGTACAGATCGTTTAGATGGAATGAAGGACTCAGGCCAGCTCTGTTGATGTGGTAATGGTGTGCTGGTCATGGAAGACGAGGTCCTGTTTTAACTAAAAGGGAGGTGTAGGGATGGGGAAATGTATGTGGTAAAATCTAATGTCCTGGACTCACTCTACTGTGACAGTGATGACAAAGGGGGAATGTGAGTAGTTGAAACAATCTTGGAAAAATGGTTGCTGGAACTGTGTAATTGGACAGGGAACTTCTTGTGCTCTCCCGTTTTGCACATTTAGGAAAAAAGTATGAAAAAGATACCCATTTATAAAACAGCTCAGACTTCTTATTCCCATCCTGGCCTTGCCTTCTGCATTAGTAAGGGGAGGAGAGGACACAGTAGAAACTAGGTTAAAAAAAATGTGTGGAAAATGTGCTGGGGAATGTCACCTTTTCCAGGCTTAGCTCACCCACCTGTACAGGTTTCTTTCTCTGTCAATCACCTCTGTAGTCACAAGTGATTGGTCCAAAAAGTCATCTTCAGTCCCCAGTGGTTCCATGTGTCTGTGTTCTGGAGAGGCAGGAGAATATGGATGGAAGGTCATTAGTGGTGCAAATTATGAACACCAGTTCTCTAGAAGATGACAGACTGAGGTCACTCCATGTTGTCCAGTCTCATTTCCACAGAAATCCCCATTGTTGGAACATGGCTAAACACTTTCCAGGTTTTCCATTCTAGGTTTTAGTAAGAAGTGTGCCCATAGTTTTCATCACTGTTCATGAGCCTTCCTGCATAATCTTAATTTATATATATATATATATATATATATATTAAATATATATATATGCATTTTATTTTATTGTCTTTTCACTGTACTCCTTAAGCAACTATTCCACCATAATATCTGCTTCCACACCAGCTGCAGTATTTTCTTTCTTACTGGTCTATATATATTGATTTTCCTAGTGTGTCTCAAGTGAGTATGCTAAAAATAGAGAAAAGAATATAGCTCAAAATATAGATGAGCAGGGATAGGGAGATGAGTCCCAGGCCATAGCATCTAGGAATGAGACACAGAGTCCTGGTATAGAGCTGAATGCAACTCACAGACTTGAGAAATGGTCATCAGCAGGCCCCCATCAAGGCAGGGAGAGAAGGAAGCAGTATTCCTTCTAAGTTCTAGGTGTGGAATGTCTTATCTGGGGTGGTGTTCTTTTGGAGAGCCTGTACAGTTCTATGTCAGAGACAGGGGCATAAAAATGATGACCATTTCAAGAACATCTGTGGCAGATAATTTTTTTTGTATAAATTTGCGCCAATGAAATCTCAACAATATCTTTTCCTCAGCAAGATCTTCACAATGACAACACTAGTTGATAAGCGAATTTAGATGGCAGAGATTTCACAATGTCCCACTGCTAAATGAGAACTTATAAGTGATCAATAGCTGGCAGGAGAGGGATAAAATCAGTATTCTCCAGGAAAAGATTCCTAATAGGCGATCAGTCCCCAGTGGTCAACATGAAACATATATATGAACAACTGTAAATGGACTCATCAGGTTGTATTTATTTATACACATGTATGTAAATATACATGTATTTAACAATAATATTAAAGAACAGCTCATGAATTTGAGACAGAATTGGTTGGTGGGACACAGGAGTTGTTGAAGCAGGCAGACTGAGGGCTGGAAATGATGTAAATATAGTACATGTGTATTAAATTTTTGAAAAGATATACAAATAAAAAAAGAAGTGATGACTTCCTCCCACAGATGTCCCTTCATTTGACAATCATGATGGCCTGGGACTGAACCTGTTACATACCTGACTGTAGTCTCTGCTGCTTGAATGAGGTCAGGCTGTCACCCATTTCTTCTCCACCCGGGTTCTTAGTAGGGACCATCACATGTGGCTTCCTATGCACAGACATGTTATTTTTTTCAGATGTCAGGAGAAACCATAGAAACCAGAGCTGTGTACCCAATAACCTGACATAAAATCCAACTCATCTGACTTTGAACTTGGTCCCATGATTCTTCTCTGGGACAGAACTCTATGAAGTCCCCATCCTCTCAGGCATCCATGCTGCTAGAACAGGGATCATCTCAACCCCTCCTTTGCTTTGAGTGTGTTCCCCAGTGTTTACTCATTAGAAAGTTAACCCCAATGTCACAGTGTGACAAGATGAAGATTAAGACACAATGAGGTCACGAGTGCTCTGCTGTCATGAAGGGGTTAATGGCATCATTACAGGAGTAGACTCCTGTGCCCTAACAGGACTTGTCACAAAAGCCACATGGTGGATTTTTGTTCTCTGAGAATTTCTGTATCTTTTGAAAATGTAGTTTCGGCTTTCCTTCTTCCAGTATTTAGGTTTACTGGTGCTTACCATTGTCACACTTGCTGTGTCCAGAGGACCCACCTCTAACTCACCTTTCACATTCTTTTTTTCTGATCAAAGAATTTATGTAGGCGTTTTATATGATTCTATTTTTGCTAAAAGCTAAATGAAACCTCCCCACCACACAGAACCCTTCCTCACATTGGTTTCTGTGGTTCCTGGTTGCCTGGATCTATTTGTCTTTCCCATTACCTCAGGACACATTTCCCACCTCACCTCTGGACCAGCTACATAGAGGCTGGGTTGACCATTAGGAATTATGTGTCCACTCCTTACCATGTGCTGGAGATGAGCAGCTGTGGATTCTCTGTCTGCAGGGCCCTGAGCTCCATAATCACTGGGTCACTGAGAGGGGCCAGATCCAGCCTGCAAGCACAAGATGGGGCTATTTTTTTTTCTGGGATCCACCACAGGAACATGAGGTCTCAGGGTCCAGTATTCTAGATTCTTTTGTCTATAGTTGGAGCAAGTGAGGAGCTTTATTAAGCTTATTCTTGATCCAAATCCAAGACAAAGAATGGAGAACAGCAAGCTTAGCAGACAGAGATATGTCCATGACACAGTCTCAGTGGGGTTGGTCAGTGTTCAGGCAGATCTGAAGCTAGGATGAGGACTTTTGGAATTTTTCAGAGCTGAAAAGAAGGGTTGGCCCTTTTTACCCCTCCCCCACAAGGTAGTTATTGGAAACAGACTCTCCCAGGGAAGGGAACAAAGACATAGATGAGGGGACTTATATTGACAATGAATCACAGAGTTGCTATCAGCATTCTCAGCAGATGGAGGTCACGGCCATATCCCCATAGGCATTCTGGACAGAGAACCAGCTCAGGCTCCTGTAGTGAAACCCTATGACCCCCCAGGGCTTCAGCCACTTTCTGTTCTAGAGCTTTCTCTAACTCTTCCTTTGCCTAGACTTCTGTCTCCAGGTGGGCCCAACCAAAGTCCAGTTCTCTATCAGGCCTATGGAAAGCCCTCATGGACCATCCAATAGACAATAAATAAATTGTTGTAAAGGCCCTCTTACAACAGTACATTCTCACAATACTGTTGATTCCATAGCATTCAGCAAAGTTCGGCAATGGTGTCATGCACTGATGTTAGATCTTTATCTTTCTCTTCCCACACAGGCTTAGCAGGACAGAACTGTGTGTGTTTGTGATTGTATCCCTAGGTGCCAGATAAATGCTTAGCACAGAGGGTCCTAATATGGATGCATGGCTGTATGTATTCATGAATGAATAAATGATTGAATCACTGTCCTGGAGTAAGGCAAACCTGGAAGTCTGGTAAGGTAATAGCCTGGCTAATACATATGACTGCACAGTGCCCAGCTACCTACCTGGTATTTGTTTTTACATATGTACACTTTATGTCATTAGAATCCATGAGGTGGGTGAGACATTCTACCTGATAGATGAAGAAACTGAATTTTACAGAATACGGTGACTTGCCCAGGTCTCAGGTATAAGCGGCACAGCTGGTCAGGAGTCACTCTGACTATGCATTCCCCTCCCACTTCTTTTCCATATCCTGTATTCTTCACTCCCTCATGTCCCTTCTTTTGCCCCTGCCTAGAATGGAAATCCTGGGTTTTACTTACCGAAGGATTCTGAGTTTGCAGGCAGGAATCCTGAGCCACTGACACAGCAGCCTCACACCAAGGTCTCCCAGGTCATTCAGTTGCAGGTCTAGCTCAGTCAGGCTGGAGCTGGCACTGAGCACTGGGGCCAGGTCCGCACAGTGGCTGAATGTGAGGCCACAGTTGACAAGCCTGCATGGAGATGCTCATCGTCAGATTCTCCAGGGATCACTGCTCTTTGGAAACTGTTCTATGGTTTCCCTTTGTGACCCTGGCATGCCGTGTTAGCAGTGCTTAGCTTTTCTAGTGCCTTTTCTAGTCTGGTTGGATAATTCCATGCTTTCTAGGACTGAGCTGCAGAAGCATGGAGCACAGGTCGAGACGCACTGCTCTGCTGTGACTGGCCATGACAGACCTCCATGAGACCCAGGACAGCTCACTGATGTGTTTCAAGAGTCATCTAAAGTGACATTCACCAATAGAATAAGGACATGAATCACTTGTTATGGGAAATCATAGTAAAGATTGAATCTATAGAAACAGCAGAGGGCTGGTTATAAGGGCAGAGAGCAGGAGGAGGTGGAGATGCCATTCCCCTGCCTGGAGTTTTCTTTCCCTCTGCTTCATTTAGTCTCCTCTTCTGTGCTCTTCAGTTCTCCTGCAGCTGCTTCCTCAGGATGTTTGCTCCACTGGAGCCCTCATAGGCCTGTTGTTAGCAATAGCTAGTGGGGGTCCTTGCTGAATGTCAGTATTTCAGGATCTCTAAGAATAAAATCCGTTTTCCATTTTTTTATTTATTAAAGATTTCTGCCTCCTCCCCGCCACCATCTCCCATTTCCCTCCCCCTCCCCCAATCAAGTCCCCCTCCCTCGTCAGCCCAAAGAGCAATCAGGGTTCTCTGCCCTGTGGATAGTCCAAGGAACACCCACCTCCAAAAATAGAAAACGTTTTCCATTTCTTTATCATAACATTCTGGCCTCTGTTATAGGTGTGGTTCAGAGGCTTTGGTGAATATGTGGATGAATATAAAACCTCACCCTAGACCCATCTTTGCCTCTGTTCTCCTGTCATCTGTCTCTGCTTCAGAGAAGAACCCAAAACAGACTCACCACAATGTCCTTAGTTGGCATCCAGGGCATCTCAGGGTACTACAGAGACTCTGCACTGCATACTGGCTCAGTGGATTTCCACTTAGGTCCAGCTCCTGCAGACTTCCTGTGAACTCAAGAGTGGAGAAGAGAACCTGCCAAGTGGTATTAGTGATCGGAGTCCACCTGGACCTGAGGGAGAGGGAGAGGGAGAGGGAGAGGGAGAGGGAGAAGAAGAGGGAGAGGCAGAGGGAGAGGGAGGGAGGGAGGGAGGGAGGAGAGAGAGAGAGAGAGAGAGAGAGAGAGAGAGAGAGAGAGAGAGAGAGAGAGAGAGAGAGAGGAGGCAACGAGAGATGTGATTCATGTGTGCATGGTCTTACGTGCACAGCCTCACAGGGCAGAGTAGGTTTCTATCTGTCTGAGCACCAGGACTCAATATGTCATCCCAGGATTCACTAGCTTCGACCTGCTCCTTTGCTCCAAGATCTGGATCCTTTCCTGTGTGGTTCCTCATCTACATCCTTATCGTAGCATTTGGTGTGCACATTTTGTGTCTGTTTCTGACTCAGCCTGGGTGTGTTGGTGCCATTGTCAAAGGAGCAACAGATGATGGTTAATATTTAAGGTGCCAACCTACCAGAAAGACATTCTCTGATGGTAAATTTCATTAAGCCAGACCACGCTACAGACTCCAGAATATCTTTTGCCCCTGTCTGTAACTTCACATGTGCTACTGCAAATTTCCCTGCATCATAGCATGATTATCTCATGAACATATACTGACCTACTGGGCGTTTTTATCTGGTGATTGTCAAAAAGAATACTCCTCCTTAAGCTGAATTGTCTAATTGATATCAATAATGTTAGCTTATACAGAATTTTAATGAATAAAAATGCAGGTAAAAATGATACGCAGTCAATGCCTATAAAAATAGCTGAATTTCCCCCAACTACACAAACAGCTGTGCAATAGCTTAAAATAGCTTTAGATTAGATCAGGTGCCTTGCTAATGTTGTTTAAGATAAACAATTCCAAGAAAGTCAATTTTGTTTCCAAGAACATATAGCCAGCTTTCTGATTTGTCGAACTAAGGTTAAAAGTGCAGAGCAACCTAAGTGCTGCGTGCAGTATCTTCTGCTAGGTCTGACTGGTAACCTAGGACAGTGACTAACTCTTCTCACAAGTTCCAAACCTTGGTTTTCTTATATGAGCATGTATCCTGAAGACTCAAAATTCAGCAAACTAACTGTTTTTTAAATACAGAAAATAATTTGACTTCATAATCCTGAGAAAGAGTTACAAGTTTATATTTTCTTGGTTTAATGCCACACACAGTACAGAAAATACATTTTAAGATTTAAATGGATTTAGATCACTATTACCAATTGAATGCCAATTGAACTAATATTAACAGATTTATGGTAAAATGAGTCCAAACAAAACTTTATAAGTGACTCAAAGAATGCAGAGAAACATTGGACTCTGTGAGTCATAGATAATCCAGAATTTACAAATTCTTATTCCAGAGTATCAGTTCAAAATGCTTACTTAGTTGTGAGTAGGTGTAAATTGCCTTTTTCCTACCTGGGCGAATAGAGGGCAGAAGGTCGAAGCAGGTAATACAGTCAGATATGTTCTAAGTACACAATTTTGGTTTATTTTTTGGGTGGGGGCTATCCAGCAGTTTAGGATTATGACTCCTTTCAAATCCCTCATAAGATTACCCCTCAAGACAGGTAATTATGTGACTGATCCTTTCCTGGCAGCTGCAAGTTACAGCCCACCAATTGGGGAGCTAAGTGAGCAAAAGTGTTCCTTCCCTGTTCTGTGACAGGTTGTTTAGATTTACTGCATGTGAGTTGTCAGGGTGACTCTGAGTTTAATCATTTACTTAAGAAATGGTATGTGACCTTCAAATATAACTCCTGTATGGCCTGAATAATTTTGTGGCGTGTTTGAGGTGGGATGCCCCTCTGTATATCTATATGTTGTAAATATGTTTTACTACCATTGGTTAATAGAGAAACCACTTTGGCCTGTGGCAGGGCAGAATGTAGCTAGGCAGGGAATTCAAGTAGATAAAGAGAAAAAGGGTGGAGTCAGGGAGACACCAGAAGTCACCAGAGAAGCAAGCCACAAGCCTTATTGTAAAATATAGAATGATAGAAATGGTTTCATTTAGGTGGTAAGACCTAGTTAATAGTAAGCCTGAGCTAATAGACCTAACAGTTTTTAATTAATATTAAGCCTGAGAGTAGTTATTAGGAACTGGTGTACAGGAGAGAAACTTCATGTTGCATGTATTTAAGCTGTAAAGAAAAAATATGGAATATCATAAGAGGAACATCTTTAGAGAAAAAACATAAGAGAATATAGAAAGTAAACAATCAGGAAAGTGTATAAGGGTCTGTCTTCCCTAAACCTTTCAGATAGAAAAGAATTTGTACACTGACTCCTGTATTTACTTCAATACCCTGGACAGTCTAGCGATTCGGGAGGGTCATCTGTCTATTTGTTACTTTCATTGGTTAATAAAGAAACTGCCTTGGCCCTTTGATAGGACAGAAAATTAGGTAGGCAGAGTAAACAGAACAGAATGCTGGGAAGAAGGGAAGTGAGGTCAGACATGATGAAGCTCCGACCCAAGATGGACATAGGCTAGAATCTTCCCGGTAAGCCACCACTTCATAGTGCTACACAGATTATGAGAAATGGGTTAATCAAGATGTGAGAGTTAGCCAGTATGACTCTGGAGATATGGGCCAGGCAGTGTTTAAATGAATACAGTTTGTGTGTTGTTATCTTGGGGCATAAGCTAGCCAGGTGGCTGGGAGCTGGGCGACGGGAAGTGGCCTGAAGCTCCTTCTACAGTCTAGGAGTTGATTCTTCTCTAGACTGCAGTACAGGTGCTCCACTGTGTGTGAACAGGTGGCTAATATCTTTTCTTTTTAATCTAGAGTCCTCGGGGGGACCTTGTAAATTAAGACAGCCTCTTCCTTTTGATGTGAAATTACCAGCTTTCATTTGGAGCGGAATTCTAGAGTCACGTAAAGGAAAACTGGAAAGGGGGTGGGAAGACCCAGCAATACCACTCTTGGGCATATACCAAAAAGATGCCCAACCATACTACAAGGACATCTGTTCAACTATGTTCATAATAGCATTATTTGTAGCAGCCAGAAACTAGAAACAACCAACATGCCCCTCAACTGAAGAATGAAGAAAATGTGGCACATTTTACACAGTAGAGTACTATTCAGCGGTAAAAAACAATGACACCTAGAAATCTGCATGCAAATGGATGGAATTAGAACAAAACCATCCTGAGTGAGGTAGCCCAGACCCAGAAAGATAAACATGCTATGCACTCACTCATAAGTTGATACTATCTGTAAAGCAAAGGATATTGAGCCTATAGTTAATGATCCTAGGGAAGCTAAGTAACAAGGTGAGCTCTAAGAAAAACATACAAGAATCCACCTTTAAAGGGCAAATAGACAAGATCTCCCGACAAAATTGGGAGCATGGGGGTGGGTGTAGATGGGAGAGTAGAAGGAAAAGAGGCCGGGAGAAGCGGGAGAAGAAAACTTGAGGGAACGGGATAGTCAAGATGTAGGAAGTACAGACATGAGAGCAAGAAAAGAGATATTTTGATTGAGGTAGCCATTATGGGACAAGCAAGAAATCTGGCATTAGAGAAATTCCCAGGAATCCACAAGGATGACCCCACTTAAGAGGAGAGGGTGCCCGAACTGGCCTTGCCCTCTAGTCAGATTGACAAATTTCTTAAATGTCACATAGAACCTTCATCCAGCAACTAATGGAAATGGAAGGCAGAGACCCGAAGCAGAGCACTGGACTGAGCTCCCAAAGTCCAGTTGAAGAGTGAGAGGAGTGAGAATATGAGCAAAGGGGTCAAGACCGTGATGGGAATACCTATTGAAACAGCTTACCTGAGCTAATGGAAGCTTACCACAACTCAGTCAGACAAGGAAGAAGCCAGCATAGGTCCAAACTAGTCCCTCTAAATGGGGTGATAGTTGTGTGGTTGAGGCAGACTGCAGGGCCACTGGCAGTGGCACCAGGACTTATTCCTACTGCTTGTACCAACTTTTAGGGAACCTGTTCTCTTTGGATGGAAACCTTGCTCAGCCTAGATATAGTAGGGAGGGCATTGAACATTCCCTTAGCAGTGTGCCTTACCCTCTCTGGAGAATGGATGGGGTGGAATGGGGAGGAAGGTGGATAGAATGGGAAGACAGGAGAGAGAGGGAACTAGGATTGGTATGTAAAATTTTAAAAAAAGATAGTTTGTTTTCATTTCAAATAAGAAAAATAAAATAAATAAAAAATTAAAAAAGAATTACTATTGTCATGGTGTCTCTTCATAGTAATACAAGCCATAAGTCAGTGTATATATGTTTATATGCTTGCTTGTTTGTGTGCACTCTATGTGAGCAGAAACCTGCAGAGACTTGAAACAGGGTATTGGAACCTCTGGCAATGCAGATAAAGGTGGTTGTGAGCCATCTGATGTGGGTGCTGGGAATGAATCCACACTCTTTGCAAGAGTATCAGGATCTCTTAACGGTGGCACCAGTCTCTCAGTCCCCACAGGATGGTAGTTTTGATGCGTGTTTAGTATGTACACTGACTGAGAGTGGAACTTCAGGATGTGCTATCACAAAACAAGAGGCATCATTATTAGCACACACAGAAGTTGTTCACTATGGTAGTTAGAAAGAAAATGGACCCCAAAGAGAGCTTCAATTTTAGAAGGTGTGGACTTGTTGGAGGAGGTATGGTCTTGCTGGAGGAATTGTATCATTGTGGAGGCGGGTTTTGAGGTCATATATATGCTCAAGCCATGCCCAATGAGACAATCTACTTCTAGCTGTCTGATTATCAACATGTAGCAGCTATCTCTCCAGCTCTGTGTCTACCTGCAAATTGCCCTATCCCACAGTGATGATAATGGGCTGAACCTCTAAACTGAAAGTGAGCACCAACAATCAAATGTTTTCTTGTCATGAAGTCTCTTTAAACAATAGGAACCTGAACTAAGACACTCACCCTCCCATCCTTTATTCCTTGACTTTAACCAAGGTCCACCCATTTTCCTTATGTGGAATGGCTTCCTACTTCTCTCCCTGCCTTGTCTGATTTTCCCCTCAATTTTACTCTTTCACTATTAGTCAAAGCCTCTCCTTATCCCAAGGGGTTGTTCACAGGCTCTGAAGACCACTGTCCCTGTAAGCAGGCTGGTGTTCCTTGTTTCTCTGGCCCTATCTTGTCTCTGTCTCTGTATATACTCGGAATTCTTCTGAAGCTCCACACCAAGCCACTTCTATTTCCTTCATCTGTATCAAGGTCATTCAAGGCTCACTTCTTTATAACCATACACTTAGAAACAACTTATACTGGCCAAGAGCAGGGAAAAAAATCAATTTACTAAGATATTCTCTCTAAGCAATATCAGAAGGCTACTCAGAAGGTGAGTACTAAACCTTTAGTACCAGAGAAGATAGTCTTGATTCATTAAACAAATAAACATGAATATAAGATAACAGAAATTGTGTGGCTCAGGAATCCCATAGAAAATTATATACAGAAAAGATTCAAGGGGGTGTAATATTTCTTCTTTCATGCTGTTGATCAAACCTAAGGTCTTGGGCTTATTAAGTGAGGTATTTTGAATGAAAGGTCACCTAGACATGCAAATTTGAATGCTTGATCCTTAACTGGTGGTTCTCTTTGGGGAGGGCTAGGAGGTGTGGCTTTATGGGAGGAAATACCTTACTGGGGACAGGATTGAAGATTTCAAGGCCCTGAGCCACATCCAGTACATTCTTTGTGTTTCCTGCTTGTGGTTCAAGAAATAAGCTCTCAGCTGCTACTCCAGTCATCATCCTTTCCCTCTGCCATGATGGACCCTGATCCCTCTGGACAGAAGCCCAGATAAACTCTCCCATAAGTTGCCTTGGCCATGGTGCTTTTTCACAGCAACAGAAAATTATCCAACAGAGTAGGCAATCTCTGTACCAAATGAGTAACATCCTTAGTCAATGACATTTTGAGACAACATCACACTATATAGCCCAGGCTAGACTGGGATTTCTGACCTTCTTGTGTCAGCCTTCTGAGTTTGGGAAGTCAAGTGCACACTCAATATTTAATGCTACTATCTAAGAAATAGAATTCTGTAAGATACTAATTTTCTGTTGTTTTGATAATTGATAAATCCTCAGTCGTCTACAGAAGTTTATTTTTATTATTCTATCCTATTAATATAAAATAAGAGTCATTGAGACAACTTCCTACAAGTATATAACACAGTTTAATTACATTTGTTTTCTTTGACCAGTTTTCTCTCCTCTCCTCATCCTCTTCCTGTTATCTAACCTTTGCTCCACTACTTTTAAGCTATTTATTTTTCACATGGTTTCTTGCTGTGTTATTCAGATTGGGTGTCAAAGTCCTCCAAACTAGATAACAGTTGTTTCTGATTATTTCAACAATCACATCCTGTGTAATTAGAGTAATTGGTTTTCTTCTCTTCCAATTTTGAAATCTTTGCGAGAACAACTGTATTTCTCCTCTTGCAATTGATTGGCAGGGCCTGGTATTAAGTCAGTGCTTAATGAAACATCTAAAGAGGAGAGAGGCACATATTGAAACTGGTTTACCACTTCTGCACAGTGAAAGGAAACCCTGGAATACAAGGTCTACATTACTGCTGGGATCGGTGGACATTAGGACACCCTCAAGCTGAGTGTCAGATTCATGCTGCTTTCATTGATACGTATAAGAAAAGCATCTCATCAGGAAAAATATAGGGATTCTAATGAATATGCCTTCTGGGGAGGGAAGACCTCAGGACAAGGTATTTGTCATGGGTGGGAAGATGGTGCCTGCAGGAGTTGGATGAGGTTTCTCTCAGAGAGAAAGCATGATGAGCAAGAGGACCAGTAATTGTGGGTCATTTGAACCTTGTGAAGGGTGAAGAGGATTTGAATCAGAGAAGGTGGGTGGTCCTTACCGAGCTCATACCTCAATTGCATAGTTAGGCACACAGAGGCAAACAGAGAAATGTGGTCAGATTCAGCAGTTAGATCTCACTGGTGACCTGGATCCTGATGACCTGAAACCACCTAAGAGTGCTTCTGGTGCTCAGAACATGTGTGCTCATGCAATCCACAGGGAAGCTGGAGAGAGGGCTGTGTCTGGATACTCACAGAACCATACTTGGGGCCGCCAGCGTGTGTCCCTGTTGTCCACAAGCGTTCAGCTGAAGCCTTTTCACATGGTGGCAGAACTTAATGCAGAAAGTGACCACCATGAGTTCCACATCTGTCTGGACCACCAGGTGGTTAATGCTTTTCTGGAACACTGGGTGTAGCATATCCACTGGGGCATGCACCCTTGTTCCCTGAAAAATGTACATTACATCTGTTGGAAGGTCCCCATCCTGAGTCTCATACAGACAATGGAGTAAAACCAGAGTATCTGGTTGATGGTGTTGGGTTTCCTTTAGGATGTACCGTTGTAGGTACAACCCTGTCTTCTGAAGCAAACTGCAGGCAAAGATATTCTGCATTTCTCTTATTCCTCTTTTACCTGAAAGACCAAATAGGAAGCGCACAGTGGGTGCCTCAAACAGGTCATGTCTTCCATAGACTTCCTTTAGTGCTTCCACAGTTCTGTAGACACTCATATAACCATGTCTTGGCACATTATTCTCCAATACGTAGGACATTGCTGCAAAGAACTCCTGGAGATACAAGTGGGCAAAGCTGTAACTCAGAGATACAGGATGCTTTTGAAGGATACCAATCTTCAGGAAAGTGGCAACATCATCATCAGCCAATCCTTGCATCTGAAAATCTCTCTCACTGAACAGGGTTCTTCTTTGGCAGATTCCCTCAGCAGCCAGTGAGCAGAGTGCTCTGAGCTGGTTCCCTAGGGCATGACCTGAGAGAGCCTGGGAAAGGTATTTCAGGTAGAGCTCTGTGGTGGTCTGTGAGGTCAGTGAGGGGTCTTCTCCCCGATCCATCTGCTGCTTCAGGCAGGTGCAGACCAGCCAGGACACCCAGGGCACCTCACATAGTGTTGAGAGGACCGGGTTTGATTGAACCAAGTTAAAAGCTGCCATTGCTTCTCTTTCCTCTCTGAAATATTTGTAGATGTATTCCTTCCGTCCAGACTTAGAGAAGCCCAGGACTTCCACCCAACGTGGCTGCCCCAAGGAAGGAATGAACTTCTTCAGATCTGTGGTTCGAGCTGTGAGCAGCAAGGAAGCCTGAGGCAGGACAGATTTCCCCAGCAAACTGCCCAGCAGTGTGTGCACAGGTTGTGTCTGGCTCCAGTGCAGGCAGAACTTGGGATTCTTATCTTCCAAAACCCATGCTGGCTCATCTATGCCATCCAGGATGAAGAGCAGCTTCTCAGGGTGAGACAGGATCTCCCTGATGGGAGCTGCAGGCACAGTCTGGTCTTTTGCTATGAGCTCAGCCAGACTCAGCTGCTTGCATTGGGCCAGCTCTCTGCAGCTGAAGTAGAAGACATGCTGGAAGCGATCTCTGTAGAGCTGACCTTCCTCCCATGCTCTCCTCACCTGCCTGGCCAGTGTTGACTTCCCAATCCCAAAAGCCCCCTCTAATACAACAAGTTGTGGCTTTTTCTGGATTTCTTGACTTGGGCAAAATAAGTTTTGGATCTCAATCAGATGTCCTCTTTCCTCTTCTTTATATTTATGCCAGCTTTTCCAAAGCAGGGTTTCCCAGCCTCTTGGGCAAGGTTTTTGTAGAAGTAGTAGCTGCGTGAAATTTTGCAGCATATCATTTGTTTTCCGGATCTGTGTGGGGTAAAGGTTTTCTCTTCTTTTGCTCTGATGTATTTCTGAAATGTTTCCTAAATAAGGGAGAGAAAGATGGATCATAAATGAATACATTAGAGTTGTTTATTCTTTAATCCATTCTTTCCTTCTTTTCTTTCTTCCACCCTTCAACAACTATATGAATTTAGGCATCTCTCTAAATTGTACAACATACCGGATATAGATCCTGGTGCCAAGAATGTGAGCTTTAGAGCAGAAGAATATAGTTCAAATCTTCCCTTGAGTAATAACAATAATAATGCTGTATGATGTTAATTCATACTTCAGATATTTATTGATATCTTACTCTGTGCCAGACCTGCTCTTGGGGCTGAGTATAAAGGGTGAGTTCACAGACACAACTCTGTCCTCATTCTGTCTATCGGATGATCCAGTGGCTCTAATGAGCACCGCTTTCCCATCTGTAATTTGGGGGTTGTAGTCTCTCCTGTAGGAGGCCATGGAGTACTGGGGAGATTACACACAGTGGAGCTAATGTCTGTTTCTGATATTATCCCATTGGCCCCCACCATTTGAGTACTGACAACATCATTCTGTAAGTCCTGAGATTTTTGGGTCTGTTGGGATGGTTTTAGGATGCCATAGAGTATATATGCTTCGGGACATCAACTTGGTCCCCTGTCTCTAGGCCTGGCAACTCCGGGCATATTTTTCTTTGCATTCCAGATATTGGTAACAACAAGACTTGTCTGTGACTACTGTTTGGATGTCTTTAGTTCCCACTGAAATTTATGGTGAAACTAGTGTTGAAATTCAGTTGCCAGTATTACACGGACAAGGGTCTAGTGTAAGTGTTTGGAGTCATGGCGGTAGGCCCCTTAATAGTTGACCAATACTTTTCTTCTAAGAATAGGCAGGGGCTCCTTTTCTGTCCTGCAGGCACCTGATTGCCTGCATACTTTTTCCTTAACCAGGGCACTCAGTCTCTACTCTTGGACTTCTAGACTCCAGAGTGTAGTTAGACATACAAGTTCTATAGAAAAAAAATTCTTTAATTCATCACTCAGAAGACAGAGGCAGGAGAATCAGGAGCACAGGGCCACCATTTTTATATGGTGAGTTTGGAAGCATTCAGGCCTGCAATCAATCAGTCAATCAATTACACAAACAAATAAACAACAAGAATAACAAAAGTTACCCAGTCTCTGTTTTCCGTCCTGGCAATGGAAAACAAACACATTTGCTCTTGATGTAACCTGCTCCACCATTTGTACAGCACACTTTGCAGATTTCCCCCATCTTGTCCTACCCTCCGTCCTCCAACCAGTGCATCTTGGGAGTCCTCTCTCCAGTTTTGGGCCTGACCACAAATCTCTTATCTGCATCTTCTTTGTAAAGAACTCGAGACAAGACAGACAGGAGAATGATCCATGGATCAGAATCCAAGTTTATCCCTCAGCAATTACAGGTTTTTCAAAGTACAAGCAGCTTCCCTTCCTTCCTTGGCCAAGGTGCTGCTGAAAATATGGTGGGAGCACAGACTGCAGCATCAGCTCACACAATTTGTCCTTGAGAGACTGGCTTCTGGGACCACCTTGCCTCTGAAACCAGGATCTATAGATCTGATCTCATTGTCTTCTGTAGAAAGCCTTCTACCATCTCCTGAGTGCAGCAGGCTGCCCACTCATGTCTGTGGCCAAGGTCTACCTGCCTCAGGCCATGTCTTCCTGAAGTGCCTTGAGAGGACTCAGCTCTTTCTAGGCCATGCTCTCCAAGGCCTTCCAGCTGGGATGTATCTGTTACCATGCACACATCTAAATTCTCTTTGGTTCTTTAAAAAGTTGTACTTTAAGACCATCTGGTGCTGCAAGTTAACGTGGTTGAAAAAAAAAACTTATGAACTAGATATATATCCCAAGAATTCCTGTATATGTTGCACTTGCATTGTGGCCCCTCTTATTCAGGCTCAAAACGCTGACTCAAGGGATCCAAATAGTAAGAGGAATAGCTAGACTTGCTCCACTGACAAGCTCTGGGCATGAATGAGAGCCTCTGCCTCACTGAATATGGAAGAGCAACTGAGTAAGATTCCAGACCTCAATTTAGGGTGGTCACAAACACACACAGTGCAAACCCCCACATAAGTATGCCCCAATACACATACAAACACACACATACACACACACACACACACACACACACACAACTGCGCACATTAAAATACACATAAAAAAGAAAAAGCCAACAAAAAATCCACAGGAAATGAATGGAAATGGGAAATATCTTACTTAGTGAGGTAACCATGCTCAGAAATACAAATGACACATTTTCTCTGTCATATGTGGATTATATGTCATATGATATATGTTTTGTATATGACCTATATGTTTAGATATGAGTGTTTAATTTGTTATCTTTAAAGTATTTTAATAAATTTTGAGAATTTCCTATGTCCATACCATATTTATATTACTTCACCCTTCTTAGTCTCCTTTCTAGCTCCTCTTGTGTCTCCTCCTTCCCTCTCAAATTCACATTTTTTAAAAATTATTGTTGCATACCTTCATAATACATACATACATTCAGGCACACACACATTCTGCTCAGTCTACTTCATGTTGCTTTTGTGTATATAATGCTGACCACTTGGGATTGGATAACCTACAAGGGACTCATCTCTGGAGAAGACTATGTCTCCCTCTGTCAATAGCCATCAGTTGCCTGTAGCTTTTCATCTAGAAGTGGGGCCATGTCAGACTTATTTGGAGTGTCTCTCAAAGTCAGGAAAAGTATGATGAGCCTGGGAGATGGATAGGGTAAAAGATCTTAAGGGGTGCAGAGAGAATAGGATCCTTTTGATGTGAAAATGTTTGAGGCTTAAGTGGTTCAAGGTTTAAGTGAGGATAGGAATTGGTGACAAAGGAGAGGAGTGGGTGGGGATGGACAAACCAAAGCTAACAATGTATGGAAGATCATATGGCAACTCGTCACTTTGTAAACTAATCAAAAAGATAGGTAAACAAAGCATGGCTCATCAAGTTAAGGCAGGACTGAGCTCCTTCCCTTGAGTCAAGGCTGGGCAAAGTAATTCAGCATGGGGAACAGGTCACCAAAAGGCAGCTAAGCACCAGGGACAGGTTCTGATCTCACTGCTGGGGACCTTACAAAGAGACCAAGCTACACAACTGTCACACACATGCAGAGGGCCTAGGTTGGTCCCATGATGTGCCATGCTTTGTTCAAGCCCATGGGAGGCCTGCCCCTCTCTAAATGGAGAGGGAGGAGAAGTGGATGGAGAAGAGGGTAGAGGTGAACTGGTGTGGGGGAGAGTTAGGGAGTGGGAACATGTGGAGAAGAGGAAGGGAAAATTGTGATTGTGATCTATGTCTATAACAAATTAAAAAGTTATTAAATAAAGTTTAAAAATAAGATTATAGATATATAGCTTAAATAAATGCAGGCTAGTGAGCAATGAGTGCACAGTGCTTTCCTCAGAAGACTGACCTATCAAAGGCAAACCCTAATGCCAAACATGGAGGACCTCTCTCAGTGTTACTGGTCAGGGAGGATGCAGAGACTCTGAAACAATGAAAGCCTGTTGCTGTTGCTCTTAGTAGTCAACCAGAACTCAAATTAAGTTCCTATTCCTGAAGACACAACAAAATTTTGTTACAGGACTTAGAAATTCCAAGTTGGAACAGACATGAAACTTCTTCCATCTTGAGTAACTTTCATAGTACTAGCAGGTGCCATGAAGACAATGAAGTAGAAAACCATGAATGATAGTATCTCGTGGTGATTCTGAATGCTACAATACTAACCCACCAGGGGAGATATGCTTGCAGATGCAACAATGACATGAAGGTTATAGGATAACCATCTGCCTTCTGATTAGATTGAATAATTTCTGCTTAAATTGAACTCTACAGGAAGGAATTGGTACCATGATCTAAATCCCATGGTTCAGGATGTTACATCCCCTAGGGAAAGATCTATTGGAATTTTGCTAAAGGGACATATTGTTAAACTGCCTTCTGAAATTTTTGCTTAGAGCCATAGATTTATGTTTCTCTAAATTGTAGGTGTTTGGTTTTGTGCAGGTCCCTGGAAAAAATAGGGTTACTTTAGGATCCCTTTGGTTGCAAGAAGCAGGGGATCCAGTTTCTGGTGAACTGATTACCATTGTTACGCAAAAGACCTTTAAAATTGTTAATACAATTTACACCTAAAGCTAGTACATTTCAGAATACCAAAACCTCTTATCTGTAGCTCCCCTAAGGAAACAATCCAAAGCAATCCTTAGTCATATGGCATCTTGGTTTTCCAATTTTTTTCCAACAAAATTTCCAACCAAATTTTGCAGAGGCTGTGAACCCTTCAGGAAGAACTCAGATAAGATTCAAACACTTTAGACAGAAGGCAGCCATTACAAAAGGTGACAGTCAGGAAATGTAGTTCCTAATACTTGTTGTAGTAGGGGCGGCGAGGCTACGTCCCCGGCACCCAGCTGCCCACATGGCTAGCTCTAGCTTATGCCCTGAAATAACTACATGAGAACTGTAGTCTTTTAAACACCGCTTGGCCTATTATATCTAGCCTTTTCTCTGCTAACTCTTGCACCTGGACTAGCCCATTTCTAATAATCTATGTAGCCTAAGAGCTGGCTTACCAGGAATGATCTTAACCTGCATCTGCCTGGAGTGGGAGAATCTTGGCGACTCTCTAGAGAGCAGAGCTGTCGAGTCTGAGCTCACTTCCTCTTCCTCCCAGCATTCTGTTCTGTTTACTCCACCCACCTATGTTTTAACCTATGAGGGCCAAGCAGTTTCTTTATTGCTTAACCAATGAAATCAACATATTGATATATGACACTCCCACATCAAATACTAATACTCAGATGCTAATACTCAGAAATTCAAGGCAGCTGCAATGTTCTGCAGGATTTTCCTCTACACTTCTCCTTGTCCAGAGAAGCTTCTCTCTGCAGGGGGCAGTAATTAATGTAGGGACCCACTGTTAAAATGCTGGGTAAGTGTCTGTTGAGTACTTGGCTCTAAGTGGGATATCTAAATGGAGTCACCAAGGCTCTTGGAACATTGCAAAGGAAGAGACAGAAAGAATGAATGAGCTGGAGGACAGGAAGAGGTGCTGTGTTTTTCTGAAAGGAATGCCTCTTCACAAAATGGTGCTTGCATAACTGCGTGTCTACACATAGAAGAATGCAAATAGAACCATATCTATTCCCAGGCACAAAGTGAAAGTCCAAGTAGATCAAAGACCTCAACATAAATCTACCTACACTGGACCTGATAGAAGAGAAGGCAGAAAGTAGCCTTGAATGCATTAGCAATGGAGACCACTTTCTAAATATAGTCCCAGTAGCACAGACACTGAGAACAACAATTAAGAAATGGAAGCTCCTGAAACTGAGAAGCTTCTGTAAGGCAAAGGACACAGTCAATAATACAACACGGCTGCCCACAGAATGGGAAAAGAGCTTCACCAACCACACAGCTGACAGAGGACTGATCTCCAAAATACATAAAGAACTCAAGAAACCAGACATCAAAATACCAAATAATCCAATTAAAAATGTGGTAAAGAGCTAAACAGAGAATCCTCAACAGAAGTATCTAAAATAGCTGAAAGACACTTAAGGAAATGCTCAACACCTTTAATTATCAGGAAAATGCAAATCAAAAGGATTCTGAAATACCATCTTAGAACTGTCAGAATGGCTAAGATCAAAATCACTGATGACAGCTAATGTTGGAGGGGATGTGGAGAAGGAGAACAGTCCTCTACTGCTCATGGGAATGCAAACTTTCACAAACACTCTGGAAATCATTTTGGTGGTTTCTCAGAAAATTGAGAAACTACCTTCCTCAAGATCCAGCAATACCATCCTCGGGCATACACCCAAAAGATGCTCAATCATACCACAAGATTTGCTTAACCATGTTCATAGCAGCCTTATTCATAATCGCCAGAACTTGGAAACAATCTAGATGCCCCTTAGCTGAAGAATGGAGAGGGAAAAGGTGGTACATTTACACAAAATGAAAATGCACATAAATAAAAATGACATCATGAAATTTGTAGGCAAATTGATGGAACTAGAAAAAAAAATCATCCTGAGTGAGCTAACCCAGATCCAGAAAGACAAACACGGTATAATGTCAGTCTTAAATGCAGAGCAGAGGATAACCAGGCTACAATACACAACCCCAGAGAAGCTAGGTAACAAAGAGGACCCCAAGAGGGACACTCGTGGAGGGCTCCAGAAAGGGAAAATGGTTGAGATCTCCTGGGTAAACTGAAAGGGGGGATAGAAGTGAGTGGATGGGATGGGGAACACGAGGGATTGAGATGGAAGAATGGGGGGAAGAATAGAGAAGGAGAGCAATGGAAGAAATATCTTGGTATTGGGAACCAATACGGGTTTGGGGAGAAACCTGATGCTAGGGAAATTCCTAGGAATCCACAAGGATGACCCCAGGTAAGACTCCTAGCAACAGAGGAGACGGTGCCCGAACTGGCCTTCCCCTGTAATCAGATTAGTGTATACTCTGTCATCATAGAACCTACATCTGGTAACTTATGGAAGCAGATGCAGTGATCTACAACTGAACTCCTGGACTTTAGTTGAAGAGGCAGAGGAGGGGTCATATGAGCAAGGGAGGTTAAGATCATGATGGAGAAAACCACAGAGGCAACCGACCAGAGTTGGTGTGAACTCAGGAGTTCTGCACTGCTAGCCGTTGAATCTGGATAGGACCAAACTAGACCCTCTAATGTGCGTGACAGCTATGTGGCTTGATGTGTTTGAGGAGCTCCTTGCAGTGGGACCAGGACTTATACTGGGTATATGAAGTGGCTTTTTGGAACCCATTCCTGAGGAAGGGGTACCTTACTCAGCCTTGATATGGGGGGCTTGGTCCTGCCTCAACTTGGTATGCCAGACTTTGTTGACTCCCCAAGGGAGGTTTTACCCACTCTGAGGATTGGATGTGGGGTGGGATGGGGGAGGTGGAGGAGGCAGGAGAAGGGGAGGGAAGGGAAACTGGTATTGAAATGTAAAATGAAAAAAAATGTTTTCAAATGAAAAAAATATCTAAATTTCACAACTGAGAAAAAAGATGTGTTTTTCTGGACATTACATGGCTGTTGTACTGTGAACTCACTACAGCTGTAACTGCTTGTGCATGACTTGCACTAGACCAATGGAACAAAGTCAGCCATTCTTCTATCAGGCATCACTAATTGGATTCAGAGGCTTTAAAAAAATGAAAACAAAAACCAAATGAATCAACAATGACAGCAACAAAATAAAAAACAGAGAGGACATAAAAAATGGGAGCCAATGATTGAGTAGAGGGGATTTGGAAGTGAAGATTATCGAGCTACAGTGTATAAAAATATGAAGATTTGAAACAAATAAATAAAAGTTATTCTAGATCTACGCTCCCAGACTCCTCCCCCTCAACTCTGTTCACTCCACACCTCTTCCCTGGGATACTAATCTCCTCCTAGACCCACTCCCACCCATGGAACCCACCTGATCATCACGAACATTTTAACTTATGCTGGTGGAGTGGAGACAGATATTCTACCTGCACTCTCTGGAGCACCTCCCAATCCTGATGGGTCTTCAGTTGCTTCCCAGGGATCATGAACTCCTCCTGGTTTATTCCCCTTCCTTTAGGACTCACTAGCCACAGACTCTTCTCCACCAGGAATCCTTTAGCCCAAGCATGCGGTACCGAGACACAGGTAAGCTACATGCATTTCTGTGTGCTCCCTGGGACAGCCACCCCAATAATGCTCATCAACCCATGACTGCTAACACCACATCCATCCTTCAGGCTCATCTTGGCCCACACATCTTGTGCTTAGATCCAGCCTGGTGAGCCTGCCTGACCCTTTGCTGATTGTGCCTTTCCCAATCCCCAGACCTGGTACTAGTCCAGGCTTATGAGGTCCACCTGCACACTTCCTAAACTCCAAGTTGAGGAAGGGTGGCAAATCCTGTAGGTAATACCAACCTTCTGTGTCCATATTAGAAACAGAAGCAATAAAAGAAGCCCATATGGTGAGTAGTCATTGCAATAGCAAGGTGAAAGGTCAAGACAGTATTTGTTTTCACTCAATTCAATGGTCCCACAGATGTGTTCTCCAGTGAGAATTACTTAGATGAATCCTAGGATCAAGAATTTAGTTGAACAATCATAAACTGCAAAGAATCAATGAGTTTAAAGAAGTCAGAAACAACTAGATCAATAAACTTAAAGAGAATGAACCCAAAGAGAATAAATACCTGAGTGTTGTGCAAGAAAACACAAAGTTAAATGAAACAAAGATAATTAGGGATTTGAAACTGAATTCAGGTAGAAATATTGAAGACAACACAAGGTGAAAAGTAAATGAAATTGAAAACCTTGATATCCCAATTAGAAAATTCACAGAAAAGTCTTACAAGTAGAATGGATCAAATAGAAGACAGAATACAAGAGGAATTAAATCACATAAGCAAAGGATATTTAAAAATTTCAACAAAGAAAGAAAAATAAGCAAAAAAACTGGATGACCTTGTAGGACGTTTGGCTTACTTCGAAAAGACCAAATCTTCTATTTATAGGCATAGATGAAGGAGAAGACTCCTAGGTTAATGCACAGACAAGATCTTAAAAAGATGATGGAAGAAAACTTCCCCAAAATTAGAAAAGAAAAGCCTGTACAGACACAAGAAGCACAGATATTACATATAGAAAGGATCTGGAAAAAAGTTTCCCATGACGTATTATTGTTAGAACACTAAATATTCAGAGCAAAGAGAGGGTATTGGAAGCTATAACAACAACAACAACAAAAAACTCTAGTCAAATATAAAGGCAAACATATCAGAATAACAGCTGATTGTTCTATGGGAACTCTAAAAGCCAGAATATCCTAGAGCAATGCACTCCATATTTTAAAAGTGGTGGATGTCAGCTTTGTCTTACTGTTCCCCATCAAACCATCTGTCATAGTTGAAGTAGAAAGAAAAACTTTCCACAGTACAAACAGGTTAAAATAATTCACGTTCGCCAATCCAGTCCTGCAGAGAATACTGGAATCAATACTTCTACTGAAGAGAATAATAATCATAATTAAGAGACAGTAGAAGGAAAATATTATTACTGAAACACACAATGTGAATAAGAGGACCAAAAACAGATTTATTAGATCAACATACATAGCTTTCAATAGTAACTTCAACAGACTTACTGACATTTATTCTCTCATAAAAGGCCAGCTTGATGGACTAAGAAAGGAAACCTGTCTTTCTGTTGTGTCTAATTACTTATCTTGGCTTTAAAGATAGGCAGCACCTTAAAAAGAAAGGATGGAAACAGTATGCCTAGCAAATGGACCAGGAATCAAGCAGGTGCTGCTCTCCTACCTGACAAAATAGACTTCAAACTAAAATGAATTAAGAGAGATAAATAAGGACACTTTATTATAATATAAGAAACAACTAGCCAAGAAGACATTACAATCCTAAAAATGTACGCAACGAAGTCTGGTGGTTCTAGTTTTGTAAAAAGTGTGGTGCTAGAAGGAAAGCACAGACTGACAATAACCTATCAACAACAGGTGATTGCATACTCCATTTTCTCTACCACACAGCTCATCTGGAAGAAAAGTGACAGAGAAACATCATAATCAAATGACACTGTACATAAAATGGACTAGACAAATATCTACAGATTATTCCACCAAAACAACAAAGAATATACTTTCTACTCAGCAGCCCAAGGAAGTTTCTCTAAAACAAACCCACATCCTGAGATTTTTTTTTTAAATTATAACACTCTTTGGCTAATGGCTCAGGCATATTCATAGTTAGCTCTTTACATCTTAAATTTATCAGTTTCTATTCATCTATGTATAGCCATGAGGGTGTGGCTTAATGATAATGTTCTGGCATCTTTCTCCTTCAGCAGCTAGATGGCATCTCTTTGTCTCTGCCTACTCTTTCCATATATCTCTGTTCAGATTTCATGCCTGGCTGTACTTTGTTAAACCATTGGCCAAAACATCATTATTTATCAACCAATAAAAGCAGCACATATACAGAAGGCCATCCCACATCATCTCCTGTTTTCTGTCTATTTAAAAAGAAACATTTTGACTCTGATGTAGTGAAATTACATATACAAAATGGTTATTAAGCAAGAATTATTGTTATAATGTCTAGTCCATTTACATATCTATCATCTATCCTATTCTATCTTTGTGAGTCCTAAACTTTTATATCTAATTTATCTTTTATTATGACTAAGGAAAACTACAATTATAACTAGCTAGTCTTCAACTCCAAAGATCCCAGAAGGATATAATATTGTGTAAATAAATAGGGAACATGGTGGAAGGAGAAGAAGAAAAAGAGAAGGAGACGGAGGAGGAGGTGAACAAGAAGGAGGAGGAGGAGGAGGTGAAGAAGGAGAAGAAGAGGAGGAGGAGGAGAAAGAAGAAAAGGAAGGAAGGAAGAACAGAAGGATTTAAGAACCAGAAAACTAGGAAGTCTTCTGTAAGATTGTGTCTAAAGATTTGGCAGGGAAGTTGAACCCCACGAACTCAACACTATGGCTGCTTAAAGAAGATATGACCAATGACAACAGTTGACATGCCATTGTGGATGAGGTATCCCATGGGGCCCCGTCCGTGGATGAAAGCTGTGGTCACTTAATGACTGCTGAGAGGAGCATTAGTTTTCCCTAGGGATGACCTCTTAATGGTTATCCAGTATTAAGTTGTCTCGAGAAGCCCTATATCATATACATACAAGCAACACTACATGAACTCAGAAGTTGTGTTTAAATATTTATTTGAATATTTACACATACGTGTGTGTGTGTGTGTGTGTGTGTGACTGTAACAATTAAAGCAAAAGAGGCCATGAATTTGAGAGGGAGCAGGTGGGGCCATCAAAAAAAGTTCTGAAAATGGGAAAAAGCAGAACCTGGGTTTCCTAAGCCATCGCCCTGCCTGCCAGGGTCCTCTAATCCATGGGCTGTTCAGGCACAGCAACTCTTTAGGCCTCATGGCTTCACACTTGCTAATATCATTCCTAAGGTTGCTGCGTTGCATGGATGTTATTGCATTTATATGTGTCTGTAGATGCTTCAAGCTTTTATTTTTCTTCTTCCTTTTCCATTTTGAATGGGAAGTGATGGGACTGATTAAGCCTGGACCATATTGTAGCGCCCTAGATTCTACAAGTGTAAGGAATGCTTTCGTTAGAGTTTAGCTCAGGTTTCAAGGTGGCATCTCCTAGCACAGGGAAGCAATATTTCTCAAAGTTAGGCTCTTAGCATCCAGAGCTGTACTTTTCTGACATTGGTGTGACTGTCCCCATTGCCCTGATGTCAGAGTGAGGGAGAGAGGGGTGTTAAGTGTGAATCGTGACATTGAAGACTGAATACAGTTTTTCAACTGTGAGCCTTCACTTCTCTAAGCCTTGCTCTTCTTATGGCCAAGGTGGGACATTAGCAGCCTCCCTCTCAAGAGTGTCGTAAGATTTAAGTGCAAGTGAGATACACGTGAAGCCCTGGGTACTAGGACTGACATGAGGTGGGTGCCCAACAAACATCTGATGACCCCCTGGTCACCTGGGAAAGTCAGTGATGTGGAATCCTGTGGTAATGGATTCTCCTGTCTGTCAGTTCTCTGCCCAGAAAGCCAGTTGTGTTTTTGTGCCTGAGACCACAATGTTCTTAATTCCAAGAGCCTCATGGGAGCAGTGCTGGGCCCAACAGTGGGACTCTAGGAATAGGATCTCTAAGCTGCTCTTGAGGGTTCATCAGGTCCTGGGTGCTATGCTGGCACTTGGCCCAGGGGATTGAGTCTTTGCTCATGTCTTTGTGCCACCTTAAGAAGCTCATTTCATGTGAGCAGAGTATTTAGATGTTTCACCAGTGGCCACCTCATCCCAGGAGTTTCTAAATTACTGTGCCATGGGTTAGAAGGAGGTTCCCAGTTCTGAGACACACTCTCTGAATTTGAAGATTGGGTGACTCTTGACCCGGAAACTCATGGTCTGAGGTGTGCCTGGATAAGCTTAGTGAAAGTTTGATTGGGGCTCTCCTAGGGAGAAACAACAGTGAAGAATCAATTTCTTCCCCAGTTTCCACTGTGCTTCAGACACAAATTCTGAACTCTTAGAATGATCCTGTGAGATGGGGCAATGGCTAACATCATCAATACCATAGGATGTAGAATCACCCAGCTGACAAGTCCCGGGTAACACTTGTGAGCAATAGGTTAGGCTAACCGAGGTGCCACCTTTATTGTAGGTGGCAACAGTCCAAGGGCTGGAGTCCTGGACTGAATAAAAAGGAGAAACTGAGCTGAGCACCAACAATCATCTCTGCTTCCCGACTAAACACAATGTGAGCAGCTGTTTCTGTCTCTTGCAACTATGGCTTTCCTGCTAAAACGTACTGAATTCTCGATCTGTGAGCCAAATAAACCCTTTCTTTTTAAAATTGCTTTTATCAGACGTTTTGTTCCAACTAATACCTCTGAGGTACTAAACTTTAATAAGATCTCACTATGTAGCTCAAGTCATCTTGAGCTCAGGTTCCTCCTGTCTCAGTTTCCCCAGTTCTGGGATTACAAGAATATGTTTGTGCATAGTTAATAATATTACTTTTAAGTCATACGATTTTTGTTAGTTTTTTTTTCCTAAAACTTCTAGGTGGAAACAGCGTACATAAGGCAGAGAGACTCTGGTGAATGTCCTAAGACTGAGGTCCAGATTTCAAATAATAGCTGACAGTTACTAAGTGGCATCCTAAGGTGGGTGGACATCTTTACCCTCAGGCACAGTTTCATAGCCAACAAAACTTGAGCACAGAAGTTTGAGATGCAGTGGAATTGCTTTAAATGGAATAACTGGGCAGCTGGGAACAGCGAGGGAAAGGGCAAGAGAGAGAAAAATGCTGGTGGAAGAATAAGAGGGACCCTTGTGGAAACAGTGTAGCTTCTGCTACAATACCATCAATGGAGTCTTCCCAAAGTCCACATGCAGTGGGCTTGTGCGGAGCATGAAGATGTGAGATCTGGATTTGTTATAGAGGTGGCAATGGAGCCAACCATGAGCAGTGTGAAGGCTCAGATGGTGATGACAGATGGATAGAGTGACTTGTTCCATGTCATCCAGGAAGTGAAATATGGGCGACTACTGAGGGTAATGGAGTTTGACTCTGTGGTCAACATTTGCAAAGCTTAATGTGGGGTTGGGTAAGAATGGAATTTGAAAGGAAAAACAAGGGTTAGGTGTGGGTAGGACTTTCACAGAGCAGCAACACAATGAAGGAGGAAGTCATTTCTCAGGCTCCACATCTGTTTCTATGTACTGTAAGCTTGGACAAGTTAACCTCTCTCTCTCTAGGTCCTGTGCACTGGAGAGAGGTGGCTACTTTGATGCCTGAGAAGGGTAAGAAGTGAGGGTCTGGCCTGTGTAAGTGAGACTGAAATAAGGGGGTCAGTAGAAGAACCTGGCTGAAGCTGAGGCAGGAGCATACCCCTTTTCACAGGCTCCATCTCAAAGGAAGAGACCTGCTTGGAGCTTCAAGACCTTCGTGACCTGTGGGATTTCAGTGCCTACTCAGGTTCTGAGCTGAATTCTGGGTGTCAACTGGATAGGCTCACTGCTGATCCACAGGGTTCCAGTTTCCTCATCTGTCAATGCAACTTCAGCACTGACGATCCCAGAGGGGTCATTTCTAACCTATGACTCTTAGAATTCTACCATTGCTCCTCTGCCCTTCCATTTAAGTCCTTCACCCAACATTCCCATAGAGTTGGAATCTCATCTGTGAAGAGAAATGATTGACGTGGACTTGAAGTCCCATCCACAGCCGTCAGTTCAGCTTACGTTTGCGTTTGAATCCAGATTCATCAGGACTAACAAGTTTCCTTTTTGACAGTTCAGAGTGTCTCCAAGATTCATGGCTTAAGCTCTGTGCTTCCACGAAGTGAGGCAGGTTAGGGGACCCAAAGTTAGCAAAGCTTGTGGGGTAAACAACCGAGGAAGAATGTCCTGTGGGAAGGAGAAAAGTAGTTGTGTGTTTGTCAGAGCAGCAGAGGTACGGGCCAGAGGAGCAAGGCTTGGTCCTACCAAATTACCCTCCACCCTTCCCCATAGTCTCATGGGGGAGAACTACCCTCTCACAAGTGATACTGAGAAATGGCTCTGCAGTAGAATCATAAAGTTCACACACCTGCCCCGAGTCTCTTTTCCTCTCTGGGCCTCAGCTTCCTCATGTGGGGCTCTGAGATTTGTTCCACTGGGTTGCAAATTATAACAATAAGGTTGCAAATTGTAACAGTAAGCAGTAATTACATGGGCTTGTCCTTACAATTATTGAACATTTATTGAATATCAGACTGTTTAATATTCAATGTGGATTATTACTTTACTCCCACAGCCCAAGGAGACAGATGTTTGCTCTTCCACTTCCCAGGTGAAGACCTGGAGGCAGAGGGCTATAAAGTGACTTGCTCATTGAAGTAGAGCCAGGACTGGAGTCTGCATCTGCCCAGATCCAAGGTCTGGCTTTGTAACATCAGTGTCACCAAGCACCCCTTTTGGGAGTTGGCTTGAATAGTGTGTTCACCCGTCTCAGTGCCCCTCTGAATGCCGGCCTCTCCCCACTATAGCTCCTGAGTGCTCCTTCCCAGGGACTGCAAGCACCACCTTGGGGCATGAGAAAGCAAGTGTACAAGCGGGTATGGCTTTAGGTTTCATTTAACGCTTTTATAAGCCTTCTAATACCAGCCTATCCTGGACCTACTCTTGACAGGAGGTTAGCCTGCCCATGAAAACTCTGGCAGGGGTGCTCAGTGGTGATGAAGGGGTCATAGCAGTGGTGGCCTGGGGTCTTTGGTGTACTTACTTAGCATTAAGTCCTCTGATAGAGAAAAGGGCCCCTGAGGATGGATGCCCATCTGTTGGCCCTTATGCTGATGTCCCACTGTGATACGTGGGATACGTGCTGACTGTGGCACAAGTACTCCTGTTTGGGGAGATCTCTCACGTTCCATGAGGCGGTGCAGCTCCCACTGGTCCTGCTCCATGTCTCCCTTCTGTTGTTGCTCCAATGAGGAGACCTGTGGATTCTTGTCTCTGCCGGACATTTCGGCTCTGGAAAAGGGTATTTGATTAGAACTGATGTAGGAAAGCAGGAAATAGGAGAAAGAGCACAGAAACCTCTCCAGGGACAGATGGTCCTCTGATCAGAGCAACTGAAGGACTCCAGTCCCTCCTGGGGATGGAGCCTGTGGCCAGGTGCAGGGACTTGGGTTTTATGGGGGAAGAAAAGGAACCCTGGGAGGGAAGTTTATCAATGGATGTGTTCTCCTCAGTTTCCTGAATGATGCCAGCAAACGTTCTTACTGTGTTGGCTTTCTGGTCAGGTAGGCACGCAAGCTAGGGGTTTCACAGCTTCTCTAAGGCTTCTTCTTTAATGTTTAACCCTTTATTCCGGACCCTGAAGACAGATAAAAAGAAGTGCAGGAAGGTTTATCTCTCACTGACTGTTTTCTGTGGGAGGGGGATGATGGAGGTGGGGCTAGGATCTGTCCCTACAGTTTAAGGGGGCAGAAATTAGGGTGACTTCATGTAGCAGGAAAAGAGTTTTGACTTGATCTGTTGCAGTGGATCCTGTGATCACTGTCATTCACTCCTGGAGAAACCTGTGAACACAGTTAATAGTCAGGGGCTATAGTGAGCAAGATGAGACCAAAGACAGGGGACCCAGTAAGCCCCTAGACAGGGTAGCCATTGTCCTACTGTGGACCTAGTGATGACAGTGATTTGATTCAGAAGGAACTCGCATGAAACTTGTAAAGTGCAGGGAAAGACTGAAAGAATGAGGATAAGAAGGAATGGAGAGATCAAAGGGAGAAGCCAGAGTGGGACAGAACCAGAAGATGTCTGTCACTGAATATTTGTTTGTTTTTAAATTAAGTCTTGGCCCCTCTCTACCAGTTGGGTTTGTTGGTGCAGAATCCGCACTGTTCCTGGAGGAGGGCATAGTTCCCACCACCAGCAGCAGACAGGAGATCTAGGTCTCTAACTTTGAAGAACCACAGCAGCAAAGACTTGGCCCAGGTCTAGCCATGGAAAGTGATGGAGATAGGGAATGTGAAGATGGCATCTGGAGACTGGAGGGTGGGGAAATGGAGGGATGGGAAAGCAAGAGGATGGAAGGATGCAGGACATGGAGCACAACAGCTGGGAGGATTAGAGGATGCTAATCAAGGGAGAAGGGTTGGGGGTGGAGGAAAGGAGTGTTGGGATTACAGGGACAGGAGCTGAGTGGTTAAGGAGACAGGAAGGGAGGATGCAAAGATGGAACATGCAGGACACTCACTGCTCTGTGTTCCTCATCCTCTTCCTTTTCTAGTGTTCCTCTCTAAGGAAATTAATCCTTCAGTCATGACTGTGACAGAGGGTGAGGAGGGGAGATTCAGCACAAAGGGGGACTCAAGAGTTCAATCAAGCTCAGGCTAGGCCCTATGTAGGAATTTAGAAGTCTCCTGTCCCTGGGCACCACAAGGAGGAACAATGCAAAGCCAACAAAGCTGGAAGAATAAATTACCCAGAGAAAATCCAAGAGCCATATGGAGAGTGTGGTGACTTAGAGTCACCCAAAGTCTTTCCAAGAGATCCCGACAAAAGGAAAAATGTAACTTTATTTCTGTGTCCTTGTCCAGGAGTGGACTTGGTGAGATCTGTCTGACACTGGAGCCAGTGCCTTGGAGGAATTGAAGTTGTAGCTTCTGGGGACCTGACTGTTCCCCCTGGGCTGTGGTTATCAATGTGTTTGAGGGGTTCTGTGTTCTTTGCACATTTTGTGACTAAGTTCTCTGCTGACCTTGGCTTTCTGCCCCCACCCCCAACTCCCCGATGTACTTCTTAATACACTTGCTTAGCTTAATAAATCTGATTATGCAAGACCTGCTGGTTCCAGCTGCTGCTTTTGTCTTCTCTATTTCTTCTCCCCAGTCTTTCCGTTTAAAAGATGACCCTTAATCCTGCAGGTTCATGTCAGACCAGAGAGAGGAGGGTGCAGGATAGGCTGACAGGAGCAGACACATGAAGCATACTGGTGAATTAAGCAACATTACCCCAGAGCTGGCTTGCAGACTCTCCAAGCAGGGCTGGACTCTGGGTCCTGGCTCTCAGGTCCCCCATGTCTGCCACAGTATACCTTAGTGCAGTCAGGCCAGAACTTATCAAACACAAATGGTTTGGTAGACTCTGTTCTTACTACTCACCCAGCTCTTCTAAGGGGCTGTGTGTGTCCCTCGATGAGGTTGCTCAGCTAGGAAACCTGTTATTTGAAAGTGAAAGACTCTGGCTCCTCCAGGAAGTAAGGCGTTAGAGAGTCTGCACAGCTGGTTGTCTTCTGAACCCTGGGAGTGAAGGTGGAACATTATCTAGCTCATTTCCTGATGTGAAGTCTCTTCAGGTGCCTGGGCTGAGGCGTCAGGTTTAAAGCTTCATTGAGGCCTGCAGAGGCCCCGCCTCCTAAGTGCAGAACTCATGTCTCAGCCTTACTTCATTTATCTTCTAATGCAGTGTATTCCAGTTTCGCCAGCAAGTCCCAGTTCAGCAAAAGGTCCTTGATTGTGGTGATATTCTGTTTGTGATCTAACAAATAAAGCTTGCCCGAAGATCAGAGTATGGAGCTAGCCAGCAGTTAGCCATAGAGGCCAGGTATTGGTGGCACAAACTTTTAATTCCAGTACTCAGGAGACAGAGGAAGATGGATCTTTGTGAGTTCAAGGCTACCCTGGTCTATGTGAAAATTGATTCAGTCTAGAAGAGAAACTGAGACAGCCAGTGACGGCTCCCAGCTTTTATTCCAGTACTTGGGAGTCACACACCTTTAATCCCTGCACTAGGGACGTGGAAACAGGAAGGGATATGACTGGACAGAGACAGAAATATAAGGCAGGAGGAGACAGGAGCCGGGATTTAGTCTGAGGATATGCTGTGTAGTACTCCATTGTGTAAATGCACCACATTTCCATTCTTTGGTCAAGGGGCATTTAGGTTGTTTCCAGGTTCTGGCTATGACAAACAATGCTGCTATGAACATAGTTGAGCACATGTCCTTGTGGTATGGCTGAACATCCTTTGAGTATATACCCAAAAGTGGTATTACTGGGTTTTGAGAAAGGTTGTTTCCTAATTTTCTGAGGAATCACCATACTGATATTCAAAGTGACTGTACCAGCTTGCACTCCCACCAGCAGTACAGGAGTGTCTCCTGTACACCACATCCTCTCCAGCATAAGTTATCTTCAGTGTTTTTGATCTTGGCCATTCTTACAGGTGTTAGATGGAATCTCAGAGTTCTTTTGATTTGCATTTCTCTGATGGCTAAGAATCTCATAAGTGGTTTTAAACATAAAGCAAAGATAACCAGCCTGCAAATCACAATCCCAGAAAACCTAGACAACAATGAGAACCCTAAAAGAAACATACATGGATCTAATCTACATGGGAAGTAGAAAAAGACAAGATCTCCTGAGTAAATTGGGAGCATAGGGACCATGGGAGAGGGCAGAAGGGGAGGGGAGAGGAAGGGAGGAAAGCAGAGAAAAATGTAGAGCTCAATAAAAACAATAAAAAAATTTTAAACACAGAATAACAAGGTTTATCTCAGCTTCTTGGTAGTCACATTTTTTTTTCAGATGGGCTCAGTTTGCTGGTGGCAAGTATGGATCTTGGTTTATTGATGCAAATTTAAGGTCAATTTTGTTATACATATATTTGTGCTCTTGATTAAGGTATTTTGTTTGTGCAGCTCATTTAAAAGTGTAATGTATAATTAAGAAATACAGGTTAATAGATAGTCATCTATAAAAGTCAAGCTTGTAGTCATGTTAGTTATGTTTTCTAGATGTACACACACACACACACACACACACACACACACACACACACACACACACATTTCAGATGGATAGGTATTCTTCAAACTTTTCAAAGACTCATGGAATATGGCATTTCAAATGTCTTAAAAACTTAGGACTCTTTATGACAATGAGACATGTCTGCTTCTGGTAGCACTAATCTACTTTAAGAGGATAATGGGTATTGAAGAAGCTCTTTATGGAACTGGTTAGCCATTTGGGCAAGAAATTGCTCTTTCCTGGACTTCTTGATGGTATGCTGTATGAACTGGACATGCAGGACTCACAGAAAATTGACTGATGAACTTGATTAAAAGTAAGACAATTCTTCAGTGTTTCTGCTTCATGAAAGAGTCTGCCAGACATTCTACAGGACACAGAAGAAAATGACTTACAAACTGCCAATGTAGGTGGAACTGTCTTTGAAATTTCCTGCTTCATGACAAAGTCTGCCAGATGCTATGGGACTGTAGGCTAAAGATGGATGTCCCAATGTTACAAAAGAACTTTGGATGACTATCCAGGCAACAAGATGTCTCTATCAGTTCTAGAGTTTTGAAAGTTGCTTACAATGCACTTCCTGTTAACTTAGGAATATTATATCCTTCTGTGGTCTTTGATGAAATCAAAGAATAGATAGTTATAATCATAGCTTTCCTTAGTTATGATAAAAGATAAAATAGATAAAAATATTGTATTTGTAATTCTTGCTAGATAACTTTGTTATATGTAATTTTACTGTGTTAAAGTTAAAACTTTCAATTTTATTTGGACAGAAAAGGGGAAATGGTGTGGGAAGTCCTTCTGTATATATATTGCTTTTTATTGTTTAATGAATAAGGCTGTTTTAATCCACAGCAGGGCAGAGTAGAGAAAGGAGGGAATTCCAAGCAGATAAAGGAGAGAAGAAGGCAGAGACAGAAGGACACCATGTAGCTGCCAAAGGAGAGTGATACTTGCCCTCGGAAAAATTACCAGTAAAATACAAGCCATGTGATAAAATACAAAATAATAGAAAAACATTAATTTAAGATGAAAGTGTTAGTTAATAAGAAGCCTGAGCTAATATGCTGAGTAGAGTTTTAATTAATGCAGTTTCTGTGTGATTATGTGGGGCTGGCTAGTCAGGAAATGAACAAGAAGACTCTGCCTACAAATATGCCAGCTTCTCAGAAAAATGGGACTCAATCTACCTCAAGACCCAGCTGTACTAATCTTGGGCATATACCTAAAGGATGCTCAATCATTCCACAAGGACACTTATTCAACTGTGTTCATAGCAGCTTTATTCGGAACAGCCATAACCTGGAAGGAACCAGATGTACCTCAATTGAAGAATAGATAAGGAAAATCTGGTACATTTAAACAATGGAATACTACTCAGTAATAAAAAAAAACAATGACCCCATGAAATTTGCAGGAAAATCATGGAATTAGAGAAAATCATCCTGAGTAAGGAAACCAGAAATATATAAACAAACATGGTATGTTCCCACTCACAAGTGGATATTAGGAGTAAAGTACAGGATTACCAACCTACAATTCACAGCCCCAGAAAGGCTAGATAACAAAAAGGGCCCAAAGAGGGATACATGGTTTTCCTTGGGAAGGAGAAATAGAAGTGATCTCCTGGGTAAACGGGTGGTGGGGTAATGGGAACTTGAGGGGCAGGTTGGGCATGTTATCAGCGGAAGGTGATTTGGGGACTGGACAGAGGGGAAGCCTTTGGGGGTTAGGGAGAAACATGGTGCTGGGGAAACATCCCAAGGATGACCCCAGCTAAGACTCCCAGCAATAGTGGAGAAGGTGCCTGAACTAACCATCTACTCTAATCAGATTGGTAACTACCCTGATTGTCTTCAGAAAGCCTTTATCCAGTAACTGATGGAGAGATCCATAGCCAAGCACTGGACCAAGCTCTGGGAGTCCTCTTGAAGAAAGGGAGGAGGGATTGTTCAAGTCAGGAGAGTCAAATTCATAATTGGGGAATCCACAAAGAAGCTGATCTGAGCACACAGCAGCTGATGGACTCTGGATCAACAGTTAGGGAGCCTGCATGGGACCAACCTAGGCCCTCTGCATGTGTGACAGTTGTGTAGATTGGTATGTTTGCAAGGCTCCTAGCAGCGAGATCAGTACCTGTCCCTGTAGCTTAGCTGGCTTTTGTAAACCTATTCCCCATGCTGGATTACTTTGCCCAGCCTTGAAACAGGGGGGCAGGGGGAGCTTGGTCCTACCTCAATTTGATGTACAATGCTTTGTTCAAGACCATGGGAGACCTGTCCCTTTCTGAATGGAGTAGATGGGAAGGAGGTAGATGGGAGTCCAGGAAAGAGAGGAGTGGGAGAAAACTGTGGTTGGTATGCAAAATAAATGAAAAAAATGTTAATTAAATAAAGTTTTAAAACAAGAAAAAAAAGAAATAAACTGGGATCTCCATCAATTATCCAGTCTTAGATATTCGCTGAGAACATGCAGAATGAAGTGAAATCTTTCCTCCTGACAGGTGGCACATTGACAGTACCTCCCAACAGTCTCCTTTCGGTTTCCACTCTCCACCTGTGTCCTCTATCCTGGTCACATGGCTGGGCATCTGTAGCCTGCACCACTGCAATGCCTTCCCAGAGGTTCCTCCATTTGTGTGCTTTCATTGCAGCCAATTGCTTACATAGTAGCTGCTCTTAAAATCTGAGTCCAGCCAGGCTGTGGTGGCACACACTTTTAATCTCTGCACTCAGGAGGCAGAGACAGCTGGGTCTCTGTGAGTTCAAGGCCAGCCTGGACTACAGAGTGAGTTCCAGGACAACCCTGTCTCAAAAAAGCATAAATCAAAACAAAACAAAACAAAAAAGCAAAACAATAAAACCTCCTGAGTCCAACTTATACTTTCTCTGCTCAAGGCCTTTAATGTCTTTCCATTTATTTACAGCTAGAGATAAACATGGTCTAAAGGGCTTTGCTGTGGCCCCTGGCATCTTCTAACCTTCCTGCATCTCTCTCTCTGCTCACTGGAGGCCAGTGGCTCTCAAACCCAGTGTACTCAAATATCACGCAGATTCCATTAAACAGAGCTAGCGGCACTTGAGAGATTCTTTTTTCTGATTCGACAAAGGAATGACACCAATAAGCTACATTTCCAGGGAGCTTCTTAGTAATTCTGATGTTGTGGATTCATTCCCAAGGAGCTTCTTGGTAACTCTAACGTTGTGGATTCATGAGAAGCATTGCTGCACACACACTGGGCTTCCTGATGGCCAGAGGAGCTGAACTCCCTCTTAGGGAGTCTCTACCTCTGCCTGGAACGAACATATCTATGTTCAGACAGGCTGGTCTTGGGAGTACAGAAATATATTGTAACTCTGCTTGTAAGTACTTATCTAGTCCCAAGACTTGGGAAGAATTAGGGGATGTGGCCTAGTGGGAGGACTGTGTGCTACTGGGTGTAGGCTTTGGGGTTTAAAAAATCCATGCCATTTCCTGGTTCTCTCTCTCTCTCTCTCTCTCTCTCTCTCTCTCTCTCTCTCTCTCTCTCTCTCTCTCTCTCTCTCATATTTCTGGAACAGATGTAAACTCTCAGATACTGCTCTAGTCCATGCCTGCCTGCTACCATGCTTCCCGTCATGGTGGTCATGGACTCTCACCCATTGTAACTGTGGGTACCAAATTAAATTATTTTTAACAAGTTCCCTTGGTCATGGTGTCATTTAAATATAAACATAAAAAATAGTAAAACTTTTGTTTATTTCTCAATCTTCAAGGATTTGCAATTCTTGTCATCTTGATGTTTATTACTTGATTGGTGCATGGATTTCATTAGGGACATTTGAATTGTGTCAGTAAATAAAACTCAGACGTCCGAGCCTGAGAGAATCATCATTATAAATTGTAGAGTGAAATATAACAGGGAGTCATACTCAGAAGCACCCAATTAAATCAGTCATGTAGGGAGTCTCTCCTTTCTCAGAGTTTCTACGGGTATACTACTACTATATACTTTCTCTAAGGGGCGAACCCTGATCAAATGCATGAGTGCCATCTAGTGGTAGCAAAGCAGGATGGAAAAAAAGCAGGAAATTAAGGTGATAAAGGTGAATTGGGCTTCTTACTTTTGAGTCTGGTAAAGTCCATTTCACCAGCTAAAAGTAAAAAAAAAAAATGATAGTAACAAAATTCACTGTGAAGGTTGCTTCTATCAAGCCAACATTCCTTTTGTCTACAGATAATTTGAATAAGAGTGTCAAAATAACACCAAATCATGCTTAAAGCCTAAGCATGAAAGACCTTTGAGTAGGGCCTTCGTATTTTCCTTTTCTAAACTTTCATCTGGGAATATCCCAGATAAAATCATGAACTTTGCAGAAAAAAAAGTCAACTGCCTTGTGCAACCCTTGTGACCTGTGGTTTTACCTTGTCAGCTGTAGTCCTGTTCAATGCACCCCCCAAACCAACCTATGATCTCATTTTACTGGGGGCAGGGTAAGAGGGAGAAAGAGAGAGAGAGAGAGAGAGAGAGAGAGAGAGAGAGAGAGAGAGAGAGAGAGAGAGAGAGAGAGGCTGACTTTAAGTCATGAAAATTGTATATTGACCTTTGTTCATCCATGCAGGCGTTGTCACTATTGCTGAAATGAAACACCATGACGAAAAACAACCTGGAGAGGAAAGCATTTATTTACTTTGCACTTCCATGTCATAGTCCATCACTTAAGGACAGGAATTCAAACATGGGAGAAACCTGAAGGCAGGATCTGATGCAGACACCATGGAAAAGTGTTGCTTACTGGTTTGCCTTACAGAAACCACTAGAAGGAAAACCTCAACCCAAGGAAGCCAACAACACCCACAATAGCATAGACATCTAATAACCCTCCACCAACATAACTCAAAGAGGGGAAACACACAAACACTACCACCAAAAAAAGCTGCAATATGGAGACTATTCAGCAGCCCCACAGAGCAAATGGAAGTCCTTATATTTGTAGTCTTTAGGGGAGACAAATATCTGAGGTTAGAAAGAAGGATCTCTGAATTTAGCAGTTTAGTGGAGGATATTATTATATGAAGCTTTAATTCGGGATGCTAGTCCTATTGTTTCATCATCACTCACCCGGAGATGATGCATGCCAGAAACCTAGCAGCATAGAGAAACAGGGCGTAGTTGGTCCCCTCTGGCTTTCTGAGGAGTCTTCACATTGATGTCCCCTAGTGGCTGCATTCACACCAGAAGTGAATAAGAGTACCGTTCCCACCACATCCATGGCAGCATCTGTTGCCATTTGTTTCTTTGATCTTGCCCATTTGACTGGGGTAAGATGAAATCTCAAAGTTGTTTTGGTCAGTCAGAGGACTGGTGTCCAAAATATATTTAAAAAAATGTAAAAACCTAGACAGCAAATTATCAAATAATCCAACCAAAACATGGGTCTAAACAGAGAATTCTCAACAGGATTGCAAATGGCCAAAAGACACTTAAGGAATTGCCCAACATCCTTAGCCATCAGGGAAATGCAAAATAAAACCACTCTGAGACACTATCTTACACTTTTCAGAATGGCTAAGATCAAAAACAGCAATGATAGTTTATGCTAGAGAGGATATAGATTAAGGGAAACACTACTCCATTGCTGGTGGGAGCAAACTTGTACAGCCACTTTGGAAATCAGTGTGGCAGTTTTTCTGAAAATTGGGACTCAATTTACCTTAAGACACATCAATGGCACTACTCATATCACAAAAACTTTGCTCAACTGTATTCATAGCAGCATTATTTGTAATAATCCAAACCTAGAAACAACATAAGTGCCCCTCAACCAAAAATAGATAAAGAAAATGTGGTACATTTACACAATGGAGTACTACTCAGCAATAAAAAAACAATGACATCTTGAGATTTGCAGGCAAATGTATAGAACAAGGGAAAAAAAACATCCTGAGTGAGATAACCCAGACCCAGATAGATAAACATGGTATGTAATTACTCATAAGTGGACATTAAACATAAAGCAAAGAATAACCAACCTATAGTCCATGATCCCAGAGAAGCTAGGTAACAAGGAGAACCCTAAGAGAGACATACACGGAGCCCCCTGGAGTGGGGAAAAAGTCAAGATCTACTAAAAAAACAAAAGGACTATGGGGGAGGGGGAGAGAAGGGAGAGCAGAAGGGAGAGGGGAGGGGAAAAGGAGAAGAGGGAGAACAAACTAGATGGTAGCATGTAGAAAAATACAAATAGATCTATATATCACCCTACACAAAACTCAAGTTCAAGTGAATCAAAGACTTCAACATAAAACCACGCACAGTGAGCCTTGTAGAAGAGAAAGTGGCAAATGGCCTTGAACACATTGCAACAGGAGACAACTTTCTGAACAGAACACCTATAACCCAGACACTAAAATCAACAGTTGATAAATGAGACCTCATGAAACTGAAAAGCTTCTGTAAAGAAAGGACACTGTCAATAGGACAAAGAGGCAGTCTGTAGAATGGAAAAAGATTTTTTTTTATCAATTCCACATCTGAAAGAAGTCTAATATCCAAAATATATAAAAAGCTCAAGAAACTGGATATTATAAAACAAATAATTAAATTAAAATAGGGTACAAATCTAAACAGATAGAAGAATCAAATAATTGAGAAACACTTAAAGAAGTGTCCAATATCCTTAGCCATTAGGGGAAATGTGAATCAAAACTACCTTGAGATTCCATCTTACACCTGTCCAAATAGCTAAGATCAATAACACAAGTGACAGCCTATGGAGACGGTGCGGAGTAATAGGAACACTCCTCCATTGCTGTTGGGAGTGCAAACTTGTAAACCCACTATGGAATTCAATATGGCAGTTACTTAGAAAATTAGGAATTGATTTAACTCAAGACTCAGTTATACCACTCTTTGGCATATACCCCAAGGATGCTCCATCAAGGATATTTGCTCAACCATGTTCATTGCAGTTTTATTCATAATGGCTAGAAACTGGAAACAACCTAGCTGTCTCTCAATTGAAGAGTGGATAAAGAAATTGTGGCACATTTACACAATGAAGTATTACTCATGAGTTAAAATAAAACAGTATGAAATTTGCAGGTTAATGGATACAGGTAGAAAAATTTATCCTTGGTGAGGTAACCCAGACCCAGAAAGACAAATATTATATGTATTCACTTATATATGGATATTAGCTGTTAAGTAAATGACAATCTAGTTACAATCCACCCACCAATAGTTAGGTAAAGAGGAGGGCAATGAGGGGTGGAGAGCTTAGTTCTCTCTTGGAAGGGGAAATAGAATAGATTCTGAGGGGAAACTGGTTAAGATATAATGTATAAGAGAAATTTTAATTTTAATAAATAAAATAAAATCTAAAAAGTTCAGTGTGTGTGTGTGTATGAATGTATGATATGAAGAACTGATATATAATCAACAGATCTTAAATCTTTCTTTCATGGATTCCGTCCATCTTCCTGATAGTGGTCAACGGCAGTTTTAGGTTTATATAAATACATTCTTTATAACTGACTCTTCACAGAGAATTGGAGTATAAATAGCAGTAGGCATTTAACAATTAAGTCAAAGGGAAATGAGTTCAACAGTACAATTATGATTTTTTTTTAAATCTAATGTCAGTGAGGGTTTGAAACCTTAATACTGAGAGATCTGCGATATTTGCAGCATGTTTTCAATTGCTTCTGCAGAAGATTTGGTTTCCTTTTAGCTTGAAAACAGATAAACTCCGTTTATTTGACTAGTCCCCCAATAGCCGTACTTCACGTGGTCCTTTTTTGGAAACAGTACGGCCTGAAGACACGGGAAACACAAACGGAGCTCTCATGGTTCTGTTGTTTGGTTTCTTCAATGCTTGAGGGTTTCAAGAGCACCCTGGCTGTATTTGACTTTTCACGCTCCTGACAGTATAAGTGGTTGTGTGGAGTAGTCATCATTAGCTACTCTAAACAAAAGCCTCTCTTGCACAGTCGCGTTCACCGAGGTAAACTTCTGCAAGTTCTTTCTTTACAAATTGTTTCAGATACTCCCTAGCCCTCGAATGGCCTCCACATTTTCCCCTCAGGTTTTCCAAATGGCAATCTCATGCTTCCTGGTAGCATTGCTAATCCGATCTTCTCGCTAAATGTGAGCACACAGGTGTACGGCATCATCATGTCTTTCCATAGCTTTTGATATCATGCCTGGTAATCATCTGTGACTGCCAGGAAACTCTCCTCTTAAGCCACAAAGACAAAACAAAGCTAACCCATCCCAACCCCAGTCCAGGGCTGCCACCACTACCTGCTCATGTATGATCTACATATTACACCAAGCTTAGAAATGCTAAATTATTTTCCAACTACAAAATTTGATCATTATTTCATGAGTTTTCTTCCCTCTGTGTTCTCATCTTATCACACATTTCTTTCCAAATCATACTGTAGTGCTCTGTGGCCTTCACCATCTTCCTCGAACCTAGATTTTTAACCTCTTTTTGGACTTAATTGTTGGCAAAGACTTTTTTTTTAACCATTCTATAGGTTGCCACTTTATTAAGGTAACTGTTTTTGGCTATGCAAATTTTGTTCCATTGTGCATAATTTCATTTGCCAATCAATGTGAGTTATTAGGAAAGTCCTAGCCATGCCTATGTCTTGATGTATTTTGTCTGTTTTCCTCTAAAAGCTTTGTAATTTCAAGACTTTAGAGTAGATAAAAGTATAAAGTGAATGATAGGAATGATTGTTTTATAAGTGGATGTTAGTTTACCCAGCCTCATTTGTTGAAAGGCCTCTTTTTTTTTCAATGTATGTTTCTGATACCTGTGTTAAATTTTAGGTCGAGAGTGGAGTGTCTAAATCTCCTACTATTAGTCTGTGGGGTTTGATGACCAGTCCAAGGGAGGAAGAAGCAATAATATGAGCAAAGGGGTTATTACTATGATTGTGACACCCACAGAAATAGCTGACCTGAGCTAGTGAGAGCTCACTGACTCTGGACTGTGAGTGGGCTAATCTGCATAGGGCCAAATTAGGCCCACTGAAATGTGGGGGACAGTTGTGAGGCTTGGACAGTCTGTGGGGCTACTGGAAATGGTACCAGGATTTATCCCTAGTACCTGAACTAGCCATCTATGAGTATATTCTCTTTGGAGAGATACCTTGTTCAGCCTAGATATAGGGAAAAGGGCCTTGGTATTGCCTCAAAGTAAAGTGTCAGATTTTGTTGACTCCCCATGGTAAACCTTATCTTTCTGAGGAGTGGATGGGGAGGTGGGGTAGGAGGAAGATAGAGGAAATGGGAGGTGGGGAGTGAGTGGGTGTTAGTGTACATTTTTACCTCTGATTAAGATACTTATATATTGTTTATGTATTGATATATATTTACCATATTGCATTGTATATTTGTACATTGTTTTTATTTGGAGGTCATATTGTCCTCATTTATTGCACAGTTGTTTATTGTCTTAGTCTTTAAGTTAGATAGGTATTGAGAATTATATAGATCAATAGTCATCTATGTTTTTCATATCAGGTTCTTTAGATACATAGAAATTATATTCAGTATAGATAGATAATTTTCAACCTCTTAAAAGAGCTGTAGAAAATGGCCTTTAATCTAACTCAGTTTCGTGGTAGTGAGACACAATTGCTCTTGGCAACACTGATATATTCCCTAAAGAATGTTGAGCACCAAAGACACTCTACCTGGAGCCTTTCTTCTTGGCAGAACTGGCCTTTGGGCAAAGAAATGCCCATACCTCAACCACTGACAGAGATACAGAGTATCTGTAAATGGATAAAACAGGACTGTCATATCCTGTCAAGACAGGGTAAGATAGTTTTGAAAAGTTTCTTGCCTTTGAAAATGGTATGTCAGCCAGGCGGTGGTGGCGCATGCCTTTAATCCCAGCAATCAGGAGGCAGAGGCAGGCAGATCTCTGTAAGTTCGAGGCCAGCCTGGTCTACAAGAGCTAGTTCCAGGACAGGCACCAAAGCTACAGAGAAAGCCTGTCTCAAAAATCTAAAAAAAATAAAAAAAAATAAAAATAAAATAAAATGAAGATGATATGTCAGTTATGTTAGGCCTTAGCCAAAGTTGGTTGCTTCAACGCTACAAACACGACCTTGGGTGACTGCCCAGGTAGCTAGTTGTCTCTGTGATTTGTTGCATGTTTTGGAAGTTGTTTAATTGCACTTCTTAATTACTCAGTTAACATTATTTCTCTTCTCAGATCTTCGATGGGGTTGAAGACTATATAAATGTAGTTACTTTCCTCTCATGACTTGGCCAAGTTATTTATTATATAAGACTTAAGCTAGTTAGAATAGGATATTTGTACTTATTGTATATAATTTTATAGTAGGTTTAAAACTCTCTTACTTAAACAAAAGGGGAAGGTGTTGCAGGAGCTCCTTCCGCTCCTTCAGCCAATAGCTGCTGAGATACCAGCCCATTGGGGCATGGTCTCTCTTTAAAAAAGCTGCCACTGCCCTCCTCGCTCTTTCTTTGGCTTCTGGCTCTGCTTCTGGTGACTAAACTAGGCTCCCTTCCTGATTGTGCAGAGGGCTGTTGTCTGGGACGGTGATCTGTAAGTTTTTCCCCCTTAAATAAATAACCATTCTATTAATTATGATTAATTCCAAACTGGTGTGGGGTTGTTTATGACTTACGCCTTCAAGTGGGAACAGGAATAGCTATGTAAAATGAGAAAAGATTGCAGTAAAAAACAATAAAAAAGAAAAATATTCTAGGTGGATTTGGCTGTGTCTTGATCTTCCATGTCCTGATCTTCCTTTCTGTCGCTTCGTTCTGTGGATTTGTACCAACAGTGTGCTGTTTTTGTTCCTACGGTCTTGTAGTATAGTTTGATCTTATCGATGATGATGCCTCCAGCACTGTTCTCTCTGTTTAGGATTGTTCTGACTATATCAAGATGTTCATATTTTCATATGAACTTTAAGGTAACTCTATTTCTGTGAAGAATTTCACTGGCATTTTAATGGGGATTGTTTGAATCTGTAGATTAGATTTGGTAATATGGTCATTCCCCCCCCCCAGAAGATTAATTCCTTCAAATCATGACCTTGGGAAGTAGTTCCATCTTCTAGTATTTTCTTCGATTTCTTTCTTCAGCACTTTAAATTTTCACTGAAGAGGTCTTTCACTTCTTTGTTTAGGTTTACTCCTATATATTTTTTTCAAGCTGTGAATGCTTTTTTTCATTATTTTTTTTCTTGGCCAATTTGTTATCGGTATATGTAATTAAAAAAAACCTATCTGCTGGCTTCTGTATATTGACTTTGTATCTTTTTACTTTGTTGGAAGTGTTTATCAGACTTAAAAGTTTTCTGGTGGGGGATTTAGAGACTTTCAAGTAAGAGATTGTATCATCTACAAGTAGAAATAATTTGACCTGTTTCTTTGCTTGTATCCCCTTTATTTCTCTTTATTGCCTTCCTCTTGTAGCTCAGACTGAATATTATATTGAATGAGAGCAGAGAGTATGAGCACACTTGTCACCTTCTTGATCTTCGTGGAAAGTTACCACCTAGACCAGTGATTGTCAACATGTGGGCTGGCTACAAGCCCTTTGGGGTCACATATCAAATGTCTTGTATACTACATATTTACATTATGATTCATAACAATAGCAAAATTACAATTCCATATAATAGTAGTAAAATTACAGCTATGAAGTAGCAAAAAGAAATAATGTTATTGTTGAGGTCACCACAACGTGAAGAGCTGTTTTAAAGGATCACAGCATTCTGAGGGTTGAGAACCACTGCTCTAGAGGATCACTTCCTTGGGTTAAGGGATGCTCCTTTTGTTCCTGGTTTTTCAGACCTTTCCTCATGAAGATATACTAAGCTCTGTCAAATGCCTTTTATTTGTTTATTGAGATTATCATATGTTTTCTGACTTCAATTCTCTGGGCTGTATTAGATTTATTAATTTTCAAATGTCAAACTATCCTTGCACTCTGAGAATGAAACTAAGTTGGTTGTGGTAGCTGATAACCTTAATGCATTTTCAAACTTTGTATGTAAGTATTTTATTGATATCTGTGCCTTGTGTTTCTTTTGGAAACTTATCTATAGTTTCTTTTTTGACCTTCCTTTTTGGGTTCTTATTAGGTTTTGACATTAGGGTAAAGCTGGCTTTGTGGAATGAATTTGGTAATATTCCTTTCTGTTTTACAGAACAGATCAAGAAGTAAAATAAGAGCTGGTGATACCTCTAGAAGTTCTTTTACTGTTCAGGGCTATTTTTGCTATCTTTAGTGCTTTGTGTTTCAGGATGAAAATTAATATTATTTTTGCCAATTTCTGTAAAGAATTGCACTGGAATTTTGATGGTACTGTGTTGCATCTGTAAATTGCTTTCAGTACGATGGACATTACCACAATATTAATCTTATTATTTCATGAGCATGGGAGGTCTTTCCATCTCCTTGTATCTTCTATAATTTATCTCTTTGGTGTCTTTAAGATTTCATTGTATAAGTCTTTCATTCCCTTGTTAGAATTATTATTTATTTCAAGGTATTTTCACTTTTAAGGCTCCTGTGGATGAGATTATTTTCCTGGTTTCTTCCTCAGTGAATTCACTGTTGGTGTATAGGCAGGCTATTGGTTTTGTTTGTTAATTTTCTATTCTGCCACTTTGCAGGATATGTTTGTCAGCTGTAAGAGTTTTCTGGTGGAGTCTTTAGGGCCTTTTGTGTACAGGATCGCATCATCTGCAAATGAGGACATTTTGACTGCTTTATTATTTGTAACCCCTTTATGTCCTTGCCTTATTGCCCCAGCTAAGACTTCAAGCACTGTATCCACCAGGAATGGAGAAAACAGACATCCTTGTTTTATTCTTGAATTTAGAGGAAGTGCTGTGAGTTCTTCTCCATTTAGCATGGTCTCCACCATGAGTCTTTTTGTTTTGTGTTGAAATATATCTTTAGTATCACTAGATTCTCTAGGACTTTCATCATCAAGGGATGTTAGAATTTTTAGAGACCTTTTCTGCCTATAATAAGATGACCACATGATTTCTATCTTTCAGTGTATTTATGTGGTGAATTGTTGCTGGGCCCTAAAGTCTTCTTCAGGGGAGGGGATAAGAAGGTGTGATGTCAACAAACACAGGATCCAGGAGTCAGGCAAAAGGCTTACAGAAGACTTGTTTATTTAACAACTGAGAAAACCTTATAAACCCTCCCAGCACCCAGGCATTCTGACCTGTTGATAGTTGACATCACATGATTGTCCCTCATTGACTAGGCATTGTCAGGACCTCTGAGAACACCAGGCAGACTCCATGTTGGCTCCTTTAGGCCTTAACTTCTACATATCCACAATTTTTTCATTACATAGGGTGCACAGCAGGAGCCAGAGTTCTTTGCTCAGGCCTTGTTTTTCCTGCCTCAGAGAGATGGTGGGGACTAGGCAGTAACCTTTTGAATTACGAATAACCAGGCATGCATACCTTTTGAAGAGGACTGTGAGAAGGATGCCTGAAAGCCGTTAACACTGAAGAGTCACCTTAGTTGCTGTGTGCTGGTGTCAGATCTGCTGCATGAGACCAGCTTCTAATGTGGGTTCTGGGGATTAGACTCAGGTCATTAGGCATGTGTTGCAAATGCGCTCACAGCTGAGCCATTTCCTTGTGTTCCCTGTTTTTATATGATATAAGAACATGATCCTTCTCATTGTGCCTGAAGAGATCGCTGGTCCAGCCAGCTTCCCATATCTCTGCTCCAGCTTGCTACCCCGTCTTGCTGATGCTGCACTGTCTTTGATTAATCTTATGATCAGAACTGGTTCAGGTCACCATAGTCCAAACCCTCCATTCTTTCCCATCTCACTTCAATTCCTCCCAGAGACTCACCGGGCATGTGACATATCTACCCACCCCCAACCCTTCTTACTATCTCTCTGGAATTATATTCTACCTCATTCTTATCACTGTGCCTTGGTCCTCTTGGTCACCTCATCCTTGATCACACCAAGAACACACTCAGCTCAGAGCCTCTGCACTGGCTTTGCCATTTTCTGGGGATGACTTTGCCTACATAGTCAGAGGCTTGTTTGGCACCCTTCTTTAAAAAAAGCACTTATAGAACTTTACCTCACCTTATTTCTTCCTCATGACTTGTTTTCTTTGTGTTACTTCTACCTTCAAAGATCATGCAAGTCCTGAGAAGGTAAGACCTCTCCTGTTTTGCTGGTTGTTATGTACCTGGTGGCTGAGACAGTGCACACACAACACTGAGTTGCTTTCAGACCTTTTACATTTCAGCCTTCCAAGCAGATTTGCAATGTGGCCACTAGATGGCACTCGAGTACTGTGTATTGAACACTCATACTCGGACGCTGTCTTTGCAGAACTACTTTTAAAATAATGTGTCTGTGGTCTCTGCCAAAGTAAGTGTCTTTGTTTCTTTTTTGTTTAGTGATGAGCATGGAACCTGGAGACTTGTGCACACTACAGAAGTGGATCAGTGAGCCTTGGTACCTTGGGTAGTTACCCACAGGCTATCCCGTGAATTGTTTCACAACCTCCTAATATGTAAAGTTGGTTTTTGTTTGGTTGTCTGGTTGGTTGGTTTGCTTTAGTGAGTTTCAATCAGTATTAACACAAGCAATGTGTTTTGTTTCAGACAATATTGTTGTCTTAGGGTTTCTATTGCTGTGACAAAACACCGTAACCACCAGGCAAGTTGAGGAGGAAAGGGTTTATCTGGCTTACACTTCAGCATTGCTGTTCATCTCTGATGGAAGGCAGGACAGGAACTCAAATAGGGCAGGATCACAAAGGCAGGAGCTGATGCAAAGGCCTTGGATGGATGCTGCTTAATGGCTTGCTTAGCCTGGCTTGCTCAGATCACCTTCTGATTGAACCCAGGACCAACAGCCCAGGGATCACACCACCTACCATGGGCTGGGCCCTCCACAGTTGATCACTAAATGAGAAAGTGCCTTGCACCTGGAGCTCCAGGAGGCATTTCCTCAGCTGAGGCTCCTTCCTCTGATGACCCTAGCTTGTGTCACATTGACACACAAAACCACCCAGTACAGGTGTGTTATAGATATACCAGTTGGGACTGTGTTCACAACTCTGTATTTTGACTTGTTGTGGTTTCTCTATAATGGACTGCATCTATTGCAAAGAGAAGTTTTCTTAATGAAGAGTAAGGACTGCATGTGTAAGAGCAAATAATTAAAACCTGGTTAAGGATTATGCTGGTTTAATAAAGTGGCAGTTGTAGGTTCTCCTCCAAGATCCATGGTTTCATTAGCCCTGGATGTCGGCTAGGTTTCCAGTACTAGGGATAATTTCGTTTGTTGAGCGGGTCTTCGTTGCTATTGAGTATGTCTTAAGTTGGAGAACTGTTGGTTGCCATCAAGGTATTTGTACCACCATTGCATCTTTCAGGTTATCATGCCATGCTGGTCACTGTTGTGGTTCCTGGCATCATGGCTGGGTAGGACCATTGGTTGCTTCCCTGCTTTGGAAGTTTGTATGGCATTTTCTGGAGCCATGAAAGCTAGTCCTTAGGGAGGAGGCTTTCACGTCACTTCCAGCTTCAGATCACTTATACCCTACTATTCCCTTAACTGATGCACCCTGCCCCCCCCCCCACAATGGTCCCTTTTTACTCTCCTGGTTTCTGCAGTTACTTTAGGTTATGTATTCATGCCTCCAGATTTGAAGCAAGGACCACAGGATAAGACAAAGAGAGAAAACATGCAACATTTGTCTTTCTGGATCTGGGATGTCTCACTCAATGCAATCTTCTCTATTTTCGTCCATTTACCTGTTAGGAGGCAGACCAATCCAAGGCTTCCTCAGAGGTCCTGATGAAAGTAGAAAGGAAATGTCAATTCTGTGTTCTTGCTTAGGGGAAGACAAGGCAAGGTCTGGTCTTGGGCTGGAACTAAGACCTCAAAGGCTTTAAGTTTTCAGCTCATGGGGACCTGACTTTCCCACCAAAGAGACTGGAGTTGTCAGCCCCAAGGTCACCGTGTGCTCCGTCTATGGTGCACTTGTGATATCCTGTGTGATATCCTTTGTGTGACATTGCTTGAATAGCTTCCTGCTGACTTTATCACGTTGTATGATGGTTTTCTGCTGACTCTGTCCCATTTCCCCTGTAAAATGTATATAAGATACAGTACTTCTCCGTAAACTTGCTTGGCATAATCCACCTCCTGGCACCAAACTTTGCCATCTTCTTTATTTTCTCATTCCCTGGTGCTTCCCTTCAGGAAGCTGTGACTGAAGATTGACCTACTGGAATGAGAAAGAACTTGTTTTATGGGTCTGGGTTACCTAATTCAACGAGATCCTTTCTAGCTCCATCCATTTACCTGAAAAAAAAAAAGAAGTCATGACTTCATTTTCTTTACAGCTGAATAGTATTTCACAGTGTATGTATACCACAGGTTCACTATCCATTTTTCAGCTGAGGGCCATTTAGGTTGTTTTCATTTTGTAGCTATTGTGAATAGAACATCAGTGAACATGGCTGAGTAAGTATCTGTGGAATTTGATGCTGAATCCTTTGGGTATATGCCATGGAGCGGTGTAGCTGGGTCATACTGTAGGTTTTAGGTTTTTTTTTTTTTTTTTTTTTTTTTTTTTTTTTTTTTGGTTTCTACACACTGGCTTCCAGAGTGACTGGACCAGTTTGCAAACCTACCAATGTGAGGGTTCCCTTTGGCCTCTGCTGTTAGGTCTTTGGTAGAAATTTGCCATTCTGACTGGGGTAAGTTGAAATCTCAAAGTTGTTTTGACTTGTATTTCCCTAATAGCTAGGGACAATGAACATTTTGAGATATTTCCTAGTCACTTTTTTTCTTTTGAAAGCTCTCTGTTCAGATCTCCAGGACCCATATTTTGAATGTTTTTTTGAGTCCTTTATATATTTTAGATATTAACCCCCTGTCAGATGTACAGCTGGCAAAAATTCTCTCCCGTTCTGTGGGCTTCCCTACTCCATTGACAGTTTTTGTTTTTTCTTTCTTAGTTGGAAGGGAGCTTCCTCGTCTAATGGAGTCTTATTCAGGAAGTCCTTCTCTACATTCACATCCTGTAGGGCACGTCTTTGTTTTCCTCTAGCAGTTTCAATGTTCCAGGGTTTCGCATTAAGGACTTTGATCCATTTGAAGCTTGATTTTATGCCAAGTGATAAACATGCTTCTAATTTCATTCTTCTGCCCATGGACAACCAGTTTTCCCAGCACCATTTGCTGAGATGCTTTCTCTTCTTCAGAGTAGATTTTTGGCATCTTTGTCAAATATTAAATGGTTGAGGTCATGTGTACACCAAGTGACATACTAACACAGATGGGGGAGAAAGCTCAGCAGGCCTCAGTCCTCACAAAGAGCTACAGCTACAGGCCACTAAGGAATGCTGAGAGTGGGAGAAACACTCTTCCCCAGGGAGGAGCTCACCAGATGGTAACCCATGAATTTGAAAGAGAGCAAGAGAGGATTTAGAGGGAGGAATAAAACGGAAGAAATGATGTGATAATACTATTATCTCAAAACTGGAAAAAATATAAAAATGAAAAACTTTTGTAACACTTACATAAGACTTGTAAGACTTGGGGGGAAAACTAAACATTTTAAAGAAAATCCTGCTGAACAAGTATCTGTTCTCCATGACAGCATATGAACGTTCTCAAGAGCAGGGCAATAATAAGTGAAGTTCATTGACGTAAAAACTTCTGATTGTTAAACTTAGAAAGTTTAACAATTTTATATTGCTGAATTATTTTCAATTTTTGTATATTGGTGTTTTGCCTGCCTGCATGTATTTCTGTACCCCACATGTGACTTGTGCCTGCCAAGGCAGGAAGTAGTCATTGGATCCCCTGGAACTGGAGATAAAGACACTTACAAGACACCAGGTTGGTGCTGGGAACTGACCCAGGGTTCTCTAGAAGAGCAATGAGTGTGCCCAACCGCTGAGCCATTTCTCCAGCCCCTTGATACTATTTTTTAAGTCTCTTATATTTTATATCTTGCATTACTTATTCAAATCTTTGCAACTGATTAAACTTTATAGTTTTTACTATATAAAATTATTCTTTGTTGGAAAGATCTCTATCTGTTATCTTTTTAATATCGCATTCTCTAACTTACTGTCCCTTATTATCATAAGAGGTAGTAACATTAGCAGCAGCAAGACATGTTGTAGAAAGCAACCTTAGCTATCCTCAGAACCCCCGGCAAGTGACACTGAGCACGTGAAAAATAAAAGCCTGGTGTAGTAGCACAGGACTGCATCCTAGTCCTAGCTCTGAGTTCATGCTAGCTAGGGGCAGAGAGTAAGACATAGTCTCACCCCCCCTCCAAACAACAATAAAAAAAGATAAAACCCAGAACCCCACCCCCCAAAATTACACTCAGGGTACTGATGTAGGGAGTTGGTACCCACAGACACTTCAGCAGCCAGCTTTCTCCAGGTTGTGAGTGAGTAGTCCAGAGTCTTGTCTGGGCCATGCTGACTTTCTAATGGGTGGATCTCTAATGGCCACTGCTCTGGTTAAATAGTTATCTGCTCTGGTAAGTACCTTTTGTATAGTCTATCTTCAGGGACATAGATGGGTTTTCATACTTGTTGGTGCCCAGTGTGGCACTGTAGATATGTTAAGGAGTTCTCAGAGTTACCATGTCTGCATGACTCATTGACATTTTCCCCATCTGGAGGCTGATGGTGCAGTGTGATATGAGTGCAGGATGTGGTTCCTGGAGTCTTAGAAATGTCCCCTAGTAAGTATCCGGCTATCATGCCAGGCTTACCGGCACATTTGTTGGTATCATCTGGTGTAGCCTAATGACAGACTAGCCGGCCTTCATAGTGGTGTTTTGATGCTGTTTATCTATGCAGATGACTTCATGACATACTGGATTCCTTTCAATTGGCCTTCTCTGTAACCTGAATTATATCCTGTTTTTAAATATCCTACTAACCTTGAGCAGCTCCATTGGGATTATGCCTTGGCCAAATGGTCTTAATGATGTTGGAGAGATTGTCTGGTCCTGGTTCTGTACCAGATCTTAGGGACTGAGCTGAGCAGTGACTGGTTCATGAACGTGCATAGGATTACTCCACGTTTTAGACTATTCTGGAAGATAGGGGCCATGGAAAATACCATGAGTACCCCCAATATAGCTGTGAAACTCAACTTCCTCTGGTGGTCATATTTGTAAGGGTGCCAGTTCTTGATCTTTGCGAAGAGTTGGTCATGGTGTTCTATCACAGCCATGGCAACCATAACTAAGACAGACATCTAAGTTGCCTGCACTGTAAATAGAGCAGCAATAAGCATAGACGAGCGGGTATCTCTGGAATCTCTAGAGTAGGATATAGCATCCTTTGGAAATATGCAAAACTGGACCATGGGGGCAGTTCTATTTTGAGCTTTTTTTTTAAGTGAACGTTGATTTCCAAAGCTGCTATACCAGTTTGCACTCCCACCATCAGTGAATAAGTGTCACTTTTCCCACACCCACTCTACGGTCTGCTGTCACTTGCTGTCACTTTTAATCTCGGCTACTCTGACTTGGGTAAGTAGTTTTAATTTGCATTTTTTCTGATGGTTAAATATGTTGAACATTTAAAAAAATGTTTCTCAGAAATTTATCTTTCATCCTTTGAGAACCCTTTGTTTAGCTCCATACTTCATTTCAAAGTTGGGTTGTCTGTTTTCTTAACCTTTAATTTTTTTTAATTCTTTGTATATTCTATGTGTTAGTCTTTTGTCAGATGTATAGCTGGTAAAGAGTTTTACCCATTCTCTAGACTGCCATTTTTACTCAAAGGATTACATCCTTTGATGTTCAAAAGCATTTTAATTTCATAAGTTTCCATTTATTAATCATTAGTCTTAATGCCTATCTCACTAACATCCTGTTCAGAAAGTCATTTTTAGTGCCAGTGAGTTCAAGCATATTCCCTACTTCCTCCTTTATCAGATTCAGGGTATCAGATCTTCTGTTGAGGTCCTTGATCCGTTTAAAGTTGTGCTGGAGGAGCAATGAGGATTTTGTTTTGCTCTGCTGGGAGTAACTATTCAGTTTGGCCAGAGTTTAAATGTGACTCCAGATTTGGGTCACGGTGCCATTACCATACACCACAAGCTAAAAAGCAAAAATCCAATTGCCAACAACAGTTGGAGTTGGCTAGTGGATTTTCATAGATGCCCCCAACACTAAATTTTATAGAATGTTATCAATGCTTTTGATTACATTCCAGAACTTGACAGTAAGACTCTATTGCTAAAGACACTATGTGTTTGAGTCATAGAACATGGAGAAATTAAACTTCTACTAACACAAAGGCTTCATCCCTACTAGACAGCTTTCATAGTGTTTGCAAGAGCTGCTCATGCTCTCAGACAAAGAAAGCAATCATCAGTCTTAAACAGCTGTAAACTCTGAGAGCAACCATAATGACTGGCCTGGGAAGACATGCCTACTGGTGCAATAGTGGCACAAATATCAAGGGTGAAACTAACCACTTTCATATTGGCTTTATCTCCCACTCCACAGGATGAAATTCATGTCTGGCACTGTTATTGGGCCCAAGAACCCGAGGTAACACTAGTCTTAAGTCCTAGGGGAGGACTTGCTACTCTTATTATGCTGTTATTAAACTTATTCCTAATGACTAATAATTATAGCTATAGATTCGTGTATCTCTTAACCCTCATCAGAAGAGATTCTTTATGCAGTATATTGCAGTTAATGCAAAAATCTGCTTCTGGTCAAGGTACAGAGAATAAAAGACTGTGAGATGCTCAGACATAAGTGGGACATCTATATTACATCCCTTCCTCCCACAGCTCAGGGATTATCGCAGAAGAAGGGCCAGAAAGATTGTAAGAGTCAGAGGTGGTAGAGGACCACAGGAAACTGTATGCTGGACATAGGAGGGGAGTAGCACATATGAATTCACAAAGGTGGTGACAGCATGCACACGACAGATAAAATCCCAGCATGAAAAAGGGAGGTAGGTGGACACACAAGTTCCCACTCCTGGATAAGAAGCTATTGACAATTCAAAGATGCTGGCTGAGGGGGAGGGTCAGTTTTCTTTAAGGATGTAGGCTCTGGTATATCAACCACACTCCACTGGAAGGCCACACATCTGTGGGAATATAAGAAGTACAAGTTGGGCTCGGTGGGTTTTACAAACAAAAAGAAGGCACAGAGTCTTGTGGGTAGGGAAAGCAGCAGGGATCTTGGAGGCATTGAGGGAGGAGGAAGACTATGATCAAAGTACACTACATGTGTTCCTGACATTCTCAAAGAATAAAAATATTATATTTGTACAATGTACTCTTCTCCTACGTAAGCCCATGTCTCCCTCCCAACTTCATGTCCTCATGTCCCACTGAGTCTAATTAGTGCTGCTCACATGCTAATGAATGTGGCCTATCCCCTGGGTTATGACCAATCTTCTAGAAACCATAACCACATAGAAAACCAATTGTGCCTCTCCTAGCAGCCATTAACTCTCAATAGACCCTCGATAGGGATGAGTCCTCATGATGCCCTGGGATGTTGATTGTCTTGGTCTTGTGCGTGTCCTGTATAAGTGACCACAGCCACTGTGAGTCCATGGGCACAATGGACCTGTCATGTTCTGACGACATAGTTTGCCTCACTTATTCCAAACTTCTGGATTTTACAAAATTCTTCTGTCCTCTCCATAATGTTCCCTGAGCCTTGAAGTCAGGAGCATAATATAAATGTCCCATTAATTGTGTGTGTGTGTGTGTGTGTGTGTGTGTGTGTGTATTTATCTATTTGTCTTTGGGGAACTTTATGGTTAGATACTTGACTCTTGGTAATGTACTTGCAAAGTCACAGGTTATGAACTGCTTTCTTTTATCTTCCCCTCTGTTTATTTTTGCTTTGCTTCATACATGCTGATGTGTGTTCTAACTTAATACAATTTTTGTTTTCACCTTTTATCTTCGTGTGTATGTAAATATTGCATTGGGTCTCCTTAGAACAAGATGGCAGGGAGTGCATACAATGAGCAAATTGAGGATTTTTGTTGCATTTATTTACTGATTGACTGTATTGACTATCTGTTCAGGGGTGCATTAACAGCAAGTGCAGGAGTCAATTCAGCTCTTTTCTTCCACCATATGGATCCCAAGGTTGATTTTAGGTCCTCAGGCTTGGTGGCACATCCCTTACCTGCTCTAAACTGAGGTTTTTAAAGTAGTCATTGGAAGCAAGGAGGGGACAGATGACCAACCTCTGTAGAGTTGAATTTGTTCCCTGCCTAGATATTGGTAGAGACAATTTAGTTAAACTTCCCAACATTTTCTGAAGACTGGACAAGTCACTCCAGCCTTATAGATGAAGACTGGTACTGCAGGGCCTGAAGACTGGCCTTATGCATGGTGCTCCTCCTGTGTGCTAAATGGTGTGCTGCAAGAAAGGTCATCTGGTAGCTCTGCCTCCAACTGCCTGGTCCTGACACTCCTTCTCCCACTTCTAAAGGCAGCTAGGAAATAGGGGACACAAGAACCTCTAGTTGGCTCTGGTATCACACTGAGGATGCCTGAACCCTAAGGCACACCTGTGTCCATTGCTCTCAGAGTTCAGCCCCCAACCCCTCCAGCTAGAAAACAAAGAGCTGTGTATCCAGTTCGGTGATGCTCATCAAAGCAAAGGGGCTTTAACTTCAGCAGGACTGGGATTAGAGCCAAGGTGGGACTTCTGCCCAGTAAGAGGTGCTAAGTAGAGGATTGAGTCAGGGGAGGTGAGTGTGGAATTCCCTTGGAGAAGTCTTTCAGAGCAGGCCAAATCTCTAGGTGGCTGGGGCTTAGTACAGAGAATTAATGAGGCCCCTGGGAAAAGTCTGCTAAGCCTTCTTAGAAGAGGACAAATCCATGGTGTCAAATGACCATTAAGCTCCATTACTCCAAGCTCTCTTTTTACTTGACAAATTTTGGCTTGGGCCACCAGGTGGTGATGATTCAATAGAAATAAGTTCTCTAGCCATGAGTAAATGCATTAATATCAGGCGGGAAGGCTCTGGGACTGAGATCCAGAGAGCTTACTGGGATTTCAGAGGCCCAACCAGTCTTGTGAACTGGTTGAGGAGTGACTTGGAGGCTGAGGTCGCTGTTTCTGTCCATGTCTTAGTCACATCAGAGGATGGTGCATATTTGGTGGTGAGATACATTTCTCATGGAGGTGTGGAAGTGTGATGCCAGGAATGGCTACTGAGTTCTGACCTGTGTGGACAGATGACTTATTTGGGGTGAGGGGGTATACATCTCTCTGATGTATAGCACCTAACACCAGTAATAGCCTTATGCAGCAAAAGCTTGATGCCTATTTGTTGAAGGATGGGGAGGGTTCATGGAGCTGTCCAGGGTTCCTACCTTGTTCCAGGAACTGTCTATGGTCCTTACTGTCACAGCACTGTGCAGGGTTCATAGCAGTGCCTGGCTCCTTTTGGATCGATCTTTTGCATTCTAGCCTTCTTTCCAGGGCTTTGATAGAAAAGATGTTTTGAAAATGTGTTTATCGACCCACATCCTGCCTACTGCTCCCTTGGGGAACACTAGCTAGCTTACTAAGTCAGTCCAAAAGAATGATTCTCTTTGAAGAGAACCAAAAGGGTTAAATTGCCCCAGCTCTTCTCGATATTAATGGCATTTTTGACTCTCAATTTCTGTTCATCCAATGTCAATATAAGAAATACATTCAGTGGGAAGCAACAAGGCATGGTGCTAGCTAAGGGAGCTCAGCTGATAGCCGAGCCCTTTGTGGTGTGAATCCATAGGGCAAGCTGCTCCTCACCTGCTCCTGGGTCCTCCCAGTGCCCTACACAAAGGGAGCACTCAACAGCACACGTATCACCTGCAATTCCATGAGACTGTGAGATAGGCTGGAAACCATGGGTCTGACTCTGAGCTCAATCCCCTAGGATGGCTCAGTTAACATACCCAAGAAACTGTAATCCTAGCACCCAGTAGGCTGAGGCAGAATGAATTCTGGGAGACTGAGGTCAGCCTGGACTACATACTGAGTCCCAGGACAGTCTAGATCACAAAGTGAGATCTGTCTTAAACCCAACACAACCTCAATACAACAGCAAACCCTCTGAGCAACAGAGGTGAAAGGTCACTACCATTTTATTAGCTCCTTTCTGATGTTTGTTCAGAGGTGTTCGTGGCTCTGCTGGCTGTCTTATGTCAACTTGGCACAAACTAGAGTCATCTGGGAAGATGGAACCACAACGGAGAAAATGGTTTTTGGGAAAGCCTGTAATACATCTTCTTAACCATTTACTAGTGTTGGAGGGCTGTCCCCATTGTGGGCTGCGCTGGGGTGTATGAGAAAGCAGGCTGTGAAGCCCTTGGGGACAGGCCAGTGAGTAGTATTCCTCAATGGCCTCTCCTTCAGTTCCTGCCTGTAAGTTCCTGCCTTGATTTTCTGTTCTGACTTCTCTCAGTGATAATCTGTGATCTGTAGAGCGGAACACACCCTGTCCTCCCTAAGTTGCTTTTGGTCATGGTGTTTATCACAGCAGTAAAACCTGAACTAAGATGTTGGTCTTTTGTTGCTTCTCTTAATCTCAGGTTCTCATGTTCTCAGCCTTAGGAGCTGGGGAGAGAATGTATGAGCTGGGAACACAAGGTGGAGCTAGAGGAGTGGATGCAAGATTAGCGGAAGATGAGAGTGCATTTCTCGGGATGCAGGCTTCTGCTGATCAGCTCAGGAACCAGCAGATAAAGGGATAAAATATCAGTGGCATGCATATATGAACCAGCGGGTAGGACAGGGAGTGGCTTGGGGAAAATGGCTCAGCTTACATTGCTCTGATATACTCAGAAATGCCCAATGTCTGTGCCTATAAATCATCTACAGAAGGCAGGGTATTGATATCACAGGTATGTCTCTTTCTTTTTGCACAAACCTTAATCACCCATTCCCAGGGTCTAGGCCTAGCATGGTGGAGACAAACTATGGAGATCGTAACTGAGACTACAGAAATCCAGCCCAAGTACATGGGTCAAGTGCCCTGTGCCCCTCTAAAATCTGTTTGTGAGGCAGGTGCTCCTCAAGCTTTTCTTTATGTTTCTATTCCCAGCACGTTCAGCTCTCTCATTGCACAGGCAGCCAGAAAGATCTTTCTGGAATGCAAACCCCATCATGTCACTTTCTATGAACCCCTTCCATGGCTCCGCACTGCTGTGTGGGACTCAAGGGCCTCTAAACCAGCCCACAGTTTAGACCAGGTCAATATCCTTCTCCCATGCGCTCTACTCTCTCTCCGTCTCACAGTGTCATCATGTCCTGTCACTCACTGGGTTCATGTGATGTCACTGCTCCCTCTACCCAGAATCCTGTTCTCCTGATACCCCATCCAGAAATGAAAATGTTACTTCTTGCTGTAAGCATCTCCCATTTTCCCAAAGGCAATTCCATCTTCGTCCTCAAATAAATTATTTAGAGCATGCTGCAGAGGGCTGTGTGCTTATCTGCCCTCCTTATCCCCCATAGCACAGATCGCTGAGAGCAAGGATTAGATCTTATTTCTCTCAATGGTCCCTTCCCCCCATTGTGGAGCAGAGTGCCTGGCACCTATTCTGGTGAAAATAAGTATCTAGACAATTGGAAAATTAGCTGAGCCCTCAGAATAGACATAGGAGCCTTTCCTGTGGGGATAGACCCTTCCGTCTAGAAGATCAGTGGCTGGGCGAGGACAAAGGAAAAGCCCTAACACACCAAGGAGAACAGAGAAGGCATGAGACCTCCTGGCATCTGGCTGTCCACTGGTTGCTAGGTGCTCACCACCCTTGTTTTTAAATCACCTGCTATCTTGCTCCAGGATGCTGCCCTCCAGTTTCTGTCTGGTTTTGGCAGGAATGGCAGAGAAAGGAGAAGCCAAGGCAGCTCCCCTTCTTCTTCTGCTTTGAACCAAGAGAGCCCTTTCTGGGCATGCTGTTGCATCTCCACAGCTGCTCCAGGTCCTTCCCGAAAGCCCCTTGTTCTTGTGTCTTACTTTTTGCTACAGAATGTCACTCAGACAGATGTCCCCAGCTTCTGAGTGTTGGTCATTCATCACTTCATGTCCTGCAGCAGTGAGGGAGCCTGGCTTCCTGCTGCTGTAAACTGGGGACTGCATACTATCTTGGTTTTACGAAGTTCCCTGTGGTTGAATACTACAGTGGTTTTGGTTTTACTGAGCATCCCCAAAGCATCACAGTTTTCTTTCTAAAATACAGTTAGTTTTTAATTGATAACAGAACAATTGCGTATATTTATGTGTTACTCCACTCTTCTGGTTTGGGCCAGCTAAGACTTCAGTACCAGGGTACCTGGATCAACCTCTGCCCTGTTCTACATAAGAGGCCCATTGCATTGATCATAGTGTTCTTACAAGGCAGCCATTACTGGCTGTGTGTGAGCCAATGTTGTTCTCTGCTGAGAAAGTTTCCATTTGGGTCACTTTGGGATTGTGACTCCTTGGTTAAATGAATCCTTTCATGTCCTTTGGTTCTCATGGGGGAGGATCTTGAATCCTAGAAAGATGGGTGGGGTCTTGGTACAGGACCACACCTCACACATGTCTGCTACTTGTAGGATGCTAATTACATTCTGGACCCTGGGGCTTGGAAGAGGAAGGTTTAAAACACATTCAGAGTGTGGCAAACTTCAGCAATTCATTATTCTAAGAGCTGGTGCCAATAGGAAATAAAAGCCCTTCCTGAGAGACCTGGCTGAACTCCGCAATTGATCTGTGTGGGATGGTTAAGGGGAATGAATTGTCCTGTGGCCACCCCTGCTTTGGGCTGTGATGGCCACTTCAGAGCATTCCAATCAATCAGATTCAGGATGGGCGCACCAAGGCCAACCTCATGATGGGTCTAGTTCGTTCACGGGATGTCAGGATGGTGAAGAGCTGCTTCTCAGTCTCTGAAAGAATGATTGAAGGGAGTGAGGACAGTGAGGTGCTGGATAGGCCACTCTGATGAAGCACTGGGACCAGATAGAAACTTCTCCCTGGAGTAGAGAAATGAAAATATTGGAAGTTCTGTTTTGACAAATAAAAAAAGGTCATTTCTACAAAGGTCATGGATGAACTAACATGTGAGGAGACGTGGGGCCTGAACATGCACGGCAATGATGCTCAGTTTATAGCAGGAACACTGGGCTTCTTGTGCCAATACCTCATGGGCCAGCTGTGTAGGAAGGCGGGGATGAAGACATGGCTATTTGGGGACTCTGGTTGTGGAGACTGACCACAAAGTAGTTGCCTGTGGATCCATGTGATAACTGTTCCAATGTGTGAGTATGACCTGTGGATGCTTGAGGGAGGAGCACCTAAGAAAGGCAAGCTGGAAGGAAGGGAGTCTGTTCAGAGACTCTTGAATGATGGAGTTGGAAGAAGAGCAAGAGGAGACAGGGGAGAGAAGGCAGCAAAGCAACCTGGAGGGACCCCTCAAAGGCCTGAAGTGAGAGGGGCAGGAAGACTGTTCTGAGTGTCGCTGCGTGGTGATGGTGAGTCCAGGGAAGGCTGGGGGCATAAGTGGTAGAAGATGATGTCCTGACAGGCATCGTGGGAGACTGGAAGTGTAAAGTGGGGAGCTGATATCACAGTATGGTAGAGGACCAGTTTAATCAGGATTATGATTAAGAAGGATTTTCCTGGCTGCAGCAGGTAAATATGATCACATAGGGTGTACCTGAGGTGAGGGGGAAGATAACGTGACATTTCTCTTGGCAACTGCTTTCTGCTATCTCACACAATCAAGCTGTGACAGGATGATAGATAGAAGAACAGCCCATCCAAATCCAAGATCCTAGGGATTCTCATGAATTTCACTCTGTCACAGAGAGAGGGGCTTTGGGGAGCTGCACTGGGGACAGAAGAGCAGAGAAGTCTGCTGGGTAGGCTCTGAGGTATGACTTCCGGGCCCACGTGTAGAGTGCTCTGTCCTCTGCAGTCCACTGCAGCCTGACTTGGTGTGTCTCTGTGGGAGGAGAGCCTTGCAGGTGGAGGCGGAGGTTTAATGGCTGCTGCTGAGTGTTGAGAGAGAGCATTTTGCGGTAATGTATGGGAAGGAGGCATCTCCATACAGCTAAATTCCTTTATTAACTTAATGAGTCTGGCTGCTTTCCTGGAAATGCAAGTGCTGTTTGGCACCATCGTCGCTGCTTCAGAAAGGGTGTCATTAAACTGAGGATCCGGAGGAACGCACAAAAGTGATCAACGAAGCTGCTGGGGAGATTGCACAGCCGCACGCAAACTTTGCAAGGTCTTCAGAATGGAGAATGCTCTTCCTCTGAGACCTGTACCCAGTAGCTGGAACTGGGGGTGCAGAGAGTGATTCATGTAATAGACAAGGTAATCCCATCCATATAGGTAGTGTTCGGCTCTGCCAAGGGCACTAGTGTTAAAGTCACTTGAAAGTTGAAGGACAGACTTCCAAGATGTCAAACATGCTTTTCTCAGATTTCTCCACCCTGATGTACTTTTAGTCTGGGTTCTTTTCTAATTTGGAGTGCTAGGAATTGAACCCAGACTATGCATTGTTCTGGGAAAGAATTTTACAGAGATACATTTACAACCTTGAGCCTGGGCTTCTAAGGACAAGAACTCAGTGTCATGGCTTCATATTTGTGTGTGTGTGTGTGTGTGTGTGTGTGTGTGTGTGTGTGTGATGCGTGTGTGGACATGTGTGTGTGCTCACGAGGTTGCTCACTTGTGAGTGTCTGAAGGCCAGAGGCTGATGTCAGGTGCCTTCCTTTGTTGCCCTCCATATTATTTTTGAGGCAAAGTCTCCCACTGAATCTGGAGCTCACTGTTTTAGCTAGCTGAGTGGGAGAGTTTTCAGGATTCATCTGTTCCTGCCTCCCCCCAGTACTAGGACTGCAGGTGTGTGTTACCCATCTTTTGTGTGTGTCTGGCAAAGAATAAGCTTTGGCAAATCATCAGTATTGTACCTTGTGTTTTATGTAATTTTATGACAGAGTTCTAAAGAAAGTTTATATGTTTTTAGGATATTTGCACTATATTTGATTACATGTATACTATTTTTCCAAAATATAGTGTCAATCACATTCCTATTCTCGCTGATGTTAAAAAAGGAAGCCTGTTTATCCAACTTTATCCAATACTGGATTTACTTGTATTATACCTGTTGGTATTAAAAATAGCCAACTAAGTTTGTCCACAATGATTATGTTCATGCCAAATAAGTTAGATCCCTATTTCAAACTAAAGTTGTGCCACACAAAATAAAAAAAGGCAAACTCCAAGAGCAAAGATGGCAAAAGAATCAAAGCCCAGATAACACAGTTTTAACTCGGTGGGTATGTGGGAATCCAATTCAAGCACCTGCAGATCCTGATGATACCCCCTTACTTTCTTCCCATTTTAGAGATGAGAAAACTGAGGCATAGAGGGATTTGGACATAAATATCACAGAGGGAGAAAGCTTGAAATTGGAGGACCTTTTAGATTTTTGGGTTTCTACTGTTATGGGGCACCGTCTGTTTCTGAGCTGAGTTTAGTGCTGGTGTGGATCCCTCCATCAACAGTCTTCACTGATAACGTCAACTGAAAGTTTTCCTCGGAATCCATGGGATGCCAGGTCCCCAGGAGCCACTGCAGCAGTAGGAGTGGGTGGCTGTAAAACCTCCCCGACCACCCACTCTGGTTAGAACAGTATCTGAGTCATCACAGCACATCCCAAAGGAGCAGAAAGGAGTCCTAGGGAAGCTGCTTGCAAGTCCACTCAGCTGGTCGGCAGCGGAGCAAGGCCTGTGTCGGGGGATCCGCAGGGAGTCAGGTTAGAGCTCAGCCCAGCTGAGAAGCATCCGTGGCTCCCCACCCACTCTTGGCTCCCATCCCAGGCAACACTTCCACACGGTTGGGTGCTCTGATAAAAGTTTTATTTTTCAATTACATGCTCATTGTAACAAATCCAACAACACTAAAGCAGATAAAGTAGGCAGGGAAAGGGTTCCCACCTCCGAGTCTGAGCCCTAGCTCTCAGCTTCGGCTGTGTCCAGTGTGGCTAGAACAGCAATCTCAGAGTCCAGCTTTCCTACACCCCATTCTGTGGCTTACTGGTGCCACAACCTGGGAGCTATTGTTACTGGGGCCTCAGTTTTCTCATCTGCAAAATGGAGTATAAGATTACTTATCTCACCAGTTTGCTGCTCGGATTAAATATTTAGATATCTGTCTGGAAAGGCACAGGCATTTGATAAACCATTAGCTATTTTTACTGTGTATGGCATGCAAACCTAAGTTGAGTATTAGCACTCTCCACGCTGTGCCAGAGCCTCCTTTTACTTTACAATATGTTGACATCTCTTTTCCAAGTCTGTACATATGGCGCTCCTCAAACAGCAGTGTAGGAGTGTGTAGGGCATACCACTAGTTACTCATCCTGATGCACATATTAATTATTTCCACTTTTAATTATTCATTGTATTTTATTGTTTAAAACAACTTTTTTCTTGTCTTAATAATTCATTTAACTATTTTGTGTGCATTGGTGTGACAGTGTCCGATCCCCAGGAACTGGAGTTACAGACAATTGTGAGCTGCCATGTGGGTGCTGGGGTTCAAACACGGGTCCTCTGCAAGAGCAGCCAGTGCATTTAGCCCCTAAACCACTTTTCTAGCCACTTAAAACAATCTCTAAATTGAAAGATATTTGACCATATTCTTCTCCTCCCCAGGTCCTTTCAAATCCTCTCCCCCTCCCTATTTTCTAAACTTTAAGTTCTTTCCCAAGAAAAACAAATAAAATTCCAATTCACCATTAAAAACCATTGCAAATGGATGGAGAGATGGCACAAGTTAAGAGCACTGGATTTTCTTCCAGAGGACCCATTTCAATTCCCAGCACCCACATAGTAACTCAAACCATCTTTAACTCCAGTTCCAGGTAATCTGATGTTCTCTTGTGGCCTCCAAGGGCACCAGACAAGCAAGTGGTGCATATATGTACATACAGACAAAACATTCATATCCATAAAAATAAAATAACAGTAAAATTTTCTATGAAAAGATCAGAACAGTATTACATTCTGTGCTTTATATAATTTTATAAGTAGGACAGGGTTCTAAAGAAAGGTTAAGAGATTTTAGAATATAGACATAAAATTTGATTATATATTTACAAAATTTTACCAAGTTTTGGTGTCAGTAGTCTCACTGATGATGTAAATAAGGAAGACTATTTCCTCATCCCTATCGAACACTGGATTTAATAATTTGTTGTTGATGGAGGTTTCTGTCCCACCAGGTCCCACAGCCGTTTAGTTCCAAAGGAACACACAGAGGTCTACATTAATCATAAACGGGTTGTCCTATTAGCTCAGGCTTCTTATTTAACTCTTTCTTACATCTTAAATTAGTCCATTATTCTTGTCTATGTTAACCATGTGGCTTGGTACCTTTTCCAGCGAGGCATCTCATCTTGCTTCCTCTGCATCTGGGTGACGACTGCAGTCTGAATCTTTCCTCTTCCCAGAATTCTCCTGTTCTCATTGCCCCACCTCTACTTCCTGCCTGGTTTCTATGCCTATACTTCCTGCCTAGCTACTGTCCAATCAGCATTTTATTAAACAAGTAAAAGAAACAAATCTTTACAGGGTCAAACTATTGTCCCACAGCTAGTTGTCCCTATTAGATTAAAGAAACATTCAACTAAGTTTGTCCATAATTCAGGCAGTCAAACAAAAGTAAGTTAGGTCCCTACTTTACACTACAAATATGCCCACACAAAATCAAAGACACAAACATTCAAAGATAAAGATGACAAAGGAATCATCATCTGTCTGCATGACACAATTTTTTTTTACCCAAATGGATATGTGAAAGTCCAATTCAAGTACCTTTTGGCCTTGTGATACCCACAAAATTTCATCCCATTTTGGAGATGAGGAAACCCAAATGTAGGGAGATTAAGAGATTTGCCTATAGCCAGACATCTTGCAAGTGTCAGAATTTAGAAGCAAACCCATAGCACCCAGACATCAACATCTGCCCTGTGTAGTCAGCCATGTTCCATTCATGCAGCAGCTCATCTCTGTGTTGCACCTGAAGAAGTTGGTTGAGGCCTCAGAGCATGGCAGCTTTTCTAGCCTGAGATGCAGATTTCTAAGCCGTTTATCTTTGCCACACTTTCTGTAAAACTTTGGGCAATTCTTCCATCTGTAATGCAAAGGGACTGTGCAGAGATGAGAGTCATCTAGGCTAGCAGAAAACATTCTTATTCCTCTTTGCCCCTGAGGATGGAGAGAGCAGGATGCAGGTGACAGCCAATTCTACCTCACACTGCATTAATGTCCCTGTACATTTATTTCAAATAGCCCATAACTCCTTGCTTTCATTTCTGCACATGCCTATCAGTGTAGTAAATCCTGAGCACTCCTGTCTTTTTTTCTTGTAACAAAATAGAATCAGAGGCTATTGTGTTCAAAAGCTAAGTGTGCATAAATCAGAGCCCCTTGAATTGGATGATGTATGTGGATCCATGAAGACATGGCTTTGAATTATTTATCAAGAAGAAATGCTACATGGAAGCTCAGGTTCACTCGGCTTCATGACAAAATGGACGACCTCTTAATATGTCTTTGCAGTTAAGAGAGGACCTGGCATGACTTTAAGGGAGCACTCATCATTTGGTACTTTCTCACCCATCCATTCTCCTTATGCCATAAGCTACAATCACATGCTGGTATTCAGAGAACCCTCAAACATCTTCAAGGGCTTAAAAGGTCAAGCAATGAGAAATAGTTGGAGTTATTGAGTGTGGTAGTTAATACTGATGGTCAATTTCACAGAATGTAGAACCATCTAAGAGACAAACCTCTTTGCCTGTTCATTGAGGGTGGTTCTAGAGTGGACTAATTGAGATGGGAAGATCTACTTTAAAAGTGGGTGGCAACATTCAGTGAGGTGGTCCCATGAATGAATACAATGAAGACGAAAACTGCGCATCAGTGTTCATGGTTCCTTGCTTCTGACTGTAGGTGTAGTGTGACCAGCTACCACACACTCTTGCTGCCATGTCTCCATTCCTAGTGATGGACTGCATCCTTGAACTGCGGGATAAATAAACTCTTCCTTATTTAAACCATTTTTGTCATGTAGTCTGCCTCAGCAATGAGAAAAGTAACTAATACAGAAAATAGATACTGAGAGTGGGATTTGATTTTGCAATAAATCTGACCATATGGTTCTTAGTCCCCTGGGGACTAGTTTGCTAGAGGGATGTGGAAAAGTTTGAAACTTAAGGCTAAAATTTTCCTGAATGCTGCAATTTGATGGAGCATTACAGTGGGATTTTGAAAGTCCAGAATGCCAGAAGTGTGGACAGTGGGGGTTCATGAGGTTTCAGAATAATACAAAGAAATAGGATAGAAGCCATTCTTATTATATTATTCTCTCTGTTTCTGTCGCTCTGTGTGTTTGTGTACATGTGTGCATGCATGTGCACAAATATGTGTATCTATAAGTCAGAGGGCAAATTTGGAAGTTGCTCCCTAGAAACCATCTACTATTTTATTTTTATTATTTATACAAGGTTTCTCATTGGCTTGGAGCTCACCAAGTAGGATAGACTACCTGATGGATGAATTCCAGGTATCCATCTCTTTTTCTTCAGTGCTGGGATGAGAGGCACATACCAGCATTCCCAACTTTTACTTTTTAATGAGAATTCTAGGAATTGAACATAGTTCCTCAAACATGTGTGGTGAGCTCTTTATCTAATGAGCTATCTCTTGAGCCCACTGTTCATAACATATTTTCAATGAGCTATCTCCCAACCCACCATTCATATCACATCCTAGTGAGGAATCTGGTTGCGTTCTGCTTATGGCCTAATAAACCAACGAATGTTGATTTGAAAAGTTATAGACTGGTGCCACTGCCAGTGGCCCCTCAGTCTGCCCCAGCCATGCAACTGTCACCCACATTCAGAGGGACTGGTTTGGTCCTATGCTTGTTCCTTCCTAGTTCGGCTGGTGTTGGTGAGCTCCCATCAGCTCAGGTAGACTGTTTCAGTGGGTGTACTCACAATGGTCTTGACCTCTTTGCTCATATTCTCATTCCTCCAACTCTTCAACTGGACTTTGGGAGCTTAGTCCAGTGCTCTTATCTTAGTGCAGCGCTCCAGGGTCTCTGCCTGTGTTTCCATCAGTTGCTGGATGAAGGTTCAATGGTGATATTTAAGATATCTGACTACAGGGAAAGGCCAGTTCAGGCACTCTCTCCTCTATTACTGATTTTTTGGGAACCTATTTTATTTGGATGGACACCTTGCTCAGATAGATATAGTAGGGAGGACCTTGGACCTTCCCCAAAGCAATGTGCCTTATCCTCTCTGAGGATTGGATGGGGGCTTGGGTGGGGAGTAAGAGGAAGGAATGGGAGGAGGAGAGGGAGTGGGAACTTAGATTGGTATGTATAATAAAAAAAGATAGTTTTTTTCTTTTCTAAATAAATAAGTAAGTAAAAGTAAGGTTATATGGACTACTTTGGTGGAAGAAATGTCAAGCAACATTCAGACTGAGGCATGGCTACTGTGCAGATCACCTACCCACCAAAAAGAAACCTATCAGGAGATAGATGTAGACATGCACTCAAGAGCGCTTAGACTGCAAGTGACAGAAACCATTACCAAGCAGGATTAATCCAAAGAGGCAATGTTGTCTTCCATTGTCCTAGAAAGGATGGGTTAGATAAGCTTAGCAGAGACAGGGACACAGTTGGTTCTAACTACAATCAGAAACAAGGTTTTCTTCTTTTCTTTTAACCTTTTTAAAATTAAATTTATGTATTTTACATCCCAATTGAAGCCTCCCCTACCTCCTATCCTTTTACTCCCTTCCCTACCTCCCCCCCGATCCCCTCAACCAATCCCTCCTCCATAATCATCAAAAAGGGGTAGACCTCTCATGGGCTTCAGCAAAGCGGGGCATATCAGAGACCAAGCACATCCCCTTGTATTCAGGCTGTGGTGTAGGAGGTCCGTTTTGCCTTAGTGTTGCTTGTATTGGTTAATGAATAAAGAAACTGCCTTGATCTAATAGAGGTAGAATTTAGGTAGGTGGAGAAGATGGAACTGCATTCTGGGAGGAAGAAAGCAGAGTCAGAGGAGTACCATGTAGCCACCAGAGACAGACATGCTGAATCGTTCCCAGTAAGCCACTGCCACATGGTGATATACAGATTAATAGAAATGGATTAAATCAAGATGTGAGAGTTAGCCAATAAGAGGCTAGAACTAATGGGCCAAGCAGTGTTTTAATTTAAAAAGTTTTTGTGTAATTATTTCGGGGCTAAGCTAGCAGGGCTGCAGGGAAGAGCAAGCGGCCCCTCCTTGCAACAAGGCTGAACAAGACAATTCAGCATGAAGAATGGGCTTCCAAGAATCAGTCAAAGCACCATTAACAGCCTTTTCTCCCGTTGCCAGGAGTCCCACATATAGATCAAACTGCACAATTTTCACATATATCCAGGGGGCTTTGGTCAGTCCCATACAGGTTCCCTAGTTGTTGCAGAACCAAGTTTTTATTCTAACAAATCCTTCCCTCCTCTTTTTGTCCCTCTTGCCATTCCTCCCCCTCCCATCCCCTCCTTCTCCATACTTCCCTTTTCCCATCCCTCACTTCTCCACTTTCTCTGTTCTTCCATCTCTCCCTTTTCCCATTCTTCCTTCTCCCATCCCTCTCTTCTTCTATTTCTTCCTTTCCCCATCCCCTCCCTTCTCCCATCTTTTCCCTTCTCCCATCCCCTCCCTTCTCCCATACCTCCCTTCTCCATACCTCCCTTTTCCCATCCCTCCCTTATCCCATCCTTCCCATCTCTCACCCCTCCCTTCTTTATACCTCCCTTTCCCATCCCTCCCTTATCCCATCCCTCTCTTTTCCTACCCCTTTTTTCTCCCATCCCTTGCCTCTTGGGCATCTTTGTTTCATTTGCTATTTCCATGATGCCCATTTTCTTCCTGTGCAGGTCATTTGGCAGCTGTGAGTCTTATTTCCCACAAATTTAAGCACTTGGGATGGCACTTAGTTGTTTTTTTTTTTTTTTTGGTTTTTCGAGACAGGGTTTCTCTGTGGTTTTGGAACCTGTCCTGGAACTAGCTCTTGTAGACTAGGCTGGTCTCGAACTCACAGAGATCCGCCTGCCTCTGCCTTCCAAGTGCTGGGATTAAAGGCGTGTGCCACCACTGCCCGGCCCGGCACTTAGTTTTAAACCTCCAAGGAAGAGGCCAGTTGCTCAGAGGTACTGAGGTTCTTACTCCTTGATCAGTAGGTGCCATGAGGTCAGGGAGAGAAGAGCTCATAGAAGGGTGAAGAATAGACACTAAGAAGAGAGTTGGTCTCTGTTTATGAGAAGTCAAACACCAGCTGGGCTGACTGTGACTGAGGACAGGAGACAGCTGACTCACTCTGGGAATTCACAGGCTTACCTGCTGGGAAATCGCCTGTGGAATGATGCCAGGACAAGCTCAACCCATTGGCTGTCATGTATTTTTTAAGGTCCCTTCCCACCCTGCCTCTGTCTTTAGATTACTTCTTTTATGAAATCAAGACACACTTCTGTTTCCAGCTACCTGTCTATGTGGAAAAGCTGAGAGGAAGAAGAAACCTTCTGGAAGATTTTTCATAGTTACCAAAAGGTTTGACTCTCTGATTCTCCCAGAGAACCTCACTCTTTGTTTCCTTGGTTTCAACTGAGCCACATATCCTTTTTCAAACAAATATGTGGCCAGGAGGGTCTACATAGATGGGTTTAGTTCTGCCTATGAGTGAGCCTGTGGCCAGGAGACTGAAATTGCCCTTTTGGAACTAATTAGACTTCTAATTTGCCTGAGTGCTAGCCAGCGGGAGCAAACTTAACAGTTAGCTTATGCTGTAACAAAATTACTAAAAACTCAGGGGCAAAAATTAAAATCTATTTGTTTAGAATTTTTTGGGTCAGCTGTCTGTGCTGTGCTAGACAAATGGTTCTTCTGTTGAACTTGGATCTCTCCTGTGTCTATGGGCAGTAGATGGTTTATTGGAAACTGAACATGTCATGGTAGCCCATGCTGAGAAGTTTGGGTACCTGCTAATACCCTCTTCTCGTGATTGCCATTCTCTTGTAAGCTAGCCTGGGCTCACTGATGAAATTAACTCAGGGTTCCAAGAGCTGTAAAAGAGGACAAGTCCAGTGCACACATACTTTCCAAGTATCTTTCTGTTCTCCTAAATTCATTTTTGTCATTGTCCCGTATTAGAGCAAGACAAGCATCATGGGGCTAAGATAACTCAAGGGGACACAGATGAGAAAGAGGGAAAAATAGTATCCACAAATGTGCCTCATCAAAGAGATGACAAAAATGACCATAGGAAAAAAATGGAAGGAATGTTCTAGAGAAGGTAAGGGTGAGAGAGACTGATTGCAACACACAGGGGCTTGTGACTGAAACATTTGGAGGCAGCAAAATTTGGGCATGAGAAGGCATAATTTAGTGAGACAGGAAGACAGAGGAGCGCAGGAACCAGGAGTTTGCATTTGGACTGGAAAGAAGAATCAGCTTAACACCTGAGCAGTGCCAGGCTCAGAGCTGAACATGGGCCTGACATTGCTTTATCAAAGTCTTGGGTCTGAAGGTGAGGAAACAGGCTTGAAGAGGTTCAGCAGCTTCCCTAAAGAAGGTTGACTTCAGACTCGTTGTCTTTGATCTTCAGGTCTGAAGAAAGTGATAGCTGACTGAAGTGATGGTGACCAAGAGGAGGAAACTGGTGGAGCGGGAATGCTGATGTCACCTCTGTGTTGGGCAGAACAGGCCTGGGTGGAAAGGTGTCTTCCTGGCATAAACTCTGCACTGTTGACTTCAGGAACATGGCTAATTCTGATTTTCCTACCTGTAGATCTGGCAGAATGACAATACCCAGTCCCCGGGTCAGGTTCTAGGGATTTGCAGTTTTCCAAACAGTGCCAATGCAATAGGTCTTGGTTTTATATTTTTCTCTGTATGTGAAAAATTTCAGTCCAGAGAATTAATACTATGTCCAAGATCTTAGAGTTTATAAGTACAGGAGCCTGGGCTTGAAGCTGAGACTCTTTCCTTTTTATTTTATATACTTTATTATAAATATTTTAAAAGATACTTTAAATACTGATACCAGTTCCTACTCCCTCTCCTCCTCCCATTCCTTCCACCTTCCCGCCACCCCATTCCCCATTAACTCTTCATTGCTTGAGGAAGGACCAAGGCCCTTCCTACTAAATCTAGGCTGAGCAAGGTATCCCTCCAAAGAGAATGGATTCCAAAAAGCCAGTACAAGCAGTAGGGATAATTTCTGATCCCACTGCCAGTGGCCCCACAGTCTTCCCCAGCCATACAATTGTCACCCACATTCTGACGGCCTAGTTTGGTCCTATGCTTGTTCCTTCCATGTCTGGCCAGAGTTGATCTTGATTTCTTTGCTGATATTCTCACTCCTCCCACTCTTCAAACTGGACTTTGGGAGCTCATCCCAGTGTTTCACTGTGACTCTCCGCCTCTACTTCCATCTGCTGTTGGATGAAGATTCTATGGTGACATTTAAGATAGCCATCAATCTAAATACAAGGCAAGGCCAGTACCCTCTTCACTATTATTTAGGGTCTTAGCTGGGATCATCCTTGTGGATTCCTTGGAATTTATTTAGTGCCTGATTTCTTACTAGTCCCATAATGGCTCCCTCAATTGTATCTCTTTCCTTACTCTTTGTCTCTGTCCTTCCGCCATCTTGACTATCCCATTCCCTCAAATTCTCCTTCCTCTTCCCCTTTTCCCCTCCTTCTCCCCTTCTTTCCTCCCTTCTCCCCCAAACCCCACACTCCCAATTTTCTCAGGAGATCTTGTCTATTTCCCCTTCCCAGGGAGATCTATATATGTTACTCTTGGGGGTCTCCTTGTTATTTAGCTTTTCAAAGATTGTGGACTATAGACTCGTTACCCTTTGCTTTACAACTAGTATCTACTTATAAATGAGTACATACCATGTTTATCGTTCTGAGTCTGTGTGAACTCACTCATGATGATTTTTTTTCTAGTTCCATCCATCTGCATGAAGATTTCAAACTATCATTTTTTTTTTGCCACTGAGTAATACTCTATTGTGTAAATGTACCACATTTTCTTTATCCATTCTTCAGTTGAGGGGCATCTAGGTTGTTTCCAGGTTCTGGCTGTTACAAATAATGCTGCTATGAACATAGTTGAACAAATGTCCTCGTAGTATGGTTGTTGAGTATCATTTGGGTATATGCCCAAGAGTGGTATTGCTGGGTCCTGAGTAGATTGATTCCCAATATTCTGAGAAACCACCATACTGATTTCCAGAGTGGATGTACAAGTTAGCATTCCCACCAGCAATGGATGAGTGTTCCCCTTACTCCACATCCTCTCCAGCATAAGCTATCATTGGTGTTTTTTATCTTAGCCATTCTGGCAGGTGTAAGATGGTATCTCAGTGAGCTGAGATTGTTGACTGAGTATTGTGCCAACAGGAAAGGTAATAAGAGGGGAGGGACTGTCTATGGAGACCCTCATGAGGGCTTTAGAATGGCACCATCACACGTATGTGAGGACTAGAACCACTTATGAAAAGCTCTACTGTGTATTTTAACTCATCTTCAAAAACTTGGGGATAGATAGAATTAGATTTCTCATTTTAGAATTTAGGAAAGTGGGAACAATCAATTATTTTCAATTGCTTATTTCCTAACACACACACACACACACACACACAACCAGGATATAGGCAAACCTAGTAAGGTCTGACCTTCTGATCTCAAATCCCACCCTTACCCACTTGTGCAGCCAGCACTGAGTTTGTAGCATTGGACAATCAGTGCTTGCCACATGTGCTACCCATCTCTGTGCTCTCCAATCCCATGAGGAGCACAGATGAAACAGGCCCTTAGATCTGTGCATAATCAGTGTTTGTGGGACACAATGCAGTCCCACTGATCTGGAGGAGGAATAAGAAGCAAGTTGCTTCTCAGGGTTGAAGCTTTGGGACACTGCAGTAAGAGGTGAGGTAACTGCCTTAAGGCCTCACAGGGACATCAGAGTGGACTGAGGTGGAAGACATTTTACACATCTGCCATTAAGCAACACGGTGTGAGGAGGTGGCAACGGTGGCTGACGACAGCTGTCATTCACCACACCCTCACCACATGCATCAGGTTAGATTGTTATTTTGTCACTAATTCTTTCCCCTTTGATCTCCGAATCACAGGGAAATGGGCAAGAAACAAGTGTGTGCTGTATGATGCTGAGACCTCTGGTTGTTACACAGCAAGAGCTAGCTGATGTAGTCCTTGGTATCTGAAGTGGGAGGCCTCCATAACAAAACCCTGAAATATGTGGCAGTAGCTTTGAGAGTGGCTGGCAGGTGGTGAGGAAAGTCCCACAGAAGCCTGGCAAAAATGTCGCATTATGCAATGGCAAAACATTTGGTAGACTGTCACTTGCAATAACCCAGAAGGTAAAACATGTGCCCGAGGCATTTGTCAAGTTAGATGAAGGGATTCTGAGGCCGGATGGCGGATGTGGAAGCTGGCTGCTGCTAATTGCCTTGAAAGGAGGTAGGCTGAGCTGGTTTGCAAGCCGAATTCCAAGGGACTGTAGATGGCTCTGCAATTATAGGGTGACCAAATAAAACATTTTCTCATCACACCAGAGCCATGGCCTCTATGCAGTCTTGAGGGTGAGACTGGGACTTTGCCTGTAAGATGTCGAAGGTTACTGTGCAGTAACAACTAGCTCAGTGCTGCCCTGCCGGTCATTGCGCATGCTTCATCTCATCAGACCCTGTAGTAGTTTCAGAGTCCAGAAGCTGCCATTTCCATTTCAGTGATGGAAAAACTAAGGCTGACAGAGGTTTAGAAACACAACCAAGGGCACTCAGCTCTGAGTGAGCCAGATTCAGAGTTAGGATATGGTCATAGATCTGACTCCACAATGCAGACTTCATCCCAGGAAACTGTCCCACCTCCTGTGCTGAGATCACCCTGTCCTCTACTGCCAAAGGGTGAGAGTAAGATAGGGCAGGTGGGCAGGACCCCAAAGATGTTCACATCTTATGCCTGGAGATGGCAAGGGGAAATTAAGATTGCTGAGCAGCTGGCCTTCACGTGGGGATATTTCCATGTCCCCATGTAGTCACAAACGCTCTCATAAAGAGAAGGTGGGAGAAGGTCTGTTAGGGTCAGAATGATATAATTGCTGTGGCACTGGTGCCAGAGACAGAGGAAGGGCCATGGTCTGATGAGTGTGCAGCTAAGAAGCTAATGAAGGTGAGGGAAGACTTCCCTAGAGAGCCCTGCCTGGGTTTGGATTTCATCCCGCTAGTGGAGTTCTGACCTCCAGGACTTCAGGAGTTAACATTCATCTAACACACACACACACACACACTCCTGGCATTTTAGTAAACACGTATGTTTGTGTTGATTTGTGTTTATGGGTCTCTGCAGCCATACCTATGCATGTACAAGACATTCTAGAACAACTCCACACCTTTACATGTTGTATGTGCATGCACACATGCAATATTATACCAAGAATTCACGTAGAAGCTTCTAGGCTGAGGCCAGAGCCTGCCTGCTTCATCGCCCCGGCCCCTTCCTGATATGGGCTCTGGGCAGAGAGGTAGCACAGGAGCCCTTGACAGGAACCATTAATTTGTGCTTTCTCGCCCAGGGCTGGAGTAAAATGAAGCTTGTTTTCCATTTCTACACCAGAAGAAGGAGTGCATTGATTTTTCCTCACTTCTGATTGCTCACATTACAGGCTTGTTTCCAAATTATTGACACTTGGATCATTCATTCCACTGCATAAACATACTTTACAAGTCACCTTCGTCCCTTCGAGACATAGTCCTGGGTGCACCCCGAAGAAGTCCGTGTTGTAGAGCAGTGTTCTCTGCTCACAGAGCATCCCCCTGAGGGCCAGTTCAGCTGTGTGTGCCCCCTTTAATTATTCATTTGCTTACTTGCTGGCTAGTTTGTCTCAACTTGATACAAGCTAGAGTCACCTAGAAAGAGAACCTCAGCCAAGGAACTGCCTCCATCAAATTGGCCTGTAGGTAACCCTATGGGTCATTTTCTAGAAACTACTTCCATCAGGTTAGCCTGTAGGCAACTCATTTTCTTCACTATGGGCTGTGCCGCCCATGGGCATGTGGTCCTGGGTTGTGGAGGAAAGCAGGCTGGCCAATCCATAAAGAGCACGCTAGTCAGCCGCACTCCCTCATGGCCTCTGCTTCAGTTCCTGCTTCTAGGTTCCTGCCTTGAGCTCCTGCTCTGATTTCTCTCAGCAATCAACTATGATGAGGGCATCTAAACCAAATAAACCCCTTCCTTCCTAAGCTGCTTTTGGTCATGGTATTTTCTCCCAGCAACAGAAAGACAAGTAGGCTGCTTACCCATTAATTTGTTGAAAAGTAGTGCTGAGTGCTAGAAATCTATAGAGTGCAGGCGCTGAGGGTGTAGCTGAGGGCACCAGCAGGTCCTTTATAAAACCAATTACCCTAGGACGTGTCCTACCAGCTTTTGTGGAAGCCCTCCACCATCCTCCTCAGTAAGTAGTAAAGAAATTCAAGAGAGTGGAGGGAGGAGGATGAGGGGGAGGGAACAGTAGGCAAGGAGAAGGGAGAAGAGGAGCCAGCAGAGCCTGAGCTGGCCAGGTGTTTCTACCTGCATTGTCGCCCTCACCAGGTAAGGGCCTATGGAATAATCTCCAACACTCCTCTGCGAATGCATAGCCAAGGCAGCTGCCCAGGAACCACAGGCTGCTGTGAGCTGCCTAGCCCCTGGGGATGGTGAGAAGCTGGACCACTTTTGGCCTGGACCTCAAAGATGCTGCCCGTCTCTGCAGTCTATCCATCCCATGCTCACATCCCCCAGGATTTTGAGCGCCTGAGCTTGGAAGATACTTTCCTCCTAGTTTAGCACCTGACTCTTCTCACACTCAGATTTGGACTTCAATGTAGGTTTTCTGCTGTGTCGTTTCCTTGAGAATGGAATGCAGCCGAAATCCCTTGGTCTGACCTCCTCACAAAAGGCTTTCCAATGCTCCCCTCTGTCCACCACCACCCACTTTCACTTCCTAGATTTTCGTAGTCCTACAAGACATTAGCAGGGATGGGAAAACATGATCACTACCCCCAGACATGTGGATTGTTTGTCTGGGCCCCCTCCTCTGCCCCATGCTGAGCACCCCCAGAAGACTTCTTGCTTGCGCTCAAGGGTGATTGTCCCTTTATTTAAAAGTGTTCAGAATAGCAGTTCCCCTTCCTCCTATGGGTGGACTCTGCATGGAGAGCTCAAGTCTCCAAGCTCTCACGCCATCTTCTGACACCCAGGGAGAGAAGAGGAAAAAATCCAGGTCAAACAGCATCCAGCTAGCTTTCCACCATCTATCCCCAGGAGCCTTCTAAGTTCCAAGGAGGGTTGGTGGTTCCTCCAGAAGGCCTTAGTTGGTCAGAGCATGTCTCCTGTTACTCCTTCCAACTGGGCCTAGAGAAAGCACAGGAATTTCTTCTAAGGGGCAGAAGCAGCAAGGTTGCTCACATCCCTACTGCCCATCCCGCCCTTGTCTTCTGCAGAGCTGCAACAGTATTCTGTGTGGTAATGGAGCACTAAAGGGATAGAGAAGTGCTAATACTAACTAAAAAGCTAAGTATCTTAGCTCCTCTTGCAGAAGGCTTAGCAGATAGGTTCAAAGCAGATCATTGTTTATAAAAAAAATTAAAAAAAAACAAAAAACAAACCATACCTTAGCAAGGGAAAAGCTTTCCTCTCCTTTCATGATGCTTGCTTTCAGTCTATAATGCAGATATGGTAGCTGGAGCATCAGCAATCATCTTGGGCCGTGAGGAGACCTTGAGGATGAGATCCATAAAGATGATGGTGCCTATCCCAAAACATTCGCACTGGCTCCAAACAAGTCCCTGGAGGTCCTGCTGAATTGTTTCACTCCTGCATGAACATGGAGAGTTGACATTTCTCCATGTGACCCTGGGTTATCTGAAATCTATGCCACAGTACCCATAATACAGCCATGGGTCACTTGCAGTTATTTATACCTAATTTCATATTAACTAAAATGGAACAAAATGAAAGAGTTAGTTGTTATGTTATTCCTGTCTTCCTTTGGGTAGAGCAGATGAAGAACATCCATATCCCAAGGGAAAATTCTCTTGGGCAGTGTTGTGCAATTGTGGCAGATTTCAGCCAGAACTTGTGAATTAGCATCATTACAAAGATTTATACACACACACACACACACACACACACACACACACACACACACACACATCAATCACCTCCTCTTAAAATTGTTTGTTTTTATATATTTTTTAATTGAAGTGTAATTTATATCGGGTAGAAGGCACAAATCTTAAGAGTACAGGTTGATGCATTTTTAATGTGCGTGTACCAGTGTGACTACCACTCAAATCGATACGGGGAACATTTCCATCACTCCAGAAACTCTCCTCGTAGCCCTTCCCAGCTGACCTACACCGACTGCTCTGCAATGTCTCCATGGCTGCCTGCTCTTGAACTCAGGAACTCAGGACCTGACAGCATCTTCCCTTAACACCTAGTTCCTTTTCTTAGAAAATGCTTTTGACAGGCTCCCCTGCTCACAAGTTTGCATTATTTTATTGCTATCCAGGACAATGTTTATCCATTTCCCTGCCAAAGAATATCTCAGTGGTTTCTTGGTTTTGCCTGTAATGAATAAAGTTACTGACTGCTGTTCTAAAGTCTTTCTCTGGTAAGTCCTATGGTGTTTTCTGGCCTGGTCACTGACAGACTGCAGCAATGAGGTTTCTGGTAAGAATTTGAAGGAATGTCTACAGCTAAACTCCCTGTCTTCTGATACAGGCACTACAGCTCAGCCAATTTGGCGTATAAAATTAGCCATCATATGTCCTAAATTAGTTTACTGGCTCTGTGAAAGAAAAAAAATCCAATTTAACCCCTTTGTGCCTATGAAAACCAAAAGGCCAGAGTGAAAAGGGACTCTGCTGGGTCAGAGCTTATATTAGCGCTGGTGAGGTGCCCAGTAGGAAAGGCACTTGTTACCTGAGCCTGGTGACCTGTGTTCAGTCCCTGGAACCCACATGAAGGCGGAAAGAGAGAACTGACTCTGTAAGTTGTTCTCTCTCTCTCTCTCTCTCTCTCTCTCTCTCTCTCTCTCTCTCTCACACACACACACACACACACACACACACATTCACACACCCACACCCACTCACACCCACACACCACCACCACCAATAACAATAATGATAATAAAAGAAAAAATTAAAAAGAACTCATATCCATTCAAAATAATTTGCACTTGGGGAAGTGACTATAGATTCCTTTCAATAGCTCAATCAATACCCCCTCCCAAACTGATGTGAACAGACAGGGAGAGTAGTGTGGCAAGCAGAGCAGCCTAGGGAAGTTTGGAGCACAGGGACAGCTGTTTGTTTAGGGACATCTTGGGAAGTTGTAGTATTTTTTTCTGAAGACAATCAAAACATTTTAAGGAGGGAAAATTCATGCAAGGTGAATATGCGTTTTGAATAGGTGGATTGAAGGGGAAGAAATGGAGTGGAAACTACACAGAAGCTGGGATAATAATAATATAATAACATTATATTATTATATATTATGTAATAATAACTGTTCTTGAATGTTTTGTTAAAATTATGTTAAATTCTTCAGGATGGATATTTTTCCCATATAAATTATGGCTAGTTTTTTGTATTAAGAGATATTTAATCTTCTTTGAACTTTGAGTGTTAAAATTTGAGATATGTAGGATGGATACATGGGGAGATGCTCTGGGAGGCTGCCGTGCCTGGCTTCGTCTGTGTCCCTGAAAGAATGGCCATGTCAGACCAGTTCCTTCACAGCCCCACACCCAGTGCAGGCCCGGGACTAGTGCAGGCACCTGATGACTTTGAGAGAGCCTGGAATTGAAGGAAAGGGGATGGCTTCCTGCCCCATCCCTACCCTTTCTGTGACGAGGACTGACTCTAGCAGGCAGCATGTCCTAACCTTCTGTGTCCATGGCTTCTAGGAGGGCTGAGCCAGTTGTAGGTGCTGGTTGAAGATGGAGGGGTACAAGTGAGAAGCTAGACCATTGCCCTCGTCCTTGACTGCTATGGATGAAGTCTCCAGTGGGTGCTCTTCCTGCTTTGTGGTTCTGACCCTCCGGGTCATTCTTCCTCTGTTTCCATAGTCTGGGGTAGTGGAGCCTTTCTGTTTTGCTTATCAAGGCTGCTTCATTATCTTGTTCCATTTCTCTTAGATACTTTGTTACCCATGGAACCAGAGTACCAGTCTCCTATGTGCAAGTACCTCAAGAAGAAGGCTTATTTTTCCTTACTGAATCCTGATGAATGCAACTTTTCTGGCTGTGAATTCCTGGGAAATTCCCCGCCTATGCACCATGGACTGCTGTTAGAAAGTTCATTAGAACAAACATGGGAGCTGCTGTTTGCACTGAAATGAAGATGCTGCCCTTCCTCTAGGACGTAAATGGGTGGGTAAGCATGTTGGGAGAAAGAACAGACAAGGTTGGGAGGAGAAAGTATTCCTAACAATAACTTACATTGCCCTGGAACATCACTTTGCATTGAAGGCCTTGCAGACATTCTCTGACCTTAGAAGAAGCCCCGTTGCCCTCACTTTACAGGTGAGTGAGAAGACTAGAAAATAAAATCAAGCCTCTGGCATGGTCCCCTCCAGATTCCATGGCCATTCTGTGAATCACAAGAGAGATGCCATCACAAGCAAATAGAATGGTTTGGTTTTAGTTATGTATGTATGTCAGGCATCAGGTGCAGGCTTGTAATTCCCAGTACTGAGGCTGAGGCAGAAGGATTGCCATTTTGACACCATCTTGGGCAGGACTTATCTCAAAAATGTTTAAAAAATATAATGTGCACATATTTAACAATTTAAGTATGAACATATAATAAGCTTAATAATCAGTAGGCTTAATAATATTAGGAAACCTATTCAATCAGGACTTGCTACTGAGCAGTGGGAGAGTTGTATTCTTCTTGTCCAAATCACCCCACTGATGTCTGTGAAGTCACACTCTGAGATAAGAGACAAGCTGCAGGACTGCACAAGCTAGGGTCTGTGTGACAACCATGAGAATTCAGATATCACACTGGCCGTCACTTTAACAGAACTACATTTTAGGGGACTTGCCACAGCAAGATCCTGCGCCTGATTGTCCAGGAGACCTTGTCTTTCTCATAGGTCACAGAGCAAACACGGTGAGAAACAAACCAATTAACTGAAGAAAGAGGAGTGAACAGAGAGCAAAGAGGGCCTTGCAGTGGGCACGGTAGAGCAGCCAGACAGGAAAAGCCAAGAAAATGAGTCTCAGAGGCCTTTGAAACATTTAACCTTTCCTTGGGAGGACTTAGTGAAGAAACCTACCTAGGAGTTTAGAATTTTCAAAAAGCCCTTTGATAAATGTGAAGAGCAGAGAATTCTTATTGAGAATAAGCTGGATCAAACAGAGGCAGCGAGGACATTACCATGGCCCTTTCCAAGGAGACGGGAAGATTTCACAGTGGTAAAAGCTTGAATTTGGATTCCCAACAGCACATAGAAGCCAGGCACCTGTAATCTGCTGTTGGGGAGATGGAGCCAAGAGGACCAATGAAGTTCACTGACCAGTCAGCCCAACTGAATCTGTAAGCATTAGATACAGTGAGAGACCCTATCTTAAAAAGTAAGGCAGAAAGCAAGAGATGTCAACCTCTGGCCTCTACACAGATGATCATACATGTGTGTATGCAGATGTGCATGAATGTGTACCCATATAAGTACCATACATATACAACACACACACACACACACACACACACACACACACACACACACACAACCCAAACAATACTTAAATGGAATGAATCTGCTTTCACACACAATGTGTTCTTAATACTCCTTTGTGTGAGATTAGCGTTCTCTCTGCTGTGATCTGTGATTCTCTTTGTAGCCATCTTGCTGCTGTCTGATTTACAAGGCTTCATCATAAGTCTATTGTGCACTTTTGCCCTGCTACTAAGAGATGCTTGCTCTTGAGACCCAGCCACCATGCCCTGAGAAAGCCCAGAAGAGACCATGTAGAGAAGGCACACAGAGATATTCTGGCCAATGGTCTACAAGAGGTCCAGCTAACAGGCAGCTGATCTCAACCACTGGATTCATAAGTAATGATGCAGCCAGATATCTCTGGCCTCAGTCACTGAGTTACCCCCAACTAGTGGATCTTTCCAGTTGAGTCCCCAAGATTGAGAAAAGCAAGTATCCCTGCTTTACCTTATCTGAACTCTTGAAACAGATTAGAATAAAGCATTTGTTTTAATGTCACTAAGGTTTAGAAGCTCTGTTAGATAGTCAGAACAGTACTTTTACTTTGGGTTCATAATTGTCTTTTGACTTCAGGCTATGTGAGGCCTGCTTTCTGCTCCAAGATCTGTTCTTGTACAATGGACACAATGTTGCAAGAAGGCTGCTTGCTCATTTTCCAGCCACCCAGTCTCCCGAAATAATCACATAGAAACTGTATTAATTAAATCACTGCTTGGCCTATTAGCTCTAGCTTCTTATTGGCTAACTCTTACATCTTAATTTAACTCATTTCTATTAATCTGTGTATTGCCATGTGGCTGTGGCTTACCGAGTAAAGTTCCAGCATCTGTCTCTGGCGGAGCTACATGGTTTCTCTTCTCTCCATTTCCTTTCTCCCAGTATTCAGTTTAGTTTTCCTCACCTAGCTCTGTTCTTCCCTGCTCTGCTGTAGGCTCAAAAAAATTATTTATTAACCAATGGTATTAACATTATACAGAGGGGAATCCCATATCACCTCCCCTTTTTTGTTTAAATAAAAAGGAAGGCTTTAACTTTAACATAGTAAAATTACATAAAACCGTTTTCAAGCAAGAATTACAGTTGTACTATTTATATCTACTTTATCTTTTATCATAACTAAAGAAAAGTATAATTATAACTATCAATTCATCAACTCCATCAAAGACGCCAGAAGGATATATTATTACCTCCAGATTTGACAGAGACATCTCGCTACCTGGACAGTCACCCAGAGTTCTTCTGTACCATGAAGCAGGAAATTTGAAAGACTGTTTTGCCTCTATTGGCAGTTTGTCAGTCATTTTATTCTGTGTCCTGCAGAATGTCTCGCAGACTCTTTCATGAAGCAGGAACCCTGAAGGACTGTCTCACCTTCTTTAGGCAACTTCAGCAGTCATCTCTCTGTGGGTCCTGCATATCCAGTCCACACAGGATAGCATAAAGCAGTCTAGGCAAGAGCAGTTTCTTGCTCAAATGGGTAACAAACTCCATGAGGAGCCTCTTTGATGCCCATCATCTTCTTGAAGTAATTGGTGCTGCCAGGAGCAGATGTGTCTCACTGTCATGACACAATATACCATACTGTTTGCTCCCATAATCACCATTGTGGTTCACATGTGAAACATCCCAAATGGGCTCATGTGCATGAATACTTGGTCTAGAGATGCTGGCAGTGTTTTAGAAGTCATTGGACCTTTAGAAAGCAGAGCCTCACTAGAAAGAGTGGTTTCCTGAGTTTCTGCAGCCTCGTCCTACTTCCTGACCATTCACTGCTCTCTGTCTTGAGATACAATGTGACAAGTTGACCCACATCCAATAGCATATCTTCTCTGCCATGGTGTACCAAGCCTTCAATCTGTGAGTCAAAACAAACCTTCCCTTTCTAAGTTCCTTTTTTCAGATATTTTGTTGTAGCAACTAATACACTGAAGTCCCCACCCCTGCAACAAGAGCTACCTTACTTAGGCCAACCAGAGGAACCAGGCTCACCCCGTGGTTTCTTCAGCCACATGGAGCCTGGTCAGTGCTATACCCATTCATTCAGTTCTCACTTCTTAAGAGATTTCAGGGATTCCAGATTTACATATGCATGAACTTAGATATGGACTTTGGTGGACAATATGGTTGCAGCTGTGGCCTGGTTCTGGATAATTCACTGCTGCCCCTACTGTGTGGCTGGATCTCCTGACTTTGTAAGATAAGCCCCAGTTCTGAGGCAAAGTCTCCTAGTTTTAATTTAAACCTTTAAGCAGGCGATGCAAACTGTTGCTTCCTGTATGAAAGGAGTTCTCAATTATCCATCTCTTGCCAGAGGACACTCCACACAGTATTTATAAAGTGTTTCCTATGTAGCTATGAGTCCCTCAGAGAAATGGAACCCTATGTCCAGTGTCCCTGTTCCCAGAGTGTTCAGTGTAGGACTGAATGCTATCTGCGCAGTGAATATTGAGGTTCCCATGGCCTCAGTCTTTGCCATGAGGATTCAGTTGCTGCCCTTCTCACCTTTCCCACAGCCTCAGCTTAATGTGGCTCTCAGGCCTGCCTTGCCTTTGGAGTGGTCATCCTCTCAATTTTTTCTTCAGACTGTACCCTTCTTAAGCAGCCTTTTGCATTCTGAAGGTGATCCTTTTCTTTTATGGCTGCTCTGTTTTGATTTGGAGTCTGGATTGTTGACAGCCCTTCTGGATGCAGTGTGTGTGTCTGCTGTGATTCGGGGGCCCCTCTCAGTTTTGTCTCTGCCAAAGTGGGGCTCCCTAAGCTGGCTATTGCAGCCACATCCCGATGTGCATGCAGATCGTATGTTAGACTGCACAGCACCAACAATACTGCCCTTGAGAAGTTGTCTCTAGCATTGTGAATACTCGGTCATCAACAGTGTTCCAAGAGTCTCTGGAGAGCTGGCACCCCTGACAAAACACAGTGAAGTGCTGTTCCCTTCCACACATGCCGATGAAAGAAGGCAAGTCTGGATTTGGGGCACATCTTTCCATGATGGCAAAACATTATCTTTTCTTTATGAATAATAGAAGACACTTGGCTTGCTCATAATTTTTTAAAAGCTGTAGTCATAGTAACACGTGTGTTGCCTGTTAATATGAGATCTACCACCTGCTTCTTAAAGGCAACAGCTTAAGTTTTACAATGTGTTCTTATGCCCCCAACAGAGCAATCTCTATTAGATTTTCAACTCAGCTAAAGTAAGGTACATGGGGAAAAGGGACTTTTCTACTAGTGAGATTCCTGGCTACAACCCTTGTGGGGTGACAGGAAAGTTCAGAACAGAAGAGACAAATCTTCCATGAAAAGAATCTTGAGAGATTGTATACAACCAGAGTGAGGGCTGTCTGTCCACATAAGTCACTCTCCAAAGGAAAAGCTCAGCTTTCAGAAGAAGCACTCAAAACACAAAAGAGACATTCCAAGTGTGTCCGGGCTCAGGTGCCCTTGGCTGTAGTGTAAAGGTGGCCTTGCTTCTTATCTGTGAAGGGAGAGGAAAGAGCCTTTTGTGAACATAGAATCCAGGCATCACAGTATCTTGGTCACTAGGGAGACTGGTATGATGGAGATTTGGTGGCCCCACCGTTGGGTGAGTTCTCATGACCTATCCATGTACCCACAGTTCTGTGATAAATTATTATGAGAACTAAAGGGGATCCAATCAACAGAATGTATCCCCATGGGGCCTAGGGCATGGAGGCCTGGTGGAGAGGGGCTCGAGTTGCTCAGCTGAAAACCTCTGGCTCCATGTCAGTATCCAGCCAATGGGCCCTGGTTTTAGAAGTATTTCTTCATTCAGACTGTGTTTGCATATGTTAATGAAGTTCTTTCATTCAGAAATACAAGCATGAAGAAGATACAACAGGACTCTCATGGGAAAGAGAAAAGTCAACAGGCAAATAAATCACTCAGGTAAGGACATGGTGTGTGTGTGTGTGTGTGTGTGTGTGTGTGTGTGTGTGTGTTTGTGTGTGTGTGTGTGTTCCTGACACCAGGAACACAAGGGCACCCTCTTTGAGGAGTGGTCTTTCAGCACTCCTGGAGTCATGAAGAAGACAAAAGGAACAAAGTTCCAGGTAGAAGGAACAGCAAGTGCCAAGGGCCTGAGACAGCTACAGCCATGATGTTTTAGAGACTTGCTTGACTACAGAGTAGAGGAAGATGAATTTCCCAAATATCTTGCTCTAGTGGTGAGGCGTGGGATGCTGGCATTTCCAGCATTGACAGCCCAAAGCTGCAGGTGGTTTTCAGGAGACAAAGCCCAGTTCTTTTCCGAGTGCTGGAAGGAGACATCTGTTGGCAGGATGATTTTAGTGCCCCTCTCTAGGATAATGGTCAAGAGATGCAATGCACAGGGCACAAGTGCTTGATACTTGTTCATTCTCGTTTTTGTTGTTTAGCCTAGATTTAAATTCTATCCAACTCTCTTTTGCATGCTATCCTGTATTCTTCTCTAACCCAATCTGCATCTCTTTGCTTATCTGTCTGTTTCTGCTCCTTCATTCTGAGCTCTCTCTCTCTCTCTCTCTCTCTCTCTCTCTCTCTCTCTCTCTCTCTCTCTCACTCACTCTTTCAGTCTATCGGTTCTGTTCTTTTCTTCTTTTTTTAAAGTCCGTTTCTGCCTCTCCCATTCCTTCTGCCAGACTGAGAGCAGCTGTGTGCTCAGCCCAGGAGCCGGCAGCTCTCCATGGTGCTGACTCGGATGATGGGTCCCAGGCTTCCACCCTTCATTAGGGACCAGAGATGGATGGTGGTGTTTTCCCCTGAGCAGCCAATCAGCAAGGACTCTTCATCTGCTGCAGCAGATAGAGAAATCTCCCTCTCTGGAGCCCTTGGTCATGAGAGCAGCTGCCTTTCCACCCCCTCATGCAGGAATACTTAATCCTGCCTTGTCCAGGCCCATATGGCCTCTGCGGGGGCTGGAGCAGGAGGTGCTTCCTGGTCTCTGGACTGCATCGAAACAGATTGGAAGAGGATTTATTTCTCCTGCTCCAGTGGTGCAGAGCGGCTCCCGGGTGTGTGTATGTGTGTGTGTGTGTGTGTGTGTGAGAGAGAGAGAGAGAGAGAGAGAGAGAGAGAGAGAGAGAGAGAGAGAGAGAGAGAGAAACCTTTCAAGGAAATACAGGCTCTTTCTTTATGGCAACTTTGCAGAAGAATGGTAGCAGAAGCTTGTCACTTTAAGAATGGTAGCAGAAGCTTGTCACTTTATGCCTCAAAGGTTGAGGGAGGACAGAAGTAAAGAGATTTGAGAAGATGAAATGTAGCTGAAGGACTTTCAGCCACCATCTCATTCCTGACTCCACCACCATCTGATGCTGGGGAAAGGATAGCTTGGCTTCTCTTCTCCAAAACAAGACATAAAACTTCTACTCAGACTTATACTTAGAAACACAAGGGGACTTGGCAGCTGAGCACCGTGTACAGACCAATACCATAGAATTTGGGGGGTTTCTTAGGCTCAGGCTCTGTGGCAGGTGCTTTACGCGTATTATTGCATGCTGTCCTTAATCCTAATAAAGTGAGGTTCATTTGATGACTGAAGAAGGAACTGAGGCATCTGAGGGATTGCATATACCTCCCCATGTGAGAACATGTGCACACATGCACACGCACACACACAGGTTTGCCTGACTGCATAGCTCATGACACTCCCCTGGGCTCCGTTCCCCATTCTGACTTGGAAGCTGAGCTGTGGTTGATGTCCCTATAGCCAGTTGTCTTGATGGCCTATGAGAGACCTGGGCAGATGGCAGGGCTTGAGTTTGCAGATTCCATGATGACACCCAGGTTCTCACCTTGAACACCCCAGAGGACACTTAGAAGGATTTTGAAGTTCCTTACCCAAGGACGAGACCATCTGCTCAGTGACCCAAATCTGTGATATTATCCAATACTTTTGTGCATCAGAAGTTAAGAAGACCATGTGTCCAAAGCCTTATTTGTCCAGAGATAGCAGAGTTGTGTCTGAAGAAAAAGGAATTTCTCAGATTTTAGAAAGTTCTGCTCACTGTAATAAGGCTCTAGCCTGACTCCAGCAATGTGTGGATGGCTGGTGTTCTTCCTGTCTTTGTTTTGCTCTTCCAGTCTTTGGTTTGCAGTGTGGCGATGGGTCTTGTGCATTCTAGGCTTGATCACTTGATCACTGAGTAGACTCTCAGCCCCTCTGCATTCTGTATACAATGTCAACATCCAACTCCAAACCACATCCAACTGGTGGACTTCGTTTCCATGGCTTTAGAGTCAGGTTCAGAACTCTAAGCACAATCTATGGTGGTTTGAATGAGAAGTGTTCTCCATAGGCTCTGTGTTCACACTTGGTCCTCAGTTGGTGATGCTAGTTGGGGAGGTGTAAGAGATCTGGTATTGCTAGAGGAAGTATGTCAGTGGGGTTGGGCTTTGAAAGTATACAGCCACATTCCAATTCAGTCTTTCTGCTTCATGTTTGCAGTTGAAGATATGATCTCTCAGGTTCCTGGCCATACCTATTGCTTACAGTCATGCCTCTCTGCCAAGATGGACTCATCCCTCTGGAACCATAAATCAATATAAGCCTTTGCTTCTGTAAGTTGCCTTTGGCCATGGTATCTTATCACAACAACAGAAAAGTAATTCACATACAACCCTTCTGGAAGAGGCTTAAGATGCTTGGCAGGGAAGGGTTCAGAAGTGAGTTGAGCTTCTGCAACTTGGATGTCCAACTTTGTAAGCATGAATATGGCCATACTTCCTACTTTCAAATCAGAATGCAATGGGTCCCTTACTTGTCATATTTTAAAAATAATCTCAGCAAATGAAAAGATGCAGAGACTTTGGATCATGTGTATAAGAGAAAAACCTCGGTGCAGATTCAGTCCTAAACAGTCAAGCAGCCATGCTGCTCTCTTTGCTCGATCAACCTGCTAGTGGGTAGGATCTAGCTGTCTCTAGTGCTGTTGCTACATGGGATGGTTCCTGGAAACTGGCCCAGCATATTGTGGCATTTTTCCATGCATGACTAGGGGTGCAGGGCACTTGCCAGTTTAGATTCCTGCATGAATCAAGGTGTTTCTTAACACTACCAACTGTGTGTGTGTGTGTGTGTGTGTGTGTGTGCGTGTGGAGATCAGAGGTCAGTGTCAGACTCTACCTCAATTGCTCTCCATCCTATCCTTCGAGAGGACTCCTCACTGAACTGAGAGCTCACTATTTTGGCTAGACTCCCTGCCTAACAAACTCCAATAATCCTCCTCTCTCTGACTCCCAGAACTGAGATTTCAGGCATATGCCACTGCATTCATTTTTTTTTAACATGGGTGGTGAAGGTTGAACTCGAGTCCTTGTGCTGATTGAGAGGTGGACACATACACCTGGAGCTTGCTGTGGGGGTTACCAGAACCTTCTTTTATTTTGGTAAATCCCTTTCTCCGTGTGTCAGTCAGCACTAGCGTGCTGGAGCAGAGATGCCTGAGTTCCACAGAAGCACAACACGACAAACACTGTGCACAACCATGGCATCTGGGAGGACCTCTAGTGGGCTTGCTGCTTCTGCGCCTGCTGTTGGGTCTGAAGCCACTGCAGGCTAGCAGTGTGATTGCTGGAAGAGCACTTAAGGAGAGCGAAGGACAAGCTGGAATCATGGAGGAACTGCACCCGATGGTGTGTGGAGCTGGCTCATATCAGCTCTGGAGAGTACACTATTAAAAATCAGAGTTTCTCTGGTCCAACTGTTAAACGCAGCCATTGCTAAAAATTATAGTATGTAAGCTTACAAGTAAGTAAATCACATTAAAAGCAACAATGATAAGAACTTAAAACCCATCACTTGCTGAGCATTTTGCTAGGTTTCATTGCCTGTGTGCTTGAGTTTATTTATATGTGTTACCTCTTAATGGTGGAAAATAGCATAACACATTCTACTGCATATTCCCTTCAGCTCCATGTATGGTGGGATAGAATTGGTGGCTTGCAGTTAGCCTCGATGAGGGCAGTTATACCAGAGACACTGGCAAATACAATGAATCTGGGATTGACTTATTATTCCATTGATAGACGTGTTTAAAATGGGCTGACAAGATGGCTCAATGGGTAAAGAAAGGTGCTTGCTGCCAAGGCTGACAACCTGAGTTTGATCCCTGGAACTTATACGGTGGAAGATGTGGAACCCTGTAAGATGTTCTCTGACTTCGCATGTTTTTCATGACATGCACATCTACACAGACAGATAGAAACACACACACACACACACACACACACACACACACACGTATACACAAACAAGTAAATGCAACGCTTTTTAAAAACAAATTAATGAAGAAAATGTTAGTTAAAGAAATAAAAATTTATAAGAAATTCAAAGGATCAGGAAACTTTGTAATCATGATATAATGAGTAAAGGAAACAGCTGATGGAATTCCAAACTATGCTTTCAAATTATCCAAGAAGGGGCTCACAACATTGACAAAGAAACAAAGTCCTAATATATATGTCTTTCCCTTTTCTCTTATTCAAAATAAATAAAAATGCCCATTAGTGTCCATATTGGAACTGACCCAGAGCGCTGGCTGTTACAAATGCCCTGGAGCTATTGACCGGGTTTCACAGGACTGTAGGCTATCTCTAATCTTGGTGATGCATGACTTTAAAGGAATCTTTTAATGCAGAGATAAACATATACCTCACCCAAGGCTTATAAGAATAAGGGATTGGGAAGATGGTTCAGTCCATGAAGCTTCTGCTGTGCAGGATGAATTTCAGTCTTCAGCAGAAATCTGATGTGTGGATTCCTACTCCCAGAATATAGGGAGGCAGAGGCAGAGGCAGAGGCAGAGGCAGGAGGCTTCCTGTAGGAGCCTGGCCAGCTAGTTCAAGTGAATCTGTGCACTTTAGGTTCAACAAGAAACCCTGCCTCAAAACAAAATCAAACAAGGTGTAGAGTAACTGAGCAAAACACCTGTAGTCAACCTCTGGCCTCCAAACATACGTGTACAAGCACACATATAAATGTATATGCACAAGAACATATGCACAAACTTATGCCCACGCCCACCCACACAAGGAACACACCCAAAGAGACCTTACAAGAACTGAATGAGGTGCAGCCCTATCAGCACTCCCACGGCAGTGGGCTGGGTTGGCAGTTGGGAGATGTGGTTATATGTGAGCTGTGATCCTGCATTCTGTCTTTCACCTGGCCTTCAGAGAGAAGGTACCATGCTTCTCCCCTCCCTCCTATTCTTGTGACAATTTCTCCTAGAGTCACCTTGAACTTGAAAGAATATAAAGAAGTATAAAGAAGGGGACTACGAGGACTGTAGTTCCACTGATTTAAGCTTACATAATCCCACATGACTTTCCTGTCTTCAAGAGGAGGTACATGGCTGGGATGTAGACTTATTGTGTGTGGCAGCTGTTCCTAAGTCTGGTGGACTTTAGTGTTGGCTATTATCATATGTCATGCAGGTCATATAGGTCATGTAGGTCTGTGCACATGACCAATAGCCTGGCCCAGAGCTCCAGTGCCTGAGTTCCTCCTTCAGAGTCAGTCCAGAACCTGAGAGTGTGCTATCCCCACTGAGAAGACACATTTTCATTCTTGCCCTTGGTTCTGATCCATCCTTGTGGGAACAGATCAGGGAGGAACTCTTGGTCCTTTGAAAGGAAAGCTCTATTCTGTTCATTCACCGAACACTGAGCTGGGTCACACATGGATCCCTGAGAACCACGAGACAAATCCAAGAAGTTCCACCTTCAGGGTACTCCCTTCCTAAGGAGGACAGGAGGAGAGGCTGAGAAGTATCAGAGACCAAGGAGTTCAGGCAGGTTGTCCACTCTGTGCTCATCTAGAGATAGCAAAGACTCCTCACTATGTGCCCACGTGCACGGCACAGTAACTCTCATTTAAGGCTCCAGTCGCCTGTCCAAGCTGTGGGTGTCCTTCCACTTGTCCTGCACTCACCCACCACATTCTGCTCTCTTAGTGCCGGCACACTCACGTTCCCCCAGTCTACAGTGTCACCCCTTTCCTCCTCCAGATCCTGTTCAGTGCTGCATCCTCCAGAAAACATACCCTGTTCCCAGGAAAACAATCGTGACTTTGGGGATTCGCTCTCACACCCTCCAGCCTGTCTCTATTGAACCCCACTGATTGCGTGTTGGTTTACAGCCTTCTACAGGCAACACAGAATGTCCCAGGCGCTGCGCCAAGCACATTATGGGCATTGTCTCCACTTAATTCTTCCATGAATTCTGGAAGCAGGTGTTCTGAATGCCTTCATAGTAGAGGAAGTGGGAGCTTAGGAAAGGGCAATGTGACATCCCCAAGGACTCATGCTAAGCAGCAGCGTGAGCATTTGAACTCAAGCTGTTCTTATCAATTAAGTAATTAATTGGGACAAGGTCATAGTAGGTACCTCAGGTGAACTTGTGATCTCCTGCCTCAGCTTCCAAAGGCCCAGGATTATGTGTGTATAGCTCCATGCCTGACTAATGCTGCAAAGGCTGTTATTCTCTTCTAAGGTTAGAACGAGTTGGTCTCCATAAACACCAGCTGCTCGGACTAAGACAGAAGAAGTAGGAGGAAGGTTGACTGCTGATTGGTTACTCAGGGGTGGTAAGATGGTAGCCCTGTGGACCGTGCACCCCTCAGAAAGATACAGCTTCCTACATGGTCGCTGTCAGTCTGAGAGGGGTGGCTCAGCTGAATGGAGATGACGGCTGTCCCAGCTGAGGAAGGAACCAGCCCCTGCATTTGGCAGGAAAATGGTTGCAGGCACAATTCTGCCTCCCACCTTCTCAGACTCAGACAGGAAGGCTGTCAGCCTCACTCGTCACATCTGACTGAGCGACGGCAATGACATGTGTGTGGGAGGCACTAAAGTGGGGATCCCTTAATAGAGCAGGTGTCTCTCAGCCCCGAGGCTTGATGCTCGCTCTGCAGGGACTGCATCATTGCAGAATGCAGCGCCTTCCCCTGCAGGGACCAGGAGGGGGCAAGTGAGTCACTGGCGAAGTGGAAGGGGAAGCCAGGAACCCACTAACTGGTGTGTTAAATGTGTGTGGAGTGCTTGAAAACCAACATTCATGTGAAATGCCCATGATGAAATGCTGCACCATTTTAAATCAAGATAATTCCAAAAGGCTTTCCCTGGCTTTTGACAGGCACACCTGTGAGGTATGACGAGCAGGTCAACTGACCTCCCAGCTGAACTTCCGGGGAACAGAGGTTCACCTGTGTGTTATTGAACCAGCAGAACCAATCTGAACTTCATTCATTCACTCATTCATTCACCCATTCACTCATCAACCGTCTAGGAAGAGTTTTTCTGTGCAGTAAAGCCCATCAGTCAACAATAATGACAAGTTTTGCATTTATTTCTTCCTTTCTGGTCCTTGCTCTCTACACATTAGTTTAGTCCTCCTGAAAATTTTGAAAATTAATGCTAAGTATAGCCACTCTGGTCTTTTTCCTGATTTGACTGGGGAGGATGCTAAAAATAGCATTATATAGAATGTTCACTTGGGGTTTTTGGTATGTACATTTTATTAGGGCATGGAAATTACATTCTATTTGTATTTTGTTCAGAGCACCCATCTTTCAAGGGTTTCATAGACCGTGTTCCTTTAATAGTCTCCTTTACTTGGGAGAAGATTGAAGGCTTTGGACTACTCACCTCATTCCCCTGATGTCACTGGTTTATTCAAATGTTTTATTTCTTTCTCAGTTTTCTATTGGTGTGTGTGTGTGTGTGTGTGTGTGTGTGTGTGTGTGTGTGTGTGAGAGAGAGAGAGAGAGAGAGAGAGAGAGAGAGAGAGAGAGAGAGAGAGAGAGAGCGAGCGCTAGAGAGAGCATGACTGTTGGGGACAGAAGGCATTAGAGCCCCTGGAGCTGTAGTTACAGATAGTTGTGAGTTGTCTGATGTAGATGCTAAGAACTGAACTAAACATGGGTCCTCTCCAAGAGCAGCAAGTGCTCTTTACTATTGAGCCATCCCTCAACCCACTTTCTTTCCTGGCTTCAGGAGTTAAATAAAGAACTCGTTTATTTTTAATCTTTCTCGGTTTTTAACAAATACGTTGAAGGGGAAATTTCCCCTAGGAATGATGTTAATCATGCCCCACAAATTTCACATGAAGTGTCGTCATTGTCACTTGTTTTAAATATTTAATAAATGTTCATTGTGCATTCATTTTTCACTCATGTCATTTTGGAATGTGTGCTTTTATTTTAAAAATGTATTTTAAGCTACCTTAATTGATGGAGTCTCTTTTAATTCTGCATTTGTTGGAGAGCACACTGTGTGTGACATAGATTCTTTGTAATTTTCTGATACTATTTTTGTGACCTGATACAAAGTCAAGTTTTATAAAGTGTATCCTGAGCCTGAAAAGAATGAATACCCATGCTTGATTGAAGCAGGGCTCCACATTTATCGGTTACATCGAGTCTTTTAATTATGTGCTTCACATAGTTCATAGCTTTGTTGCTTGGTCTGGTTCTGGGGGAGGGCACTAAGCCCTTCCTGCATGATTGGATATTCACAGTATCTCTCTGTAACTCTGCCAATTTTTGCTTCCCATATTTAATACAGGCTATTTGAATTTATAGAAGTTTATGATTGTTATGTATGTTTGGTGGAGTGTGTTCCCCTTATCAGTGTGTATAATAATGACTCCTTATTGAAGCTTTTGCTTCACATTTTGGCTCCCATTAGCATTGCTAGACCAGATTTCTCTTCAAGTTTGTCTAGGATGTTTCCTTTTCTGGCTCTTTGCTCCGAGTCTCTCTGTCATATGAAAGCACCACACAGCTAGGTTTTTAGGAGTCTGATCTGACAGCCTGCTCTGGAGCAGCTGGTCTATCTATTCACACGTCATGCTGGCAGCTAGCGAGGAAGATTCTCTTAATTTCGGGTTTGCGTTAGTTCTATTGTTCAAGTCTTTGTTAGACTGACGGAACTGACTTTTACTCATTTCTCCCCACTCCCCTGCCCTGACTTGGAAACTCCGCACTGTGCTCTTCTGGCTTTGTCAGTGATCTTTGCACTCTCAAATCTTCTCTTTGCACATCAGTGTTTGTGACAAAGCACAGGTCAGGCGTTATTTCTAGTCTGCAGATAAGACCCTACTTAGCATACTGTAGTTCAACACTCTGTCTTTCTCCTTCTTGTTAGGCTGAACTCTAGATGGTGCTGTAATTTAGTAGTTATATAGTAGTAAAGTAACAATTAAAATTTTAAATTACATTTTGTGTGCGTGAATGTGTGAGTATGAGTGTGTGTGAGAAAGAGAGGGTATGTAGGTGTGTGAGTGAGTTGTGTGAGAGAGGATGAGTATGTGCAAGTATGTGTGTGTGTGAATGAATGTATGTGTGAGAGGGTATGTAAGTGTGTGAGTATGTGTGTGAGAGAGGGTATGTATGTGTGAGTGTGTGTGAGTGTGCAATGTAGGATTCCCCTCTGTATGCTATGAATATGTTGTATTATCATTGTGTTAATAAAGAAGCTGCTTTGGCCCATGGCAGGGTAGACTATAGCCAGGCTGGAAGAGAAATAGAGAGAGAGTAGGTGGAGTCAGGGAGATGCCATGTAGCTGCCTAAGGAGAAAGACACTGGACCCTTACTGGTAAGCCATAGCCTCATGACAATACATAGATTAATAAAAATGAGTTAATTTATAATGTAAGAGCAAATTAGAAAATATGCCTAACCCATGGGCCAAACAGTGTTGTAATTAATAATGTGTCTGTGTGATTATTCAAGTCTGCGTGTGCATACCATGGCATGTGTACAGGTCAGAGACAGCTCGTGACAGTCAGATTTCTACTTCTACCACGTGGGTCCCAGGGATAAAATCAGGTTGTTGGGTTTGTCAATGAGTGCCCTTGCTGACTGAGCCATCTTGGTGGCCCACAGAACAACATTATCTAGACAGCAGCTGAATTGATTGGCATGGTCTACTGATTTCTGGGCTTCGCTTTGTTCCTTAGGAGTTTCACTGCAGGTTTCTTTTCCCTCCTCACCAAAGCACATTCTTTGCTTGTTCTCTCAATGGTCTTTTATGTTTGAAAAAGTCCTGGTTTCACTTTCACCTTAAATGATAGTTTAGCTGGGAATGTAATTCTAGGCTTCTGATGATTTCTTCTTAGCCCATGGCAAAAAGACTTCACTGACTTGTGTCCTCTCTTGTCAAGAGGAATTTCAGTCATTATATTGTTTTGTAGATGATATGTTTTTATTTTTTATTTAATTAAAAAAAATTCCCCCATTTATGTTCTTATGTGCAGCTATGACATAGTGAAATGGAAATACTGCATTGCCATATGAAATGCCACAGAGCAGACCAGAGGTCAGGTAGGATTAGGTTCAGGATGTCATATCAACTTACTCACCTAAAAAAATTTCCTCCAAGAGATCAGCATTCCCCAATAACCTAAGGGCCTTGTAGAATTCCCATGAGGGCTCCACCTCTTTTATTAGGAATTACATGCTACATGCTGAGTTATGGTGGTGATGGTGGCACATGCCTTTAATTAGAGCACTTGGGAGGCAGAAGCAGGTGAATCTCTGTGAGTTCAAGGTCAGCCTGGTCTACAGAGTAAGTTCCAGGGCAGCCAGGGCCACACAGAGAAATGTGCTCTCAAAAAAACAAAACAAAAAAGATTTACTTGTATTCTTGTATTATGTGCTTGCATGTGTGTGAGCAAGAGAGAGAGATGAAGAGAGAGACAGAGAGAGACAGAAGGACAGAAAAGAGAGCCTAGGGGGCCAGAGGGTTCAGAGCCTCCTAAAGTCACAGGTGGTGTGAGTTGTCTGATGTGAGTACTGAGATCTGAACTCAGGTCCTATGAAGGAGGAGAAAGCACTCTTAACCACTGACCTATGTGTCCTGCCTCCTAGGCTCTATCTCTTAAATGATCCACTGATGTGTTGAACACCAAGCTACCAATACATGGCCCCTTAGGAGACAAAGTATAGCCCTCATTTCCCCTCTCCCTCACATTTTTCTGTGTAGTCATTGTCAGCCCAGCTTCTAAGAACCCAGCTGGAGTACTTGGTGTCTTTTAGGAGGTTAATCCTTGGTACTTTGAGGAGAGAAAGGAAGATGAAAATGAAGAGCCTAGAACTCACTGGTCTGCCCAGACTCTGGCTCAAAGGCTCCATGCTGCCCACCAGTCTCACACAGCTGCAACCCTGGGCTGGACACACTGAAGTTTCTCCTTTCTTCTGACATGAGCACACATCCCACAGAGGTGTTGGAATAAGAATTCCTACCTCACATAGTTGTTTTGGTCCCATAAGAAAGGACCTAAGCTGCCTCTCCTGTCTCTTGGCTTGAAACTGGTAGACCTGCAATTCACTTTATCTTTCCTCTTTGTCTTTTTCTGCCATTCCTAGACCAGGAAGACATTTATCTTGCATTTGAAAGTGGCCATCTTCTGAGTCCCCCACTATTTGCGTTTTATCTGTGAGCACCATGTGTTTGGATAGGAGGGAGCATTCAGAGCCGGAATTTTAAACATCTTGCCTGTATGATTCTTTTAGTGTTTAAACTGCACTAAGTTTTTGCAAAAATATTATGGTAACTAAGACATCCTAGCTAATAAAATAATCTATCGCTTCAGATTGTTTAGGAGATTAAGTGAGATTTTTCAAAATGAACACTCCTTGCAGAGTCTAACACAATCAAAAGTGGCTATTACTGCAGGAGATTTTGTTGTCTACCTTTCCCCCATACCTCTGTGTATGCAGGGCCCAGCCTTTCCCCCACGCCCTATGTACCTTGAGTACATAGGGCGTGGGGGAAAGGCTTTTGCCCGTGTGTTCTCAGGGTCCAGCCTTTCTGCCCTTTGTGCTGGAGAGGTTTGTGCCAACTAAGCAGAGGCTAAAGTCATCTGAGAGGATGGAATCTCGGTTCAGAAAATGCCTCCATAAATTTGGTCTGCAGGCAAGCTTATAAGACATATTCTCAATTAGTGATCAATTGGGGAGAGTCCAGCTCATGGTGGGTGGTGCCATCCCTGGACTGGTGCTCCTAGGTTCTATAAGACTGAGCAAATCATGCGGAGTAAGCCAGTGAGCAGCACCCCTCCATGGCCTCTGCATTGGCCCCTGCCTCCAGAATCCTGTTCTGTTTGAGTTCCTGTCCTGACTTCCTTTGATGGATAACAGTGATTTGAAAGTGTAAGCCGAATAAACCCTTTCCTCCCAAATTGCTTATTTTGGTTGTAGTAGGAGACCGCTTGTTTGTTCCCAGCTGCTCAGCCCCGAAATGACCACACAGAAACCATATTATTTGCAATACTGTTTGGTCAACAGCTTAAGCATATTTCTGGCTGACTCATATCTTAAATTAACCCATATCCATTAATCTGTGGATCGCCACAAGGTTGTGGTTTACCGGGTAAAGTTCCAGCGTCTGTCTCTGGCAGGTCTACATAGTTTCTCACTGACTCTGCCTTCGTTTTCCCAGCATTCAGTTTAGTTTTCCCCACCTAGCTCTATTCTGCTAAACCACTGACCAAAACAGCCTCTTTATTAACCAGTGGCATTCACAGCATAGAGAGGGGAATCCCACACCATTTGGTCATTGTTTCATCATAGCAATAGAGAGCATAACTAAGTCACCCCAAGTACTCTGCAGTCAACTTTTCCTCCATGTGCCTGTGCACTAGAGAGTACACAGAGGTCCAGTCTTTGTCCCATGTCCCCATACCCTGGGTTCAGACTTTACCCCTTGTTCCTGCATATTTTGGATTCAGCCCAGCTGATCTAGAGAATTCCAGCAAGCTGCATCTGCTCTTGCCTCAGGCCCTGCCTCCATCAGTGCACTGGTTTCTCTTGGTGCCTTTTCTCTATAAGAAGGTTTTCTAAGTTTGAGTCTTCAGAATTATTTTTGGCTCACTTATTAATAATAATTTGGAAACATAATTCAACAACAAATGCTAAGTCATTGGTATAAGTCAGCCTGTGTTATTTTTGGCATGACCTTGGGGACAAACACTAAACTCTGATCTCTGCAGAGGCTTGGGACTAAAGCCTTAGCTTTACTGCTGACTGACATTAATGTCTCCTTGGGAAAATGGCCTTACTCTCTGAATAAGCTTTAAATCTATAAATTGAGTCCCTTCCTGATAGGGCTTCTATGTAGGCTCAAAGAAACTGAATCCCAATCTCATGCGTAGCCATGGTGTCCAAATAATATGAAATGATCGTGCCAATGTACACAATATAATACTTGTCAAATAATTCTAAATGTAGTCAGTCCTTGGTATCTTCAAAGGATTGATTCCTAGGCTCCCTGACGACCCCACATTCTATGGCATCCTTTCTACAAAATGGCATTATATTGCAAATAACTGTGTGTTCTTGCATGCATTTAAAGACATCATTACATTGCTTATAGTACCTATTGTGATGTCAATATTATATAAACAATTTCAATGTGCTGATCAGAACATAAGAAAAAGCTTCTATGTGTAATACACACAATCTATTTTCAAATATTTTCAGTCTGCTGTTGGTTCAATCCGTGGTGTGAAACCCTTGGATACAGAAGGTGACAGGTGTGAAACCCAAGTATACAGAAGGTGGAAGGTTGATATGTCAGGATAGTTTAATTGTTACTATGTGGTAAGATGCACTGGAACCCCCTCCCCTCATCATTATAGGTAGATGAAGGCTTGAGTGTGTGTGTGTGTGTGTGTGTGAAGAGAGAGAGAGAGAGAGAGAGAGAGAGAGAGAGAGAGAGAGAGAGAGAGAGAGAGAGAGGGAGGGGGGAAGGGTAGAGGGAGGGAGAAAGAGAGAGGTCTGAATTTAGAAACTCTAACATCTGAGCTTGGGCTCTGTCCTCTGAGAGAGTGTCATTCACAACTGTAGCAGAATCAACTGCTTCTTCCAACATGTACCAGAGTCGTTTTTCTCAAAGGACAAGGTCATGGTTGTATTAACAGAAGGAATGATCTTTTGTCATGTGGGAAGAATTATTACCTGCTACGGTGCAGTGTGGCTGTGACTCACATAAGCTTGTGAGGAAATCGGCCACGGGACATCTGAATGGAGATTTGGGGGCCATCACTTTCACTGGCTCTTTCATTCCTAAGTAAACGTTTCACTTTGAATGGTTTTGGGTTTAGAGAAGAGTTGCAGCAATATACTCGCCCACGGCCAATGTCCCTTGGTCACACTTTGTTTTGTGACTCATAAAGCTGAGGCAGGGAGGAAGCTGTACCAAGACAAAGTGTAAGTGTCCTGGGAAAGAGACTAAGGGAAAGGGGCTGTGGTTTGCATGTGGTTTGCTTCCCCTCGTTGGTGTGCTGGATTCTTGATCTCCAATGTGATAGAATTAAGAAGTGGTAGACTTAAGGGGTGGGGCCAAATGAAAGATGATTAGTTTACCGGGGGCACGACCACTGGAACTGTTAATACTGATCTCATGGAATGACGTAGTCTGTTTGAGAGCCAGTTGTTAGACTCCCCCCGCCACTTCCTGTCTTGCCATGTGATCTTTCTTTCTTCCACCATGACATCATCTGCCATGTTGTAAACGGATGATGTCACCTGCCATGTTCTGATCTGATGACGTCATTTGCCATGGAGGCTTCCAGTCTCAAAGTACCCCTCTTTATTTTACAGTTATCTAGTCTTGGACAATTTTATTTTATTTTATTTTTTCAAGCTGTGGTCTTTCTGTGATCCCTGACTGTCCTAGATGACCAGGCTAGCCTAGATCTCAGAGACCCATCTGCCTCTATCTCCCAAGTACTGGAATCAAAGATATGAACCACCACCACCTGGCTGGTATTTTATTACAGAAACAGAAAATGATTCATACAAGGGAACTCAAAGCTGGGAAGATAGAAGGATGGAGGAGAGGGTAAGGAATGTCTCCAGATGCAAAAAGTGGCAATCTAATTCCCCAAATATCTAGCCCTGTCTTCACCTCACACAAACAATGGAGAGTCCATTTGAAATAAATTCAGAGGGGGCTTTTATTATTTTCATAGCAGGTGGCATAGGAAATACCTCTTGCTAAGTGGGATGTTCACAAGTGACACCAAAGAGCACTTAGAAAAAAAATCCACCTTTAAGGCTAAAATCTCAATGGATATTAATGTATACATTAGATGTGTAATAACCCACCTTTCAAAGCTGTGCTTTGAGGTGTGAGTCTGTCACAGGGGATTTCAAATCCTACAAATCCTAACAGGGGCAAGTTTTTCACCTGGAACCGTTTCTGTGTGTAGTCTCAGCACAGCTATATGAAAAATGAAAGTTCCTTATTAATGCTGTTCTCTCTCTCTCTCTCTCTCTCTCTCTCTCTCTCTCTCTCTCTGTGTGTGTGTGTGTGTGTGTGTGTGTGTGTGTGTGTACATCCATGCCCATATGTGATGTCTGTGTATGGACTTACATATACATGCTATGGTCGTCTGAGGAGGTCAGAGGAAAGGTAAGTTCTCACAACTGTGTTTTTGAAGCAGGGGCTCTCATTTCCACTGTGCTGAGTTCTCTAGGCTGGCTGGCCCTTGAGCTTCTAGTCCAGTCTCCTGTCTCTGCCTCCCGCCTTGCTCTAGGAGTGCTGGGGTTATGACGTGTGGCACCACATCGGGATTTTCACACTGTCTCTTGGGATCAAACTCAGGTTATCAAGTTCTCACAACTAGCCCCTTTGCCTATTGACTCATCTCTGTGGCCCCTGTGAGAAATTTTAACTTGAGAGTAATCATATTTGCTTAGTTAGCATTGTCTCAGCCTGCCGTTATAATTCCTCTCTGTAGTCCATGCAAACTTTAGAGGGAGGGGTTCCTGAGAGGAAGGTCTGTGTGGGTTCAAGAGCTGGGTCAGAGGAGTACACCAGACAGGAACCAGCTCCCCAACTAATGTTGGGCCAGTAGGCCAGCAGCAGAAGTGCCAGTGGGGGAGGGAAGAGATTCCTGGCTCCTCCTGTCTCTCCCAGGATAACAGAGATGTTGAGCTTTCTGTGGGCATTTCCTCTGGGTTTCAAAGCTTACAAATCATTCCTTCCTGTGAGCAGCTCAGGTGAATCTCCAAGGCCCTGTTGGCAAGTGACTGACAAGACAATTTGCTCTGACAATTTCTCGAGCCGATTTGTCCGCTGAACTGGGCTTATTTAGCTTTCTAGAAAACTGGATTTGAGGAGGGAGGGAGTTGAAGGCATCCAGAGGGAAGGAGGGAGGGAGGGAAAGAAGAAGGGAGGAGGGAGAGAGGAGGGAGGGGTAAGGAGAGAGGGAGGGAGGGAGGAAGTCTCTTTCCCTGGATGGTCTGAGGGGAAGGTGTTACAGATCCCCTCATGCCTGGAGAGATGGGAGCCTGGGAGGTCTGCTATTGTTCTCATAAAGATGATGCGTTAGCCTGGGTTCATCAGAGGAACAGAACAGACAAAAGGGTATTATTAGATTGACTTGCAGGTTACAGGCTGGGGAGTCCAACTCTGGCTATATTCACGATGGGGAAGCTGGGAACCCAGTAACTGCTCAGCCCACAGGACAAGATTTCTCAGTAGTTCCAAATATGTCCTGAAGTCCTAGAGGATTACTGGAGAGCTTTGGTCTTCAGCCTGTGTTGGAAGGCCAGAGAAGTTCAGTTCTGATGACAATGAAGGATGGCTGGAGCAGCAGCAGAGCAGCTGCACTCTCCAGCAAGGTGCAAAGCATGCAGGCGAAAGCATCAGTTTCCCCCTCAGGCTTCTTTCCACCCGAGTCTCCAGCAGAGGCGCTGTCTACTCTAAACATTTTTACTTTACTTGTGTAATCTCCTACAAGGCTCCCAGGATCAGAGTGCTTGGAGCTCTCTCCTCTCTGTGTCTGTTCTTGGGCAGGCTTAGCATAGGCAAGCAAGGTTGCATTGAGTCTTTCCTGGAGTCATGTAACCTGTCTGGAAGAAGTATGTTCAGGTGTCCAATGACTTCTTTGCAGAACTCATGACACATCTGTATGTGACTCAACTGTGGACCTGGGGAGCGTGTGCAAATGCCACTTGCACCTCTAGCTCTACACCTCTAGCTTGCTCATGTGAGTGATGAAGAGTTCACACTATAAAGATACAGCTGAGGTGCGGAGGAGAAGGTGAGGTTCCAGAGCCAAGAAACTGGACTTCTACTTCACTTCCATCTCTTAAGATTGATGTGAGTTGGTCCCTGGCACAAGATTCCTGCTCCTGCTGAGCTGAAGCTGTCCCAAGGATGGCAACTGTTGCTTGAATTCTCATCCAGGCTGTTATGAGGGCACGGCAAAACTGGGGATGTGGGGTGCTTTGTAATCCCATGGGGTGTGAGGTGTGGTGAGGGATGGAACCGGAAGTTCTGCGACCTGTTGTCAACTGTCATGCTCCTCACCATTTTGTCTTCCAAGTGCTGCTGGCTCTTAGCCTCTTGGCATGGGGACCCAGGATCTTTGCGTTCACCATTCTCCTGCCCCAAGGTGCTCCCTATTCACACCCTCAGCCCTCCTTGGGCACAGTGAACTTCTTAGCTCCCCAGCTGAGACTCGGTTTCTAAGTGGGTTCCTTTCTGGGACAGGCTACCCAGAAAGCTTGCAGGGGTTCTGCCTTTGCATGTTAGCATGCATAAGAATGATACCTTCCCAGAAAGGAAAACATCTCTTGTTTTCTTCCAGTAAATCAAGGTGGGAGGTGCATTTGTTTAATGGCCCCTGTCCACAGCTAATCCAATTTGGTAAGTGACTTGGGAAAATGCTGACCTGACACTTTGGAAAGTGGACTCCAAGGAAAGGGCCTGGGAAGCAATACATGCAGGACTGTGAGCTGAAGATCCAGCAGTAGAATGCACATGTGGACCAGGGTGTCCTGTGCCCTCCCTGTACAGCAGGCAGTCACACGTGTTCTTGTTAGCACATTCGCTTGAGCATGTGTGGGGGATGGCTTTCCTTTCTGGCTCCTGATTTGAATTTCCACCCACATATCTGTTGACTGTCTGCCTGCCTATTAGAACCAGAGCTTTAAGGTTCAGAAAGTAGACCTACGCACGGTGGTTAACGAGCAATGACCCTATAGGGACAGGCACACATTTGCTTCAAATAATAAGAACAGTGATAGGCAGAATTATATATAGTCTTCAGAACCTGTGAATATGCCACATTATATTCAAGGAACTCTTAATTTTCTCTTTTGGTTTATTTAGTTATTATTTATTTATGCTGAGATAGACCTTGCTACACAGTTCATGTTGCCCCCAAACTCAATATGTGGCCCAGGCTGGCCTTAAACTCACGATTCTCCTGCTTTACCTTCCCTAGTGCTGGGATTGTAGATGTGTGCCACCACACCCAGCCAAGAAACTTTTGAGTTCATGATCTCCATACAATAGGATGCTGGGTGGATGATGCAGGAGTGCCCAGTATCGAGGCAGGGGCCTGGGTGATGTGCCTTGGAGAGACAGGGGAAGGCAATCTTGAAGAGGAATGTAAATGATCTCTATAAGAGAAAGACAAGGCAAACTGAGTCCACCCAACCCACTAGAGGTGGGATATCCTCAGAGGAGATAGGTCCCAGAGACAGAGTGATGGGGGGCACCACACTCCAAAGAGGGATGCAGGCTTATTAACAAGCTTAGGGACCCCCAAGAGAAGCATTTGAGCCACGTAGGCTCCTAACAGCCTGGAGCTCTAGATGCAGCCTGACAAGTGCTGAGTGCAGTGGGACTCTTAGCCACATTGATCCCGACACTAAGCTCCTATTAATGGAGTCAGAGGAGGCAATTGCTTTCTTGGCAGCCACAGGCCGCTGACAGCTCACACAGAGCTTCCAGTCAGAGACACCCTGATGGCCCTGCAGGAGCAGCTGGGAACATGAAACCTGCACTCCTCAGCCACTGAGCCCAGTCAGCTGCCCACTGGCCTGTCATGTGGGCTGCCACGTTAGCTGCCAGCCTCTTCTGTGATGAGGACCGTCAGCTGTTTGTCCTACCCTGGGCTTTTTACATGGATCTAAGTTGCCAACAGGGCAGCGGGAATCTGTGGTGGGTTGACTCGTCACAGCGCCCCCTCCCTCATTGCCAATGTTGCTACTACACTGGGCTTCCCTGGATTTTGATCTCCATGGCTTGTGCCTGCAATCTGCGTATTGCGAGCCTTGCTGATCTGTGTTGTATGCCTTCCAGGTCCTATCTCCTCAGATTCACTCCATTGGGCCTGATCTGGGTTTTGACTCCTGATCTTGCACACCTTGCCCAGGGATCAAAGCTACTCTTTCTCTTGCTGCACGAGGTCATCACGGGTAAGAATCCCTCCTCGGCCCCCAGCTGCACCCTCTGAGTCATCAAGTGTAGTAGGAGCTGTGGGCCTGCTTTTCGTCCTGCCCAGCTCTGGCACGGCTAGCTTTACACCAGAAATAACAACACAGAAACTGTATTCATTTAAACACTGCTTGGCCCATTAGTTCCAGCCTCTTATTGGCTAGCTCTTACATATTGATCTAACCCATTTCTAATATTCTGTGTAGCACCACTAGGTGCGCTTACCCGGAAAGATTCAGCATGTCTGACCTGGCAGCTTGCTTCATCACGTCTGGCCCAGAGAGGGGAAGCATAGCATCTGTCTGCGGCGTCTTACCTCACTTCCTCTTCCTCCCAGCATTCTGTTCTGTTTACTCCACCTACCTATGTTCTAACCTATGAGGGCCAAGCAGTTTCTTTATTATAATTAACCAATGACCTTCCTCCATCAATCAAGGTCTGCTGTGTGTGCTTCCATGGTCTTTTCTGCCTTTGTTAGTTTCTCTCCATTGTTTCTTGGTTGGATGCTCCAATTCATGTCACCCTCACCTGTGAAATGTGTCCATCCAGGAAGAACAGGAGATGTCACCGTGTGTCTCACTGGACATTCTTATACATCTACAGACAACTGGAAACTGGTCCAGAGATCAGTTCTCATAGGATGAACTGCAGAACAATGGGCGAAGAGGTCGGTTTATGAGCTCCACTCTTCAGTCTGCTGTGTGATACGGTAAATCTCTTGAACTTTTTGTTCCTTTGTTTCATGAGAGCTAATTACTGCAGAGACTCATTGTTCATGACTGTGAGTCTCAGAGGGACAGTAAAGGCTTCTCTTTGTGAAGTCTGCCACTGCTTAACACACAGTGTGACCCACCAAAGGCCTGGCTTGTCACAGTTGAGTTAAAATGTTTTTTACAGACCATGTTCTAAAACCATGAGCCAGGACTTGAGCCAGGCACTGACACCCATTCTGTCCTCCTTAACTGGACAATTGCCTCATGTCACCGCTGTGCACTATTGCGTCCTTTTGTATAATGCATGGTCTTTTAAGAAAAAAAGAAGGATCTCTCAAGTGTCATGACACAGTGCGTCCATTCCAGGGCAGCTGAGAGCTTCATGTGCAGCTCTGGCCCCACGGAGGCAGCTAAGGGCATCTGAGCTAGGGCATATTTCACGTAGAAGGTCCCCCTCAAAGAGTCTTCTCCTCTCAAGTCCTGGCAGTTGCCTCAGAGAGTGGGAAGGACTAGACAAACTTCTGGCCTGAAGAGTGGGATTTACTTCTAAAGATACTCCAATCTCTTGGCCGTCCTGTTGAGAAAGACCAAAGAATGGAAGGGTGTCAGAGGGCCCCAGAAGGAAGAATGGAATGACACACTAACAAGAATGTCTTTACTAATGATTCTGTGTCTTCTATCCTGTGATGTCATAATGTTTTAACGCCTTTAATCTTAACAAGAAGGCCCCTCTTATGGATGTAGAAACAGGCTTGGGCTAGCCTGGAATTAGAAGATCCTGTTCCCAGAATGTGTGTCCCTTACATATGCCTTACTATTATCCTCACCCTGTGGTTCTGATTACCTGGCACACATGCAGGCTAGCAAGGGGATGCTTGTGTTCCTATGCAAGGACCAGCCACTCAAGCGACCTTTCTGTGGCCAGCAGGAGGTGCAGAGCTGGCCCTGTGGTGGTGGTGGCTAAGAGGTGGCAGTCAGGTGTGCCCAACCTTTTGTCATTGCGACACAATGTTGCCCCCTACAAAGCTTATAGTCAAAAAGCTGCATAATCTAGTCACAAATAAGTCACAAAAGCAAAAATAAAAAACAATACCTCGTAATGTCTTAAGCTTACAATTTGGTGTGTCTGCATTCATAGCTCTTTTTGGATACCTATATGTGCAGGTTGAATACAAACTTAGATGCATGATACTCAGGAACCCGGTCAGTGCTGAGCGATCCTCAATGGACTCTCTCCTTCCTTGAGCTCACGAGCACACATTTCCAAGGTGGCCTCCCTGGAACTCTGCCCATCCTTTTTTCTCTGCCCCCTTCTTTGTCCCATTCCCTCTCTTTGTCTTTCTCTTTTGTCCCCTTCATTCTCTTCCTCCATCTACTCCTCTCCCCTTCCTCCTCCCCTCCTCTCTCCTCCTCTGCTTCATGCCCTCAGCTCCTCAAGCTGAGCACCACAAGGATCTGGCAGGAGGCAGAGCCAGCCTCTCATGTGGCAGAATAAATGCTGAGCTGTGACAATCCTGTCTGCCTCAGAAAGAGAGGTTTTATGTAGTTTTTGGCATTTACAAATCCTTTGTGAAAAGGTCACTCTGTTCTTGGAATCTTTTATTAATGCTGAAGACTGGCCCCGGAAATGTCATGTCTTTTTACCATGATATTTACTCAAAAAAGTATGACTAAGCATTGGAAATTCTATCAGCAGCTCGACCCCGGGAAGCTAGGGACTCTGCGGGGACAAACAGATGCTGCTTCCCCTGGAATATGTGCTCCCATCTCAGAGAACCCTGAGTGGAGTGGAGGGATGGACAAGGATGGGTGCTTGTACATCTATGGGTGTACAGAGCTACTGTCCTGTTGGAGGAAGGCCGCTTGTTTGTTTCCTGACTGCTCAGACCCGAAATCACCACACAGAAACTGTATTAATTAAACCATTGCTTGACCCATTAGCTCTAACTTCTTATTGGACAACTCTTACATCTTAACTTAACCCATTTCTATTAATCTGTGTATCACCACATGGCTGTGGCTTACCGGGTAAAGTTCTGGCATCTATCTCCAGCGGAGCTACATGGCTTCTCTCTGACTCCTCCTTCTTTCTCCTAGCATTCACTTTAGTTTTCCTTGTCTACCTCTGTTCCCTGTGCAGGTCCAAGACAGTTTCTTTATTAACCAATGGTATTCACAGCATACAGAGGGGAATCCCACATCACTGTCCCAGCAGCTCCAGAGGACAAGTAGGGCATCTGAGCTGGAAGGGAGTATGAACTATACGCAGTTTTACATCTCCACCTTATGGATGTGGAAACTGGTGCTCAGAGGGGAGAAGATACCCACTGCATCAGCTAGCAAGTCAAGTGCAAAATGGAGACTGAGGACCGGGGCTCCTGCTCCTGTGTTGGTGGGCAGGGTTCTTCACTGCAGTCCAATGTAGCCTGCAGTGGAAGGAACACAGACTGGGCCACCCTATCCCTTTATTACCTCCACTATCTCCATGCCTTGCTGCTTGGAACACCAGACATCTTTCCTCAGAGCTCTGTTGTCCTTTCAGATGGTCTCAGGGCTTTGGACACAGAGGGGTTGAGGTCCGTTCCATTATCGTTTGCCTCCGATTGCCACAAGAAGCTCAGCAGGCTTGGGACTCTGACATCAGTCAGTTCTTGCCTCTCTGTCTTGAGGCTACAAATCTAAGATTGAGCTCAGCATGGCTGGGCACTGGGCTTTATTCCTGGTTTGCAGATGGATGCTTCTCACTGTGTCCTCGTATGACCTCTTCTTTGTGCTTGCCAGGGTGGAGAGAGGATGCTCAGCCTTTCCAGTGTCCCTCCTTAGAACATCCATTGCATCTCAAGTGTCACCTTCATGACATCATTTAACCCTGATAACCCCCAAAGCCTTCATTTCCGCCATCATCACACTAGTTGCTGGGACTTCAGCACAAGAATTTTGGGGCACATTCAACTGTTAGCACTAATCATTTTATGGGAACAGAGGAGGTGACAAAGAGTGGGAAATGAACAGGCAATCTGTCCACTCTGTGTCTGAGCATGCTTTGTTCTTGTTTTGACTGTAGATGAAGCCCAGAACGGAAGGAGAGTCCAGTTCTGCTGGCTCAGTCTATCAGAGGAATTTGCATCTCAGGGAGAGGGAGAGGGGGCAGGCAATCCTTAAGCAAGGAGACCAACAGGCAGAAGGAATGGAGAGGAGATTGCATGTTATTTTAGTATTAATCCCATCTTCAACTATCTACTCTCTTCTATTGCAATGGTCTGAATGGACGTTGAGATCAGAGGCTGAGTCAATGACAGCCTCCTCCTCTGGTCATATTTAGTGCTTCAGGCTGGGAGGTGGGGTGTGACTCCTGCATGGCTAGTCAGTGCTTCAGGAACATTTGCTTGGACTCTGAGTTCCTCATGGATTTGAACCTGGAAGGATGCAGCATCAGTCAGTGGTGATCTTATGCGACTCAAGCTTACTCTTCTTGAGGTAAGAGTTTAGTCTCCATACCAATAGCCATACCTGGAGCACAGAAGTCTTAATATACATTTGCCAGTCATGTATTTTGGATCTCCTATATCCAGCCGCACCTGCAGCGAGACTATTTCTAAATGTTGCTTATATATTTCTTCTTTTACTTAAACAAGTTTAAGTCAGAATGTCTGGTCACTTGCAACCTAAATTGGTTAAGGTATGTGATAAAAGACAAGGAATTGGCCCTACTCTGATCCAGGTTGGAGAACTCAGAGGCGGACTTCCTGTGAGCTCCCTCTGCTGGTGGCCATTGGATAATTTTTGGGAACAAAAATCTCTGCCCCTATGACTCACTGGATTGGTTGAGGCTTTCCTGGCTACTGTGGGGAAGGGGATGGCGGGGAACTGATGTTCTCTCTGTAAGGGACATTGCTATCCAAGCAAGTAACCAGAGCTTTTTGTCATCTGCTGAGTGGATGTCAGCTCTGTCTGTGGCTCATGGCCTGCGGGGGGCGGGAGGGGAGGACAGGGGGGCAGGGGCACTTGTGGTGTGGACCATGCACATGTGAGCTCAGCCATGAGCAGGAATTCCATGCACTTTTGGGCAGGGCCTGCTCCGCGAAGTTTGCTTGTTTGCAGAAATCTACCTCCTCTGAGCCTGGGCTATTGCATCTTGGTTTAGAGAAGATGGCTAGGAATGAGGGGCCGTGGATACTAGCAGGCCATATCCTTAAAGGCTAGTCCAGGAAAGGCCAGGGAAGTAGAACCCAGAACCCTCTGGTAACCTGACCTCTGCTGTTCCTCGTTAGAGATGGGGGACCTTGAGGCCCTGCCCAGGGGGTACTGATGGGGCCTGGAACAACAAGGCACGGTCCACTGGTAGACAGCATCGTGGGCCTGTTTCTGCCCTTCCGGTCTCTGTCATTTGTGTGCCAAGCAATAGAGAATGGGCGTACTGCACCCCTCCTCTTTCAGGAAAAAAAAATGAGGAAGCAGGCCAGGCTGGGTGACTCAGAGGTACTTTCAGACACATATCGGTTTCTGGGTGTGAAAATAGGCCTAGAGAGGCAGGAGATGTTGTTCTAATAGGATAAGGGCCTGCCATTATTTCGTGGTGAGTGGGACAAGCTGTACTAAGAGAATAACTCATACTTCCCTCCTAGGCTAAAGCATGACGTCTTCATAGGAAAATCAGTTCTTTGGCACAAAGAATGACTCTGCCCTTAAACTGTCGGGGAGAGAGTAGAAGGCCTTCTTGGCTGACAGGATGAGCCAGATGCAGAAAGAAACCCCATTCCCTTGCCAGAGAAGAGCAAGTCCTGTGAGCAGGAGAAGGGGCGGGGGGACACACCCCGCAGATGGGGTCAGAGTCACTGGTAGGGCCAGGCAGAAGTTGCAGAAAGACTGGTGAGAGGGAGAAAGAAAAACAGGAGTGTCCAAATGAGATCTCACTCCTTTTCCTCTAGCCCATGGCATGTGAGGGGGAGGCAAGACTAGAGGTTCGCCCTCCTCCTGGTCCATGTGCATCAGGTGCCCCAGAGGACTTGTGACCTGTAGCTTTCTGGGCCGTGCTCCAAGAGTCTCACAAGCAGCAGGTCTGCCATGGGGCCTGAGAAACGGGATGTCTAGGAAGTGCTGGATATTGCTGAGGTTGCTGCTCAGAGGTGCACGCATGGAGAGCTACTGGCCTACTGTTGAATGTCCTGCTGCTGCTGGCTGTCTGGGGATGCTTGAACTCTTTGGGCAAGAGCTGTTGGCATGGCCTTGCAGAAAGGGGCCTGAGAAGGTAGAGTATTGACAGGGGAGAGTAGGGTGGTCTTTCTTCTCCCAGAAAACAGACCACAAAAGGCTGATTCCTAAGTCACCCACAACCCCAGCAGGCATATATCTTTTGTAAGATATAAAGAAGAGTTCATTCCAAGCATGCCTCGCACCCTGTGCTGAGGTTTGTGATGGATGCAGCATGCTGAAATAGGATGCATCCCAGTGACATCACCCTTGTTCTGGGAATTGGTGTCAAAGTTCATGCTTTCCCTGTCTCCCCTGTGCTGTGTGACATGGTGCAGATGACAATCTGCCTGCCCCAATCTTCCTATCTGTAAAATGGAGCAAAGAATATGCCTGCTCTATGGTTCACAGAGATTGCTTAGGGAGAATGAGGCCATGGATTGGAAATAAATATAAACCATGGGCAGTGATAAGTCACGGTCAGTGTGCTATTCTTTTATTTTTATATTCTGAATTAGGGGGTTGCTACCGGACCTCCCTCCCAGATACCAGAACCCACAGATGTTCAAGTCTCTTACATAAAAATGGGGTGCCATTTGCACAAAACATGCAGACATCCCACTGAATGACTTAAATAATCTCCAGGTTGCTTAAATGTCCAATGCACTGTAAATCATATGTAAGTAGTTGTTAATACTGTATTCTTTGGGGGGAATAACAGCAAGAAAAACTCTCTACTTGTTCAAGACACATAATATTTCATTTCTGAATAGCTCAGAACTATGGTGGGCTGAATCTAGCCTCTGAAGACTGGCTCTTAGCTGGGGGAGAAGTGAGAAAAGGGGGGTGTTGTGTGGGGGAGCCCTATCTTTCATAAGGTTAGTTTCCTTTCCTTTTGTTCATATTTTCAGAGACTTCAGATTTTAGAGATAATCGCACCAGGCAAAAGTCCAGACTTGAGCTATGTCCTGTGCTGGGCTTAGCCAGGACTCCCATGAACATGGAAGATGGGAATGAGTTCTTGGGGTCTGGGGAATGTTGGCATGTTCTGGGTTCAAACTGTGCCAATGTTCCTTCTTTGAGGTTTGATGTCAATATCAGAAGGTTCTGGTCCATGGCAGCATCCTCAGAGATTGCCCAAGCAGAAGGGCAAACAGCCATCCTTGTGTTAGTCTTGTCCTACTGGATCCCTTCTATCTAGCGGGAGATTCAGGGCTTGACTTCAGCTTTGAAGGCAGGCATTGATGTACATTTCAGAGATGAGGAGGCTGAGGCCATGGGGGTTCAGATCCATGATGAGAGTTACAATTAGTGGGCATTGGAGTCTTTGCTCTTTGAGTGTGTCTCTCTGCTTCCAGACACCAAGCTCTAAACTGTGCGGTGTTTAAGAACTGCAGCAAGGAACTGCTATCACAAGATCCCTCCATTGATTCTTAGTGCTCAGAGCAATTCTCTTGATCCTTTTATTTTCCTAGTTGAACAAATATCCAGCTACTTGTCTGTATCGACGGTGACAACATTGCCTACATGGCCTCATCTGTGCCTGGTACCCTGGGTAACAGATCTTTAGCTCCAAGTGGCCACAGATACCTGGAGGTCAGAGGAAAGAGGCTTTTTACAAGCCTTCTTGCTTTGTTGTTTGTTTTTTTTTTTCCTCATTAGTCTAGTGCCTAGGAAAATTCCCAGCTTGTCCCTTCTCCCCACCCCCAACCCAAAGCCACTTTGTTGCGCTGGCATAATTTCTTACAATAACATTAACATATCACTGGAGCTCATTACCTTTGGTGTAATAGTTCCCTATTGAACTGTGTCAGACTAATTATGTCAGTTCCTTTTCATTCCAGTTTAGTGCTTCTCCAGAGAGTCACAGTGCAGCACTGGTAATAATGATTAAACTGCTGTCTAATGCTCCACTGGATGGCCAAACCAAACAGGGAAATTCCTCGCTGAAGATGGGACTCGCGCAGCCCCCTCACTTGATGCAATTTGCTGTTTTAAAAGCCGTTCCCTGGTGGCCATTTCTACATGACATTGTGGAGCAGGCGTTGTAGGGGGATGAGAGGACAAATCAGAGAAGGAAATAGCTGCAGGCACTCAAGCAACCAAGAGGCAGCTCAGGGGCTTTCCACTGGCCCGGGGAACCTTGGAGTTCTGATGGGGAACATCTAGAGCCAAGCTCCGCATCTCAGCCTGTGTAAGTGGGAGTACAGGAAGAAGCCAGGGTAATGAATCAGGACAAGCCAATATCAAATGCTTAAAGCTCTGTTGCCGGTGTCAGCCGAGAGAGCCCCGGGAAGATGAATGAAAATGAAGTCATTTTCACCTTCCGAGAGTGGTCTGGGAGAGCTCTTTGCTGGAGCTCAAGTAGAACATGCCTTTGTCTCTTTGCATTAAGGGAAAAAATGAACCTCACACTTTGTCAGGAGCCGTGACAGGGGACTGATACTCTTTACCACCCAGTGGGATGCAGATCTGTCCTGAGAACCCATCACCCATGATTATGATTTTAATAATAACCCCTGGCATCAAATGAACGGCTGGCTACTTTGTAAAGGCATTATGTTGAACTTTCATTTAAGCCCCACAAAGAACTTTATGGGGGAGTGTCTTATAGCCCCATTTTGTAGATGAGAACCTGGGGTATTAGGAGATTAAGTAACTTAAAAGTCCCTCCTAGAACCTCAATATTTGACTACAAAGGTTAGAATATATACAAAGTTATATTCTCTCATCATTCAACCAATTAAAAGGTACCACGGAGAGCTGCAGAGAAAGCCTGGGCCTTAGAGGGTATCTGAGACATCTAGAATGTTGGTAAAAGCATAGATGGTTCTTAGTCAGTTTGTGCTGTATAGAAAAGGACCAGGACTGGGTAACTCATAAAGAAAAGAAACTTGTTGCAGTTCTGGAGGATAGGAAGTCCAGTGTCAGGGTTCCAGAGATCAGCCAGGGCTTTCTTGCTGCTTCGTCTCATGATGAGAAGGTGGCAAGAGAAAGGGCATGAGTATTGAACTTGAATTTTTCAACAGGGAACCCACTCCCATGGTAACAGCTCCTTTTCACTTTAAATCATTTCTCCTTTCATGAAAGTGGCATTCCCACAGCCCGAACTCCTCTCACTAACACTACTTCTAGCTAGTGCCACACAGGGAACCATGTTTCTAACCCTTGAACTCTGGGGCACACATTCCTATCAGAGTAGGTGGCACAGGCCATTCTGATGAGGCCTTAGATTGAAATGAGAATGTTATTGACCAGGGAGGACCAGCCAGCCTTGTTACCACTTGTCCAGGAACTTTTCTGAGATGTCTGTGCATCTGAGTGTTTCATGGAAGGCAGAACTTATAGGAACCCAAATTGGATGGGAATTTGGCTGAGAAAATACCAAAGCAAGTGTTGAAGGAGTGACTTGGCATCTCCTGACTGCTTATAGTATGATGCAAGAAAAGACAAATGATTCTAAGACGGAATTGAAAACCCTGAATGGAAGCCAAACCAAGAGATTGGGAACTCCCAGGATAAAGTGCAAATGATAAAACAAAAAAAAAGCTTGAGACAGTTTGTGGCCATCTGATAAAAGGGTTGGTGATCCAGCCATCTAAATAGGAGCCAGAGATTGGTGCTTAAGAATCATGCACTTGAGGCCCAAGAGCAACCCAAACAACATAAACTATTGCTATAACTTGTGGTTGCTTAAAATAATGAGATGGAAAAAACCCTATTGCTTAAAATATTACTTTAAACGCAGAACTTGGTGAAGTCAACACTGACTGACAGGTAACTCCTGATTTGATATCTAGCTTACATAGTGCCAGAAGGTGCTGTGCAGGCTGTTGGGGAGGAACAGTATAGTCTCACACACTGGGCCCAGCATGCTGCAATACTGACCTGCCTGGCAAGATATACCCACTAGTGCATATTGGCATGACAGCTATGGAGTAACCAGCTGCCATCTGACTGGATGTTAGGCTTGTTCCCCAGTAGAGAATTCGTGCCTGGTGATGGAGGAAGGTCACTGGCTAATAAAGGAACTGCCTTGGCCCATTTCATTGGTTAGAAGATAGGTGGGAGGAGTAGACAGAACAAAACGCTGGGAGGAAGAGGAAGTGAGGCCAGACTCGACAGCTCTCCTCTCCAGAGCAGATGCCTCAGAGAGATGCCATGCTCCCCGCTCCAGGGAAGATGCACGCTATGAAGCTCCGACCCAGGATGGACTTAGGCTAGAATCTTCCCGGTAAGACCAGTGCTATACAGATGATAAGAAATGGGCTAGTCCAGGTGCGAGAGTTAGCCTAGAAGATGCTAGGTAGAAATGAGCCAAGCGGTGTTTAAATGAATACAGTTTGTGTGTTGTTATTTCAGGGCAAAAGCTAGCCGAGCAGGCGGCTGGGGTGTTGGGGACGCAGCCCCGCCACTCCAATTACTACAGCCTGGTATTGTAAACCTGGTCAAAAGCCCATGGTTGGAAGATTATAGGCCCTATGGACAACCTGCTGTTGTTGTCATTTTAAATGGTTATGCTGTCAAACAGGCTTCTAAATTTTTCTGCTTATTCCCATAGATTTGGGTTGCTCTCAACTTCGATTAAAAAAATCTCTTTCTTGCCTTGGGTAGCGATTAATGCAGAGACTCATAACCTGTCCGAGTGCTGACTGTAAGTAACTGTGAGTGCTCAGTTGTGGATGGGTCATCTCTATCCATCTGCTTCCACCCAAGGCTCAGGAAACATGGCGGAAGAGTGGATGGAAAGAGTGTAAGAGCAGACAGAAGAGGAGAGCTATGCCGTGGCTTTTGGACATATCAACTCCCAGCACCTGTGATTACCTGCACAAGATTTGCATAGGATCAAGCCAGTCAAAATCCCAGCATGACTGGGGGGTCTGCAGAGAAGCTATTAGCAGTACATGGTTGCTGAACACGGGAAACTCACTCTCCTTTGGGGACATAGCCATGCCTTAGTGGATAACTCCACACCCATGTACATAGCGGTACATTAACTGCACATAGGAGGTTATTAATAACAAAGAGAAGACATGAAGTTGGGAGGGTGATGGGTATGAGGCACTAGGGAGAGATGGAAGGAGGTAATGGTAGAGGGATATGATCAAAATACATTGTATAAATGCATGAAATTTTCAAAGAATAAATAAAAATACTATTTTAGAAAAGAAATCTTATGTAAAGCACTTAGCATAGTGCTGAGTGAGTGTAGTTGTTATGCTTATATACCAAAATAAACTCATCAAATTTAAAGTATTTGGGGAGAAAAAAAGACGAGCAAATGGCTAGTTGCAGTCAGATGCTTTTCTGTACGAACGTTAGAAAGCAAACTCAAAGTTCAGGCCATTTCATAGTTTGACAAGTTTAGTGGTCGCCAGCAATTATAATAAATTGATTACGATCTCAAATACTGGAGTTAGGCTGAAAGAGCTAAAGTGTTACTAAGATGGATAAATCAATTTGAATTTCATGTATCAATTACTTGAGATATTAAATGCAGAAAGGGGGTAGTTTCACTGTAGAAAGCTCTTTGCAGTAAGTGCTATGCTTCACTTCAAATGAGTTACGTATCTGGAATATGGTAGGATTTATCAATAAAAGGACGCAACCACTGGATAGGGGATCCTGACACTGCAAGAACATTTCAAAGGAGAGGCCACAAGGGCTGTTCGCCATTCCAGCTCCATGGGCTTCAGTGGGCCCCCGTGTGGTATGGGCAGTCACCACTCTGGGAGCCACAGGTAGCTGACTTTTCACTGAGCATGTGTATCTCCACAGGGCATGGAGCCATGGCCACAGGGCTGCCTGCACCTACATGTCCAAGAATGAAGCTGCAGGCAGAGAACTAGAGAGCTTCTGCTAGGCCATCATCCAGCAGGATCACAGGAGAGAGGCAGTCTTTAAGAGCACACGACAGCAGAGGCCTAACATTCAATTCTAGCACCAAAGAACCACAGGCTGGTCACTCCAAGCTGTGAGGGCTGTGACCTTGTGCTAATTCAGCAAAGCTACAGGAGCAGAGCCACCTAGAACTTTGGGGACAGGTTTCTACCCTGTATGGCTATGTATGGGGGCAGGACCTCCACCAAGAGGCCCAGAGGAAAAAGCATTGATCTGAAGATGACTTTCAAGTTGTGAGGTTTTATATTTTCTCAAGACCCATTACCCTATCATATCTGTCTATCATATCTAAGATCTATCATCTATGTGTCATCAATCAATCAATCAATCAATCAATCATTATCATTTGCCTAGCTGATACCACTATTTCGCCTAGGCTGACTTTGAAGTCCTGGTTCAAACATTCCTTTGGTACATGCCATTGCACCCAGCTTCCCTGTCCTTCAAGGCTTCCCCCTTTTAGAACAGGAATCTCCATCCTCCCTGGCCGACATTGAACTTAGGAAACAAGACCTTGTTTGAATTTAAAGGCTCACTTGAGTTTTAGTTCTGTTGATTATTGCTGAAAGGGGTGCAGACTTTTAGTTCTACTAGGATGCAGTAGTTTCCACATAAAGAGGACACACAGTTTGGGGTCTGAGGGTGGAATACAATGGGGTGTGTTGAAATCTTCAGGCCTACATACTAGCATCAAGAAGTGAGGATTTGGGGGTGATGATTGGGTCATGAAGGCAGAACCCTATAAATGGGATTCATGCCCTCAGGAAGGAGATCCCATGGGATTCTGGGAGATGGCTCAATCAATGAAGTACTTTCTGTGTAGGCATGAGGACTTGAGTTCAGATCCTTGGCACCCATGTAAAAGAGCATGGTGCTGGGGTGCACAGCACCAGCCTAGGAAGGGTGAGGGGTGAGGCAGGAAGATCCCTGGAACTTGCTGGTTAGCTCAACTTAGCAAAACTCCCGGTTGCATGAAAGACCCTGTCCCAAAAAAATAAGGTAAAGAGTAACTGCAGAAGATGACTAACTTTGACCTCTGACCTTCACGTGTGCATACACATGTGTGCACAAATACACCTGTTCACCTTTGTATCATGAAGATACACTGAAAGAACAGCCTGCTGAAGTAGGAAGTGGTTCTTTACCAAACAGTGAATCTACCAGGCTTTGATTTTAAACTTCCAAGACTAAATCTGGGAGAAACAAATATCTGTTGAGCAAGCTGTCAAGACTCCTGCTTTGGGTTATAGCAACCCAAACAGCATCAGGGAGTGAACTTTGGAAGTGGCATGCTGAGGAGATGGTGGTTGGCCGGTCTCCTGAGCTGCGCTGGGCTCTGAGGCACGGCTGCCTCTGGAGCAGTGTCTCCTGGAAAGGGAGGTCAGTGTGATAAAATGCAGATTCCTGGATCCCACTGGCCTTTGACAATGGTAATTGGATTTTTTGCTTTTTCTGGCCTATGTTCCTGATAATGCTAAATTTATAGGGATTGATTACTTGACAGCAGAAATTTTATAAGCCAATTCATTTGGGTAATTCTGAATAAATTGAGATTCATATATAATGTATATGGGTGTTTTGTTTCCATGTAGTCTGTGTACCACTTGTGTGCCTGTTGCCTAAAGAGGCCAGAAGAGAGCATCAGATCCCCTAGAACCGGATTTATGAAAGGTGGTGAGCTGTGACCATGTGGGTACTAGGAACAAGAGCAACAAGCACTCTTAACTACAGAGCCGTATCTTCAGCCGAAGGGTTCTTAAAGTTTAAATGCAGGGCTTATCAGGGTCTTTCTCCAAAGCACTTAGCTTTGTAATGTCTTCCTCACAATCTCTGGTGGGAGTGTTTCATGAAATCATTGTTCCCAGGGAGAATGTAAGCTAGGACTCCCAGCATCACACCCTGAGCAACTGGACAGGTCGAGGGGATGGTGGACACAAATGGGTGCAAGTAAAGGGAGTGGCGAGGGCTTGGAGAAAATGTGGCCTACACCCTACTTGCAGTAAGCATCCACCCACAGTCTTAGAGGTTTGGCCCCAGCTGCTAAGTTCCTTGGAAAGAGAAGCTTCCCCTCACGAAGGTAGAGGAATCCTGGGAGGGACATCTAGGAGGTTAGCACACAGTCAGTGTCTACTGAGCTCTGAATAAGGCCTGGGAAGTGCCAGAGGCTGGCACAGTGTGCCTGATCCAGAGACAGAGCTTCCCCGGGGTGCCCACTGGTCAGTGAGGTGCACAAAGAGGGGCTAGCTCTTAGGGCTGTTTCTTCATTTCTAATGACCACATGGGGAGCCAAGGCACATGGAGTGCCCCGGGGATCTTGCTAAGCTGCATGGTTCAACTTAGCAGGTGTCCAGTGTCTCCCAGTTCCTGGAGGTGTCGGGAGTGTTGAGCACCGACTGGGACCTTAGGCCCTAGACCTGCCAGCCTGAGAGCAGCTCCAGTCAGGCCCTGATTCATTGTAGCTGTGGTTTGTTCTGAGAATAACAAAGAACTTATTTTTCTGATGGTGAACAGTGGTGAGGTATGGGTTGTGCATGAAGGGGTCGGTGTCTCTGTTTCATTGGAATTAGGGAGAGGAGGGGACATGGTTCTTTCTCTATGTCATCAGACCGGAAGAGTGGCAGAGGAGAAGGGTGTTTCTATTTCATCATTACGGGGGTGGGGAGGAGCACAGCTTGGTCTCTGCTTCATGAGAGTAAGTTCAGCCCCCTTTCTGGAACAGCAACACCATAACCTCAGAAATGTGAGGTCCCAGGTTTCAGAACCAGACTGGCTGACTGTTTGTCAGCACTGCTAAGTGAACTTGGCTAAAGGGGCTGACTTCTCTGAACTTGGCCCTCTAGTCTTGAAATAGAAAAATGATGGAACATGCTTGAGGCAGGCTAATATCAAAAGCATGTCGGACAGTGTCTGAGGAGTCCTCGTTCTCTGAGTCCTGACCTCATGGCTGGGGGCTGGAACACGTATTCCATGGGCATGATAGAACACACCTGGGTACAGAGACACAGGAGGGAACGCAAGAGCATCTATTCCAGTGTAGATCTGGAGTTCCAGTTCCAGCCCTGCTCCATCTTGTCATCTACGAAGTGAGGATAATAATAGCAGAAATGAAGTTTAGCTAATTATACAGGGTGTTGATATGCACAGTTGTATAAAGCCAACCCAGCAAATGGCAGAGCCAATATGACAGTCTAGGTCTCTTAGAGAGTCACATATACCTTTTCTCCTCCTCCTCCTCCTCCTCCTCTTCCTCCTCCTCCTCTTCCTCCTCCTCTTTTTTCTTCTTTGTCGAGTGGGTTGTCCTTGTTAATACATTATTTAACAAACAGGTCTCCCTAGGAAAACAAACACATCAAACACACAAACAGCTTCTGGTAAATGAAAACCACATGAAGCAACCATTCCATACCCACGTCGATGGCTAGAAACAAGCCCAGACGATGGAAAGTCTTGATAGCGTGCAGCACAACAGGTGGCGGTTTGCAGAAGCACGGTAGCGGTTCTTCACAACCCTGAGGACAGCCCACACGATCTGGAAATTCCACGCCTGTGCATCTACCCTAGAGAAATAAAAATAGACTATCTATAAAGAGACAAAAAATGCCGTCTACATAGAAGGTGCTGTGTGCATGTGTTCATGGAGGTAGAATTCAGAACAGCTGAAAATGTAGAAGTGCCCAAGTGTCCATGATCTGGGGGATGAGTAAGCCAAGTGTGATATAATGGAATAGTACATGACAATAAAAAGGACTTAAATCCTGATATAAGCCCTGACACATGAGCATCAAACACATTGTGCTCAGTGAAAGAAGCCACACAGAAAACCCCACATGCTATATGATACCACTTTCAGGAAAGGTTCAGAGTGGGCATATCTACAGAAATAGAAAGGAGGCTATTGGTTGGTGGGGCTTGGAGGTAGATTGCAGGAACAATAGAGTGAGTGCTAATGGCATAGCCATCCCTTTGGGGAGGGATGGGAACACTCTAAAATTGGATTGTGCTGCTGGCTGCACAGCTCTGCAATAAACCAATGATCAGGGAATTGGGCCCGTTTCTGGTGAATTTTATGGCAGGTAAATTAGACCTCCATAAGGCTTTTAAAAGAAACAGAAGGGGCACCTTGAAACTGAGCAGGATGCATTCTTCCCAAGGCTGCCCAGGAGAACAGCCTCTCTCTGGCCAGAGGGGCAGCATTCTTCCTACAAAGAATGACCTCAGACCCTGAGCAGACCTGTTTTCTTTCTCTCATCTGATCTGAGCGAGCATCTTGCAAAGCGTCAGTCTCTGGGGGCAGAAATCTGACTTCTTTATTCACAGTCAAAGGTGCAGAATCTGGGTCAGTGGAAAGCATGCTTCCTCCTGAGGATCAGGGTCAGGGAGCAGGTGTCAGTCTCACAAATTATAAAGGAGGGCACACACAGGCAGCAGCACTCAGGGGTGGAGAGCAGCAGAAACGTGCCATCTGCCTTCTGCCTTGGGACTGGGACGGTGCTTCTATTCACAAGCCTGTTCCAGCAAAGGGATATGTCAAGGGCAAGCAAGTCAGGCACCAGATGCCAGTCTCTGTAGCCCTGGAGTTTGGGGAAGCGGAGTGTGCTCCATGAGGGGCAGGCACTAGGAGAGTTCAGATCGGGCTCCAGTGGCTTGAGATCAACAGTGATGGCCCTGGGCTGAGCATCAATTGGTACTGAGCTGTCAAAGGCAAAAGAGAGAGGGGCCTGGGTTTTCTTTACAATCCTGTTATACAGTAATCTTAGCTGCTGTGCTATTGCTGTGACAAAACACCATGACCAAGGCAACTTCTAAAAGAGTTTACTTAGGGTTACAGCTTCAGAGGACTAGAGTCCATGATTGTGGAGCAAAGGCATGGTAGCGGGATCTGCAATCTCACATCTTGATTCACAAGTATGAGGCTGAAAGAGATAGCTGGGAAGGATATGTACATTTAACACCTCCGAGGCCATCCCCAGTAACACATCTTCTCTGACAAGGCCACACCTCCTAATCCTTCCCAAATGATTCCACACATTGGGGGACCAAGTATTCAAACACATGAGCCTAGGCAGGTCCTTCTCATTCAAACTACCACAGCAGTCACCATAGAACAAGGCTTTTTCATCCAGAAGAATTACCCATCTTTCTACAACTTCCCCAAAACACATTTTAAAAGATTTTTAAAAATTTAAAGTATGCGTATGTATGTGTGCCCGAATAGGGATATGTGCATGTTTGTGCAAGTGTCCACAGAGGCCAGGGAAGGGCATCAGATCCTGTGGTGCTGGAGTTACAGATGGTTGGAAGCATCGTGGATGCTGGGAACAGAACTGGGATCCTCTGGGAGAATAATATGTGCTCCTGACTGCTGAGCCATTGCACCAGCCCTGATAAAACATTGCATGTGTGTATGGGTGCATGTGTGTACATGTGTGCAGAGGTCAGGAGTCAACACCAGGTGTTGTGTCCAATTTCTCTCCTCCTTAGTGTGGAGTGGAGTTTTCAGAGTTGACATGGGTTGAACCAGGCTGCAGACGAAGAAATGGGGCATTTCTGTATGCTCTTCTAGCTTCTTTGCACCTCCAACCCTCGAGGCATAAGCATCGTGTGCATTGCTGGTACCATGCCTTCCTCAGCACTGCCTGTTTGTATGTTCTGTGTGGATGGCACCGGCACCTTTACTTTTCTGGTCCAGCTTTCTTGTTCAATCATGTGCTTGTAATGTTCACCCAAGCTGCTATGCTGCTATATTCATATTCCATCATTTGAACACATTACACGATATTTAGCCATGTGACTCCTGCTAAATGTCTGAGTGGTTTCCAGTTCAATGCCATTCTGATGTCTGTTGTGGTGTGAACACAGGGTACCATTTGTGGTGGGAGTGGGAATCTTGAGTCATAAAGTCTGCACATGCTCAAATAGACATTGTCCACCAGTGTGTCTGGAGAAATGTGAATGACCAACATAGTATGCATGAAAGAGACAAAATCCAACTCCCACTTTCCCTGTAAGAAGAGGTGTGTACCAAGTATTGCTGTTGGAAGCTACATCTTCCCAAATGTTCATGGGTTGAACTCTGACAAAAAGCTCGTCAAATGTGACTGTATTTGGAAACAAGAACGTATAAGAGGTAGATGATTAACACAAAGCAGGGGGGGGGGGGGCTTTAGGATGATGGTCCTCCATCCAGTCTGACTGATGTCCTTATAAAAAGATTAGATTAGAACACAAGGTCACAAGGTGGGCCACCACGGGGGACACAGGACTTAGGTTTCTGTAAGTCTGTCCTAAAGATGTTTTTCTTCTATGGGCGCATGCTCTATATCCTTGACAGTGTGAAGGAGCCCTGGCATGCTGTCTTCTGTCACTTAAACTGTCAGAACCAAACACCCTAACAACAACCAAAAAATAAAGACAGCTTGATCACAGTGATTGATTTCTCACAATTCAGGAGTCCAAATATCCAGAATCAAGAGGCCCTCATCAGTAACTCTTCTTGGCCTACTGACACCCATGTCCTCACTGTGTTCCAACGTGGGACTGTCCTAGCTTGCTTTATGTTACTGTGACCAAAAGCAACTTGGGGAAGAAAGGGTTTATTTGGTTTACATATTCCAATCACAGACCATAACCACGGGAAGCCAAGGAAGGGACTCAGACAGGAACCTCGAGGCAGGAACTGAAGCAGAGACCAGGGAAGAATAGCACTTCCTAGTTTGCTTCTCAAAGTTTGCTCAGCTTGCTTTTGTATACAACACAGGACCCCCTAACTGATTAAGGGTGGCACTGATCACAGTGGACTGGGCCTTCCCCACATTAACATCAGTCAAAAAAACAGCCCATGTACTTGCCTTCAGAGCAATCTAATACGAGTGTTTTTTAATTGAGGTTTTCTCTTCCCTGCTGATCACAGCCTATGTCAAGTTGACAAAACAAAAACAAAAACAAAACAACCCCCCCCCCCCAAAAAAAAACTGACTAGCACAATACACGAAGGGAGATCCAACTTTCTGGTCTTTTCTTTTCTTTTCTTTTTTTGGTTTTTTGAGACAGGGTTTCTCTGTAGTTTTGGAGCCTGTCCTGGAACTAGCTCTTGTAGACCAGGCTGGTCTCGAACTCACAGAGATCTGCCTGCCTCTGCCTCCCGAGTGCTGGGATTAAAGGCGTGCGCCACCACCACCCGGCATCTGGGGGCTCGTCCGGGATCTGGTCTTTTCTTATAGGTTGCTGTATCTTACTTTTCTGTTTTGATAACCACCATGGCCAAAAGCAATTATGGCATAAGAGTCCATTGGAGGGGGAAGCATGGCAGCAAGCAGCAGGCATGGTGCCAGGAGCAGGAATCTGAGAGAGGAAATGAAAGCAGAGTGAATCTATCCAGTCTCAAAGCCTGTCCCTAGTGACATAGCTCCAGCTGCAAGGTTACCTCACCAAAATGTCCCCAAACCAAGTGTTCAAATACCCCAGCCAACAGGAGACATTTCTCATTTAAACCACCACAGGTATGCTCTAACAATTAATTTCCTCTAAGATAAAACTGTCCAGCTTTGAGGGAAGTCCCTCAGGATACAAAGTTGTTCTAAAGGGAGGTGAAGCATGCCATTCTTCAGGGAAGCTTATCAAGCCCAGAAAGTAAACAACTCAAAGGTTCAAGAAATCTCCTGAAACTGATCAAATTCTTTAGGCCCCTTCCTCCTCAAGCGTATATAAGCTGGCATGCCTTCCAAGGGCCATTCTCAGACCAGCCATTGTGCCTGGAAGAAGTAGAGACCAGATGAGCTGTCTGGAAGAGGCTCAGACCAACTGAACCACTTGAAGACGACATTCTTTTTTTATTTTTGCTTTTTATTTTTTTATAATTAATTTTATTTATTCATTTTTGTTTGTTTATTTATTTGTTGGAGCCCATAAGACTATACAGTAACTACACAGCTGACAGACCAATAGACTAATCCATAGGAAGCCCACTTGCAGAATTATGGGAACACTCATCTTTTGGGACTTTGCTGTCTTATCTGTGGAAACCTTGTGAGGCAATGAAATTCCCTTCAAAATGGGATGTATTCCCAAAACACCTCAGCAGTGTAACTTCTCCTGCATGGGCAATGGAATGAATGACCTTGCTCCATTCCCCCATATCAGGAGGCCTTAGGGTGGTAGCATTCACTCTTTGTTCTAACCGCCAAATTTACATGGCGTCACCCCACAAAATTACCTGCTAACAGACCACATAGAAATTTCTAAAGAAGACAGGCACTGAGTAGGAACATAGCATGCCCCACCTTTGCTAACAAACAAATCTGGGTGTCCCCAAAACTCATTATGACAGAAATTGGACGAGGAGAATGGGTGAATGTCAGGTATTTCCCCTTGGATCCTGGCTCTTTCCTGGGTGGTGTCACCTATTCCCAAGTGCTGCTTTGTCAGGTTTTACCACCCTTTTTGTGATTTTGATATGCATTTTATCATTGTCTTTGCCTATAAAAACTTGAAACCTTGTGGAGATCACCCCTTACTCTTCTTCTCCTCTCTGCATCATCATGCAAAGGAATAAAGAACACGTAGCAGTAACATACTTCGGTTAATTATTTTTTACCCTCAGATCTTCGCTTGCCTTATTCTTCCTATTCTGAGCCCTATACTGAGGCTGGTACTGAAGGCCTCTGATATTTATTTATTTTTACAGGCCAATTCCAGTTCCTCCTCCCTATTCTACTCCTGCTCCCCCCTTCCTCCCACCCACCCCTCATCTATTTGTCAGAGAGGGTAAGGCCTTTTATGGAAAGTCAACTAAGTCTGTCCCATCATGTCACTGAGGCAGGACCAAGGTCCCTCCCCGTCCCCGCCCCCGCCCTGCCCCATGCCTAGGCTGAGCAAGATCTCTCCCCATAGAGAACGGGCTCCACAAAGTCAGCTCATACCTTAGACTTAGATCCTGGTCCCCCTGCCAGTGGCCCCATACACCACCCAAGCCTCACGACTGTCACCTGTACGTGGGGTTCTATGCAGGTTCCTCAGTTGTCAGTCCAGTACTAGCTTGGATCAGATGATCCCGTGGGTTTCCCCACCGAGGTCTTGACCCCTTTGTTCATATTATCGCTTCCTCTTTTTAATTATACTCCAGGAGCTCGGCCCAGACGTTGTGGATCTCTGCATCTGCTTCCGTCTGTTTCTGGATGAGGGTTCTAGTGTGTAGGCTGGTTTTCCTTTGCTTTATGTCTGGTATCCACTTATGAGTAAGTGCATTCTATATTTGTCTTTCTGGGTCTGGGTTACCTCACTCAGGATGATTATTTTCTAGGACTGTCCATTTGCCTGCAAATTTCAAGATGTCATTGCTTTTCACTGCTGAGCGGTACTCCATTGTGTAAGTGTACCCCATTTCCTTTATCCATTCTTCAGCTGAGGGGTACCTAGGTTGTTTCCAGGTTCTGACTTTTACAAATAATGTTGTTACGAACATAGTTGAGCAAATGCCCTTGTGGTGTGAGTGTGCCTCCTTTAGGTATATACCCAAAAGTGATATTGCTGGGTCTTGAGGTAGATTGATTCCTAATTTTCTGAAAAACCGCCATATTGATTTCCACAGCAGCTATACAAGTTTGCACTACCAATAGCAATGGAGGAGTGTTCCTCTTACTCCGCATCTGGAGAGGACAGTCTTTAGCCTGTTGAGCTGCCTACAGGTTGTGCAAGGAGTCCCTGGTTTTCAGCTTTCATGAGCAGTCACTCAGGCTGTGATGGGCTGTGGTGACGCACCTGTCTTTGAGTCATTTCTACTCCTGTAAATAACCTCAATTTTGGTGGTCTCGGAACTTGGGTCTGTGGTCAGTTCCCTATCTATGGTTAGCAGACAGTTATTCATAGCTCTGTAGGAAGAGTGGGACACTTCAGACCAGGATCTCACTTTCATGCAGCTCTATCTCCCAAAGAGGACCAGCCTCAAATATCATATGGAGGGTCAGCCCCTCAGCACAGGTGTTAGGGCACAGTAAACACATAGCATGACTCTCTGATACAGTCGCCTTTGCCAAGCTCTTTACGGTGGCCATTCTCATAGGCCATCTCACCAGAGGAACAGGAGCGCCTACTCATGTGGGGCCTGAGAGTCCAGATCTTCTGAACTTCGAGCTAGCTCACCCTTGTCTGCATCAAACTGTCAAGCCAAATCCAGCCACTTCAGATAGGGAGGGACCAGGGCTGGCCCACACCCATCTCCAGCTCAGGGCCAAAAAGGAAAGGAGGCATGGCTGAGTGACGGATTGTACACAAACTGTCTGAATTGCCAACTTCTGATGGACCCAGAAAGTACAAGGCCGACCTCGAACCAGGCCAGCACTGGGGCTCCGGGGCTCTTCAGGTTTAAAGACCCTGAAAATGTCCTAGCTTTCTTAACTCTGCTTCACTTACATCTCCCCGTGCCCTCACAGCCTCTATTTCACCAGATCTCTTTGCCATTTACCGAGGACTACAGTGCCGCTCCACCCACGCAGGTCCCATTCCAGGAATGATTGATGACCGCTGGACACACACAGATGGACGCCGAGAGCCACGTCTGCTCCTCTGTGCGCCTCAGTGGCGGCAGCGACGCGATTTTTCATGTGCGAGTTGGCTTCTGAGTCCTCGTCGGGCTCCCGAGCGTAACCAAACCCAGACAGGCTCCGTGAGATGAAAAATAAAGTGCAATGTTTATGATGCCATGAAATGCCTTCTTTTTTCCTCCTAAAAAAAGAAACGTATTTATTTCTGTGCGTGTATGGGTTTGTGGTGAGTGCGGGAGGATTAAGCCTTTGAAACTGTCGATTTATATCCTTGAGTTATGTGAGGTCTTTGTCTTGCTGGAGAGAGCTTTCCAGATTGGAAAAGTGAGAGTCAAGCCCTCTGCTCCATCCCGGGGGAGCTCATTTGTTAAGTATTTAAGGGGCATCTACTGGCCAAAGCTGGGGCACAGGGAGCCTCTGGGAGAGGATCCACTGTTGCCCTGGTGAAGACAGTAGTCTGCAAGGTGAGTAGTTCAGCTTGTGGGAAGTGGAGGGAGCTTCCTGCAGAAGGATAGGGGAGGGGATGCTGAAGGGTACAGAGAAACCAGCCTGTGGAGGCAGGTGGGTCCCAGCAGCAGGAGTGGTATCCTCAGATAGGGAGGTGAGTGGTCCTCGAGTAGCTGGGCCTAAATCTCAGCCTTCCTCCATCTCTTCTATTTGGCCAAAGGAAGAATGGGAGAGAAGCTGTGACCTCCGCAGTGGGGCTATGGAAGGGCAGTGCTATTAGTGGCAGGGAGTGGGCAGCAGCGCTGGGCATATAGGAAAGGTTTGCAAGTCATCACTTACTTACTTCTTGGGGCTTGAGTAGAGAAGGGAAGAGAGAGAAGAGCAGAGTAAGACAGAGCCTGACAGTGAGGGAGGTGCAGACCCTACCTTGCAGAGCTCATGATGTGGGAAGTGTAGGTTTCAGGGCCTGGTCTCAGTTCTGCAGAGAATCAAACAGGCGGTCTAGAGAGATGCTCTCTTGAGAGATGTGTTCCCAAGAATTCCAGGGTGAGAGTAGGTCCCAAAGGGTCATCTAAGGATATGTGCCCGACTCACAAGGAAGGAGTGTAAGAAATCCACAGGCAAGAGAGGGATGGTATCCAAAGAGCCTGCAAGAGCTCCTGTCCAGTGTTAAGAGGAGGATAAGAAGCCGAGTTGAGGTGGGCACTGGGCCTTTGCTGAGGAGGCTGCCTACAGTGAGGTTGTGGACCCAGGGGTAAGATCAGTGCCCATGCCGAGCCCCTGTAAATGGGATCTCCTGAGTTCAGGGCTATTTGTCTGGATGGAGAGAGGGCAGTGGGGACAGGTGCAAGGAGAGAGATGAGTAGGCAAGCGTTGACCATCAAGAGAGGCGGGGGAAGATGAGAGGGATGTGAGGGTGCCTGGGACCTAGAGCAGGGCAGCCTAACACAGCAGAGAATAAGATCAGGCTTATGGACAAGACTCTGCATACTGGATACATAGAATGTGCAGGAGTCAGCAGCCAGGAAGGCCTCGGGCAGAATGTTCCAGGACAGGAATGAATGTGGGTACAGGCCTGAAGCGAAGGAGGCAGCTCTTGAGTGTGTACCCAGGGCAGGAGTGAGGGTTCAGATCAGGGAACTGAAAGTCAAGCACGGAGACTAAGACGTGACCTTGGGTGGGGTTGACAGACTGTCTGTGTCCTTTAGCAGTCAGGGACCCAGCTCTGGGACTGAGCCTAAAGAACACATGGCTTAACCTCCCTGAGTAGGTTTCCCTCCTTATTTATAAAGATTCTCGTGAGAACATCCTTTTGTTTCAATGGTACTTGCTGAGGGCTTCCTGGGCGCTGGGATGTCTGAGGTGCAGAATAATAGACACAAAGGCCCCTGACCTCATGGGGACTCAGGTCAGAATACAGTGGAAAAGTGGAGCATGGAGAAGACAAGCAGGTAAAGGTGGCAAGGCTGGGAAGTTATGCAGGATAGTCGGTGAAGAGAAATTACCTACAGAGTCCTGCTTAGAGACAAACACTCTTAGTGTGGTGGGGCTTCTCCTTTTATTCTTCTTTCAAAAGCAGTGGATGTTTTAGTTGTATCCAGGAGAAAAGAAAAGCTCTGATGTCTTGGAACATACAGACAATCGATGCTATTATGTAACAGAAGAATATAGGTCAAGGCAACCTGTTTAGCTCCCATGTTCTCCCCAGAATCAGCTTTTGCAAACCAATCAGGAAACAGAGACCTATGGCAGATCACTAGATACCAGGAATTCTCTGGGTTACCTGCCTTGATATTCACCTCACTGTTCCGCCACCTGGTTCCAGGGTCGCTATGCATTTTTAGTCAAACATTGCACTTAGTAATCAGTTACTCATCACCCTCTAAAACCACACACATGTAATTCCAGCACTGGGGAGACAGAAAGGCAGGAGGACAACAAGCTGGACATTACTTTTGGATGTCTCCTGTTACAGGGTGAAAGAATCCAGTACTTAACACAACCTTCTCATTCGGGTAACATTTGTGCTCTAGGGGGAGTTTGTGGTGTCATTTCAATTGTATTTTAATAAGTAAAGACTGCCTGGAGATCTGAGAGTAAAACAGTCCCCCTGGTCAGCCTTAGAGACCAGATTATGGTAACACACACCTTTAATCCCAGTAGCCATACTGACACACACCTTTAATCCAAGTAAGCACACTAGTTGCCATTGAAACTGGGCAGTGCATACCTTTAATCCAGGTGGTGCATGCCTTCAATACCAGCCATAGACAGGAATATAAGATGCAAGAGGCGGGGGAGACAGCTCTCAGACACAGTCTCATTCTGAGATTCCGGGAGGCAGGATCACCATTTCAGACTGAGGTCGAGGTAAGAGCCAGTGACTGGCTGTTTCGCTTTTCAGATCTTCAGATTGAACCCCAATTTCTGACCCCGAATATTTTATTGATCGTGTTTCATTTAATTGTGCTTCAGGAGTTGTTGGCGCAGCCCTCATTAGTGGGAAAATAAAACCCAGATCTTCCACGTGGAGAGACAGTTTTGGGAGGGAAAAAGATAAGAGTGGCCACTCAAGGTCTGGTTCTGTTGCTGTAGGATGTCCACAGGTTCACAGTGATGCACTGTTTTGTCTTTGACAGGGAAAAGGTCGGAGGCTGTAAGGCTTGTCGTGATAAAGCAAGGAAAGGTGAGCTGAGGGCAAGGTGCGCTGATCACCAGCTGGAGCTTTGATGGTCAGCGAGATCTTAGGGACACCAGTATTGGTTTTAGTTTTCGTGTTTTTACAGGGCTGGGCATGGAACCCAGGGCCTGTCTGGTTTGCAAAGTGCTCTACCACTGGGCTCCATCTGGGACACCCCCCACCTCAGGTTTTGGACACCATGTTTCATTGTGTAGCTTATCCTGGTCTGGAACTGTGTAATTCAAGCTGGCCTTGGATTTGAGATCCTCCTGCCTCAGCTTCCATGTGCTGGGATCCAGGTACCTGGTCACTAATTTTGAGTACACCATTCAGTGTTATGGAATATATTCCCACAGTTGTGTGACAGTCACCACCGTCTACCTGCAGACCAGGTTATCGTTCATAACTGACACTCCATCCTGATCAATACAAATTCCCAGCTTGTCCCTCCACCTGCCCCACAGCCCAAGGCTGATGTCTCTCAGCACCTCACACAAGTGGAGCCACAGTATTGCCTTTATGTTTATTTCACTTAGCATAATAAACTCAGGATTGACCAGTCTTCATTTCATCTTTCGAGACAGGCTCATCAGTTTGGCTAGGCAGGCTCGCCCAATGAGCCCCATTGGTTACAGAGAGGCTTCCCAGCTTCTGGCTTTGGCAAAGTTGCTGGGGATCTGAACTCGGGTCTTCCTACTTTCACAGCTCTCATTCCTACCTTTTACTAAGAAATGTGAGCCTGTGTCTTCTCTGATGCCCATGTGTCTGCTCCACCACCAGGAGTACTTCTGGTGAAGAAAAGCAGGTTAGCTCAGAGTGAGGTGGCGACAGTCTCTGTTCTCTGCATGAATTTGGTGGACCCGGGGACTCTGGCTTCCCTGACTCTCAGTAAGGCTGGGTTGTGCTTCTGTTTCTTGGTTCTCCCCAGGTTCTTAGCCAAGGGGACCATGTCTGGTATCAGTCTTCGAAAAGCTGTTATGTCCCAGGATGTCCTGTGCCCAGAACTGTTAGGAGTGGGAATTGGTGGCTCCAAAAGTGGCCATTCCCTACCAAGACTGTGAAATGGACCAGAGGAGCTGCGGCAAGTGTGCATATCCTCAGGTGGGACTCTGGTCAGTCTCCAGGAGCATTCCGGCACAGCGCCCTCTGCTTTTCTTCCAAACTGATAACTGCTATTTCTTCACTCTCTGGTGAACTCTTCAGTGAAGCCTTTCTCAGCATAAATCCATGGGTATTCTCTACACGGACACAGGCTGACTGGAAAGCAAACAGTGATGCAGACTCAGGGAAGGAGATGCTTTGCTCCTCCTGGCTCTGGGGATTCTGGGAGCAGGAGCATCTACTGAATTGAGCACACATTCAGTACTTGGACTCCATATGGCTCATACCCATCAGATCCAAGCCCTCATGGCCAGCAAGTGGAAGACCCTGGGGAGTGAGAGCAGACTCAACAGTGAGGTCTAGACAGAATCACAATACAAACAGCAAGCTCTACCATATCACACCAAATTCTGCACTAGGGCACTTGCATAATGAGAGGAAACAGGGCTTAGGGAACTCTCCATGGGCCAGGTAGTCTAAGTACACTGCATTCATTTAGCTCAATTTACTCCCCTCCGTGTCCCCGGGGTTGAGATGATCATTGTAGATGAAGTCATGGAGCCTCAGTGACATTGTGTCTTCCAATTTCATGCACCTAGTATGTGGGACTTGGCTTGTGAGTTTGGGCTCTCTGAAACCAGAATCTGAGCTCATGCATGCCTTGCCATTTGACCCTAAAGCAGGCTGATCTGAATTCTGGGAGGATTTGGGAATGCATGGTTTAACAAGGAAAGCAGAGCTGATGGAACCACCAAAATGGCGATCCCTAGGGCACTGGGCTGTCGTGTTTCAGGTTATTTCTGTCGTTTTACCCTCTAAAGCATGTTTGGGAAATACCCCTGAGCTTTGTGTTGGAGTCTGGAGTGATGAGAACTAGGGCTAATTAGTTTTAGTGTCTTGCCCTGGGAAAAGACTGTAGCCTGAAGGACTCCAGGTAAATTTGGTTCAGAGATGCAGGTGAGGTAATCCGCATGCGGACTGAACTGAGGTTTTCATTCTGAAATGCCTATGAAGCAAGTGAGCAACAATGAGCTGGTTGGTCCCACCCCCCACCCCACCCCCCGCTGATGAATGCAGCCTTCTAGCATGGATTCAGGTTTGCCTTCCCTTTGAATGGTTTGGAATTTCTTGCCAATACTTGGTTCTTGCAGACCCTGTGGATTTGACTGCTGATTCTACAGACCAGTCATTTTATGCCTGCCCAAGACCCATGGGGACCCTGAGGGCTCCTTTCAGCTCATATTCATACTCATATCCACAGCTGGCTACTTACTCAAACTCCTGGAATACTGAGTCATGGCTTGACCCCAGGGCCCAGGAACCCTCTGCCCTAGAGGAGGCAGCAGGCAGGCCTGGTCTGGCATTCCTGATGGAGGCGTCTGACTTCCCTGGGCACAGTTGGCATTGACAAATTGGGCTTCTTCTCTTTCCATAGCCTGGCTGTGAAGGCTTCTGTGCCTGGCTGATCAAACAAAACTTCAGCAGGGACTGGCAATGCAGCTACAGGGCCACTGTTTCTGCCACAGGGCAGTGGCAGGAATCCTATATAGTCAGTGGCAAAGGTGCACTGCAGAGGCCTGTCATGATACTGGGATGGACTTCTCTGGAGAGTCTTTTCCCACCCTGAGAGCCATATGCTAAGCAGAAGTCTTAGGGTTTGAATCTATAATATCTCCCATAGGCCCATATTGTGGGGTGATGACTTCCAGGGTGGCAATACTGGTTTAGGGGGCTGAGGAGCCTTTAGGAGGTGGGAAATGGATGGGAGGTGTAGGTTGCTGGAGGTGGGTCTTTGAAGGTGGCAGCTGGGCCCTGGTTCTTACCACTGTGATACATAGTCCCATATTGACCACCCTCTATACCACCTGATCCATCATTCTGAATTCCACCATACCTGCCCCACCATGATGGACTGAGACTCTCAAACTGGGAGCTAGAGTAAATACCACCTCCTTTAAATTGTGTCTGTCATGTATTTTCTCATGGTAACACAAGACGTATATGGTACAGAATCTACAGGAAATGTAGATTAAAAATGATGAGCTAATTGGTTGGATGATAACTTCCAGTCATAGCAACAGTAGGGTCATGAGCCAGGAAAAAAAGGATAATTAAGAAAGTTGATGGGGCTCTGGAAATAAAACACACATGAGGATCTGGGAGAGGATCGTTAGCTCATCCCAGGTCCCCCAAAATTGGAAAATGATCTCCCAGCGAGGTGGTGCTTCCTACTTTCCCAGTCTATTTCCTTTACTGCTTTGTAAAGACTTAAATTTTCTTAATTGTGTATAGGTGCATAAGTGTAGGTACCTGAGGAGACCAGAAGGGGGCATGAGACCCTTGGAGCTGGAGTTATAGGTGGTTGGGAGCCATATGACATGGGTGTTGGGAACTGAACTCCAGTCCTCTGCAAGAGCAATAAGAGCTCTTACCTGTGGAGCCTTCTTTCCAGCCCACCTTTCTTTACTATTATCTCTTCATCCTTTTCCCAGATGGTAGAGGAAAGCCTCTACCGTCACACAGATGAGGGGCAGGGGAACACTGAGATTTACCCAGGGTCCCACAGCTAAGTTGTGCAATGCAGGTTCAAACTCAGCTCCTCCCCTTGACTTTGCATAGCACTTGACACTGTGTGTGACTTCTGAGCATCCGATCGAGAAGTGGGGTATCTGGTGGGTTGAATATTAGTGTTCATAGCTGTTTAGTGGCTGAATACATGGTGTCTCTGGGGAAAACTTGTCAGAAGACTTTTGAGTAGGAACTTCCAGGGGACACCTGCAATTTATTTATCAGACTTCCTGATGACGACGCCAGGAGGGACAGCCAATAACACACCAGCTGGAAGAGGGTAGAAGACCGCAGAACATTTGACGTGTTCATGGCACTGTGGACCAGCTGCAGAACCTTGGGCAAGTTGCTTAATGAGAGCAGATGTTTAATGAATGTCCCCTCCCTCTCCTTTCTTCCCTCCAGAGAGAGAGAGAGAGAGAGAGAGAGAGAGAGAGAGAGAGAGAGAGAGAGAGAGAGATGCTGTCTTCAAGTATTTAAAGCTCCAAAGCTCCATTTGACTAAAGAGGTGTCGTCTGTATCGTAACCTGGTAGCTACCAGCTGAGTCCTGCGGACTGCCAGCCTGGGATCCTTTCCTAGTTCTGCTGTGTAGTAGTTTCCAGATTGCAGGCAAGTTGTACCCTTGAGTCTCTCCTATGAAACAGATCACAGCAGCACTGAGCTCCCAGGACGGCTGTGGAACCTACTCTAAATGGCAGCCAGATGCTCACATGTTGAGAGAGTGTCCTGTGCTTTTAGGGTCCCGGAAGGAAAAATGAGATCAGTGCTGCAGTCACAGGGGGTCAAAGGTCAAAGCTCTGCTCCATACCCTTCAGAAATGCTCAGACCTTTCTCTTGATGAATGCATTTCCGTGCCTCCAAGGAGAAAACAGAAACTCTTAAAACGACTTCTGCAGTCATCTCATGTGGCTCGGGACAAGACAGGCTCATTTTGCATCCTTTGATTTCTGGCTCTCTGCACTCCACCTGTAACAACCTTTGAAATTCCCTGCATGTGCCGTGCTTTCTGCCTCTGGCCTCGGGGCCTTTGTCCATGCAGTTTCTTCTGCCTAGAACATTCTTCCCTCCTCCTGGTATTTCTCCCGGGGTCTTTGAGTTTTCAGTTTAAGCATCAAATTTTCAATGAAACCTTCCCAGATTCTCCAAGTGAAGATAGTTCTTATTTGGTTCTTTCTTTGCTTCTCTTTGCATGCATGTGGCTGAACCCTGGGCCGTGGCCTACCACTGCACGTAACCCCATACACTCATGACACACTCTTCTCCTCTGTGACAGAACAGACTGATTATTCATGCAATTAGTTAACTTGATGTCATCCTGAACCTCATGAGAGCAAGCACAACCCTGCCTTACTCACTGTGCACAGAACGTCCCCTGTTCAGTGCATGGCTGGTACTCAGGAAACATCCTTGGGCTGGGTGAGCGCACTTCCACACCACCACAGCTGGACAGGGTGCTCAGGAGACTGTGAACTCTGTGACTAAAGCTGGGGCACCTGGAATGAAGAGACTCTGGGTGAGCTGCAGCTTCTGCTTGCCACCGGCCTTCAAGGTCTCTGTCTGCAAAATTTTCAGGACATCAGCCAAGACTCTGGAGCTGAGGTTTGATTCTTCCAGCAGAGAGGAGTGTAGCACCTGGCAGAAAGGGGGAGAGGGTGGATTCCCCAGTGTGGGGAAGGACTGCTGCAAGAGAAGAAGGTGGGGGGGCGTGCAACAGGACAGCCTGGCTGAGGCGTCCAGGATCCCCAGGTCTTGGGTATCCACTACTATTAGGCCTTCCTGCTTCTGCCCACCTTTTGTAGAACCCTAGACTATTCTTTCAATCTTAACCAAAAAATGTCCCCAGATACCAGGCCAGCAAAAAGACTGAGAGAGGGTCTAAAAAGAGGGTGGGGTGAGTGGTCTCCTCAGTAAGAAGTTGTAGGTGTGCCCCCACTGAGCACTGAGGTAGGCGTGAATCCTTGGGAGCACATGGGGTCATGGCCTGCACACAGATAAATACCTGTTCTACCTGCTTGTGTTTAATATGTCACGGATGAGGCCTGCTTCCAGGATTCCTGCTTGTGTTCACTCATCCAGTTCAAAGGTCCCCAGAGCAGTCCTGACAGCAAGGTTACTAGAACCCGGAGGCACATATGCCCCTCTCCTGCAGCTAGAAGGCTTAAGAGGCCATTGCCAGCCTTGGGCTCACCAGCAATCAAGGGCAGGATCCTGGCGAATTTCTCCCCTGCCAAGACACAAATCCCTCGGAGGTGCACCGAGTTATTTTTGAGTCTTCTGTGCACAATCTTATCCCTCGTTTCCAGGAATTGCATTGGCACCCGAGGCCCTTGCAAGCTGCAATTTACTAGAACAAAATCAAATCCCCAGTCAGATTCAGAAAGCAATGAAATAAATAGAATTGCATTTTTCATTTTGCGTCAAGACTGGGGGACACGCCCACGCACAGCTCCAGTGCCCCTTGTTTCTCATCCTTTTCGAGAGACTATTGGTCAGTTGGAGGAGACTTTGCTTTAAACGGGGACCCTGGGGGAAAAGAGGCAAACAAAGCTCCCTTTCCTTCCCAGGGCTTCCGAAGCCAACTGTTTCCCTGGTTTGTTTCTTCAGTCTGCAGACTTCTCCTCCCCAAACCTTCCCCCTGCTTGTTTTTCTCAAGAAAGAGCAGGAACTGAGCATCTAGAAAAGCAGGCATCCATGGAAGAGCTGGCTGTGCATTTTCCAGTGGACAGAGAGGGGCCTTTCCGATGACTGTGGGGAGTCACCTTTCCACACAGCAGGCTAGAGCTCAGAGTCTAAGGCACAGACGGCGCTGAGGGCCTCCTCTGCCTTCTTCCTTTTTTGCTGTCTCCATCTGTGTGCTGGCATTGCCTGGACCAGCCTCACTTCCTTAGGACAGGGTGGATGGTCTTGGAACATGCAGGTTGTTATCAGTGTTTTTAGACTCAGCTCCACCCTGCTCTGTGTGACTAACTTCTACATGGCCAGAAATTCGACTTTTAACTCTCTTGTTGCTCATAGTGGGTCAGGCTCTGGCCATCAGTCAGAACAAGGTGACCATTTTTTTTGAGTCTTCTGGGGGTTGGAGGATAACACTTGTGACATCACAGAGTCTAACTGAAGATGCTGAGGCTCAGAGGGACTTAGTAACCAGTCCAAGGTCACACAGCAAATTAGGCCCAATGTCTCTGAGTTCTCTATTTGCTCCACAAGGCCCAAGATTCAAGGGAGCCCTTCTGAGCTGTGTCCTTGGCATGGGAAGTGGAATGAGATGTCTGGCAGAGCTGAGCTCTGTGGCAGAATGACAAATGGCTCCCTTGTATTGCTAGGAAGTGGGTTCTGGGAACCAGGCAGCAAGAAGAGCCATTTGTCCACCTCCCAGTCACCATTGCAGGGAGTGACAAGGAGCAGGCTATGGATTTGCCAGCTCATTACTGGCAGGGACTGCCACCAGGCAACCAGCACTTCAAACAGGAAGTATAGCCTATTCCTGAGGCCAAGGCTAGGCAAAGAGCATCCTTTTCATGGAAACTGCTATGAAAGCCAGAGCATCTCAACCCTGCAATTTCACGTATCTAGGTATGTGTAATTTCTTAAACACTGTAATATGCAGACTGTGGTTAGATGGATTCTCATTCCTAGATGATGAGAAGGCGCTCAGCAAGGGCGCCCCTCTACTGTCTTCAGAATTCCCTTTCTAGACATGTACCCTATGAGATAGCAGAGATGGAGACAAAGATATATGTTGCAGTAGTAAATTAGATCCAGTCTTAACAGTCTACCATTAAAATGAAGCAGTAGACTGTGGTGTCTCCATCTGGTAAATTATGAATCATTAGAAAATTATGGAAAGAATTCTAATGGAGATAGAAAATGCTGGTGATGGTATCAGGTGAGAACATCTCAAGACACGTATCTGTAGATGCAGTGACCTTTCACCTCTGTGACTGTGCTTAAAGCAATTAAAAGTTATTCTTCAAATTGTGTGTGTGTGTGTGTGTGTGTGTGTGTGTGTGTATTGGCATGTATGTGCATGTGAGTGCAGGTGCCCATAGCAGCCAGAAGAGGGCATTGGATGGCCTGCAGCTGTTGTGAGGTACCTGGCATGGTGCTGGAAACTGCCCTGCAGTCCTGTGGGAGACAACTGTATACTCTTCGCTCAGGAATGGTCTCCAGCCTTCCTCCCACAATGGCTGTACTATTATCTCTACTTCCCCGACCTTGGAGCAGGGAAGGCAAGAGAGAACATGTCAAATGTGAATGCTTTCTTCCTGAAAGGGAGCCACTGGGTGAACGAAACAGTTCCTATTTTTTCAGGTGGTTATTTCTGACATTTTTTTTTCTTTTCTAATTGTCTCATCTTCCTCCTACCTGCTGGGCCACTTGAGTTTCAGCCCCTAGGGTAGATGCTCGAAGAGGGCCCTTAGTTCTCAAACTCCCAAGTCCTCTGCAACTTTGGGCTCACTCACTATCCCCATTTTATTCCCATACTCGAGGCTCCATAAAGAAAACCCTGCTCTTCTCTGCTTAAGTCTTCCCCACCCCTACCTATCTGGGACTTCTCCAGCAATGTGATGTCTCAGGTCCCTTCAGCGCAGTCTGAACACATGTGACTTTGTGTCCCCACTTTAACCAGCCCCCTTTACTGTTGTCCTTGGAGCAGAGTGTGTTTTACATCCATCCACCTCCCATGTCCTGGTGCCCCACATAGTGTCCTGTGATGACTCTTTATATTCTGGGTAATCAGTCATAGACTCAGAGAGGTTCAGGCTGTTGTCCAAAGTCACATCCAACAAGAGAAGCAGAACTGGCCCCAGAGCTCAGGTCTTCTTCTCTCCAAATGTCCACAGGCTTTCTCTGCACCGGCTATCCCAGGGTGGGAGAAATTCAGGATGTTTTATGTTATTGAAAGGCTCAGGACAATAGCCCCATTGATAAAAGAGAATAATAGATATGGCTGGGGGTGACCAAGGGGATGACATTTAGAGACACATGTAGGTTATCTCTTTTGCGTGCCAGGGAAGCCCACTCGGGTAAGTATTCCTGTTCATACATGTGACTGAGAACACCGGCATTAATCTCTGAGTGTCATGTGGCCACAGAGGCACTCACATTCCACCCCAGCTCTGGGGCTTACTTGCTGTGTGATCCTGGGCAAGTTACTTAACCACTCTCATCCAGATTTCTTATTGTAACATGCTTGTGGTTATAGTTCCTGGCCTCCCAGGACCGTGGAGAGGACCGAGGGAGTGAATCAGTGTAAAGAGCTCACAGTAGCCCCAGGCACACCTCAAGCCTGATACAAATGCCATGCATCTGTGCCTGCCAGTTTGTCCCATGATGTGGACAAAGGGACACGGCATTGATCACTGGGAGACATGGCTCTGTCCTGACTCTGTCCATAACTGTCTTTTCCTCTCACTGTGCCTGGCTGTCCCCTTCCAGGTGTGGGATCTGGGAGGCTGAAGATTCATCCAGGGGGATTCTTCCCGGTTGCTTCTTTGATTGTCATGGGGCTAAGTGTCTTGAGTAGATGGAAGACTAGGGGGAGTCACAGCTTCCTCATGCCCCACTTCTAGATTAGCAGCCTGTACTGTCTGTGTGCTGAGGAGCAGACATGGGCCCACCCTGCCCTCCAGGGGCCGATTGTACTCCTTTTCCTTTTGGCAAAGTCCAAAACCCAACTCCAGTGGAGCCTTTGGGTGAATTGGTCAGACCCCAGTTCTGGAGAGACCCAGTCATTATACACTTCAGAGTGGAGGTCTGTAAACAAATTTAGGAGGCTGGGTGATCCCAGCTGGGGTACTGGTAGGAGGTGGCCAGAGAGGTTGTAGGGAGGATGTGACATCAAACCAGAAAGGTCCACAGGAAGTGACCAGAGCTGTGAGAACAATGATCCTCAGAAGACAGTCACCGGGACTGAGACCCGGTTAGCAGAAGGACTCCAGGGGAGGGACTAACCGCAGGACCTTGGACAGCTCTGGTGAGGGCATGGGAAGCAAGAATCATTTTCCCTAGGGTGAGCTTGAAAGAGCTATCCCCAAAGCACTGAGGTGTTCCTGAACAGGCTCCCTGTGGGGCTGCTGGGTGTTCCCTCTATCCCAGCCCCCAGGATTTCCCACTGCAAAGAGGAAGCTGGCAAGTTCGGGCCAGCTGCACAGCCAGCAGGGGCCTGGAGCTGGAATGCAGGCTGGGGATTGTACAGAGGGGTAGCAAGCAGATCATAGCCTGGGGCGGCCCCTTTCTCGGCGTGTGCAGCCCGGCCTCCCTGAGCTTCTCAACTCCACACCATCTGCTCCGTCAGACCCCCTGTTTAAATTCTCCGCGTGTCTCGCCTTGCACAAAATAATTAGCATCCATTTGTTCCTAGTGCTCGCTCTGCGACATTACTCATTGCAGGAGCTTTCAGCGCGCCTCACAGACGCTCCCATTTCCACGCAAAGTTGAAAATGGCTTAAGTGGGACTCCGCGGGTCCCACTCACTTCGGCTCGCTCACCAGCATCTGGCGCGGGCTTTCATTTCCTCCCACGCGGTTCTTAGTTGCCTTCTGTGGGGCCTAATAGTGAGAAGGGAAATGAGGGACTCGTGCAAGAGGAAAAACTGGCTTCCGTGGACGCCTTGGATGCTGGAAAGTCAATCTAGGAGTGTGTGGCCTGGGGTAGACATTTAAGGTGGCAGCCACTTGGGCCCTTCCGCAGGCACGGGACTCTGGTAGGAAGAAGCATATGAGCTGAGTAGTGAAGGACCTAGAGACACCCGATCGCAGCTCAGGCATGAAGTCTGCTGTCGAGCAAAGCTTTGTGCCATCTGCAACTAGCATGCCCCATCACAGAACAAGCACCAAGCCGCTGGGGGCACAGAGCCCTTCGGCTGCAGTGCCTCTTGCTCTCTGAGAACTCAGCTAGCCAGCTTCTCTAGTCAGACTTCAGATTCCTGCCAGACAAGCCACGGAGGAGCCTCCTGGATGCCTTGTGGACTGAGCATAGCAGGCAACCGTGCCTCCTGCTCCCTGCTCTAGGAAATGATGTCACTTACAAGGTTTTCAATCCTTTAAGGCAGTGGTTCCCAACCTTCCTAACTCTGTGACCCTTTAATACACTTCCTCATGTTGTGGTGACCCCTAACCATAAAATTATTCCCATTGCTACTGCAATTTTGCTACTGTTATGAATTATAATGAAAATATCTGTTTTCTGATGGTCTTCGATGACCCCTTTGAAAGTGCCATTGCCCCCCCCCCAAAGGGGTGTTTGGAGACTCACAGGTGTTCTCAGTGCCATAAGCTCTTCCCTGAAGGCAATGTAAAGGTCCCACCATAAACAGGAGAGACTGAGAGGGAGAGACCCACTTCTCGGCTTCTCTTCACCCATGTGTAAAATATGTAGAATGCAAAGGTTGGACCAGATGATCTCTAGGGGCTTACCACACCCTGTTTCTCCCGGGGCTGTGTGCTTTATGAATGTGCTTATCCTCACACGGCCCGGTATGAAATGGTGTTGGTGGACACGGGATCTCCACCACGGTGTGTGCAGCAGCATGCTCTCCACCATGGTGAGTGCAGCAGCCTGGTCTCCACCACAGTATCACAGTGTGTGCAGCAGCCTGGTCTCCACCACAGTATCACAGTGTGTGCAGCAGCCTGGTCTCCACCACAGTATCACAGTGTGTGCAGCAGCCTGGTCTCCACCACAGTATCACAGTGTGTGCAGCAGCCTGGTCTCCACCACAGTGTGTCCAGCAGCATGCTCTCCACCACGGTATTGGACAGCAGCCTGGCAATCTGAGTGCAGGGACAACCTGGTTTTATCTTTCTGACCTGTGGGGATTTAAATTTCCTTCTCATTTCCAACGATGAGCTGAAATCCTCTCCTTGCCGTTTCATAACCGTCCTAACTGGACATCAAGTAAGAAAATTACTATACAAATGCCTTGGGATATAGTGTTGGGGCTTTGCTTCTCAAGACAAACAACAAAACCCCCCAAAACAAAATACAAACAACAAAAATCTCTACAAAATCCAAAGACTTAGTAGTGGTGAAACCTCCCCCTCCCTAGAGAGAGCTCATAATCAACCCCTCCTTTGAGACTGTATACACATTCCATACCCACACATGAGCTGTGGCATATAAAACCTAAAGATACACATCTATAAAATATAGACAACTTTTAGAGAAATTTGGCCAATATTCATTCCCTCCTCCTCCCAAGAGCATGCTCCCAGCCACTTGCTATTGGGTTTGATTGTGGCTTTCTCTGGCTATATGACATGAACAAGGATTTGAGGTGTGTTTCCTTGGAGATTCCTCCACACTTCTGCCTTGACCATGAGAGGAGAAGCAAGGCCCAGGTAACTGACTGGTCCCAGGAGAATGATAGGCCAGGTTAGAGCTATTCTCGTTCATCTGTGGCGGTCCTGGGTTGCCCTAAATAACTATACAAACTTTGCATCTGTAACAAGTGGTTATTGTTGTATGCCACTAAGTTTCGAGATTTTGTTGTGTAACAATATTTTACTGACATTTATGGATACTGGTATACCTTGTTTTCTTTATATGTATTGGAAAATATGTTGGAAATTATTCTCTTTGATATAAGTTGCTGATTCTTTGTAATGGCCACATCTAATGTTTCTTTGTATAATATGTCTTTTATTCATGGGCATTTAGGTTGTTCCTGCCTTTTTCTCTTTTACTAATAATGCAAAGAGTAAGCTTCTCTGACTCTCATCACTGGTGTGGGGCACCGGGTGTCCCCTGTACCAGGGAGAACTGTGATACTTTTGTGCTCCAGCAAGGGCTGCTGACCTGTCCCTTAGCCCCAAGACCACGGTGTTTGTTCCCCTTTCCGTGGACAAGAAGACTACATGCATTAGAGGCTCTCAGACAAGACACTCAAACTGAATCACAGGATGAGAAAATCAGCCACTGTGAAATCCCCTTCCTTCCTCTGTTCATAGAGGAGGAAGCTGAGGTTGGGTGCAGAAAGAGTTTAAGGTTCCTGAAGAGCTGTTAATTTCCATTTGCAGAGTCATCAGTGGGCAAGTGTGTCTAGCTTATTCCATATTCATATTTAAAGATGCTGAATTGCTCTTAAATTGTCAGTTTCCATGCATGCATGTGTACCTGAGGTCTTAGAGTGTGTATACATTATAGAATGCTAAACTGAGCTAATTAACATATGAATTCGCTTGCATACTTCCAACAGTGGTGAGGGCACCAAAAATCTACATTCTTGGTCATTTTCAAAGTACAGGACAGTGTCATTAACCAGTCATCATTTTATACAATGGAGCTCTGATTTTTCCTCCTACTTCTGTGAAGTTCTCTACCCTTTGGTCAGCATCTCCCTGGGTGGGCTCCTATAATCATTCATTTTTACTAGTTAATTTTGTTTTGTGAAAAATAGGCTTGGGTTTCAGTTTGGTGAGAAAGATCAAATAATTGACTTTATTTTAGTAAAAAAAAAAATCTCAGTCAGATCCATTAATTTACAAAAGAAAGAAAGAAAGCCAACCAAAAAAAAAAAAAAAGCCCACACCTCATCCTCAACTCAGCCAGCACTAATAGTTTGCTCAACCACCACAGTTATTGAAATAAGAAGCTTCACTTGTTACTCTAGCTTGACTCAGTTTTCCCAGTTCCCACTAATGCCTGACTTCTGGTCTGGGATCTAACTTGGGATCCTGCACTGTGTTGGGCAGTCATATATGTTTACTTTTCTCCAGTAACTGACAGTTGCCAAGCCTTTCCCTTTCTTGAGTCTTCTGAAGATTGTGGAGAAATTTGTGAAATGCTGCTCCATTCAGGCTAGTCCGTCCTCTCAGGCCAGCTCTGGAAGGAAGCCTTGCTTAGTCTTTCTCCCTGCATCATGTCAGAATGCTTGTGATGTAAATAGGTCTCAGGCGATCTGGTCATGGACGAGGCCATCTTGTTCTCTGATGTCTGACAGATCCCCACCCCTGTCTCCTGAGGAAGACTGATCATCCACAACTTGTGGTCCCTCCTGGCCCAGCTCTGCAGTGTCCTCTGTGGAAGTCAGTCCCTCTGCTATGGACAACTTGCTCCCTGCTGTGGGTCCTGAATGGCAACCAGCTAGTCTCCAGTTAACTTCTTATTCAGGTGCTCTCTGAGAGGCATTGATTGGGGCTGGTTCAGAGGGAGATGTGAGAGAGCTCTTTAGTTCCCAGCTCCCTTTGGATGAAGCCTTTGAGGTTAGAAAATACAGACATTCCAGCAGGTGGGAGTCAGTATCACCCTTATGCAGGCATCTCTACGACTCTTTTTTCTATCCCAGAGATTCTCCAGGCTGATCCCGCTCACCATCTGCTGCCAAGCCATTCCCGTGCTTGTCTTTCTTCCCTTTATGTTCAAGAAAATGTGCTGTGAAATCCAACCTGTCGTTTCCCGTGATCTGAAGAAACACATTCTGGCCCCTTCCCCGCTCCAGCTCTGTCTTGGCTCATGAAGACCTCAGGGGTTCAGACTGGCTGACAGCTCTCTCCCAGGCAGCCTGTGTTGGCCTAGGTCTTGGATAATATCATCCTGAGGAGAAAAGCCAATTACTGTGAGCTATGACTAATTAAGTACCACGGAGGGCAAAATCTCAGAAGCAAATGTCTAGCTCTCCCTGGGGTCTCTGTAATGAGATGGTGGCTGAGACAGTAGCTCCCCAGGGAACGCTTTTGACAATTTCAAGGCCTGAAACGGATCCCAACACTCAGCTCACCAAGTCTGGATTTCAACATCACCTTGGCGAACTTCCATCTGACACACTGACTGGTTTCCTAGGCTATCAAGGTTGACGGATGAAGATTAAAAAAAAAAAAACCTTTTTTCCCCCAATATGAGTCAATCTCTCATCTTTCTCTTTTGTGGGTAAAGTCCTGATTCAGGCACCAAAAATACACAGAAGACTTTGAGGAGCTTTAGCAAGTAGCTCTGTCTGGGCAGTAAGCGAATAGGTGTATAAACACCACGTGGGCTGTTAGCCCAGCAGATGCTTACTGTGGACAACTGAACCTCATTCTTCACTCTGCTGCATAAGACCAAAGTCCAAGGGCACTCAAGACTCTTAAATGCAATGACCCTTAAATGCAATGGCCTAGTACTGACAAAGACGCCTCCCACATCTTCCCATGTGGCTTAAGTCCTCTCTGGACGGATGTCCATACCTACTGCGTATGCCGCTCATTGCCAACACCACTGTGGGACAGAGCTGACTAGACTGTGGACACCCATCTTGCTATCTTGGTGCTGGTTGGTGAGTGAGCCTTCCAGACCATGAGGATGATCAAGATTTAAAATAAGGTAGGGGGGCCTCATCCCATCCTGGGGAGAGAAGCTTTCAAGCTAATCTGGAGAATGCTTCACAGATGTGTCCAGATGTGATACAAGTCCCAACAAGTTGACAATCAAAATTAACTACTACATTTGTCATCTCTGAATGTGTATGCACATACATATGAATGTAAACCCTGGAGCCCAATGGGAGAAGGACATGCGATGATTGTCTCTATGGGTTTGTTTGTTTTGTGACTGAGGAAACCGGAAACGTAGGCGCTGAGGAGTAAGCGGCTTTCGCGATGCTGCACAGGAAGTGAATCGGACTTTCTGAATCAGAATTCTATCCTCACAGTTACAATGCAGAGACAAGGATGCAAAAATGACAAACACACACACACACACACACACACACACACACACACACACACACTGCTAATTCCCGGGAGAATAAGACGACTACTACAATTTTTGAACCAAATTTGAAGCAAGCTTTATTAAATACCTGCCAAGCCCATAGGTACTTCACTCCCAGAGTATGGCAGTGAAGTACCTTACTTAGGGACTTCTCAAGGCAAAACCCGGTACTTCCTGCCTTCAACAAATCAGGGGCGAGCCCACATCCTGACATAGCTCCTGCCTCCATGGGATTAAGCATATCTTGTGCCGCAGATGAGTGTGTCCTGTCCTTATTCCCAGCACGAACACAGTTTCATTTTCAGGGCAGAGGTGGCCAGATTGCAGCAGAGACAAAAAGGAAGACCTATCAGCAGGACTCACCTTAATGGAATCCTCAGTGGGCTCGGGATACTCTGTTTCTCTCGATAGCCCCCAACACTACTCTTTCCTCAAACATTTGTTTCACCTGGGCCATCTCTCTACGGCCCATAAACCAACCTGAGTCAGTTTGTTTGATGTTCCTTAGATACAAATGACCCTCTCTGAATAGCAAAGAGGGTGGTGCCCTTCAGAGGAATTTATGATTCCCCTCTTGTGCGCCTCGCTTCTAAGTGGGACACTACCCAGAAAGGGACTTCTCAGCTTCTCCCCTGGCAGACAGGCTGTCTTCTGCAAGCAAAGCAAACGGGCTTCATTTCTTCAGACCCTTGGGTCCCATATCTCACCCAAGCCGTGGCCTCTGTCGTGTTGGGTGGAAACGCCATTAGCAGTAAGAGCCCTTGGCGACAAGCATCTTCGGGGGTGTGAGGGACACTTCTTAGACCCAGTGAAACAAACAAGCAAACAAATAACCAGCCTGTAAGAATCTTGGAGAATTTAAGTGTTGGACCTGCTCTTAACTGGTGTTCACTTTGTCTCTCTGGTCATCTTTCAGAAGAGTGACCTGATGCCACCCCTTCATAAACACAGCATTCCAGTCCAGTGAGATGATGATCAGCTCACAGGTTGCAGTCCGCAACCCTTCTGTCTGTCTGATCTGATTCATTTTGTAACTAGCCTCATTGCATCCCATCCGCATCTCAAAAGTGTCCTCTACACAGGACACTGGAGGAAACAGAGAAGGGAGACCAAATAAGGGACATGCTCACACTTGTTAAAGAAAACACAAATGTCCCCAAAAGGAGGGTGGTGGAGATTAAACAGTATTCCCAGAGTCACAATGCTGCCGCAGGTTCACTGCTGATATGGTGGCTTCTGGACTGTGACAGAGGCACCCCAACCACTTTGCATACTGTCATTCAGCAGAGTGATGAGGAAGTGCTGACCCACTTAGCAGTGATATGAAAAGGTGACAGCCGGTGCTGGAGCTTGTACAATCTGGCCGGAGGGATCGCGTCTCCAGCCTGGCTGTCTGGAGCTCTGAGATCTCCATGAGGGTGACCTTGAGACTGAAGGTGACAGATGCAGTCTCTGACCAATATTCAAATGGGTCAAGGCAAAATTCAGCTCTATGTGGTGCACTTGAATTATGGGTCTCTTTTCTCTAGACGTGTGCTGTCCTCTTGCTCCTCTTTGGCCCCAGTACTACCTCATCTTGGAGTTCTGATACAATTTAACTTAATAATAATTCACTGAGCAGTGTGGCAAGAACCTCTTGTCTGTGTGATATTTGGATCAAAGTTGTATCTCTATGTGTGTGTGTGTGTGTGAGTGTGTGTGTGTGTGTGTGTGTCAGAGAGAGATGATAATGAACATATGGATGCTGAAGCTGTATTCTGATCATGATCCCAGACTGAGCCATGAGTATAGTCACACCTGAGACTGGATGGTGGTCTCAGACTGAGTCCTGATTCTGGGCCTCTTGTTAGCTGCTTTCCTCATTGCTATGCTCAAATACCTGACAAGCACAGCTTAGGAGAGGGATCATTTTGGTTATGCTGTGTGGGTCTCAGTCCCTCACGGTGGAGAAGGCATGGTGGTGGGAAGAGTTTACTTTGGTGGCTGCAGAAGCAAAAGGCTGCTTGTTCACACCTCAGAAGACCAGACAGAGTTGGGACAGGAAGTGGAGTCAATGTATAAACCTCAGGGCCTGCCTCCTCAGAGAGCCACTTCTTCCAGCTAGTCCCTGCCTTTCAAAGGGTCTACTCTCTCTTAAAATGATTCCACTAGGGGGTTGGTCAAGTGTTTGAATATAGGAGCTGGGTAGAGGGCACCTTTTTTGATCAGACTGTAATAGTCCTGGGGGAGAATTGTCTGTATTCTGTCAATCATGTATTTTAATAAAACGCTGATTGCCCAGGCAGAAAGTATAGGTGGGTCAACTAGACAGGAAGTAGAGGCAGAGCGATGAGAACAGGAGAATGCTAGGAAGGAGGAAGCCCATTCCTCCCATTCCAGCCCAGACCACCGAGAAGCAAGATGTAACCTGCCCCACTGAAAGGTACCTAAAGCCACGTGGCTAACATAGATAAGAATAATGGGTTAATATAAGCCACAAGAGCTAATAAGAAGACTGAGCTAATAGGCCAATCAATTTATAACGTTATGGAGATCTCTGTGTTATTTTCTTTGGAGCTTGCTGGTTGCAGGCTACTGGGCGGGACAGAAACCCCAACAAGCAGGCCCTCATGTTAGATAGTCCCAGAATAAAACCTAGCCATGGTCTCAGATTGAGCCCTGGTAGCAAGATAACACTATGACAGAGATATCAGGATTGGCTTGCCTAGGTTACCCTCACTTTTGTAGTCACAGGTTAGACCTGAAGAGAATATGAGGCGGGAAGGAAGTAAAATAAAGGCCCCTCACAAATGAACAAAGACACTGCCAATTAGAGCAGCTCGTATCCCTGGGTTTCTAACACAGAAGAAGCCCGTGCGGTTTGAGGCTGAGCCTAATGAGGCTTCCAGAGCTGCGCTTTATTTCCTTCAGCTTGTAGAGGTTATTGTGTTTTGCAGGAAAATTAACTGGCAATTAAATTTCTGAAAAAGTGCTTGAAACTCCTGCAAGCTGTGCCTCATTGTTTTGCAAGATTGGGTACACAATGTAATATTTCCATCTGCAAATTAATTTTCCCTCACAGCTTCTGTCATAACCGCAATGTCATTTACTTAGTCATTCATTCAGCACCTAATTCGGTGCACATCTACTGTGTACCTAGTGTGAAGTGGGCAGTCTGAGGCAGGCAGATGGGGGTCAGACAAAGTCTCTGCTCCCAAGGCCCGCACTGTCTAGAGGAGGGCGGGATTTTCTCAGAAACAAGGGTGCAGGAGGTGAAATGCCATGGCTCCATTTTTAAAATCAGGATGGAAACCTGGACTTCCAGATGAGGAAGTGCGACTCCTTATTTTGTTTCAGTGAACTAAGGATAGGAAAGAAAACTGAAGGTGATAGGAACTAACCCTTATTGAGTGTTCACTGCGTGCTGGACTAGGTGGTGGGAATTTGCCTATAGGTGGTCTTGTCACTCACTCTTTAGGACAGCCCTGTGAGGGGAGGTTATTGTCCCATTTATAGAGGAAGAAACAAAGGTTTACACTCTCTGTGTATTTGCTTGATATCATTTAGCCAGCAAGATGAAACATCACAATAAAAATTCCAGTCCTTACAGATTGCTAAGGTTTTTTGTTTTGTTTTTTGTTTGTTTGTTTGTTTGAAAGAAGCCCGGGGCCTCATGGGAACTAGAGAAGCAAACATTCTATTGCTGAGCTATATCACCAACCCTAAACATGCTAATTTTCTGATTATTTACTGTCCTCGTTGCTATTAAAAAGTATTTGACAAAAAAGAAACTTAAGCGAGGGAGGAAGAATTTGTTTTGCCTAACACTGGGTACAGTCCACTTCAGCAAGGAAGGCACAGCGGCAGGATCACATTTGGTATAGCAATGTCAGGAAGCAGAGACTTAGATGTCGGCACTCTTGGCTTGCTCTCTCCTCTTTTCTTCTTATTCAGTCCCAGAACCCAACCTTCATCCAGTCTGTTCTCCGTCCTCAGGGAAGTTCTCTGGAAAGATTCTCACAGACAGATGCAGAGCTGTCTTCTGCGTTATCCTAGTCCACCCCAGCTGACAGTGAGGATGAGCCACCTTGTTTTCTAGGGATGACTTCTTCAGTACATGGTCTGTTGACTTTCTGCTTCCTGCCTGCACACTGGAATTCCCTGAGAAGATCAAGGGAAATCTGTTTGAGAACACATGTGACATCTAGTGGGCTTCACACACCCCAGGTGCTGCCACTAGGAAAGATGGCTCTGCTCTTGTTTCTTGAGTGTCTGTGTCATGGGCCTAATGTTATTTTCTGTATAATTGCACATGATTCCCACAAAGTAGGCATTTCTGTTTTCATAAAGAGAGAGAGCTAACAGAAATGAAATGATCTACCCAGGGTCCTGTGACTGGCAGCATGCTGGGACCATAGTTCAAGCCCAGGTGTGTCTGTTTGTCAGCCAACTTTTTGCCAAGGGGAAAGCAAGCTGATGTAGTCAACTTGAAGGAGGAAGCATTTACTCTGGCTCACAACTCCAGCTCACAATCCATCATTGAGGAGTCAGGGCAAGAACTAAAGCAGGAACTTGAAGCAGAAGCCATGGAGGAATGAAGCTTGCTAGGTCACTTAGGCCTACGCTTTCCCACACAGCCCAGGACTACCTGCCCAATGGGGCCGTCCACAGTGGACTTGGCCCTCCTGTGTCAATCATTGATCAAAATGTTCATCCATAGACATAGCCACAGGCTAATCTGATCTGGCAACCCCTCCCCTAAGACTCCCTCTCTAGGTTGACAGGTAAAGCTGCTTTGACACAGTCTAAGAGAAAGAAAATATATGTAAATAAGTTTAAGGACTTTGCTTTGGAAAATTATTCACCATTTTCTTAAAACATCAAACACATTCAACTATTTACCTCCAGAAAGAAGAGACAAAACTTATGTCAATCCAAAGATATTCATATAAATATTACTAGTGATTTTGTGGTTAATAGAAAAAAAACTCAAGCCAGGTTAAATACCAACAGATGGATGCATAAAGTAAGTTGTGGAACTTCTATGCACTGGAAGACTCACAGCAATCAAAAGTCGCACACTGCTGGTAGTGATCTGGATGACTCTCTTGTCAAACGAAAGGTAACAACCAAGAAGGGAGTAGGAGCCCTTTAATTCATCCATATAAAATAATAAGTAATGTAAACCAGTCCACAGCAATAGAATGCAGACCAGTAGTTTCACGGGCTGGTAGGTACCAGGATGTGGCAAGAAGAAGAAACATATTATAGATAGCAGGGAGAAGTTTTTGGTGATGAGTTTATTTACCATCTGAATATGTATGTCCAGTGTACTTCAAATCATGAACATAGGTGCACGTTAGTGTGTGGTACTCCAATTACGTCTCTAAAAGCCTTTTAAACTCAGACAATGGAATTTTTATTGTGGTAAAATATACAAAGCATTTTTTTTCATCTTAGCCATCTGCAGGTATGCGATTCTGTGACATTAAGAAGACTTACACGGTCGTACAAACCTCACTGCTTCCAGAATTTTCCTCATCTTATCATTGAAAAAGTGGTCCATTTTTTTCTAAGTAGTGACAGAAAGGGTGGCAGTGGGGAAGTCTGCACACAGAGGCCACATGTTGAAATACAGCACTTCAGGGACACTTAGAAAGTCCTTGGAATCAAAACTGCTGTCCGTGGAGGGATGCATCTCCAGGGAGACCGGAGCATAGAAGGGGATGACAGTCAGCTCACAGTCCCCCCTCCACCCGCAGAGGGAGCCCCACTCGACATTTGCATATTACCCTGCCAGCTGGGATTCACTAGCTCTTGGAAAATGAGATAAACCTAGTCCACCCCTCTCCATCTGCAGCTTTTGAAAGCCAAGGGTTCCTCAGGTCCTGGAGAATCCCCAAGGTCTAATTCCTCTGTCTTTATCTGCCAGCAGCATCTGGCCATCTGGTGATGTGGGAGTGTCATATATCAATCTGTTGATTTCCTTGGTTAAGCAATAAAGAAACTGCTAGGCCCATTGGATAGGCCCACCCTTAGGTGGGTGGAGTAAACAGAACAGAATGCCGGGAGGAAGAGGAAGTGAGGTCAGACCCGACAGCTCTCCTCTCGGGAGCAGACGCAAGAGAGACGCCATGCTACCTGCTCCAGGGAAGACGCACACCATGCCCCAGCTCCGACCCAGGATGGACTTAGGCTAGAATCTTCCCGGTAAGCGCACCTAGGGGCGCTACACAGATGATTAGAAATGGGCCAGAGCAGTGTTTAAAAGAATACAGTGTCTGTGTAATTATTTCGGGGCATAAGCTAGCCGGGCGAGCCAGGCGGCTGGGGATTTGGGGACGCAACCCTGCCGCCGCTCCATATTACTACAAATGACGCCCAGACGTGTGGCTAACTAAACCCACTTAAAAAACTTGAGAAGGTTTAAAAATAATGGAGAGAGAGTTTAACACAGATTTTTGCTGTTTGTTGGTGGCGTGCTGTAGAGAGATTTCCTGATTCGGCAACAGCAGCAGAAAAAACGCTGTGTCATTTCAAAGCGTGGCTTCCTGGGGCTGTGCCGCCAGTGCAAACTCTGGCTTTATGTTTGTATTCCCACTTGGGATCGGAAGGAGAGTGCTCTGAGACGATGACTCAGAGCTCCCCGCCTGCTCCTGGGCAGAAGGCAGAATCAGGCTTGGGCAGGCAGAAGAGCATGGCGGATTCCTGCCGCCATACAGGGACGTGTTTTTAGACTGCACAGTGCTCTGCGTGTCAGATTTGGATGTTACTTGGATGAAAAGAATTTCTGTGCTGCACGCTCAGTCTCAGAATTAAAGTGCTGAGTGCCGCTCCTACCTGGTAGCCCCAAGAGGCTTCCTGACTCAGCTTTAGCTGCAAAACCCTGCGGCTCATTAAGAGGTCCTGCCACAAAACACTTAAACAGTGTTGATGAAAAGCTGAACGCATGCTTTTGGTTTTCAGCCGTAGCAGGAAAAAAGCTGCGCCGTTTAAAAATGCCAGCTTTCTGGGCCATCCTGCCAGGGCAAACTCTGACTGTTTGAGGCAGGAGGGCCGGCTACTGAGAGAGGACTTGAGTGTTGTCTGTTGTAGCTTGCTGGCTGGCAGGGACCTTGAAATGCTATAAACATGGCTACAGCCAATACCTCAGCCATGAGGCTGGAAAGCTAAGGATCCAGCCGGCAAAGCCACGCCTTTAGTCCTACTGATATTGCTCAGTAATTTAAAGGCTCTTGTGGTCAGAAAAACAGAGAGAGATACAGTAAAGAGATTCAAAGACAGAGAAAAAATTTAAATGATTTACAGTGTTAAAAATATATACAGACTAAAAGTTAAAATTCTTAAAGTAAACTTCTCTGACTTCAAGGTGTGGTAGCACACGCCTTTAATCCCAGTGCCTAGAAGGCAGAGACAAACAGATCTCTGTGAGTTCAAGGTATAGTAGTGTACGCCTTTAATCCCAATGCCTGGGAGGCAGAGACAGGCGGATCTCTGAGAGTTCAAAGACAGCCTGGTCTACAGGGTTATTCCAGGTCAAAGATATATGCTCAAAAAGCAAAAAGTTAACTTAGGAATGTCTCAGCTTAGATTCTTAAGCGCCTAATGATTTAAAGGCGCAAATCAAAAGTGCTCCTGGATAGTAAAAAATTGCAGATTCACAATAGGACAGATTCAGACCACTGAATGAGTCACACTGTTGGATGAATGTACGTAGGCTTGGGAGAGAGAAGAAAAAGAATATAGAGAATAAAGTTAATGGTTTAAAAAAAAAAAGGTAAAGTCTTTAAAGAGACAGAATAAAGTAAAGTGATAGAGTAAAAATAAGCCGCGTAAAGATGAAAAATTCACAGAGAGTCTGGATTCTTTGTATTATTGTGTTTTCTTTAAAATTTTTGACTGTGAAGGAGCTAAGTACAGAGAGACATTTCATTATATGGGCTGCCAAGTGGAACCAGAACGGATATCATGAGGGTATGATTTCAGAATTTGGATCTAAGGATATGATACTTTGGAAAAGAGATTCTTCTTTTGTTTTCACAGAGGATGAGACTCTATGGATTTCTTCTATTCTGATTTGGTATGATGGACCACGTCCTCCTGAAGGGTTGCTGTGAACATCTTCAGAAAATTGCTTCGCTCAACTGCCAACTGAGATGAAACTAGCACACAGGTTATACCATGAAAGACCTAATTAACGACGCCCCCATTCAGCAGGAAGCAGTTTGGAGAGAAAAAACTGCGCCCATGTTCCCAAAAATTGTTTATAAACGTTCTTTTACATTTAAAGGGGGATATGATATAGGTATGAATAATTTGCATTAGTATAGATTTTGCTTTATTTATAGAGATTTAAGGTCAATTTTGTTATATGTATAAATGTTTCTGATGTAACTTTTACTTGATAACTGTTTTGTTATATGTAATTTTGCTATGTTAAGGTTAAAGCCTTCCTTTTTTTTGTTTAAACAGAAAAAGGGGAAGTGATGTGGGAGTGTCATATATCAATCTGTTGATTTCCTTGGTTAAGCAATAAAGAAACTGCTAGGCCCATTGGATAGGCCCACCCTTAGGTGGGTGGAGTAAACAGAACAGAATGCCGGGAGGAAGAGGAAGTGAGGTCAGACCCGACAGCTCTCCTCTCGGGAGCAGACGCAAGAGAGACGCCATGCTACCTGCTCCAGGGAAGACGCACACCATGCCCCAGCTCCGACCCAGGATGGACTTAGGCTAGAATCTTCCCGGTAAGCGCACCTAGGGGCGCTACACAGATGATTAGAAATGGGCCAGAGCAGTGTTTAAAAGAATACAGTGTCTGTGTAATTATTTCGGGGCATAAGCTAGCCGGGCGAGCCAGGCGGCTGGGGATTTGGGGACGCAACCCTGCCGCCGCCCATATTACTACAATCTGGGATGTGAACCCCAGCCTGCTTTCATTTCCATTTAAGAGTGTTCCCAGCAGCGGATTTTGAGAACAATGGTTTGCAGAGTCTTGCAGACACATAAGCCTTCCCTTGTTTTACTGTCCTTTCCCCAATCTCTTTTCCTTTTGGTGGGTGGTGGGGAGGAAGAGAAGGAATCAACAGCCCCATCTCTGGCAGCCAAAGCTTGTTGCAGGTGGAGTAGGAACTCTCTCAAGGCTACAGAATTGGTGTAGAGGTTATTTTGAATTGAAGACATTTGATAGTCAACAAAGCAGGATAAAAGAGCCTTCTCAGCCCTTCCTTTATTTGTCTAAAGGTAACAATTTGGGGAAAATAAGGTCACCACAAGCTGCTTTTTCATGTGAGCTTTACCACCCTGAAGAAGGTGGAAAGACTGTACCTGAGAAGTCAAATGTTGTCAGAGGTTTTCTACCTCTTGTTTATAGTCCCAAACAATCCATTTGTCTTTCCCAAAGAAATCTATTGCACTTCATACAGCAGCCACCACCCCTCTGAGCTTCTCCCCGCAGAACCCTCCCATGCACATGCTCATCACACAGATAAACAACTCCCTTCTCTCTGTAACTCTTGTTCTGCCAATTTAATTTGCGTAGCCCCAAGGGGGAAGAAACACACAGGGAGGTTTTTGGTTTTCTCTTTCTCCATATACCATTCTGCCTTAATTTCCTCCCCTGGATCCTCAGTTTCTACACCTGGTAGGATTTTCTGGAGTTGTCTCTACAAAGGTTTCCTAGGGCAATCAGAAATTTGTAACACGTGCTAAGAATAAAATGAGATTTCTCTTAGCTGTGTAGGTACTAGGTACACAAAAACCTCTATAGGAGTTAGGGCAGGGGAGACACAGCTACTCAAAGGAACACGTATTTTCAGGCCAGCTGCTATCCATAGATTCTCTGGGCTTCAGAAACGCCATTCCTTAGGGAGAGTACAGGAAAGAAATTGCAAAGCTTTTGTCAAAATATTTGGCCACCAAAAAAAATTCCTGTTTTCAGTAACAAAGACAAACACATGGGTGCTGAAGTCTGTTCTTCCTCCAGTAACAGGATTTATTGGTTTACACAGAAGTCTGGGGATAAGAAACTCTCAGAACATTCCTGGTAACCAGTTCGAGATGGTAGATAATGCCCGTGTTGCAGCTGCTTCCTCCTAGTGACCTGACTCTGAGAAGCAGTTCCTAGAAGCTTCCAAAACATTCTGGAAGGAGGAGGAGGAGATGCTGTCAACAGGAACCTTGAGAAGTCCCTTAGTCTGAGCAGGGGAAATGTTATCAAGCAGTGTCAAAGACTGCAATGCACAGGCCTGGTGTCAAAAGGATGTCTAAGCCTGGGCATTGTGACCTCAGATGACAGCTGTCTAGTTACAGATAGTGGATTGATGGGAGGTGTCCTTCCTTTATGGGTATCATAGGAAGGTACTATATTTCAAGAGAGAGAAACGAGTATGGGTGTTCATATCTGAGAGGCAGGAGAGGGTCTGGGGTGATTGATGACACCCAGCATAACCAGAGAGTCCTGTGCCCAGAAGTGTAGCTAATGCCTCTTCCCAGCTCTTCACCACTACGCCATCCTCATGTGTATGTGTGTAGACTTTGCACACGGATGCCACAGAACTCTTTGCACAGGTTGATTACAACCAGAAGCCAGCAATGGGGGAGGTAGGCCAAATCCGAAGTCAATGAGTGAGCATTTGAAAGATACACATAGGACTTTGAAGATGGTAAAGTATAAGCCTCAGAAGGGCATGGATATTATCATCTGAAGAGTCAGTCTGATGCCTCGTGTTACGATTTGGTTGTGCACTGCACTCCGTTGTGTTTGGTCGCTAAGTGTCCAGCAGGTAGCATTATCTTGGGAGCCTGTGGAAACTATAGGAAGCAGATGGAATCTTGCTGGAGGAAATAGGAAAAGGCTTTTGAAGGTTAAGCCAGCCCCTGGTTTGGGCTTTCTTGATCACATTCCTATTGCCTCTGTGGTATACAGAGTCCCAGCTCCTTTTACCCCATGTCTTACTCTCTGAAATCGCTCTGAAACCCTAAGCTAAAACACCTTCTGCCAGGCATTTTATCATAGTAAGAAAAATAACTAATGCAGCTCACATCCATATCAGCATTGTTTTCTGTAATCTAAAAGTGGAAACATCTCAAATGGCCACTGATGGATGAACAAATAAATAAAATATAATAGAATGTCATTCTACCTAAAAAAAAATAAAGAAGGCAAGTCCTACCCAGGTTTCAACATGGAGGAAGCACGAAGACAGTAGCTGAGTGAAATAGCCTAGTTGGAAAACCAAAAAAAGTCACATGACTGCCTGGAGTGGGAGTGGTCACCTTGCAGTGAGAGAGGTACAGTGGAGCTATCAGGGGTGGGCATGGGGTGCGGTAGGGGCTGTGAAGTTAATTGTTATGGGTAGAGAATTTCAGCTTGGAAGACAGAGAAGCTCTGGGGCTGGAGGTCAGCACAATCGTGCCCGTCCCAAAGGTCACTGAAATGTTCGCTCGGTGTGGCTAAGATGATAAAATTTCATGCCACGTGTATTTTAGCACGATTGGCAATCTGAGGTAACCAAGGAAACTACATGTCTTTCGAGCTGGGTCTCTTAGAGGTTGAAATTCCCTTTGTGGCTAGAAAGTCTCTCGAAGCTTCAATTAGGTTCTTCATGCTGTATCAGAAACTCACATGCTTGGATACTTTCCCAGGGATCATGTGCCCACCAACAAACGTCTTGATAAGTAGGGAAGAAAAAAAAAAAAACAGGACATCCTTGTTCAGAGCAAGTACGGTAGAGTGGGATGAGCTGAAGGCGATACCCTAACAATGGCTTCCCAAGATGAAGAGGACCATCAGAAACTTAAAAATGCTTCACACAGAAGCTAATAAGCCATGCTCCCTCCTCTAGCCAACCCACCTGACTCTCTGGCGGTGGCAATCACTGTGTTCTTTTGCTAAATAAAGGTCTATGCAGAACATGTGTTCTTCAGCTGAGCTCCTTAACTTGAACCAGGACTGGGTGGGGAGAAGCCTTCACTTGGTAACAGTATACACCTTTTTCTTCTTGTTCTTCCTCTTTTGGTGGAACTTCCAGAACTTTGGTTAATAGAGTTACACATAGCTGAGTTGTGTCTTTTTCCCACAAATGGTAAAATGTCCACAAAATGCTGAGCTCCTAAAAACTGAGCTCTCACCAGTATTTTCTACAACCTCTAGGGGTGAGGGATCCAAGGAAGAGTATCTAATTAGAAGAAACAAGAATGAGCACAGAGGTAGCCCAATTAAAACTGGAAGAGATGCCACTGAATGTGGGATGGGGATTGCAGGGGCGGGTGAGGGTGAACACAGAGAAAGTCATACAAGGGGGAGATGATTTCGATATTTATTGATATCAACATGAGCTTGTACCATGCTGGGGAAAATCTAAATTTAAGTGGCCAGGCTGAAAAGCTAAAAGTAATGGATGGGAGAACAAATACAAAATTTCAAACATAAAAGAGAAACAAAATTAAGTTCAATCAATTCTACCAAAGCCAGAAAGGAGAAAATAAAAACAAATGAACAAAAAACAAAACCAATAAGCCAACCAAACAAAATAAGAAGACAGCATGGAAAACTTAAGAAATTTGGGATGTCTATGTAGCCATAATGGGATAAACTGACATCAAAAGATAGTGACTCCCAGATTCAGGAAAAAAACCCATACGATCCAAATATTTGGATAGTTGTTTACATGAGACAACCTTAAAACAAAATGAAAAAAAAATGATGAAAATAAAGGTAAGCCGACTAACTTTATGAAATAAAAAGTAACCTCAGGGCTGAAGAGATGGCTCAGTAGACAAGAGCACTTGCTGCTCTCCCGGAAGACTAGAGTTTGGATCACAACCACCTGGAACTCCAGCCCCAGGAGAGCCAATCCCTCTTCTGGCCTCTGTGGACACTGGTATGCATGTACAATATACACATGCAATAAAAAGTATAAATAAAAAAAATTCAAACCAACATTTAGCATAACAGAATTGTAAAAGGTTTCGTTTGTTTGTGTTTGAGACAGGGCCTCTCTATGTAGGTAGCACTAGCTGTGCCAAAACTCGAGATGTCAATTAGCATATATATGGGGTACAAAGTGGGGGTTAATGGTTTGCTCAACTATGACATGCACTTTGATTCTGTTTCCTCTTACTGACCCGACCCCTCCCTTCCTGCTTGCCATTTCCATTTCTTAAACATTTCTTCTACTGCCACATAATATGCCCATGAGTCTTTCTGTCTCTCTGTCTGTCTGTTCCCTCTGTGTGTGTGCACATGAAAATCTATGTTTCATATTTGAGAGAAAACATGACATTGTTCTTTCTAGGTCTATTATTTCACTTATTATGATCTCCAAAACCTAGGTTTCATAGTTGAGAGAAAACATGACATTTGTCTTCCTAGGCCTACTTTATTTCACATGATGGTCTTCAGCTGAATCCAGTTGTAATTTTCAGCACAACAGAGAGAGGCAGTCACAGTCAGAAGGACTCTAGCAATGTATAACAGTGACTATGGACCACTGTAAGTGTGAACTGTGGGTGTCAACGTTAGTAGAATTCAGGAGAGCACAATTCTGGGTATGCCTGATAAGACTTCTCCAGGTGAGACACTTGTGGCACCAGAGTAGACCAGGGAGAGGAAATCTGCACTCAGAATAGGCAGGCACCCTCCAGGGGGCTGAGGGCCAAGAAAAGGGAATGTGTTTGTCTCCTGAAGCTGGACACACTTCTCTTTCCCCTCCCTGTGGATATCACAAACCCAGTCCCTTCAGCCTTTATATTCCAGGACTTGCTGTGTGGGTTTGGTCTGAGAGTGAATTATACCCTCTGCTCCCTGGGTTTGGAGGCCTCTGGACTGGACAGGGAATCTAGCTTGCAGACAGCCTATAAGCTGATTCTATCTCCATGACTGATTGCAGTGTCCACTAGCTTCCTCTCTTAAACTTACATTTGTGTTTTCCATCAGTTCTATTTGCCCATTGAACATTCCTACATCCGTGATCCATCAGTATCACATACATGATGTACTGAGCAATTCCACAGAAACTGCCAGGGCTGGTACTGGTGCCAGGAGTCTCTGCGGCAGAGATGCTGAGGGAGAAGTGAAAGGGAACAGGGCAGACTTCCACACTTCTTTCCTAAGTTAACATATCACAGATACAAAAAGTAATTAAGGAAATAGGTTAGTGAATAAAAAGGCTTGATTTTGTAGCTTTGTGCCTAACAGAGGATAATAGTTTTCCATCACACCGCCTGCAATTATGTTTTAGATTAAAAATCAACTCATCTTGGGCCACAAAGGAAATCAAAGCAAATTCTAAAAGGCAGAAATGGGGTATTTTCATACACTGACTGCAGTAGAGTTGGATATTAAGAACAAAACAACAATTTAAGCATCTCACCTACTTGAAAATTTCAGAAAACACATATACACATTTTGAGCTGAAGGATAAATCAGAATGAAAATTAAAACCCTTTTATATATTGATAAAATTATAAACACAGTAAAAAAATCTGTGAGTTATAGGAAAATATGATATTCTAAGGAAAGCTTGTGACCATAAATACTTTTTATAAGAATAAAAGAAGAGTTTGATGCAAAGCTATCTTTCAGCTGAAAATTCAAGAAAACCTACAAAATAAAATTCTAATCCCTATTTAAAAATAATCTCTTAAAACTAGATATAGTAGCAAACCTCCTTCATCTTGTGGAGGGTCTCAACTAGAGATCTTCAAAACTTCACCTGTAGCATCTCCTGAGTACAGGGATAAGGGTGTAATCTCTGCCACTTGACACACTCTGCTTGGCCCCTGGCCCAGCGGTCCTCAGTTCAAGTTGTCTATGGGGTCATGTGGAAATGATCTTAATCAACTAATTAATTAATGGTGATGTGGAGGCTCTGCCCCTGTCCCTGTCCCTGTGAATCAGAGTTTGTGTGGGGTTAGCCTAGTCTTCACAGAACACTCTAGGAGAACAGAATTAAAAACAGTTCCTGCTGGAGCAAACTAGATAAGAAAAAGCAGTAGTAGAGGTTAAACCCCTCCCCCTGATGCTCCCCTTCTTTTTTTTTTAATTTTTCTATCATCTTTCTGCCTATCATCTACCTACCATTTGACTATTTACGCATCTATTATCAATCAATCAATCAGTCTATCATCTATCTACCCATTATCTATCTCTCATCATTTATTACCTGTTTGTACCCATCTTTCCATCTGTGTGTCTGCATGCCTATCTATCTATCTATCTATCTATCTATCTATCTATCTATCTATCTATCTATCTATCATCTCTCTATCTCTTTCTCCATCATCTATCATTCATAATCTGTCTATATCTACTTCATCTGCCATGTATCACTGTATAGCAACAATGCACCTCAGAAGGTTGGAGCTTCATGTCTATCTGACCCTGGTCAGTATTGCCTGAGCATAACTCTGCTTAGTGACCCTAATCAGGCACGACTGTGAAGCCTCTTGCTAGGCTGTGACCCATCCATGTTTTCTCGCAATTTCGTGGACAAGACCTTAAAGTCACTAGACCCCTGGACAAGGATGGTGGCAGAATTCTACTTACATTGGCAGTCTTACTCCTTTGGTGATTCCCCAGTGTTAAGTTTTAAAAAAGCTGCTGTTTCTCAATGAAAGCTTGTAATTGTTTTAGTTTGAAATCCCTGGTAGTTGGTGAGTGGGATTTTCAAGCCTGTGAAGATTTGAATATTGTGATTCGCAGTCCACTTAGTCTGCAGGTCATAGCAGAGAGCATCCTCTTCAGTGAGGTAGGCTGAATTCATTCCAGCTTTGCAGGACTTTGATAAAAGTGGCAGAGAGCCACCTACTCATTCTGATTTTCTAGAATTTTCTTTATCACTTCATTTATTATGTTAATATAACATGAAACTTGCTTTCCAAAGTTAAAAATTGACCCTGAGTTGCCACACCAGGACAGAGGTCCCAGCTTTCCAGACTATAGGATCTGGGTCCTCAAGGGATGCTCCCTGCTGTTAGGCTTTTCTCTGTTAAAGGCTGCACCTGCTGGGATGAGCCCAGCTACACACATTGAAAACCTAAGTATTGGTTTTTATGAACAGGAAAGCCCATCCCCCACACAACTTTAATTCTCAGAATTTTCTCTTTGCTTTCTTGCTCTCTCTTTATTTTTCTTCTCTCCTCTCCCCCCTCTCCTCTACTCTTCTCCCTTTCCCTCTTCCTCCCCTCCCCTTCTCTCTTACACACAGACACACACACACACACACACACACACACACACACACACTCTTTTGAGACAGGGTTTTACTACATAGCTCTGACTGTCTTGGAACTCTTTCTGTAGACTAGGCAGGTCTCAAACTCACAGAGATTCACCTCTCTCTGCCTCCCAAGTGCTGGGATTAAAGACGTGTACCAACACACACAGTTTTATCCCTTAAGGACTAGCTGCCTACTGAAGCCTCTCACTTACAGATTAGCTGCACACTAAAGTTGGTCAGCAACACACAAGCCCTCCTTCCTTGGGCACTCCTAGTCCCACATTATGGGAGCTCACATCTGGAAGGATGCTGGCCCCAGATGCTAAGCACAAGTCATTTAATCAATACAGACACTTCAATAACTTTCCTCCTCCTCTCTTTGTCCTCCCCTCTGCCTCCTCCTGCTAACTACTCCTTTCTTCACCTCCTTCTCCCTTTCTTTTCCTCCATCTTCTCCTTCCCCTTTCTCCTCTTTTCTTTCCAGCTTCTCCCACTATTCCTTCTCCTCTTTTCCCCCTGCTTCCCCCACCTCTTCCTCTTCTCCTTGTGTAGTTCAGGTTCACATTGAACTTGTGACCCTCCTGTCTCAGCCTCCTAAATACTAGGATTTCAGGCATTATACCACCATAACTTTGTCTATGATGACATTTTATATAAGAGATGTGAGCACCATAGGTTTATTATGTATAAGTAGCCTTGAAACCAATTCTCTGGGTATTTGAGTGATGGTTATATAGGTACTTGTATGTATGGTCACAAAACTGAGCACAGTTTTACCTTTGGGGAAAGGATTTGAAATAAAGCATACTTACTATGCTTCATCTGTGATGTGTGAACTTCCTATTTGTTCACCTGTCATTAATTTATCTGTTTGCATTAGGAAGACACAAGACGGTTATCAGGGTCTTGTTGACACTGAGGTTATAAGCCAGTGAATCCCAGCAGAGCTGGTTTGGCTTCTGGTACAGGGTTAGTAGACTTGGCCTCCAACTTCTCCCCAGTTTCACAGGATATCCAGGTCCTTTAGGCTGTCTGTATTGACAAAATAGATATCTAGTATTGTAATATCTAATTGCACTATATAATCATCATGCTTGCATCATCATTCACTACTTGTAATTATAGCCTAGTGTAACAGTTTGAAATGTCTAGTATGAAATGTAGACGTGAGAGCAGAAGTCCTGAGTGTTAAAAGTAAGGACACACCAAATTAACACATGTGAAATGCCAAGTACAGAGTTTGACATTCAAAGCTCACACTCGGAGTGCCAGAGCTAAGTTTGTAATAGTGCTAAAGACTGATCACAGGTCCTGGCACATGCTAGGCAAACACTCTACTGCAGAGTGACATCTCCAGCCCTTACAAAGTTGAGCTTTGAACACAGTTCCCCGGAATCTAAGCCCTGAAGCTTTGCACAGAACCTCTTTGTGGAAGTTAGTTTTTTTCTTTTCTTTTCTTTTTTTGTCAGTTTGTCACAAGCTAGAGTTGTTTGGGAAGAGGAACGTCTCCTAAGAAAATGCCTCCATCAGATTGGCCTACCGATAAGTCTGTAGGGCATTTTCTTGGTTGATGATTGATGTGGCAGGGTGAAGCTCACCCGGGGCAGTGCCACCCGTGATCAGGTAGCTCTGAGTCATAAGAAAGCAGGCTGAGCTATGTATAAGGAGCATGTCAGTAAGCTGTATATTTTTATGGTCTCTGCTTCAGTTCCTGCATCCTTGATTTCCTGCCTTGGCTTCCCTGGACTCTCCCTGTGTAAGCTGAAGTCAACCGTTTCCTCCTCTAAGCTGTCTTTGGTCAACGTATTCATTGCAGCAACAGAATGAAACCAGACACATTTCATTCACTCCGAGAGCACATAGCTGCGTGTCTCCGTGTCTAGACTTCCTTATTTTTGCCCAGGTCATGACCTTCCAATTGTAGGGGGAGCAGTGACGCCCCACCTCTTTTCCCACTCACCTAGAGGAAGAACATTATGCACTAAAGGAAAGACGCACAGCTGAATCTGGCTTAGTTGGAAGGAGGACACAGTGCAAAGAGACTTTGACAACGACATTTGAAACCTGTGTCTCCTGCTGAGCCAGACAGACTGTCTCAGCCCCCTGGGAGGAAGATGTAACGTAGGCAGTCACTTGGAGGGGTAGAAATTGAGTACAGTTCATTAAAACACAATATTTAGGTATAATAATTCTGCAAGAGCAGCTTTGAATAATTGAAGATGCATTTAATCGACTCTGTTGCTCTGGTGTGAATACTAAGAGTGAGGAAACAGTCATTTTTAAATACTGATCCGTATGTTTCCAGTGTGGAAGGTGCTTGGTGCCAGGCACAAGCTCATGCAGGATGACACTGGTGAATAAGGCCGTCTCAAGCTTCTCTGGCTTCATTATTCTATGCCCACCACTTGTACCAGCTTCTATCCAACATCCACCAACTCTGGTCACCATCTTTCTGCTGCAATAGATCCTACATGGCTTGGGGTATCCATGCCATGCCCAGATAACTTCTGAACTATGAACTACACACTAGTAATTATGTCCAACACCAAGAATTATTTTAACCTTTCAAAGTGGATGTTCGTATTTCTGAATCCTGTGACAAGCCCCAAAATAAGCATTGCATCGTTTTTCTTTCTGAGACTAGGGCTGGCCCTCAGTCCAATCCCAACTCAAGAGCTTTGTGTTGTACTAAAGAGTGACTTACATCTGCTTATAAGTTACAGCCCATCCCTGAGGGAAGTCAGGGCAGAGACTCAAGCAGGAACTGGAAGTCAAAATTGATTGCTATTCCACGTATTACTACCTCCAACCAAGAGACACATGACAGCCTGGGAAGAATAACAGAAACCATGGAGGAGGATGCTTGCAGGATCACACAGACTCATGCTTAGCTAGCTTTCCTATTATCTCAGGCCCACCTGCCCAAGGCATGGTGTTACCCATGCTGGGTTGAGCCCATATCCATCAACAATGAAGGCAATCCCCAGACACCTGACCATAGACAAATCTGGACAATCCCTGAATTAAGTCTGTTCTCAGGTGAATTTAGAATGTATCAAGTCAATAGTTAAAACTGTCTAGGACAAGAGAAAGAATCACAATATCCTTGGGGTGTCAAGTCCCTAGCCCTCGAGATCCAAGCCCAGCCACTAAAAGGGAGTAGGGAGGAATGATGGCCCCGTTCTAAGTCAGCACACTTTCCATTTTTCTCTCTGTTCAGATCCTGCACAGAAGGTGACCCTCCCTCCACTCTGCTCACATTCCCAGGGCAGGTCCCTTGCTCTCAGAGACCAGAACGTTCACTGAGGGCTCCAAAGGGGCTGTTCTCTCGCTCTCTCTGTCTCTCTCTGTCTCTCTCTGTGTCTCTCTGTCTGTCTCTCTGTCTCTGTCTCTGTCTCTCTCTCGGCTTCACACAGAAAGGAGCAGCCACCATGACGTCAATCCAGAGTTGGATCTGGAGTCACTTTGTCCACTTCTATTAGGGACTGTCTACAACTGCTGTCAATCAGGATTACATGTGATTGTCATTTCTTGTCCTAATGCTTGGAATTCTCCAATACATCTGTTTATCCAATTAACTGTATTCCTTATCTGCTCTCCTCTGCTAGTTGCAAATTCTATAGGGTCAGCAGTTTTATTGCTTTGTCTACTAACGACTATTTAGTACTTGCCATATATATTTGGGGGAGGGGGAATCCAGAAGGCATTAATGGGTACCAGGCTCTACTCCTCCCCCATCGCTCACCCTCCTTTCCTCCGCTGAGTGTGAAAGATCACAGGCATAATGGTTAACTCTGAAATCTTAGGGGTTTACTGCAAATAGGATTTTTATCTACTCACAATATGTGCCTAGCCAGTCAGTAGTGGGGGCAGGGGTATGCACAGCCTTTATTTGCAGTGGTGTTGGGCACTGCAGAGACCAGGATAGATAGCTGGGTCATACACTGGCTTGTGTATGCTTTAGCCCACAGTCATTGTGCTCACCACGTAAGCTCACATGGAGAACTTCCTTGCGGCAGGGAGAGTCAGAGAGAGTGTGAGAGGAATGTGGACAAGGCCTCTCTGTCTTTTTCATACCCTCTTGGGCCTGTTCATGTTTGTAGAAAACATACAGCACAAATATGGTTTGGCTAGCAGTACAATGTATCTACCCTGGTGGTCCTGTAAGATTCTGATGGATCGGAGACTGGGGATATAGCTCAGCTGGTAAAGTATCTGCCTACTGAATCAATTTGCTTTCTGTTACTATGATAAATACTACAGCCAAAAGCAACCTAGAAGGAAAGTGTTAATTTGGTTGACACTTCCAAGTTACAGTCCATCACAAAGGAAAACTAAGGTATGAAGCCAAGGCAGGAACTGAAGCAGAGACCCTGGAGGGATGCTACTTACTGGCTTGCTTTCAGGCTCACACTCAGTTTAACTACCATTATCCTAACAACCAGGATCACCTACACAGAAGCTGGCACCACCCAAAGTGAGCTGGGCCCTCCTATCAATCATTAATCAAGGAAATAACCCCACAGACTTGCTGTGGTGGTTTGAAGGAGGATGTCTCCCGCTGGCTCTTAGATTTGAATACTTGGTCCCCAGTTGGTAGAACTGTTTGGAAAAGATTAGGAGATGTGGCCTTATGGGAGGAGGCATGTCACCGGGGGTAAACTTTGAGGTTTCAAATGCCCATCCCATTTTCAGTGTCTCATTCTTGTGGATCAAGGTGGAAGTTCCTACCCAATGCTCTAGTGCCCTGTCTGCTTGCCTGCTGCTGTGTTCCCTGCCATGATGGTCACGGCCTCTAACCCTCTAGAATTCTGAGCCCCAAATTAAACACTTCATTTTATTAGTTGCTTTGATCATGATGGCTTGGCATAGCATTAGAAAATAACTAAGATATTTGCCCACAAATCAATTTCATGAAGGCAATTCCTCAACTGAGACCCCCCTTCCCAGGTGACTCTCATTGGTGTCAAGGTGACCAAAACTAGCCAGCACACTTACTAACATGCCTGAGACTCTGGGTTTGATCCCCAGCATTGCACCAAACAGGACACGGAGGTATTCACCTACAATCCCAATATTTGGGAGGTGAAGTCGGGATGATCAGAAGTTCAAGGTCATGCGTGGCTCTCCAATGAGTTTGAGACTTGCCTTAGCTACATTAGATCCTGTTTCAAAACAGTAAAAGTGATTATAATGGATCTGGGAAATTCCTGCGGTTTAGCAACACGAGAGCCGTTATAGTGCAATTCCTCACTTTCTGTGGTGACCCTGGGTAAATACATTTTCTGTGTTGCCAGCTACATAAACAACACAGCACAGACCATCACATACACACATGGTAATTGACAATAATGATAAATGGCTGTCTTCTGCAAGTGTCTTTACTACACCACATTGTTGTTTCTTAGAGAATGGCTCTGAGAGGCTCTGCTCATTGGAAAGGGATACTGTGAGACAGGGTACTGAGTCACACCACCAACAGACGTAATTTTACACAGAGGGGGAGGAGAGAGAGAGGGAGAGGGAGAGGAGAGAGAGAGAGAGAGAGAGAGAGAGAGAGAGAGAGAGAGAGAGAGAGAGCATGATCCCTATAGCCTGAATATCCAGTTTAGCTACCCCATCTTGACGACTTTATGATGTCACAATGGCAGAACTGCCAAAAGTGTATCTCTCAGAGCGCACCTCCCATCACTAGCAATGCTCATACGCAACCACACTCATTTATATATGTGATCCCCACTCGTGCCCACCAGCTCTCTTACCCATAGCCGCCCACATTCAGATACAGCTCCTGTGGATCTGCGCAGTCTCTAACCATGCTCTACCACCTCTGTATCCACCAGGCTCAGCCAGACCTCTCGAGTTTATGCATAGACAACCGTGTGTGATTGCAGTTCTGCTTTACTAAAACAAAATGGGCATTTGTTCCACAGAGACCTTTCTGGATGAGGACTGGATATTTTGGGATAGGAGGGAGCCTTTTGGTGTGTCACAAAATGTTTTAGACTCCGTGTATGAGCAGCAGCATTTGTATTAATTATTGATTGCTGAAACACTCTGCAGTTAAAGAGCTGCACATCTGTGCCCACTAGAAGCGGTGATGTGCATTGCTATGTCAGCACGCCATTCTCTTCATTCATTATGCATGTTGCAGAAAGTGCTGGGGCATATCCAGTTCCAAGGGTCCTCTGCAATATTGCTGTGGCCTGGAAGCTGGAGCTCCTGAGACAAGCAAGTACGAGCGAGCACGGGAGCAGCATTCAGGGTTTACCCCCCTCCTCTCCGCATTGGTAGCGGGTAGCAGAGACAAGCCAAGGGAGCAGCATGAATGGGATGTCTTACTCTCCCAGGAACTGCACCTGTCTGCAAGCCTCAGTATAACTGCACTTCAGCCTAGCTGCTCTGTGTGCTCTCTTCTCAGGGACAAACCCCATTTGCAGTATAGATCTTAGCTTGCAGCTCACAGGAGCAGATATCTAGAGAATGCAATCCATTATCTCCCCCGCTGGGGTCTGCTCACCTCCGGGATTTCTTTTCACATGTGAGGGTCCCTCAAGATGCCAACACTATGCCAAGAATTTTCTGAAGATGGAAAGGGATCATTTAGGGAACTCTGTTAGAGTGGGGAAAGTCCCCCAGGCAAGTGGGTGAGAGGGTGAAGAGAAAACACCCAAAGTCTTTCATCTTTCTCTTGTCCTCTCTCTTCCGACTGTGATCATTTCAGACCAACTCAAGGACATTCAGCCTGGGTGTCTCTACCAAGAGCAGTGAAAGTTCATTCTGGAAGTCATAGGTGCTTCCTAGAGATCTCAGAATCCTCAGTCTACCCAAGCATGCTTTTTACTTCTAGGTTAAGTCAAATTGGTAGAAGTCTGCACACCTAGTGACGTGTGAATGCTCCCTGTGACTGAATGCCTCCCCGACACCCGAGATCCCCCTTAGACTCGGGCGCAGACTCGTTCAGAACTGTTTTTAGCTAACAATGAGAACATCTGAGCGGGCCATTGCCATCAGGCAGTGATGTCGGGGATGACCAGGTCTCCTACATGTGTGTACACACTGCTCTTCAAAGCTCTACCAACTAACTCTGGGCACTGTCCTTCCCACTGATGTCCCCACATTCACTGTTCCAACTTAGAGACAGCCTCTTAGCATCCCTCTCACAGGTTCTTCCATGTCTCTGTGTACAGACAGCCAAGGGTTCTCTCTCAAATTTGACCTCTTTTACAGTGCTCATCCTCAACCCTGCAGATGAATTTCAGGATGCTCAGTGGATGCCGGAAGTTGTGGATCCAATGAGACCCTACAATCCTGTGCTTTATTCCCGTGCAAACCTACCTGAAACAAAGCTTATTGTTTTGTTCAGAGGTCCTCAGATCATGCATAGGACCTTGGCTATGTAATACAGATGCTCCCCACTGATCCAGAAACCCAGCCCCACAAAGCTCAAGTTTATCAATTAGACATGGAACACGGTAAAAGACAATGAGCATAAATAAAACAGAACAATAAACTATTTATAACAATAAACTATGAGTCAACATCACTGACAACTTACAATATTTACTTTATGACTGTTCCATTTAAGATTTCTGGACAACTGAAATCCTGGAAAGTGAGGCCAGTGATCAAATCAGGGAAGGGCACTGCATATCCTCCCTTCTTGTACAGATCCCTTTGGTATTCAAATCTTTACTTTTTAAGATTTATTTTATGTGTACAGGTGCTATGCCTTCATGTATGTCTGTGAACCACACACATGCAGTGCCTGTGGAACCCAGAGGAGGCCGTCAGATCCCCTGGAACTCGAGCTGTGATCCCCTGGAATATGTGATTGTGAGCCAGCCTTGTGGGTACTGGGAACTGAACCTGGGTTCTCTGGAAGAAGCGCCAGGGCTTTTTAATTGCTGAGCTGTCTCTCAGCCCCAGTGTTCCGGGCTCTGACAAGCTCCTTTCCAGGTGTGACCTTGTGTGTCTCCTTTCATATCATCCATGTGTGTGATTTATGTGGGTTCGGCAGTAGCACCAGCTTTTGATCAGAGGTTCACCCCTCGCCATGGGAAGGGACTGCTGGAAGCTTTTGAACTTGTGGACTCTTGGGTTCAAGCTATTTGTCCCGAGTCTGCTGATTTCTGAGACGTCCTGTAACACCTCTGTGTTCTGTTGTTCACATTCCTGGGATTACCTCTTTGAATATCACCTGAGCAACCAGGCTTCACCCCATGTCTCCAGAACCCCAGTGGGACGAGGTTGTGTGTGTGTAAAGCTAAGGGTTTAGGGAGGTGTGGGCAAGTTTCCTTTGAGACCAATCCATGTGCAGGAATCCCTTTGTCAGCCCTGAATCCAAGCTGCCTTCCTGGTGCATCCCATCTATGGGCTCCAGGCTCCAATGCACGTACCACCCCAACATATCCACACACAGAGCAGATCAGCTACAGTGCTGTGGGAGTCCAGACCTTCTGGCTGGTGTGCCAGGAGTCAAAGCCAAACACACCGTGACCTTGAACTTCTGTTGGAGATCGCACCTGTTTTCATCTCCACACTGGCTACTTGGCTTTGCAAAACTTACAGCATGTGTGGGAGGTTGGTGACAGAGAGAGGCATGGACCCAGGGAAGGAACTGACTGGGTAATCCAAGGAAGCAAGCAGAGGTAGGTGGTGTGATCCTGGGTGACAGAATAGGCCCCAGGGATGAGGGGAACGTATGAAGCTAGACAGGGATTCCTCTCGGAAGCTGTAACTTTGTGCCCTGACTGCAGTGTGGGCTTTGCCTGGCCACAGCCAAGTGCTGAACCAGTACAGTCATTCAGGCGCTCACCTCTAGAGGGATCTGGTCACTCAAAGCCTCTCTGCCATCCTAGGAGTCTGAGACACTCCTGGTTGCAGAGGAAGTCATTGTTCTTAGCTAGCAGATGGCTGTGTCTGCTGCGGAAGGATTCCCAGTCCTGTATGCAACTCCCCTAGGATTCTACTGATGCTCCCAAGTGCTGCTGGGAAACTCTCAGATAGTTCTCAAAATAAAATTAATCCCGATACATTTCTTTTTAGAAATGAGAAGTGCCAGACAGATTTGGGTAGAGAAATGTTGGTTAAAGAAGGGAGTCATGAAATGAAGGCAGTGCCTTACCCCCTGATCCTGGAGGAGCAGGTGAGAGACCCTCCACAGAAGCTGGATCTCCACATCAATCTGCCAGGATCTGCAGGTGCCATCGCTACATTAGAAGGGGCATGTCCCAAACCCTAGGCTGTGGGGATACTTTGTTTGTTCTGTAACAAATAAAGCTTGCCTGAAGATCAGAGTGCGGAACTAGCTATACTAGTTAGCCATAGAAGTCAGGCAGTAGTGGCACACACCTTTAATCCCCACATTCAGGAGGCAGATGGATCTCTGTGAGTTCAAGTCCACCCTGGGCTACAGTAGATTGAATCAGTCTAAAAGAGAAACAGAGCTGAGCAGAGGTGGCTCGTACCTTTAATCCCAGCACTACAGAGGTGGAGACGGAAGTGATATGACTGGTCAGAAAGAGGAATATAAGGCGGGAGGAGACAGGAGCTCAAGATTCATTCTGAGGATTCCTAGAGACAGGATTGCCCGTTCTTTCAGAGTATTCAGTAGAGGTAAGAACTAGTGGCTGGCTGCTCTGCTTTTCAGATCTTTCAGCGGTTATTCCTATGTGTGACTAGGGACTTTTATTATTAAGACCAATTAGAACTTGTGCTACACTAGGCTCCTTAGAGACAGTGCTGGTCTTTGCTGCTGCTGAGAGATACGCGTCACAGACCAGGAACCCCACAGCCTGGGGACATCTGAGTCAACACCCTTACCTCCCTCCCTCCCTCCCTCCCAGCTTTCTGCTGCCTCCTGTCTTCTGCGTGAGGTTAATAGAACCCACTATACCCTCTCTGCCTTTCTCTTGAGTTCTCTTCCCAGGTCCTCCCTTCCCACACCATAGTTTTCTCTAGCCTCCACATCACCCCTTTTCCTTCGTCTGCTTTTCTACACCGTTTGTCTTCCTTTCTCCCCTGCCCTATCACATTTTAGAAAACACTGTCTGGCAGGCCAAATCTCAGCAGTCCTTCAGAAATCCTATCCCTCTCCTCCCGTCATTTTGCTTCTTTCTTGATCGAGACATTTGTTATTTTCACTATTCCTCTCTCTCAGCTGACCCTGTTTCCTCCTCCTCACTTCCATCCTCAGGTGACAGTGGAGTAGGGCAGAGCCACTCACATCCTGGCAGTCAGGAACTAGAGGTGAGCTCTGTACGAGCTGGCGTTCTTCTCTCCCCCTTCACCTCCTTAGATGCACAGCTTGTAGGACGGTGTCTTCCATGCTAGGGGTGGTTCTTCCCTTCATGGTTCAACACCTCTGACCCAGGTGTGTGCTTCGCCGATGTTCCAGGAGATGCTCAGTCCAATCAGTCGTCACTGAAAATGAATCAGTGTGCGTGTCATGCTGTCAGGCTTCCGGGACGGTGCCTGTTTGTCGGAGCGCCACCATGATGCACTTTACATGCTGTGTTAAAACTGTGGGCACGATGTAGGAGTATTAAATCACCGTACTGTGGAACAAGCAACTAAAGTTCGACGATTAGACACTTGGAAAAGGAAGTTTCAATGTAAAATTTTGCATTTTTTTTAAATTTTGGAACACTTCTGGACTTAAAACAGTCCTTTTGAGACAGTATAAAATAGTTCCATAAGCCCTTCACCCAACGTTTAAGATTTCTTAAACGTTAATGTCAGACATGAGCAAGTGCCATTTTAGGAACGGGCAGTTAACATTCATGCAGTACTATTATCTAAACCATAGACCTTTCCAGAATTTCCTGTTGGTCCCATTAATGTCTTTCCTGTGGCCGAGAGTCCGGTACAGGATCCTGTGTGACATTTCATTGTCAAACCCCTTGGTTTCCTTTAATTAGCCTTGGTTTGTGTTATATGCCCTAACCCTTTAAGAGAGGATTGCTTTACTAGTCAGTTTCCTGACACTATGATGAAACACCTGAGGTAATTAACTTATAAAGAGAAAAGGTTTGTTTGGGCTCATCATTTGGGAACTTCCAGTCTATGGTTGACAGGCCCCATTGCTTTGGATCTATGCGGAGGCAGCCTGTCTTGGTGGGAGCATATAGCAGGAGTTACTTACCTCATGAGCCAAGAAGCAAAGGAGAAAAGAGGCAAGACTGGTGCCCTTTCAAACGCACACCCGTGTGATATAAGACAAGGTCTCACTATGTGGCTCAAGCTGGATTTGAACTTGCACTATCTTGGATTACAGGTTTATGCAGTGGGCAGCTGACTAGCCTGTCTTCCAAGCTGTGTTGGCCTGATCTTTTTTCACAATTAATTAAAATTACGCATTTTGGGCACAAATACCACCAAAAAAGTGACATTATGCCCCCTTTAGCACTTCTTACAGGAGGCACATGAGACAAGCTGTCCTTTGGGGACATTAATCAATGGTATGCCATGGCCACCGAGTCCCTCCACTCTGATGTGACTAGTTTCCCCCTGACACTACCTAGAGCCCATGGGAGGAGGCAGATGTTCTATGTGCACCCCAGGCTTGCAGGCTCATTTCAGCTCCATAGGTGAATCATGTCTGTGGAGTTATTCACAAGGTCTTTGACATCTCCTGCTCTGTTCCTAAGGAAGACCTCTCTCTTCCTCCCACTTATTAATGCATTTCTTACATAGGTGGAGTAGCCTTTATCTGAAATGCTTGGAGGTAGAATGTTTGATTTCCCTTAGGTGTGGAAATATTTGTTCTATAAATAATGAGAGATCCTGAAGTGAAGAGCCAAGCCTATTCACCAAATTTGTTTGTATTTCATTTACATCTTAGATGTAGCACTTAGTGGTGATTGTTTATGATGTCTTGGTGCCCTGTGTGTCGGGTCTCGTGACGTCAGTTGTGAATGCTCCACTTGTGGTCATCAAGGCTAACATTCACAGTATTTCATAGGCTAGGCATTTAGGATTTCAGATATTTAAATTAGGGATGCTCCATTTATGTAAAAACAATGATGCTATTTTTTTTTTAAAAAAGAAGTTTATGAGCAGCGGTTCTCAACCTGCGGGTTGTGACTCCTTGGGGGAGGGTGTCAGACAATAGTTTCACGGGGGTCACTTAAGACCCTCAGAAAGCACAGATATTTATGTTATGATTCATATAAATAGCAAACTGCTATGAAGTAGCAATGAAAATAATGTTATGGTTGGGGTCATCACAACGTGAGAAACAGTATTCAACGGTCGAAACATTTGTAAGGTTGAGAACCACTGGTCTATGATTTATAATTATTATGCACACAGCATCGATGCCCAACCCCTGGTCCTACTCCAAACAGCTTGCTTGTTGCTTGCGGCAGACCTAGTGGTTCCCCTCCCAACATTCCATCATCCCTTACTTGCAGGTAAAGTGATGATGTGCAACAGTCGTGTTGATTTAGGGTACCAGTTCCCGTACTGAAGCCAAGAGTTGATTCTGAGGTTCTTTTTACACGATAAGCTTCCTGATCTAACCCTTGTTATAGTGCCACCATCGGCTAACCTGGGCTTAATCCAGTCCTCGTAGGGTTTTCCCTTAGGCAAAGTCATTGGTTTAATATGGCCTGTTATTCAAATTGGGTCATTGAGCTGTGATCAGGTTTAGGAGAAGGGAGGTTCCTGCCTGGCTTGAGAGATCTATAAAGGCCGGCTGGACATTCTTTCTTAGGTGGTGGGATGGAGAATGACTACTTGGAACTGTTGCAGACATTTTGACACCATAAGGGAGACCTGAGGCTGAAGAAGTCGAGGACATTAAATAAAAGCCCCAGGTGTCTTCTAATATTATGAACAACAATTTCAAATAACCCTGGAACCTGACCTGAAGAACTTTCAAGTTCACGCTCTGATAAATCCTTGCAGTTTTGGGCAATTTGACTTTTAGGAAAGAGATAGGATCCATGACTACAGAGTTCCACGTGACTTCGGCTCCTCCTGCCTCTGCCTCCTGAGAGTCAGGTTTACAAGAGTGTGCCACCATTCTTTGCAGTAGCCAGTTGATTTGTCTCAGTCTTATCACAGGGATACCAGAGGCACATGCCCAGCCAGCTATGCTAGTACAGACCTAACTTGTACATGTGGGGACCTTGGAATTGGACTCCGATAGTATTCAAATCCCTTCAACACACCTCAGGAGTTTGACCTTGGACAAGCTTCCTGAAGACAGGGGACAAATGAATCAGTCCCTTCCTTTCAGGGATCCTCTGAATGCAGTAACACATACAACAGCTGGCATACAGTAGGATCTCGGGCAATTTTGTTGATGCTTGCCTCCGCTCCTGCCCCATTATCTTAGGCCATGTTTCCCTGTGCATTGGGCTTTAAAGGAGACTCTGGTCCTCCAGATGTCAGCATCTCAAATTTAGAACCCCGGTGATTTCCTGAGAGGAAAACAATTCCCAGTCACCAGAGGAGATGAACAGCTCAGCCATTTGCTAAAGCAAATATTAGTTCAGCACTGTCCTGGGGGAGGGCGAGCGGCTTGAGGAGCTGTTTGTGTTCTGCATCTCTGCAGGAGCTGATGGAGCTTCAGAGGAGGGAGAGTCGTTCTGAGACGGTTCTCCCCACTGTCTCCTATTTCTTTGGGGCCCACATCCACCCTGCCCCTGTGTATCTTTAGGGTCCTTCTTTAGCTGCAGGATCACCCACACCTTGGGGCATTGCTGGCCTCCTTTGGTCTTAGCCAAATCCAATGGCTTAGAGATGGATTTCCCCAATCAGATGTGCTGTTAATTCAGGTAAACTCTTAGAGTGGCAGGATGGGAGCTGAACCCCTATGTGTAGGTGCTTAGGGTACACTAGCCTAGTGTTTGTGAGCCTCCATACTACCAAAATTTAAAAAAATATTTATTTTAAAATTTTATTTCATGTGCATGTGTGTGCCTGTGTGTATTCAATGTTTATCATGGATGTGCAGGTGCCTTCCAAGGTCAGAAGAGAACGTTGGATTCCCTGGGACTGGAGTTACAGGTGTTTGTGAGCTACATGTTATGGGTGCTGGGAACCAAACCTGGGTCCTCTGCAAGAGCAACGAGTGCTATTAACCGCTGAGCCCTCTCTCCAGGCCCGCTCTCAACATCTTGACTGATACTTTGCTGTAGTGAACGACTGTCACACGCCATAAGCGTGTTCTCCATCTTGCTTCCACTAGACATCAGGAAGACACCCTTTCCCCAGCTGTGATGGACAAAAGTGTTTCCCAAACCAATAGCAAAACAGACCCACGAATACCAGTTGAGAGCCAGCGTTTTAGTAGGAGGTAGAGAAGACTGTTGCGTACTTGGCAGGTTAACTTAACCAGGGCCTCAGTTTGCACACTCAGAAAGTGGAAACCACTGTAACATGGGAGAGCATGGGTCATAGTCTTGCTCTCGGCCGTCTCTAGCAGCAACACAGGGCCTGGGGCAGAGCTGGTGCCAGAAGTTTGTTGCTGCTCTGGGTGGGGGCTGGGAGGTGACTCAGCTGCCACTACAACTCTTGACAAAAATCCCTTTAGGTCTGAGGGCCATCTCTCCTCAGTCTGGGTTTTACGTGGTCATCTTCTGCTCAAGGCTGCCTTCCTTCCTTCCCAAGAGTCCATGAAAAAAACGTTCTGTAATCTCTGCTCCTGCCTGGAACCGCTCTTGCCAGTCTGGAGACAGTTTGGAGATGCTCCCCACTCTCCATATTGCTAATGTGGTCCGCCCAGAGCCACTTCCGGGCCAGGACTCTGGACATGCTGAGTGCCTATAGACAAGAGTGGAGATGCCTTGGGCTCACTGAAAGAGTAAGTCCATCCCTTCTGACATGACCAGCTCCATCCACATATGAGGTTCTAGGGATGGATTGCTAATCATACATCACCCTCCTGGGTGGCTTGCTACTGCTTCTGAATTCTATTGGTTGGTTCGGGAAGCATCGTGTCCCCTCAATTAGTTCTATTAATGGAGGGAGGACATCTCATTAATAGGTGTCTAAACATGTACCACGTCTCACAGAGAATTTGGAGGAATGGGACAGTGTTTCCTTGATGGGGCTGACAGCTAAGCAGGGGAGTCAAAGGAATACAACATGGCTGAAAGGACCAGAACCTAAGCCCATAACAAAAGGTGAAGTGAAGGCAGGGGTGCTCCCCCCCCCCAGTCTGGCAGTCTTCACCTTCAGCCAGCCCTGACTTGGGGCTCACCCTCGGTGACTTGGACTGTTCCTATTGGCTCACTCTGTCTCCCTGCCTTTATCTTCCTTTAATCAGCCTCTGCAGGAACGGCAGGGTAGCTTTTCTGGAATGTTCACACTATTGCATCACAGCATAGCTAGGGCTTTATTAAGGTTTATCATGGCATTATCTGCAATCATGAAACACTGAGAACTGTAGGGAAATGGTACAATAATGGTGGTGCATAGGGGGACATCCAGCATCATTAAAACTCACATTTGGAAAGGCAATTTAGAGACACAAGAAAATGCTTTCAACACAATGAAATACCGATTCAAATTATTTGACTACACATACACACTCACACACACACACACATGTACACACACATATATGTAACAAAGGTTGTTCTAGTTCACAAGATGTGGGTGGTTTTAAACTTTATGATGCCAGAGACTGTCTTTGCTTTTCATTTCCAAGTTTAGCAGAGTACCTCGCATATAATAGGTAGTCACTACAAGGCTTGTTAAGTGAAATTGAGTATTTTAAAAATACTTTCCAAATTTTTCCCCACAAACATTATTATGTTTAGCACTCTTTCAGAAGGAGATGCCGAGACACAGACCCGAGTTTGTTTGTGTACCTGGTGGGAGTGATCTCAGGTAGAGTTGAGGAAGGAAGATGGAATAGAGCGGGGGGCAAACCAAGTGTGGTACCTTGAGAGTTTCCAAGTGGCAACAGCTGTGTCCTCCTGGGAGCTCCAGGAGACCCCATAGAACACTCTTAAATTTGTCAACAGAGGGATAAGGAGGCCTAGGACTCGCCCTACAGCTCCTCCTACATGTCTGAGGGCAGCACAAGGACATGGAGTCCTCAGGAGCTACAGAAGACAAAGCCATGGGCAGGAGGGATCAAAAGGGTACAAGGGTGCGCACAACCTCGGACACCAAGGAAGTTCCCTGGAGTTTGAGTTACAGGAAATCGTGAGCTACCTGACATAGGTGTTGGGATCTGAACTCAGATCCTCTGCAAGAGTATAACAGGCTTGTAACCACTAAGCCATATCGCCAGGTGCATTCTCATTAAAAAAAATAAAATAAAAAATAAGGACAAAACATTGAGTTTCATAAATGCTTCCTATATACTTTTGGTTGTGTGTCCATTTACTAGAGCATGTTAAACTGACAAGGAATCACACCCTTAAAGAAATTACCTCTCTCTCTCTCAGTGGCGAGCACTTACCAGTTGCTCCTCAGTTAGAGTGGGATTTTCCTGTCCTCTTCCCCTCTCCATGCTGGGCTTTTGTCTGGTTTGATCCGGCACCAGTCTTGTGCATGCTGTCAAAAACATCTGTGTGGATGTGGAACTGCCCCATTGTACCCACACATCGTTTTCTTAGAGGTGCTCACCATCTCTCTTACAATCTTCCATCGTCTTATCCACAGTGATCCCTGGGCTCTGTGGGAGGAGGTAGATATAGGAGGTAGGGTGCGGTATAGACGTTCCATTCAGGGCTGTGCTCTCTGATGTCATTTATTCTCTGCCCCTGGATCAGTGTGAGTCTCTGTGTCCATCACTGTCTACTGAAAGAAGAAGCTTCTCTGATGAGGTTGGAGGGATACATTAATCTATGGACATAGTGAGAAGTCTGGTATGAGTTTTATCTTGTAACCCAATAAGAAAGTGATTAGTTACTCCCACAACATTTGTGCCACTATTGCACCTGTAGGCACGCTTCACCAGGCCAGTTATCACTGTAGCTCACAAGTTCACAACTGAGTAAGTTTAATGATGACTTTCCTTCTCTGGTAGCACGCATGGCGCCTTTTAGTACTACCAAAGTCAATTAGTAGGAATGATTCCAGGTCAGTAATTTCTTTATGTTCTGTGACTCAAGTAGTAGGTGTCTGTAGCAGTAATGTTTTGCCATTTATGTTAGTTAGGCGTCTGTACTGGCTGGGTTTGTGTGCCAACTTGATGCAAGCTAGAGTCTTCAGAGAAGAAGAAACTTCAGCTGAGGGAATGCCTTCATGGGGTCCAGCTGTAAGGCATTGTCTCAATTAGTGATCAGTGCCAGAGGGACCGGCCCATGGTATGTGGTGCCATACCTGGGATACTGGCTCTGGGTTCTATAAGAAGGTGGACTGAGCAAGCCAGGGGAAGCAAGCCAGTAAGCAGCTCCCCTGCCCCATGGCCTCTGCATCAGCTCTTGCCTCCAGGATCCTGCTCTGTTTGAATTCCTGAGCTGACTCCTTTTGGTGATGAACAACCATGTGGCAAATTAATACTTTCCTCCCCAACTTGCTTTTTGGTCATGGTGTTTTGTTGCAGCAGTAGAAACACTAACTAAGACAATATCTCTAAAGGAACAGAATGGATAGGATGATTACACACTCGATTTATTAGAATGGCTAGCAGGTTATGGTCCAGGTAGTCTAACAATGTCTATGACAGGAAGACCGAGAATCTCATAATTGCTTAGTCCACAAGGGTGGCAGAGTCTTGCAGAGTCACAAGTTGTCCTACTATAGAGTAACTCTACATAGACTCTTTTAGCATTCCAATATGATCATGTTTCAGGAAGATTCTACAGCAGCAGTTTGAATATGACTTTACCGGAAGGCCTTTAGTGGTAGCTACCCCTCCTTTACTCTGCCCTCCCAAGCCCACCCCATTTAACCCTTTCTGCTCTATTATCCCCCTTTCCCCTTTTTATCACTGTATTCTACCTTCTCTCCCTTGGCAGACCCCAATGTCCATGGCTTATTACTAATTTCCTGACCTCTGTGGGTATTGCAAATGAGACACACAGATTTGAAGATTCAAATGCAGCTCTAACGAGTGAGAGAAAACATGTTTGCCTTTCTCAGCCTGAGTTACCACAATTAGAATGTTTCCAGCTCCACCATTATCTGTGACTCTCTTAATTTCATTTTTCTTAACAACTGAGTAACATCCCATTGTATAAATGTATCATATTTTTATCATATATTCATTCACTGATAGACATCTAGTCCGTTTCCATCTCTTGGCAGTTGTGAATGGAGCAGCAACGAACTTGGATTAGAGGGAGTCTCTGCAGGTAAGGGAGCGTCTTTGATTTTCCCCAACAGCGGAAGATCTGTGTCTAGCTTTATGAGGAACATCCACACTCATTTCCAAAGTGGCTGCACTAGTGTGCACTCCCACCAGCCACAAACAAGTGTACATTTCCCTCCGTACCCAGGACAGACTTTTCCATCATTTTTTTTAAATCCTAGTCATTCTGACTTGGATAAGATGAAATCTCAAAGTAGTTTTACTTTGCATTTCTCTGATTGCTAAGGATACTGAATTTTAAAGAAATATTTCTCTGCCATTTATATCTCATTTTTTTGAGAACCCTCCATTTAGTTCCATGGCCTAGTTTCCCATTGCGTTTTTATTTTCTTGATGTTTAGTTTTCTTTGAGCTCTTTGTATATTTTAGATACTCACCCTCTGTTTAAAGTGTAGCTGGCAAAGCCTTTTCCTATTCTGTAATCTACCTCTTCTCTTGAAGGACAGTGCGCTTTGCTCTAAGGAAGTTTTAGGTTTATGTAGTTGCATTTGTCAGTTGGTGGGCTTCATGCCAAATGGTCAAGAAGCTTAGCATGAGACCTGACACCCTGAACCCGATAGAGGACAGAGTGGGACTTGGTTAAACTTACAGGCACAAGGAAGGGCTTTCTGAACAGTATCCTAGCATAGCTCAAGTTTTTATTTGTGCAAAGCTCTTCCATCCTTGTTATGAATAGATGCCTAGAATCTTGAAGTTAGCCCCATTTGATGAAATTACAGGCTGACTTAAGCCAAACCTGGGTCATGTCCTCTGTCACACATAGAGGCAGTGCATGCCACCCGGGGACACTGGGAACTCTCTAGATAGTCATATACCTCTACATTCTTTGGCTTTAGTGAGTGACTTCACCTCTCTAACCTTTATTTCTTCATTTGTAGCTGGGGCTGATAACAGTGCTTTTCTCATTCAGCCTGAGGATTGCCAGTAACTTTGAATGCAGGAACTAACCACACACCCGGCAGGTAACAACCTTTCCATACATGTTAACTGCTGTTAAAATAATGGCACCGCTGTTGTTTACTGTTACCAGAGAGCAAAAGCCAGCCTCCTGGCAATAGACCTCCACTCTCAGGGCTATTGCTGAGCACCGATTGCTAAAGTCAATAATATTTCCAAATCAAAACAAGCCTAGGAACATCCTTAATCCCATCTGGATGCAGAAACATCTGCCTGCAAACACACCTGGAAACTGGCACACCTGACAACTCTGTCCCAGTCTGAAGCTTTGGTGGCTGCAGGAGGGAGTTCAGGACACGGTTCATAGAACGATGTGAGCTAAGGTTCCAGGGGCTCTGTTGCAGAGCCCTCCCAGTTTGCAAAAAGAAAAAAAAAATCTCATCCCTGTAAGCTCTTTGTCCCAGGCAAGCAGAATGGCCAGTCACCCTTCAGGGCTGCTGCATGGGTGTTGTAGCCTGTTCACTTCCAGGCTGGAACGCCTTAGATGGAGCCACCAGGAAACATGGGTTGAAAGCACTGGGGCAGGGTCAACTCTGCTCATAGTTCTTTGTCCACTTTGGGTACCAAGGGCTTGTTCCTGAGAAGATCACCCTGGGGTGGCATCAGAAGAGCCTGTGTCACTCATGCTGACGCTCTGACATGATCCAGTGGATGCTCTGACAAGATTCACGGCATCATGTTGGAGGGCAATGGACTGTGGCACTTGTTAGCGGGAGCTACACAACCCAACCTGCCCTGCACTGTTCCCTGGCCATGACCTCTAGGGAGACACAGCCTGTCCTGGGGACAGCACAGCTTACAAGTAGGTAAAGCCTCTATCCAAAAGTTTCTGAAGAGGCACCTTTGCACAGTCCAGGACTGATTATAATCCACAATCAGAGAAGAAGTAAAGAAGGTGAGAGACACAAAAGACTGTTTTGTGCCATGAGAGGGAGGCAGGGAACTCAGTCTGAGCCTGAATCCCTGATGGAGACTCAGTCTGACTCTGATTCTCTAATGGAGACTAAGTCTTGGTCCCTCACTCCAGGATGAAACTCACCTCTCACTGACCACAGACTGAACACTGATTCAGATCTGATCTTTAACTCCTGTCAAAGACTGAGAACTTAACTACAGCCTGACCCTTGATTTTTGACCCTAGGCAGATACTAAGAGCTGACCATAGCTTTTGCTTGCATGTCTTCATCTTCCAAGAACAGATAATGCAGTTCTGTGCTCAGGCACCAGCTCGGCCACTCTCCAAGGTGTCTGTCAATGTCCCAATTACTTGTAAATTGCTAACACTCGAAGCAACTCGCTCTGCATATTAATATGGCCAACTGCACACTCATGAGGTAACCTGGACCACTGTATGCCTGCCAGTGTTATTTGCTCTGCAGAACCAGGTAATTTCCTTGCTGGACTTCAGTGGGATGTTGAAAAGCAGTGTCAGCTTCTTTTGCTCTTAATTAGGGCTGGGCTTCCTTCAGTAAATCACCCATCATTATCAATGAACTTGTAATTTTATGTTCCAGAATTAGAGACTGATGATTAAAGAGAAAGCCGGGAGGCTGAGGAGCAGGTGCGAGCTCTGGAGACCTGGAAATTCTTTTAATCTCCCTAATTCATTCCACAGTGACCTTTACTATAGTTTCCCCGAGACACCCTGAATTGTAGCATTATCTTCTTCTTCTCCCCTTGACCAGCAGCATGTGTGGCAATGGCTGGTCCCCTGGCTTGTGGGGAACATTGTGGTGGCTTGTCTGGGAAATGGGGATTTGTTTAAAAAAGCACAAGGGTTTGGTGAGTTCTCTTCTCTCTTCCCTGCTTCCTTGTTCTATGATGGCATCAGACCCCACTCCTGGGGAATAGCTCAAGAGGCTATGTTCAAATCATGCCGGGATAATTGATGCCTGGGCAATACCAGGCTCCTGACCCTTTGCATATGACACACATTTAATGGCTCATCCGCATCAATGACCGTTTCTCCTGGGCACACGAATGCATGCTCTTCTTTCAGTATAGTGGTAAGGGAAGTACCTCTCTCTACTTCCAAGGGCATCTTGGGGCTCAACCCCTACAGTGGCTATGAATAGGCAGTGACCTGTATGGTTTCGGTGATTCTCTGCCCTGTGGGAGCCATGGGAGAAGGGAGGAGCTCTTAGCTGGCTGGTGGGCCAGAGAGGGCAAGAGTGAAGCAGCCAGTGTTCCGCCTCACACCTAGATGCAGTGGCCACGCACTGAGTGAGTTACAAACAGGCACTAGATGTTCAACGTGTACCTGGAAGACACACAAGGGTCATCAAAAAGACTCAAGACTTTACATTTTAATACACTGTGTTACAGAAGGCCATTTTCATGCAAATGTGTAGTATATTTTGAATGTATTACTGCTCCCCTCCCCACATCCTCCCATTAATCCCCTTTGTCCCCTAGACAATTTGGCTCTTTCCATTATCCATACATATGTGATTTTATGAATCCATAAAATCTAGGACCCATGGATGAGGGAAAACATCGTATTTCTTTTTTGAGACTGATTTCACTTATTTCAAGTTGCATCAAATATTCTTGAAAAAGTAAAAAAAAAAAAAAAAAGAATTTCTGATAGAAAAATCTGACTCATCACCAGAGAGCAACCTTCCTTCCTTCCTTCCTTCCTTCCTTCCTTCCTTCCTTCCTTCCTTCCTTCCCTCCCTCCCTCCCTCCCTCCCTCCCTCCCTCCTTCCTTCCTTCCTTCCTTCTCTTTCTCCCTCCCTCCCTCCCTCCCTCCCTCCCTCCCTCCCTCCCTCCTTCCTTCCTTCCTTCTCTTTCTCCCTCCCTCCCTCCCTCCCTCCCTCCCTCCCTCCCTCCCTCCCTCCCTCCCTCCTTCTCTCCCTTCCAGAGTGTGTGTATGGGTTGAATGTGAGTGCAAGTGCCTTAGAGGCCAGAGGAGGCCATTGCATCCCCGGAGCTGAAGTTATAGGCAGTTGTGAGCTTTTGGAAGTGGGTGCTAGGAACTGAACTCAGATGCTCTGCAAGAGCTTTATGTGTTCTTAAACCCTGAGTCATCTCTCCAGCTCCCAGAGAGCTTTCCAGATGGAGGCGGCTGGCTTGACCAAATCTGGAACAGAGAGTGCCTCATCCCACCGGACTCCTAGTTAGGAGCCTCAGTTGAGCAGAAGTAGGGTCCACTCAACTCAAGCGGTAGGTGCAGCCATCCCATCTTCGCTCAGCTCTCTAGCACTCCTTGCTGGTAACCAAAGTCCTGTGTAGTCTAGCCTCTATGTATTCACCCTCTCCCCAGGGGATGGCATGATACAGAGATCACAATGGTGAGAGTAGAGTTTGGAGATCTGAGTGTCCCTCTAGTTGAGCCACTAACTAAATGACTCAAGACAAGAGACATAACCAAGTATGAACTTTCATTGCCTGTTATCATTCTGTTTCCCTCCCTGGGGTCTTGAGGGCAACCCAAGACCTAGGAGAGCACAGGGGAGGGCTCCAGGGCAGCTCAGTTCTTCCAAGTCATCGTCTGTATCAAGGACCCAATGAGCATGGAGGTGTGAAGCTTGTTGCAGTGCCTTTTTCTAAAACGTTGTAGCCAGTGACTGGGAACTCTGGACATAACTTGGGGTGCATTAGAAGTCAGGGAATGGCCCTTCTTCTCCTGAGCACGCCATCACTTCTAGAAGAATGCTATTCTTTGGATAGCAAGGTCATAACACATTTAAAATAGCAGCATCCTACTGCAGCCCACACTGGTTTTAGACTTAACTGTTAAGCAAATTGAGGCATTGACCTGTCTTATCTCTGATGCACACAGCTACAACACAAAAAACCTTCCAGACCCACATTTGGTCCCTGACTGTCTCTGTATGACAGGATGAGGCTGCTGCCTGTCTAAGCACAGGTGGAGGGTAGACCCCTTAGCCTCAGTCCGTATCCTCTCATCTGGGGCTCAGCCTTTATTCCATTGCAGATTCAGCTCCTGCAAAGTGTTCAAAATCAGTCCCAGGACCAGGAAGCAGGAATCTAAAAGTGCCCCCACCCCATCCTGCTAGAGGATGCAGAATCGGAGGCTCATTGCAGGTACACTTGTGACTTGTGCAAGGGTTCCCATCGGGGTCTTTTGCCGCGCCGTGTTCCCTGTGGCTGTGGCCCCTCCTCAGGGCCTCATCTTCAGTCTGAAGTCAGCATCTAGTTCTTTTAAAGCTCCAGGCCTTTTAAGTTTGGTCTGATCTCAAATTCTTTGCATGTTTTGGTTCCTCTGGGTGCCTGGAAGCTGCTTGTCACATGATCTTAGTCTATTTCTGTTTTGATCTTCCCTCATTGTGTTCTGCTGAGTGAAGGCACTGTTAGCAGCACAGAGCAGATACTGGGCAAGACGTAACTGCCTGCCTGAATAAATGGTGGTGTGTACATGAAATGACAAAGCCAAGATGGATCAGATACATAGATGATGCAGATGTTGACATATGGGGTTCATTTGGACAATGATCAGCTTCCCTTGCACCCCAGGGACCCCTCTCTGTACTCCAGTGTCCTCTACCGGTACCTCTCTGTCACAGACACCTGCCCACCTGCCTGGTCTCTCTATTCAGGTGTCTGGGTTTCTAGAACTTTCCAGTCTCAGTTCTAGTGTATCTTATCCCAATTCCTTCATGGGGACTGGTCACAGTCAAAGTCAGGGAGGGGCATGTACGGCTTAGGACGTTTTTGAGATATGCAGAGGGAGGCACGCTGAACTGTCAGATCGGTCAAGCCAGCACCCACACGGCAGCCTTCATTCTGCTCTCCAGGGGACAGGCCCTGAGCTTCTGAAAGCCTGACTTCCTTTTTACGAACCTCTAATCAGAACTGCACTGCGACTGGCAGAGTTTCTAGAAGTCAAGAGGCGAAAAGCAAAGGGAAGGAGCCAGCTGAGGTAGAGATTACGCCCAACACCGCACGCCAAGATGGAGCTAATTAAAGCGGGTTCTTAAAGCTCAGCCCTGGGAAGGACCCTGGTAAAAACAGACAGCTCTGGGATGGATGCTGGTATGTGCTGCGGTAATGGGACATACCACAGCCATCTGAACACCCAGTGAAGGAGCACAAAGATCCCACTCGTGACCTCAGCAGCTGGATCTCCTACCATCTCCCATCCTATGCCTCCTTTATTTTTATTTTCTCTTATTGGAGTAAAAATTTAAAGCCCATGACTTGAGGGCATCTCATACTCACCCACTATGTGTAGCCATTGCCCACCACCTCTATTGACTTCCAAGACATTTTTCATTTTCATCTTTCTCATTACTCCTTTCCTAATCTTCCTGTCCTTGGAGACTTTGTGTTCTGGGCATTTCATGTGGACAGGATCACATGATGTGGTATTAGGACTGCTTGCTTTCACTGACCATAATGATTGCATGGTTCATTCATGTTTCTTTTAAACTGCAGCCATACGTCATTCATTTTATGGTCAAATAATATTTCATTCCATGGGTGCATAGATTTTGTTCATCCATTCATCAATCCACAAACATTGGGTGCCTCTAGTCTCTGCTAGTATGGACAGTGTTGAGGATGGCTACTCTTTGAAGCCTCATGTTTACCTCTCCTTGGTGCCAACCAAAGAGAACTACTGGGTCATATGGTGAATACTCACCTCCCGAGGATTCATCTGGAGCCAGGTCCTTGGTCCTCTGGACCCGTTGGTCCTACTGGGTCATACGGTGAATACTCACCTCCCAGGATTCATCTGGAGCCAGGTCCTTGGTCCTCTGGACCTGTTGGTTCTACTGGGTCATATGGTGAATACTCACCTCCCAAGGGTTCATCTGGAGCCAGGTCCTTGGTCCTCATGTGTGCTGCTCCTTTCAGCTATCAGGCCTGTTCTTCCATCTTCCTTTCACCAGTTTTACCCACTCTTCTGACAGAAGATGCTGCCCCGCCCCCTTCTGGGCCCTGTGGATGCTGATGTTACGACTCTGTGAAGGTATTGTAGCCCCCATCTGTTTTCTCTCTCCTCCAGTCCAAACTGACCGTTATTTGATCATGGGGATGGAATCTGGCTTGTGTCTGCTTCCTTTATCCTAGGTTAGTGTTTCCAGTTGTTCCCATGGAGAATAAATGAATGGAGGGTCCTTGCGTGGGGCGTGAAGTTTCCATCTCTGGACCCTTTCCAGGAGACGGTGGCTGAGCTGTGAGGGTGGGAAGTGTATCCACAAGAGCTGCCTTGGCTCCTGAGCAGCCTGAGCATTTGTTTTCCTTCTTCTCAGTGTGCACTAGCCGCTGTCAGCTCCAGGCTGCCATTGTCACGCTTCGTTAGAACTGCTTTGTTGCTATGTGCAGCGGTAGTCACCGTTGCTAGGTTGGCTTTTGTTTCATATATGTGTGTATATATATCAGCATCCCCCCCCGGCAAATAATCAGCGTCCAATTAATTCTGAATTTTTCATTGTTTGCTCCAGCTGTCAGGCTCCTCACAAGAGCAAGGAGCGACTGACTGTTCAGTGTTTTCCTTATAACGAACTGAGAAAGTCAGCAGGTCACTCCTGACTCTGAGGCATGAGAAAGGAAAAGCGGGACAGTGAGGGAGACACAAAGAAACACAGAGACAGGGAGAAGGATAAGAGGAAGACAGAGAACGCCAGGGCAGAAACAAACACTGAAAGACAAAAAGTCTTAGACACAGAGTCACAGCCATGGAAAGACACACACAATGCACAGAAACATCCATGCAACCCCTATACACTCAAACACCCCCACAACACACTCAACTGTTTGCACACTCAAACACCTCCCACAACACACTCAACTCTTTACACACTCAAACACTCCCCACAACACACTCAACTGTTTGCACACTCAAACACCCGCACAACACACTCAACTCCTTACACACTCAAACACCTCCCACAACACACTCAACTCCTTACACTCTCAAACACCTCCCACAACACACTCAACTCCTTACACACTCAAACACCCCTCACCACACAGTCAACCCTCACCCACAATATATGAAGCCCCCCATTCAAACACCCCCACACGCCAGTACTAAAAACAGACGGAGTTTTGTAGAGACACAAAAGGAAGTGAATGTGACTGAGACAGGGAGACAGAGACACAAAGAGGAGGTGACAAACACTGAATGACTGAAGGACACCCATGAAAGTCCATGTATTGGCAACTCTGTGCCAGCATAACAGACCCACGCTCCTGAGGCCCGCACTGGGGCTACAGTAGAAACCCCGCTGTCTTAATCCCTTCGCCACTTGCAGCTTCTCTCTGCCACAGCATCCAGGAGTGCTCTTGGGAGCACTCAGGTAGGAAACTGAGGCCTGAGCACACAGCTAGCATAAAGCGTGAGTGGGTTTTGAGCCAGGTTCTGAGCCTCCCATAGTAACCTTCTCCTGAGAAGACCTATTCCCCAACATCAGTTCTGTCACTTGGGCCCTCATCCCCTCTGCCAGCTCTATCAGGTTGAAGTGAAGGTTCTGGGTCCCCACACAGATCCTCCTCTCCAAGCCCACAGCGCTCACGCTCGGTCAAGCTCCCCAGCCCAGCTACCACAGGAATACTTATGATTTCGCTGCCCTTTACTTCTCTAGGGGACAGATCCCCTTCTTTGGAAGATTTTACTGTGTCGAGGTGTAAGTCAGCTTTAGGTAAAGCTGGAGGCCAAGAGCTCATGGCTGTCTTGTCTCGCTGTGGTGAAGCTATACTGAGTTAAATGGAGGGGACAAGGGCATTTAAAGCCCATATCATAAGATACCCTTTCCACTTCCAGGACAGCTGTGACTGGGTGGGGTCCTGTGGGTACCAAGGATGGGGGAGACAGATTGCTTTTTTCTCCATAACTCTGGACCAGGCTAACCTGGTCTTGCCATCATCATCCAGCAACAGAAGCTGCACACACAGCTGGCTGACGAGTGATGTATCTTCCTTACAGATGGTTCTGTTAGCCTTCTTCCCTAGGAAGGCAGCTATTTTATTTATTTACGTTTTTGCCATTGCTGAATCTTTAGGATCTGGTATTCAGCAGGTACCCAATAAATGCTTGTTGCATGAACGATTGCAAAACTCTATCTACCATAATCCTCAGATCTTAATTTCCAGAATATTCTTTCCTGGCCCTGGTAGGGAAGAGACATTTGGCTCAAGTCCGGCGACTACCACTGTGTCTTTGGAGGACACTACAGAAGGTGCAGTGGTCTTTGAGCTGTAATATTTGATCTGGGTTCTGGAAAGATGGCCTTGGCAGCTGCATGGAGGACAGACGGGGGCAGCGATGCTGGAGCCGGAGGCCATAGCTGTAAAGAGTGGGTGCTGCTACCCAACACCCCGTGTCATTGCACAGAGACCTGCAAAAGAGCTGTCAGAATGGAAAAACACTGTGAACTTTCACAGCACTGTCAAGTTCACAAACTTTCTGCTTCTTCTTCTTCTTTTTTTATTTCAGCTAAATAGCTTGCTTGCTTGGTTGTTTTTTTTTTTTTCTCAAATTCCCAGGGCACCCCTGAAGTCGGTCAATATGGCATTATTGTCAGTTGGGGAACAGTAAACCTTTGAAAAACACCTTTTGCATTCTAGATTTGTGGCAAGCGTTTGAACTTGGTGAGTCTTGAGCAGCACTTGGAAACACAGTGTTTTGATTTTCCCAATAACTTCCTGAGGATCATTGGAAATGAGAATTCAAGAGCTCAGATGGATTTTTCCCACAGGCCAAATGCTTGTCGAGATGCATGATTTATTTGGGCCTTTCAACAAAGGATTATGGAGCAGGTAAATGTGCCCATTCAGCTGTCCTGAGGACGTTGGGTCAACTCACACCCAATACCAAAGTATGAGCCATACCCTGCACATAGTTGCCCTTGGGAGGCTCCAGGGTCCTCCACACCTTGGACAGAGCTATTTCTACTTCCATTGGCCACTGCTCCCCAATGAATGGAACTAAACCAAACCATGTGACCTTCAAGCAACCTTCAAACCATGGACATATTTTTTTGGGGTTTGATGCTTAGCAGTCAGTGCCTCGAATTAATTCATACCTTACTTGTCTTTGTCCCAGCGCTGGCTCCTGGGGGCTCAGTGTAGGTGGCACATCAGCCATTTTTCTTGTTGTTATGACAACAGACTTGACAGAATCAACTTCAGGGTAAAGGGGTTTATTTTTGGCTCATGGTTTTGGAGGGATTCCAGTCTATGACAGCAGAAACATATGCTATTGACATCTCAACAGACCAGCAAGGGTGGGGACCAGGGACAGGCACATCTTTCAAAGCCCTTCTGACCTTGTGACCTGCTTTCACCAGCCAAATTCCAGGGAACAAGGGTTTGAAAATGGGAGCCCATAGGAGACTTAAGTTGATCTGCTGAAGTAGAGCTGTCCATGGTAAGGTCTGGGCTGGTGTAGGGGAATGGAGATCAACTTGCTCTCTCCCTCCTGTGGAGTTGGTTTTTTCATTTTGTTTCTTGTTTGTTTTTTAACGTTTTGGTTTTTTGTTTGTTTGTTTTTGCTTTTTGCTGTTTTTTGTTCTTTGGGAGCCAACCACTCAGCTCCCAAATAAATGCACAAAGACTTATTTTTACTTACGAATGCCCAGCCTTAGCTTGGCTTGTTTCTAGCCAGCTTTTCTCATTTAAATTATCCCATTTTTATTTAACTACATTTTGCCTCTGGACTTTTTACTTTTCTTTATTCTCTATATCTTTCTTTTCTTCTTACTCTGTGGCTGGATGGCTGGCCCCTGGTGTTCTCCTCTCCTCCTTTTCTCGCTCCTCTCTCTCAAGCCTAGATTTCTTTTATTTATTCTCTCTTTCTGCCAGCCCTGCCTATCTTTTCTCTGCCCTGCTATTGGCCTTTCAGCTCTTTATCAGACCAGCCAGGTGTTTTAGGCAGACAAAGTAACATAGCTTTACAGAATTAAGCAAATGCAACATGAAAACATACAACACATTTTTGCATTATTGAACAAATATTCCACAGAATAAATAAATGCAACATGCCTTAAACTAATATTCCACAGTACTCCTGTCCTTTCCAAGGAAGGCTTGGGCTGGCATCTTCAAGGGCATAATGGGGCCTATGATTCTGGCCAGAGCCTCTACTTACAGAAAGAATGACAATGTCCCAAGCTCTCGCTTGGATCTTCACTGTCATCCCAGGGAAGCTGTTGTGATACCTTGTGTGGCAGAAAGAAATCCTATCCCTCCTGCTGGCCTTTCACCTGCACCCTGTTCTTGACACTTGGTTATAAGACCCTGCCCTGGGATTTTACCTGTACTGTGTGCCTTCCAATCTCATTTAGATACACTCACACAGTCCCACCCTATGCGTGTGTGAAGATGCGGCTTTGAGGAGCTTACACCATACTTTCTAGGACCCACTCCCTGCTCCCACTCTCCATGCAGACTACAATCCAACCTATGTCTTCACTTCCACCTGAGGGTGTAGCAAGGGCTCATCCTCCCTGCAGCCCCAGGGCCCAGTGTAGGTCCAGGCTCATAGTTATATAGGTGGGACTGATCTTCCCACCTGCAACCTGGAGTCTGCAGATCTGACCTTTCATCCTTTCTCTGCTGTCTGTCAGCTCTGGAACTTATGGCTAGGTTTGTCTGGCAAAGCAACACACGCATCTTCAATTCCATGCTTGACCTGGTAAAGGTCAAATAGATGTCGTGCTAGAAATGGCTCTGTAGTATAAAATGCCCCACAGAGATCCTACAATTGAGCCATCCATGGTCTGCCAGACACAGCTCTTAACACTTGGCCTATCTGGAGCCTGTAGGTTTCTACCCCACACTATGAACTAGTGTGGTTGTAACCACCTACCCTGCCAGAGCTGCAGAGTCTAAGGATCAGGTATTAATCCCACCCACGGTCCCCAGACCACACTGCTAGACAGTGATAAGGGGCACTGGGACCCAGATGACCAGACTCCAAAGTCCTTGGGCTAATACTGCCTCCCTGAAGGTGATGCTATTTACCTAGCACCCACTGTACACTGAGCACTTAACTCTTTCAGAAATCCACTCAGGCATTAGCCTATGAAGGAGGAGGAAAACGAGCCTCGGAGAAGTTACATGATGACTTGTCTAAAATCACACAAGTATAAGTGACAGAGCCAGGATCCCTCTGTGAAGCTAGCCCTGAAGCTAACATATTTTTGTTCCAATTTCTTTTCAACCCTTCAGTCTCTCCCTTAATTAGACAAGTTCTTACCAAGCTGTCTTCAAGCTTGCCATCCCCCTGCCTTAGTCTCATTCCGATGTCTGCGATTATAAACATAGCATACCTTTCCTGGTTTCACTTTCTTAATTTTATCACGGAACCAGAAGCCCAGAAGATAGCAACATTTTCCCCAAAGGTCATGCAGTTTTGAGGCAGAATCAGACTGAAAAGTCAGATATAGTTAACCATGGCTTCACGGCCATGGCCACTGAAAGAACATTTTTTTGATAGCAATCTCAGGTCAGAAAGACCCCAAAAACAGAAATTGAAGAATCTCTTAAAGGTCACCTATGTACGACCTTAAGGCACAGACATCTCTACAGCTGGATTCTATTGGTCAAAGCAAAACATTAGTGAGTCTGGATTCTGGATTCGCTAGGGAGAAATAGACTCCGCCTCCTGCAGCACTGCAGCGCCCCCTTGTGGATGAGCATAGAGAAGCTTTTGGGGCCATCTAGGAAAACTCCAAGCACCCTCATTTCCTCAACCCAGGGCTTTTGCTTTGTCCTGTGCAGACGATACATCTCATTCCTCCTCGGTTCATGTCTAACGTTCTTTTATTTTGCTTCACAGTCCCAGCTTACTTCGGCACAGATAACCCCCTGCCCTGAATGCTGGCAATTGCAGGGATCTTTCAGGGAGACCACAAAACCCCATCGCTCACTGCCAGCTTCCTTTTCCTAGTCCCCGGGGCATGGACAAACTGGTCCCAGACCTGGATGTGTTTTTGGGTGCTCCTTGTGTGGCTGTTCTTTCCAGGCTGGTTGGGAGAACCTTACATATTCGGATTCCTCTTCCGGGTCAAGCCAGACTCATCTCATAGGTCTGGCTCCTGATGCTCTGCCCTACCCAGGACCTTGGCAAAGAACTTGGGTTTCCTGACACACTTCCAAGTGACTGAGCTCCCAGCTAAGAGAAGTTGCACTTTGAAGAATGACAGGTGGGGCTGAGTGGCCAGGGTCACTGAGAAAAAAAATAATGTGTAAACCTTGGTTTCCTGGTTTTTAAGTTTGAAAAGGGATTTGGCAGGAGAGTGGCTTGTAGCACGGCAGGAAGGGTGGACGGGGTGAAGCCATTACTAAGTGCCTTCCTCAGACCATTCCCATGAGGGGCTCCACCTGCGACCCCCTGCACCTCAGGACCTCAGCACTGTTTGCTCAGCTGTCACACAGAGAGACTACCGCTGGGGATTTAGAGTTTTGTTGCCTTCCTCCATGTGGTTGGGACCCAGAGGATCACCGTTTTGCTCTTTCTTAAGGGAAAATGTCACAGAGAGTAAATAATTCAGGAACTGCAGTGTCCAAACTCCCAGCCAGGCTGACACTACCCTGTGGGACTTTCTCCAAGCTGTGCAGTGAATAACAGCATGCTCTCCCGCCACCATTCCGTGGTCTTCTCATCCTGCCAGCTCAGCTTTCCAACACTCCAGGAGGACCTGTAAGCCTGGACTCCATTCCAGGAGGCATGGAAGGAAGGCTCATGACCTGGAGGTGGTGAGAAGCAAAATGGCAGACGCCTGGGAGAGAGTAAGAATGAGCCAGGCGTGGGTTCAGCATGTAGGGGGAAAGGAGGGGCTGGGAGGGGAAGGAATCCACCTAGTAGGTGCTGAAATCTTGTGCATGTGTGTACGTGTGTGTACGTGTGTGTATATGTGTGTATGTGTGTAGGGTGTGTGTATGGTGTGTATATGTGTGGGTGTGTGTGTGTGGGGTGTATTGTGTGTGTATGTGTTTGTGGTGTGTATATGTGTGTGTGTGTGTGTATGTGTGTGTGGTGTGAATATGTGTGGGGGTGTATGTGTGTGGGGGGTGTATATGTGTGGGGGTGGGGGTGTGTGTATGTGTGTGTGGTGTGAATATGTGTGGGGGTGTATGTGTGTGTGGGGTGTATGTGGGGTGTGTGTATGTGTGTGGGATATGCATGTGTGTGTATGTATGTGTGTAGTGTGTATATGTGTGGGAGTGTATGTGTGTGGGGGGTGTATGTGGGGTGTGTGTGTATGTGTGTGGGATATGCATGTATGTGTGTGAGGTATGTGTGTATGCGTGTGGGGTGTGTGTGTTTATGTGTGGTGTGTGAATTGTGGTGTGTGTGTGTGTGTGTGATGTAAGTTGCATGCACATGAGTGTGCAAGTACACATTCCCTTGTATGTTGCAAGCAAAGGCCCACCTCACTGCCTTGAGACAAGGTCTTTCTCCCAGACTGGACGCTCCCAGTTTTGACTTGGCTGAAAGGTCTGAAGGGACAAAATCCCTATGTTAGAACAGAAGCTGCATCCAGAAATGTGAGGGGCAGAGCTGAATTATCAGGGTCCCTGAGAGTTTGGCCAGCAAAATCCTGGGATTCGCTTGTCTCTGTCCCAGTGTTGGAGTTAAAGACACAGACAGTCATTTTTCTTTAAATGTAAGTGCTGGAGATTCGAACTTGGGTCCTCAGGCTTGCCCAGGAAGCACCCTTATCCACTGAGCCATCTCCCTAGCTGTGTTCATTTGCTTACTACCCACTGCAATCTTGAATTAAAACTTATTTTTCCCACAGAACCTTTGAGGAAACAGAGACTTGGGGTCTCAGCTGTTAGGGATTTGAGGAATGAGGGATTGAAAGGAGTGACTGCAGCATCGGGAAGCTTCTCTTCCGGTAGAGCTGGAGGGACAGGAAGCCTGTGTCCACTACCTTCATTTTCTGTGCAAGTCAGTCCTCAAAACCACACTCGGAGCGAAGAATTTCCCTTGCCATTCTACAAACAAGGACATAATTTGCTGAAAAGCACATAGCCTGCAGCTCACAGGCAGGATCCCAACCAGGCTTCTGTGACTCAAAGGCACCTGTGAGGGCCTTTCAGCCGCACTGCATGCCGCACCGTGGTAACTCCTGTGTGGGTGGCTTCAGATGGATACCAGCCTGAAGAGAAAGAAAGGGTGGGGAATGTTGGGAGGTTTAAGCCTTGGGAAAAGAGAGGGAAATAGGGCTGGGGAGGGGCAGGTTTGGCCTCCACAGGCAGTCAGGCACTTTCCATTCTTCTGGAGCCCAGAGATAACGGAATCTTCAGGTTCATCCCTGTCCTAGAACAATGGGAGCAGAAACTAGGAAGAAAACAGAGGAAAGACTTAGAAAGGAGCAGCCGAGATGGGGAGGGGGTCGGAGAGGAGGGAGTCAGGCAAAGACTCTGCTTGATCTGGCTTCAGAGGGAGGAGGGAGAGGCTCCTCCTAGGAGGTTGATGTTGGGGCCAGAAGTAAGAAGGCAATAGGAGGTCAAGGGCAGGAGAGGCGTGGGCAGGAAGTGGTCCAGCTGCAGATCTTGGAGAAAGATGAGGTGTAGTGGAAGCTTTGGGATTGCCCCTGTTTCTTGGTAGCCAAGTATTGGCTTGGGGAGCTGGAGACAGACGTGGGCTGCAGATGCCCAGAGCAAGGTTGTGAGGGAGCCTCCCATGTGGATTGTCCCCGAGAACTTGAACCAGGATTCTATAGACAACACCCTTTATGTGGCGAGTTATTTTTGCTGTGAAGTCACGTGGTTGCGCCAGGTAATTATAGGGTAAAAGGAATTAAGAAAGACATAATTTCTCCCCATCAAAGCCTGTCTGTTTTACATCTCCACCTCTCTCTGGCAGGCAGCCCTTCCTGCCTTTGCAGGTGCCACTTTGATTTCAGTCACGTAGGGAAGGAATTTGAAACACTTTCAAAGCGATTAAAGAGAGGAAGCTATTGGAATGTGGCTAAATGCAATAATCACATTAACTGTTTATGGCCATAGGGCTGTGAGGACCAACGTCCTTGGATAGCCTGTGGAGGGGCTGGGTTGCTGAGAGTGACAGCAGAGGTGGCAATGGCAATGCAGGGTCCGGCAGGTGGAGAGTGGCTGGGGGCCCTGCAGCAGAGGTGGGGGAGCAGGTGGAGGACAGTCAAGGGCAGGTGCAGTGGCGGCCGAGGCGCAGGTTGGGGGCAGCCAAAGGACAGGTATGGGGGAGAGGCAGCTAACTGAAATACTATCATGACCCCAGCTTTGCTGTGTTGAACACTTACCAGTCGCCCAGAGTGGTGGTCTCTGTCCTTTGCAGACCCCCTGGCCACTGTGACTCTAGCAATAGAGACAGAAAACTCCAGGCACTCTTTAGGAGTGAAATCCTGGGCTATGGAGTCAGTCCTGTCCAATTGTCAAGCCACTAACTGGGTCTCTTGCCTCACTTACTGTGCTTTCTTTCCATGGTACCAATTTTTTTTTCATATCTAGCATTTTGACCTCTGGTTCTAAACCTGAACTATGTATATCAGGAGAGCCACAACAAATTGCTTCTCAAAGGCTCCAGGACCCAAAGGAATGGCTGTGACTGCCCTCCATGGGGTACAGCTCAGAGGCCTCCAAGACAGCAACATTCCTCGGCCTCAATGCTCATGGGATGAAAATGGAAAGTACTCAAGCAATGAAGACCCCAGCAGCCAATTCCATAAAGAGACTCAGATATGGTTTCCTCACTCCTTGATGGGACCCTGCTGTGGCCATGGCAACGGCTTCTCCATCTTAAACATTGCCGAGGTCCTGGGTCACACATGCAGGTCCCAGGTCATGCCTCTTGTCTTCTCCACTTTACATTTTCAGGAACTGGGGACATTCTGTATTAGTCAGAATGTGGCCAGAAGAAGGAAACCAATACAGAATACAAACTGACAGAGTTGTTGCTTGATCCTGACCTGTGTGGCTTTGGGAGCTGGTGAGGCAGGCCTGCAATCAGCAGGTCAGCCTGTCGGGAGGGAAAGAATGGGACTTGTCAGCACGGGCAAAAGCCAGCAGAATTTCTTCTTCTTTATGGAAAAGTCTGATCTTTTTTTTCTCATAAGGTTTTCAACAGATAGAACAATGTGTTTTCTAAAACTGCCTCTTTTATATAAGCCCAGCTGATCACAGACTTTAATCATATCTACAAAATACTTTCATAGCAACATACAGATTCGTGTCTGAGTAACTGTGCACTATAGCCCAGCCAAGTTGGCATACACAGCTGCCTGTCACTTGTCCCACACTATTTCTCACTAGCCAGTGAGGCACCTGCGTGGGGACAGGAGGTTTGGGCTGCAGCAAGAGAAGAGGTCAGATAGCAGAAATTATCTCAATGACTAGAGGTCAGGACAGTAGTTTCCTCTAGCATCAGCTGCAAACTGTAGCTGACCTTTTACCCATAGGTGTTTCTCGGGGCTTTTTGGACTCCTGACACCACACTACATAGCATTCGGCTCTAAGACTCACTGGCTTGGAACCAATCTTTATTATTACGGTTATGGGCCTGCAGGTTGATTGGAGTTTGGCTGACTTAGACCCTGCTTGGCTGCTGAGTCTGTTTGAGATTGCAGCTCCAGCTGGCCATGGCTCCAGGTCATGGATTTGCTTCATAGTTGCTTCTGTGTTCCATCTCTGGTCCAGACCTAGATTCAGTAGATGCCCAAGCAGATTCTTTACGTGATGGGTCACCACAACACTGCAGGGGGACATTTCAGCATCAGATAGGGATATTTGCAGCCCTGCCAACTCACCTACATCCTTTCGGTATAAAACTCCCTAAAATGGCCAATGACTGTCACTGGCCTTGGTTGAAGTCAAAAGATTTTCAATTTTTCCTTTTAAAACCTACTCTGTGAGGTCACTTTCTGCTTTGAATGAACTTAGCAGAATCTCTCTCTCTCTCTCTCTCTCTTTCTCTCTCTCTCTCTCTCTCTCTCTCTCTCTCTCTCTCTCACACACACACACACTGTCATTTGTGATCACACGGTGTTCCCCTTAGCCTCTGTAAGGCTCTGTTCAGTCATTAGAATGTCCAGAGGGATCATGACAGTCAATGACACTCATCAGCAGACACAAGCAGGCTGAATGTATCTTCCTGTCACTAGGAACTGAGAATTGGGCCTCTATTACATGTTACATGAAGCTTGACTCTCCATCACGAATCATCCATAGACCACGGAGAGCCTTCTCCTTGGCCTCTGGCTCCTGTCATGCTCGTTGCTCCTCCAGGCAGCCATTCAGGGTAGCTTCTGCTAAGACCACTCGGCGCCATCTAAAGTCCTTTCACCTGCCACTTCAGCCAACCCTTTACCCTTTTGACATAGCCATGAGCCAAAAGCCAATCTATTATGTCCTTAAGGCTCACGGGGATTTATACCAATCAGGACTGAGTCCCCTCTCTCTAAGAGCCCCTGTCCCTACCCCAAGAGATCCCTTGGCTCTCCATGGTTGGCTGAGCTCCGTTTATGCAAGAGGCTTAGTTGCCAAGTTTGGGATAATTGGGATTTTATTTTCCCCATCTAGTTATAATCACTTTTCTCTTTCTCAGTCAAGCATGTCCCCCGCACTGCCTGAGTTTTTGCTAGACGCCTCGTTTGTGTTTGGAGAGACCTTTCCTGTCACCTTCATTGTGCTTCACAGAGCTGGCTGCCCTGTGAGCTACTCATTAAGGTTGTTGATTATCTCAGACTCTCTTCACTTGCTCAGGTTAGTTTATTCTTTTGCAAAAAGACCAAGCTGTTGGCTTCCTTGAGCCTCAAATCCAGATATACAGTCCACAGGAGAACTGTGAGATCAGGATAAGGAGTCCTGGCTGGCGCCTGGAGGCGTAGTTTATACTGAGTTCCTTGGAGGATTACTTTGGGCAATCACGGGGTGAATGTGAACACTGATTACATCTGCAGGTACCAGCCAAATGAAATGGAGTGTAACTATATAATGTTAGGCAAATTTAAAGGATTGTTATTTCTACTGGGTAAGATCGCTACTTCCCAGCCTAAGAGAATAACCTCTGAGGTCAAATCCAAATTGCCTGTTTTATGCTTCTGTGAATCTCAGTGCAATACAAGAAAGTTCTTGATGGAGTAAGCAGGTCCCATGGACAGCCATCTGTGCCTCTTCACTGTTCCCTGTGACACCTCTGAAGTGGTGGTCCAGCCTGGCTCAGCTGTGAGCTTAGTCTGTCATCTGTGAACAGAGGGAGCTGGTCAGCCCCAGGGGAAGGGGAAAGGGCTCACATGGATCCCCAATCCTGCTCTGATGTCAGAAAACTCTTTGACTCTGCAGGTTCTTCTGGACTCATAGGGTCATGCTGCTCATGACCTCACCTTGCACTGGCTGGTCTCCACATCCTTCACACCCCGTAGCCATTAGCTCATTTTTGAAGGTGATGACATAGTTGCTTTTCTTGCTGCTGCTTGATGCTCAGTCGCCTGTTTGCTGTCACACTTGCCACATGGGATGACAATAGATTGTTTGCTCCTCTTTCCTGATTCCAAACTGTGAGAAACTCTGGGCTTAGCTATAATCAATTCCCAAGACCCCTGATGCACAGGAGAAGACCAGCCCATGCCAGACGAAGTGCTGGAGGCAGAAAAGAAAGGAACCACACCTCCTCCCCAAGAGCATCCAAGTGACCCTTCCTGGAAGTCTCTATGTGAGCCTAGGATACAGCCTTGTCATAATATTCCATAGAGAAGCTGATTGGTAATTGATTTCTAGAGATGGGATTGTTCTTGTGTGCTTGAGGGTGCTGGCCTAGTAGCCCATAGCTCTACTTACCTGGTGGCCAGCAGAGTCCACCGAAAACTGACCAGCCTCTGGAAGGAACTGCGTTGCTGGATGAGAGCCTGGCAGGAAAGAACTGTCAAGCATCTCAACGATGAGTTGTCTCCCCAGAAAAGAGAAATGTCCATCCCAGGGGTATCCAGGGTACACAATGCTGCTCCAAAGGTCCATTCCAGGGGAAGCCGGGATATATGTCACCACTCAAAGATCTATCCTGGGGGATTCAGGGTATATGTCACAACTCAAAAGTCCATCCCAGGTGCAGCCAGGGTATACGCCACTGTTCAAAGGGTAGCTCATGAGAGGTTGGCTTGGACAGTCATGGTTCATGGTCAAAGGACTAGAATCATGTTCTCAGTTACCATACCATTTTCTCTGTGATTTTGAACAGCAACTTTCCTTCTCTAGAGTTCAATTTCCACATGCTTGTAGTATAACAACTAATTGTTTAGATTCTTAATCCATTACCCAGGATCTGATTCCAATTTGTATTTATTTATTTATTTAAATTTTAATAAGGAAGAGCCCGAGAAAGCTATTTTTTCTAAAAAGGGGACTGGCCATAGTTCTACTTCATAGATCTGTTGAAAATATTAAATGACACTACACACACACACAGATATTTTCACACAGACACACACATGCACACACTCACACACACATGCACACACTCACACACTCACACACACATGCACACACACACACATGCACACACACACATGCACATACTTTCCACACACTTTCTAAAGCATAAGTGCAATGCAAATATCCACTGTAGGCATTACATCTTCATCGTCTGTGTGTGAGAGAACCTTCCAGGATGTGATCAAACTGAAAGCCACACGTCCGTGCTGCATATCTGCAACGGGTCAACATTTGTCTCTCTTTCTGAAACAATATTCTTGCTATTCTTTTAGTACTAGAGCACTATCCTTAAATGAAATATTAAGCTGTTGTGGCAACACAAGAAGTTAGAGCCTATACGATGCACGCAGACGTGGCTTAGCTAGAATCGCTCAAGAAGCTGGAGTTTAAGTCCCAAGTGAGGCTTCTGATCCTACGTGGTGCTGCCATTGTGCTTGGGCCATTCCCAGGGCTGGCAATAAGTTCTTAATTCAGACCCGCAGGGGTGCCTCCTGGGGAGCAGGGTGCTTCTGCTCCCCTCTTCTCTCTGACTCTCAGATGGTACCTGGCTGATAGTGCCCACTGAATGTCTGCTGATTGATGCCTGAACTTGTAAATTTGTCCAGAATCACCCAGGAAAGCATATATTGCCTGCCTCAAAACTAGATCAGAACATAGGGAGGAATCTGCTTGCTTGTTTGCTTATTTTTTCTTTCTGTCTGTCTCTCCCTAACTCCCTCCTCCCCTCCTTCCCTTCCTGTCCTAGGGATCAAACTCAGAGCTTATCCATTCTAGGCAGATCTTTTACCATTAAGCTATACTTCCAGCCCTTGAAGTTTGGTGTGGGGAGGGGTTTGGCTGTGTCGCTCAGGTTAGCAGCAAGCTTGTACCACCTCCACATGCTGGTATTACAGGTGTGTATCACCGCGCACTCTAGAACATGCCTTTTAACCAAGTACCTAGGTACCTTTGCTGCTCAGCCATGCCCTCCCTCCCACCCAGCCAACTGCCCTTTATGAAACCCTGCCTATGGGAAAGTGGACTTTGTGCATCTGCAGGGCAGAAGACCTGGTAATTTTATTCTCTATGCAATGGGAAACCACGGAGAGGATGTAAGGAGGGGGTAGGAAGTCGGCTGAGGCTTTGCTTCATAAAACTTGCCCAAGTGACTCAGCCCCGCCCCACACCCCTTTGGGTCAACAAGACTGATTTTGAAAGAGAGCTTCTTGACAGACATCACTGAGCAGCAGCTGTGGCGGGCCTGCGCCTTTTCAGCCTTTGCTGCCTCTCTGACAGCAGGCAGGCCATTAGGGGCTCCCTGGCCTTCCGCAATGGCTTGTTAGCACATTTAAGCCCTTTGTAGGAGGCTCTCCTCTGTGTAATTGGGCCTTCACTCTGCTGCTCTTCCTGGCCATCCTGCTTGTTAGCTGTCAGGCAAGGCTGCGAATGTGTGGAGGATCCAGCCAACCTTATTTTTTTAAAATAGCCAAACCTGCTGGGTGAGGGCCCCGTGGAAAGGCACCAATAACACAGGGGCAGGGGGCATGTGTTATTGAGGAGGAAGTGGAGGAGGAGGGGGAAGAGGAAGAAAGTGTGGCTCAATTGTGAGTGGACAGAACGGTGGGTCTCACCTGAGGTTTGCACAGAGCTCAGTTCAGTATGGTTCATGCTCTAGAGGCTGCAGCTACCCCAGGGACTGATCAGCAGCTTTCGCTCTGGCTCTTCTTCCTTGGACAGTTTGTTTTTGTTTTTTTTTTTTTAAAAGAAAACAACTATCTTTTTTTTTTTTCATTTTACTTACCAATCCCAGTTCCCACTCCCTCCTCTCCTCCCATTTCCTCTACCTCCTCCCCCACCTCACCACCCATCCACTCCCCATAGAAGGCAAGGCTTTGAGGAAGGACCAAGGCCCTCCCCACTATATCCAGGCTGAGCAAGGTATCCAGCCAAAGAAAATGGGTTCCAAAAAGTCAGTACAAGCAGCAGGGACAAATCCTGGTGTCACTGCCAGTGGCCCCTCAGTCTGCCCCAGCTCTCCAACTGTAACCCACATTCAGAGACTCTAGCTGGGTTCAATGCTGATTCCTTCCCTATATGGCCAGTATTGGCTCAGGTAGTTGTTTCAGTGGGTGTCCCCATCATGGTCTTTACCTCTTTGCTCATATTCTCACTCCTCCCACTCTTCAACTGGACTTTGGGAGCTCAGCCCAGTGCTTCACTGTGGGTCTCTGTCTGTCTGCATCAGTTGCTGGATGAAGGTTCTATAGAGCCATTTAAGATAGTCATCAATCTGACTACAGGGCAAGGCCAGTTCAGGCACCCTCTCCATTATTGCTTAGGGTCTTCACTGGGGTCATTCCTGTGGATTCCTGGGAATTTCTCTAGAGCCAGGTTTCTTGCTAGCCCCATAATGGCTTCCTCAAGAAATTAGACATCAAAATTCCAAATAATCCATTAAAAAATCGGATACAGATATAAACAGAGAATTCTAAACAGAAGCATCTCATATGGCTGAAAGACACTTAAGGAAAGGTTCAACATCCTTGGACAGTTTTGACAAGGCTTGCCTGGGCAGTTCAGAAACATGAAGTTAGTAACTCCATCAAAGAAAGCCAACAGTAATGCAGAATTAGAACCCGGCTTGTCTGCTGGCCCTGGAAAGAAAGAAAATCTTTCCCTCTGGCCAGTTGGAAGAGAAATGCTGTGTTGTCTTGTGCCTAGCTCCTAGAGTGTGGCTTTTAGGAAAGAGCCCTCCCATGTGTTTCCCCCCCAACACACCTCTTTGCCTGATCACCAGAAAGCAAAGTCTGGGCTCTGCAAAGCTACCTCAGATCAGGATTTCAGTAAAAAGTCTGACCAAGGGCATGAGAAAAGTCTTCATCAAAGGAGAACAGAAAAGAAATAGGAAAAAATCTAAGGAGGGGTTGGGACCGTTTAGGACCCTCAGGTTTGGCAGTGGCCCTCCAGATGGAGCTAAGACAGACAGCAGGACCAGGAATGGTGGCATTGGGCAGCACACGGGTCTTCAGTGAGCAGTAGGCAGCCTGAAGAACAGATGTTCACAACTAGACTTTGCACTGGCCCTTCTCTATGAACCTCTGCTGCACACCCTACACAGCCCCCCCCTGCTGTGTCCTACGCGTGCCCCACACACTAATGTATCATGGGAAACACTACCTATGGTTCCTTGCTAAATAGCTTGTTTGTTGGGTCGGACCAATGGGACACTAATGGAAAATGGAAGCTTTTTTGGTGACTCTGAATTTCACTGGGCTCTACTGACCCGACTTCCTCCCTCTGTCCTTCCAGGTCTATGGTGGCAATGCCTCCATATGGTTGGTATGTCACTCACACAAGACTCTGAGAAGTCTGCTAGATTTGGGTCTCTTCCTTCACTTCATCCAAGTTGAGTTCTGTGTCCTGCCACTACACTACCTTCTGTCTTCTGGGCCCTGCCACCTCAAGAAAGGCCTCTTTCCTCTGATACTAGCTTGCTCTGACCTTGGGGAAATTCTGGCCCTTGTATGATAGAGGGGTGTAGTGGAGGCTGTGAAAGAAGGAGTAATATACCAAGAGGTTGAAAGGAGAAGCTGAAGATAGGCCCTTGGCACTGGGTCCCATGTGAGGGTACTCAGAGCACCTCACGGGGGGGGGTGTCTATGTAGTGGTCCAACTTTTAGGGGACCTGGTTGTTAAAACTGAAGAGCGTTTCGACTAAGGAAGGCCCAGAGTAGAACTGCCAGGAGAAAGATTCAGTTGGCGTTTGCAATGGCAAATGGCATTTTTAGTCAGAAAAATTATAGGCTTCTTGAAGTAATTTTATGTGGAGCACATTTCCTTGAAATCCAGAAGCACAATATGAGCAATTAAGGCCACTGTGACAATGGCAGGACCAAGAGGCAGGTACAAGGAGATGCCTGGGGAAGGTATTGGGGGGGTCTTTTAGGAGAGAGCAGACTCACCCACCCTGGAAGAACATTCTGGAGAGGCTTGTGGAGGTGATAGTAAGGAAGATTCAGAAAGTTCTTAGTCCAGAATGTAGAAGACATGTTCCCTGTGGGATGTAATATCATCAGTTTCAGAGAGAAGAAGCCGGAGACAAGAGGAAGTGATTTTCCTTTCTGCCACCAGCTCCCTCAGGCATGGCCATCCCTTGGGCTCGGGATCTGGCTGCTGCAAGAGACATGGGAGCTCCTATTGGAAGACCCAGGCCAGGAGCTGATACACAGGATAAACTTGGCTAAAGTGGACTGAGGTTCACCCTTAGCATGGTTCTTAGATCTCACTAACATACTATCAACCATGCAAGGGGAAGGAAACCGTGTTGATCTCTATCCAACTCTGTTTTAATTGTCAGGAATATTCTCTGAACTCAGGTTACCAATGGCAGAGGCTTGTCTGACTGGGATGGGTGGTGGAAGATTCAGGATGCTCTTTGCTGCCCAGAATGAAGTCTCTCTTCACCAGGCTGAAGACAAAGCAGACATCCATGAGTGATCCCAGTTTTCCACTGGTTTCTTTGAAGCTGGGAAAAGATGCTGGCATGAAGATGAGCTGATCACCCTTGTGCAGGCACAGAGAAGGTAACTAGACCATGAACATGGGCACTGGCATTTCCACAGACTAGAGTTCTCAGGGCCTATGGCCACTGGCTTTGGGGTCCTTGAGCACACAGATGGCCTTTTTGTGGTTCTCTTACTCTGATACAAAAACATAACATATTTGAACACAGATGTGGTATGCACATCTGGGTTTTGGAATACACCTTAGCAATGAAGACCAGGAAAGCCATTTAGGAAAGGACAATGTCACATACCAGGTCCTTCCCTCTTTCTGGCAGAAGCCTGATTCCCAGACTCTGTGGCTTCTTTCTCATATAGGTATTTGCTAAGTCTCAGCTCAAGAACTCTTCACAGTACAACTTATCAGGAAGTGTAGAAATCATCTCCAGAGCAACCTGAGTAAGTTAGAATACACCATTTTTTTTCTTTAATCTTTTGACACATGCTTCTTGAGTGACTTTTAGGTTATATTAGGTGCTGGGGAGATACATTAGAACAACAAAGACATCTACCCTCAGGAAATTTGCATTCTGAAGGTGCAGACAAGGAAGAAATAGGTATGTAAGTTAATGGCGGGCAATGAATTGAATGGAGAAAAATGGAGCAAGGGTTATATGATTTATTGCTCTTTTAAATGAAGGGGTCAAAGAGATCCCAATTAAGCAATGACATTTGTTTGAGTAGAGACCGTGAGGAAGGCCAGGAGAATACACAAGAGGACATTTTTGGTAAAAGGGGTAACAAAGGCAGAGGACCCAAAGATGGGAGTCTGCTTAGGATGTACGAAGGGCCTACGTGTGTAAGAATAAAGGGGTGTTCTGGCTACAGTCGAGTAAATACAGAGAGGGAGGAAGTAAGGTCAGAGGTCACACCTCTCTCTTATCTTGTGGCTCTCAGCTCCTTAAACCCTTGCCGTTAACGTTGTCTTTTCTTTTTCTGGAAATTTATTGATTCCATATTGGCAGTTTCAGAGACATATGTACTTCACTTATGTCTTAAGTGCTGACATGGCTGGGTTGCAATACCAGTTGTTACCAGCAGGGGCCGCTACCATGTCCATAGCCTCTTGTTTAATAGGTTTCTCCTTCCCAAGGGTTCCTTTCCAAATACACAGCCCATTTATTTGGATGCATCTCGGGGGACAGGTACTATGGAGGCTGCTGGACTTCAGCGGTAATATGCAGACGGCTGGAGTGTAAGGTCAAGGTTGTAATGAGAGGACCCAGAGGCTAAACCTGTGGCTGAGAGGTAGCAGAGCAGCCAGTGCCTACTCTTTGATCTTGCTATTGGAGATACTGCAGGCTCTATCCTTCCTCCTGTCCCCTCCCCATTTATTCAAGACTTCAGATGCGTGACATCATTTTGTTACTGGTGTTGAGGTTACTGCCGTGAAACTATCTACCTTTCTCAGTATCAAACCCCCTGAACACCCACCACCGCCTCTACCAAGTTCCATCTTGCTGTAGTATATCCAGGTTCTCAGAACCGAATCTTTTAACCCTATTTTCCAGGTGAGGACTCTAACAGGCAGAGAGACACGGTAATACATCCCAGTATTAGGTTGGTCACATCCGTCACCTGAGAACCTGCCCTTCTGATCCTGGTTTGCTAAGCTGGAGCTGAGATGGCAAAGGCCTTTTTGTACTGTCACTGGTTTCTTATGTGGTTTTGCTCACAGAGGGATTTGGAGGTAGAAGGAGTGAGAAGTTCTTGCCCCCTATTTCGGAAAGTTACTCCTATAAGAGGTCCTTGCTGCCTTTGCTCACCCTTTGGCCCAGCTGCCCCAGATGCCAAAGTCTTCTGGCTTGGTTCTCTGAGTGTCTGTGCCCTCCAACCCCCACCAAAGGCTAGGAAAGCCCCTCTTCCCCTTCATATCTTCTGGAAAGTACTGCCAATTCTCTTGTTTTCTTAATTTGTGCAACCCTCTCTACTTGCCTGTGAAGAGCTCCTCAGAAACACCCTCCTCATTACAATGTTAAATTAAAATTTAGCAGATGAGGCACATAGCAGAATAAACTTTCAATTAAAATATACACACTGCGTTGTGTGCGGGGAAAGTGGAGAGAATTCCCCGTGTCTTTGCAGTGACTGTGCCGGAGATCTCATTTTGCTATGACATCTCCTTGGAATTACACTGCTAATTGATCACATTGTGTCTTTCTGTTATTTAAACTTTCAATAAAACGGAGATTAATGGAAGGTGTAATCCTCCCGGGCAGAACAAATATTCCCATTGCTCATGTCAGGTACAGAAATGAAAGCAGTCTGCTAACAGCGGTTTTGTATTCCATCTGAGCATGCGAAGTTAATCATGAGAGATTCAGTGATTCCTTAATTGCTTGAGAGAAGAAAAAAAAAATCCTACCCCATTTCTCACCCCAAATAGCTGCCCTTGTCAGAGTGGAGTGAAGTGGCCAGCTAAGAGGAAAAACCAGGCATCAGGGCCCAGGGTAGGTAGCTGGTGCCTGTGTTGAAGGACATCGCCAGTGTGCAGATCAAAGGGGACCGGAACTGTAAAGGGTCGTGAGCCAAGAGCATTCTGAAGAAAACTGTGATTTTGATAAGAACGGGAGGGAGGTATGGGGGTGGGGAGTGTTTCTTGTGGCTTGAGATTCCTAGGTGGGAGTAACATCTGCCACATCAAGAAACCAGTAGATAGCAAGTGTCTATAAACCAGTGACCTTTGACATAGCAACTGTCTATAAACTAGTGACTTTGACAGTCTCCTTGGGTGTACCATGCTTCCGTTTTCCGTGCTGTTCTTGGAAGTAATAACTGTCACCATCCCTAGGATTATTTTGGTTTGTGTTGGGGACTGATGTGAAGCTCTCCGAATGGGGTTCACTGCCTCCTCCTGCCCTGTATTAACTAACAGCATTATTATGCTCCCAGCTGACACTCCTCTCTTTTCCATGCTCTCTATGCTGAGGTCAATTGCCCTAGAGCACACCCTGTAAAATCAGTTCGTGAGATGCTGATTCCCAATCTCTGTGTCTCCTCATCTATTTCCTTCCTTATGAGGTAGAGACGGTGATACCTGTCCTGTCTCCAAGGCTGTTGTATTACAGCTTGGAGGAACAAACAATGAGGAGGAGCCATGATGACTGAGTTTCCGGTTGTATCCCAAGCTCTGTGGGATCGACCCACCTCCCTCACTGCTAAAGCAGCTAATCCATAGCTTCCTAACCAGGGCAGTGGTTGGCATGTGATGGAGGGGATATGCTCACAATACAGTTGACCAGGAAGCAGAATGTGAGACAGGAAGTACCCAAGGGGTACTTGAATGCCAGTCTCCTGAAATTTTTATGACTTTGCCAAACACACCAACAGCTGGGACCAAGCACTCAAATCAGAAGCCTGATCCAACCATAGCATCCCTTGTCTGCCACAGTGTCATGGGGTATATGACATGGTTGCTTTTCCAACAGAAAAATGTAAGTGGAAAAAATGCCATCAGACTCAGGCATAAGGGAGAATGGAAGCCATGAGCACCTCTGACACACCTTAAAACTTCCATAAGTGTGTAAGCAATGGGGTGTTAGTCAGTGTTAACAGGAGAGATCAATGTTTGCTACTTCTGTGGTGTGACCAGGTGAAAGTTACCAATAAGCTTGGAAATGTCCTGAACATTTAAAGTTGTCAATAGTACTACAGTTGGAAGACACAAGTATATAAATTAGATGTAACAAGTCAGATGACATGGAAGAGCTGCAAAACCTTCAGACTTGCCCTTTCCTCCTTTAGCATGCCCTCCCTTCAGTTTCAAGCAGCAAAGTGTTCTGGGTTCACTGCCTCAGAAAAGGTACACGGGGTGGGGGTGGGGATGGAAAGCAAAGCAAACGTGTTCTGAATTCTTGTCCCAGATTTTATGTTCTCAACTAATGTCATTAGACAGAACTGAAAGCTCTTTGGGATGCTCAGACACCAATGCGTGAGACCGGGAGGCCAGGAGGAGTAGCCTCTCATCTCTAGAATAGGCATCTCTGGATCCGAGGGAAAGGGAAAGCAAAGCACTGAAGAAAGGCTGAGTAGAGCCGTCCTTGGGTCCCAGGTGGAGTAACCTGGCCCCTGCCTTCTAGACACAGACCAGCAGGAGCAGTGGAGTGCAGGAACAGAGGTGGCCATCCTCTTGGAGTTAAGTTAGTAAGTTACAGGTGAGGTAAATGAGGTCACAGGCTAAGTGTGAAAGACAAGAGATGTCTGCAGACCTGTGGTACATGTGAGGAGCAGAGAGCATGATGGGAATCATAGGGACGCATGGTTGGAGCACACAGGCACAAAAAACAAAAATAACAACAACAACAACAAACACCCAGAACCTTGCTCCAGTTTGGACAGAGCAAAGTTTCTCAGCATCTTCCCCATTTCCTATTTTTCTCTATGCACAATGAGCTGATAAAAATGAAATCCTCTCACCCAGGGCTCAATGTTTCCTCCTCAGTGGGCTACACCGGGATGTGATTGAGGTGAGAGTGAAAGGGGCGGGCCTCTGGCTTGACTGACATAAGCCACTCCTCCAGAATAGGAAGGTGGGAACTAAATAAAATCACAAAGAAATCAAGTTTGCCATATTCCTCAGGCCTTAGTTTATAGGCTGTGATTGAAATTACAAACCTCCACTTTAGACCATTTTTCTGTAAAGAACCAGATATTAAGTATCTTAGGGCCTTAGTGTTGAGAGCCTTAGATAATGATTTCAATTTCTCTTCCTCTTCTTTCATCTTAAGCATGTAAGAAACAAGTATGGTGATGCAGGCCTGCAGTCCCAGCCCCTGGGAGTCAGAAGCAGGAGGATCAGAGTTTAAGGCCATCATGGCATGCTAAGGTTCAGCCTGTACAACATGGGACCCTGTCTTAAAAACACAAAAGAGAAAGAGCAGTAGGAAAGGAGGTGAAGGAAGAAGAGGCCTGAGCCGCTAGGCCTGTTACTGTAGCATGAGTCAGCTCTCTGCAGCTCTCTCCGGGACAGAGAACTGTAGCATGAATTCTAATTGTTCTTAATAATAAAAACCCAGAGTCAGAGTCAAATATCGGGGGAAAGCTGAGAGATCAAAGAAGCAGTGCAGCCAGCCTCTAGAGAGACCTTTTACCTCTACTGAATCCTCAGACCAAAAGGGTGGTTCTGTCTTCAGACTGCATCCTCCTCAGTCTGCATCCTCAGTCTGCATCCTCAGACTACATCCTCAGACTGCATCCTCACACTGCATCCTCAGACTGCATCCTCAGACTGCATCCTCAGACTGCATCCTCAGTCTGCATCCTCAGACTGCATCCTCTGACTGCATCCTCAGACTACATCCTCAGTCTGCATCCTCAGACTGCATCCTCAGACTACATCCTCAGACTGCATCCTCCTCAGACTGCATCCTCAGACTGCAGCTGAGCTCCTGTCTCCTCCCGCCTTACACCCCTCTTTCAGTTCAGCCATATCTCTTCCTGTCTCCAGGTCCCTAGTGCTGGGATTAAAGACACGGGACCCCCAAGTACTAGGATTAAAGTTGTGAGCTACAACCTGGCCTCTAGAGGCTTAAATCTGCCCTCTGATCTTTAGGCAAGCTTTATTTGTTAAAATACAAACAAAATATCACTACAGAGAGCTAAGAGAAATATGTTCTGTGACTGGACATCTCTCAGTTTAGGGTACCTGGCTCCTTCCTCCCTGCTTCTTGTCCTGTATGCTATGTTGGACTAAATCACATGATGTAACATGCCACCTCCAAAAGGCTGTTACAAAGTAAGACTTTTCATTTGTTCTGAGGATTCAACTGAGAGTCCTCAGGGGAACTACTGCAGAGGAACTAGGAAGGCTGATCTCTCAAGAGGCTCCTCTCTCTCGCTCCTCTTTGTCTCTTTCTCTCTGTTTCTGTCTCTGTCTCTCTGTCTCCATCTCCAGTTCTGTCTCTCCCTCTGTGTCCCTCTCTCTGTGTCTCTCTCTTTTCTCTGTCTCTGTATCCATCTCCATTTCTGTCTCTCTCCATCTCTCTCTCTCCATGTATATGTGTGTATGTATGCATGTATCCAGTTTCTCTCCAGGCTGCAGAGTGTAGAAGGGAACCTCTCTTCTCCTTCCCCCTAAGGCTCCGTTGTGCTCAGGTCTTTTACTGATTCTATCTAATATTCTCCGCCCACCTTGAGGCCTTTTCATTCTAATAAACCTCATTGAAGGAAATTGTATGTCAGCTTTCTTTGTGAACTATTCTGGATAGTTTTATGTCAACGTGACACAAAGTACAGCCATTTGAGAGAAAGAATCCTCAACTAAAAGAATGCCTCCATAAGACTGGGCTGTGGGCAAGCCTGTAGGGCATTTTCCTAATTGGTGATTGATGGAAGAGGGCCCAGCCTATTGTGGGTGGTGCCATCCCTGGGATGGTAGTCCTGAGTTATATTAAAAAAAATTTGCAGGGTGTGCAAACAATGTTGGGCAAGGCAGTAAGCAACACAGCTCCATGGCCTCTGCATCAGCTCCTGCCTCCAGGTTCCTGCTCTATTTGAGCTCTTGTCCTGGCTTCCCTAGATGATGAACAGCAATGTGGAAGTGCAAGCCAAATAAACACTTTCTGTTTTATCATAGTAATATTAATCCTAACTAAGACTTGGACCAACTGCCACTGTTCATCTTTTTCTATAGGAGGGAGGGTAGAAAATATAAAAAGCACCTTAGCTCACAGATTTGATCCAATGGCCATTTCTTTGTGAAAAGCAGCTTCTGCCAGGCAAGAGAAGGTCTCCTTGACCATGACCTCTTCTCTCTAGTGCCCTACCCCACTAGGCTACTGCCTCCACACAACCTCTCTAGGCAACTGCAACTCTCTTGTACTTCACCCAGCCAGGGGCATTCTTATGTAGTGAAAGTCAGCACAAAATGAATTTTTTCCCCTGGGGAAATACTCTTCCCCTGGCATGAGGCCATAAAGGGACTTTACACCTGAATGCCAAATGTTTCCCTATCCTTATTTTTATAGTGCTAGGGATAGAGGGGTCATGGATATGTTGGGCAAGGGCTCTGCTACTGAGCTGCATCAGCCCCTGGCTATAGAATAATTTCTTTTCTTTTCTTTTTTTTTTGATTTTCGAGACAGGGTTTCTCTGTAGCTTTTTGGTTCCTGTCCTGGAACTAGCTCTTGTAGACCAGGCTGGCATCAAACTCACAGAGATCAGCCTGCCTCTGCCTCCCGAGTGCTGGGATTAATGGCGTGCGCCACCACTGCCCGGCTAGAACAAATTCTTTGCGTGGCAGGAGACCCGCTATTCCTCCTGCCTTTGGTCAACACAGGGTCACTGTCCTTCACTTCTAGAGAGTTCCTAAGCAAACACAGTGGCATCACAACTTCAAGAACTAAACCCAAAATCACAACCAGCACGTGAAAGAGAGAAAAAGGTATTTTTTTGCCTTCATGTAGGAGGGCAAAACTTCCAGCTATTCTATGCTTTGCTTGATAAAAGAAAAGGAGAGGAGTTTATTAGGGGAGGGCTGTACATATTTGTGTGGAGGAAGCACTTTGGGAAAGGCACATTTCTACATGTGTTCAGTTTAAGATACATCCTTTTGTGCGTGTTTGGTTAAGGTCATAATTTGAGAATAAAGTGTGGTGGAAAGCAACACCTCCCATATAAGTCAGAATGCAGTGACGGCAGTGGAGAAATCCTCAATGACAACACGAATCTGCTGGCCACTTCTGGCTTTCATTGTTATTGACAGTTGACAGCTATGCTGGGCTGAGAAAGCAAAGCACAAGGCATCCTGGCTTTTGGCATATATGAAACAGAAGCTCCAGCAGACTAACCTCTTCCCTCCCCCAGCCCACCGCAGTGGTCTCAGCCTGCTCGCTGTCCCTGTCATCTTTAGCAGTCCTCACTAAGGGAAAGGGAACACACTAGAAAGAGCTAAAAGAGAGATTATGAACAGAGCAAGTCTTCTCCACACTTCCCTGAATCAACTTAGCATCCTTCCTCTGTTTATTCCTGGCTTTGAGGGACCATTTTCTGGGATGCAGGAGCAGCGATGGTTCATCATGGAGCTGGGCTATGACTGGACTGGAGTCACTCCTGGGATACCCTAAATGGCTTCGGACAACTAGAATTAGAAATTTCATTGAGGAAGCAACCCGCCCGGGCACTTCCTTTGTCAATTGCTTTATTTCTTATTTGGTATTGAGAGGCAGCCCATGGGCCCTGGTGAAGAGATAGACAGTGCAGAGGAGGAAGTACCATGCCATGTGAAGTTCATGTGAGACTCTGCTGTCCCTGGAAAGCGCTCACTCAGCCTCTCTGGGTAAAGGTGCCGGGCTGGACACTAAAGCCACTATGGAGAGGAGATGGCACCAGTCAAGCTGCTCTCCAGCCGCGGTACTGGGTTGGCCTTAGTGTCAGGCAGGTTTGCTCTATAAACAAGTGCTAGGGGACATCCAGGACTGGGATCCGAAGGGGTCAGGCTTCCCAGTGCTGGGTGAACCTCGAATCCTCAGATGTTGTATTGTCAGAGGGTCAGGGAGTTGCAGGATGTCACAGGCTGGGTCCTGTCCTTGGCTTCTGTCTGGACTTTGACCTCAGTCACTGACAGAGCCCTGATCTGTCCACAGGCAGAGAGTTTGGAGTTGTATTTCAAGCCTCAGTGAGCCCTTTGCGCAGCGTGACAAATCCAAAGCACACAGGAAACTTTGGGTGCCCGTGTTCTGTGTTGTGAACACAACGCAGAGCTGCTTCTCCTGTCTGGGGAGAAGGGGCAGACAAGGAAGTGTGGTGTGTGTCTGTGTGTATCTCTGTGTGTCTGTGTGTGTGTGTATCTCTGTGTGTCTGCGTGTGTGTGTGTGTTCAAAAGAAGGTGATGTGGGGTAAAGGTGACCTCTCTCTTCAATGTCAAAAACCATTCAACCTTAGGCTACTGAAGAAATCACCAGTCAACCCACAAGCAACCATGGTCCCCTCAGCCCATGTGTCCTTAACTCCTGTGTGTTGTGTTGGAGCCTCAATTCTATCTTTTCGGGTACATGCACAGCCAACTGGGGGCTCGGCCCTTGAGGATTCACGTGAAGTTGGGTTAGATGGTGAGGGTTGCAGTCATGCCTGGGAGTTCCTTTGCTGCTGCTCCAGGGGGTGATCTGGAGACTGAGCCAGAGCAGGCAGTGAAGGCTGCAGGTCATAACAGCTGAGCACTCAAGCGGGTAAGTGTTTCTGACACCAGTGAGCCCTGCTGATCCACAGCTTTTGCAGACACCAGTGGCAGGAGACTCAGGGGCATGCTAGTGGAGTCTCAGCAACATTTATGTCAACAGTGAGCCTTCGCTCTCCTAGGAGACAGCACTCCTTTCCACCTGAGCATTTGCAGGGGCTTGCTAGTGTGTACTATCTGGAGGGGTATTTCCTTGACTTCTAAACTCTGTTTATGGCATTCTTTCCTTAGCAATTGCTAAAATAGACCTGACCACTCTCCTCTTTAAAGCCTTTGTCTTTGGCGAATTCAAGCTGAGCATGGAGTAAGTCTCATTTCTTAATCTTTGTTCTGTCTACAGTTCTGCCCTTCATCTTGGTAGACCCATATACTTACATGTGTGTGCATGCCTCTCTGTCTCTGTCTGTCTCTGTCTCTCTCTCCTCTCTCTCTCTCTGTCTCTCTCTCTCTCCTCTCTCTCTCTCCTCTCTCTCTCCTCTCTCTCTGTCTCTCTCTCTCCTCTCTCTCTCTCCTCTCTCTCTCTCCTCTCTCTCTCCTCTCTCTCTCCTCTCTCTCTCTCTCTCCCCTCCCTCCCTCCCTCCCTCCCTCCCTCCCTCCCTCCCTCCCTCCCTCTCTCTCCTCTCTCTCTCCTCTCTCTCTCTCTCTCCCCTCTCTCTCTCTCCCTCCCTCTCTCTCTCTCTCTCTCTCTCTCTCTCTCTCTCTCTCTCTCTCTCTCTCTCTCTCTCTTCTGTATTCTCTTTGCCCAGCTGAGCATCATTCCCCTGGACCAACTCCTCTCTTCCTGACCAGCAGTGATATTCTCCAGGCCACAGTCTAGGAAGGTTCCAGACCTTTGCACATGTCATTTTCTTTTCTTATAATGTCTTTTCCTGTCTGGCTCGCCCTTCTCAAACTCACTCATCATCTGTCAAACATTTATCCTTCCTCAGGCCCCTTCTGACCTGCCATCATCTCAGTAATTTTGTCTCACTCCAAGTCAACTTAGTGTCTCTTTTCTCCAAGGTTACACTAAATTCCAGCACCTTCAAAATGAAACTTTACAAAACTTCAAGAGACGAAATAGACTGATTGTTTTCCTGTTACTAGGAAGGTGTGCATCTTTTGACCCAGCATCCGGTTTTTTATAAGAATGCCAGTTCTTATGTGTGGTATAGTAAGAAATTTGTCTCCCTAAGTATGCGGAACAACACATTGAAACCGCCCTAAAATTGTAGTTGGCTAAACCAGAGCACATCAATGGTCTGGAATGGTGTGTAGCTACTAAAAGGAAAACTTAGTTTTCTATGAACTGCAGTAAAGTACTTGCTACACATGAGTACCTGAATTGTGATCCCAGCACCAGTATAAAAGCAGGGTATGGTAGCAAAGGTCTGTAGCCCCAGACCTTGGGGATAGAAGAGACAGTCTGATCACTGAATCTCACTGCCCAACTACTCTAACCAAATCAGTGAACTCCAGGGTCAGTGAAGAAATTCTGCCTTAAAAAATAAAGTGGAGAGTAACCCAGGAAGAAACCTAGTGTTGACTTTTGATGAACACATACACACCAATAAATAAATAAAAGCAAATTCCCTATAACCTAATTGGTGTGCTTGTGCGTAACAGAGGGAAGTATGTGGGGTCACGCAGTAGAATGATAATATCAGTAACTTTGAGATTGAGATGCAAGATTGATGGGCCGAGGTTGGTGAGATGGCTCAGTGGTTACAGTGACAGCCGTGCAAGCTTGACAACCTGACTTCAATGCCCGGATCCTACCCTGGAAGAACAAAGCAGACTCCTGAAAGTTGTCCTCTCATCTCTACATGCATAACACGGCACACCTGCCTGCTCCCACCCTGTAGAGACACACACACTGTATACATGCATACATACGTACACAAACATGTAATTAAAGTTGGGCAGATAGATGGTTAGTTCATCATCTTCTCTTTGTGAATCTCTGCAATCTTCCATTTATTGTAATAAACACACACTTCTTTCTTACATTACTAGACAAAAATCCAATAAAAGAACAAATGTTGCCTCTGTTGTAAAGTCTTAAATTCTCATCTAGAAGTGAGCCAGCTTGTGTCCTCTCTCTCCTAGGGAATATGGCTACAGAAGGACAGGGATTTGGAGTTGTTCTCCTCAGAGGTAACTATTCTCTGATACCCTCAGAAAAAGTCTACTTATTACAATATCCATTGGCCTTTTTAGTGAAGTGTAAGGCAATCCTGTGTTCTATGGCAGGAAGGTACACATGAGAGCTCATTCCTCAATGCTTCTTATTACACTTTACACTTGTCAATTGGTGGACAAAAACTGCGTTTAGTTTTAACTTGGGACTGACACTGGGTGCATGCAAAATACATAAATATTCATTTGCTTTATGGAATGCCTTTCTGTGTGTTTGTTGATTTTTTTTATTTATTGGTAAATACTGCTTCCTTCATCTATGTTGTCAAATTATGTACAGTCAGAACTTCCTTATTATTCTTTAGATTTTGCACCAGTTTATATTTTTAATTTTGGGGTCATATTTCTAGCAATCCATCTATTTTGTTTTTTCAAGAACCAGACTCCTTGTTCCATTGTATTTTTTCTGTGTTGTTTTTATGTTTAAAACTTATTATTTTTGCTCTTCTAGTTAAATTTTCCTCCATTCTGCTTGACTTGAGTTTATTTTGCTATTTTTCACATTGGCTCTTGAAGTGGAGGCTTAGATGTCAATCTGAGACTTCTGTATTCTGGTGCACACATTTAGCACTGTAAATTTCCTGCCAGCATTCTCAGTGTCCACATGAGTTGGTGCATGGTAGTTTTATCTTTATTCAATTGAGTGTGTTTCTTTTTCCTTCTTTCTCTTGAGATTTCCTCTTTCACAACAGGTTTTTAAAGGGATGCATTGTTTAGCTTTGTAGTAGTCAGGCATCTCACAGTTATTTTTATTGCATTGATTTCTAGTTTGATTCCATTGCACTCAGAAAACATACTGTGTATGATTTCACTTCTCTGAGATTTGTTGAGGTTTGCTTTATGACCCAAGAAATGTTCTAACTTGGTATATGTTCCCTGAGAATCTGAAAGGAACGTACATTTTCCATTTTGTGTGTAATATCCTATAAATGTTGATTAGTTCCTGTTGATTGATAGTTTTCATTTTTAGTCTACATTCTTTCTGATTTTCTCTGAGATTATTCATGATTTGTAGAGAATAGAGTATCAAAGGATTTAAGTATTACTGTGTACTTCAAGGCCAATGATATGGTTCAATGCATAAAAGTGCTTGTTACCAAGCCTGATGACCTGAGTTTGATCCTTGAGACCCATGTGAGGGAAGAAGAGAAAAGAATCCACAGAGTTGTCTTCTGATGTCCACACATGTGCCATGGCATGCATGTTTGTGGATACACACACACACACACACACACACACACACATATACACACACACACATACATACACACACAGAGAGAGAATAGACAAAATAAAATCTATATGCTTCATTTTTGTATAGATTTTGCTCACATATTTTATACATATAATATTTTAATTTATCCTTTGAGAATTTTGTAGATCTATGCAATGCATTTTGATCATTTGTAGGTGGAGACTGCTCATTCATTTCCTGGCTGCCCAGACCCAAATAATGACATAAAATTACATTAATTGCAACCCTGCTTGGCCTATTAGCTCAGGCTTCTTATTAACTAACTCTTACATCTTAAATTAGCCCATTTCTATTAATCTGTTTATCACCACAAGACTATGGCTTGCCAGAAAGATTCCAGACATCTGTCTCATTCAGCAGCTATGTGGCACATCTCTAACTCTGCATACTCTGCATATATAACTCTTACAGCCTGTCTATATTCTGCCCTGCTATAGGCTGAAGCCGTTTCTTTATTAACAAATGGTAATAAAACATATTCACAGCACGCAGAGGGGAATTCTATATCATAGAGTCATTTAGAAAGAAGGAACCTCAACTGAAAAAATGACCTCCTCAGATTGGCTGGTAGTCATGTTTGTGGTACAGTTTATTAGTTGATGGTTGGTATGGGAGGGCCCATCCTACTGGGAGCCGCAGCTATCCTTAGGTCTTGGAGGGTTAAAAATAAAAAAAAAAAAAGGGAAATCGGAGATAAATCTAAGAAGTAGCATTCCTCCATGGTCTATGCTTTAGTTCCTGCCCCTGGATTCCTGCCTTGGCTCCTGCCTTGACTTCCCTCCATGATGGACTGTAAGCGGTAAGATTAAGTAAATCCTTTCTTTTCAAAGTTGCTTTTGGTCATGGTCTCTATCACAGCAACAGACAAAGATACCTGTCATAGGGGATACTTTAGTTTATTTGGTATTGTTGTAACAGCATATCACACCCTGGGAAATTACAAAAGACATAGGTTTAATTTCTCAAATAAAATTTAAGAGGCTGAGAAGCTCAAGATGAAAGGAAAGGGCCAGTGTCTGGGAGGACCTTCTTATTAAGAGAGAGATGGAATGAAAAAAAGAAAAGAGAGGATGGGGAGAAAGAAGCTAGCTATCAAGGTCCTTTTATGAGGAGCCCATTCCTTTGATAATGGCATAATGCATACTCCCCTTAGTACCTAGCACCTCTCATCAGGCTTCCAAAACCACTCCACAGGGACCGAGCTTCCAACACATTTTGGAAGGCCTCATTCAAACCACTGCAAACTCCGATCTTGATCAGGCTTCTGTTTTATCTGCCTCCTTCTACTGTCAGTCCACTGGGAAGGGCCTTGCCTTATTACTGCTGTGCAGACATAGAATTCCAGGTTTCATGCTTGGTTCCCGTCAGAATCAGAATTGGTGTAGCTCTCTATTGCTGGTGTTAGAATTTCTCAGACTTCTAGTGATAGCTTCATTGCTCCTTGTGTAGAGGACACATAGCATGCACATGTGCCTCGTTGGTTTTCATGAATCTTATACGAACACCACAGGGTTGTGAGTCCTTTGTTATTTCTGCTGTATTTTGCACATTTTGGCTCTCTATTAATTTTTTTTGATACCATCTCACTGGGGAGGGAAAGCCTTTTTGCTTGATGGGAATGGAAGTTGCAGGGCTCCATGGAGCATTCGGTGATGTGTATAGGGTAGAAATCATAGTATTTTAGATGATATTTTTGTTCAGTAAAGGTTTTCACCAATATGTTTTGCATATTGCCAAGTAGTCTCTTCCCCATTGGTGTTTGGGTGATCAGATACAGGTGATCAAAGAGAACTCAGGGGTTTACTACCTCTGTTGTCCTATGGACCTTGAGGTTCCATGTCAATTTGTCTTCTCTCTACCTTCCAGAACTACCTTATGACTACGTGTGTGTGTGTGTGTGTGTGTGTGTGTGTGTGTGTGTGTGTGTGTGTAAATAAATATATATGTATCTCTTAGGTCTTTTAGTTGCATATGTTGAAAGGAATGAGCAAAAGCATGCCTCTTTCATCTTATTGGAAGCAGAATTCCCTGGTAGATTTTTTTAGTCTAATATTATAGTAAATTATGTAAGGATTGTTGATGATGTTGAACAATCCTTGTATTGTTAGAATAATTCCTAGCCACACATGCTGAAGTCTCCTTTTAATGTACAACTATGATGAATTTGCCAATGTTTTTTTTCCCCAGAATTGCCGCATCTGTATTCCTAAGTGAGCTGGTTTATAGATCCTTGGTGCAAGTGTGTGCAGGCATGCCATGTGCACAGGTGTGCCTGGTATGTTTGCCCTCTGCCATTTTCAGGGGTTTATGTAACTGGAGAAGCTTTCCACATTCCCCTGTGCTATGGGAAAGTTTAACCACGAGGAAGCATTCAAACTGAATACCAAATAGCTTTCCCTGTGTAGCCTTTGGCCTTGGTGCTGTCTTGGCACATCTTTCTGTACAGTTTCTCCTCTGCCTTCCCCCTCATCCCAGGTTCTTGCTTTACACTCAGTCATGTTTGAAATATTTATTTTCCAGGGAAAAAAATCATTATTTCATATTTGCCGGTATGTAGTATTCTCTAGTAACCTTCAGTTTCTTTATAGCCATATTTACCTTTTGAAATATTGAGTATTTGTGTTCCCATTCTTTGATTCTTTGCAGGCTTTCCAGAAGCTTGTGCATTTTATTAGAACTTTCAAATAACCAGTTTTTAGCTTATTCAGTTCCATAGACATTTTAAATGCATTCTTGTTTGCTTTATACCACAAAGATCCAATCTTCCGTTCTACCTTTTAAAAATTCCACAGTTTATTGTCTAGTTTACTGAAGTGAAAGCTGGGCTTTATTCATCTCCATTCTCTCTTTTAGTAGCAGCAGTGTTTGGGAGTGATCAGTCTTTCTTTAAGATAAGCTTTGTACCCAATTTTATGTGATTTTATATATAGCTATGTTTGTGTCTTTTTTATTTCTTAAAAAATTCTTAAAATAAGATGAAATAAATCATGTGTTCTCCCCTTTCTCCATTTCAACTCCTAAACTCCCAATACCTTCCACCCTAAATTCCTGCCTTTTTCTTCCTCCTCCTCTTCTTGTCTTTGATAAAGAAGAAGTTCAATTACTGCTGTTCATATATGTGTGGGTGTGGGACCACTTTCTAGATCAGTGTTTCAACCTTTTTAACTCTGTGACCCTATAATACGGTTCTTCATGTTATAGTGACACCCCAGCATAAGTTTATTTTGTTACTACTTCATAAATATAATTTTGCTACTGTATTAATTGTAATGTATATTTTTTGGAAAGAAGTTTAACAAAGGGGTCACAACCCACAGGTTGAGAACCACCGCTGTAGATTATGGGAGATTATCACAGAGATCCACCTGCCTCTGCCTCCCGAGTGCTGTGAATTGTATTTGTTGATTAGCATTATGATCAAGTTCGCTCTCCTTATGGGTATAATCGGTGTGATAACTGAAGAGGGACATTTTAAAACATCCAGCCTGCTTACTGTCCCATATTTTTTCTGTTTCTTCTCTATTTTAACTCTGCTCTTTGGAGGTGGCAGTTAACGCTCATCCATGGCACCCTGCCTTGCCCCCCCCGCCACCCAGTGCAACTATCAGCTGACACATGTATTTATTTTCCTCCTGTCATTTTAATGTGATTTGTCAGGAAGGGGAGACACCATGAATATTCAACCAGCCATCTCCGACCTCCCTCGCTGTCGTTTCGGTTTCAGTCATAAACACAAACCTCATCTTTCGGTTTCCATCACAGGAAGACTGGATATGGAGGTTATTTTCCCAAATACAAAGTTCAGAGAATCTTTGTCTAAATTGATTTTGTGGTTCCCTTCATGGGGCCAAGTCTGTGTCCTAAAACAAGCCATTTCCATCCAAGACTGCAACGGTGCTGCCTGAAGTTATTTTTAGCTTTCCAGATGTTTATCTACCTTCAGTTGCTCTCCCTATGACCGGCTTTCCATACAGATACAGGTGAGCTCTTCCTCAAAAGGCCATGACATTTTGCTCTCCTACTCAGCCACAGGCTTCGCCCCCTACTTCCTGGAGAACAGCACCCACGTCCTTGGCTGAGCATTCCTAGCTCTCACCTTCCTGGCCCTATTTATGTATCACTTTATTCCTCCTTACATTCCCTGTTTTCTACAGGCCCCAGTGTGAGTTTGCCCTTTCCTCCCCTCCCTCCCTGCACCCTGCTATCCTTGGGACCCAACACTCCCTTCCCTCCTGTCTGCCTGGTTGACATACGACTTACCTTTCATGACTAGATCACACACCTTTTTCTCTGACACCTTACAGGACTAACCCACAGGGGACCAGTTGCTTCTGTGTCATGTCCTCCGTGGCCCTTCTGTCACCTTCATCATTGTTGAGCTTATATTGGCCAGAAAATTGTGTGGCCAGAGAAGCAGCCACTCACTGGCTTCTGTGCTTCTTTATTATAAACCAGGGCCATGCTTGGCTCATCTCTGTGTTTCCAGGGCCTCCAAAAGAGTCTATCACCTGTGTCTTAGTTATTTTCAGCTTGACAAAAGACAGGGTCATCTTCTAGGAGGAAACCTCAGTGGAGAAAATGCCTTCTGTCAGACTGGCCTGTTGGCAAGCCTGGGGGGGGGGTCCTGTATTAATGATTGATGTGGGAAAGGCTAGCCCACTATTGATGGTGCCACCCCAGGCAGATGTTCTTGTGTACACAAAAAAGAGAAGCTGAGAAAGCCAATGGCAAGGCAGCGAGCAGCACTCTTCCATGGTCTCTACGGAAGTTCCTGTTCTCAAGTTCCTGCTTTGAGTTCCTACCCTGGGATTCCTAAGTAAGGGACCAGAGGTTGTAAGATGTAAATAAACCCTTTCCTTCAGATGCTGCTTCTAGTTGTGAGGTTTAATCAGAACACTGGAAAGAAGACTAGAACAACGTGGAAAATGCTGGAAAAGATGTGGCAAAATGGCGTCAGAGTCTAGGATGGGAAAGGACGGCAGCAGCTGGTAGAAGCTAGGACGATAGGGGGGTGGTCATGTATGGATAGAACCTTCATCTGGTGATGGATGGAGATAGAGACAGAGACCCACACTGGAGCACTGGACTGAGCTCCCAAGGTCCCAATGAGGAGCGGAAGGAGGGAGAAGATGAGCAAGGAAGTCAGGACCACGAGGGGTGCACCCACCCACTGAGACAGTGGGGCTGATCTATTGGGAGCTCACCAAGGCCAGCTGGACTGTGACTGAAAAAGCATGGGATAAAACCAGACTCTCTGAACATGGCGAACAATGAGGGTTGATGAGAAGCCAAGGACAATGGCATGGGGTTTTGACCCTACTTCATGTTCTGGCTTTGTGGGAGCCTAGCCAGTTTGGATGTTCACCTTCCTAGACATGGATGGAGGGGGATGGACCTTGGACTTTCCACAGGGCAGGGAACCCTGACTGCTCTTTGGACTGGAGAGGGAGGGGGAGAGGAGTTTGGGGGAGGAAGAGAAGGGTGGGAGGAGGGGGAGGGAAATGGGAGGCTGGGAGGAGGCGGATACTTTTTTTCCTTGTCTCAATAAAAATAAAATAATAAAACCCCAAACTTCTAGTTCTGAACTCAAACTAAGAACAGCTCCATATTTATTCAAATGAATGTGTCTGGATGGGCAGCAATCTGGACAAGTTTTCCTTCCAGCTTCTGAAGGGTGGCCCAGAGGTGAGTGCACAGTTCTCAGCCTCTCCCTTTTCAGATGCTTGGGCTTATTGGCAGCCTACGGCCTATACTATATATGAGGGTAATAAGCTCCATCTAGCTTAAACAATATGGCTCACAAAAGTAAGCAGCATGATAGCAACGTGGTGGATTTGGGAAGGCTGGGTCACGCGAACTTTTTCTTTTCCTCTTGGTTTTCTACCAGCACACAGTTGCTCATGGGTTCCCTCATGTCCTGCCCATGTGATTTTCACATTCCTAAGTATTCCTCTCCTAGGAAGATAGTGGTAGATCCTGCTTCAAAGGCCTCAGTGAAGGTTGGGTGCACACGCATGCAAGGAATTTAGCAGTTCTTGACGCGTGGCAGTCAGCACCTGGTAGACATTAGCTGTGGCAAAGTGATGGACGGGACTGTGGTGGTCATGTGTCCAGGTGGCCCTGGAAGCCAGGGGTGGGACTCATGCAGATTGTAGCTACTTAGAATTCTTTCCAAAACACAGCTTGTTGATGCAGTGTTAAATTAAGGCCCATTAATTCACTGTGAAAACAAGCTTTCAAAGAGGCCTGGGATTTGCAGCTTCTCCTCCTGAATTAATGCCGCGTGGCGCCACTTTATTTTAAGAATAATAAATGCTAGCTGTACGGTGGAGAAACCCCTGCTGTTGTGTTGGCGGGGTGGCCAGGCAGGGTGGCTGCTGGGTCTGCCTGCTCCCTGGCTGGAAGCTGTAGAGCATTTTCCTGGCAGTGACTCAGCCCAAGGGCTATGGCCCCGGCACTCAGTGTGGGTGGGAAGTGGGTACAGATGCCATGCTGTGACGAGCGGGTTGTTGAGACAAGACTGACACAGCCATCTCAGCCTGGGAGTTTATGTGCAGCAGCCCTGGAAATATCCATGGTGATGGAAGGGAGCTGAGCAAGCTGGCTGGGAGGATTTCAACAGGCAGAGGAGCTGCCCCTGACTGGCCAGGGACAGAGGTCTCTCTGGAGATGGGATTGGGAGTGATGCTGGATAGGTGGCCTGCTCCAACTTCTCGGTAGCCCTGTGCTTTGCTGTAGAACCTCAGGTCTTACAGACAATGTCATAACATCATGCACCCAAGCCGGAACAACAGGGAGAGGTTTTACTTTTGGTCTAGAGTCCTTTGACGATATCAAGGGATGCTAGAAGACCTCGGGTTAGAAAGCAGCCCACTGTTACTTCTTTTGTTTGTTTATGGAGGAAGTGCCCTCAACTCATGTGTGGGTGTGCAGACGCTAGAAGTTGACTTCATGTGTCTTCCTCTACAGGGGTCAGCCTCGTTTTTTGAGTCTCCTCTCATTGAACCTAGAGCTTGTGTTTTGGCTACACTGGCTGGCCAGCAAGGCCCTGGAATCTTCCTCCCTTCACCTTTCCCAGCACTGGGGCTATAGATATATATCATGGGTGGCTTTTATGTAGGTGGTGGGGCTCTGAACTTGGGTCTTCATGCTTGCACAGCAAGCACCCACAAGCCATTTTTTTTTCAGCCTTCATTATGACTTCTAAAAAAAAATCTCACTTCGAGTTGCACATCACTACAGCTAAAAGAAACTTGGGATATCTTTGTTAATTGCCAAGCTAAAGAACATTGTAAAATTCGCTTTATTTGTATCCAAGTTACACATGTGCATAACTCAAAGAGCCCAATACGTTATGCACTTGTTATTGTTTATATAGAAACTCTCTGGGTCAGCAAGATGGCTCAGCAATAAAAGCGCTTGCTGCCAAGTCAGAGTTCAGACCCTGGAACCTACACAGTAGAGCCAGATAGCCAGCTTCTACAAGCTGGGCTCTGACCTCCGCATGTACAGCATGGCACACGTGCATCCCTGTCCTCTACCCACATAAATAAATACAATAAAATAGTTTTGAGCTTTCTTTTTGTTCATCTCAGGAGTCAATTTGACCTTTTATAATTGATAGGTTAGCTAGATATAGACTTACAGGTTGGGAACCATCTTCCCTTCTGTTTGGGAATTCATAACCAGTATTTCCACACGTACCCCTCAATTTTTTCTTCTATCTGTACCCATTCTAAAACTATAACTGATGGTGTCTTCGTGTTTGCAGCTTTCAATTCCCAACCTGTTTTTGTGGTTACTAGCCATCTGGAAATAGGTGGTAGCTTCCTATTTATCCATGCTGGGGGTGACAGTTATCTCCTTGGCATGGCAGGGCTTAGCTCTTTATCTCCCCTGCTACCCTTCTCCTCCCACAGACCGTGGTTTCTCGGAGCTTGCTCTGAGGCCGGGCTTTGGTTTGGAATGCTCTGAAGGCCTCTCTGTAGTGCTACTCAAGGAGGTGGAACCTGTAAGATGTGGGGCCTGGAGGGAGACCTTTAGGAAAGTGAGGGTTTGTTTTTGAAGGCCATTGTGGGGGCTGGTTGATAACTCTTACTGCCTCCAAGTTTCTCTTTTGATCATGTTTCTGTCCTTCACACTAAAGTTTCACTCACATGCCTGGGGGCAGGACACAGTTACTATTCCCATTTGAGAGTTGCCTGCTCCGTGAGTCATCCTTGTGGATAGAGCGAGTGGCTTGTACGCTTCAGGGTGGGTGATCTTTGGGGAAGTCTGGAGTTAGTATTCTTGGGTTTTGCCTTGTGGGGCAGTCAGGTAACCTAGAGAGGATATCTCCATGTCTCACCTGGCAATCTGGGAGATGGAAGGAAAGATGGTCGGTGGTGGAGAGTGCTTGGGTTACTTCCCTGCTGCTAGGGTCAAATTACTTGCTGCTGTGGGTTGAATGGAAAATGTCTGTCATGGGCTCATATGTCAGAACATTTGGCTTCTCATTGGTGGTGCTTTTGGGGAAGGCTACAGAAGCTTCAAAAGGTAGAGCCTCACTGCTGGGAGAGGATCCCTGGCGGTGTGTGTCTTGACATTTTAAAGTCAGGCCCCAGGTTTCTGCTGGCTGAAGCAATGTATCCAGTTGCCTCAGACTCCTAGAGTCATACTTTCTCCACCATGATGGCCTCCCCCCCACCCCCCGCTGAACTGTGAGCCACCATAAACTCTTCCTCCCTTAGGTCACTTCTTCTCAGGTATTTTTTCATAGCGATAGGAAGTTGGCTAGTCCTGAGGGACTTGAAGCAGAAAGGGGTTATTCTGGCTTGTGATTGCAGAGGGAATTGTCCATGGATGCTGTTATGCCCAAATCCGTGAAGTCCCTGCAAAAACCAACAAGGAGACTGAGTCCCGTGTGTAACAGCAAAGAGCCTTTATTTTAAGCAAGTTTGCAAACTCCGTCTCTCCGCATGTCCAATGTATTGGAATAAACAGAGAGCCCCAAGCTCGGTTAGAATTGGGTTTTTATAGTAGTAAAGGAGGGGGTGAGAGGTTTCGGAGGTTCAGGACCCCTGATTGGCTGACATTTGTCTAGCGGGGTCCTGGTGAGTGTGTTCTGGCAGATGGTCCTATCTACAGCGGTTGGAATGCCTTTGACTGTTCTGTTCTTGGGTGGTGGTCGGGTGATCTCAGCTTGTGGTTCTTTCTGCAGCCAGATATTGCTTCAGGGTAAACTACTGAGACTCAGGCCTCTATTTAGATTTATTGATGGCCAAGTTCTACTCTGGCAGGTGATAATGGTTGGAAGTAAAGAATTTTCTTTGGGTGACCTGCCCATATTTAGCTTATCGTGGCTGGCTCCCTCATTTCCCCCTTCACAAGCACCAATGACAGGACCCAAACTTGGGTCCTGCTTGCCCGTAGTTTTAAGGATCTATTTAAATTAATAAATGTATTAACTGACAACTCTGGACCTAGTATATTAACAGGCGCTATAGGTAGTTATCTTGTCCCCCGTGTGAGGAATGGTGGCATGGGACGATATGTTCTTTTCCGCAACTACTGCAAGCTGACACTGGGGCTTTGTTATCCAGATCCAAGCAGGTTGAAAGGCTAGCTAAAGTTGGGGGGGGGGACATTTAGGCCAAGGGAACTCATCAGGCTTTGTTGAAGAAACAGGGAGTGTTCATATCAGCTGGACTGGTCCACATCAGCTTTCAGGAAGTCCAGGGCTCGCCACCATTCAGAGCAGGTTGCAGTCAGCAGCTGATGCTTAGATGCGTCTGCCAGCCATGTGGAAGCCTACTGAGATAAGTTTAAACTAGGGACAGAAGTTAAAATTTAGAAAAAGAGCAGATAAAAGATGTCTGTAAACAGGAGGCATAGACTCACACCTTTGAGTCCTAGCTAACAAGTTGGCTATAGCTTTACAGAAGATCTGAATACCTTATGCTGTTAAACTGACGTAACTGCACTAGCCATTAATACTATCAGAGATCTCAGAAGAATAAATAAAGTATATCTGAGTATAGACCAAATAGCTTCTGAATCTATTAAAAATGATAGGGACCAGAGTCCATATACAGTTAGCCATACCCAGGTCTCCATAGCATTAGAGGCAGAAATATCCAGAACAACAGTCTTACTGTCTAAGCCATGCCCATAAGGTGAATTTTTCCTTCTCTGTGGAATAGGGACATGGAAAAGACTGACCTTATTTTGTCTAGGAAAAAGTGGTGCAATCAATTCTCCAAGGTCCTACTGTTTGTCCACAGTCTGGACCAGGTCCTGGCAGCCGGCGTTGCACTAGGATATCTTGTCCAGTGGTCAGCAATGTCGTAATCCAGGTGGAGACTTCATGGTGTCTCATAATCTTCTTTGGAGACCTCGGGTTACTGCTAGGATCTCAGAGTCTCTGTATAATATAATAAGCTTTTTAATAATTATTTTAAAAGCCACATTCTTCAGATCTCTGAAGTATGAGGGCTGCCTAGGTATGTCTGATAAGACAAACTTTGTTTCTCATTATTTGTTTTAAGTTTGACTCTGAAAACATATACAGGGAACTAAATAAGGCTTATTTCTGTAAATAATTATATCAGTACTTTCAAGATAGCTGACTAACTTGTATTTTTTAACAGTCTATAATAAGTTAGCAGCTCTTACAAGACTAGAAGTCCACACTTTGTAATGATTTTGAATTAAAGCTAATAAAGAAACTGAATTAGTCATTCCAAGGGTAAACACAGAACAAGTTTATATTTTGCTGATAATGCTGTCTACTCCTAGGGTGAAATGGGAACAACAGGGAGTCTAAGAGCTAGCATTGCCCTAGGGCAAACTGAGACTCAGGTCTACCTTCCTGCTGATCTATAGAACCTATCTTGGCAGGTGTGTACCAAGTTGCTCTGGGAAAGCTATGGTAGGCCCTGCATTTTTTCCCCCTTCACAAGTACCAATGACAGGACTCAATCATGGGTCCTGTCTGTCCAGGGGCTCAAATCTGTTGATAAGAAGAAGCAAGATCATTACAGGCCTGTTAGAGCTGGAAGTAAGGTGGTTAACCAAGGAGACCAGTTGAACAAGGTTTTATTCAGCTTTCCTGTGAGTGTTTTGTTCTCTATTATTAACAAAACCATTGAATTTTTAATTACCCCCAAAGTGATTGACATAGAAACAATATTTTTTCCCAGAAGAGGAGGTCCAAATCTCTTAGTATTAATATAAAAATTTATGACTCAGTTTATCCCGATAGCTTAAACCCAACAAAGTTAGCTTTTGGTGCTTATGGCTCTGACCCCAGTTTTCAGTCTTTTATTTTAAGTTTAAATATTAACAATAAAAAACGTAATATAAACCATTTTATAGCACAGATGTCTCACAGCCTTAAAAAAACTAAAATCTCTTTAATATCTTCTTGCAATATTTAGAATATCAAAAATAAAGTACTTTTTTTTGGTCCCACCCTTGACAGCATATACATAGCCTGTCTTTTAGACCTTAGCCTGCTCCATTTTACTGTAGGTGGTATTTCTGCTGAGTATCACTTGGCACTGACCATTTAAAACCTATTAAGGTCCATTGTTGGAAATGCACATTCTTTGGGAGTCTAGTCCTGCCATACATTTGTAAACCTCAACTGTTTCTTCATGATCCCTTTATATCTTTTTAACCATTATTACCTGAGTGACTCTTATATTAACAAAGTCTAGATGGCAAAGCTAGGTACATTTTTGAGTATAAAAATATTGAGTTTTAGCTTTGATACTTTAAATCATATATATATACATATATATATATGCATATGTACACACACACACACACACACACACACATATAAACCTTGTTTTTAGAAAGGGACATGAGTCATCATGCAAAAATCTATCCCAATCCAAACTGTCTTGAAGATTTGTTAGGCCCACTCCACATGGTCACCTTTAATCAATATGGCAGTGAAATTATGTGGCATCCATTTTTTTTTTTAAACCAAATGTTATCTGAATTTCTGCTAACCCAAATTTAGTAACCAGAGCTCAGTGATAAAGTTCTGAAGTCAGGCCCATAACAGCAAAAATAGACCATTTCTGTTTCAGCTCTATGCTTGAAAGAAAACTTACATAGACAAACTTTTTAACAAAACAAGCATATTTAGTATTTGCATGTATGAGAAACCACAGCAAACATAGTTCACATCCCCTTTCCCCTTTGCTTTCCAGACAACGTATCAAAATTTCCTCTTGCTTTTTAGACAATATAAAAACTCTTACAAAAATTTTTCTTGTGGTTTTCCTCAGTGGTGTATGATGTATGGCTTTAATATTTTAAACAAGAACAGAAACACGCATATACTATAATAAAAAAACTTTAAATTTACGTCACATAAAATCTTGTAGCAGCATAAAACATTTGAGACCAACAGTAATTTTTTTTACATTAACCAATAATAACTTGTAACCAGCCCCTATAAATGATGACAGATATTTATAATATATTGGATCAGAATGATCAAAGCAGCTCTGGTGGAGGGAAGTTAAACCTTGGTCAGGTTTGACCAAAAATTGAGGCACCCAGCCCCCAGGGCAGGTCAAGGGAACTCATCCACCAGCGTGGGAGGGGCAGGAAAGTTTGCAGCATGGAGGGGTGGAAGATTGATAAACTCTCCAAGCAATTAACCCCAGATTCTCTGTTCCCAGTGTTTGAAATCCTATTGGGATACATCTGCCCCCTACAACTGTGGCTGGCAGCCTTCCTTCGTTGTAACAAGGCTGCACAGCCCATCCATCCATCCACAAAAGCACGCTGCCCCACAGCCAGCAGCCTTGTGCTTGGGGCCAAGGCTGACTCCTTTTCATGAAATGTTTAAGGCAGTGATAAAAATATACCCCTATGTTTATGGCCTTATCTCTAAAGCCCTGTAAGTGATCACAATCCCAAAGTCAAAGAAGTCATGATTTGAGTCTCTCCCATATTGTCAGCGTCAGTTTAAGACAGGACAAAACAAAACAACACACAACACACAGACATACAGGACAAGGAACAGGACAATGGCATCAAACCAAACCAAAGACACAGCTTCAAGCTGTTTTGCGAGTGTGACCCGTCCCTCTATGAAAATGAAACCGCTACATGCCTCTACACAGAACTGTCAACGCTACCCGCGTGTCTTACCACAGAACTGAGAGATCACTACCTGCGTATCTCACCAGAGTGAACCACCCACCCTCTGCAGAAGGAACCTGGGAATGTCTTCTCCAGGCACCCTGCTTGTAATATTTTCGTGCGTCTGCAGATCGTCTATAGGCAACTTATGGTTCCTGGACCTACTCACAAAAAGACATGAGACACAAACACAAGACAAGAGACATGAAACAAAACACAGAAAACTTACCAGCTGGTTGAAGGCTCTACAGGTGGTAGTCCCAGTGGGCTTGGAGGATCCAGAATGAGCCCCCAAATGTTATGCCCAACTCCGCGAAGTCCCCAAAAAAGCCAACAAGGAGATTGAGTCCCATATGTAAAAGCAAAGAGCCTTTATTTTAAGCAAGTTTGCAAACTCAGTCTCTCTGCATGTCCAAAGTATTAGAATAAACAGAGAGCCCCGAGCTCAGTTAGAATTGGGTTTTTATGGTAATAAAGGTGGAGGTGAGGAGCTTCTGAGTTTCAGGACCCCTGATTGGCTGGCATTTGTCTAGGGGAGTCCTGGTGAGTGGGTTCTAACAGGTGGTCCTATCTATAGCAGTTGGAATGCTAGGCATTTCCTTTGACTGTTCTGTTCTTGGGTGGTGGTTGGGTGATCTTAGCTTGTTGTTTCTGCAGCCAGGTATTGCTTCAGGGTAAACTGCTGAGACTCAGGCCTCTATAAATTTACTGATGGCTGAATTCTACTCTGGCAGATGATAATGGTTGGAAGTAAAGAATTTCCTTTGGGTGGCCTGCCCGTATTTAGCTTATCATGGCTGGCTCCCATAATCCCATAATTGCAGAGGGAATTGTCTGTGGTTGCTTGCCTTAAGCACTTGAGAAGAACTCCATGGCAGTGAGAATGGGAGGCAGAGGAGAGCTGTTTACTTCGGGACAAACAGAAGAGAAGGAAGCAGAGGAGGCAGAGGAGGAGAGGGAAGCGCACAGATCTATTCCCACTACTTCTTCTAGATGTGCCCCACTTCCTAAAGTTTCTCTAACTCCCCCAAATAGCTCTGCTACCTGGGGCCCAAGCTTTCAAACGACAAGCCTATGGGGACATTTCGTATTCAGACTGCAACAGTGTGTCATCTTTCACTAATGCTCCCTGCTCCCACCTGTCCTTGGGGGTCTCTGTTTCCTCTCTTTTAATTTCTCCTGTGACTAGTCCTTTCAGAGGCTGAGACTTCAGTTCTCTGCAGGAAAGAACAATGAGACCTGGGACCTCATTTCATAAACAGACAAATGTGGCCTTGTTTTCTCTACATTTTAATCTCCATTTCCATGTAATCTGTTGATGGCGGGTGGTCTGAACTGTACACGAGGCATCTTTTAACATCCCTTACTTATGATTTCCAGTCTCCAAATCTTTGTTTCAGTTATATCCTTTCATTTATCAAAGAAAAGCTACAGAATTATCCCTGAAAAGAAAATATTTTTATTGCCTAAGTGGGGTTTGAGAAGGAGCAGAACTGAGCACATGTGTTTCGCATTCCAACTTTAGAAACAAACCATCTGTAATAGTCACTTTTCTTGTTGCTGGGACCAAATGCCTGACCAGGAGCAGCTGAAGAAAGAAATGGTCCATTTGGTCTCAGTTTCAGCCATGAGGAGGGGTACATGGCTGCAAACGTGGTGGCGGTGGCAGGAATGGGCAGTAGGGACTCTTCATCTCATCACGGCGGACAGGAAGCAGCCAGTAGACAGGAAGTGAGGCCATTTTAGAAAGCCTCCAGGTCTATGATCATACCAGTGACCCACTCCCCCAGTGAGGTTCTGGCCGCTATCAGTGTCAGCAGCTGGAGACCAGGTGGTCAAACATGAAGCTATGGGTGCCGTTTCACACTCAAACCACAACACATATGAAATAGAGGCTTACTGTAGAAACATTAGGCACACGATGAAGAGAAAGAAAAGAGTCAGAACAACGATGCAGGAAGATTTTTAGTATTGCAGAATTAAGTCCATGTCTGCTTGGCCTCATGAGGCCTGGGTGTGAGGCCCAGTGTAACTTCCTGAGCCTGACTTGGGTTTGGTGAGGCCCAGTGTAACTTCCTGAGCCTGACTTGAGTTTAGTGACCTCTTTCTGGCTATAACTACAGCATAAGAAGTGACTCAGTAAAACCCCACCTAGGCCCCCTCTGCCCAGCCACTGCTGACATAGGATATTATTTGGCCCTTATTCCTTACTCCACCTCATCCCATCCCAAGACTCCCGCCCCTTATCTCAGCCCTATATAAGTTCCTGCCAGCTGCAATAAAGAGAGATCCTGCTTCGACCAACTTGTTTCTCCCCTGGTAGCAGGGGAGGAAGGGGAGGGGGGAGGGGGAGGGGGAGGGGGAGGGAGTGAGAAGGGGGATCTGGGTCATCGACACTCACCATTCAGTTCAGCCTCAGCCAGAGACCGGTGTGATCTGCTCTGCCTCAGCCCTATCTGCTGGAGAACCTGGCACTTGTCCCTGCAGACACATCAAATGTGCAAGTGCACATGTATGCATGCACATACACACACAGAGAGAGAGAGAGAGAGAGAGAGAGAGAGAGAGAGAGAGACAGAGAGACAGAGAGACAGAGTGAGAGAGAGAGGGAACAATAATAATTATAATAAATAAAAATTGGTTAAAAGTGTTTGTTGTTCAAGCCTGGTTATCTAAATTTTATCACCAGAACCCATGTAAAGGTAGACAGAAAAAATAGATTCCAGAGTTGTCCTTTGACCTCTATATATGTGCTATGACACATGTATTCCCACACATGTATGTGAATTAATCATGCATGTACAATAACAACAAATACAGAAAAGAAAGTTTCTTTTAATATTTCATGTTTATGGATTATATCTCTAAGTATATAATTTCTAATCATCTATCTAGCCAGTGGTTGGGAATCAATAAACGTTATTTCAGCCCATTTTTTTCACTTAATATTATAAACCCCTATCCAAGTTACAGAACCCATATCTAAAGTAACTTTGATACTTTGTTTTTAATTTATGAAAGATAGCTTTGTCCAGATGTAATTATCAGTTATTCAGTTATTATATTTTATTTTATATGTATGGATGTTTTGCCTGCATGTGTGTTTCTGTACCGCATGCATGCCTAGTACCTTGGGATGCCAGAAGAAGGCATCTGAGACCCCCCCCCCCAAAAACTGTAGTTACACATGACTGTGAGCCTCCATGTGGGTGCTAGAATCAAATCCTGATCCTTCGGAAGAGAGCTGAAGGGACTCTAGCCAGTCTGAACATGACAAACATCACACACAGGCCCTCCCTTCTCCCCTATTCTCTCTGCCTTGTTAAACGCTGTTATATTACATTCTTTCTTTAACTTCCTTTTTTATTTATTCTTTGTTTATTTCACATCATGCATCTCCATCCCATTCATTCCCCATCCATTTGTATCTGCCCTCTGCTCTTGCAACATCCCCCCCAAAATAAAACCTAAGAGAAAAAAAAGAAAAGTCAGTCTTATGGAAGCTGTAGTGAGACACAGTGAGTCATGCAGTAAACCCTTTTGTCCATTATATCTTTAGTTGCATGTGTTCATTGCAAATAGTCATAGGCCTGTTTTGAGGCCTCTGTTTTCTGCTACACTATTGATGCTGGGCCATCATTGGACTCCTCTTGGTTATCTTGTTGCCCTGTGCCGTAGAGATCCTGCAGCTTTGGGTCTGCAGAAGTGGTCCCTTTACATGCTACAGCAGATCACAGGTGGAGTGGATATTGGGGTGGGCCAACTCATAATCATGATTCTGGGTCTAGATTCCATTCTTAATGCTAGACATGGAGGCTGACTATCAAGATCCAGCTATCAAAGCATTAAAATCCAGTAATCAAAAGCCTTCCTTTGGCTACCCTAGTTAATATGCCTAATCAAAATTAAATACCTCATCCTAACACAGGGTTTCCCTTTATAAGCTGCCATTTTCCAGGGGTCACATCTGTCTCCTCTCTAGCCAAACAGATCAGTGCTTTGTTCCTCTGAAAAAAAAAATCTCTTCGCTGTCTCCCTTGTTCCCTTCCCCTTCTCCCTCATCCTCCATCTCCTGTCTTTGTTTCTTATTCCCTGCCTTCTGTCTCTCTGGAACAAATAAATCTCCTCTGTGCTGACAACTTGATCTTGGGGTGTCTTTTGCCAATGCCAGTTCCTTCAGCAGTCAGTTTTCTTAATTGCTGAGCCATCTATCCAGCCCTGGCTAAATGGGTCTTGTTCACCAATTTTGGGGGATCACAATAAAAGCTGTGGTGAACAAATGTATTCCCAAATCTCCCCTATCCTTTGTTATTTTCTTAGAATAAATGTTTAAAATCACTGCCCTGAGGTGACTCCAACATAATTCTTTTCATTTCTATTCTCCGGTTGCCCCTCTGTGAAATTACACATAGCTCGACACCAGTGTGAGGGAGACTGGCTTACCTCCCTTCTCTGAGGTCTGTCTTAGGGTTGAGAACTCCTCCCACCCCAGCATCCCAAGCAGTGTGCCTCTCCGTCTTTTGATTTGTGCTTGCTGGGTTACTGCCGGGCCTGAGCACCTCTCCCTATTCCTTAGCTGCGCATATTTCTTCTTTCTTGAACAGACCTCACAGCAGGTTTAAGATTTATCGTTATATTCAGTTGTGCAGAAATGCGACTGTCTTCGTTTTTTATTACGAAACTTAATTTGCCTCTGAACTTCCTCCCTTTGCATCTGAGCAGAAACAAACCTACGTTTAACCCAGTGTAACTTCTTCCTACAGGGTGGCTTCCGGGTGAGGGTAGCCAAGATCTTTCTGCCTAGACTCCTTTTGTCTCTCTGCTCCTCTTGGGTGCTTTGGTCTTCGAAGGGTACCTTTGGTGGCGTCTGCTGAAGCTCCTGCCCCCTGCTGCCTGCATCCCTCCCCAGCTCATAGACTGGGATTTAGACTAGGGCACAAGCTGCCTAAGATTCTTAGAGATGTCCACACTTCATAGACCCTGTCACACACCTGCTCTATCTGTGCTATTTCATGAGCCTTCTGGGGGATGAGAAGGTTACAGGTGGGATATACACCGACCCTTCTCTCTCACCATTATCAAGGCATAGGGGGCTACTTAACCTTTGGCCTGAATTCCTTCCTCCTGGCTCTTCTTCTAAGAGAATTTAATTTCTTATCAAGAGAAGAAAGTTGTGCTCACGAGTGTCCAGCATCCATTCTACTCTGTGATCTCATCCACTCAGAATTTGGTCCTTTTTGTGGCTCTTGCAAAGGAGATTGTTCCTCTTACAAACCATAAAGAACTTTAACTCTCATTTCAGGAAGCTCTTTCAAAGCTCACTTTAGAGAGTGGAGATCTGAGCAGTAACTTTCCTTTTCTTCCTAAGCCAGGTCTGTGCCCTGGGGTGTTCCCAAGAATTAATCTTAGAGCTGAAAAATCCTGAGGCCCAGACAGCATCCCAGAAGTCAATACTCCCGGGGAAGGTCATGGGCATCTAGGTGGCTGTAATGTCGTTGGGATAGAGGGTTCACATGGTGATTCCCTCTTTATCCAGGGGCAACCTACCTAACCTCAACAATCAATGCCTTAAGGTAGTGGTTCTCAACCTTCCTAATTTTGTGACCCTTTAATAAATTTCCTCATGTTGCGGTTGACCCCCTCAACCATAAAATTATTTTCGTTGCTACTTCATAACTGTCATTGTGCTCCTGTTGTGGATTGTAGTGTAAATATCTGATGTGTAGGATATCTGGTATGCAACCCCTGTGGAAGGATTGTTCGACCCCAAAGAGGTCGAGACCCACAGGTTGCGAACCTCTGTTTTAAGGGTCTGGCACCTGGGATGGGGAAGCTCTGCACCTGCACCTTGGCCTTGGTGTCCCGTGGCTCCCAGCTGCATGAGGATTTCTCTTCAGAGGCTCGACAAGCTGGAGGTGGAGATTCTACTTTTGGAGTTCTGCTGGGAGAGGGAAAGAGAAAAATAAGACACTGCCCCCAGGTCTTCATTAGCCAGTGTGGGCAGGAAAGGGCTTCCTCTGCTGCTGGGGTTTGTCAAGGATCAATATGTTGCAACATATGTTTTACAGCTTCCCGAGGTCTCCGATAGATCTCTGGAGACTCCTTTCTTTGTCTTTTTTACCCCCAAGGTTATGACGCCAACTGTTTCCGTCCATGTACAGATGCATCCAGGCAGGAGCTCATTTCCATCCCAAATTGACTCCAGAGGGTGGAGTCCTCTGGGAGAAACCAGGCTCCTTCTTCAAGATGAGGTGGGCAGGGCAGGACAGGCAGTGGGTGGGGTCCCTTCTGCCCATATACTCGGGGCATAGGGCCTGTATCCCAATTTGAGAGAGTGATTTGGTTTCTTTCCTCACAGATACAGTCTAGCTTTCAATGTGCAAAACATTTGTATGGAAGAAATTAGGCTCAAATCCTGCCTGCAGGACACTCCCCAGGTAGCAAAGATGAGCTGCCATTATTTCCAGCACCAGGTGCAGGGGTGTAGATGCCTTTAACTGAATCGGCTCCTCCCAGAATCTTGGCCCTATAAAATTCTATATTCCTTCAGGGAACTGAGTAGAGGCTGTCTTGCTGTTGAAGTGTGGCCCAGAACCAGCACCATGTCAGTCTGTGGACCCATATCACAGAAGACCTAACAAGAAAGCCAACATCAAACTGGGCCCAGGCCACTGTCTTCTCACCCAGAGCCTTCTCTTGATGGCTGTGGTCTTCTGGGTTCACATACAACAATAAACAAAAATTCAAGGCAAGATGATGGTGATCCAGGAAGCCTCTGCTTTCCCTTTAGTCTGTGGCTGCTGAGGGAGTGGTCATGTCCTCAAGAGAATTTCAGAATTTTAAAAAATGGATCTGTTTTGAGAGACCCTTTGTATATGCTTTCATGAGTTTAGGAAATATTTTTATGCCATGGTACCCTCCTGATCTGTGGTCCCCTAATTGTCCTGTTCCAGAGAAGGACTCATACAACCTCCCAAATCTGGGACGCAGAGAAGCCCTCCCAGGGCAATAGCCATGGGTAAAATTGGAAGTCATGATGTGACCTTGTCCTCATTTGCTATTCTTGCGTTGGCAGTAAATAAATTCCCTGAAATATAGGCACTAACTGTGATGGTGGCTTGTGTCAGACAACATATGACAATAAAGAAATGGACTGTGTCTAGCTGGGCCTAGGATGTGTCGGGGTGACTTGGGCTACAATAAGGAGGAAGCGCCAAGCCACACATGGAGGGTTTTACAGTTGGGAGAAGATAAAACAAACAATAGTCGCCCAAACGGGAAATGTCTCAACTAAGTATTTATGAGACTAAGAACTTGGAGAGATTATACGTGTTTTTGTCTCAGGAAACCAATGAGACATCCTCAAGTCCATTTTAAGTCTTCGGGAAAGGGTGGTTCTTAGCAGTAAGTTTTTTAAAGAAAGGGAGGGGGAGTTTTTGTTGCTGTTTTCCGCAAGTGTGGAGCTTAGGAAAATGTCGATAACATCATGTCAAGATTTTTGCACATGAAGACCTGGAGAAGCAAGCTGCTGGGGAGAAGGGAGGGCTCCTAAATGTTGCAATTCCATAGAAATCATGTTGTGTTGAGTTACATATTAATAAAGATCAATATAAGCCACAGAGTTTCCTCAGGATGCCTCTATTGTATTTTACACAGTACAAAAGCATGAGTTTTCTACATCAAAAATTGTAGTTGCAATGGGCATAATATCATTAGTAACTGGTGTACAAGTCAATAATAGGTCCGAGGGTAGAGAGTGGAGGGGACAGTGAAGGCCCCTGTAGTCACCATGTAGCACCATCCTGCTTTACTGCAGGTTGGGAGCCTTGGATGTTAGTCCATAGACGATCTAGCTAGTATGTTTGCTAAAACGCAGATCCCTGGCCCTGTCCAGGAGCTGCTGAATCAGAATCAGGCTTAGGGCAGGACTGGCAACCTAAACATGGGTCCAGTTTTCTAGACCTTTGTGAGTGGAGTCATGAAAGTCCTTCCTGTGACCAAAAGAAGGCAGTAGGTAAGACCAAGAGTGAAAGAAGGCAATCCTGACCATGGGAACCGAGTATATGGTGGTCTAGAGGCAGGACGGCACCTAGGGCACTAGCCCAGAAGTCCTGACCAGACAGAGGTCCTGGGAGCTGCAGAGAGGCTGGAGGGGAAGCAGCAAGAGCTCTGCAAAGCCAACCAAGCATTGCCTGGAAGGTGGCCCTGGGTTTTTTGAACCCATTCTTACAGTTATAAGTAATCATTGTGAGCTTGAGTTGAGGTAGAGAGAAATGAGGTTTCATTTGGTCACTGGTCCATCATATTCCAAAAGTTCAAACCTAAACTCTCACTCTCCACCAACCCTCTACCCGCATCTCACTGATATCACAAACCAGCAGATCAAAGAGGACCACCACTCACACAGACAATCAGGAATCCTGGGCCTCACCTGGACACTTGTCTCTTGACCAAATCTCTCTCTCTCTCTCTTTTATCTCCCTCTCTCTCTCCCTCCCTCCCTCTTTCCCTCCCTCCCTCCCTCTCTCCCTCCCTCCCTCTCTCCCTCTCTCCCTCCCTCCTTTGTCCATTTCCTGAGATTGGATCAACTTTCTCTCCTTTGTACAATAAGGGTGTGTAACCTGGGCTTTTGGCTCCATTCCTTTCCTCTCACCCATCCCCATTTGACCTTCCTGAGTCCCCAGAGTCACCTTTGAAACTGTCCTTAGCACACACAGGTCATGATCCCCAGGCTCTGGTCTTATCCCTCACTGCCACCATCTGACTCTACCTCCCATTCCTGCCCAGCCCAGAACAGTCTCACCTCTGGGTTTCTCCATTCCAGCCAGCACTTACTCTTGACTGGCACCTCATGGACTTCACCAACACATCTGCCATGTACCAACTCAAGCCGCTGTTCTGGAAGCATTCCTTGACCTTCCCAAGCTCAGTTTAGTCCTTCTTCTCTGTGCTCTGCTGTCCATTGTCCTTTCCTGCAGCTCTCCTGGGGGTGCTAATCACCTTTAACTTCAACTATCCATTCCCAGTCTTCCAATGAGACCCTGGCTCCTCCTCCCTGGCCACAGATAGGTCTTCTTGTGTTGTGACAATCAGTAGAGCAACTGCCACAGGAGGTGCTGGGCGAGTCGTTATCAATTAAGCAAGACTGGCTTCTCTATTTCCCCAGGAGTCCTGGCGTAAGAAGCTGGTGACAAGGTTAACATGGCAGTTCCTGGCTGGTGGCCATTCCTTTCTGGAATATTCTTACCCTAGCTCCTCACCATGCCCCCCACCCCCTGCCTCTTCATCTTGTCCCCTTTGGCTTTAATGCTTGTGAGACTATTCAGGATAATTAAGAGAGAGAAGTTTTACTCTGTTTATGGGGCTTTGATCAAAGATTTTAATTAACCTACCTTGTTTTAAGCCCTTAAAAGTTCATTCCCCAGGGCTGCCCATTTGATGATGGAATTAATGCTTCTAGGCTGAGTGAGGGATAGGAAAGCTTCAACAAGAAGCGTCTTGTGACTGTCTCATTAACCCTTCCCAAGATGGATGGATTTCAGCTCAATGTGCAGGCTTTCTCCCAGTCTGATGTGTCCACAGATGAATAGCGTGCTTAAAAGAGTGGAGAGAACCTCGTGGTAACAGGAGCGGTGTGAGCAGATGCTAGATGAGAAGGGAAGCTAAAGCTGTGAGTCATTTGCATCACTGGTGTGGCAATGGGCAAAGTTGCCTTTAGGGACATGCCAGCTCTAGGATTCATTGTCTCTCTCTCCCACCCCACGTCAGCAGTGACAGGGTAGCCTAACTCACAGAGACACCATCCTGGGGCTGGGGTTTGAGGCTGTGTGTGTGTGTGTGTGCATCTCCATGTGTGTGCACACAGGCATTGAAGCCAGATGTCAACCTTGAGTGTGATTCCTTAATCACATCATTCTTGTTAGAAGACTAATTCTTTCATTGCAACTTGCCAAACAGGCTAGACTGGGTAGCCAGAGAGCCCTAGAAATCCCCTTGGCTCTGCAATCTCAGTGCTGAGATTACAAACACATGTCACATATCTAGATTTTTATGTGGATTCTAGGGGTCTAATTGGACTTTTTTTGCTTGTAAAACAAGCAAATACTTTATCGACAGAGTGATCTCCCCAGATATCTATCTATCTATCTATCTATCTATCTATCTATCTATCTATCTATCTATCTATCTATCTACATGGTCTTCTTATATAACCCCAAATCACCCTGGACTCACAATCTTCATGTCTCAGGCTCCTGAATGATGGGATAGGCATGTGGCACCGCTCTGAACCTGTTCCCCTAGTAAGAAGACACAGACTGAAGGCAGCAATGCCATGGAGTTAATACCTCTGCAGAAATCACCTTCATATTAGCACCCACTGTCAAATATGTGTGCATGTGGATGCTGCATCAGGACTTCTAACGGAACCTATAGACCCTGTCCAGCCTGCTTCAGAAGCCCTAGACTGTTTGTCTTGAGCAAGGATGCCCCGCCCATCCCTTTAACAGCTCCCCCAAAGCCACTGTCCACTACGCTCAGACACCAGGTGACACAGGTGACAATCTCAGTGAAACAATCCATCAATTCATACCATAAATGTGGGGGGGGGGGAAGAGTGCAGTTAGCATGCCTGAAGCAGGTGGGTGAGGTGGGGTAAGGAGGAGGGCGGGATGTCATTGGCTAGGATCTGCTGGGCTTACTACTTCTCAGTTGATGGAGACTAATGCTATTTCCCCATCCTACAGATGAAGAAAGCAAGGTCCATTGACCTGTGGCTCTCCAAGTCCCATGGGATGAGAGTCACAGGAATTTCTTGCTTTTCCTGCACTGAACTCAGATATGTTCTTCCCTCAAAACCTAGATTTTTTTTTCTCACTTCCAAGGACCTACCCATTCCTTCCATGCTGTCCTCCAGAGTTTGGCAGAGATACTGGGTCCAGCATTCCCCCTTCCACAAATCCTACTTGCATTTTTATTTGCTTAGTTTTAGACTTTAAAGATAAGGTCTCTGCATACAAGGATCCACCTAGGAAGGAGAAAAAAGACAAGATCTCCTGAGTAATTTAAGAGCTTTGGGGAGGGCAGGGGAAGGTTAGAAGGGGAGAAAGGAAGAAAGAGTGAAGGAAGGAAGGGGAGTGGAAAAATGTGTAGCTAAATAAAACAATAAAAAAGAGCTACAGTCAAGGGGGAGGAAAAAAAAGATAAGGTCTCTCAGGTTTTACTGTGCAGCCTAGATGGTCTTCAAACTTCTCGTTCTCCTGGCTCAACTTCTTGAGTATGAAGCTTATAAGCCCATTGCCTGGCTTCTTTGGACTGTCATTTTACCAGTCTGGCCTTAGAAGATGCCTGTTTCAATGCCCAACCAGCCTTTCGACAGGTAGACTGCTACTATTTCAAAGTGGGGGACCATTTTATTATTTTATTATTATTTCTGTCTTGTGCCCCACCCAGCAGGGACTGGACATACTTCACAGATGTCAGTGGAAATACATGGGTGAATGTACGACTGGCATCCGGGAAGAGAAACAGAAGCATTATAGTGTTAATTGAAACACTGTCCAGAGGAGCCCTCATTACCTGGAAAGTGGCTGGAAGGAGTCAGGGTGCCTGCCCACATAGACTCTTGACCTTTGGGAGGAAGCAGACGTGTGATTGTTATTTGACACACGTGCTTAAGAAATGGAGCAAATGACATTTTCTTTCCTCTCCCTCTGGAATCACCTATAGAGCAACAAGCCAGATTCCCACCGGCTTGGCATTTGCCTCTCAAGGGTGAATCTCAGCTAATCCACTTGGTGCCCTAAAGCTAGAAAAAAAAAAAACAGGCCATGCGTCCCAATTATGTCCAAATGTCTTCAGTGACTCAGAGAAAGGAGCAACATTTCTGCAGGGAGATGTCCTGGGAAAGGTTTGCCATGGGTGTAAGATGGTAGGCTGGTGCTGGAGCCCCTTCCTATCTGCCTCCAGAGGAAGACAGCTGTGGTCTGGAGAGCAGAGGTAGAGAGATGCAGTGTCTCTCTATCTATCCAGAAACCGCGTGCAAAGTGCTGCTTTCCACAAGCTGCTGAGAAATGCAGAAAAAGAAGAGGCACAGGCTCCGTGTCGAAAAGACACGATATATTCAGTGTTTGATGGAGCGAGTGGGGCTTCCTGCTAGGAATTGTTGGGAACACAACTTCTTATTAGAGTCCATGTTAGCATTTTTTATTGTGTTGAGAGATAGTATAGATTACTGTGACTTAAAAGGGGCATAAGAGGATGAGTCTCCTTTCTGCTTCTCTGTTGTAGTGTTATTTTACCCTGGTTGAGTTTCTAAACCACTCTAAAGTTCAGTCTTTTCTTCTCTGGTGAGGGGACAGGATAGTTCCAACCTTCAGGCTATAGGGATCCAAACAGCTGATACACAGCTGAGTACCATGCATAGGTATTGTGGGTTCTCAGGTTATTGTCACCGTTACCATTGCTGTTCTATACTGTGCCTTCTGTGACTGGAGCAAGCTACCCAGAGACGCACACGGGCAAATCCATCTTCAGAGGCAATTGCAAGTTTCCACAACTGGAAATGAATATTGCATTTGTCATAGCTTTATGTCTTAAAGAGGGAAGGTGTGGGACTGCATGCAAATGCTTAGGTTCTATGCAATATGGACTTGGTAGCTCCCAGAAGGAAAGCCTTGAGAACTCAAAGCAGAGTCTCACAACTTATGTGCAGTAGAAATACCAGGGGAATTGATGAAAATGAGCTTTCCCCAGCCCATGCATAGTTGGATGAGGTGCAAGTATCCACATTTAAAACATCCATATTTAAAGCAGGCATCTCTCAGTCATTTTCATGTAACAGACCCAATCAATTACAGCTGAGTTCTTGCCCTTGAGTAGACACCCTCACTGGAGCAACTTCAGGACCATCTGGTGTCTAACCAGTTTTCCTGGTATCCTTACCCCAACCACAGCTTAGCCTTGGCCATGAGCATAAGAGGAGCACTTTGGTCACTGATGAAAACAGAGGCAGAGCCTTGATACTGGTCCTAGACAGAATTCTAATCCTGGCCACCATGAGTGCTGAAGGATATCTAATCACTGCAGGCATCTGCCTCTATGAATTTAACCAATTACAGATAAAAATCAATTTTTATAAAGAACAGACTTTATGGTAGTAAACAATAATATAGCATTTATAATATATTACATACTATAAGTATCTCAGAGATGAGCTGAAGTATGTGGGAAGATGTGTGGGTAACATGTGAATATTAAGCCATTCTCCACAAGAACTTCAAGCCTGCATAGATTTGGGTACCTGCAGGGGTATGTGTCTCTAGAGCATATTGAGGGACAACCACACTTTTCTCCAATTCTTGCTACATAATGACCTCTGCCTGAGACTGCAGCCTAAGTCATGGCCATGGTCACAGACTAATCCCTGGTCACACATACAGACTAATCCCTGATCACACATACAGACTACCTATCATCTTTGGGCCTTTGCAAGTCCATACCCTACTATCTGACTCAAATGTAGAAAGACAAGCAAGGGAAAATGGACATCTGTATCTCCCTCTTCTGTGGTTAGAGATTCAGCTGAGCACCCACATTCCCATTGGTGAGCTCTTGCAGTGGACTAGGAAGCCTTGGAAAGGCGAGGACTTGAGGAAGGCTGCCTTAGCTTCCTGCACCAAACTGTTCAGTGTGCATCGTGCTTCCGTGTTCCCCCAGTGTCCCTCCAGATCATTGCCTCTTTGATTAGCCCTTCAGAACAAAGCCCCAGGTTCTTACAGGAGAGCGAATGAATATCTGAGATGTCCCCAGTGCCAGTGCCCTGGCCTCTCCTGAATGCTGGCTCTGTCACAGCTTCCGAAGAGCCAGGAGACTACTGCCCAGCCCAGCCAGGGAGTGGTGCTGCTTTTCTATCCAGGACTTATCTTTGGAGGAGACAATTTCTAGTTTTCACTAGAGCAGAATCAAATGGTAACATTATGACTTATGGGGCACTAACATGATAGGTTAAAATCTATCAATCCATAGAAGTCTTTCTCCTCTCTAGAGACAGCACTGCTGTCACAGTCACATGACCTACACCAGCACTACTGTTGTTGTGATTACTGATTACTTTATACTTTTTTATCCAATTTATGACATTGTCTTTAATTCATAAAATAAAAAATAAAATCATGAGTAAACTGCTATTTATGAGGATCAATAAGAAAGGAGAAGCCACATAATGCCTCTGAGTTCAGAAGCCCTAATTTGAAAGGCACATTAGCCCTCACCTCTGATCTTCTGCAAGCCCACATTCCACTGCCTTATTCCACTGTAGAGCCTGCACGCCACCAAACTAGGACCCACTACAAGCCCACACGCCACCAACTATGACCTTCTAAAAGCCCACTTCCCACCAGCCTATGACCTTCTAGCAACCCACACTCTACCAGCCTATGACCCTCTAGGTACCCACACTCCACCAGCCTATGACCCTCTAGGAACCCACACTCCACCAGCCTATGACCCTCTAGGAACCCACACTCTACCAGCCTATGACCCTCTAGGAACCCACATTCCACCAGCCTATGACCCTCTAGGAACCCACACTCCACCAGCCTATGACCCTCTAGGAACCCACACTCTACCAGCCTATGGCCCTCTAGGAACCCACACTCTACCAGCCTATGACCCTCTAGGAACCCACACTTGATGTGGGAGTGTCATATATCAATCTGTTGATTTCATTGGCTAAGCAATAAAGGAACTGCCTCGGCCCATTTCATTGGTTAGAAGATAGGTGGGAGGAGTAGACAGAACAGAATGCCAGGAGGAAGAGGAAGTGAGGTCAGACTCCACAGCTCTCCTCTCGGGAGCAGACGCAAGAGAGAGACGCCATGCTACCTGCTCCAGGGAAGACGCACACCATGCCCCAGCTCCGACCCAGGATGGACTTAGGCTAGAATCTTCCCGGTAAGCGCACCTAGGGGCGCTACACAGATGATTAGAAATGGGCCAGAGCAGTGTTTAAAAGAATACAGTGTTCGTGTAATTATTTCGGGGCATAAGCTAGCCGGGCAGGGCAGGCGGCTTGGGGTGTTGGGGACGCAACCCTGCCGCCGCCCCATATTACTACAAATGACGCCCAGACGTGTGGCTAACTAAACCCACTTAAAAAACCTGAGAAGTCTTAAAAATAAGGGAGAGAGAGTTTAACACAGATTTTTGCTGTTTGTTGGTGGAGTGCTGTAGAGAGATTTCCTGATTCGGCAACAGCAGCAGAAAAAACGCTGTGTCATTTCAAAGCGTGGCTTCCTGGGGCTGTGCCGCCAGTGCAAACTCTGGCTTTATGTTTGTGTTCCCGCTTGGGATCGGAAGGAGAGTGCTCTGAGACCGCGCGATGACTCAGAGCTCCCCGCCTGCTCCTGGGCAGAAGGCAGAATCAGGCTTAGGCAGGCGGAAGAGCATGGCGGATTCCTGCTGCCATACAGAGACGTGTTTTTAGACTGCGCAGTGCTCTGCCTGTCAGATTTGGATGTTACTTGGATGAAAAGAATTTCTGTGCTGCACGCTCAGTCTCAGAATTAAAGTGCTGAGTGCCGCTCCTACCTGGTAGCCCCAAGAGGCTTCCTGACTCAGCTTCAGCTGCAAAACCCTGCAGCTCATTAAGAGGTCCTGCCACGAAACACTTAAACGGTGTTGACGAAAAGCTGAACGCATGCTTTTCGGTTTTCAGCCGTAGCAGGAAAAAAGCTGCCCGTTTAAAAATGCCGGCTTTCTGGGCCATCCTGCCAGGGCAAACTCTGACTGTTTGAGGCAGGAGGGCCGGCTACAGAGAGAGGACTTGAGTGTTGTCTGTTGTAGCTTGCTGGCTGGCAGGGACCTTGAAATGCTATAAACATGGCTACAGCCAGTACCTCAGCCATGAGGCTGGGAAGCTAAGGATCCAGCCGTCAAAGCCACGGCTTTAGTCCTACTGATATTGCTTGGTAAATTAAAGACTCATGTGGTCAGAAAAAGAGAGATATATAGTAAAGAGAGATTCAAAGACAGAGAAAATTTCTGAATGGTTTAAAGTGTGTTAAAAATATATGCAAGCTAAAAGTTAAAGTTCTTAAAGTAAAAAAGAAAAGGAAGACAGTTGTTGTGTGTCCTAGTACACACCTTTAATCCCAACACTTGGGAGGCAGACTTCTGTGACTTGAAGGTGTGGTAGCACACGCCTTTAATCCCAGTGCCTAGAAGGCAGAGACGAACAGATCTCTGTGAGTTCAAGGTGTAGTAGCAAACACCTTTAATCCCAATGCCTGGGAGGCAGAGACAGGCGGATCTCTGAGAGTTCAAAGACAGCCTGGTCTACAGATATACGCTCAAAAAGCAAAAAGTTAACTTAGGAATGTCACAGATTAGATTCTTAAGCGCCTAGTGATTTAAAGGCGTAAATCAAAAGTGCTCCTGGATAGTAAAAAATTGCAGATTCACAATAGGACAGATTCAGACCACTGAATGAGTCACACTGTTGGATGAATGTACGTAGGCTTGGGACAGAGAAGAAAAAGAATATAGAGAATAAAGTTAATGGTTTAAAAAAAAAGGTAAAGTCTTTAAAGAGACAGAATAAAGTAAAGTGATAGAGTAAAAATGAGCCGCGTAAAGATGGAAAATTCACAGAGAGTCTGGATTATGTACATTGTGTTTTCTTTAAAATTTTTGACTGTGAAGGAGCTAAGTACAGAGAGACATTTCATTACATGTGCTGCCAAGCTAAACCAGAATGGATATAAGGGTATTACGATTTCAGAATTTGGGTCTAAGGATATGATGCTTTGGAGAGAGTCTTCTTTTGTTTTCACAGAGGATGAGACCCTATTCATTTCTTCTATTCTGATTTGGTATGATGGACCACGTCCTCCTGAAGAGTTGCTGTGAACATCTTCAGAAAATTGCTTTGCTCAACTGCCAACTGAGATGAAACCTGGCACACAGGTTACACCCTAAATAATCTGATTAACGACGCCCCCATTCAGCAGGAAGCAGTTTGGAGAGAAAAAACTGCGCCCATGTTCCCAAATATAGTTTATAAATGTTCTTTTACATTTAAAGGGGGATATGATATAGACATGAATAATTTGTATTAGTATAGATTTTGCTTTATTGAGAGAGATTTACGGTCAATTTTGTTATATGTATAAATGTTTCTGATGTAACTTTTACTTAATAACTGTTTTGTTATATGTAATTTTGCTATGTTAAGGTTAAAGCCTTCTTTTTTTTGTTTAAACAGAAAAAGGGGAAGTGATGTGGGAGTGTCATATATCAATCTGTTGATTTCATTGGCTAAGCAATAAAGGAACTGCCTCGGCCCATTTCATTGGTTAGAAGATAGGTGGGAGGAGTAGACAGAACAGAATGCCAGGAGGAAGAGGAAGTGAGGTCAGACTCCACAGCTCTCCTCTCGGGAGCAGACGCAAGAGAGAGACGCCATGCTACCTGCTCCAGGGAAGACGCACACCATGCCCCAGCTCTGACCCAGGATGGACTTAGGCTAGAATCTTCCCGGTAAGCGCACCTAGGGGCGCTACACAGATGATTAGAAATGGGCCAGAGCAGTGTTTAAAAGAATACAGTGTTCGTGTAATTATTTCGGGGCATAAGCTAGCCGGGCAGGGCAGGCGGCTTGGGGTGTTGGGGACGCAACCCTGCCGCCGCCCCATATTACTACACACACTCTATCAGCCTATGACCTTTTAGGAACTCACACTCCACCAACCTATGACCCTCTAGGAACCCACACTCCACCAGCCTATGACCCTCTAGGAACCCACACTCTATCAGCCTATGACCCTCTAGGAACCCACACTCCACCAGCCTATGGCCCTCTAGGAACCCACACTCTACCAGCCTATGACCCTCTAGGAACCCACACTCTATCAGCCTATGACCCTCTAGGAACCCACACTCTACCAGCCTATGACCCTCTAGGAACCCACACTCTATCAGCCTATGACCCTCTAGGAACCCACACTCCACCAGCCTATGGCCCTCTAGGAACCCACACTCTACCAGCCTATGACCCTCTAGGAACCCACACTCTATCAGCCTATGACCTTTTAGGAACTCACACTCCTCAAGCCTATGACCCTCTACACAAACCTATACCCCAGCAGCTTATCATCCTCTGGAGGTCACACTCCATCTGCTTCTGAATTTCTGCCTCCCCTGCTCCACTGTGTGACTCACACATAGACCATGAGAAGAGACTGGACCTGGAGCATGAATTCTTCAGAGAACCTGTGGGTTAGTCTTTGCATCAAGAAAATTCCAGAACCTCTCATAACTTATAAAGCTCCACTGAGAGGTTTATGCAACTTCCCTCTCCCAGTCTGCTGTCATTCCTTGGTTTCCAGCTAGTAAAGACAAACAGAAAAATACAATTTAATTAAGCGTTATTGCCCATGGCGTGCTTGGGCAAACACACAACACAGTGCCAACCATCTCTCCGGAGCAGATGCACTGGTTTTATTTCCTACTTTTCTGATACGATAAAGTAAACCTCCATCAGATTCCCCAGCAGACAATAACCATAGACTCTCAACAAAACATGACAACCCCCGGTTCTGAGGAGTGAGCAAATCGGCAGATTTTGGCGATGTGAAACTTGAAAGAAAGAATGGACTGGCATTGGGTGAGATTTCCAGTTTCCTAGTTTTCAGTCTGAGGGAAGGTTGAGTCATGACAGGCCTGAAGAGGTGGGGAGGACACAGGTCCACTGCCCAGGGTCCTGCCACCCAGCAGCCATGCTGAGGACTGTGGATTTCCTGCTAAGTGCAGGTGCTGTCATGGAAGGTTTTGACAGAGGAGTGAAAGGTGCGGAGCTTAACTTTTTAATGCAGGAATGACAAACCCATTGTCTTAGTCAGGGTTTCTATTGCTGTGAAGAGACACCATGACCTTGCAACTCTTACAGGGAAATAACTGAGGTGACGGCTTACAGTTTCAGAGGGTTAGTCTATGACCATCATGGCAGGACATGGTGTCACGCAGGCAGACGTGATGCTGGAGAGGAAATGAGGGTTCTGCATCTTGCAGGCAACGGAAGTAGACTGTCTCACTGGACATGGCTTGAGCATGTATGAGACCTCAAAGCCTGCCTCAACAGTGACACACTTCCTCCTAGACCACACCCACTCCAACAAGGCCACACCTCCTAATAGTGCCACTCCCTTTGGGGGTCATTTTCTTTCAAACCACCAAACTCATGGAAATGATGAGGGAAGCTGGCTGGGCTCTAGGGCACTCAGGTCCCTAAGGGTAGTAGGGGCTCATCTTCTCTCAAGACAGGAGTGAGAGTCCAGCCATGATTTACCAGCTGTCTGGGTGGTGGGAAGGGGAGGGGTTTCTAGTATTGATTGTGACCTCTTCTTCCATCAAGAATGAAGTGACTTCAGTGACCAAAATAGGAGTAACTTAAAGGAAAGTGACGTTAGAGAACCATTTCTGAGACACTGGCTGCTCTAGGCCACCTTCAGTTGTGTAGCAAAGCACTACAGTGTGTATAATTTATGAGAAAATAAGCTGACGTTGGGCAGTGATCCTAGAGGCCTTGAAAAGTCCAGGAGTGTGGTGCTATGCTCTGGCAAAGGCTTTCTCGGTGCTTCACAATATGGTGGAAAAGAAAAGAAAAGAAAACCGAAGGAGCTGAACTCCCTTTGAAATAACTGGCTCCCGTAAGACCCCACCCCATAGAGAGCAGCTGGGATCTTACTGGGTCAGCCCAGCACAGGGATGGCAGAGTCCAATGGGTCTGTGAAGTCTAAGACAGTAGCCAGAACTCTATGGCCATGTGGTGTGTACTAAGGGCGCTCGAGGCAAGTGAGAGCCAGGTGAACTTGGCTTTGGCCAGGATTCTTCCCTTTTCAGGTTTGTACTTCACATCACAAAATGTGTTTATTTCTACACATATTCTCCCCACCTCATTCCCTCTCATCTTATTACACTGCCATTGAAAAATACACAAAATAGTTCAGAATCATTTTTGAGTATGAAAGTCCACTTTTTAAAATGGATTTCTTTTATTTCTTAATTATACGTATGTGTGTGTATCTGTGTGGGTGTGTGCACACGATTGCATTACTCTGGGCATCAGATCTGGATCTGGAGTTACAAGGAGTTATAAGGTGTATCATGTGTGTGCTGGGAACTGATCTAAGTTCTTCTAGAAGAGCAAAAAATGCCCTTAATGACTGAGCAATCTCTCTAGTCCCTTTCTCTAGTCCCCCAAAACCTATTTAAATATCAAATTGTGTTATTTTATGTTTTCATGAAGTAATACTTATTTAATATTTGCTGGTTAAGAAAACATCCCATAAAACTGCATTTGGGGGCATCTATATAACTATATTCTCCACATTACTGTACACACAATGTACTGGCATTACGTCAGTACAGTCTCAAAATTTCCTAAGATTTAAGTAGCACAGCACAAATCATGGTCAATTAAAACTTCCAGACATGAGTCAAGGTTTGCTGCTTATTAATGAGGGATTTCGCGTGGACAGCAAAGAGAGTGAGCTGTCCAAATGTCCTAGGAAAGAGATTTACCTCCACTGGCAGGCTGCGTGTCTGTCTTCCTTGCCTCCACGCTGCCTGGCTAGACACGACTTGTAGTCTGACTTCACATGGCCATAAAGAAACAGGCTTCATCTCAGCAGCAGAGTTAAAAGTGAGGCATGGATAATTGGAACCACCATCAGACATGACTCATTAATCAAAAACACTGGGTCATATATCTGAGATGTAAGGGAGTCATGAATTGATCTGTGTTATTAATTGGTTGTACCAAGCAGCAGGGTCATGTCCGTGACAAGGAGTCCATTCACCACGAGATGTCAGCTCTCAAAGACCAAAGGTCTAGCCTTCCCTCAAATTTCTGACAATCACTAGCAAGTCCTTTGAAATACTGTTCACTTCAGTCTCAGTTTGGGGCAAAACATTGCTTTCTTGCATGAAGTTAGCCTTTATATGCTCATCACTTATTCTCTCTTCTCTACAGGTAACTGATATCAATAGGTTGGTGTCCATGTTCCCAGTGTCCTGGAACACACACACACGCACACACACAATGGTGCCATACTACACAAATTATTATTTTTCAATTTGATTTCCTTTGACATTGTGCCTTGCACAGTCTTCTATGTCAGTCCCTGAATATCTGTTGTGTGATTTCAAAGTGCACAGAGAATTCCATGGTTCCTAGTTTATTTCTTACCTCCTTTCTTGATGCCCACCTAAAACCTCCGCAAGACCCAGAATTTTGCTCTCGTGTCCTACAACAACAACAATGGTGCATGTTCTTCTTTGAGTGTGCCCCAGTTCTTGCTCAGGCTGTCTGTCCAGAAGGGAAATTGCTGCCATAGTGGGGATGCAAATTTTCACATTGGTCGATGAAGCTTAATGGGTTCCGAATGATCTCACAAGTTCACGGTTTCCAGCAAGTACCTGAAAGCATCCATTTCCCTGAATCTATGTTAACAGTTGCTACTATTAATCTTCTTAACTCTGGTGATATAATGAGTGGGGAAAAAAATCAAATCTCTTTATTCTTTTAATTTTCATTTCCCTGATTGGTAGAAGTAGTGCATTTTTATATGATTATTGACATTTTTACTTTTTTTTCAATGAAAATTCTATTCATGTCATCTGCAGATTTTTATTATGCTGTGTTTTTCTCATTGACTTGTAGAAGATATTGACAGATTCTGGTTGTAAATTCTGTTTGTGTTAAGTGTATTATGTAGAACATCTCCTAATTGCTTCTTGGACTTTAACTTTGCATTTGAGCTGTAATTTTTTTCAGTAAAAGTGTTTTAAATTTGTGTGAGACCAAAAATATGAATCTCATACACTATGGCTTCTGGACTTTATGCCTTATCATAGAAAACTCTTTCTAACTTGAAGATTTTAAGTATCATTTGATAGTTTTATATCAATTTTTCTCTAGTATCTCATCTTATAGTTGGCATTTTTATGTAGCCAAAATTTATTTTGGATATAATACCTACTATAAATCAATTATTTTTTTCAAATGTCTATGCAATTTCCATTTTATTCATTACTTCTTTGAGAATTTCATACAATTTATTTTAATCATATCCACCCTCTCCCCAACTCCTTCTAGACCCTTGTCCTACCCACCCGACTTCTCCCCAACTCCTTCTAGACCATTCCCTACTCACCCACCTTTACCCCAACTCCTTCTAGAACCCTTGCCCTACCCACCCAACTTCATGTCCTTTATTTCACTTTAAACTTACTAAGACCAATAAGTGCTGCCCATATAGTCTTGGGAAAGTGGCATGCTAACAAAGCTTGGTCCATTTGCCAGGGGCCACATCCTTAAGGAAAACAAACGCCCTCTGCCAGTGCCTCTCAGTTGCCAATAGCTCCTCAGTTAGGGATGGGACATCATGACCACTACCCCTTTCCACTTTGGGGCTGTCTTTAAACTATGTACTGAGTAGCTCTTTCTTTGATAGGATTTTGAAGTGCTGTCATGACAGCAGGAAATATTCTAATAATAAGAATGACTACATTACCAAATTAGTTAAAGTAAAACATGTAGATCATCTCTGATCCCTTAATATCATCATTGCTGTCACTGCAGGTGAAACTCTCATATGCACAAAACGGTAGCTCCCCCTCTGCAGTGGTTTGAAGGAGAATGTCTTCCAGAGGTTCATATATTCCAATAGTTAGTGTCCTGTTGGAAACTATTTGGGAAGGATTGAGAGGAGGGAGTTGGGGGGAGGAACCTTGTTGAAGGAGATGTTTCATATATTACTGGGAGGAGATTTTGAGGTTTCAAAAGACATATGCCGTTCCCAGCCCTCCCCTCCCTTGTGGCTATATAGATCAAGACAAGAACTCTCAGCTGTTCCTTCATTCTGCCACCATGTCATTTGATAGGAGTTTAATATTTATTCAAACATTTGATTAAATAATTCTTCACTAATACTTCTATTATTTAAAAAATGTGTACATTCACACATGCATTCATCCGTCTCTGTTGCTCTGTGGTCATGAGTGATGCACTCTCTTTTGTTCTTCAGTGGTCTCTCTAGATCTCACCATCCTCATTGTCTCACCAAGTCCACCATTAGCTAGTGCCCTCATTTCCCTCTTGCACCTCAAAATACTTCCGTTCCACTAAGTCCTCTACTTATTTACACTTTCTGCTGCATATCCTAAATGTCGCTGTACTTAAGAGCTCATAAGGCGGTGTCATTAGCTTTTCCCCTTCAGTCACTCATTCTCGTTTATATGCATTATTTTTGTTGTTGCTGTCGTCTTTCACTGCTGCTGGTGAACTAAGTTCATTTCCATTCGGCATCTGGTGGAAGTAGCTCAAATCTGTTGGTGCTTGTTCTTCTGAAAATATTTTAATGCACTTTGCTCTTGAGAGGCATTCTCGCTGGCTGCGAAGTTTCATATTGATAGGTGTTTTCTTTTAGTACACTGGGTATTCTCTTCCTGTGTGCTTTTTAACTTTATTTTGAGAGAGAGAGAGAGAGAGAGAGAGAGAGAGAGAGAGAGAATATATGTGCTTACGGTGCCCCCAGAGACTAAAGGAGGACATTAGATTCCCCAGGGATCTGTTCCCCATGGATCTGGTGTTACAGGTGGTTGTGAGTGTTGGAAGCTGAATCAGGGTGCTTTACAAGAGTACTGTCCTGGTTGGTTTTATGTGAACCTGTCACAGACTATAGTCTTCCAAGAATAGGGTACTCAGTTCAGAAAATGCCCCCATCAGATTGCCCTGTAGTCAAGTCCATAGGTGAATGTTTTCAGCTGATTGGTGTGAAAGGGCCCAGCACACTGTGGGCTGTGCCCCACCTGGGCAAGGGGTCCTGGGGTGTTTGAGAAAGTGCAGTGAACAATCCGTGGGGAACAAGCCAGAAAGCGGTGTCTCAATGACTTCTGCTTCAGTTCCTGCCTTCAGCTTCCCGCCTTGGTTTCCCTCAGTGATAGAGCGTGACATGGGGGTTGTAAGGTGTTTGCCTTTGGTCATAGCCTTTATCCCAGTGATGGGGAACACAGTCAACCTCTGAGTCATCCCTCCTGTTATCTTGTGTTTTTGCTGTCTACGTTCTGCTTGCTGTACCCCCATTTCTTCTTCGAAGGATTGTATTGGTCCTGTGACTAGCTATCACCCGCCTGCCACATTTCACTGTTATGCTTCTGGGAGCTATAACTTTTTGTTTAGTTTTCTAAGTATTCTTTAGCTCTTGGATCCATGGATTAATTTCTTTCATTAGTTTGGGGAATTTAAAAGTCATTTTATGTGTTCATATTTTGTTCCTGACCTGCTTTCTCTTCCCTGTTCTGGGATTCAGCTAAACCCACGCAAGTTCTTCTCACTGTGTTTTCCATGTCTCATAACCTCTTTTCTGTAACTTTCTTTTCTTTGTTCACTGTCTACACTTTAAATATTTTTTCCCCTCATGAATATTGGTGTTAAACAATTCTCCTTTGATCCATGTCTTGAAGTCTTAATTTCATTGTATGTTTAAGCCTAGAATTTCTACTTTCTCTTTTTCTAATTCACTCTAAAGTGTTACACATCAACTGCCCCTTGATACTTGATTCTGACAAAACTTGTGATCTCAGATTGCCTTGGTCCAGCTTTGAGGACCTGAGGCTGAAAGGCAGCTTTCTCCAAGGCTTGTTTACCCCTGGATGTCTTACATCTTTGGATATAGCTCTTTGGCATCTCAAGCTGGGTGTGGGCAGCTACAAGGCTCAATGCCTGGACTGAAACTCTTGTTCTCTTTGTCTTGTAGAGACTTCAAAAGCATCTCCTTACTTTAGAAGCCACTTTTTCTGGATGTGGAACTTGCTAGGCAGAGGCATGCTATGAGGCCAGGCTAACTGCTTTGGATTTCTGTTGAAATCCTTTAGCAGGTTTTGTTTTCCCGAAATTTCCATCTTGTTGATACTTTGATGTATTTAGGATGATGTTTTCAAATGCTGTGTCCAGCCTTGTCTGTTTGACTTTTCTGGTTTATGTGTACATGGGGCTCTGGGTGTTGTTTGAAACAGAGCTGTTTGTTAGAGTGGAATTCTTTGTCTCCTTTTATCTTTTATTTGAATTTTGGCAATACAGTGTCACATTTAACAGGCACTTTATTGGGAGTTTAAATAGAATTATTTTATGTTCATTGATTAATTTGGAGAGTAGATATTGATAATATTTTATTCCAGGACATTATATGTAACATATATATATATATACAAGTATATGCATATATCATACAAATCATATGTTATGCTATACATAATATATAGTCTATTTGAATTATATTTGCTATGCTATATGTATTAAACAGCATAATATGTTGTATAGGTTCTACTTATATATACAGTATATATTACATATTGTCTAATATATAGTATTTGTATTTAAGTTTCTCTTAGATCCTAGTTTACTGTTTAATACTTTTATTACTACATAAGTTGTCTGCTCATTTTGAATTTATTTCTAAACACTTTGTCCATGAACACGGGGCTGTATTCCACAGGCTGGCAATCTTGTCACGAAAGCCAGGCAGTAAATACTTCAGGCTTGTCAGGCCATATGGTCTCTGCTTCAAGCAATAGACTCTTCGTCTGCAGTTGAGAAAGGAGCTACAGACGTTGTAGGAAGAAGCTGGCAGATCCACATTGTCAAAAAGCTTTGTTATGAGAACAGGGAATCAATTGGGATTGGCTCCTGGGCTAGGGGATATCAAACCTGGCTCTATTTCTGTTTGTTCCCCTAATTGTTTATTTATTTCTGGTTAGCAAATTTAAACTTTCTAATTAAGTGTAATCTTTTTTCTTTAGATTTCTCCTAATTTCCAAGAGAAGGGAATACCTGGTCCACAAGCGCTGGTGAGCCCCCCTCTTCCTTCTTGATAATTATGCACCCATTTCATTTCTTTCTTCAGCAGTGACGAACCCTCTGGCACAGTAATCATGGCAACAGCATCGTCTTCAGACTTTGAAGTTTTTCTATTTTCGTACGCAAAGTTCTATGTGTTTTCACCATTAGCTGTGTTTGTCACTTTAGTGACAGATGGGTTTGTAAGATTCAAGAAGGTTTTCGTTTATTCTTAGTGTACTGAGGATATAAAACGTTGAATTTGGTCAAATATATTTCCACCTTCTATTGAGATAATCTTGCATTTTTATTAATATGATGATTTATAATGACTGACTTCTAAGCAAAATTCTTCTTGGTGATAAAATATTGATATTTCAATACGGTGATATTTAATAATATTGATATGTTAATATGTTATTTAAATTTGAAAACTGAAACACTTAAGAACTTAAGTAAGGCTGGCAAAAGGCCCTGCTTTAGTGATTGACAGATAGCAAACACAGCTTTAGTGACTGGCAAGTAGCACTGCTTTGATGTCATGCTTACTCAGGTTGGGTATTAATGGTTATGGATACCTTATGAATGAATATGGCTCCCTTTCTGTATACTCTGGGATCTCTTGTGTGACTAGCAATTTTAACGAGTTCCAGGCCCTTAAATGGAGTGAGACCCTGTCTCAAAATACCAACAAAAATCTGGGCATGGGAGTACATGCCTGTAATCCCAGCACTTGGGAAACTGAAACAGGAGGATTGCTCTAAGTTTGAGGCCAGCCTTGGCTAAGTAAGTTCCAGACCATTTGGAGTTAAATAATGAAATTTTGTCTCAAAAGCAAAATTTAGGAATTTCTCCATTTATTTAAAATAACCATTGAGCTATCTCTCCATCCCCCAAGGTTTTCTTCTTTTAAAAAATGTTATTCTTTTATTTTTATCTTTCTTTTTTTAGTTTTCATTTATTTATTTATTTATTTATTTAAGATTTCTGCCTCCTTCCTGCCACCGCCTCCCATTTCCCTCCCCCTCCCCCAATCAACTCCCCCTCCCTCATCAGCCCGAAGAGCAATCAGGGTTTCCTGCCCTGTGGGAAGTCCAAGGACCACCCACCTCCTTCCAGGTCTAGTTAGGTGAGCATCCAAACTGCCTAGGCTCCCCCAAAGCCAGTACGTGCAGCAGGATCAAAAACCCATTGCCATTGTTCTTGAGTTCTCAGTAGTCCTCATTGTCCGCTATGTTCAGCAAGTCTGGTTTTATCCCATGCTTTTTCAGACCCAGGCCAGCTGGCCTTGGTGCGTTCTCAATAGAACATCCCATTGTCTCAGTGTGTGGGTGCACCCCTTGCGGTCCTGAGTTCCTTGCTCGTGTTCTCTATCCTTTGCTTCTGATTTGGACCTTGGAATTTCAGTCCGGTGCTCCAATGTGGGTCTCTGTATTTTTATCTTTCCAAAGTTCTTTAAGAGTTTTATACAATGCATTTTAATCCCACTCGCCCCTCCCCCATCCTTTCCCAGGTTCCCCCTCTTTCCTACCCACCCAACTTGGTGTCCTTTCTCTTTTCTCGCCTACCTAGTCCAATCTGTGCTCCCCATGTATCATCAGATGTGTGGCCCCCCACTTACACCTTAAATAGTCTCTTTCATATCTGTAATTGGTTAGACTTTGTAATTTTGGCAGTCTTTGTTTTTTCTATTTCTCTTATGTCCTCACTGCCATGACTGGAGATTTATTCATTTGTTTGTGGTTTTTCAAGACCAAAAGACAGCTTTGCTTTGCGCTCTCTCTCTCTCTCTCTCTCTCTCTCTCTCTCTCTCTCTCTCTCTCTCTCTCTCTCTCTCTCTCTCTCTCTCTCTCTGTGTGTGTGTGTGTGTGTACTGGGTCACCCTTACTTTCCACATTATACTCTCATTCTCTGTCCAGAGAGAAAATATTTTAATAAACAGTCTTGAGGCTGTTTGGGCTGGAATGAATTTGTTTATTTTTCAGCAGCATCTACAGTATACAGTGGCTCATGGGGTCACAATCACCTGTCTTGAGCTCGGCTGCTGATTGGATGTTTCTTTTTTTAATGATTTAAACTTTGCTCTTTGGGAGATCTAATTAATTGTAAGGAAATACGATGCAGTCTGTTTTGTGTGCCTTTGAGCTTTTAGTCTTGCTCTGCTTTTCACAGTGTTGGGTTTTAATTGCTTGGTGAGACTTGCAGGCGTCCTCGGGTTTGTGCCAGTGTTCCCTCGCTGCTCGTGGTTGAGAAGAATCACAGGCAGGAAGGAATTCACAGGGAGGTCTGCATGGGCTCTCATCTTTCTGCATGCATAGGTCCGTTCTTCCTGGTAGTCCGGACAGTCCCGGAGCCTCAGTGGGCTCAGTGTGGCACACCCATAACTTCACTGTTGTCTGAAGTCACAGGAAGGGACTGGCCAGTGGCTGGCCTCCTCACTTCTCCACAATTCACCTTGTCTTTTTTCTTTCCTTTCTTCATTTTACTTTCTTCTTATTCTTTTTTTATTAAGTCAGGGCCTCACTGTGTAACCCAGGCTAGTCTGGATTTTACTTTCTAGGCCAGGTTGGTCTAAAATTCTCTCTGTAGCCCAGAATAGCTCCTCTTGTCTTCTGGGTGCTAGGATTACAGATACATGCCACTATGCCTGTCCTGCCTACCTGTTTCCAGATGGCCAGATTCCCCTCTCTTCTCCTAATGCCTCTGAATCTGGATCTCTGTGGTACCACTTCAGTATCTTTTCTCTTAGAAGTTTTTTCTGATTTTATTTCTTTTTGGATCAAATCCTGTCTGCCTTCATCAACACATTCTCATCATTTCAGAAACGTGAATATCTCTTCATATTGTCTTCCTGGCCTCTATTGTCGGTTTTCAAAATCACTTTATTTCATTGCAAAAATTTAATATATAGTCATCTTCACTGCTCAAATATTTTTAAATTTTTAAAGAAATTCCTGTTATAGTAATTGCAAGTACCATGCACACTTTAAAGTGTTGCATCTGCATAAGAAGTAGGAGCTTTGAGAGACAGAGCTGGTATTAGCCATCAAGAAGCATTTTGCTGTGTAAAGAGAATATCCCATGCATTCAAATCTCCACAGAGAGCTACAGGTTGAGGGCATGAAGTAGACCTCTCACACAAATAATTGTGTGGCTCTGGATTAGAGTACCGAGGCCAGGAAATAAAGAAATGAAAATCATCTGTGTCTTTTGAAGTTTGCCCATTCAAAATTTAACTTTTTTTTCCTGCCCAAGCATAGTGGCTCATGCCTGCAATCCCAGAACTTGGGAAGTGGATGTGGGAAAATCACCATTAGAAGGTAGCCTGGATTCCACAGTGACTTCTGGGACAACTTGACCTACACAGTGAGAGCATATCTCAAAACATGCAAAAACCACTTTTGAGTGTTAAGGCTAATGTAAATTGCATGTACCAGAGCTCCGGTGTGTGTTAGAAAGAAGGGAACCAGTGACCAGCCAGTGGCCAGCCTTCTGTATAGGTGGCTATAGAAGTGGTGATGGATGTTGGTTGGATAAGGGAAAGTATTTTTGCCAAATTTGAGCTCAGTGAAGACGATTGGTAAGCACAATGTGCAAGTTGGGAGTCCTCAAGATTGTCTTTATTTTTGTTTGCTTGGGGGCTCTCAGCATGCAGCATATAGCAGCCATCCCGACTGTGACTTCTTACAGCAAAGGATGCAAGAGAAAAAGAGACACTCGTTCAGTGGAAGGTGGGGAGAAGCCATCTCCAGTAGAATTTACAGGCACAGATCATGCCTGCCAGAGAGCTGTGACAACATGCATGAGACTTGGCCTGCTGGGGAGGTTCATGAGAGACCTACTGCTTACAGCCTCTGTTAGGAGTGCACGTTAGACATCTTTTTTCCAGTCTGCACCTCCCCACATTGGAAAGAGGTATTCAGCGTGAAACGCATTGTGGCTGCAAATGGCTTAGGCAGAAGCGGCACAGCTGTCATTTAGGGCAAGATTGCATCAGTGTAAGGAACCACTAGCCATTCGAATTCAGAGATACCAGAGAAGGGCAAACTTGGCAAGGACAATGGTCTTATCCTTTCATGCTGACTCTTTTCTGCATGGTCCCTAAGCTTTGTTTCCGAGTAGCACTGATGGAATAACTGGCGTATAAGAGCTTAAATCTAAGAGAAGTGTTTTTTTTGTCCCCCCTTTCTACTGACATCCCCCAACTCTTTCAGAAAGCTGAGGTGTTCTCCTCCTCCCTCCTCCCCCCTCCCCGCCATACTTCCAGTCTTTTTAAGAGAACTTTCTGTTCCCTTTCCTGGGGGATCCATGTATGTCTCTCGTAGGGTTTTCCTTGCTACCTAGCTTCTCTGGGATCGTGAACTATAGGCTTCTTATTCTTTACATCTAATATCCACTTATGAGTAAGTACATACCGTGTCTGTCTATCTGGGTCTGGGTTACCACATTCAGGATGGTTTTTACTAGTTTCATTCATTTGCATGCAAATTTCAAGATGTCATTGTTTTTTTACCGCTGAGTAGTACTCCATTGTGTAGATGTGCAATGTTTTCTTTATCCATTCTTCAGTTGAGGGGAATCTAGGTTGTTTCCAGGTTCTGGCTATAGTAAATAATGCTGCCATGAACACAACTGAGCAAATGTCTTTGTGGTATGAGTGCGTATCCTTTGGGTGTATACTCAAAAGTGGTATTGCTGGGTCTTGAGGTAGATTGATTCCCAATTTTTTGAGAAATCACCACACTGACAGTCAGGTATTATTCATCTGATGCATAAATGTTGGTATTTCCCACTATCATCGGCTCATCCTTGGCCAATGTTTCTCTCATTCTTCTCACAGCTCTTACAATGCCTCTCAAAACTGCCTCTAATTAAAATTCCCCTCCCCTGCCTCTGACTGCTGGATGTCGTCCTTAACCCACAATCTCAGCTGAATCAAGACTAAACTTGCAATCCCCCTGTCTCAGTCTTAGTTCCTCTTCTTATACTTCATATTCTGGTTAATGGAATTTTCATCTACCCCATGTGTAGTGGTGTGAAAGAAAATGGTCCCAAAGAGAGTAGCACTATTAGGAGTTGTGACATTGTTGAAGTAAGTATGGTCTTGTTGGAGGAAGTGTGTCACTGTGGAGGCAGGCTTTGAAGTCTCATACATTCTCAAGCCGTGACTAGTGATTGAGACCACTTTCTGTTGCCTGCACACCAAGATGTAGGACTCTCAGCTCCGGCACTGTATCTGCCCACATGCCACCATGTTGCACCACAATGATAATAGACTAAATCTCTAAAAATGAAAGCCACTCCAATTAAATGTTTTTCCTTTATAAGAGTTGGTGTGGTTATGGTATCTCTTCACAGTATTAGAAACTCTATCTAGGATGCCATGAGTAAGCCTGTCTGTAAGTGACTTGGTTACTGTAGCCATTAAGTCAGTGGACTAAAACAACCATCTTAGTTATTTCTGGAAGTCGAGGGAGATATGTTGACATGACTGAGTTGTTCTATTCTTATTGGACTCTCCTCCTCCGTCCTAGGGACTAGAAACATAATCTCTCAAGGCTCTGTCTTGGGCACCAGGATGCTACACCTCTTGTACTCTGATAGGCAAGAAAGCTCCATAGAGAACTCTCAACTTGGCTCATTCAGTGAGAGCAGCTGTGAAGGTAAAAGATGGGATTTCCAAAGACTAAAGAGGATGCTGGCAAGATGAGTTTATCAAAGCTTACTAAGAGGCTGATACATTTACCGATAAGGTCAAATGTCTAGTGATGAATGAACTAAGCAGATAGGAAACCAAGCATTCAACTATATGAGCTAATGGGGGCCATTTTCCTTCAAACCATCACAGATGGTTAAGTGGGATAGACAGAAAAACATGCCAAAGGGCCTGGTGGTCAGGGCCTACTGCCACAGCACTGCAGGGTCAGTTGGACCAAGAAATACTCTGTCATGTAGTGCTCCGTAGTTAACATAATAGAAGGCTGGTGACGAGGGCCTGGCTAAAGGCTCTTTCTTAGTGCTTCTCTCTTACTTCCCGCCCCTGGGAAAGGGCTGTAATAAGTGAGAATACACAAGCAAGGGCATCGTCAGCTTATATCTGAAGGGATAGCTGACTTGGCACATGTTTAGGAAGCAGGTTTTTTTGCAGACGTGACTGATGTGTTTAGTGCTGGCATGCAGGGCTGGGGGGGACGGGGGGGCAGGAACCGATGGGATACCCACAGTCCTTGTCTGAACGCTCTAGCCTCCATCTACTTTCACTGTTGCTTTGACTTTGCAAGAGTCTCCAGGATGAAAAGGAACATCTGGGGGACATGCTACTTGCAGCTGAGGTTGAAGCTCTTTGGAGTTCCCAGGCAGATGGTGTAGTCTCACGTGACACACATCCCATCCTGCAATGCCTATCTCTTCCTGATACTCGGTGAACTCTCCCATATCATCCTCATTTTACAGTCTTTTTTCATGAAGTTTTCCCAGATACATCCTGGAAAAGGTAGGCACACCTCTTAACAGCACCACCATCCTGGGACCATATGGATTCTACGTGTGTATGTCTGTAACGCTACAGCGTTAATGTCTGTGCCCTTCTCTAGGCTTCATATTTCAGGCACTCCATTGTATATTGAGAACCTAGCACAAAGACTAATTTATAGCAAGAATTCAATATCATTTTTGCAGAATAGATGAATAGGGAAGTGCTGACTTCAGATTCATGGGAAGAGGAAATTGAAGACTGCTTTATGTACCTTTTAGGTGACATTAAATTAGAACATTTACAAAATGAAACGGGGCTATTATTTCTTCCAGCATTAATGTACAGTAATTCTAGCTGGACTCACTGGGTAATTCTTATTAGAATTATTTCTCACTTGGAGAATCAATTAGTTTGGCGATTTTAATTTGAGTGTATAGAAAACTTTTACTGGTCAGTGTACACATTATGAATATAAAGATTTTAGAGGGAGCATTAGAGTCTGTGCTCGGAGGCAAGCAGCCACCAAGGAATTGAATGTTTGCTAACAATGGACAGTGGTGTCTTGGTTACCTACTGCTTATGGACCAGACGGGGCACAGATTACAGTCAGCCTGCCCTCCCATCTCTCTCTCTCTCTCTCTCTCTCTCTCTCTCTCTCTCTCTCTCTCTCTCTCTCTCTCTCTCTGTGTGTGTGTGTGTGAGAGAGAGAGAGAGAGAGAGAGATGTGCACGTGTTTGTGTGAATGTGTGTGTGGAGTCCAGAGGTTGACATTGGATGGCTTCTATTATCCTCCACTTTATATTTGAGCCAGGGTCTTTCCCTGAACCTACAGCTTGCCAATTTGGTTATGCTGTTTGGCCAATGAGCTGTTGAGATCTGCCTGCCCACCTCCCCTATCCTGGGGTTACAGACGTGCTGCTACACCTGGCTTTAACATGGGTGCTAGGGGGCCAAGCTCAGATCCCCATACTTACACAGCAAGCACTCTACCCACTGAACCATCTCCCCAGCCTTTAAGCCTGTTTTCATAAACAAAATTATCCTGAAACACAATCACACATATTCACTTACATATTACCAGTGCCAGCTTTTGGACTGCAACAGAACCACACGGCTGACAAAGCCTAAAGTATTTACTATCTGGCACTTAAGAGAAAGAGCTACTTACAGGCTTAAATTTGGGCCATATTGTAATGTAATCTCCCTAAGGTGGGCTGACAACTCACCATTTTGTTAACGTCTTGTGCCCCTATCTTTTCTATTTCATCTGGATGAGATGAAGCAGGGCTGGAGAGGGACCTCCCTGGCTTCAGGGGTGCAGGACTCTAGGCAGTTCTTTTGCCTCTCTCACACCTAGTCCTTTGGCTGTTTGATGAGGTTTGGGTAAGAGACTGATTCATGTGCAAAAGCCCATGGATGACATCCAAGTCCACGGTGCTATTGAGATATTGTAGAGTCTTTGACTGAGTCGGAGGATGCTGGTTCACTGGGAGTGTGTTCAGGCAGGGGATAATAGGACTTCCACCGGGTCACTAGGAGTGTGCCCAGGTAGGGTATAGCAGGACCCCAGCCCTTTCTATCTCTTTAGCTTCCTGGACACCAAGAAGTGACTTTCTCTCTACAGGATCCGGCCATGAAGACACTCACTATCTCTCAACACAGTCTCAAAAGTCATAGGGCAAACTGATCATGAACTGAAATTTCCCAAAATACAACCTAGAATAAACCAGGAACTAGCTCAGGTCTCTGATTCTTGAGCCTCATTTTTTTTCAGGGTTCTCTACTTTGTTGTTTGATCTATGTTGATAAGCCCAGAAGTTGGAGCCTGTGAGAAAGGAAGAGAGTATCCAGGCAGTGTCCCCCAATGATGTTCATGTTACGGGGAGGACAGGGCCATTCTCTTCTTGTTGGCATCTTAGGGTATACATTTTTTATTAAGAAAATTAGCTAGAATCTCAAAATTGTTGGGAAGTCAAGAGATTAAATAAGTCAGTAATTTAAAAGTTTTTTTCTACAGAAAGCTACTTCAGTACCCCCTTCTATACACACACACACACACACACACACACACACACACACACACACACACACACACCTGGGCTTGGGATTTTGCTTTCAGCATCATTAAGAGGCAACCAGCAAACCCTTGTTTGTATAGCACAAGTAATGAGGAGTTCATTACACCCCAAATTGCTCATTCGGCGTCTGAGAATTGCTAACGTCATCAGTTTGCTCCATTGATGGAGCCACGGTTGTTCCCCTTAGAGCCACCTCCATGAGGATGAATCTTGGGTTGCCAACTCCCTTGTGCAGAGATATACAAACTAAGCTCATTTACCACACTCTTTTTGTATCCAGTAACTGTTCTGCTAAGTCCCCAGCTCCTGAGTCTCTCCTCATTAGGAAGGCTCAGGCAGGTCCATTTTTAAAGTGTAGCTTGGCTCACACAAAGTTAAAAGTCTGGCCGGATCCAGTACTGCCCTAAGAAAAGCCATTTGCTGGAAAATGTTTGCAGAGGAGAGAGAAGGTGGGTGTCAGCCTCTTGGTTCTGTGTTGGGACATCAAGGTCCAGTATTCTTCAAGAAAGATCTAGCCTGGCTGTGACCCACTGGGTCAGAATGAATTATCCATTTGCTATCAGTTCTTTCTAGAACTTTCATATAGGATTTGAGAGCAAACAAAGCCTCCATCTTAGCCTCTCACCCTATTTTATAGATGAGGAAGCATGAGCGAGAGATTCCCAGAGAGAGGAAAAGAATGGCTAGGGGATGAGGAAACACTCGGGGTGAAATCTTGTAGCATTCACTTCCAGTGTGGTCATATTTCACAGTCACACGTTTCCTTGATCCCCAGAACTCGGAGACTCATCTGTTTACCCCTGCCTTGGTTTCCCCAGACTGATCCAGGCTTCAGAAGTCACCAGCCCCCAGCCTCAACTCCCTGCAACCCCAGAGCTCAGCACATGTCCAAGCCGTGAACTCATTCCCCTGGAGACAAGATTAAAGGGAGATGTTAATATTCAAGCAACCTTGCTCAACAAGCAAGTCTTTCAGGGTGACTATTTATTGCTATTTATGATGACAGATCATCCTTCTGATTTTCCCCAGCACATGTCTCCAGAGGAAATTAGATACAGTACTTTCCTTAAGCAGGGCCAGGAGAAAATGTTTCTATAAATACTTAACAACTTGTCAGGAGAGATTACAAATATTGGCACGTCCTTCACAATGTCATGTTGGTTATTGAAGCTGTTAGAAGACATCATGATGGTTTATTTCCTTCCTGCTCGCAGGGAGCGCTCCATTTTCTGAGGCCAGACCAACTGTTTCTGAAAGCAGAAACTCAGAGACAAGTCTCAAGTCCAGGACTCCTGACTGCCCTAGCCTCGGCCTTCACACCAGCTATGGGGAGCATGGGTCTGAGGTCAGAGAACCCCATTGTTTCTTCACCGTAGGACTTTAAGGGAACCCATTAGCTTCTCATTACCCAGGTTCCTCCGAGTGATGACGGTCCAATAATACGTTTCACAGTATTGCAAAGATTACATGAAATGCTGTACAAAACTACAATTCATGAAGGATAAGCCACAAACACAGTTCTGTTCTCTCCTCCCAGACAAGAAAACTGTATCAACCCCCAGACAGGAGACAGGAGTTGAGCTAACTCCATTTTTGACTTCCAATAATACTCGGGAAAAATTTGACAACTTGAGAGTTAAATGTGGCACAAAGAAAAAAAAAGCATTTCCTGACCCTGACCTGGGGAGATAGGTCAGTGGATACACTTTCTAGACAAGCACAAGGATCTGAGTTCAATCCCCAGAACCTACATAAAAATGCTGAACATGGTAGAGCATTCTTATAATCCCAGCACTGGCAATGTGGAGACAGGAGTATTCCAGGTCACACTGATGCACTAATTTAATGGGCTAATTTAATCCTGAGATAATGATAGAGCCTGCCTAAAAAGGAGATGGATGTCATTCCTGAGGAAGGAACCCAGAGCTTGTCCTCTAGCTTCCACAGGGTTGCTGCACACACATGCACACACACAGGCAAATAACTCTGCCGAAGAAGATCTAGCATTTCTCACTCTCTCCTATTGGTGGGAGAAATTGCCCAAGGGCTTCAGGTAGATTAAATCCTTCAGTCTTTGTGGGAAACAGTCCCAGTACCCTTTCTTGCAGGGAGAAAACCCAGGCAACCTGACATACTTCAGACAGCACACCCAGTGGGATGGAGTAGTGATGGTCCCAGGTTGCGGGTCTCACAGGCTCAGTCCTTCCTGCATGGCCTCTGGAGGAGGTCTGCTTCCTTCTTTCCTCTTGTCCCTTCAGGTTCTGGAGTCTTATCACTGTGGATCTAGACATGGAGTTTTCATTTATCCCACTCAGCTCTTTTGGGGTCTGTGGACTTCTTATTTCAAGTCTGGCATTCTTGACACTTGTGTGCTGCCGCCACCTCTGTTGAGCCTCCGAGAATGGCTGGATCCCAACAGGCGCTTTCAAGGCAGCTTTGCATGTCTTTCAGCTTCTTTTTTAAAGCATCAGCCCCTCTTGTCTCCTTTTTTGCTGCACGCTGTTTGATCTCTGAATTCCAGTTTTGTTCTTTGACTGCCTCCAGCATTCAGGGTAGGCTCCCTGCTGAGTTCTAAATTCCCATGACCTTTTTTTTTTTATTTTGTTTCTGGTTGGCACGTCTCAAGGCTGCCTCCTTTCTGCTCTGCCATTGCAGTTCTTCTGCCTAGGCTGCCATTCCTCTCCTGACCTCTTCAAGTCCCTCACATGCCCTCTCTGCAGTCCTCCGAGCACCCTAACTGATTAATAGTCCCTCAAATGCACATGAGCTCTGTTCTCCTTGGGTTTTCATGCACGCTGACTGCCCACTAGGCCCTGATCCCCTTAACACTCAGATACATTCAGGTCCAGATGATCCTGGTGCTACCTTGAGTGTGTAGGAAGCGGTTTCCTGTCTTCAGAAACCACAGATCTGCAGAGGGTTGTGTGGTCCCGGCCTCAATTACTGCTGTTACACTACTTATGCCGTGTTTCTTTTAGAAGCCTTGTTTTGGGAACTACAAAGATTTCTCTTCCATATTTTTGAGTATGTGGGTGTATTTTCTTCAATGCTACAAAGAAATAATTTTGAGCACACATTCAGGGTTTGCTTGCCTCAGCTGATCAACTTCTACTCATCCTTTAAAAAAAGTAAGCAGTTCAATAGTCCCCCATCTTCGAGTTTAGGGGCTGTGTTTCAAGAGCCCCAGTGAGTGTCTGAAGCTGAGAGTCCTAGAGAAAAGCACTGTTATAATTCTACAGAGGATTGGAGAGCTGAGTTAGCTACTGAGCTACTAAGAGTTGATAGAGTATACCAGGTATATGTACTGGACAAAGCGAGGATTCACATTTTTGATGGGATGGAGCAGGATGATACGAGCTATCATGAGGCTACTGGAATGACATACAATTGAAAAGGTTGTTTCTCTCTAGAATTTTCTGTCCAATTTTTACAGTCTGTATTAATCACAGATAATAGACTACCAAAGGCAAAACTGTAGTTAGGAAGCCTATAGCACATACAAAAGTACATATGTAATATTATTGGTCATAAAACATATTAAAGAGTGATAATCAGGGCATGTGCCTGTGACTAGACTCCTTAGTAACCACTGGAACAGACCAACCAGTATTGCATGAGCCATTGTGTTTCTTCCATATCCCAGCTCCACCTCCCCAGCCCCAGGTACCCCTCATGAGTAGTTTCTGTTGATCTTTCCCTCTTCAGTTGTTTTCACAGTTTCCTTGATGAGGTGCTTTGACACTTCACAAGAGTACTATGCATGAATTCTAAAAACAGAATCTACAAAACAATGAAAACCCATTAACGCATACAAGGATTAACAGGTCACAGAATAGAATTGGTAGGAACAGAGACAAGATCAGAAGGACATCTTCTTTATCACAAAGGAAGTATTCTGTTTTGAAGTCAAAAGGATGTTCTCTTCAAACAATGGGATCTTGTGGAGAGCAGAGGAAACATTGAGTGGATGAGTAAAGAGGGGATGAAGCTCTGAATGAATCTGTATTATCGTCGTGGGCATGGTCATGCCACGGACCCCAGTGCCTCCCTCTGGTCTGAATTCCAATGTTGACAGTGTGCACAAACTAGCCACTGTAGCTTCCTTCTCCATCCTGATAGCAACCTGAGACTGCTTCCCTAAAAAAGACTTCTACCCAGCCTCGCTAACCCTTCTCCCTGTGCTGTATATAAAAAAGCCTGATGTTCTGGGCTCCTGTGTGTGGTTGGTGCTGCTCCATCAGAACGAGCACAGTCCACCTGGTCCTGGTTTTTCATTACATGTGTCTATATGTCTGTCCTTTCTTCATTTCTTTGTCATCCAGGCAGGTTTCCTGGACCAAGCCACATAGGATTTGGTGGGTTGGAGTTATTTGTTAGCTGTTTGCACAATGAGTTCTAGACTCTTGTCCACATCATATATACAGCAGCCATCCAGACCTGGGAGAGACAGGGATGCATGTGCTTCTTTGCAAACCTGCATCCTCCTTGCTTCAGTAGATTTGTGCTGTACCAGAACAATGAGAGTCTCAGCAGCTCTTGGACTTTGCTAAGAGCAGTGCAGCCCTGTCTGCTGTGATGGGGTAGCACCTCAGAATCGTTCTGAGATGTTGAGCACCTTTTCTAACGGTGTCTGTCCAGCTGGGGATCCTAATTAAACAAGGGACAAGACAGATCTGCACTGATGCTTTGATAAGGGAGAGAGCCAGCACAAGGCAAACCAGCCATTAATCAAATATATGCCCTTGTACTGCTCAGCAGGTTTGGGGGCCACATTCATAAATCATCTTTTTTTTTTATTTAAAAGCCACTCGCACCACCCAGGACTTGACTCATCTCTCTCTCCACTACTTGGCTTCCAAGGGGGCCCATACAATAAACCTGGTTATTTTTAGTTATAATTAAAATCATAACATACGGTGTCGTGGACCCCATTTCTGCTGATTGATGTGCAAGCGGGTTTTTTTTTTCCATTAAACTGACTGTAAAAACTTTTTAATTTGGGGATATTTAGAGTGTTCAAGGAGAAAGCTACCCTAACATTCATGCCAGATGACAGCTAGTCAATGAGGATGAAAAAAAAAACCCACACTGGCTCGGCTGATCCCGGAGCTCTTGCTGCACTAAATTACAGAATTAATAGGCTCTTAGGAAAGACTGGCATGCCGCTACTGTGAGAAAGACAATTAAATGTGAAAACCCAGTCTCCCCACCACACTTCATTTTAACAGGAGGCTCCGAGACTCCATAAATCTCTTTCCTGTTTCTTCCCCACTTTCCCATAGGTTCTTCAGAGAAACACCTAGAACATTTGAAAGCCTGCTCCCTGCCCCCCACCACCCCCGCTTACTTGTTCAGATTACATTTCTGTTCAGAAACGGCTTTCGGAGATCAGGGAGAATTCTAAACCCCAAAATGTTTCACTAGCTACTTAGAAGGCCTTTCTGTTCCTGCCTGAGTCTTTTCAACCCCAGCCAGATTTATTCTGGCAGTTTTCAGTGGACAAATACCCTAGCTGCCCCAGTGACTGCTGGGAAAGGAGTGAGTCCTCTTGAACTACACTTCGTCTAAGAGGGACAGACATAAGCAAGTGCGTAAAAGGTCCCTCTTACTGGCAGGTAATAATTCCTAAGAATCCCAGGGGATGCCCCAAACTTTAAACTCTTTATGTACTGGGTTTTCCTATAAATATGTATCTATCTTAAAGGTTAAGTTATAAATTAGATGCTTTAGGAGATTAACAAATAACACACTATGAAATATGCGATCTATTATAATAAAAGTTATATGATTGTGTTCTGTCTCTCACACAAAGCATCTTATGGTACTGCACATAGCCTTCTTTACCTTGGGGTGACATGAGATGAAGCAATACCTATATGATGAAATGGGGTGATGTAAATGATATGCATTCGACTATTTTGTAAGAGTTACTTGAACACAAGTACTGTGAGCATGGCGGTTACTAAGTTACTCACGGGTGGGTAACACATACAGTGTGGACACGCTGAACCAAAGGATGGCTCACGGAGTATGACAGCGTGAGATTTCATCAGACTGCTCAGAAGCACACGCTGTGTAGGATTTATCTGCGGAACTCTCAGTTTGGAGGCTATGGTTGACAACAGCTCCTTGAAACAGAAGTGAAACCCCAGGCCAAGTGGATCTACTCTGTGTACCCAGAGCAACGAAGAAGGGACTAGAAGGCCTCAGAGGAAAGCTAGCTTACATACAGGTGGCTTTCTACCTCTCTGTACTCCCTATTTCCCCGCAGTGCTTTATGGCTTACCTGGTCAAAACAGTATTTGCTAAATGGATCCTGGATTGACTCTGCTCTCTAAGCTCTTAGTCAAGTCCTGCTGAGGTCATGCATCTAATTCAAATTAGGCTGCTCTCCGTTCCACCGGCTCCTGTGATAAATTGCAAAGAAAACCCCTCTCTGAAGGGAAGGGAAGGATTTTAAGGTCCTCCTCCTCTCCCAGTTGCTTGGTAGTGAAACGTTTGTCACTTTTTAGTACTTTAACCACCAGTCATTTCTGACTAATACCCGGCAGCAGACATGGGGGACGATTTCCAAGATGATGGATGTTCCCCTTCTTATCTTTTGATATCTAGAAGTAGAAAATTTCAAGGAAAAAGGATTTTACACCAAGATGACCATAAATCTCATTGTGTTCACAACAGAAGGCTGACCAGAGGAGTTTATTAAATCTGTAAAGGATTTGATGTATATCAAACTGTTACATAAAGTCAATACTTTGGAGAGAAGCGGACAATAAATACTCAGCAAGAGGCAATATTTCTATCAGGGAGAAGGCAATCGCATAAAGATTAGGGGAGCGATTTCAATATTGCACGTCTCTCCGCAGGAAGGAGCTGGGGCTTGTTTTCTGGAATGATCTTGGGACAATGGCTGGGGGTTGGGCAGGTAGGCCTCTTGGCTCAGCTACTCCCATCATGCAGCCTAAACTGGGTATATCAGACAGAACCTAAGCACCCCTTCTCACTTTGTGCACTGGTGCCCCAACAGTACAGCTACGGAAGGAGCTGGAATTTCTAAAGAAATAATTCAAGTTATATGACATCATAAATGTGGGGCCTGGCTTCAACAGGTTAGGTGCCCTTCTAAGCAAAGATGTTGTCTTTTGTCCACCCAAGCATGAAGCCACATGGGCACACAGCGGGTTGACAGCTGAGGATAGGCCAAGAGAAGAGGCTTTGGAGAATACTGTCTAAACTGGAACTATGGTCTTAGAATTTCAGCCTTCAGAACAGTGGGAAAATAAAACCCCACAGTCTAAGTCACCCAGTCTGTAGTATTTTGTTATGGCATTCTGAGTGGACAGGACAACGTACCCCCACTTTGCAACTTCAAGATGCTTCCTCAGCCTGAGGGCGCATGCAGGCTGGAAACATAATAGAGACCCACCTTATCCCAAAACCTTAATCATGTTATCTAAATAGTCACAGCTGCTGTACCTACTTCTTCCTGTGTGCTCTTCAGACATCATCTTGCTTAATTTACTAAGAAATCCCACACACATCAAATTGTAGATATGTGCTTGTCTTAAAGACAGTCTCTCATTATGGTTCAGGTTTACCAAAAACTCCTGACTTTCCTGCCTCCATCACCCAAGTGCCTGAAATCCAGAAGTCATAATACACCTGGCTCACCCTTTAAATATTTATGATTCTCCTGTTCCTCATCTGGAAATCCTGATGTTGAAAAGTACTAACTCACCTGATGTCACTCTGTTTAACTGCGACAGACAAGCTGGATCCAATTTCAGTGCTTTCTGGAATGCCTGACCTCTTTGCTCTTCTGAATATTAAAGTCATCTTTCTACTTGTAGTGAGATGGCTAAGACTCAGAGTTGTAATCCCCAAGATTAATAATCCAGGAGGCAAAAGGAAGTGTTAGTAACCTATATGGATATATTAGTAGCCTATATAGATATATATGTAGCCTACATATATATACACACACATATATATATGGATATGTTAGTAGCCTATATGGATATATTGTCTACACAATACTAAGCCTCTGGATACTGGGGCATGCTCAAATAGTCCACTGCCCTTTTCTGCACCTGACCCATGTGGCGAGTGTGCTACTGAATGTTCTGTGGGAGAGATGAATCATTTATTTCTATTTCGTTATCTCCACTCATACAGTTTTAATGAGCCCACATGTCTCCCCCTCACATGAGAAACTGAACGAAAGTCATTTTCCTGGTGACCTACGGTGACAGCAAAACAGCTGAGGAAGCATCTCAGAATGAGTGCACATTTGATCTCTGGGAGTGGCTATGTCCTCCTGCCTTTCTGCATGTTATGTTCAACCTTTCCTAAAGGTCAAGGGGCAATTTGAGTGAGGCCATTGTTCTGTTTCCTGTCACCTCTGCTACATACTGGGCATTCCCAGTGTTGGGAATATTGTCAGTTGGCATGGTCTCCCTTCTAAAAACTTTTTGTGAGGGTCCTCCCTTGTTGGTATGGCTAGGAGGACTCAACATTGGAATGCAGTGTCCTTTCTATCCTAGGAATTCTTTGCTGCTTCCAGGTTCCCACTTAGGGAGCAGTCACTGCTGCCAAAGTTGGGTCCTACAAAGCCATAGCTTCTCTTTCCTGGACTCTGATACCCATACCCAGCCAGTGTCTGGGGACTGAGCTTAGGATCCACCACTCTGGAGCCATAGACCTTTCTTTCTTGTCCTTAGACTCCAAAGAAACTTTTTACCAATTCTTGTTCCAAACATGTGTTAAATGATATTTTGATTGTGTTCTAAAAATTAAGGCTTGCTTAGAGGCAGAAGGTGGAGCTAGCCACTAGATGATCAAAATTAACCATGGAGGTTTGGAGGACTGTAGACAGATAGGAGACAGGAAGTAGTAAGGCAGGGATGAGAGAGGATCACAGCCTTTTTGGAGAAGGAAGAAACAGAAGAGGTAGGGGGCAACTGGTGGCTGCTTCCCTTCTTCTCTGATCTTTCAGGGTTTTACCCCAATACCTAACTCCCAATTTTTATTGATAAAGAATAATTTCTTAAGGCTTCAAATGCTAACTTGTTATCCTTTGCCCTAGTGCCCTACACTGGCACCTCACAATCCATTTTCTACCTCGTGTCCAGAGGGAATATGCTAAAGTGGATCCATGGCTTCCAGTGACCTTTGGGTGACACTCAGCTTCTCTTAGTGTGATCCTACTTGTCTTTCACATTGTATTCTGTTTTTAAAGATTTATTTATTTATTATGCATACAACATTCTGCCTCCATGTATGCCCGCATGCCAGAGAGGGTGCCAGATCTCATTGCAGATGGTTGTGAGCCACCATGTGGTTGCTGGGAATTGAACTCAGGACCTTTGGAAGAGCAGCAGTGCTCTTAAGCACTGAGCCATCTCTCCAGCCCCCTCTTACATTGTATTCTGGATTTCTTCTTTGCCACCTTCTGCTCAGTGGCAGCCAGACATTCACCACCAGAGGATCTCACAGTCTGTCTCCTGTCTTCTGGATCCAGCTCTGCTTTACTGCTCTTGATCTCAAATCACATGTGTGCTTTTAAAGGATAAGGCATGCTCGCATCACATGGGCTAGCATGCTGAGTCTCAGCAAACAGGTGCTAGACTCTGTTGGTTATCATGCAGGCTGTGCTGTTTGCTGCTGGCAGATAGAGTGGTTCATGCCTCTGAGGAGTTAGGTGGCTGGAAAGTGGGACAGAGAAATAAATGAGTCATAGCTGCTGGGTGATGGAAAGTGTCCCCGGAGGTCTCAGAGGACAGGCAGTCAGGGTGGACTTGCCATTATATTCCTCATGCATGAGTGCAGCTGGAAAGCAGTCATGAGCCTGGATGAAGAGAACAGATAGCTTCAGCAGTGAATGCACCTTCAGGTGCCCATCTGACTATACATGGTACTGACTTGTGTCACCCTACCGGTGGCCTCTCAGGGAGCTACCTTGTCTGAAGAGGAGGTATCTTTTTGGTTTGTACATCATAGGCTTCTGGTAGTTGGAGGGGAAGGCAGGGTACAGAGACTTCAGACTCTCAGGGGAAATAAGGGCAGTTATTGTCAAGCATAGGAGAAAGGGCAGTGTAGCCCCTACTCTTTGTGTGCTCGGCAGCACTGGCAAAGGCAGAGTCCCTGTGCCTGGAGACTGGCAGGTGAGCCAGAGTTACTCAAATGGCCAGGATCTGTGGAGGGCATCTGGATATACTTGGGCTTTTAAAAAATATAATACAAGTTTCAGAAAACCCAGCCCACTAACTGTCTCAACTCACAACTGAAGGAATGATCTTGATTTTGTAGCCTCAGAGAACAGGACTGAGACTCAGCCTTTGTCTTTCTCCCCCACCACCTCTGGATCAGTTGCAATCTCTTGCCACCTCATATGTCTGCCTATTTTCCAGTGGGGGAAGGAGGGGTGCTCTCTGGTTCCTGTTCCCTGTTGGGATGAGGCTATTCTTCTTTCTTTAATCTTGTGAGTGTATCGTGTGTGTGTGTGTGTGTGTGTGTGTGTGTGTTCAGGCCCACATACGCCACAGCACACATGTGGAGGTCAGAAGTCAACTTTACCTTCCATCTTTCCTTAAACAGGATTTCTTAGTCACAGCTCTATGCCATGCTAGCTGGCCTTCACAGGAATAAAGAGTCGCATGAGCCTTCATGGAATCTCTTGTCTCCATCTCTAATCTCCTCATAGGAGTGCTGGGATTTACAGCTCTGTGCTACACCGCCCAGCTTTATTGGGCTCTAAGGATCTGAAATCAGGTTGTCACATTTGCAGGGCAAGCACTTCGCTTACTATGCCATCTTCTCAGCCTAGGAAAGTGCTATTCTTGATCCCACCCTGGGCTTCAGTGATGGGGTTAAGGGAGTGGGGTGGGTGGAGACACTCTGATTACCAGAAGGCTGGCTGTGTGTTGCTGGCTGACCATGGAGGAATTTGAAGGTGGGGATGGAGCCTGTACCCACTGCAGCATTAGTACAGATGTTGGGTTGCAGCAGATGGAGGGAAGATGCCTAACTGAAGAGCCAATGTTGTTGACCAAGACAACAGAGGCTTGTGGTGGGCAATGCCAAGCACAAGAATGCAGCCAGGGCCATCTCTCCATATAGGTGTGGGTCCAGTGGGCATATGTGATGTCCAAGGGAGGGACAAGAAAGAAACAAGACCTCAGTTGCTAGAGGTCTGAAGTTCATTACCTTTATTACCCAGAAGGGAAACCAGGTCAGAGAGGGGAAGAAAGTGCCTGAGTTAAGTAGTGGGCACATGGCAGAGCTGGGGTTCAAACTCACTCTCCTGGAGCTTGCTATAGGACTCTCTGCTAATATATGGGTAAGAAAGAAAGGACAAGGGAAGGCAACTCTCCTCCATGGATTGCTCTTTCATGTTCTAGAGGACTGGGGGACAGTGCACAGTTGCTTATGAGGAAAGAGCAGCATGGGTTTGCTGTGGAATTTGTGCTGTGTAATTAGGCAACAGCAGGTGTCTAAAAGGACATCTAGGAAATAGACCACATGACTGGACATTTGGCCACGAAGCTTTCCAGATGACAAATAAATATCAGAAGCTGTTCAGCATCCGTGGGCATTAGGAAAATGCAAATTAAACCCACTCAGAACAACTAACGTCACAAAACAGCTACAACAACAAGGGCTGGAGGGGGGGAGGGTGCAGGGCTGGGTTACCCTGGCATCGTTAAAGGAAATTGAAGGTAAGTGTGGCCAGAGGAACAGCAATGTGACAGGGATGTAGAGACTGCCATAGGACCCAACAAACTGCAGGCCCAAGTCTTTATCCCAGAAGAATGGAAATGGAGTGCACACAACTTTTCATGGCTTTTTATCGATTATGATTGTAAACCAGAATCAACCCAGATGCCATTCAACAGCGCATGGTCCACCAAACAGTAATCCCAACACCAGCAACCGGAGCTCAGCAGCACAAGGAACAAGCAACCGATGGCACACCAGCTGGTGAAGCCCTAAACAGTACAGACGAATGGAAATGCCAATCCCAATGGGTTCTTTATGCAAGACTCCATTTATATGACAGATTTGAAAAAAAGGCAGAATTACAGTAAAAGAAGATAAATGTGTGGCTGCTGGGGGCTTGGGTGTCAGTGGTTTCTGGAGGTAAGTATTTGGTAAATGAAGTGTGTAGTGCTCATGAGGAAGGAGGAAAGGGAATTCTTCCTGCCTGTGGTTTGTGTGCACAAACCGTGTCTGTTAACAGGTAAAGAACTTATAGAGAAGAGGTCATGGAAATAGGGATCGGAGTAAGATCAGTGGATTCTATCAGTGTCAATATATGAAAATGATACTATAATTTCGTGAGATGCTACCATTGAGTAAAAAAGGATCAAGCTCTACAGGGATCACCTACATCTTCTCTATGATGGGACGGGAATCTGCATCTGTTTGGAGAGCAGGGCTACTGTGCAGCTGTTTTCACCTGCTGCGTGCTAGGTGATTGGGATGGCTTCTAATTCTCAAAACGGCTAGGGAATTTCTCTAGAGAAATTGTCCCGAACCCTTAAGGGGGCCGGGGTAGCCTTCTGTGGTGGTTGTTCTTTTATTTCTTTTATCCAGAAGTCAGTGTCTGTTAAGGGATGAAGGAAGACCTGTGACACCTGTTGTCCATGAGTAACTAGGTGAGGGGCCTCTCAGATACCTGGGAGCCTGAAATAACAGGAGACATGCATTTGAAGAAACTGAAACCTTTCCTGGGAGCACTGGGCTGCGAAGTTGTTTTGATTTTCTGTGTCCTTGGAAAAAGATCCTAACGTAATCACTCCCAGGTCCAAGATAAATGAATATAGAAAGTGCCTGAGGAACGTGGCATGGCTGAAGGCTTTTATTGATCGACTCTTCCCACATCTCCCCAAGAAACACTCCCACTCCTTTGCGTGGCCCCGTGACATGAACATGACTGCTTTCATTAGAGGAGGGCATTTCTGTGGAATGAAATATGAAGTGGGTACATTCTGCTCTCACCTCTGGGCACTGTGGTGCCAGTCTAAGACAGATATTTCATTACTTTCGGACAAACATCCCCTACATTCAAATATTGACTGGGAACGAAAGCAGAGTGATCACAGAGCTGTTGCCAACAGACTCAAAGAACAGTGAGTACCCCGGGGTTCATTGAGTTCTCTCTCTCTCTCTCTCTCTCTCTCTCTCTCTCTCTCTCTCTCTCTCTCTCTCTCTGCGTGTGTGTGTGTGTGTGTGAAAAAGAGAGAGGTAGAGATAGACAGAGATGGTGTGGGAAGTCCTTCTGTATATGTGTTGCTTTTATTGGTTAATGAATAAAGCTACTTTGGCCTATGGCAGGGCAAAATGGAGTAAGGCAGGAATTTCAAGCAGAAAGAGGAGGAAAGAATGCAGAGTCAGGGAGATGCCATGTAGCCACCAAAGAAGACAGAAGCCAACCACAAGCTTCACGGTAAATTATAAAATAATGGAGGTGGGTTAATACAGTTGCTGTGTGATTATTTCACATCTGGGCAGCTGGAAAACGAAGAAGCAGCCTCCACCTTCACAGAGATAGAAAGAGAGGCACACCAGGAGAAAGACACACACACACACACACACACACACACACACATAGAATACACAAAGTGAGCCGAACAGATCAGCATAGCTGCCATCTTCTAACTAACATGTTCCCATCCTAATTTTCCAGCATGAGCTCATAGCACTCGCTGATTTTGTCTTCATTTCTGAAAAGAAACAGAAATGTCCTGTGGGGCAGGGGGGAGGGGAAGTGTAGGCACCTGAGGAGGCACTGTAGCAACTGAGTAGGTGGCCTAAGAATCATTCATTTTTAGTGGGCACATTACAGTCTGTAAACACACAGGCTGTGTGCCCTGAGCCCACACTGGACATCTTAATTCTTTTGTTTTGTTTTGTTTTAATGTATTTTTTAAATTTCATTTTATATTCCATCCATGGTGCTCCCTGCCCCAGCGCAGCTTCTCCCTCAACCTGCCTCCTCATCCCAATCCTCCCATCCAGAGTCTTTGTTTGTTTATTGAAACCGCGTCTTGTTTTGTAACCCCAGCTGGTCTTGGACTGTCCATGCTCCAGCCTCAGCTGCCACAGAGCTAGGATTATTAGTGCCTATCACCGTGCTTGCCTCACTCTGGCCATTTTTGACTCTCTGTGTACTTACCATTGTGTGCTTTGTGTTGCTGCCATAAACATCATAACCAAAGCAACTGGAGAGGAAAGGATTTAATTCAGCTTACAAGTTGTAGTTCATCAGGAAGGGATGTCAGGGCAGGAGCTCAGGGTAGCAACCTGGAGGTAGGAACGGAGCAGAAGCCATGGCTGATCGCTGCCTACCGACTTGTTTGTCATGGCTTTCTCAGCCTGCTTTCCTGTACAACGCAGGACCATCTGTCCCAGGGTGGCACCACTCAGCTCACAGAGGGATGGTGTCTTAGTTAGTGATTCTATTGTTGTGGAGAGACACTATGACCATAGCAACTCTTATAAAGGAAAACATTTAATTGGGGTGTCTCACGTACAGTTCAGAGGTTCAGTCCATTATCATCATGGTGAGACGTGGTGACATGCAGGCAGATGTGGTGCTGGAGAAATGACTGAGAGTCCTGCATCTTGCAGGCAACAGGAAGTGGTCTCAGACACTGGGTGGTATTTTGAGCATAAATGAGACCCCAAAGTTTCCTCCACAGTGACACAACAAGGCCACACCTATTCCAACAAGGTCACATCCCAGTGGTGCCACTCCCTTTAGGGACTGTTTTTTTTTTCAAACCACCACAGATGGGCCCTCCCACATCAATCATTAGTCAAGAAAGTACTTCCAGACTTGCCTATAACCAATCTGATGGAGATTATTTTCTCTATTAAGGTTTCTACTACCCAGATGACCCTAACTTGTGCCAAGTTAACAAAAAAACTAACCAGAACAGTCCTCTTAAGCAATGGGGGACTCTACTCTACAACATATTTGAGGTCTTCCGGCTCTTATGGTCTGTGACATTTTCTACACTTGTGAGATTTCCCCCAAATATAGTTTCTTCTCATTTCAAAGTTTCTGGCTCTGTCTCAATCACCCAGTTAATTTTTTTCTGCTTCCTCTCGGTTATCATTTGTTTTTCCTCTCTTTCTACTTCTCCTCCTTCTCCATCTCCTCCTCCTTAGATGGTGTAGGCTAGTCTAGAACTTGTGGGCTTAAGTGAGCTCCTGTTTGGGATTCCCAAGTATCCAGGACTCCTAGCTCCTACTAGGAGTCCTAGTGCCTACACCACACTTACTACCTGTTTTCTAATCTTTCTTGATATCCCGCAGTCACAACTAGGCTCTCCTGGGAGCCTTAGCAATTGAGCACTCCACCCCAGAGGAAGCCAAGTCTTGTACTGGAGAATCTTTTATGCTGGGTAGCAGTATTGCCTGATAGTCTACGGTTTGCTCTCCTCTCAAGAATGAAGCTCATTTTTCTCACAAGACAGCACTCATGCTGAAGGATGGTGATGGGAAACCTGTCGTCTGGCCCTCTCCAGACTGGGTACTCCCAGATCCTGAATCATTCAAGGAATGGAGTCCTGAGAGTCTTAATCATTCTGGTTTGGCTTTTATAAATAAGTTATGTACCTAAAAGTGTCTCTTCTTGTGCATATAAAAATTGATCATAAAGGTAATATAACTGTAAAAAATTTAGTTGCTAGGAGGAATAGTCATCAAAACTTAACAATTTTAACCCAATTTCTCTAGTGATTTCATTTTTAAACCTTGTTCTCTACTTATATCATACTCAAATTGTGTATTGAGTATACTCGCAGTCTTTGTATGATTTGTATTTTTGTTTTGTTTTGGGACAGGATCTCAGCATGTAGACTGGCCTTGAACTTATCTTGCCTCCAGTTTCCCTTGACCTGGAATTCCAGTTGTGTACAATCACATTCATCTTTATCTACCAACACAGCTGGAGGATGTTCACATGCCATCTGTTGCATTGCTACAGTTGATATAACCAAGCATATGCTATGGCTCTTTTAGATCACTTTCTCCATCTCTGATCTGACTGTCTAGGCTCCCATCTGTAGCTTAAAAGATCATATATATTTTCCTAAAACTCTAGTCTATATGGCTATATGGTCCAGCCATTCTTTTGAGGTACAGCTAGTCTGTTGATGTAGACATCACAGGGCCCCTTTGTTCTATCCCATCCGGCTAGCTTACACCTGAAATAATCACACAGAAATTGTATTAATTAAACCACTGCCTGGCCGTTAGTTCTAGCCTCTTATTTGCTAACTCTCACATCTTGATTAACCCATTTCTATTAAATCTGTGTATCATCACGAGATTGTGGCTTAACAGCAAGATTGTAACCTACGCCCGTCTCAGGCAGGAGATTCATGGTGTCTGCCACACTGCCCTTCTTCCCAGCATTCAGTTTAGTCTACTCCACCTATCTAAGTTCTGCCCTATCAAAAGGCTAATGAAAGCAACACATAGACAGAAGAACCTCCTACACCAGTCTGTCATGACTTAATGGAACATGTGGATCAGCAGCTTAAAGCTGTGTCAGACCAGTCTGACTATCAGCCATGGACTCTAGGATTCTATGAAGCCCCTGTTTATACCACTAACGTACTATGATGTTATCAGCCTATGGCCAATCTGAGCCCAGCACAATGCTACCCTTCTTCAAAGCTATCCCCATTAAAAGCACCTCCTACCTTTTATTAAAATTTCTGATACTTTAAAGATAGTTCTGATTTTTGAATAGTTAGAGGCTCACTGGAGAGGAAATGCGTAGCTTTAGTCTTCCTCCCTTGTATTAGCATCTTGTCTAGCACTACACAATAGTAATACCGTGAAGGATCACATGATGTTTGGCCTCTAGGCCAAGTTCAGCTTATTCACTTGCTCTTTTCTGTTTTCACTTGCTTCAGTAGATAAATTTATACGGGAACACACACACACGTAAAATCTTTGGCTGCTCATGCACTGTTGTAGCAGAAGCACAGAAGTAGGCTTTGACAGAGCCATATTGTCTTCAAAGTCTAACATTCTTTTATCTGGTTTGTTGTAGAAAGGAATTAGCAACCTCTTATGCCAGCCATATTACTGTGATTGTAATAAAGTACCTCTGGGGTAACTGAACTATAAAGAACAAAGGTTTGTTTTAGCTCCTGGTTTTCGTGGTTTAGGGCCATAATAGGCAAGATCCACTGTTTTGAGGCCTCTGGTGAGGGGGTTCACTATAATTTTCTTTATAAGAATTGCCATGGTCATAATGTCTTTTCACAACAATAGAAACCCTGACTGAGACACTGTTATTCAGTATATCCACAGTGTTGTACAACCATTTTTTTCTTCTTCCTAGTTATAGGTTCTATAGAATGTAGTATGTATATAGAATGTCTGCTGGAGAACCTGTGTATATTTCACTTGCTATCAATCTCTACCCTTGCTCTCTGGCTCTTCAGCTACTTCTGCTATGGGACATTTTCGGTAGATAGGATCACACAGTGTGTGGTTTGTGTGTGTTCAGACATCGCTTTTTTTCTCAGCATGTTTTTAGTTGTTGTCTTCTACATTTTAAATTATTAAAAGTATTAGAAACAAAATCTGAAGAAATCTAAAACAGACCATAAAAAGACAGAAAGGAAAATGGGAGGATGGTACAGCTAGGGGAGCAACCTGGGACTCTAATACAAATATATGCTTTCATCTTTTGAGAGTCTAATATCCAATAGAAGTTCCAAGAGAAGCAGAAAAATGGAAAGGGACCAACTATGAATGAACCAATATCAAATCTCCCAAAGGGACTCAGACATCCAAATGACCAGCATAATAGATAACAAAAGACTCACATTAACTCACACCACTATGCCATTCCAAGTCACCAAGGGTAGAGGGGAGTTATTACAGCTTCCTGTGAAGGGAGGGGAACAGCACAAATAGGAAAAGCGTGGGCAAATGAGAAGCACATTTCCCCCCATACATTATCCTTAGAACCAACTCCTGTGTAAGTCAGGACTCTGATACTTTATTCATGTTAGCTGACTCCCAGACACTAAAGCTTAGAAGGAAAATCAAGATGGGAACAGCCCACACAAATCAGCCGCCTAGAACGAAAGAGAAATCTTTACAAAGAACTCCTGCATCCAATAATAAATTACACTTGATATTAAAGACTACCTGGAGGGAAAGAATGCATGAGAATAACAATACTGAATTTTGGCCCTTAGAAATATAAGTGGAAGAAAAATGACACATTTATAATCTAAACAAATATAATTAGCATGTCAAGCAAGCAGGACTCCTTGGACTGGGAAACATGAGTTTTCTACTGTGCTGTTAACCTGTTCTGCACTGAGGACCAAATGAAGACGTGCTATGTGTCACTTTTCTGATCACTTTCCCTAGGTCAATATTGTATAATCACCTCAGTGACCAAATACAGCTGAATCAGCTCTCCATCACTAAGACAATACCTGAGACAATCAACTTACAAAGGTTAAGGGTTGATTTGGGCTCATTGTTTTAGTCTATGGTTGGTGGATACTGTTTGGGGATCTGCAGTCAAGAAATACATCACAGCAGGGGGGGGTGGAACAGAATCAATAACTTCACGACTAAGAAGTGAGACTGAGATTAGACGACAGTGATCTCCTTGAAGGGCACATTGACCCCAAGACCTATCTGCTAGACTCCGCCTCTTAAGGCAACACCAAGCCTTCAGCATGACATCTGGGAGCTATTTCTGATCCGGTCTACAGCTATTGTCTTAAGAAACCCCATGTTTCTGATACCTCCACTCCTGCCTTCCTCTGCTCCGAGCTCATTTTGGTTTGCAGCCAAGGGAAAGGAGGACAAGAAACAGAGTGCAGAAAATTTAAGACCGTTATTAAGAGAAGGTTGAACCCTTCTAAGTTGGACCCCTGTGCATTGTTCTTAGAGTGTGTTTCAATTTAACTCCTTTCCAAATGAGTTTCATTTTCATGCTTTCTTAAGAGGCTCCTAGAGAGTGAACTGTTCCCCATAGACTCATGTGTTCAAAAACTTGGCCTCCAGCTGCTAATAGTGTTTTTGAAGGTCATGGAAGTTTTAGGAAATGGGTTCCAAAGGTTCATGGTCTTGAGCTTTTATAGCTGGGTCTCATTTTCAGTGTGTTCTCTGCTTCTTGACCACAGACCCAATGTGACCAGCTGCCTCAGGCTCCTACCATCCAGCCTTTCCTGGGATGAAGGCCTGTACTCCTCCAACTGGGAGCCAAGATAAATTTCCCCCACCTTAAGTTGCTTTCTGTCAAATATTTGATCACTGTAACAAGAAAGGTGGTCAAATCTTCTGACGAGTCTTTTTCTAGCACGGATTCTTATTTCCTGGCTTTTCATGGCCCCTCTCATTTTTAGCTTCCTGTGATGGGGATTCCATGACTCTCCAGGGCATTCTTCTCCTCTATTGTCATAGGATTCTGTCGTTTTCATGGGTCAGGCACCAGTTTCATGTAGCCCTCTCTGCAGAGAAGTTACAAACTCTCCTCTAGCCATACACTAATTTGGGATCAGCATATAACATTGCCCGTGCTGGCCCTTGGAGAGAGGTCTGACTTAAAGCATAGCTCTCTGCAAATAAATGCAAATCTAAAATGTGTATTTAGTCTCATTGTCCAGTCCTGTTGCTTCTTTTCCATGGTCGTTTTGCTCCTGAGTTCTTATCTCTCTTTCTGTGTGGCACTCCATTTCTCAGTTCACTGTTGTGTTTGAGCATCTTACTTCCTTACTCAACCCTGCAATTTAGGAGCATGTTGCATAGCAAAGTTATCAACAAACAAATAAAGCATCTATTTTGAAAAGCTAAAAAAAAGATCAACTAGGTAAATTCAAAGAAATTGGGAAAAAAGACAGTAACCAGAAAAATAATAGCATTAGCAAGTAAGTGTAAATAGTAGTTTATAAGGGGGCAGGAAGCCCAATAAAATTGAGAGATTATTGGGAAATAGCTCAAATTTACTACAAGAAAAAAAAAACAAGAGAAAACCCTGTTGATTCAAATGGTTTTTTTTCTTTTTATAAAGAAGAAAAATGAGTGAACTGAGTGCTCCAACGTCTCTCACTCTGCACATTGCCTAGTTGTGGATCTCAGTGTTAATTCCCGTATACTATAAGAAGCTGCTTCTCTAATTAGGGCCAAGGGAGGCACTGCTCTATGTAGAATAGCGGCATGTCATTAGGCGTCATTTTCTGCTCTGTTCCTTTAGCAGAATGAAAGCGGTAGGATTTCCCCTGGGCCTGTGACCTATCTAGTCTTAGCTTCTTGGCCTTTTTAGCAGGGGCAGGGACAGTTTCCTTTTCACAGAGTAGGCCTTCAATCCAATAAGAAAGTTGTTGGTTACCCCATAACCTTTGTGCCATTATCGCATCAATATATCTTGCAGGCAGGGTTCTGTTGTGGCTTGCAGGGTTCGTAGCTGGGTGACTGGTGGTTAGCTTTCTCCTCCAGCAGTGTGCAAAGTGGTGTCCAGCGCTATGAATGCTAGTCCAGGAGTGAGGCTTCTAGCTGAGCTCTAGCTTGGTCACTTCGTGTTCCCCAACGTAAGTAAGTGTTGTATTCAGCAATAGGGCCTTACAGATTGTGGAGAGCAACCAATAACCTTGGAGTACTCAGTTCTAAATGGGATATATTTATCAGATCCCTTTCCTCGGGACTCAGGCATCTATTCAGAAGAGGAGGCAGAAAGACTATAAAAGCCAGAGGGGAGGGATAACTCCAGGGAAACAGTGTTGTCAAGACACAAGAAGAATTATGTACAGAGGAACTTATAGAGACCATGACAGCATGCATAACAGCACAGGTTCAAGCCAGATGGAGTTCCAGCGCTGAGAGGGGGAAGTGAACACAGGATCCCAGACCTAATCCCTAAGTTACTCAAATTGATACTAGCTGGAAAAAATGAATCCGTTTCCTCTTGTTCGAGCTCCACACCCAAGGGTAGTTGGGCAACATAAAATGAATTCCATAGGGTTTGTTTGTGTGTGTGTGTTGGGGAGGGCTTTTTTGTTTCTTTTCTTCTGTTTTGACATGGTTTTTGATTGCTTGTTCCTTTATTTTGGCTTGTTGGCTTGTTGTTTTGATTTCCATTTGTGTGTTTTTTGTGGGATGTTTTTGAAAGAGAGAGAAAGAACATAAAGTGGGGTGGGGAGAGCCTGGGAGAAGGTAGGGTCAGGGAAAACAGGACCAAAATATGTTGTATTAAAAATTCTCTTAAATAAAAAAAATTAGTGGAAATAAATTTGAAAGATGAATTAAAGAAATATTTCTAAGAACTATATAAGTAATCAAAATTGATTTCATGAAAAGCAAAATCTATATTAAAAATAATGAAAGAATTTGAGAAAGTTATAAAAATGCAACTTCTCCTCAAAAGCAGCAAGTCCAGATGGTCTCAAAGGTAAGTTCTTTGAAATGTTCAAGTAACAGATGATTATGATACTATTTAAACTCTCCCAGAGCCTAGAGAAGTAAGGAAGGCTTCCAAATGCTTTTTCTCTTCTTTTCAAAACCAGCATAGCACAGATACCCAAATTTGACAAAGCACAGAAATAGAAAATGTTAGACAAATCTCACTTGTGACCATGGTTAAGAGTGAAGACAAACTTAAAAGAAACAATGGAAGAAATTTCCCCAGCACATTTAAAGAAGAAAACACTACTTTCAGGCGGCACCCATTCCTCAAACCAGAGGTCTTCCAAAGTTGTGAAATCTGCAACTAAGACATACTGTGTTATGTTGATGCACGTATGGGGAATAGCACAGGACAGACTTAGTTGTTGCCAGAGAGGAATTTTTGCCGCATCTTCTCTCTGCCGCCTCTTTGAAACATGCTGACCAGCCTCACATCTTAGGAGTGGATAATTTGCTTTTCAGCAACTGTCTGGCTCTCCTCCTTGTGGGTAGCCAAGATTTGGCTTCACCGCTCTCTTTCCCATCCTGAGGGAAGGCTCCCATCCCTATATTGGTTGGTATATGATTCTCCTACTGCTCAGTGGAGTGATTGGCTGAGATATAAATGGACATAAGATATTCCAAACAAAGAAAACAACAAAGTCCCTGCCAGGAGACTCTGAAATGAAGAGATCTGAGGAGACAGCTGCCCTGAAGCCATTTGGTCACAGGCAGTTCCAGGGGCCTGGGATCCAGCTGTTTTTCCTCAGCCAGTGCTTCTCAGCTCCAGAAGTTTGTCCAGGTCTGAACACATTTGTACATGCCCATGGCCCCCTCCATGGAGAAATATCCTGCTCAAATTCTCATCAGTGCTGGGCCTGAGAAACCTAGTGTGTACACTACATTCACGGTCTCCTGAGTGATTCCTAAGTAGCCCAAGTAGCTATCCTTGTCCTCACAGCACAAGCCAGAAGAATGAGGAGCCCAGGTGTGGCCCTTTGCAAATGACATGATTATCGTTTCCAAGGCAGCCGAATAAAGACTGTCCAAAACAACAGAAGACATGAGTGGTGAATTCTAGCATTAATATTCAAGACCAATCCATTTCTTTCCTGCTACTAAAAAATTGCCACTTGAAAAACATTGAAGATCCCAGAATGTTTGGGTATAAATTTAGCCTGTGGCAATCAGGACCCCTATGAAGACTCCTGGTGTCGCTTCAGAGGCAGGAGAAGGAGACTTCAAACAGCAATGCAGACCTCGCTTGTCACGATAATATTAAACATCGGAGGGACTAGCACAGCTTCAAAATTAGCCAATAAATGAAATTCTAATTAGTATTTCCCAGGATAGCTTGAGAATCTGGTGAAAATTAAACCAAAGTTTATGTGGACAAAAAAACTTTCAAAAATAACTAGAAAGTTCTAATGGGAAAAACAGTACCAAAGTGGGTCCAGCCTCATTAAGTACAGAAACAGTAAAGACTCAGCAATTAAAGCAGTATGCTACTGGAGAAGAAGCAGGCGGGTGGATGGAAACAAAGAGCCTAGAATACACTCTAGGGTAAAATAATCTAGAGGGAGTCTAGAAGCAGTCTAGTAGAAAGGGGTGTTTCTTCTGAAGAATGTGATGAGACATCTCTCTAGCCATCTGGCAAAAAGCAAGCCTCCTCAGTCCTCCTCTCCTGGCTATAACTTATATTCCCAATGAAGGATTCCCTTTCAGAATAGATAAACAGCCCCGATAAATCAATGGGAAAATGGATGCAAGCCCTGAAAAGTCCCTGTACATCAGCAGGTGTCTGAAGAGCTGACAAGTGTCAGAAAAGAGGTTCTGTTAAAACCGCAGCAGAGGCTGGCCCGTGGCACACACCTTTAGTCCCAGCACTCAGGAGGCAGAAGCAGGTGTTCTGAGTTCGAGGCCAGTCTGGTCTCCATCATGAGTTTCAGGCCAGCCAGAGCTGCTAGTGAGACCTCCATCTCAACAACCACCCAAACAACAGCCCACCTAAACCACAGTGGAATGCTGTTTAACCCCCACAGCTCCTGTTAACTTGGAAGACTGTCAGCACCGAATGTTATCAAGGTGGAGTAACTGAAATACCCGTGTTCTTAGTGTGGTGGGGCTCTCAGTGCGTGGGGCGGCTGGTTGCTAAATCCAAACACCTGTTCTAGAAAGCTGCTCTTCAACCTGGAACATGGTATTCAAGCAAAATGCACACGATACAACAAACTCCAGCTACATGCGACAGGCATGCCATCAAGCAGATGACCACATCTCAATACTGATGGGTGGTGACAGGTGGCAGGTTACCTTTGGGGTGCAGTTGGGTATGACTGGGGAGAAACACAAGGTGGGGTGCTGCTGGCACTGCTAGCTGACGTGGCTAAGAGCATCTGGGCAGGAAATGCACCGTTGTAGGGTCTTTTCCTGAAAATGTGCTCCACACCGAGAGAGAGGTTACAGAGGCGTGAAGCCTGCTGGAATCAACCCGGAGAAAGACTCTGATAGAGCTGAAGGCTGTGTCAGCAGGACATCTGTGACCGTATCTACTCCCATCTGTACACGGACTAAGTGATGCTGGCCCCAAATGGTTCTTATAAAAATTGTATGAGACAATGACTATGGAAGTATTTTGTAACCTAAGAAAGTGGTTGTTATGATCGCTGCCATTACCCCATGTTCCACCCACTGAGAAGGGCACACACAATGATGACAGCTGGCCCTGTATTGTCTGAACCCCAGTGACCTCTTCTGGGGCTTTATGGAGAATTCTCCGTATCGTTTAAATCTGCTCCAGCTTTTCGCCCATCACCACCATCACCACCCCACTCCTGAGATGAATTCTTCCCTTACAATGGAAGATAGAGGGACTTCTTGTTCCTTCAGCTGATTAAAATCTTTTCCTCTGTCGAGAGTCCATTCATGCGGAAAGGGTGCTTCCGAATGCCGGCGGAGCATCAAGCCTCATGCCCTAGAATTGCAGCCTGTGCCGTCTAAACACACCCCTTGCTCCCTGGCACCTTTGCAGAGATGGCAGATGCCCTGCCAAGGCCCAGGCTACTCCACATTCAGCCACAAGAGGAGGATGGAGTGCTGAGCCCCATGACCTCCAGCAGAGGTCATATAACACCAACCTCTCTCTGTACATGTGGAAACTGAGTTAAGGTTCAGAGGCAAGAAGTCAACCTAACAAAGTCATAGAGTCCCAGTTGCACAGACAGGGCTTGAACCAAAGTTCTGTTCACACCAAAGCACATTCCAACTTCTTGACCCTGTAAATACCTACTAAGCAACCACATATATGCCAGCAGTTTGCATCCACTAGTGTTAAAACTTCCTGTTTCCATGAGTACCCAGACAACAACAGACACGTACAGCAAATGAACTAAACCAGTCATGCCTTGGGCACAATAGCAGGTGCCCAGGGGAAAAGAAGAACTGAACGGTTAAAAAGCGCATTAGATTGGCAAATTGTCATACGCTGTTTGAGCTTACCAAGGAAGCTAGTTCTCGAGTCAGGGCACCCCCATCCCATTTCAGACCCAAGCATGTTTCTTTAGGTGTCCTCCTAGCCCCCTTGTATGGGGATGGGCTGTCCCCACGGTTGCACAGAGGAAAGAGAAGAGCTAAAGAGCCCAAGAGTCAAAGCACTGTGTCCTTGAGAACAGCTAGAAGGTAAGCCATCTCCAACAAGTAGCCACTGTTTAGTCTACCACAGAAGAGTTCCCTGCACTGGATGCTCAGTCATGGAAAGGAGGTACAACCAGAAATTTCAGCTGGCTGCCTCTGCTTCCCCAGTCGGTATCTGCTAGATGCTAAGAGCACCTGACTCGATGATGTTATCTCTGTATGTTATTTGTTCTTTCACCTGGAAGCATCACTGGAGGGGATACTGTGTTCTCTCTGAAACTCCCTCTCTTGGGAACCCTAGCTGTCTGCCTTAAAGGAGCTTCCGGAACTGATTCCGGCTGCGTGTTTTAAGCACTCAATCTGGTGAGACTTTGCTATCTACCCGCTATTTATTATTAAACTTTGGCCTGCTATTTGCTTAATAAATTCACTAATTCAAAGCCCCCAACATGGCTATCACATACCATTCTTCAGACTGAACAAAACAATAGTGTAAGGGAATATTACAAATGGCCAGATGTTGTAGCTGGGGTGACTTGCTTAAAGCTGAAGTAAGATGGTTAGAGACACTCCCTTAGGAGCTGAGGGAGTTCATCAGACTCAGGAGAGCCCCGTACGCAGGGCCCTCATTGGGCCCTGGACTGGCATGTTTGTGGTGTAGTTGGTGCAGCACAACTAAGGGCTGGTGACGACGGTGGGTTCATGGCCCATTGTAGAGACCTTGATTTTCTTGCCAAGTGTAGGTCCAAGGAGTCTCGGACAGAAGTAGTTTGAATCTGCAATTGAAAGCATTCTACAGAGCCATAATGGCAAAGACAGAGGTAGAGCCAGGGGGAGAGGAAGAGATGACCTCTGAGACCCTAGTGAATGCCGTGGACAGGGAAGAAATGGTTGCTCTCTGGATGAATGGTGACGACAGAGTCTGGGATATGAAAGATGACCACGTGTTTCTAGCTAGCATACCTGGGCTGCTGGAGTTGCCACAGGGGCAATGGGGAAGGACTCAGGGGGGCGGAAGGGGCACAGCAGTGCCAGGTGATTCTTAGGCCTCTGAACGGAGCTGTTAGATATTTACATGTCTTAACGTGGAATTTGGAAAAAGTATGGCATGAAGTTTTTGGATTAAGATTTTTCGGTGTAAATATAAGGAGGAACCTTGGGAGGGGCTGGCGGTCCTGACAGCTCATGGTCTAGGTCTTACACAGTGTGTTCCCCAAGCTGGCTGGTCCTGGGATCTGTAGGGTGCCTATTGTTACTGCAGATGCGGGGCCACTGGGGACTTTCCACATCCATGGGGATGCTGGCAAGCATACTGGCCACCTGTCTCCCATGCTCACTGTCCTCGCTCTGTCCCACTTCCCAGCTCTCAGGCCTGGCTATGGGCCCAGACTTGGTTTCAGTCTTCCATTCCGGGGTTCCATGGTTGTACTTTGTACCTCTGGGAGAGATGCCACAACTCTATTGTCACTTGATCTAGGTGCAGCTGGGCCAGAAAGAAAGGTCATCCTTCCCAGTCTCTGTTTCTGGGATCAACTGAGCCATCCAGAGACAAAGGCTGAGGATGGAGCCATAGGAAGCTGCCTGGGTTGGCCTGCCAGGGGTGGTATGGGTACTGGATACGTCAGGCAGGTCTTAGGAGAGGCTGGAGAGATACCTGGTATCTGGTTATCCAAGGCAGAGAACAGTACATGGCTTTCATGGAGATGTATGGAGTGGCTGGGAGGTCAGAGTGCGAACTACGCTAGAAAAGAAGTCTGGAGGAGAGGTGGCTTATAGCGTTCTCGGTAGCCACAGCATCTCTGGGATAATGAGGTTCTGTTTGTTTGGGATTTCTTTGCTTGTTTTGTTTTGTTGTTATCTTGGTTTTAGTTGTCTGAATGGCTAAAACAGAGCTAGGAGCCATGGCTGAGGACTCCTCTGTCAGATACATCAAGGTCTGCTGTCCTCTCTTAAAAGAGCGGACTTCTTCTTTAATTTGGAATGTAAACATCAGCCTCTGGAATTTGTATCCACATCAAAGAGGGCAGAAGAGGGCACTGAGAGGGCAAGGTAGGCTCCTCGCTGACACTCCCAGGCACTAGCTTTGGGGTGTGGAGCAAGACCTCCTGGATTCTCAGTGTTTACATCTGTCCCTTCCAATGTCAGAAATGGACTTCATGGAGCTGCCCACCTTCCCCTCCAGGCCCCTAGAGTTCCAAGCAGGTTTTGGGAAAGGAAAGAGATGGGCAGACACTGCATCCTTGCTCAGAACCAGGATCAGGGCTCAATTATGTTCCGAGCCAGACATTAACAAAGGTCCAGACTGGGAAACAGGGTTTGAGCTGGGCTGAGGAAAAGACAAGCTTGCAATCTCTGACTGTGTTAGGACTCTTTCAGGAGGATTAGAATGACCGTTTCTGGGGGACCCCTATTCCATTGTCTAAGTGATCTATTCTGATGCTGTTTGATTCCTCTGGTCACCTTCTGAGTAACGCAAAATAGGCTGATTTAAGAGCAAGTGAGTCTTCATGTTTTGCCCTGGTCCAGAAGGCTTCAGCCTCTGGGAAGCAGGTCTCTGACTTGAATTTAACCTGTCACTGGGTCCCTGCTAGTTCCTCAGGACTTTTCCCTTTGCTCTCACAGCACCGGGCTGGTAGTATATGAGTAAGTTAGCCAGACTTTGGGAATAGTTGTATGGAATTAGGAATGATTATACCCATTTTATGTACAAGGAAAACTGAGGTTGTGTTCTTTCACATCTGGAGATATATGTATCTCTTTGGTTTGGGGTCATTTTTAACCCACTGAGATTCTCCACAGGACAGGGAAACAATCTCAAGTGATCAAGGAGCCATTTTTTGGAGGGAAGGCTTTGGGGGAGCACACCTTTTCTTTCGTGGTGGCCAGAGGTCAACCTCTGGTATTCTCAGGAGCTGTTCACCTTGTTTTTAAGACAAGTTCTGTGACAAGAGATTTCGGGCTCACTATTAGCCTGAGCTGACTGTCAAGCAAGCCTCAGGCATCCACCTGTCTCTACTACCCCCGTTATGGGACTGCAAAGAAACGCTACTAAGCCTGGTTGGTTTGGTTTGCTTTCTCCTGAGTTCTGAGCATTGAGCCCAGATCTCCATGCTGATGTTACAGGTGCTTCATTGACTGAGCCATTATCCCAGTCCCAAAAAGAACCAGTTCGTTTGACTTGAGTGCTCAGAGACAGGTGGCCAGGTCTGAGCTTGATTCTACCTACCCTGGGCCAGCCTTGGAGTCCTTTCATCAAAGGGGATTCTGTATGCAGAGAACACTGAGCAGAATGGACTGTCTACCTCACAGTAAAACCTAAGGTAGCTCCCCCCTGAGGCAGTCTAAAAAGGAGGCTGGTGAGGACTGGCTTTTCTGGTGTTCAGTGGTGCAGAGACAGCCCTTGGTCAAAGTAATCAAATCACTGCCCCATGGGGCCATGCGGCTCATCACTAGCATGCAGCTGGCCCCAACAGCAGGGTCCTGGGATGCTGGAGTAGAAAGGCTAGTTAGAAATCACGGCTCCAGTTTGATGTACTGGTCTCCAAATAATGATCTGGAAGATAGGGCATTTTGCTTCTCCTTCCCTCTCGGCATCTCCTTGGCCCTGTGTCCAGGGAAGGGGTCATAGACTGCTTGCTCCATAACCCAGAGATGGTATACAAAGGCAATTGTGCCCTTGTAGTACAAGTCAAACACCCAAGAGTCCTGCTCTCAAAACTTTCAGTGCTGTCACCCTTTCAACGTGGCCTCTCCTCGTCACTCCCAGGTTTCCATGACCCCCTGCTTGGTCTGAAATCCATCTCTCTTCCCTCTGTTGAAGCTCCCCACCTTATTCTACTGAGCCCGACTCCTTTGTCGGAAGTTGGCAGGAGGGGAGCTGGCACAGAACAAAAAGTCCCATTGTTTGTCCCTCTGCCCCCGACTAGCCATTCCTGTCAGAGCCTGACAAATGCTTGTGAGCACCTCGGGTGACAGAGATGGATGAAAACCCTTGCTCACGGGCCCAGCACACCCTGGTCACCTGTGTATTCCTCCCATTGGGATCAGTCTAATCAGATGGCTGTTTATAAAGTCATTACTCGGTCATTTTGTTCTGCTGTGGTGGGGATATGAGGTTTCACAAAGAACACAATTAAAGCCCTTCCCGAGTGGTTGCCACGGTGGGGGTGGCTAAGGACAGATTAGTCTCCTTGAAAGCTGTGATGATGACGGAAACTCCCTGGCTTCAATCAGTCCAGGGGCGCTCTGTCTCTTCCCCAGGACTCAGCGCTGGTCCTGTGTGGTTAGATATGAGGGCAGACCTCAACTGTGGTCCATTTGGACCCCAGTACACCAATGACAAAGAGAGAATGCTGTTCTGGCCACTTGCTGCCTTTGTTTTAGGCTGGAGACCTCAGTGCTTGGCTTTCACATAATTCCCTGGGAAGAGATTCTTCCACGTTTGTGCAGTAATGTATTCTGTGTACTGGGTCCTGTTATTGTACAATAAAACAAGAAGGCTGGGAATCGATACAGAGGTGTGAAGGAACGCTCAGAATCATTTTCATAACCAGCAAATGTGGTTTACAGCAGAGAAACATTTCCTTGCCTATTCCGAGATGGCAGGAGCAATTTTCAGTCTCAGACCCTGAGACTGGAACTCTCTGCTGCTTAAAGGGAAATGTCACCCAGAGGAGAAGCCGCAGCAGCCTGGGCTGCTATGATCTGTACTCAGTCATCGCAAGCAGGTTGTGCGCTATGCAAGCCTCTCTCCCAGGGGAGGCTCTGGGCTGGGTACTTTCAGAGTCACCTGATTGGATGCCTGGACAAAGCCGAGGTTCCATCTGCTCCAGTAGCTGCACATATGAATTCAATACAGCAGCACAGTGGAGGAACCTCAAGGCTTTTCTTTAAAAAAATGTTACATTTAAGTATGTATGCATGCATGTATGTATGTATTTAGTATGTGTATGCATGTGCATGCATGTGTATATGAACATCACAGAGCACATGTATGTGCTGATAAGAGAACAGCTTTGGGGAATCAGTTTTTCCTTCTACCACATAGACCCCAGGAATTTAACTCAGGTTGTCAAGTTTGGCAGCAAACTCCTGTTGGTGGAGAGAGGGCCTGCTGTTTGTCCTAGCTGCCGGCTAGTTTACACCCAAAATAACCACACAAAACTGTATTCATTAAAACTCTGCTTGGCCCATTAGCTCTAGTTTCTTATCAGCTAATTCTTACATCTTAATTTAACCCATTTCTCTTAATCTGTGTATTGCCACGTGACGGTGGCTTACCGGCAAGATTCTAACCAGCGTCCATGTTAGGCAGAAGATCTATGGTTTCTCTCACTCTGCCCTTCTTCCCAGCATTCAGTTCTGTCTTCTTTGCCTACCTAAGTTCTGCCCTATCAGGCCCAAGCAGTTTCTTTATTCATTTAACTAATGAAAGCAATGCATGAACAAAAGAGCCTGCTACACCAAGCTCCTTTTACCCACTGAGCCATCTCGTCAGCCCTAGAGGCTTTTCTCAACCCTGCCATGAAAGCAGCTCATAGACTATAAAGGAGCACGCCATTTCCTTTGAGTTTAAAGCAGTTGTACAAATACAATCAGAAATTTAGAGAAAAAAATTGTAGTCATACTGGGTCCAAAGACAGCGAATCTCAACAGAGAAATGGAAACCCACTGGAAATTTTGGAAATGCGATTTATAGTAATTAAAATTAAAAATGTACCAGATGGGCTTAATGGCAGATTAGAGATGACAGCAGAATGAATAGGGAGTGTGAAGACAGATCACCAGACATGAGACAATCTTTAGAGAGCAGACAGGAACAAGGCTGAAGAAAAATGAGCAGAGCTTCAGAAACTCATGCAACAATGTCGGGGAGTCTAACACATCTAGCAGAAACTCCACAAGCAGAATATAAGTCAGAAGTAGCAAACTTCTGGACAGAACAGCCAGAAGTGACCTGCTTTCAGAATCATACATGTCCTTACAACACATCCTTAGTCCCCAAATAACAAGTGATCTTAATCAAAGATTTTCAAAGCAGTTGTTTCTGTCTAAATAAAGTGGCACAAAAATGTGCCCAAATCTGAAAAATAAATAAATAAATAAGTCAGAAGTAGCAAATTTTACCAGAACCAATACATATATGTACACATATGTATATATACCTATATACAGTAAGTCAAAATAATGAACAAAATATGTCAGCAATAATACTAGCAGAAATAAGTTGCTGAAATTCCCCCAAATTTGTCAGAATGAATATAGACACACAGCTCCAAAAAGTTCAGGGAATTTCCAGAAATATTTATACATATTCTTGGCAGGTGACAGAAGAAAAAAGAACATTATCTATGAAGGCCAGTAACAAAAGTTACCACTGACTTCTCAGAAATAGCGGAGGCCATGAAACAAAGGACTAATATCACTTTTAAAAGTTATATTCATTATTAATATTATTCAGTCAATTATGTGTATGTGGGGGGTATGTGCGCACAAATGCCGTGACTATGGAGGCCAGAGGCATCAGGCTCCCCTGGAGCTGAAGTTATAGATAACTCTAAGGACTGCACACTCTGAACCAGTAGAGTCATTTCTCTATGTCTGGGACTAACACCTTTAAAGTCAGTAAACAAAAATAGAGAATAGAAATAACTTTTAACCCAGACAGCTGTAATTTAGTAAAAGCATAAAAATCTTTATTTAGTAAAAGCAGACTACAAAAATGAGGGTAAAATAATCCAGGCCAGGATTTTTTACATAGATATTATTTAAATAAATCAAACTAATGGAAAGTGAGTTAAATGATGGTTCTAAAGACCTAATATACAAGGATAGGAAAGGGGGAGAATACAAACTTCCAGGGTCTGGAGAGACAGATTTATTGATAAGGTGCATGGCACCCAAGCAGGAGGACCCAAGTGTTGATCTCAGAATGCATGTAAAACACCTGTCATGGTGATACACATCTGTAACTTCAGTATTTGGGAGGAAGATCCCCCAAAGACTCATTGGTCAACTAGCCTAGACAAATTGGTGAGCTCTGTGTTCAGTAAGAGACTCTGACTCAAATATTGGGTAAATAGTGATTGAGGAAGACATCCCATGCTGGCCTCTGGAAAGGGAAAATTACTGTAGACTTAGATTTAACCAGATCAAAGATTACACTAAGTATAAATGGACCAAAGAACAAGGATAAAATTCTTTGGCAGATAACAACTCAAATTTATAAAATTTATTGTATTTATATGTACTGGTTCAACTTGAAAATAAAAAATTAAAAAATACCATTTCATTATTACAGTGAGGATAAAATATAATAATTAAAATATGTATAAGACTTCATACAATGTTGAGTTTTATGATGCTACACATAAGTAAAGATATATGCCATGTTTGTAAATAGGAAAACTCAGTTTTACTAAAGCATTTATTCTCTACCATTTTATCAATAAATTCAATTCAATTTTAATCATTATTCCAGTGGGAATTTTTTAATTGAAAATTGGTTTTAAAAACTACATGGAAATATGAAGGACTGAGTTAAAATAATTTTGAAATCCTTGAAGAATGTGTACTCTCTGATTTCTAATATTCTATCTAGATAAAATAAAGTTAGACTAATGGTGGCTTGCAGATAGACACAAAAGTCACTGATTGCTGTGTGTGTGTGTGTGTGTGTGTGTACAGTCATATGTTTTTCAACAAGGACTCTAGATAATCCAATTGTGAGAAGAAAATCTTTTCAACACTGGCTCTAAAACAGGTAGATATCGCTATGAAGAAAATGAACCTCGACTCCCTAACACACACACACACACACACACACACACACACACACACACACATAAAAATCAATTCAAAAGAGACTATATCCTTGAACACAGAAATAAAACTAAAAATTCTTTTAACAGAAACAGAAGAGAAATGTTCATGGTTTTAGGGTTCTTATGAATGAAACAAGGGCTGCAAAGAACTCAAGAAACTGGGCAGCAAGAAACCAAATAATCCAATGTAAAAAGGGGTACAGGTCTAAACAGAGAATTCTCAATAGAGAAGTCTTAAATGGCTGAGAAGCACTTTAAAAATGTTTAATTCCTTAGCCATCAGAGAAATGCAAATCAAAACAACTTTTGAGCTTCCATCTTAAATCTGTCAGAATGACAAAGATCAAAATTGGGAATTAATCTACCACAAGACCCAGCTACACAAATCTTGGGCATGTACCCAAAGGATGCTCCATCCTGCCATAGGCACACTTGCTCAACTATGTTTATAGCAACTTTATTCATTATAGCTAGAAACTGGAAACAACCTAGATGTCTCTCAACTGAAGAATGAATAAAGAAAATGTGGAAATTGCTCAACTGTTAAAAAATGACATCATGAAATAAATGGAAATAGAAAAAAAATCACCCTGAGTGAGGTAACCCAGACCCAGAAAGACCAACATGATGTGTACTCAGTTATAAGTGGATATTAGCTGTTAAGTAAAGGATAATCATGTTACAATCCACAGACAAAGCGAGGCTGAGTAACAAGGAGGGCTCATAAAGGGATGCACGAATCTCTCTGGGGAGGGGAAGTGGATCTTGGAGTAGACTGGCAGCAGGTGGAGTTGGGAATAGGAGGAATCAAGTTGGGGGACAGAGGGAGAAAGTACTGGGAGAGTTGACTGGAATTAGGGGGCATTTGGGGGTCCATGTGGAAACCTAGTGCAAAGGAAACCCTCTGGACTCTATGAGGGTGACTCTAGTGAAGACTCCTAGAAATGGGGATACAGAGCCTGAATTGGCCAGGCAAGGATTCCAGTGGTGGGACTGGAACATCAACCTAATCACAAAACCTTCAACCTCCAATTTGTCCTTCCTGCAAGATGTTCTGGGGTAGTGATGGTACAGAGCGTGTGAGAGTGGCCAACCAATGATAAGTCCAACTTGAGGTCAGCTCTTGACACTACCTAGATGGCTAGGAATCAGAGGCCAGATAGCCCAGAGATCTAGGACAGAACTAAAAAAAGTCAATGAAATGATTTCTAACAGTATTTTGCTATACTCATAGACCAGAGCCTCACCCAATCATCATCAGAAAGGCTTCTTCCAGTGAATGATGGGGGCAGATACAGAGACCTACAGCCAAACATTAGGCAGAGCTCAGGGAACCCTACAGAAGACAGGGAGAAAGGATTGTAGGAATCAGGGGGTTTGAGGGCACCATGAGAACACACCCCATCAAGTCAACTAAGCAGGGCTTACAGAGACTAAAGCAATAATCGTGGAGCTTGTATGGGTCTGTGATAGGTCTTCTGCATTTCTGTTATGATTGTATAGCTTGGTGTTCTTGTGGGACTCCTAACAGTAGGAATGGGGAGGTATCTCTTACTCTTTTGCCTACTCTTGGTTCCCCTTTTTTCCTGCTGGGTTACCTTATCCAGCCTTGATGTGAGGGTTTGTATCTAGTCTTATTGTAACTTTTTATGCCAAGTTTGGTTGATATCCCTGGGAAGCCTGCTCTTTTCTGAAGAAAGGGAGGAGTGGATCTGGGGGAGAAAGGAGGTGGAGAGAATGGACTGAGAGGAGTGGAGGGAGGGGAAACTGTGGTCAGGATGTAGCATACGAAGAGTAAATAAATAAATAACCTAAGAAACATAGAAAACCTAAAAAAAAACCCTTAAAACTTGACTTCATATATAGTAAAAATCTTTATTATCCTAAACACTTCATTAATAAGTAAAACAAAAGTATTATACTCCCAACATAGAACACTAGTAACTTGATAACAAGATAAGCAAGTCAGAGCTAATGGGAAAGAACAGTTGCTAAAATGCCTTCTACATAATCAGGAAGACCTGAATTTGGATTATGTCTTAAGGTTTTTATTGCTACAAGGAAACACTATGACCAAAAGCCAAGTTGGAGAAGAAAGGGTTTATTTGGTTTATACTTTCAGATTACTGTTCATCACTGAAGAAAGTCAGGACAGGAATTCATTCAAGCAGGTCAGAATCTTGGAGGCAGGGGCTGATGCAGAGGCCGTGGAGGAGTGCTACCTACTGGATTGTTCAGTCTGCTTTCTTATAGAAACCAGGACCACCAGCCCAGGAATAGCACCACACACCATGTCCTGGGCCCTCTCCCACTGATCACTAATTTAAAAAAATGGCTTATGGTTGGATATCATTGATGCATTTCCTCAACTGAGGTTCCTTCCCCTCTGATGACTCTAGCTTGTGTCAAGTTGACACACAAAACTACATTTCCTTAGAACCGACATAAAATGCTGGACACAGTGGTGCATGCATGTGTGTAACCCTAGTGCTTGGAAGGCAGAGAAATTGGAAGCTCATGGCCAACAAGCCTATCCAAACTGATAAGCTTCAGGTTCACTGAGAGACCCTGTCTCAAGAAATAAGATAGAGAGAAAATGAGGAAAGGTACTCATCATCAGCGTGTGGCCTCCACACACAGGCATACGTGTGAACAGTCACTCACATGCACTCCTGCTGACAAGTATATACACCATACAACATACCTACTCATCCACTCCACACAGAAAGAGAAAGAAAGGAAGGAAGAAAGGGGGAGGAAGGAAGAGAAAATTTGACTTTTTTAATGGACAAATAATAAATCCCATATCTATACTGGCCCTGATTTTCTGACAACATCTCAGGTAGCCAAAAACAGTAGGTACACAAAAGGCACTGGTCTGGGAATCAAGAGAGTTCTCTTTGGTTCATTGGTCGACTTGTTGTGTGACCTAAAGAGGACCCTTCCACCTCTGTGCTCTAGATACCACTTCTGTGCAGGTACAGTTTTTACCTTTAAGCAATATGTGAAGCCCACATTAATCAAACAGAAGAAGTTCTAGATGTACCGGAAGTTCTGTAGAAAAGAGGCAAATTGCTGTCACATAAATCCTTAGAGTTGGTTGTCACAAGGGTTGCTACGTTAGAGCCATCCCATCTGATTATCAGATAAAATGACATGATATATGTGCATGCGTGTCTATGTGGTCTGTGATGGAGCACAGGTCCTCCTGTGTACATGCAGAGGCCAGGAGTTGATGTAGGGTGTTTAATCGCTCACCTTCTATGTTGCTTTTTGTGAGACACTGTCTGTCACAGACTGACTAGACTAGCTGAACAGCAATCCTCAAGACCCACCCATCTCTGCCTCTCAGCTTTGGGATTGCAGGCACAAGCAGTCACACCCAGCTTTTATATTGATTTGGCATCTGAACTCATATCCCCATGCTCATGCGGCAATACTTGATCTACTAAGCCATTTCCCCAGGCCACGACCTGACATTTTGACACTCATGGTCACATACAGGCACAAGCATATGACATAAAACACATGAACATTATAGTCACACATTCATCTGTTCATATACCTAGAAGTGCCTGCCTACAATTACCCACTCGGCCACATACATATGCAGGTATATATAGACACAGATAGATGTACACACACATTAATAGGACTGCATTCTTCCAAAACCTACATGTAGTGATCACAGGCAGGCACATGGATGTTCCCAGGCATCACATCATGAACACGAAGAGACACACTGAGATGGAGGCACACCCTCAGGCATGGAGAACTAGAGTACAGAGGAGTCTCACCCAGGGAAGAAGACAGCTATGTATATGCTATCGAGCATGGAAGAGGTCAGGGTCTCCAATGAGGGAGGGGATCCAGGAAGGCTACAGGCTCCTGAGGCACAGGGATGAGGAGCTGGCAGAGCTGAGGAACAATAGCAGAGGGTGCCCATGTATTAATAAGTAGTACCTGATGGGCTCCCAGGGTAGGCAGGATGTGCCTGTGTGCCTTCAGGAGTCCAGTGGGGACTTCAGAGCAGTTTTGTCCATGGCACCACCAACCAAGCAAGTAGGAGTGAGCAGGAGGCAGCTGAGCCTGGAGTTGGACAACCAGGAGTTGGATCACATAGTTGAATTTTAACACTGAGCTTTGTCAAAGCAAACTGAATCTGAAGCATGGCCTAAAGTCAAAGAGAATGTACTGCTCCATTCCCTGGCCCAGGGAGGGTGACAGACGCACCTGTAAGAGTGCCATACCCAGGTTCTGTCCCCAGCTCTGCCTTGGTCCAATTGTGTGACTGGGGAAACCATTCTCACCCTTGCCCAAGATGACATCTAACCTATGAGGCAAGATTTTACCCAAGAGATTGTGTAGGCCTCTCTCACCCTGAACCAAGCTTGTTAGACTTGTTCTGTAAATGGCCAGGCAGAAAACACTTCATGGTTTGTAAACTGAATGATTCTGTCCAACCACTGAACTCTAGAGTTGAGCTATGAAAACAATTGTAGACAAGAGGCTAGCAAATGAAAATGGTTGTGTCTCAATAAAATTTTATTAATAAAAATAGGGGATAATATCATTTATGTCTTTTTGTTTGAACAAGCTCAAAATTCCAGGTACTAAAGACATATACACATCATAGTCTGATAGAAAAGCCGTCCACGTGAACCCCAAACTATAGAGTAATGAGTAAGATGGAATGGTGTAGGGGGCTGAAGCCGGCACAGTGGCATAGTTAGGGGCATGAGGGACTCAACAGTTAGACCACAGGACAGTGGGTGACTGCTATGTGACTCTATTCCTAGGAATATGTGGACAAGTGTCTACTCATCCCAGATAGGGAACTGACAACAGATCAAAGTATAGATACCACTCGAGTCCAACTTGGTGAACCAATGATTTTTATTGGGGTTTTCAGGAGCAAAAATGACCCAAAGGCAGCTGCATCGTCAAAGCTCACCCCAGCACGGGTAACGCTCAAGAAAGTCGGGAACCTGAAGCTCAATGCACAGCTTGCAGACCACTCAACAGTCTCTTTCAGGAAGATCAGATGGTCTGAGCCTCATCTAGGTCTGCTGATTTGTTGTTTAGGTAGACCAGCTGGCCTTTGCTTCTTGCCGGTGGAGCTGATATTGTCTGAGCCTCTTCTAGGCAGCTCAAGCTTGTTGGATGGCATCTCACAGTAGTCTTTATAGTTTATAATTATGCGGAATCTGGTCAGTTTGGGGGACTTCCTGAAGCTGTTGAATTGTCTTCTTCCTGAGCATAGTGAGTGCCCCACAGGATGGGATGTTTCACCTCCTTGTAAACACCCTGTGTCTTAAGGAGCTTCAGTGAACAATGGATGATTTGATGCAGGGAAATGCTAAGCAATAGTGACAGCCATGAAAGGTGGGGTGAAAGACACTCTAGAAAGTTGGCGCTGCATGGGCAGAAGCCTGAAATCACGGCTGTTCCTGCTGTCTTATTGAAAGCTGTAGGTTGGAGGATAAACCGGATCATGGGGCCTTTTTCATTGCTGTACTAGACAACACACATTTGGAAACAAACCATTCTCAATTATTTACCTCCCTTTAGCTACTAACATTTTTCTTGGAAAGAGTCCATCCCATAACTGCTGATTTCAGTAAGGAGTTCTGATTATACACTTTCTTCTGATTGCATAACAATACTGGTTGTTTTTTTCTCTGTGTGCACCGAGGCCCTGGGAGTAGTGATGGATGCCCAGGTGACCGGAAGAGGAGCCCAGGAGCTGAGCGTGGCTGCTTTACACCGCTGTAGAGTCCTGGGCTCTGGTTTCCTACTCTGCCCCAGGCCAAAGCGATTCTGCCTGTGTCATCATTATGCTCATCAAGGGCTGCTTTGTCTCCCCTGGTCGGCCTAATTGCTCTCCTCATTTGGACAGCCCTGGAGTCATTTAGTAATGAAGATCACCGCGTGCTAATATGGCATCAGGAGCTCACCTGCTTGTTGGCATTCGGAGCAGCGTTTGGAGAGGGGAAGAGGCTCCGCTTGTCATTACAGGTGCAGAGCCTCACCGAGCTGTTCATGTGCAATTACCATCCAACAGCCTGGAAATTACAGTCCGGTTACAGTGGCTGCTAACGAGAACTAATTGTACCACCGCAGAGCTGCCCTCAACACTTAAGACAAATGGCCTCTGTGGGAACTTGGAGATGGGTAGAGTAATCCCGTCTGTTCTTGGAACAGAACAAAAAGCCACTAGAGGCTGGGCTGAGATTAAATGGGGGCTCCTGGGTATTAAAACTTGATTTTATAATCAAAACAAACAAACCAGAATTTCATAAAGATGTCCATCCATCGACCCTTCTCCATTCATGCATTCTCCAGCTTTTCATTCTCACATCCATCATCATCCCTCATCTAACCACCATCAATCCAACCATTCATTTACCCGTTCACCTTCATTAACTCACCATTGTCCTTCCATATATTCCTCATTGTCTTTGATCTTTCCTCCATCCCTACAACCAGCCCTCTATCCACCCAACAAGCTTCCATTAAACTTTTGCTCAGTACATGATCAATACTTAATGGTGAAGCCAGAGGTAACTAGAAGAGAACTCACACATAGCAAAGAATAATACCCAACAAATATTTTTGAAGTGGATAAAGAAACGATGACTATTTTCTTCAGAGAGGAGAAAATTATAGAGAGTTAAGTAAGAAGGTAAAGGAGGGAGAATATTCCATGTGAAGGAGAACCATCGACATGTTGGTGAAGGAGCCAGCAAAGGAAGAGGGACTGAAGATGCCTATGCTCTGTATTTGGATGTGGTGAGTTACTTCACAGCTCTGAATCTCAACATCCCTGCCCACAAAATGGGGAGAAGCTAGCCCCTTTCTCATGGAGTTATCAGGAGATCTCTTAGACCTGTGTGGTAGGAAGTAGGTACCTGATAGGAGTGAGGGTTTCCTGTCATTGTCAACTCTTTTGTGTTGCTTTTCTTGATTCTTGGAATCTGGGTCCCTGTGGGTTTTATAAGCCTACTGCCAATCTCCTCTGGGCTTTGGAGGCTGAGTCAGAGTCCTCCTGGCTTGGAAAACGAGCATCCTAGAAATCTGTGATGAGTACATGCTTATAACAGGGGGAGGTCTGGTATTTATGGAATGCTGATTCTCTTATGACTAGAGCCCAAAGAATGGGGTCATAGGCATAGAAAGCAGTAGGATCAAAGCCATCCTAATATAGGGACAGCTAAGGTTAGGGATTGGCTGAAAGGAAGATGGGAGTCCCTGGAGGATCTGAAGCAGCCTATCCGTGTTTAGTATTGCCCTGGATAAGGGAACTGATAATTGCTAAATGATGCTTTCTTAGTGCGGAACTAACTGTGGGGGGATAACTGGGTCAGTATGATTAGGGCATTGTTCCTTCATGGTCCTTGCTGCTTACGACTCTGGTCTCTAGGTTCTGAGCCCATTGTTTCCAACCTACTCTAGGAAATGGCAGAATTTGAGAGCTGGGTCCTAAGGCCTCCCCACTCCCTACCTCCCAAAGCTCAAAGAACTCTGCTGGGTGACCATTTCATTCCACTCTCAGTATATGCCCCCCCCCCACACACACACATGACAAAGATATTACTCTTTGCTGAGCCAGCTGGATCCCTTTTGGAAGAAAGCCCTTTGTCATATTAAACTTCAATCCAATTCCCTAGACTCTATTCTCTCTCTTCTACTACTGAAAGGCAAGATAGAACGGCATTCCGTGGCAGCCCATAAGCACGGCTCATCCAGGATTCAGGCTCAGTGTGTAGGAAGGGGGTGCTTGGGTGGCTGCCACTGGGCTCATAATAGGGGTGTTGATAGTCGCCATTATACTCTACCTCCTTGACGTCATTCTCTCCCACACTGACTACGTTTTACCACGTGACTTATCTTTGCCAATAAAGTCTGCTCCAGGTAGGGTTAAGTGAGTTCAAACTTGCTTTTATGAGACCTCTTGAAAAGTGAGTCATACCACTAATCAAGGGCTGGTCCCATAAAGAGACCCCACTGAGGGAGGTGGATGGCTGCCAAGGATATCCCAGCTTCACATGAGCTTCCTGGGAATTGCAGCCATAGGGATTGCCCTTCCCTGGGTCATGCGAGTCCTACCCATGTCACATTCAGAAATATGTATCTTTTACTGCTGCTCTCTACCACACAGTATGGCCGTAGTTTGTACACAGTAGAAAGTGGCTGACTGATGGGGGATCCTGAACAGTATTTGCTGCTCATCCCTGGACAAAGGAAAGCCCCGGCAGTAGCCAAAGGGTCTGATTCCTGCTTCTCTCAGTTCTAGCATCTCTGTGATGAGGTGGGGACTCCAGATGAACTGAAGCTCTCATTCCAAGAGAGGCACCTTCTCTAGCCGTGGGTTAGTGTAGGTGATGCCCCCACTCCTGTAGCCTCAAGACTGACAAAGTAGTCAAGTGACAGTCCTCCTGGCTGCACCCCCGTGGAAGCATGCACTTCCAGACCACTAAAGTCAGCCAGCCTACTGTCCCACCAGACACTTGCAATCAGCCGTTGCAAGGATGCTAGCTGGCAGGGCGTGTCTAATCATAGACTGTGAAAGATGGATGAGCCTTTCACTGCATCTTTATCCCTCCTTAGGTTTTCGCTATAAACGATTCATTCCAAAGGTGATGGGAACAGGCGCTAGTATCTGCAGCCTTTCTCCTCGGATCACTTCACGGTCTCCTCTCTATTTTATTATGCTATCAGCAAAAATATAAAATAAGATTAGGATGTTTATGCAAATTATGTTTTTATAATCATGTCTGAAGGAGTCTGTGGATCAAATTTTCAAGACAGTTTCTCTAAATGTGAGCTTTCCCTTTATTGATGGCGAAGGATGCTTTTAGGAGATTACACTGCATCAAATTTGGAGCTTGCAGAACTGGGGAGGGTCAGTTACAGCCATCGCTTGCAGGGGAGGGCAGGTATCTGCCCCAACACACACACTGTAATAGTCTGGTTTTCATGATTATCACAAGATAAACAGATGCAAGAAACTAAAGAAAAGAGGGGTCTTTTTAGTTTCGTAGTTCACTTTCTCAAAGGTCCAGTTCTAGCTATACAGTAGGATTGATTTCCATTCTCTTCATAACACAAGACTCCAGGGACCAAATTCCTGACTCAGGTCTAGGGACAAAGTGAAATCACAGCAAGTTCCATCCACTAAACTTACCAGAATCTCTGGGTCCAGGAAAGAGGAGCTCTGAACAGTATGTGTTAAGTCAAAGCACTGAAGAACAGGGAGGGGTCTGTGCAATCAGGCAGAATTTTCTAGAAGTCTGAGTTATCCGAAGAGTGAGCTACTTTAAAAGGATGCACAAGACACAAGAGCAGACAATACCATAGCTCAGGAAGCAGAATGGTCTTCCCAAGGTCACAAAGCTAGGCTGGCAACTAGAGATTGAAGCAAACACAGCTCTGGCCACATAGATCCTGGAAACCAAAAAGGGGACAGGGCATGTCCCTCTCACCCCCAAGGCATATTTGTTGGGCAGGTTAGTGCCAAAATCCCCCATCCCTCTAAGGACTCCTCCTCCATGGTGAGGGGTTGTAGGCGGGGCCGCAGTTAGAGCCGCTTCAACTGCTGAGCCTGGAGGGAGAGCCCATCTGATGAACCTCTTCAATATTTTTTTTCCCAATAGATCCAAACCACTCCAAAGAGACACAATATTACATTTCTTAGACATTTCCCCAAATACATATTTATCAGGGAAGCCTGAATAAGCTAAGAAGGGCTCAAGCCTATTTATTTATGTATTCAGTCATCTCTGGGGTATGGGTTGTGCCGGCGTTAACAACGGGAGACTGCAATTAGATTGCATTTGGTCTGATCCCCTGCTCCCGGGATGGGATTAGGGACTGGATGCCAGAACCTCACAACTCTCCACACTCATGATGCCTTTCTTCCAAGTTTATGCCTCCGGGATGAGAGGTTCTCAAACTTGGTTTCATATTGGAGTCACCTGGGACATTTTAAAAAATAATACCGATGCCTTTATCCTGCCTGCGGAGATTTTGACTTTGAGAGTAGCTTCAACATGAGAACTTTGCCCAGCTCCCCAGATGATCTACTGTACAGCAAGGTTTGAGGTATGGACCAGGTAGACCAGGCATCTGGTTGGTACAAGCAACATTCGCCGGTCAATCATTCTCCTTCTCTGATTTTGACAAACAGGAAGGACAGAGCACCAACCAAGGCTAGGTTAAACCTCATGGACAGCTTCACAGAGTAGCAACCTGAGTAGTCATGGAGCTTTGACCTTAGAGGAACATGTGCCTGCATTTAAGTTACCCTGCTGTTGTCTGGAAATTCTGAATCACTATTGAGCAAAACAAAAAAAATCATTTTTGTTTCATCCCATGAATTCTATAACTGAATCTGAATAGAAGACCTGGGGCTCTAGACTCAACCCTGTCTAGACAACTGACTTGCTGTGCAGCCTCGGGCAAAGCTTGCTTTGTCTCTGGGTCTGTGGAAGAGAAACATCTTGGGGCTGAGGGGAATGGCTCAGCTGTTAAGAGAACTTACTGCTCTACAGAGGACAGGAGTTTGAACCCCTTAGTATTCCAGTACCCTCATCGGGTGACTCACAAATGCCTATAACGCCATCTCCAAGAGATCCTAAGCCTGTTTCTGATCTGTGTGGGTGCTAGCACCCCCAGCCCCTTGCAAATAAAACTTAAGACAAATAAGTATAGAATCTTTATTCAGAAGTAAAATCAGTCAGTTGGAGGATTTTCCAGAGCCCAGCTCTGTCTGCACACACAAACCAGACCATTTAAAACACAGCCAAGCTACCTTCAATCAGATAGTAATAACTCAGGATGACTGGCTAGTTCAGAGTCACTTATTGCTTGATTGAATTTTGCAGGACTCGCCTTCCTATTCCGCCCCCCATACCCATAAACAGGTGTATGTCTTCAGAACTGGGCCTGCTTTAACCCAGGGCACAGATAACAAATGGGCAAACATTGCCAGCTTCCCTTCTCTTTCCCTCCCCCAATAATGGAAAATCATTTGTTCTTCACCACCTTTTCTCTCAGCAACCCCTCCTGTGTCTTCTGAGCAGAGCCCTGGCCTTGCCAACTCAGTGCTTGGGCTTTTAGACAGCACAGAATTGGATGCTGGTGGGAAGCTGGGGATGGGAGAAGGGAGGGCTGGAGCTTTGCATTGGAATAGAAAAGAAAGAAAAGCATCCAGTGGGTGAAAGGGGAAAGTGGAAGAGGGAGAGGCCATGGGAAGGCAAGATATGGAGAACTAGGGGGAGAAGAGAGAAAGATACTTGAGAAACAACTGCCAGATATGTGGCTATGGAAAGTGGCAGATGGAGGGGGAGGAATTTGTAAGGTATTTGCTGTGCATAGAGAATGCACCCTTCTTCCCCTATACACACATGGCATGGCTTTCTCAAGAGGCTACACATGGATCACATTGATCTCGCTACATTCTACTGGTGGGCTGTTCCCTATGCAGAGATGCGTCCACTAGGGACCCCAGTTATATTTGAAAGATACTGCTCAGGCTGGGCTTGGCGGGACTGACAGCAGTGGGAAGCTGGGAAGCCTTTTGCCATCTGGTACAGGCTGTTGGCTTCAGAGACTCCTGAACTCTCAGCGCAGGAGGAAGATTTTAGCAACAGGGAATCTTAGGAGATGCAGAAATAGCTCAGTAGTAGAGTTTTTGGTCCATCCTCTGTTTCTAAAGCCCTCTGAAAGGAAATGTACTGCCTGTAGGGAAAGTTTCTTACATCAGAATATAGATCTGGAACGTAGACTCATCCATCCACACTCTCAGCTCTATTAGTGGTGTGAATTGTGACGGTCCCACTGGGCTTCACTGCAGAGTCCTGCCATAGCTTGAAATCTTTGTTCCTTTGAACCAGCAGGCTCACGTCTAGGAAATAGGTGCCAATCCCACTCCCCTACAGACATGTGTTCAGGTTTACTTATGTGGAAGCATAGCTTGCAATAGTGAATATCTAAAGCAACTTCAATATAGGTCCACGGAGGATTGCCCACAAGCCAGGAAACTATGGCCGATCTATACTGCAGGGTAATGCATGCAGCTGTACTAAAGGGAAAAGGCTTTTCCCTATCTTAGTTCATTTTCTATTGCTAGAACAAACTATCCAAGATAAGGTAATTTATAAAGAAAGCGGGTTTATTTGGTTCAAGGTGTTGGAGACTGCCAGCACCTGCTCACCATCTGGTGAGGGTGTTCCTGCTGCTTCAGAACATAGCCACGGGTACCACACAGGAAGATGGACATGTTGGCAGACCAAATGTCACTTCCTCTTTGTAGAAGGCTGCTAAAGCTGTCATGGGGGCCATTCTGACAATTTCATCTCGCCTAAAAACCCTGCAAAGCTCTGCTTTCAAATACATGAGCGTATGATTTGAGAGTCAGGGGTCAACAAGGGAGCATTTGGGTGATGGGTTCAGACAATACCAACCTCTAAGACACAGCGAGAGGAAAGCGTCTACAAGGGAATGAGTTAGCAGGGAGCTTGCATGTGTGCAGACTGTCAAGAGCAGCAGCAACAAAGCCTCAGATCCATCCATTCATGGGAACTAAAGATGAAAAATACACGAGAAAAAGAGCCAGTATCTATAACATTCTTAACAATTGGTCATTAGAGATCCACAAATCAAAATCACAAGATGCTGCTTCACGGGGATGGCTACTGGTGTTCTGTTTTGCTTTAATAACAAATTCTGACACAGTTATGGAGGAATCAGACCCTTCATTCCTTGTCACTAGGAATGAAAAATGGTGTGAGTACTTTAGGAAACAGTGCATCCCTTCCTTGGAAAGTAAAAACACAGAATCACAATGAGCTACAGCAATTCCACACCCAGGCATGCACGAATGCAAGCAAACTAAAATCATGCATTTATAAGAAACTTGTATATGAATATTCATAGCTGCATCGTTGACAATAGGCAAAAGGTAAAAATAATCCAAATGTTAGTGGATCTAGATGTGGTATATCCCAAAGGAGTGGACTAGTATTTGATCATGAAAAAGAATAATAAGCACTGAACCAAATTACAGCCTGAATTAAATTTGAAAAGACTATATTAAATTAATCAAGGCAGTCATCAGGAACTGCATGCTAGCAATTCAATTTCTGTGAAATTACCAGAGTGGGAAAGTTTATAGAAGGCAGAAATTAGATTTTTGGTTACTTAGGGCTTGAGGAAAAAGTAGACTAGAGATTGATGCTGAGAGTGATGGAGCTCCTATCTGGGACAAGGAAACTGTTCTAGATTTTAGACTGCATTGATGGTTGTCCGAAGGAGAGGAAGGAGCTCCCACTTGTCCATCTCAGAACATACTACCAAACACTGGACTATGCTCGTTAAGTGGGTGCACTGTGTGGCATATTCATATCTCAATAAGCATGCTGTGTAGCCCAGGGTGGCCTTGAACTCTCTATTCCTCTGCCTCAGCATCTCCACTGCTAGGATTACAGCCAGGTTTTACCCCAGCCAGCTCTTTGGTAGCTTTTTAAGCCTTTATTTGTAGCTTTCACATGGGGGGAGGGTGTTGCATTAGGAAATGAGGTGACTTGCTTGTCTGGCGCTGACGATTCCCATCAGGTAGAAAGACTAATGACTCAAGCTTTCAAGGAGGAGGTCCAGGCAGGTGACAGATGGGTGTCTAATTCTTTGTCAAAGCCAGTTCTGTTCCATACCTCCTTTACCCTTGGGGCTAGCCCCAAGGTTGGCTGGCACATGGCCCTCAGCAGCTGCATGCACACACAGGTGAACTGCCAGGCTTCTCCTTCTGCCTTGGGAACTTGTCCTAAAGGATGTTCATTCCTGTATTCCATCAAACCTTCTAAGTTCGTGGAAAGCCAAGGCCACGTTCTTTCTGGTCCACTCATTCCTGATGATCCTCTGTCCCAGGGAGGACCACATACAGGAAGGGGCACTGAACTTACCAGGTATTGTGGTGACAGACAGGAGACTGGACAGAATTGACAGAGTCTGCCTGCAGCAGGAGAATTCATGCAGAGACAAGGGTGGCCCTCCTTTGCAGACAGAGGTGGAGGACAGCCCCAAGGTTGGCTGGCACATGGCCCGTAGGCCAGAAGGAGTGGACACAGCAGAGCACCTCTGCAAGCAAGAGCCCCATGGAGACCACCACAGTCCACCAACAGGAGCTGAAGTCTGGCGGGCCTCTTTGTCTAGGATGGCAGAGTCTACAACACACCTCACACAGAGTTGAGACTGACACGCTCAGTACAACGATAGCCCAAAGCAATCTGGTACATTCTCAAAGAATAGTCCTATCTGCCATACCACTAATTCACACCAACCAAAAACTTACGCAAATGTACAAATGCAGACAGAATAGGCTACACACGAGCGGCCTGCTCAGTGGTTAAGAGTGAGTACTGTTCTTGGAGAAGGCCTGAGTTCAGTTCCCACCACCTATTTGGCCTGACAACATTCTGTACCTCCAGCTCCTGGAGACCTCCCACCCTCTTCTGGGCTTCCTAGGCAACTACACCTACATGCAATACCCTAACATAGAAAGGTAGGAATACATACATGTGTGTATTTATATATAACATTTATATAATTTAAAATTATATCAAGATATAATTTTAAAACTAAAAATAAATCGTAAAACAAGAATACTGTACACTTAAGTCCAGCCCTGAAAACTAACAGATAAACAAACAGTACAAGGTCCTCACCGGCATATCCACCAGACTATCAGCACTGATCCAAACAGCTGAAGCTACCATTCCAAACCCTCATTGTGGGTAAAATGCTCTCCTTGGTTCACATCCCTCCATCTCTCTTCTTTCCTCTCTCAATACACAGACACCGTCTGCTCAGTGTCTTGGCACTGTTGGCTCGTCTGTTACCTTTCCTCCTAGATAAAGATGCCTGGAAGTGAGGACTGTGTTCTCTTTATTTCTGTCTTTGCCTCTTTGCAGGCTCTGCCGTGAGGCGCAGGGTTAATGTGTAAAGTTTAAATGAATGAATAAATGAACAAAGCCATCCAAGTGTATGTTTATTAGAGAGAGTGCTCAACCTTCATAACTCTCAAAGAAAAGCAAATTAAAATGAGATGTAATTTTACACCTATTAATTTAGCACAAATTAAGAAATCTAATTATCACACCCAGGGCTGAGACAGTTATGGTCTCACCAAGGCATCCACACACGGCTAGTGGCCGTGTATAAATTGGGAGCATCCCCTTTGGAGAGCAATTTGATAATCCACATCAAGAGTCATTAGAAGACCACAGCCTCTGGCTCCATGATCCCGCTCTTGGGAATTGGTGCAAAGGAAATTCCCAAAGGGAGAGGAGCATTCGCTGACTGTCATCAAAACCTGTTTATGTTCTAAAGACCCTGGTCACCAAGCCAAAGATGGAGACACATTCTGAAAGACTCAGTTTGGGAATGACTGGGTAGAACTAGAGATAAGGGCCAACTCTGACTAAATTGGAACAGTGAACAGGGGTGTACTGTCCTCGGGGGTAGGGAGGTGTGTGAGAGTCACCCTGCATTCCCAGCTCCTAGCAGTGAACCTGGTATACAGCAGGGAAAATACTGTGCAATAATGATAGTATGATGAGCCTGAAGAGATGCCTCAGTGATGGACACTCACTGCTTCTACAGAGGACTCCAGTTTGCTTTGCAGCACCCACATAAGGCAGCTTATAACCAGGGATTTGATGCTTTCTTCTGGCATCCTTAGGTACCTGTTCACATGGGACATGCACTCCCATAGACACACACAGACACAATAACAAAAAATAAAAACAAATATTTTAATAATAGTAGTAGTAGTAGGAATGTAATTCCATGTTTATTGACTGATAAATATTACAGTTTTTCCATCATGTGGCCATCACAGAGTGGACTTGCATGAACACAGATGATACAGCTGAGCCACCTGTGTGTCAAGCATGAGGTACAGAAGCCACCATGATGTGGAAGGTGCCACACTGACAGGAAGCTGTTTTTCTTCTGTGAGTAGAAGGAGTACTCTCTGAACTAACAACCCAAGGAGAGCTTAGTAAACATGCAAGAGCAGCCACAGTGCACTGGCCCTAGTTACACAAAAGAACTTTGTTGTGTCATCAACAGACGTGGAACAATGCCACAGTCAGAGACCTTTCTGTTAGTCTTATGGCTCACCAAACATGTGGTCTGTCTCTGATGCATAGTCATAGTAGTTAAGTCATGTGTGTGTGTGTGTGTGTGTTTACTATTCTGCATATTTTTATTTAACAATAATTTACACCTAGCTACCTACAACACACACACACACACACACACTGGGTAGAATGATGTGTGGAGTTTCCATGGATATGCAAACTAAGATACAAAGCTATAGAGACGTTATTCAGACAACTTTCTTCTGCTATGCAGCCCTGCTGGGGCTTCCAGGACTCCTGTCTAGCTAGGATGGATGGATTGAGCCACTGCGCTTGCCTGCATTCAGAATGGTGGGTTTTCTTCACAGAGGGGGGTCTGAGCACAGAGGTCCAAAAGCTGATTGAAAGATGTACAGTATTAAGTTATAGAGCCAGACTTAGGATTCAAGTCTATGTGGGACAAAGAATTTCAGTTCTGTGTGGGTGATTTTAAGTCAAGGTGACAGTCTCAAGGACACAGCACCTAAAATATTTTTTCATAACAGTGATTTGGACTCCCTGGCATCAATGGGCCTCTGTGTACTGAGCCCTAACTCTGTCTGAGACTTTCTTGCTAAGATTTGGATTGGCTCCTATCCCTGTCTGGGCCTCAGTTTCCCCTGCTGCATGACAAGGCAGTTGGAGTGAATGAAAAGGCTTCATGGACCTTTTACCCCCAAAGCATGACCACATCCTTTCCAGGACCAGGCAACCAGGACTTTTCTTTGGAGTACATGGGCTCTAGATTCTGAATTCCTGGGATCCTAAGGTCCTAGGGATACTCTGGGTGCTGAGGCCCAGTGGGGTCTGACATCCTGAAGTCCTGCAGACCCTAAGAGTGTTCCAGACAATTATTGATAGTTATACAGGAAGACAATGCAGTCTGCCCTCATGGGGCTCTGGCAAGGAACTGAGCACTCTGGAGCCTGCAACTCCTTGAAAAAAAAAAAAAACTCCTTCAGGGTCTGAGGACGGGGCAGGGAAGTCTATAGAAACTTCCTTGTTATTCAGCCACAATGAAATCCATCCCTGAGGAGAGAGAGGCCAAACAGAAGAGGTGGAGCAAAAGTGTGGCAATGAGGGGAAGTTAGGGCTGTGCCAGGGTGAAGTGAGAGAGGCACCCACATCCAGAGACCCAAGAGCCCATGGTTACTGGGTGTGATAGCGCATGTCTGACAATGCATGCTGGAGACCCCGACACTAGGAAAGCAGAGGCACGAGCGTCGAGAGCTCAAGACCAGGCTGGATCTATAGAGGATGCAGGAAGGACCTGAGAATTGATCACAAGGGTGCTGAGGTCTTGAGGATCTGATGTCATGAATGTCCTGAGGGTTCTGAGTGGCCTAGGCTCTTCCCTTCTGAATTCCTGGGGGTTCTTGGTGTCTCTAATGTCTCAGCATTTGAAGACTCTGAAGCCCTGAGAGTCCCTGATGTCCTGAGCATTCTGAGATCATGAAAATTTTAAACATTCTGGTATCCTGAAGGTTCTGACGCCCTATGAATTTTAATGTCCTGAAGGCGCATATGCCCAAGTGACCTGAGTACTGATGGTCTACATTGTTGAGTCCTGACTGATCTAAACTCTAACATCTTGAGTTTTTGAGGGTTCTAAGGTCTTAGGGCTTCTGATATCCTTAGGGTTCCGGGTTCCTAAGGTTATCAGATCCTGGGAGTGCTATGGGGTTGAGGGTTCTGAGGGTTTATGGATGTCAAATATTAACCAAACCTAGGAAATCATTACTGGGAAGATCCTAGTAGCATATTTAAATGCCTTGCCTCAAATTTTTGCCATTTCCCACTGAACGTTCACAACATACTTATGCTTAGTTTTGTCTCCTCTCATCTGGCATAATCTAGACTCATGGCGTTTGAGGAATTCTGGGTAGTTGTTTGGAAGATGGTTTCTCCGCTGAGTCTTGTCAGGTGTTGCTCATGACTAGATAGGGTGTTGGTGATACCTTGCAGAAGTATTCTGTGTCCTCCTCAGTCCATCATCTTATCTGTAAGTACATGAAACCAGGATACCTTGTTCAAGGTGATGCACGCTAATTTTCTCCACCAATCTCCTCTCTTCTTGTAAGTTCCCTTCACCTATCAAACACTAGAATAATCCTTGTTGCTACCCATGACACCTTTTTTTGTGTTCTACTTCTGTTTTATTTTCTTATTTATTTATTTATTAAAAATTTCTGCCTCTTCCCCACCACCGTTTCCCATTTCCCTCCCCCTCCCCCAATCAAGTCCCCCTCCTTCGTCAGCCCAAACAGCAATCAGGGTTCCCTGCCCTGTGGGAAGTCCAAGGACCACCCACCTCCATCCAAGTCTAGTAAGGTGAGCATCCAAACTGCGTAGGCTCCCACAAAGCCAGTACGTGCAGTAGGATCAAAAACCCATTGCCATTGTTCTTGAATTCTCAGTAGTCCTCATTGTCCGCTATGTTCAGCTAGTCCTGTTTTATCCCATGCTTTTTCAGACCCAGGCCAGCTGGCCTTGGTGAGTTCCCGATAGAACACCCCCATTGTCTCAGCGTGTGGGTGCACCCCTCATGGTCCTGAGTTCCTTGCTCGTGCTCCCTCTCCTTCTGCTACTGATTTGGACCTTGAGATTTCTGTCCTGTGCTCCAATGTGGGTCTCTGTCTCCTTTCATCACCTGATGAAGGTTAATATGAAAATAGATCCATATCTATCACCATGCACAAAACTCAAGTCCAAGTGGATTAAAGACCTCAATATCAGTCCGAACACACTGAACCTGATAGAAGAGAAAGTGGGAAGTACTCTACAACACATGGGCACAGGAGACCACTTCCTACGTATAACCCCAGCAGCACAGACATTAAGGGCCTCATTGAATAAATGGGACCTCCTGAGACTGAGAAGCTTCTGTAAAGCAAAGGACACTGTCACTAAGACACAAAGGCAACCCACTGACTGGAAGAAGATCTTCACCAACCCCACAACTGACAAAGGTCTGATCTCCAAAATATATAAAGATCTCAAGAAACTAGACCGTAAAAGGCTAATCAACCCAATTATAAAATGGGGCACTGAGCTGAACCGAGAATTCTCAACAGAAGAACTTCAAATGGCCAAAAGACACTTAAGGTCATGCTCAACTTCCTTAGTGATCAGGGAAATGCAAATCAAGACAACTTTAAGATACCATCTTACACCTGTCAGAATGGCTAAAATAAAAAACACCAATGATAGCCTTTGCTGGAGAGGTTGTGGAGAAAGGGGTACACTCATCCATTGCTGGTGGGAATGCAAACTTGTATAACCACTTTGGAAAGCAGTGTGGCGGTTTCTCAGGAAATTCGGGATCAACCTACCTCTGGACCCAGCAATACCACTCTTGGGAATATACCCAAGAGAGGCCTTATCATACAACAAAGTATATGCTCGACTATGTTCATAGCAGCATTGTTTGTAATAGCCAGAACCTGGAAACAACCTAGATGCCCTTCAATGGAAGAATGGATGAAGAAAGTATGGAATATATACATATTAGAGTACTACTCAGCAGTAAAAAAACAAGGACTTCTTGAATTTTGCATGCAAATGGATGGAAATAGAAAGCACTACCCATGACACTTTCTAAGCTCAAAGCCATATTCATATCTCTTATCTCATTGGAACTCAACCTCAAGATGGAAGGGAAGTCTATACGTGGAAGAAAAGGGGAAGCAATGGGTTTGGATTTCTCCTGTGGGCCAAGGACATGCCATGGGCTTTTCTACACTGCTCTGTCCTATCAAAATCCTTTTAGTGACCATGGTTAATTTACTTTGTGGGGATGGTAGAACCTCAGAAAGATCAAGGTGTGACCCAGGTTGACTCAGCCAGGACATGGTCTGTTCTAGAGTCCAGTTTTTTTCCTTGACACAAGACCTGTTTATATTCTACAGCAAAGTATTAATGTCACTGAGTCACAGAACCAAGTTCCCAAACAACCTCTCTTGAGGGGCCTGGGGATCAGTGCATTAATGCTAATAAAATTATATAGTTCTTTGTAATGGACAAGCACTCTGTCTCGGGCTTTACAGCAGACCGAGAATTAGGTGTCATGGTTTCCCTGTGTAGATGAAGCTCGGGGTTAGTTGATCTGCTTTGTTCCACATTTCAGCCAGATCAAAGCAGACATGGGATGTCAACTTACAGTGTTCCAGACCCCATCCTGCAGTGCCAAATCCTGCCTTTTAAATCCTTCTGGACAGTAACATGTCGGCATCCAGGCAGGATGAGCTGGTGGAGGCCAGGCTATGGTAAAGGTTTGTCTGTTTCAGAAGCACCTCTGTCTCCCTGGCAGTTCCACAGGTGTCTCGTAGGTGATCTGCACACTCCATAAAAACCTAATTTATATGACGGATAAAATTTTATGTGATTTGTTAAGACATGTTAAGCAGATGAGGGAGATGGCAGGACTCTCAGATCTCTTTGCTGTCCCGGGTTTGGTCAGTAGCAATTGCCCTTTATCTAGAGGTTGTTCTGGGCTGGGAGTGCGTTCTTGCTCAGTCTCCCGCGTGGCATATGTGAGCCCCCACATTCATTCTTCAGTACAGCAAAAACTACCAAAGTGAAGACTGCTCTGTACGCTGCCCTAGACTAGGGAAGAGCATCAGATCCGACCTTAGGCTGATGCACAGAGGCCATCCCAGGGCTGAGAGTAGGGGGATGAGGCAGACAGTAAGCTCCCAAGAACAGGGCAGGAAATCTCCAGGACTGTAAGTACGAAAGCATCCTGAAAGGCTTTCTGGAGGAGAGAGCACTGGAGGAGTCTTTAAAGCAGTTGGGATTTAAGCAGATAGGAGTTGATGGTCACAGTAAATAAAGGCTGTGGTGTGGGTTCCGGGAGAGAAGGAAGGAAGCTGGTGTGCTGGTGGCCTCTGTGTCGTGATCAAGGTTGCTTTGAAATAAGACTTGAAGATAAAGGAAAGAGTAAACCCTAGTGGGCTGGGATACCTGGGCCATGAGACTCGTCCTTTACTTGCTACCAGAAGGAGAAGCTCCGAGTGCAGGAAGAGGACAATATTCCTTCCATCTACCAAGACTGACCCTCATGATCCCTCAAGAGCACCCAATCTGCAAAGGGCAGAGGCAGGTGATCCTAAGACCTCAGATGGCCCAGGACTGCAACAAGATTCCCCCCAGCAGTACAGAATAGCCCTGACCTGGTGTTGGCTGCTTTTTCACTTTTGACTCTTTGCTCTTCGGGGGCCTGCCACCCAGCTCCCAAATAAATCACACAGAAACTTATTCTTTCTTATGAATGACCATCCTTAGATTGGATTGTTTCTAGACAGCTTTTATTAAATTATCCCACCCACTTTTTGCCTCTGGACTTTTATCTTTCTCTATTCTATATACCTTCCTTTACTTCTTACTCTACGGCTTACTGTGTAGATGGTGGCTGCCCCATAACATCTCCTCTCTCCTCCTCCTCCTTTTTTCACCCCCTTGATTCTCTTCCCAGATTTTTCTTACCTATCCTCTCTGCCTGCCGGCCCTGCCTATCCTTTCTCCTGCCTAGCTATTGACCACTCAGCTCTTTATTAGACCAATCAGGTGTTTTAGACACACAAAGTAACACAGCTTCACAGAGTGAAACAAATGCAACATTAAAGAATGCAACACATCTTTGCATCGTTAAACAAATGTTCCGCAGCATAAACAAATGTAGCATATCTTTAATATTCCACATCATGACTGTCTCTAAGCACATGCCTGGGGTCGTGGAGTCTCTTGACCATATGAAGGGGAGATCCTGCTGGAATAGGAACAGGTGGGTTCCTTGTGCTCTTGGTATTGCCTAAGCCTTTTGGGCCACACTGTTTAATTCAGTTCCTCCCCAGGAACCTGAAGAGCAAGCAGAAGCCTCCTTCTTCAGAGTTGTCATTTTCTAGACAGTCCTCCTCCCTCCTGTGCCGGTCATGCTTTGTGACAACACAGCCAACACAAACAGCTTCGAGGGAGGGGATGTGTTTCAGTTCACGGCTTCTAGAGTCTAGACCTGTGGTCCTGGCCTGTGCTGATTTTAGGTCCCTGAGGAAGTAACGCATCATGGCAGGAGACTCGAGTGGTAGAGGTTAGTTACTTTGTAGCCAATAGGAAGAGGAGGCTGGTGGGAAGACAACCAACCATGTATAACCATTTTAGCACACTGTTGGTGATCTTGCATTCTCCAGGATGCCTTGCCTCCCAGGTTTCTACCACCTTCCAGAATAATAATTCATGATTAGATCTGGGAAGCCTGAGTCTTGAGGCTCAATGGCCCCTTCCTGAGGCTGCTCTCAATTTATGCCCCTCTCCTCCATTCTTTCCTCTTCAATCCTGAGTCCTCTGTAATCAGATTGCCCAAACCAGTTTATTCTGGAACCCTGGTGAGTTGTTTGATCCCATTCCTATTAAGTCACTCACACTCCACTCTGGGCTGTTGACAGTCTCTGGAGAACTCTCTCTGCAAGATGTTGATGGAAGCCATTTCCCTCCTCAGGGACCGCGCATAGTGCTTCCTCTGTGGTTATATGCACAGTGACTTTGTTCTTAACCAAGCTTTGTCTCAGACATCACCTCCTCAGCGTATCTCAGCCATCCCTCCTCCCCCTCCTGACTTTCTCATCTGCATTCCTGAGAATGCTGTCTCCAAGGACAGAGACTGGCCTCTTCCTTCACCTACAACCTCTCTCTAATGCTAGGAAGAGTCTTACACATGGCAACACTCAGTACCTACTTTCTGACTGAGCAATGGTGGTTTTCTGTCTTTTTTTCCCCCTTTATGTGATTAATATGCATGGGTTTCTCATCAAAGAGCAGCTAGTGTCAAACTCACCGAGGGCCTGCCTCTGCTATGGTTCAGAACTCATTATCTTCCTGCAGCAAACTGAAAGAATCTTGGACAGAGATTTAAGCAAATGCTGGAGCTGCGGCCCTGACCCAGCTGACCTTCTGGTGAGTTCAGAGTCACAGACTCTTACTGTCTCCACGGGTGGCAAGTACCTGGGGCTCCTCTTGGCGCCGGGTGTCTCCTCCTGAAGCAGGAGTTCATCTTTTCTGTCTGATGTCCAGCCAGGAAAGATGGAGTTTTCTGTGTCCTATGCAAGGCTGCTCTTGGCATTGACAGTGGCACTCTGGGACCACAGGCAGAGTCACAGAGCCCGAGGGTTTTATTTGTTTGTTTTTAGAATTTGAAAGAACCAGAGAATGAGGAAAGACTTGCCTGGGACTGTGCAGAGCCTGGATCACAGCCCAGTCTCCTATCTCCCGACCTAGTGCTTCCTTACTGTTCTGGACTCTTAACAGCTCCCCTGAAAAGAAGCTGTGTTCAATTCTCCAAGGCTGATTAACCGTCCAGAATGTCAATGACTGGGGACAGTAGGAAGGCCACACGTCCAGAGCCAAATCATATGGGTCTATCATAGGCCTCCTAAATGGTCATTTATTGCCCACTTTGTATTCTGGGGAATATAGGTAAATCCTTTGGAATGTTTGCACAGACTTTTCGAGCTTCCATAAACCCAAAAGCTAAGAATGTCATTAATTAATTAATGCTAAGATTATTTAATCTTGGGCTGATATTGGAGATTCCCCCACGTTGCTGTCACAGGCCCACCTGATATTTGCCCCCAGCACCCTTGTAAAATGTGCTGCTTTATGACTTCCTTGGTTCTCTTGGTACAAAGACTTTTTGAAACTGTCACTGCATTGGATCATGGAATCCGGGGTAACTTAAATCTGTCTCTGGGCCACAGTCGCTCATATTTGACTCCATCTCTTACTCCCTTTAAGGTGGGAGCTGTGTTTTGGGCAAGTGTTCTTGTCACCAGCCTACGACACTCTTGGGGAATGAGGAAACCTTCAAGAGGTGGGGCCTAGTCAAAGGAAGAGAGATCCTGAATATCCCCTTGAAGGGGACATTGGGATTATTATTTATTTTCCTATCTAGTTTTGGTTTCCATCTGCTGTGGGGTCAACAGTGTCCTCGACCACATGCTATCACCATGATCTTCTGTTTTGCCAGAGATCCAAAACAATGGGGACAAGCGATCATGGGTGAGAACTTCCCAAACTGTGCGCTGAATCGAACCTTTCCTGTAAAGAGACTGTTACTTGGTCTATTTACATTTTATTATAGTTCATTCCCGCTCCTGGTGCTTTACTTTCTATTCCCTGTGCTTAACACCTGTGGGACTGCACAAAGCTCACTCATGGCCCCGGCCTTTGCTGCAGTTAAATACTCATGGGTACAATATCCATGTCATGTCCAGAAGATGACATTTCACAGCCCTCTCCCCATCCTCCAGCTCTTACGTTCTTTCAGGCTCCTTTTCTGCAGCATTCCCTGAGCCTAAATAAGACCTCTCCATTTCCTGGATTCTCCCTTCTTGTGTCCAGGGGCTCACTGAATCATGGGACAGAAATCATCAGAAAGATGCAATAATGTGTTGTTCAAAAGAACTCAAGTAGTTCCCATCCACTCAGAGGACTGCAGTTCAACTCTGCATTGGTCTGTCTGCCACTGGGCTTCATTCCGATGGATTCTTCAGGATTAAGTCAGAGTAGCTTCTAAAGCCATTCACTCACATATGTTGACTGATGCTCAGGAATGGTGTAAAATAACTTGACTATACCACAAGAATGCTGTCTACCTATGCCAAAGGTCTGGGTTACTAAACCAGAACCAGACCCAGAGGAAACATTGCTATTGCTGAGCTGGTGTACTTTGCCAAGCCTTATAAGAAGAAGAACCACGGAGGGGACCCGCCACAAGGAGAAGCATTGTGTTTGTCTGTGTCTCTGTGGAGTTTAGAGGCATCGCTCTGTATCTATCTTACTGTTTATTGGTCCTTGCCTTCAGTTTCTTCAGAGCAATGCAAAGTCCTTGCATTCAGTCCTATGACTGCTGTATCAAATTGCAAGGAACACAGTGGCTAAAAATGACCCAGACTATCTCACAGGTCTGGAAGTTGGAAGAGGCTATGTCTTACTGGGCTAAAATCAAGGTGACGGCAGAGATGTGTCCCTTTATGAAAACTCCTGAGAAATCTATTTTCTTGCCTCTTTTCATTTTCTAGAAATTTCCACTTGATGCCTTTCATCTCCAAACCAGAAATATGTCTCTTGATTTTTGACCCCTCTAACTGAATACTGGACACATTCGTTTTCTATTTCAGGTCTTCTGATTGGCAACCTTGATTCTGTGTGCTGTTGTGATTCCCTTTGTCAAATCACACATGCACAGGTTCTGGGGATAGGGGTGTAGATACCTTGGACAATGGATACAGAGACCATTAATCTCCCTGTCACTGTCCTCCAGTTGTTCTAAGCTGTAGTTCAAGTTACTTTGTCACTTGGCCTTTTGAGAAAATAAAGTCCACGATGCTAAAATGTCATAGCAAATTGGGAAACCCTATTGCAAGCAGAATAAGCCCTAACCAGAAAAATGACAGTGAAGCCCTTTACAAGTTGGTACATTAGCATATGAAATTCTTTAGAGAGATAGATACCAGATTGCTGTTTAAGGGATGGAGGCCCAAAGCTCAGCTGTCTAGGAGTTATCAATTCACTTGGTCATGAAGTCCAGTTTTCTCGGCAGCACTCCATCAAGAAAGTGACCATTTACACAGGAAGGGAACTGCTCGAAAGGGTCTTGAATAAAGTGTCCATGCAAACCTGGATGGAGGGTGTGGATCACGATTGTTCTCGAATCCACTATCACTGAGTCAACTTTGTCAGAAAGAACAGTTAGCTTCATTCCTGTATCTACTGAGAAATCTGAAGTCTGCGGTGGCCTGAGCTTGCTTGAAAGCTAACTATAGTTGGCTACAGTGTCATGGGTGCCAGCAGAAGACAGGGTCTCCTGGACCACAGAAGGCTAGCACAGTGGGCATTATGAGCCCCCTATTTGAACTGGTTCCTCTGACCCCTAAGATCAGGAGCCAAGCAGATACTGTCTGTGAAGTGAGTTTGTGTCACAGCTTAGCAGACTCCAGCATCTTATGAATCAGCTGAAAACAAACCCACTTCAACCTTTGCCCCAGATGGAAAATTTCTCTTTATTATCCTGGACAACAATCAAATCTTCTCTCTTCCCTGGAGGGAGATGATGTATCTTCCAAGGTTGTTTGCTGTACAAACATCCTTGAGAGTCTACACAAAAGCTGTCTGTTCCAAAGATCTGCAACAAGAGGGACCTGGAGAAAATGTCTCCCCACATGTCATGGCGATAAGAACAGAGGGGCACGGTGCCTTCAGATCCCAGGCCTTGTTACTTCTGCTTTACACTTGGTGGTTTATTTAATCCTTGGCAGAGTCTGCTATTATTCCCATTTAGTAGAAGACCATGAGGCCCTGGATGGCAAACGATCCATGGCAGACCTGGGAGCACTCAAGCCTGGATTCTAAATGGAGAGGTAGCCTGGGTGTGTCTGTTGTGGAAGGGGCTGTGGTGAGATCTCCCCAGAGCACATTTCCTTTTGGTAATTGAGGTTTGCTCTTCTTTACACACTGTGGCCTTGCCACTCATGGGCTGCCTGGGGGCTTTTATACCATACCGCATCTCAAGTCTATGGAAAAAGCCAAGAAGCTCAAAGGAGCAGACACAGATGACTGAAGCCTGTGAGTCTCCCTGGTTTTATGTCACACTCTATTTCAACAAGTAGCTGCCTTTACAAACATGTGAGTGGAGGCTAGAGAGATGGCTCAGCAGTCGAAAGCACATGCTTCTCTTGCAGAGGACCCAAGTTCAGTTCCCAGCACCCATGTGGGGTGACTTGCAGTCCCCTGGAACCCCAGCTCTAGAAGCATTTGATGTCTGTGATCACAACAGTCACCTGCATCATGTGTGCACTCATGTGCATGCACACTCACTCACACACATAAAATAAATCTACTAAATTATAAACAAATAAAAACCTTTGAACACTTTATCGAGAAATCAGCTAGTGAGATAGTAACAGCTAAGAGCCCTGGGTGCTGCGGGATGGACTCTCTGAGCCCATGCCTGATATTTAGTGGAGAAGCTATGTCCCTACATGGACACTCATTCATAATGTTCCTGGATCTCCTCATGTGCCTGCTTGTAAGTTTTAGTCACCCAGGGAAAGGAAAGGGTAGTTCCACAGAGGAGATGTTGGAATCCAGGGTCACCCTAGTTATTTTTAAGTTCCTGCTGTCATTAGAGGAGCAGTTAGTGTCTCTGAGGAGAAAAAGCTGATCGCTCTATGGAAGCAGGGTTTGGAGTCTGGGTTCCTCTAAGGGAGCTGGGAGGGAGTAAACAGGAGACAATGTAGACAAACAGTATTGGAAGACACCCAAGGGTGTAGTGTTTGTGTTTATTTACCAGGTGGATAATCTGAGTCAACTACATGCAGTATCTTCGCAAAGAACTGAGGAGCAGTGTGGTGTAAAAGCCCCAGGGAGTCTGAGAGTGGTGGGCTTGGCCAAGTCTGAGCAAGCAGAGAAGAGCAAACCCCAACGGCCAATAGGGATGTGCTCTGGGGAGGCCCCCACAGTCACCAGCAGCTAAGAGAAGAGAATGACAAATATGAGCTGTCCTGTGGCTGGAGGCAGAAACAAAGGCTACAACTTTTGCATGTATATCTTTGATCTCTATGAATCTTATTATGGCTTCTCATTCATATCTTCAAGGTGTATGAGCAAGGGTTAGACTCACTGTTGGGCTCACAGATGGCAGAGTGTCAAGACAGAAACATCATGGCAGAACACACGAGGAAAGGGGACATTTCCCAAAGATACTAGACTGTGAGGCTGGACACGGCCTTAGGAGGTCACTGATGGGACAAAGAGAGAAGAATGTCTGTGGTTTTATCCATCAATGACTTTGGTATTTCTCTTAGAACTCTCCCAAGACCCTGAAGTTACTAAAAGTTGCAGTGTGTGTATGTAGTGTGTGTATGTGGTATGTGGGTTTTTATGTTTAGTATGTGTGTGTACAATGTATGTGTGTATATATACAATGTATATGTTTGATGTGGATATATGTGTGTGGTGTAGTATGATATTGTGTGTGTATTACTATGTGGTGTATGCATATTATATTGCACTATGTATATTTGATGTGAATATGCATGTATGTATGGTGTTGTGTATGTGTTTGGTGTTATGTGGTATGTATATTGCATTTTATGGTATGCATGTACGTGCTATGAATGTGTTATGGATGTGTGTATGTGTGTGTGTGTGTACGCGCGCGCGCGTGCACATGTATGCATGCCATGGCTTTGGTACAGAGGACAGGACATCCACTAGGGTTGAAAGAAAGCCTATTTCCAAGGCCAGAGAAGCAAATGGAACCCAGCATCATGTTCAGAGCAGCCAACTCGGGCCGAGTATGATTTAGCTGAGTGAAACATTCTGCATTAATGTTTTATGCAGGCTCTGGTCACCATCCAGAAGTTAAGACATAAATCTTTGGGTCAGACTAGCAGGTGAAGGTCAGCTTCATTCCCCAATCATTTTAAATACTAGAAAAATTCTAAGAAATTCTCTCTTAGCCCCTATGGAAAATGGCACGAAAGTTTCTCAAAAATTTAAAAATAGATTTGCCATCCAATCCACCAATTCTATTTTTGGGTCAATACTTAAAAGAATTAATGGGATCTTGAGGGGATGTTTATCTACCCATATTCAGAGATATTTCATTCATAGTAACCAAAGAGTAACAAAGGGTAGAAGCAAGACAGAGAGAGAGAGAGAGAGAGAGAGAGAGAGAGAGAGAGAGAGAGAGAGAAAGGGGGGGGGGGGTTAGGTTGTCTGCGTAACCACGGTCATGTCCAGGAGCAGGCACCATGTTTCAGCTCCAAGGTTCCTCATGGTTGGAGTGTTCTGAGAGTGAGAATGAGCATGAAGCCCCCAGAACAGCCAAACTGCTGCGGGTCAGTTACCAGAGGCAGAGTGTGCAGCTGACAGTGCCTCACTGCAGGCCACGCGGCCGAGGGTCCAGCCACGCCCTCTCATAGGAGCCCGCTCTGTCAGTTCCAGTCACAGGAAAACGGCATATAAGGTGCTTCATGTAAAGACTTCAAGACAACCCAACAACAAAGCTTTTCCTTCCTTCCTTCCTTCCTTCCTTCCTTCCTTCCTTCCTTCCTTCCTTCCTTCCTTCCCTTTCTTTTCCTTTCCCTTTTCTTCTTTTTTTCTTTTCTTTTCTTTCTTCCTCTCCTTTGTTTGATTGACCAAAGCTACAGTTTGTTTTTGTCTAAAATAGAACCATTTACCAAAAGGGCTGCAGTTTCCTTTAGCTTTTGTGTGGAAATCAGTCAGGTGGAGTAACCTGAGTCTGGTTCTGTCTTAGGGATCCCTCGGTCCTAGTCTTCATTAACCTTTTCCGTGGCCCACAGTTGAAAATGTGTGCTATCCTACTCAATAGGGGTGGGCAGGCATCTTATTAAAAGCAAATCTCTGAACTAAGGAGATGACTCAATGCAAAAGATTGCTTTATTTCCAAGCATGGGGACCTGAGCTTGGAAGCTAGCACCCGCAAAAAAGCTGGGCATAGTTGCACACACACATCCATGGTGTAGAAGGCACAGGGAGATTGCTGGTGCTTGCTAGCCACCAGCCTGCCACGAGGATCAGCAAGAGACCCTGTGTAAAGGGAACAGTGCAGAGTGGTAGAGCGTAAGCATTTGTTTCCCCTACATAAACACACAGCACAAGGAGGGAGAAGAGAGAGAGACACAGAGAGACTTTCAAGTAATCTAGTATACAGTTGAGGCTGAAGACTTCTGTTTCAGAGACTGAGCTGGTGAGGGACAGACATCAAAATGTTCGCCCCGGTAGTGAACTGTCTGTCTGTCTGTCTACTCATCTGTCTGTCTGTCTATCTATCAAAATAACCATGTTGGAGGAGGGAGGTGAAAGGGAACTGGTAGGAGGAAGTAAAGGAAGGAATGGATCCCCACCACAGGGTAAAGAGGAGAAAGCATGGCTGTACTGTTTCCCTCTTTCCTTTGCACCTACTGAGCTCAATGCTTTGTAAGGGCAGGGCATGGTAAGCTTGGGTTTCCCAGGGTTCAGGAATAGGCAGCCAAAACATAGCCTCGCCCAGTTCTCCTTCTTGTTTCACCTCGAGGCACAACTGCTGGATTCAGAACTTTCATTTCTCAACTTGGTTTTGACAGCCCAGATGTGGGACACTAGGAACAGGTGTGGCAACTGTCATTCATTTATGGCCCCTCACTTGAATGCTTATCTTTGCTACCATATTGATGTTGACAGCCTTCCAAGGCATCTTCCTGCAGCTAACATCATGAAGATGGATGCTCCAGTAGCATCCAGACGTGCGTATTCCATGAAGATCTCCTGCCTCTTGATGCCTGATGACCTCCTGAAAGGGCTGTATCTGGTGCAGATAAGATAAGGGACATCCCGATTCAGTACAAGAGCAGGAATAAAAACAGTAGTGATTCTGGGTGGTGATTAGCAGGAAGGTAGTAGGGATGGAACAAACGTATTTCAGCTAGAAAAGAAATGAATGGAGGATGAACCTGAACTTGCTGATGTGTACGTAACTGGTAGTGGTGAGATGCCTGGACTCGAAAGAATGTTGACTCTACAGGAGCCCAATCTCTGGAAAGCAGCATGGCTTCTCTTTCTTAAAGCAGACAAGATATATTGAACATGAGTTCTGTGTCTTTCCACTTTTTCAGTGGTAAAAAAAACAAAACCAAACTGAACTCACTTAACAACAACACATTTACAATCAGGTGACTACAGTATTGAAGGAAGTACCACACCAGGTTGATCCCAAGAAGAAGCCTCACTGACTCTGGGCATCTTAGGCAATCTTCACTATCATGCTCAAGGCAAATCTGACATCAGCACAAGCATACATTTTTGGAGAGTTTCAAATCCTACCCCTGCCTCGTAGAGCTGGATAACATAGGTGGGCCCATCTGTAAAGTTGAACTGGGATTTGAGAAAGTGTGATGGTTAGTGTTAATTGCCAAATTGACAGGATCAAGACTCTCCTGGGAGATGGCCTCTGGGCATGCCTGTGGGGATGATCGTGATTCCACTAAAGAAACTGGAAAGCCATTCCCTGCTTGGGGCTCCTGGACTGCATTAAGAGAGGCATAAGTACATTGAGTGCTAGCATGCTTTCATTGCTTTCTTCTTCTGATTTCTGGGGTGCAGCACTATCAGCTTCAAGCTCTTGCTGCCTTGACTTCCCCCACCATGATGGGCTATGTACCTTGAGCTGTGGGCCAGAGGAGCCCTTCCTTCCTAAATGTGAAGGAATTGGCCTGAGCATTTTAATCATAGCAACAGGGAAGAAAACAAAGACAGAGGGTTATTGGAGAAGGCACAGAATGCCCTCTGCATGCAACTGGAGCATATTGCATACCAATGATTTTAAAGAACAATGTTTGTTTTTCTGTTCGGCACTCACACACTGTCTCTCTGGTCTCCTGGCAACGGTTCCAATTTTGTTTCTGGATTGTTCCTCCGTTAATCTCAGTCATGATCCAAGATGGGGCATGCAGCCAGGCTAAAGCTACTTGGTGACCCGATCATGACTGGCTCCTATACATCTGTTTAGAGAGCATCACACTTTTTCTGTGAACATCACAATGGAGATGTCTTTTGCCTCCTGTCTCCACTGCCTTTGTATCTAGAAATTAGGGTTGCTCTAGCCTCTGATGCCCATGTTTAAGGCCTGAAGAAAGAACTCAGTGAGAAAGGGATCAACTGAGAGGGCAAACCAGAGAGAGAGAGAGAAAGAGAGAGAGAGAGAGAGAGAGAGAGAGAGAGAGAGAGAGAGAGAGAGAGAGAACATGGACCTATATCAGCTATATGGTGTTCAGCTATATGGCAATGTTATTTTGGGTTTTCTGCCACTGGCAATGGGAAGCTGTAGGCTTGTTGGAAATCTGTTTCCCCAAAAGCTATAAAAGAGAAATTTCAAAATCCCAGGTCTCTTTTCCTACTTCCTATTTGGCTGCTGAGGAGTTAGACCCCAACTGTTGCATTTGACAAGTTCCTTCTGTGCTGGAGGCTCAGCGTTCTGAAAGTAAAGAGGCTGCCCCTGCCACCTGTCACTTCTGGAAGAGATTAATTACCTTTGCCTGAAAGAGCTTCTGTTACAAAGGGAAAACCCACACTTGTGAGCCACAGGCAGGGGCCCAGCTGTCCACTTGCTATGCCAGGTCGCTGTCTCACCACACCCCAAATAAACAAAGCCCCGCCCCGGCCCCGTGCTGCTTAGGCATCTGGGTGGATCACTGGAGTATAAGCAAGTGAGAATTTGGAGGCTGGCAGGTCATGTTCCTGGTCCTCCACACTGTACCTGCCCTGGTTTCTTTGTGGCTTAGTTTGTTGTTGTACAAATGTTAGAGACTGACATCTAAAGCTCTCATCACCTAACCATCATCCAGTCCAAATAAAGGATCCCATTGTTCTTCAACATTTAGAAGCAGGGTGTGCCCAAGTCTCCTGCTGAACTTCCATCATATGAGAAAGATTTGGTTTGGATGCTGCCAAGATTGCACTTCTGACTGGGATCAGAAATGGAACGGGAATGAGGGCAATGTGGGGGAGGGGTTGAGGTACGAGAAATTTTTCCAATGACTTTTGAGGGACAACAGTCTCTTCCTTCTCTTTTGCAAGAGACAGTCTCCATAGGTTCTCTGGGCTAAGACATGGAGCTAGTCAGTTTCCTGTTTGCAGAAAGCCATATTAATACAGGTGAAGCATGCATGAACCCTTCTGGCCTTGGCCACATAGGAAACTGGAGCTAGGCCATGAGAGAAAAGACTGAAGTCTACTCTTCCCATCCTAGACAAGGGAGAGATGGCGAAGGAGCCAGAGGCAGAAATGCCCCCCAGTCTCTTGCATTTGACCTGCTAAGAGCAAAGGAAGGATCATAGAGTTATCTAAAAATGATAAGGGATGTGGATGACATCTCTGGTGCAGTGAGAAGGGAGTCCTCGTTGTCAACGAGCAACCCAGCTCTGACTCCTGGACAGGCTGCTATGGGCTTAGGCAGTAGGAGAAGACTTGAATGAGGAGTAGTTCTAAGAGATGAGGTCTCTGGTGGCATGCTTGCTACCTGACCCCCACTCTAGTTTTTGTGCACTCTGCTGAAGCAGAATCCCTAAATATGCAAAGTAGCCTGGCTAGGAAGCTGGGTCCCAAGGAGGTGTCAGCATGATGCATATGAGATGGAGCAGTGCAGCTGGTAGCAGAGCCAAGACCCACAGAACCTTCTGTTCTCAGCCACAGGTGGGGAGGCTCCCAGATACTTAGGCACCACCCCAGAGAGATGCAGATGCTGGAGGAAGAAAGCCCGGAGATGAAGACCATGTCAGAAAGGGACTGAGCCACTCAGAAGAGAACATCACATTATCGGAGTCAGAAGCACTGCTGATTGCCAAGTTCAACCTTCATCCACACCCCTCCTCTTTTTAAAAAAAAAAATTAAAAGTCTAATTTATTTTACATACCAACCAGAGGTTCTCCTCTCTCTCTTTTTTCATTCCCTCCTTAGCTGTCAGTCCAGAGTCCATGAGCTCCCACTAGCTCAGGTCAACTGTCTCTGTGGGTTTCCCCTTTATGATCTTGACTCCCCCTTTGCTCATACACTCCCTCCTCCCTCTCTTCAGCTGGACTTCCCGGGCTCAGCCCCAGCACTTACTCTAATTGTCATTAGAGAAGCTTCATCCAGTCACTGATGGAAGCAGATGCCGAGATCCACAGCCCTCCTCTTGTCTTGAGATGAGTGAGCCAGGGAGCTCCCTGGCTGGTGGGGATATGTAATGTTTATTTAAAAATCATATGAATTGATGTAAATTTACTTTAATTGCATAAATAATGTATTTATTGATCCTCGTGGCAAAAGTTCTAACAATAAAGTTAAGGTCCGTATATGCTGGCCATTACTGCTCTTCTCTCTAGTGGGAGCTATCAGAGTCTCCATAGTGTGGAATATTTTCTATGTAATTGTATATATATATATATATATATACATATTTTGAAAACATTTGGTAGCCTTTGAATTTTTCATAAAGAGAGTCATTTATAAGTATAATTGTGTAGCTTGATTTACTTTTTTCCTGGGAAAATGTCAGCCCGTGTATCCATCTCATCACAGAATGCTGTACAGAATCTTGCAGCACCAAGAGCCGGCGGCTCCTCTCCTTTCTTATGGACAGTCAGCCAGTTCCCATACTTTGCTCTTAGAAAAGGATAACACGGAAAAAAATATCCAATCCTCTGCGAATAGATAAAAATCTCTCTGAAACTTGCTTTGCTGCAAAAGCTGCTTGCTTATTATTTTTTATGTCTCAGTTTGCAATTCTTGGAAAAAAACGGGGAAACATCAGAAAAGAGTGGCTCTACCTGCCCATATCTCCCTCCCATCTTAGCTAGACTAGCAAAGTGATCCCTCGCTGGCCTCCATGGCAAGAGGGGCAGAAGGGATGCTGTGAATTGGACTTCAGGCAGTCACTAATGAGGACCGTCAGGTATCTGTGGTCACTTTAGTAGCATCAGGAGCAGTCCACCACATGGGGCAGCCCTGTTTACAGAATGATTGATGAAGCCACTTGCAAAGATCAATGTCTAAAGTTCTATAAGGAGGTGGGTGGAGGAATGTCTGGCCTGGAGCCGTAAAGCCCCTGCTGTTTACCTCTAAAAACCCCGACTCTAACACAGCAACAAAGTTCTGCAGTGGTCATTCTGCTCTGCTTCTGAGGGTAGACATACCAGACATTGCCTCTCCCTGATCATGGGCAGCATATATGTATGCCCCTATGGTGGCTCACCACCCCTGAGCCCTCTGCTTGGATTTCTTACACTGGGTGAGGCTGGGAGACCCAGAAGCTCGGGGCCAACTTTATGTCCTTCCTCAACTCTTTGAGAAGTTCACTGTTCACTTTAAACATCTTCCCAGGACTACATGTGATCAGGAGACATCCCAACCTTCTGTCTGATCTCTTTCAGGGTCTGGGATCTACCCTAGTTTCCAACCATATCCTCTGGATAAAATTCTCAGCTCAGCTAGGGAGCTGGCATTTGCACTGTTGGCGGTGTGTAAAGGACAGTGTTCAAAGGGAGTTGGGATCTATCCTGCTATGGTACCAGCTTCCAAAGCAACATTGACAGAATTGAGAGCTGTCATTGAACTGTTCTTCACTGAGGAACAATTCAAACCTGCAGGGGTTATCCACCCTCTTCTTGTAAATTAGATTGTCTCCTTCCAATTTGCATAATATTAGTGCTTCTCAGCCATTTGGGGGTTAGGGGACCTATAGGTTTCCTGTGTTCAAATCTTGTTAGCGTTAATAGACATGAGTGCCCAAGAGGCCACAAGAAGCTTAAGCCACTAGATAAAACTCCATATAGATACTCCTCCCATCAGCCTATGGGATGTCGGTTGTCATGGTGAAGGCAAAGAGATTAAACCAGAATGAAACTGAAAACTGTCCACAAACTCTACGTTTGCTCCTGCCCCATACCTGTCCAGAGAGGTCATGCTCTCTCTTCCCATTGTAGCAGTCAAGTAGAGGTCAACATGATGCTTTAGGCCACTGTACATTTTCCCAGAGATCCAGTAAACAGTAGTCACCCGGGAGGCCACTTGAGGACACGAGAAACGGTGGCAATGCGAACATGCAGATCATATTTCTGAAGTCTCACTCAGACCTTTCAGGCCAGACTGGGTGTCAGAAGTAAGCTATGCTTGATAAGTTTCTCGTTGTGGCCATCCCTGGGCAGGTGTTTTAGTTATTGGCAATAGGTGGCAGATTGAAAATATGTTTCATATCTGTTATCCGTCTTACTCAATTCTTTTTGTTTTCTTTTTTGTATTTTGAGACAGGGTTTCTTTGTAAAATGGCCCTGACTGTCCTGGAACTAGCTCTTGTAGAATAGACTGGCCTCAAACTCACAAAGATCCACCTGTCTCTGCCTCCCGAGTGCTGGGTGCGCTACCACCGCCTGGCCATCTTTCTCAATTCTTATATCAAACCTGGGCCATGAGTCTCACTATATTCTACAATTCAGTAATCAGAGGTTTAATACCATTTACATAATGTACATATGACAGAGTCTGCATCTGAACCCAAGCTCTATTATCACAAACATAGTAGCATGTGTTACTCTCATGCTTCCGTGGGTTGAGAATTCAGGAGTAACTTAGCTGAGTTGTAGCTTAAGGTATTTCATGAAGCTACAATTAAAACAGTCAAGGATGCAGTCGTCACTCATAGACTTGTACGAGGGTAGAATGTCTGTTTACAAGATGGTGCCCACACATGCCTGCCAACTGGATGCCTCAAGCCAGGAGTGTCCTTAGGCATGAAAGCTGTCTTCTCTGGGTGAGCGATCTGAGAGATAACTCAGAGGAGGATGTGATGTCCTATGATCTAGAGTTTTGTTTGGGGGGTATTGGGGATTGAACCAAGGGGCTTGCATAACTCTGCCTGAGTTATATGCCCAGACATCTTTTTACTTTTTGTTTTGAGTCAGTCTTACTAAACTGCCCAGGTTGTCCTTGAACTCACTCTATAAACCAAGCAAGCCTTGAACTTGCCATTCCCTGTCTCAGCCTCTTAAGCAAAGCTCACAGGCCTGCCTTCATGATCTCATCGTGAAGATGACACACCACCAATCTTTTCTTGCTATACTCATTAGAAGTAAGCCATGAGATTTGGGTATTAGGGTAACTGTAGTGTCGTAAAAAGAGCTTGACATTGTTCCTTCTGCTTCTATTGTGTGGAAAAATTTGAGAAGTATTGGTATTAGTTCTTTGAAAATCTTCTAGAATTCTGTGCTGAAACCATCTGGTTCTGTGATTTTTGTTTTGTTTTGGTTTGGTTGGGAGACTTTTGATGACTGTTTCTATTTCTCTGGCAGTTATAGGTCTACTTAATTTGCTTATCTCGCCTTGAATTAATTTTGGTAAGTGATATTTACCCGAAAAATTGTCCATTTCCTTTAATTTTTCCAATTTTGTGGAGAACAGGTTTTCAAAGTGTGACCTGCTGATTCTCTGTTGTCTCTGTGTCTGTTGTTATGTCCTCCTTTTCATTTCTGATTTTGTTAATTTGGATATTCTCTCTCTGCCTTTTGGTTAGTTTGGATAAAGGTTTGTTTATTTGTTGATTTTCTCAAAGAATCAACTCTTTGTCTCATTGATTCCTTGTATTGTTTTCTTTGTTTCTATTTAGATGATTTCAGCTCTCAATTTGATTATTTCCTGCCATCTACTCCTCCTGGGTGAGTTTGCTTCTTTTTGTTCTAGAGTTTTTAGGTGTTCTGTTAACTCGCTAGTGTGGGACTTTTCCAGCTTCTTTATGTAGACATTGAGTGCTTTGAACTTTCCTCTTAACACTGCTTTCATTGTGTCTCATAAATCTGGGGAGATCTAGCCTATGAGTAAAGGGAGAGGGGATTGCCGCCACTTTTGAAGAAAGGAGTGTTGAAGGATTTGCACACAATTTGAAAACTAAAACACAAACACAAATTCTAGAGCTTGTGTTATTTTCAGGGAGGCTAGGCTGCGGCTCACAGGTGAGTGTGCAAACTTTCCCCTACTGTTTGCCCACTCCTCCCCCTCCTACCCCACCCTAAAGTCTTGCTTCTCTCCTGGGGTTGTCCAAGCTCTGGACAGACTGTCACTCTATCCCATCATTCTGTTTTCTTAAACAACCTTTGTTTCTTCAGATCTGATGCTATGTCTTTGTCCTTGAATTTCACGAAAGGTCACAGACACCTAAACCCTACTCCCACATACATTATCTGGCGACCAGAAAACCCTTGCTTTCCATTGTTCCACAGTGCTCTGATACCTCGTATAAGCTCTTGATCAGCTCTCTGACTTTGCCTGTTCCATTAAGAGCATAGACTTGTAAGAAGTCCCTGGAACAGGCCCTGAATCTTTCCTTCCTAGCTTCCTCCTGTCTCTCCACCCACTGCTCTCTGAGTTCTCTTTCTAAAGCCCAGATGGAATCAAGTCACATTTTGCCCCAAAGCTTTCAATAACTCTCCATTTCTCCCAAGATGCCTTTGACTCTGACTTTGAGACCCATTAACCACAGGAGCCCCGCCTGCCTCTTCCCTCTCGTCTCTAGACAAACTGGACTTTTTGCTATTCTGGGTGTCATGTTCTTTTAAGGTCTCCCGCTTTGTGCGTGCAGTTCATTCTTCTCGGAAGGAGATTCTCCTCTTTGAACAATTATCAAACGCCTTCAAAGTCCAGTTCAAACATCACCTTCTCCTGAAATCCTTTCTCCACCGATGCCTTCCTCTGAGCGGCAACCAATAAAAGCTTATGCAGATGAAGGTGGTTGTTTGAATCCAGGCGGCTACCTGCTGGCTTAACTAGGTTAACACTAATTAAAATCACAGAACGGCTGAATCTAATTTTTGACAGTTGATAAAATGTCAAACATCAGTGGGGTTTTCATTAACACACTGCATAGCTATGTCTTTAAGTCACTGGGAAGAAGCCGCTTTCCTAATCTCTCCGAGGCGGTTCATCTTCTGTGCAGACATCAGAAAGGATTGAATTTCCTGACTCTCTTGGCTCTTGTCATGTTAATGGTATAAAGTGATTTGAGAAGAAGTCATTTGCCATGGGTAGTGATGTCCATTTTATTTTTATTTCCATGCATACGAAGGAAGACGGTGTAAGTGTCACGGTAATGATGGGACACTGTCCTTCCCTGCGTCTTTCTTCCAAGTGAATTTGAAGGGGATTGTTTGGTTGGAATATTGGACCCTATTCTATTATCAAATTTATGTTACTTCTGAGCTTCCAAAGAGAGTCAGGCTGAATTTGTCAGGTCATATTTTAATAAAGGATAGTCTTGCCGAATTCAGCTCAACCCCAATGGGCCGGGATTCATGACATCCCAGACTAAGAATAACATATGGACAGAAACCCGCAAAGCAATAAGAAACAAAGAATCCTAAATGTGCAATCACCGGGCTTGGTGCTGATTCCCATCACCTGTCACCGCTCCAGTCCGTCCTGGACCAGTGCTCAGCAGACAGATGCACACAGCATCAGATGCTTCCTCCAAAGAGACAAGAGAAGCAAGTGGGAATGGGGGGGGGGCGCACCCACAGTGTGCACTCAGTGCAAGAAAAGCAATCAAGGCAGCGACAGCCCTGTTCAGAGCAAGCCAAGCAGGCACAGCACAAATCTGAGGGTGGCTTGGGTTATGTTCACAGATGGTGGAGAGCAAGCAGAACACTTCACCTCCCATTTGGCTCCTGTCACCTGACTGAGAAGACTAATCTTTCCCTGTGAAAAGGTAGTGCAATCACTTTGTTCAGAGGAAATTGCAGGCTGAGGTGTGAGAAGAGTTTGGACAAGAGCCTAATGGCTGGGTGTTTGGCTGATGGATAGGTAATTTAAACTCCTTCAGGCAGGCAACGGTTAATCCTCTGTAGGTCCAAGGGAGGAGGATCAGGGCCCACAGTGCCTGTGGTTGGTATTGCGTTCCTTCCCCCACTCCACAAACCTTAATTTGTTTTCTCTTGATGTAGTGTGGAGTGCAAACCTGGATTCCAGTCTCTGCTACAATCTGTCACTATCAATAATCAATCATGAAAGTTCTATTATGGTCAAAGGTTCAGGCTGACTGAAGACGAGGAGTGAGACAGTCAGGAAAACAGAAGCTATAGCAGGGACTTCAAATGCAGCATGGGAAGTGGGGGCATGCTTACAGTGTGGGAAGTGGGGGCGTGCTTACAGTGTGGGAAGTGGGGAGGTGCTTACAGCGTGGGAAGTGGGGGGTGCTTACAGCGTGGGAAGTGGGGGGTGCTTACAGCGTGGGAAGTGGGGAGGTGCTTACAGAGTGGGAAGTGGGGGGTGCTTACAGCGTGGGAAGTGGGGGGTGCTTACAGCGTGGGAAGTGGGGGGTGCTTACAGCGTGGGAAGTGGGGAGGTGCTTACAGAGTGGGAAGTGGGGAGGTGCTTACAGAGTGGGAAGTGGGGAGGTGCTTACAGCGTGGGAAGTGGGGGCATGCTTACAGTGTGGGAAGTGGGGGCGTGCTTACAGCGTGGGAAGTGGGGAGGTGCTTACAGTGTGGGAAGTGGGGAGGTGCTTACAGTGTGGGAAGTGGGGGCGTGCTTACAGCGTGGGAAGTGGGGGCATGCTTAACAGCATGTGCTTATGGGGAAACAGAAAGAGAAGCAGTTATCTCTAGATGCTTGGAGAAATATATTGTCGGGGGATAAGAGTCCAGAGAAGGGCCACTGAGAGGGCTGTCCCACATGCCCTTTCAGTTCTGTGGCTTGCCACCAATGGCTCAGTCAGGTCTTGTAGTAACACTTTCTGAGCAGGGAAAATTTTTGAGAGTATGAAAAATCGTAGCACTTGGGATAGAAAGTTATGGGGGTTGTGGAAGAAAGAACTGAGGTATGGAGGCTTTGTGGTAAAGCTTAGCTGTAAGGTTGCTGAATTTTAACCACACACAACTTGACAATAACTTCAAGAAAGGAAAGGGCAGAGCTGGGTGGGTATTAAGTGGCCATTGCGACCATTCAAGTGTGTTGGTTTAGAGCAGACTGAGGCGGATATTAAAACATCCATTGAAACCATTCAAGGGTCTTGGTTTTCCATTGCTGAGTAATGAGGCGGCACACATTTTATACCACAAAATACCATGTTTATTATTTCCCTTTATGCCTGTCGAATGTCTGGGCGCCTTAGATAGGACCTCAATTGAGAATTTTTGATCAAGACTCCAGCTGGGGCTGGGATCTCTGCTCACGCCCTCTCTTAGTTCATATAGCCAATAACACCCATGTCACAGTGCCTCTTCAAGAGAGGACCTCAAATTTTTTAGCCTCTTTATTATAGCTGGACCTGAAATGTTCCTACAAGGACTTGTTTAGTGGAAGTTAGGTCCCCCGTGTAGTGAAGTTCAGAAGCGGGACTTCTGAGAAACAACTGGATCATGAGGGCTTTGACCTCAACGGTGGATTAGTCTATTGGTGCATTCATAGTCTGACAGGCTATGGGAAAGTGAGGGAAACTGAGGCAGTAGTATTTGGTTGAAGAGAGTAGACCAGGGTGGCATACCTTGAGGGCCATGCAGTGTCCCTGGCCCTTGTTCTTCGTGCCATGAGATAAGTAACTTTGCCCTACATGCCTCCTGCCATGACACTATGCCTCATCACAAGTTCAGGGGGAGGCAAGCCACCTGGCTGCCCCTGTGTCTACTCTTGCAGGAGCTGAAACAGCAGCCAGCAAATGAAGGGGGAACTGAGGAGAGTCGGGGGGAACCAACTGTGCCCTTTCTCAAAGATGGGGACCCTAGGTACAAGTCTACATGTATAAGGGAATGGGGAGGTCTTCCCTCCTTAAAGTACTGCTTGACATTTGGGGCCAGACACATTTCTTATGACTGAAAATTGTTACAGAACTGTCCACTGCCCAAGGACATGCAGGAAACCTAAGGACATTTCTAGTTTCCATTTAGGGACAGGTGGAGATGGCTACCCCGAAAGAGTTCTAAAATTCAATTATCATAAAGTTACATAGTGATCCCATCGTCTATACTGTGCTCCTTTGATGTACTGATACGTCAGAGGGCTGACTGAGGAAAATCCTGACGAAGATCAGAGCATGGGGAGACACTGTATAGGAATGTCCTTGTTGTGTCTGAGGACTAAGAGACGGGGAGGTAAGTCAGTAAGTCGGTAGAAGTCGGCAGGAACTAGATCAGGATGGGGTCCACAGACCATGGATTTCCTCCTAACTATAGTGAGGTGTGATTGGAAGGTTTTAAGTGGGAAGCAACATGGTCATTTACATAGTAGGTGCTCTTCTGAAAGCTTTGCACGAGACAGCCTCCATATCCTCACCAAAGCCTGCCTGCTTGAGAGCTTTCCCCCCACATCAATGGTTATGCTTCCTTCTGTTAGGATTGTCTATGAACTTTGCTGGTACCCTAGGAGGAAAGGTCTCCAGCTTTGTCATTTGGCACAAAGCCCTGCAAGTTATCTAAGTTCAGGAATAAGTCGAGCATTTGCAAACCTGAGCTCCCAACACACTGATTCTGTATCAGAACTGCTGTGTCATTCAGAGCGCTTACACCAGAATAATACACGCGGGACCTAGGCTTCCTTGGGGTGATGTGATATCAGTCTTGTTCCCTACTGAATGGAATGAAGAGGATAGAAAAGTTCTCTTTGAGGTGGTTTAATGATGGTTACTTCCCCAAGGGCCCCAGTCCCTTATTCCAGGTTTACAACCACTGAGTCCCGTGTCTGCTGTTAAGAGGAGTACTCCTTGACAGACACATGATGAAGACTCCCTGTATCTGAGTTGGATGAGTTCAAGTCCTCTGTTGTGAATTCCTCTGCATGGGTGTGGCGGAGTGACTTATTTCCTTCTACTTCAATCTCCAACTCTACCCCATTCCTCCCTCCTATTCATATCCTCGTCTGTCTGCTCCATGCAGATCTAAAGACTAAATTCAGGGCCTTCCCAGGAATTGCTCTATCCCTCCACTAGCACCCATTCACACAAATGTATGAGAGATTATAACGTATGTTCCTGAGGAGGAGAGGGAGGTAGCAGAGGAAGCCTACAGCACACATCCTTTCGCTCCGTGCACATGCCAGTTTCTCCATGTCTCAAGTCTTCCTATCCAGGGACCACCTTCTCTCTGAACCCAGCTCATCCACTCTAACATGCACAGAGTGCAATTCTGTTTTCTCCCATCTCTGCTCTGTTACCTAAGGCTCCTTACTATCTCCAATATGCTAGGATTCTAGTATAGGGGGACAGCATAAAACTCTACTATGCCACCAAGTTTCAGAAGATAAATGTGGGTGAATGCAGGTTGGGCTTCATCTGCCACCTTCATTGTCATAAGTTTCAGTTTCTAAAACTACCATGCTTTCCTTACAAATTAAAGAACTGATGTTACATCTGAAGGACTGGGGGTCAGATAAGGCAGTAAATTGTGCTTTCTAAAGATGTCACCCAAATCTCTCCCATTTCACAATCTCTTCTAGACCTTACCACCCCCCAAACCAGAAATGTTTCTGTTTCTTTGTTTTCGAATTAGAGACCCTTTGTGACTATGTCAACCAAGAGACAGAAATAATGATATAGGCTTTTCGGGCCAGGTTACAGAATGTCTGCACTCCCTCCTTGTTGTGCCAGGGACCTCATGCTTAGCGCTTATTTGTAACTCAACAGAGAAGTCGGAGCAGTTCATAAAGAGGCCCTCAGTCCACCGGAACTCCCAGCCACCAGCTGTCAGCTTGCCAGCTGAGTGCATTTGCCTTTTTGCAAGTACAGACTCTGTCTCTCACCCAAAAGGGAAAAAGATTAGCCACCCCTTCTGAGCCCTAATCATAAATTCGTTAACTAAAGGTTATTCTTCACTACTATTTGAATCTGAATGTGAACCCCACCAAGGTCTATGTAGTAAAGGCATGGGCTGCAGCATGGAATAGTAAAAGACACAGTGAATCCTGGAAGTCTTGTGTGAGGTCTCCATGCCACCAGAGCCACACTACCAAAGAGGATAATGGGACCTGATCCTGGGATAATGAGACCCCTTCCTCTTCCTGTCTTTTGCTTCTTTACCACACCCTCCCTCCCAGCATGATGTACTATCTCGCCATAGGTCCAAACCTGTGCTGGGACTTCAAAACAACTTTAGCCAAAATAAACCTTTATTATTTTTCAAGCTGTTATCTCAAGTATTTGTTATAGCCACAGAAAGTGACTAGTACACTGACTTAGGTTATTAAGCCTTGATATTTAAAAGCCAGCAGATGACTGATACTAACAGGCTCGAGAAGCGAACCTGGCCAAAATCACAAAGGTGGGACTCAGAGTTGTGACTTTCTAGCTCCTCAGTCCTCATTACCTATCACAAGGCTGCTAAGTCCATTGCTCATAGTAATCACTAAAGTACATCCTTCCCTCACTTCCCTTTCTATCCTGTGGATTCAGAGTAGAACACTCATTGGTGGCCTGGTCAGCATAGCCAGGAGTAGTTACATTCCTGCACGAAATCTTCCTTCATAAAAATCTGCCCAATCATAGGTGAGGCCTCATATTCTTGAGTGTGCAGAGCGGATGAACCCAACTCAAAGAGCTCTACTTCTTTATCCAAACAGTTCTGAACTGGGAAAGCATTTGTAAACAAGCGTTTTGTCCGTTGCTGCCCTTGGGGCTCAGGAAAAAAGCCAGGGTCTCTGAGGAACATCCAGATATTCACACTGGTGGTCAGAGAAAATCTGAAGCTGTCCATTGCTGGTGCCTTTGGGCAGTGGGTTCCCTAAAGGCCTTAAATTGCTCTTCATTCTATGTAGAAATCGATAGAAAATAGTTTTCCTTTGACTTTTCCTATAGGGTCCACTGAGGTAGAATGACGCATAGATGAAGAGACCTAATGGGGCTGGGACTGAAGTGATGTTCACAGACAGGTGTGAACTATGGGGTCTCTTCAGTGTCTCTATGCTGATCCCTCCTCTTCTGCATCTTGTTCTAGTTACTAGACTTGCACTTTTTTTTCATCCTGTTAGGACAGTGTGCCAAGAGATTGTCTTGGATAGACAAGGTATCAGACATCACTCCCATTCCTAGCTACCCCACCCTTTGTGACTAAAAACGAGATAGTTCTTAGTAGTTTACCTCTTTAAACGTCTGCAGATTCTTTTAGCCTAGATAACTTGTTTGTAAAACTTGAATGAATGTATTTATCTGTTTGATTGCAGTTCTACACATCATCCACCCATCTACTTGTATATCTGTCCTTGGTTTAGATTAGGAGTCTTAAATCAGTATTGGTGGATTCTAATCCTGTCTTATTAACTTATTATCCAGCTATCTTCGTCTGTTTACACCTCAGATCCTCATGTGTGAGGCAGGAGAAAATACTAATATCTCCATAATGGAGTTGTTGGAAGAATTATATTGAATAATATGTACTTGTGTGTGGCACATGATCAGTACTCCATGCATGTGAGCCTTGTTTTATTGTTACTACTGGTGTTGTGTTTTAAGTCTGTGATAATGTTGGGGGATGCACAGCAGATGGGTTTTGGAAGTTGCAAACAAAAGTTGCAAGAAGACCCAAGAGAGTCAAGATTTGTCTTTCACTGCTGTTTTAGTATCAACTAACAGTGTAAAGACACACCTCGGGTCACCTGCTGTCCCAGCTTGCTTTCTAATGGTGTAAAGACCCACTTCAGGTCACCTGCTATCCCAGCTTGCTTTCTGTTGCTCAGAGAAAACCAATGTGGGGAGGAAAGGATTCGTTTTACTTATACATCCCAATCACTGTCCATCACTGAGGGAAGTCATAGCAGGAAGTCAAGGATGGAACCTGGAGGCGGGAACTGATGCAGAGACCTCGGAGGACTGCTTCTGACTGACCTTCTGTCCCTGACCTGCTTAGCCTAATTTTTTATACAACCTAGAATCACCTGCCTGAGGTGGCCCTGCTCACCGTGACCTGGGCCCTCTCCCCTCAATCATTACTCAAGAATACATTAGAAGTAATTTCTCTTCCCTCTTCCCAGGTGACTCTGGTTTGTGTCATATTGACAAAAATTAACCAGTATGCCTGTGATGGGCTAATGTCCCTAAACCACATTGCAAATTAGAGCTATGTTTGTAAGTTTGAAGTGCATCTGATTCCCTTCCCCGATGGGAATTCCTATCTCACCGACACGGTGCACCTTAGTATGCATGTTGTTTTTCTTGGTGACTATGGCTGCCTGGGAGCTGTGGCTCACTAGTGTTGCTTAGCATCTTGAGAAATATTCAGACCACGTATCACTAGGCTGGAAAAATCTAAAATTCAAGCTAAAGCATGGCTTCTGGTGACACGACTCCTTTTGCAACACTGCAAGGATGAAAATTATCTTACGTTGAACCATCCTGGGCCAGGGGCTGCTGTTCTATGTGCCAGTTCAATGTGCGCACAGTGTGGCTGCTGTTCTATGTTCCAGTTCAATGTGCGCACAGTGTGGCTGCTGTTCTATGTGTCAGCCCAATGTGCCCACAGTGTGGCTGTTCTTCTATGTGCCAACTTAGTGTGCTAGCAGTGTGGCTTCATTTCTTTAAAGAATCTCCCCTGCCTCCAAGAAAAGAAATGCTTTTTCCAAATTTGCATGGTTGAACGTGGGGGTCAAAGCCTGGTCTGTCTCATAGGTGCTACCGTCAGCCTCCTCCCTGATCCTAAGACTGCCTTCCAGGCAGTGCAGTCAGCTCAGGTCTGAGGACACCATTCAAGGCCGTGGCTGGGCTTTACCTGCTTTGAAAATTGTTTCAAAGCCACTGCCTGGCCAGCTGCTCTCCGGGATGCCTTTCAAACCAGCGCCTTCTTCCCGTGAGTGCCAGTGGCAGCGCTGAGCAGCAGGGCTGATTGGCTTCCCAGAGCACACTTTGTGCTGCCTCTTCTCCTTGTTTGAACTACAAAAAGGAATTTTCTGGTCTGAATAGCAGCTTTAACTTTTGGTCTTATTCTGTGAGAAGAGAAAGCTCTCAGAAATAGGGGGCAGGGGATGCTATCAGCATTTTTCAGGTTTCAAATGAGTTTTCCAAAGCTAGTGGCTTCTTTGTTTTGGTGGTCAGTGCGGTGGGCGTCCAAGAGCTGTAAGCGCTGAGTCAGGTTGGCTAAGAGTTGGCAAACACTTCCAGGGGAAAGGGTATGTGAAGGACAGTTCTGTGTTTTGTTAGAGGAGCAATCCATGGGACCAGGGCAGTAGAATCCTGTTAGCATTGGAGCCCAAGGTGAGCCAAGGTCAACATGAGAGCCTCTTAAACTGGTGCTGGGTTAGCAGAAACACCGCATGAATGGTGAATCCAAGAAACCACAGTAGAGTCATCCCCGGAGATGTCAGTGAGGGACAGAAAGGTTGCTGAGGTGGTTCTCTCTCTCTCTCTCTCTCTCTCTCTCTCTCTCTCTCTCTCTCTCTCTCCCTCCCTCCCTCCCTCCCTCCCTCCCTCCCTCCCTCCCTCCCTCCCTCTCTCTCTCTCTCTCTCTCTCTCTCTCTCTCTCTCGTCAACTTTAAAGGCTGTAGTGAGTTAACAAACTTCTGCCATGGGTAAGAATAAATATTTTGCGCTTTACGGGTCACATATTGTCCACTGCAGCAGCCAGCTTCTGTCTTCCTGGCACAAGTGAGTTAGTATGGCTGGGCCTTGATATAAATGTCCAAGGGGCTGTAAGTGCACTGGGTTGGCAGGCAGCAACAAACGGTCACCAACTTTCACAGGACTGGAAGAGGCAGAAGAACCAGGGTAACAGAGGAATGTGATCTCTCCCTAGCTTAGAAGTGAGGTGGAGGGAGGAAGGAAGGGGAGTTAAAGGGAGGGAGGAAAGGAAGACGGGATGGAAGGATGGAGGGAAGAAGAGACAGGGGAGAGGGAGGTGGGAAATGAGATATTAAAATTCTTCACAACCCTTCATAGCCAAAAGGCCACCCACTTTCCAGGTGTGTAATTACTTCTCAGGTGTCCATCCCTTTGCATGAGCCTTCAAGGTGTGAGGGACTAGCTGTCCAGGGCTTCCTATTATGTATGGAAACCCCGAGCCCATCTCTAAACCCTCAGTTTCCTGTTAGGATTCTAGGTCTCCTCATTGCTTTGTTCTACTTTCTGCCTTGCCTCTCTCTTTTTCTCTTCTTCTATTCAGTCAATTCCCTCTTGGATCACAGGACCTATGCTCAAATTTCTGCAGAATGATTTTCACCAGAAACCATTTGACTTGGTAGGATTTGCTGGAAATTAGGTTTGAAAATCCCTTGGCCTGTTCTCACAGGACTTACTCTTGATATCATCTTTTCTTGTCTAAATCCTTCCTCCTTGAAATCACAATGTTCTACAATATACAGATAGGACCCAACACCTATACTACAATGTCAAGTGAACATTCTTTGAGGGCATGGGGGAGCCGGGCACAGTGGGAACCCATGAGAGAGACCACAGGGGTCTACGCAACTCAGAGTGCATTGGGGAGGCTCCAAGAAGAGGCCACGTGAAGTGGGCTGCTGAGATGAGCAGAGTTTCAGCAGAGAGGAGAGAGGAAGGACGTTTGGGGCACAGAAGAGAGCTTAGGAGAGGCTGGTGTGGCCTCGAGGAGGAAGTTCATCTTTTTGCATCGATTTTCACTGGCCTGTTTATTAAACTCATCTTTCCTTTTCAAAAGGAAAAGCTATAATTAGTTTCCTAATCTTTATTTTCTTGGGCCATTGAAGTATTTTTGAATCAATATGCTTGAGACATTCATTTCCTTGAAGTGCCAGAAACAATGAAATAAGAAATGTTTTTATATAAAAATTCAATTATGAATATTAAAATGTTCCATGTAACAAGATCTGTAAATTGATGATAAGCATTTTTCTGAATAAAAATTCTGGTTGTTAATGCTTGCAAAAACAACTCTTTAGATACATTTGCAAAAAAAAAAAAAAGCAATTTCACAGAGCAGCCTGGCCATGCTGGACATTTGCAGGATGTCCTCAGGCTCCGGTGTCTTCTAACTGGAGATGGTGATTTCTGTGCGGGGACTCACGAGGCTCTGGGGAAAGTGACTATACTGCCAGCCTGATGGGACACTTGACCTGTGTAGATCTGTCCATTCCTCCATCCCTCAGGTCACAGCTCACAGTGAGTGCCAGGTCAGAGCTGACCCAGTCCGAGCAAGGTGTTCCTTCTGGGGCTCTTGAGAAAGACATTCTCTCTTTCTCTGAGAGGGCACTCTGCGGATGAGACAACAGCACTCTCAATTGCTGTAGCCCAGAAAGAAGCCATTCGGAGGACAAAATAAAGCCAAGAACATGGCAAGGAAGACAAAGCCAGGGCTCTGAGCCACACAGAATAATTGAATCACATTGTGCCCGAAGCCTGCCTACTTCAGGAATTTTCCTTGACTGCTGAAGCCAAGTTGCATTAATTTCCCTTTCTAGCTGAGAAGTTTCTCCAAACCACCCTGGGACTATGTTCACCTTTTACAGAGACCTGTGAGGATCTGGACTCAAAGTTTGGGAGCTCAGTCGATGGTGCCTGGGGTGCCCTGGTTAGCAACAGTCTGGCTGGTTTCAATGTATCCAGAATTCGATGGTGCCTGGTTAGCAACAGTCTGGCTGGTTTCAATGTATCCAGAATTTGCATTAAAAGAGAATTCGCCTGTGTAGAGGAGTCAAAGGCTTGGGAAGGTTGTGCATCTGCTGTGTTGAGAATTCTTAGGAAAATCTCCAAAGAGGAGGCATGGCTGTAGTGCTTTTATTGGATCTAGAGTCTCAGCCAGACAACTTTCCTGCTGGGCTTTGCCAGGCAGGGACTGGGAAGTAGCATGTTGGACCGGCTTTATAATGCTCAACCTGGTTAATGACAGGTACAGAGTTCAGAAAATCAACTCCTCAAGGGCCTGCATAAGGCAGCAAATCTTTTTCTTCTCATTAAAAGTAGTATATGAGCATCACAGACAATGCAGAAATGTATAACCAAGAAAAGCAGCGAGTGTCTGAATTCCCTCACTCAGGTGTTCCCTATTGTTATCTGCATAGCCTCATGCGTTCCAAATGTATAATTTTCTGTCAGAGCAATTTTCCCTCAAAAATAGTATCTTTGAAGTCAGTTCTGTGGTTGCATAATGTTTTGCTGTTGGGTTTTCTTCGCATAAAGACTTTTCCTTTGTTGAATATTCAAGTAATTTGTCAGTTGTTTTTCTTTTGTTTAAAGGAGGCTTTGTTCTTTAGGGCAGTTTGAGGTACACAGCAAATTTGAAGGAAAAGGTAGAGATCCTAGGTACACATCAGAAATGCATGGTGATAAAGTCACATTCTTGGTCTCTTTTGTCCCAGGCTGGCTTCTCTCAGGGCCACAGCAGCTGAGTGGGCTGTCCTCCCATCTACATGGTGACTACTCAAAAGGAGAAAGGAAGCCTTGCCCTGAGAGCCCCTGTAGGGACAGCACTGCTCTGACTGGGCCAGCCCTGGCCAAGAACTCTCAGTGAGTTTCTCCTGAGGGAAGGTGGAAAGTCTACACACACAGGTCACGCATCCCAGCGTGACTGACAATGGAGTCAGCTTCCCCAGAACTGTGCACAGCCCTAGATAAAAATCACCTCTTTCACCAGAGTGATACATTCATTAACAATTAAAGATTCAGCCTGGATCTGGCACTGTCTCTCAAGTTCATGCCAAGGTTCAAGTTCATGCCAAGGTTCACTCTTATCACTCCAAATTTGGCAGATTTACGTGTGTCTGCCATTATAGAATGACGGGGTGATTTCATTATCCTAAACATCCTCCCCATTTATCCTTCCCTCCACCCTAATCCCTGACAGTTGCTAATCTTCATAGTATTGTCTCTTACAAAATGTTATGTCATTGAAATCGTATAATAAATATACAGATTTTCCATACCAGTTAGTTAGTAATACAGATTTAAGTTTTTACTGTGTCTTCCCATGGCTTGAGAGTTCATCACCTTTCATTACTAAACAATATTTCATTGTTTAGATGGACCACAGCTTACCTACCCAGTCATCAACTGATAGACATCTTGCTTGCTTCTAAATTTGGACAGATTTGTATAAAAATTCTAAAAATACTCATGTTCAGTTTTTTTTTATGTAAACCATGTGCTGGTTAGTTTTTTATCATCAGTTTGTCATAAACCAGAGTCACGTGATAAGAGAGGGATTCTCTCCATCACGTTGTCCATAGGAAACATCTGAGAGACATTTTTCTTCATTGCTAATTGCTGTGGGAGGGCCCATCAAAGCAGTTCCATCCCTAGGCAGGAGACCAATGCTGTATAAGAAAACTAGCTCAGCAGGCCAGGAAGCTACACTCCTCCATGGTTCTGCTTCAGTTCCTGCCCCTGGACTTCTGCCTTGAGTTCCTGCTCTGACTCCCTTCCATGTTGGAATGCAAGCTGTAAGCTGAAATAAACCCTTTGCTCCCCAGATTGCTCTTGGTCGTATTTTTCTCACAGCAGCAGAGAAGCACCTAGAACAGACCCTTTCATTAGGCTGACATGGGCCTATTTCTGGGACCTTTATTCTTTTCCATCCATCCGCTGGTTTGCTCATTTACCAATACTGTGATGTTATATTACATCTCAGAGTCAGGGAAGTCTCCCAATTTTGGTTTGTTTTTCAATATTCTCTTGGATATCCTGGACCATTGGTCTCCTTATATTAAGTTTAGACTTACGTTTTTGATATCCACTAAATGAACTGTTGTGAGTTTGACTGAGTGGACTGAATCCATACCATGATGAGAAGACTGGCAGACATCTCCACACTGAGTTCCCTGTCCATGAACAGGGTGTCTCTCTCTACTTGCTTCTTCCTGGATTTCTCTCACTAGAGTTTTCTACATACAGACCATGGATTATTTTGGTTTATTTATATTTAAGTGGTTTGGAGCATCCTTATAAAAGCATTATGGGTGTTTTGTATTTTAAATTTACCTGTTTACTTACCTTGAATAGGAAATTAATTGGCTTTTGGACACTGACCTTCTAGCCCACTATAAGAGTAGTTACAAGAGGTCTTTAGCATTTGTTTAGAATTTTTAAATAGGTGATCAGATATCTCTCCAAACAAAGAACTCTTCATGCTTCTTATCGCCATCTGCATACTTTCAGTGTCTCTTTCTTGTCTTTCCATTTCTCTAAGTTTGCTCTTCAGTTAGCCAGGAGAAGAGCAGTGGAAAAGGCTGGCTTGGCTTTCTCAGGGTATTAGTGGGAAAGTGCTGAGTTTCTCTGCATTCAGTGTGATGTTGAGTTTTCTTGAGTTAATGGGCTTCCTATCCATTTCCATGTTGTTGATTCTTTTGTGCTTTGCTTTGAGATTTAGGCTGGTGTTGGCCTTGCCAGGTGCCTCTTATTGCACTCATTGGTATAATTGGGAATGCTAGTGGAGGCTGGAGGTTGATACTGGGTATCCTCCTCCATCACCCCCCCCCACTTTTATTTTGGCACACCATCTGCTGCGGGAGCTACCTCTGCTCCTTCAGCCAATAGCCTTTAAGATACCAGCCCACCTGGGTATGGTCTCTTTTGTTTTAAAATGCAGTGGTAGCCATGTGCTCATTCTCCGGCTTCCAGCTCTGCTTCCAGCTCCTAGACTCCTTTCCTGATAGGGCAGAGGGCTGTAGTCTATGACTGTGGTCTGTAAGTTTTTTCCCTTTAAATAAATAAGCATTTTATTAATCATAATTCCAAACTGGTGTGGGATTGTTTGACTTACACCTCCAACCATCACTGAACCTGGAGTTAGCTCTTTCAGCTAAACTGCCTAACCAGTGGACTCCCAGGTTCTGGCTGTCTCTGGTCTCCTAGTGCAAGGTCATAGATAGGCATGCGTTGTCATGGTTGGCTTTTACATGTGTCCTAAAGGGACCCAAGCTTGGTTTTTGTGGTTGTACAGCAAGCACTTTACCTCTGAGAATCTTTCCAGACCATAACAATTTTCTTTTCATCTCTCTATTTACTTAATAAGATTTAATTTTTAGTTCATTCATTGTTCCTGTGTTCATGTGCCACAGAGCATATATGGAAGCCAGAGAGCCACTTTCAGGACTTGGTACTTTCCTTCCGCCGTGAGTTCCAGAGGTCAAGCGCATGTCATCAGGCTTTCCAGATACACATTATCAGTCCTGGCGCCGTCTCTCCGCCCTAGATGGTGTGCTAATGTTGACTGGCTAGTATTATTGGGTTTTGCATCGGTACATCTAAGACACTGGTTTGCAGCTTTCTTCTCCCTTAACTTCTGCATTAGGACGATGGGGGGCCCTCAACGAATAAATTGGGAAGTAGCTTCTGTTTGTATCTTCTCGAAAGTCTATAGAGAATTGATTTCTTCCCCTTCTTTAATGTCTGGAAGAGCTACCAGTGAACAAGCCTGCATCTGGTACTTCCTGTATTATTTACCGACTCAGTTTCTGTAATGAGCACAGATCATCTCTCTAGGTGGGAGTTTTGGCAGACTATGGCCTTTGGTTACTGGTTCTCTTTCATTGGGGCAATCATATTGCAGGTCCAGAGTCTTTCACATCACCTGTCTCACATATGTAATTCCCATGAGGTATAGGATTCCCCTCTTTCATTGCATCTTCCATATTTTTTTTAAAGTCTGGGAAAAGGCTTACTGATTTTATTAAATAAAAAGCTTTTGGTTTTATTGATCTCTTCTATTGATTTCCTGTTTTTAATTTCATTGATCTCAGTGCTAACTTCATTATTTCTTCTTTTATCTTATTTTGGCCTTAATTTGGTATTCTTTTTCTAGTTTCCTATGGTAAAAACATAAATAATTGGTCTTAGACCTGTGTTCCCATATAATACATGCACAAAATAATGTGTACTTGCCTCTAAGCATCCTTTTCCTGTATCCCGCGAACTTCCATAAGCCATGCATTTATGTAGTTTAAAGTATTTTAAACCTTTTCTTGGACCAATATTATTGCTTGATTGTCATTAGCAGGGGTTGGGGTGGGGATTCCAGCATCCTTCCCTTATTGCTTTCTAGCTCTTTTCCACTGTGCTGTGCAAGCAGACATTCAATGCTTTCTGCTCTTTGAGGTGCTAAGATGTGTTTGCATATCCATGACATAGTCTGCCTTGGTGAACACCCCACTCCCAAGTTAGCCTGCCAGAAACAGGCCCCCTGCTTCTATTGGATGAGCGTGTCTATAAATACCTCACACATCCAGTAGATTGATGGTGCTGTTGAGTTCAGCTGTGTTCTTACTGATTTTCTGTCCTGTAGATGTGTCATTTCTTATAGAGTGTGCTGAGGACTCTGGCAATAATAGTGGATTTATCCATTTCTACTTACAGTTCTGTTAGATTTTTGCTACATGTATTTTTACTTTTTGTTGTTACACAAAAACACGCTAAAGATTGTTGCAACTTTTGGGGAAATCCACTCCTTTATCGCTAGGTAAAGCCCTCTTTAACCCCAATGCTTTTCTTGTTTTCAAATCAGTTCTGCCTGGGATTTACACAGCTACTCCTGCTCTTGATTTCTTCTAGAATGGTCTATCGTTCTCTCCCCATTTATTCTTAGTCTATATAATTATATTGAAAAATAAACTTCTAAAAATATTTTTATTAGTTGCAAATTTTGTACAGTGTTTTGATCATATTTACCCTCCCCCAACTCCTGCCACATCCGCCCACACTTTGCTACACACTCAATTTATGTTCCTTAAAAAAGTAACCTTGCTACAACCATATAGACCCAGAGAAGCTAAATAACAAAGAGAGCTCAAGTAGGGAGGTGGGGGTTGGCAGAGCATGTACAAATCTCCCTGGGATGGAGAAATAGAATAGATAGCACAGGAGGAGGAGGTGGTGAGGATGGGAAGAGGAGAGATGGGTAGGCAGAGGATGGATGGAGAGAGTACTAGGAGAGACAACTGGAACGGGGGTCATCTTGGGGATGAACTAGACACCTGGGGGAATGGAAATTCCCAGGAATCTACAAAGGTGACCCTAGTGAGGATTCCTAGCAGTGGGGGACATGAAGCCTGAATGTGACACCTCCTGTTACCAAGCAAGACTTCCAGTGGAGGGACTGGGGCACCCAACCAGTCTCATAACCTTCAACCTACACTTTGTCCTGCCTAGGAGATGTGGGGTATAGGTGACACAGGAATTGTGGGAGTGGTCCACCAATGACCCATCCAGTTTGAGACCCATGCTACAAGAGGGATCCTGAGTACCAGGATCCAGAGGCTAGATAGCCCAGAGACCTAGGATGGAACCGAACATGACTGACAATCATTTCGTGTTTGAAATGATTCTTAATATTATGCTATACTTATAGATTGATGCCTAGCTTAGTTGTCATCAGAAAAGCTTCATCCAGTAACTGATGAAAACAGATGCAGAGATCCACAGATAAAAATTGGGCAGAATTCGGGGAATCCTGCTAAAGATGCGGTGGAAGGATTATAGGAGCCAGAGGGGTCAAAGACACAGTAAGAAAACCCACAGAATGGGCTCATAAGGGCTCACAGAGACTTACCAGGCATTCAGGGAGCCTGCATGGGACTGATCTAAGCCCTCTGTACATATGTTACAGTTGGGTAGCTTGGTCTTCTTGTGAAACTCCTAGTAGTAGGAGCAGGGGCTGTCTCTGACTCTTGTGTCAGCTTTGGGGACCCTCTTCCTCATACTGGGTTGCCTCATCCAGCCTTCAACTTGATATGCCAACGTGTGGTTGATGTCCATGGGAGGCCTGCTCTTCTCTGATAAGAAATGGAGGAGTGGATGGGGCGGGGGTCAGAGGCTGAGAGGAAGAAATTGAGAGGAGAGAAAGGAGGGAAAACATCAGTTGGGTTGTTAAAATTTTAATTAATCAACTAATTTTTTAAAAAGTACCCATCAAGACCAATTTGTGTTGCCTAAATATTTTTGGATATGTGACCTTCCTAACTGAAGTCAAACTTCCGTGCTCGGGGATCATTGTGTCAGAGGAGACAAAATGACTGTAAGGGGTTCAGTACAAAGGAACAGTGCTTTCCAGACACAGTGGGGAAGCTGCATAGAAACTCACAGCAGGTGTGACAACATGCATAAGACCCATGCAAGTTTAAGCGAGGACAAACCCCAACATAAAGAGGAGCTGGACATGAAGCCTTACCCCTTACCAAAGAGCTGTTGACAGTTGTTAGCTGCTAGGAGAGGGAGAGTCAGATTTCTCCAAAAGTGTAGCTCCTGGTAAGTAAAGCAGACTTTTTTTATAATTTTTTAATAACTTAATTAATTTATTTATTAAAGATTTCTGCCTCCTCCCCACCACCGCCTCCCATTTCCCTTTCCCTCCCCCAATCAAGTCCCCCTCCCTCGTCAGCCCAAAGAGTAATCGGGGTTCCCTGCCCTGTGGGAAGTCCAAGGACCACCCACCTCCATCCAGGTCTAGTATGGTGAGCATCCAAACTGCCTAGGCTCCTACAAAGTTAGTACGTGCAGTAGGATCAAAAACCCATTGCCATTGTTCTTGAGTTCTCAGTAGTCCTCATTGTCCGCTATTTCTTACAGACAATGGATAGAGGCTTGTCTTTGGATCCACTCGGACAAACTGTCTTAACTGGTGCATTGGGACATTGACATGCAGAGTGGTCATGGATGAAGCTGGGTTAATATCCACCTTACTTGCGACTCTTTTCTATTTGTTGACTCAATTTTTGTTCCACTTAAAAATGTTTCCACTCTATTTCTGCCTTTTATGACTTCTGATTTTTATGTAATTCTACTTGTTCTTTTCTCTTACTGTATCATTTTAGCTTCTTTTCAGAAGACTGTTTTTGGCTTTCCAGAATATGCAGGCTACACGGACAACTAGCCCATGCACCTTGAAACAGTGCAGCACCATGCCATGGGTAGTGCTGGTGCCCTAAAATGATAAAATATCCAGATTTCTCCTGCTTATTATTTATGTCACTGTTGTTATAATTTTTGTTTAAACATAATCATATATATGCATAAAATATACTATATATAAGCTGTTTCATCTATTTTGAGATAATTGCTCCTATTAGATACTTTATAAATAAAACTAAGAGTCCCTATTTCAGATTTACTTATTCATTCTCCAAATCTCTTTCTTAATGTGGATCTGAGCTTCAGATATTTGTGGCTTCTGTTCAGCTGAGAAAGTCTTTATTTCCCCTTCCTTTTGGAAGATAGACAAGGTGCCTGTTGGATGCTTTGTTCCTTGTGCTTGGTGTGCTCTTGGCTTCGGAGTATGTGGTTTGGGGTCCAGCATCAAACTGGAAGAAATTCTAAGTGCCACTATTTCAAATATTTCTTCTGCTCCCTTTCTCCTTTCTCTTCTGTGTCCCCATTATACTTACATTATCATCTTCTGTAGTTGTCCACAGTTCCGGGCATTTCCTTCTTCATTTTCATCATTGATTTTACTGTTTCTCTTTGCTCTTTCAGCTTTGGAGGTTTCTACTGAGACATCTTCACATTAAAGTTCCTTTCTCAGTCCCCGCCTATCTACTGAGAAGACAGTCCTGGTAGTCTTCATTGCTGTCAGAATTTTAATTTACTGAGGGCATTTTTCGTTCAACTCATCTTTCCCACCTGTTCTTGCATACTAATCATAATTATCTGTGGAATCCTTGGCCTATTGATTCCAAAACTCCCACCACATCTGAATTTGGTTCTGATGCTTCCTTATTGCTTTCAATGGTGCCCTTTAGTATACACTGTATGTGTTTCTTGATGGTGGCCAAATATGTTGTTTGGGTAAACAGAAGAAGTATTTGGGGAAGATATTTGCATTTTACAATGGTGTTGAGATGTAGATTACCCTAGGACTATGATTGGGTCTTAGTCACGACTGTGGGTCACAACCCATTTTTGTGAGTCACATATCAGATATTCTGCACATCAGATATTTACATTTATGATTCATAACAGTAGCAAAATTACAGTTATGAAGTAGGAATTTTATGGTTTGGGGGGTCACCACAACATGAGGAACTGTACTAAAGGGTCACAACCCACAGGTTAAAAACCTCTGCCTTAGACTGTGACCTTTGTGCCTCCTTCTCCCTCTTCCTCCACCCCTCAGCCTTAAGTGGTACAGGATAGCTAAAATGAGCCTCCAGCAAGTTTGCCACAGCTGAGGCCTCTCTGTCCTCACTGGTTCCTGTTTCAGCCCACGGGTCTCTGGTCTGCTAAGTTGCAATTCTCTGTATTCTCCCACTGCTCCTACCAGTCTGGGGTCAGTGAGGCCGTGATCTTGCTCTTTATGTGGCTTAAGAAGGGGTATTAGGTTTGTCTAGCTCATTGACTGTTATAAAAGAATAGCAGCTTCCAAGTCACTGCAGACATTGGCTCTTGCCTTCTGCTGAGTTGAGCAGTGAAGGGAGAAAAAAACTTCTGTCTGTGATCAGAAGTAGATGAACCAGTAGAAATTAGAATCAAGACGAGTCACTGGGTGGCCAGGAGCGTTGGCCAGCGCTGTGCAGACTCTGATGTGGCGTCAGGTTGTTTTACTCAGTAGACTGGGGTGTCACACCATCCACCAGTGGAATGTTCACAAGGTAGAAGGACTTGCTCTCAAAACGAAGGCTTAGCCCACATTCTCCAAGATTCCGCACAGTTATCCCCCAAGGACTCATCTTCCATTCTCACCATCACTCTTCCCAAAGTTTTTTAAGTGCTTTGGATTTTCTAGTCGCACTTACTTCCTTGACTGTGGACTCCAGTCATCACTGAAACATTACCCGTACCTCTTCCTGCTATGGTTGCCTCAGGTGCCTACCCAATAAGACCCAGAATCCATCTATCCCAGTTTACCTTCTTCCAACCTTCTCTGCTTCCACGAAATGCCACAGATCTACCCTGAGTTTGTTATACCTACCCCAAACACTTGGAATAGCTGCCAGCACAGAGGACCTAGGTCATCATTGGGCTCCATGGGAAGAGAATGGGGTTGTTGAGTTAGATTTGCAAACAGACTCTCTTACCTGAGTTGCGGTGTTGAAGGCTAGTGACATGGTCTGGAAACAGCAGGCATTGCCAGACAGCCAGATTCTCCTTCCCAAGACCTTTTCATGTTCTCAGCACTGGACATATGGACCCCTGGTGCTGCCATGAGTTCTGAAAAACAGGTCTATAGGAAAGGCTGGCAAGGAGAAAGGTCCAGTGAGTACCATAGCTGTCTTTAGTGTCTGTAGTGGTTATTTTTATGTTTTCATGTTAAAATTCTATGACCCAAAGCAATTTGTAGAAGAGAAGGAGTTAAAAGGGTTAATTTCTGCATACAACTGAGAAAGGACACAGTCCATCATGAGAAGAAGACATGGCATCATGAACATGAAGCCAGTTGGCAGTCAAGTAGCAGTGGGATCACATTTTGCCTATACAGAGGAAGTAGGGTGGGTAGAACTAGCAGGAAGTATAGTCCAGATAGAAACCTCAAACCCCACTCCTAAAGGCATACATCCTTTAGCAAAGTTCTACCTTCTCAAAGTTCTGTGGCTCATGTCCCACCCCGCCAAAAAAAAAAAAAAACAATGCTATCTGTTGTGTGACCCACTCTGTGAGACTCAGACAAGGACCACAGTCACTGCCTTTACCTCTGTTAATAGTGAGATGAGAAGCCAGCTTAAGTGCCTGAAGGAAAAAGAAAGTTACAAGGGAGACCCCAAGGACTTAGTGCTTTCACTGCTTCCGTAAACACCACAGATGTGCATTCGCTGAACTCTGTGTCCTGGAAGGCATCTGTTATAACTGAGGTGCTGGACTCACAGGACTGAGCAGGAACTGTTCTTTATCCATGACCACCAGGGCTCTCCCTCCTTAGATAAGGGGAGGGATGACTGAGGACATGCTCTAATCTAGACAGTGACATATGTAAAGAAATGTGCCGTTGACTTGGACTTAGTGGGGACCACTGCGGTCGTGAAGGTGTGGGTGGGAAGGACATGTCAGAGAGGTGGGTGAGCTTTCTGCTGGTGCTATCCCAAATCACACTGAAGTTCACCACACATTTGCAGAGGTCAAGGTCTAGACCATAGTCAAAGCGTTGGCAGAAATGTGGCCCTCTGGAGCTTCAGGAGGAGAGTCTGTATTCTTGATTCCATCTATTTGTTTTGACTTCTAGAGATGCTTGCCCTCCTCAGACAGTACCCTTCCTCCATATTCCTAGTCAGCATCAAGGTTGAGTCTTTCTCAAACACCTTCTCTCTTCTGACCAGTCTCCCACCTTTAAGGACCACACAGGATCCCAGGGCCATCTCACTATTTCAGTGTTAATCAATTAGCATCCTTAAATTCTCTTTGTCATATAACAACTTACATACAAGTTCTGAAGATTAGGATGGTGCTCATGGTTTGTCCCTGCTAAAACTATTGCTGATATGAAGCTCCTGAGGGGCGGAGACACCCTTAAGAGGTACTCGGTTGTACAAGTTTGCATTCCCACCAGAAATAGAGTAGTGTTCCGATTACTCCACATCCTCTCCAGTATAAGCTGTCATCAGTGTTTTTGATCTTGGCTGTTCTGACAGGTGTAAGATAGAATCTCAGAGCTGTTTTGATTTGCATTTCTCTGATGGCTAAGGGTGGTGAGTATTTCCTTAAATGTCTTTCAGCCATTTGAGATTCTTTCATCAAGAATTCTCTGTTTAGGTCTATACCCCATTTTTATTGAATTATTTGTTCTTTTGATGTCCTCTGTCTGATGTGGGGTTGGTGAAGATCTTTTCCCATTCTGTAGGCTGCCGTTTTGTCTTGTTGACCATGTCCTTTGCTTTACAGAAGTTTCTCAGTTTCATGACGTCCCATTATTAATTGTTGCTCTCAGTGTCTGTGCTACTGGGGTTATATTTAATGATATCCTGTGCCAATGCATTCAAGTGTATGTCCCACTTTCTCTTCTATGAGGTTCAGTGTGGTTGGCTTTATGTTGAGGTCTATGATCCATTTGGACTTGAGTTTTGTGCATGGTGATTATGGATCTAATTTCATTCTTTTACATGTTGACCTCCAGTTATTCTGATGGGCATGCAAACTTGCACAGCCACTTTGGAAATAAGTATGGTGATTTCTCAGAAAATTAGGAAACAATCTACCTTAAGACTCAGCAATCCCACTTTTGGGTATATACCCAAAGGATGCTCAATCATACCACAAGGACATGTGCTCAACTATCTTCATAGCAGCACTATTCATAATATCCAGAACCTGGAAACAACCTAGATTCCATTCAACTGAAGAATGGATAAAGAACATGTGGCACATTTATACAATGGAGTACTACTCGGCAATAAAAAAATAATGACATCTTGAAATCTGCAGATGAATGGATGGATGTAGAAAAAACAACATTGAGTGATGTAACCCAGACCCAGAAAGACAAATATGATATGTACTCGCTCATAAGTGACTTTGAAACATAGAGCAAAGAAAAAACCACCCTACAATCCACAACCCCAGAGAATTTAGACAACAAAGAGGACCCTAAGGGAGACATACATGGATTTAAACAGGAAGAAAAAAAAGACAAGATCTCCTGAGTAAATTGGGAGTGTGGGGGTCATAGGAGAGAGTAGAAGGGGAAAAGGAGGAAGGGAGGGGAGCAGAGAAAAATGTATAGCACAATAAAAACTATAAAAATATTTGATAAATAATAATAAATAAAAATAAGTACTTGGTTAAGTGGGATTAATGCTTTTCTAAGTTCCTGCACTCTTGAAACTGGATTGATCACTACAAACATGGGCCATTAACATCAGTCCAGGAACCCTGCTGTACCATGTTTCTTTTGCTTCTTTTATGTTTGTACTTGGTGTCCTTCTGCCTCGAAGCTCTCACAAGACACTAAACTGGTGCTGGCATCAGGCTCTTGAACATCCTCACCTCTGAAACAGTGAGGCTAGAGAAACCCCTTTTCTTTAGAGTGTTTCCAGCTTTGTGTATTTTGTTTTAGCCATAGAAAGTGAACGAAGACAGGGGTCATGATTCTGCCAGCCACAGGGCGCAAGCATTGTTGGGATGAAAGAATGGGACTAGTATAATGAGCTCAGAACTAATGCAATGAGGTCATGTGACAACTGTGGCTTCCCAGATTTGAGATGACATGGAGATGGCAGGTTTACAATGAGGGAGACCATTTAAGTCAGGTCATTTTACCTGATATGCTGCTCAGGAACTAGAGACCTGGGATCTCCTCCAATCTTCATCTAATTGGATGGGCCATAAACCTTGCTGCAGCCTCGCTACCTTGTCTCTTTTGTTTCTTGAACTGAAATCCCAAGAATTAGACAAAACAGACAGACAGCAATGAGGAGGACAGACAGGGAAAGACACTTTGAAACAGTAGGAATCTGAGGCACCCTGGAAGATTCCACCACCCCAGCCTTCCAGGAGGAAAGGGTAGATGTCACAGGGGTAAAAAGTGCTCCAGTTTAGGAGAAAAGTTCCCTGTGGTTCTCATCCGTGGGTGACAGTTGTTAGGATTCAAGCATTATATTGGCCCCTGTCACCTGGCAGGATGAACCCAGGCAGTACCCTAGCCAGCCCAGGTTCCTATGGCTGGCTACACCTATGCAGGTGCAAAGGTCTCCTTAAGAGACAAGCTCTGCCCACTCCTGCTCTCTTCCCACTGTTCTTCTGGAAAGGCCAGCAGATCTTTGCCTTGCTCTCTCCCTCCCTCTCTCCTATTCCCCCTCCCTCTTTCCCCTCCCTCCCCTTTACCCTTCTCTCAATAATCTCCACACTGGAACTCTGTCTGCATGGCATATTCATCTCTGGTCCAAGGCCCTCACCTGCCAACGTCCCACCTCAAGCCCTAATCCTAACAACAGTCTCCTGCTTGGTGCCAAGCTATCTACCAGTCAGATCCACAGGTATTAAATCCTTAAACTACCCACAGGGAATCTGACGTCGAACAAGACAGGCCTCTGCTCTGGGATTGTGGCAAGGATTTGAAGTCACTGAGGGTAATGCCTGCTTACTCCACAGCCCAAGCTGTGTCTATTAAAGCCAAAGAAACAAGACCCATATCTATGTTTCTAAATTTGACTCCAAGTCCTCCCTCAGGGCCTGTGGCCTCCAATTATGGCTTTGTTCCTACCCAAGAGAAAAACCAAAGGTCACCCGTGTTATTTTGATGCTGTATCCCTTTCCCAGAAATAAAAGTGACTAGAGTTTCAGGACTCAACAGGCCAACAGGCAGCCTTCTGTTAACAGAAAGTCCAGGTGGAACAGGAAACAGAAAGTAGTAGCACCTTAACAGGGCTTGTCCCAAGCTCCTGGCTTGCAAAGAAACCATCAAGTACCTTGGGCAGACATGAGAATTTCCATGAGGCAGATGTGGCCCCGGTGCCTGCTGGGATCTAGCTAGAAAGCAGAATAACTTTGCATAGTGATTATGGGAAGCTGTAAAGAGTCAACTGTACAGTGTGGTGCAAATATTAGCTCTCTGCCTCTTCTGCTCTCGCTTCCCCTTGACCATGTGGCCGGAGCCCTTCATCTGAGGAGGTCTAAGCATCTGGGGATAACTGACATCTGCCAGAGGGGCATTGAGAACCTCTGCATATTAACTATCTCTGGCTCTCTCTGGGCCACTTCTGATACCCTCGTTTGGAGGCAGAGAATCCAGTCCAGGCGGAGAGACAGAGGCAGTGTGGAAGTCAGCCCGTCCTTAAGGATGATAGACTCACTGAGGTCTCCTTGTTCCTGGAAAAGTACCCTCCTGCCCCCTACAGCCCTGAAGCCTTTGAGAAGCTAAAAGTCAGAGGGACACGAGGCCTCATCCCCACTGTGGGGACAGCCCGCTCCCAGCACGGCTTCCATATGGCTTAACACTTTTGAGATTTCTTTCACGTCTCAAGGGAAGGCTGTTCTTCCTACAGGTTTCCCGGCGCGTGTCTCCTCTCATCCATAAAAGATTGGGTTTACTCACTGTGGAAAGCTGAAAGTGAAAAACAGGTGCAGCTATATAATATTTCTCTTTAATTACTGTTTATAGGAGAAAAAAAACCAAGTGTGGAAATTAATTATTCCATATTGTTAGAACAGGGCGAACTGCTTACTAATTTTAACTCTGGCTTTTATGGGGAGTCTGTTGCTCAACATCTTATTAATGTGGGTAAATATTAACAAACAGTTCACACACACCCCCCCCCAGCATCTCCCTGTCCTCTGCATCACCCTACAGCACAATCTCCTGGGGAGGAGGTTCACGGGCGTCTCTTTCCTTCCCTGTGTGGTGCTGAGCTCCCGTGCTTCAAAACTTCCTTTCAATAACTGGGCTCTATTTGCAGAGCAGTTTCCCTGTTTTCTCCAGCCAGGTATCCTGAGGTTTCTGGAAAAACGTAAAAGGCAATGTTTTTCTATTGTCCGATGCCCATTCTTCATGCCTGGGTTACTCACCCTCCTAGTTGGCAGTCTCCGTCTGATTTGTAGCCATTTTAAGAGAGCCATAGGAAGCCAATGATCAGCAAGGCAGATTAGCTTGGATGAGATGGGATTGGAGAAGACCCCCAGTGCTCCTCTGAGTGTGTCTTCTGGAGCATAGAATAGAGAATTAACAAGTTCTGAACTCATGCAGGCTGGGGAATGACGAAGGAGAAGAAGATTAGGCGAGCTGGCTTTAACATGTTCTCAACAGAATCCACACAGGGGGTGTACTAGTTCGGCTTTCATCTGATTGTCTTGGCTGTTTTCAAGATAGAGCCTTACTATGCTGACCAAGTTGGTCTTGCATTTTTGAGCTCAGGTGATCTAATCTCTGTCTTCTAAGGAGCTGGGACTACAGGTGTGTGCCATGATTGGCCTTTACTGTCTCATTTTGCGTTGTTGTTGTAACAAAATACTCAAGGCAGGGTGCTTTATAATGAAGAGAGGTTTGTTTAGCTCTCAGGTCTAGAGGTTCAAGGGAATGGCACCAGCATTTGTTTGGCTCTGGCGGGAGCCTCGCGATGCCAGAAGGACAGTGGCAGGAGAATGTACAGAAGATGTCAGAGAGCGAAGGGAAACGAGAGGGATTCAGGGCCCAAGCTGCCTTTAAAATATTTTTAGAGATGCATTTTATCTTTAATTTTAAGCATGAGTACGTGTGAAACTGTATGGGGTTCGTGTGGACGTGAGTGCAGGCGTTTGCAGAGGCCAGAGGAACTGGGACCCTCTTGAGCAGGAGTTAAAAGCTGTTGTGAGCTGCCCAGCATGGGTTCTGAAATTGAACTTAAGTCCTCCGCAAGAGCAGAATGTACTCTTGACCACACGCCATCCTTTCAGCTCCCAGCCTTACTTTTTGGTACTTTTTTTTGACAATGTAGTTACCCTGGGAACTACATTGATCTCTTCCAAGGATGGTACCTCCATTGATGAAATCTCATTTCACTAGGCCCTACCTCTTAAAGGTTCCCCTATGTGAACGCTGCCACCCTAGGGACCAAGCCACCAGCATGAAATACTTTGAGACACATTGAACTATATTTGTAGAGTCGAAGACTCATCAGACCCACTTGGAGTAGCAGTGGGGGTGGGCAGAAGCTCCTGAGACTTTTTCTGATACAGGTTAAAGATCACCTGTAGCTCTCAAAGCCATGTGCAAACAGTCTAGCTACAGAGCAAAATATCCAAAGTGCAGTGGTTTATGGTAGGTGATTAATTCAGTGTGTCTTATGATGGGGGGAGTCAGGGGCTAGGGCAGTGCTCAGCTAAGCTGAGGAATTCTTCTATTCCACATGAGTAAGTCTGGTGTGGCCAAGAACTCTGTTCATATGTCTGGGTCTTGGGCATGGTTGGGAGGCTGAACTCCTCTTGTTGGCCTCAGGATCTGTACATAGCTCTTTAGAATGGTGTTGGGATAGTTGGATTTCTTATCTCGTGGCCCAGCATACCCACATAGATGATCTGAGATACCCAGGCAGATGATACAAGACTTCTATCCCAGAATGCCATTTTCAAGTCTTCTGCCGGTTAAGCAGTTGCTGGTGCCAGCCCAGACTTAAGAGGACGGCATCATGGGAGAAGCAGCAAAGGTGCTGGGATTACCTTTAACCTCCTTCAGCATGTAGTTCTACTTAGGGATGCCTTGGGTCTCGTAGAGTTTCTTAGTCTTACAGCCTGGGCTTTCATAATCATTTTACTCAGAATTTTGTTACCATCTGGTCTCAATCACTGCTCCTCAGTTCTGTTATAAATAATAAAAGCAACAGAAGATTAAGTAAGACACATCTAAAAAGCTAAGACGAGAGCCTGGAATTCAGAAGGGATACTGTATACAGAGCTCTTGATATGAAGAGGACTGTTCAATGTGATAATAATGCAGGAAGCATATATGAGCTCTGTATGCTTACCAAAATGTGGGGCCAGTCTCATCTTTGATCCATGCAAAAAAAAAAAATAGAAAACTAAAAGCAACAATAAAAAGCAGCAAGCCATGGCTCATACAATAAGGGTAGATACATTTTCTATAATTTGATTTTATAAATATATTCGTGTTTTATAATGCATCCATGTCAAGAGGTGAAAGAATCTGTTTCTTTTTATCAGATATATTTCTTACTGAGGTTCACGGTCATGCTGCTGAGAGAATGGGTGTGAAAGACCTTTGCCAGTTGGTCTGGTGCCACCATTCAAAAGTAGGGCGACCCTTGTTGTGTGGGGTGCATCTGAGACCAGCTGGCTCAGAGGCTGAGCTGCTTAGTAAGTGTGCAAAGAAAACTAGGAGCCTGGTCTGTCAAAACCAGCGAAGTCATGCTACCTGAAAACATAGCATTCGACCTGGCATCTCTCCTGGATGTCACATGCTGTCCTGAAAATTGGGTGGGCACAGAGAAGCATCCTAAAAACCCATTATCCTCCCCGATCTCACCCCAAGTGTCTTAAGATGAACGACTTCTTGTTCTTTCTGGATCAAAAAGAATTTCTAGCAGAGGAGCTGCGCTGAGTGTGGATTTGAGGGGAACTGGGGATAAAAGATACGAGGATGAAAAAGAGGTGTGAGCTCCTGTCTGCTGACTCCTGCGTGTCCCCCTGAGATGGTACCTGTGCCAGCTATGCGCTCCCAGCATCTCAGCTACCCGATACGACCACCTTCCATGTCATAGATGAGGGTCTCAGTAACTGATCTGAAAATTAGTAAGAGCTGTTTCCTGGAGCACCCTTCCCTCCCGCTCCCTCCCCGTTCCCTTGCACTTCCCATTCTGCCTCCCCACTCAGGTTACAGAAATCTCTACCCACTTTCCCATGGTGAAGTCCTAAACTCAAGAGCTGCCCGTGGCCCCATTTCTGCAGATGGAGGAACGCATTCTCCAGGAAAAAGCACAGGGGAAGGAGGTGGCAGAGTCATCCACATCCTGTCTGAGTTCTCTGATGGGCTGCTTCAGGAAGCCCAGCTGTGTCCTTGTTATGATGGCTACACAGCTGTTGAGCCTCACTCCTCCCTTTGCCGAAGCTCATTTGAGATGGGTTTCTGTCCTTTTCGTTTGATAGCCTTTCCTAAATACTCTTAAAAAGAAGCAAGTTGGTGGAACTGGAAGGCATAACTCAGATCACAGACATTTTTCCTGAGCCTGCTCCATGCTGGGACCAGGGGCTGCCAGCTCTCCCTCCCTTCCTGTCCAGGTGTCGGCAGGATGTACAACCAAGAAGCAGGTGCAGCGGGAGGGAAGTACCAGCCAATGCACACACTGGGTTTGCCAGCCCTCCCAGGCCCTCCCAGCAGGAACTGTTGAGGGCAGCCAGTTCTTCGCCCACATGCATCCTCCAGGCTCCTCCAGGCTTAAATGCCATGATCTCCACCGCGCCAGGGGCTGCCACATCAGGAGCTGTGGATTAAGTGATTTGTCTCCCTCCAACACAGCTGTTCCCTGGTTCCTGTCTGACAAATGCGGTTCATTAGGGCTGACAAAGATGAATGTCCTTGTTTATAGAAGTCAGCTAAGCACTGTTCTTGGGGAGCCCGTGGACCTGGATGGGAAGCAAGGTACACATCAGGTTGGCTCCCCAACATTTCCCCTCAGCCACAGGCTACGGGGGCAGGAAAGCCAAGTCCTTACCACCTGCCAAGAATAGATCCCATAAGAGTCTCTCGGTTGGTACAGTGGGATCTGGCAGCTTCTCTCACGACCATCTGAGGGACAACCAAGTGCTGGAAAGCAGGGGCTCTACAGTGTACATAGAACACCCACAGCCAGTAGGCAGCTGGGCCTTTGCTATCCATCCAGCAACTGGCAGGGGTTGAGTACTTATAGCTGGGGGTGTATGCTGAGAACGCAGGCATGGATTCTAGGGAGGTGAAACCTGAGAGACACAGTGTAGTCACACACCCCCCATTGTAACTCCCACCAAGTCCAGAAGAATGAGAGCAGTGGTGGGCCTTTCTGTGCCCATGCTTATAAAAGCTCCTGAAATGAAGCCATGATTCTCAGCCTGGCTGGGCAGCAGAGGCACATGCAGCTGTGGATTTCAAGTTTGGAATTATTTTCCGTGGCAAAATAATGTATTTTATATCATAGCCCAGGAACACACACACACTCACTCACTCACATGTGACTCCAATGATTTCGCCAAACAACATTCACCTTTATTGAAGTCATTCTGATGTTTTCTCTTTTATTCAATTTCATAGATCTGGTAGGTGCTGATTACAACCCAATAAGTTAATTCTACAATCACCAATAGGTTAAAGCCACTAGTTAAAACAATAACAACAATGCTGACCCATGATGATTTTTAAAAATCTACTTTGACCTTGTTGGGTCAAGTCCTCTGGGGAAAGAAGCGTACAAGGAGAGGCCAGAAATTCAGCCCTGCTAGGGAAGGAAGATTGGGAAAGCTTACAAGCCGGGTGGGGCTGTCCTGGGGACTCAGACTCTGCTGAGGACAAAGAGAAGCTCCTGAAGGACAGACAAGGACAACAGGCAGCAAACTGACGTTTCGGATTCAAGGCACCAAATAGCTAGAGTAGGTTAAAGGGTAATGTTAATCACAGGCATGCGCTCCCTGCAGGCTTGAGAGAGTAATACATCGTTTTTCTGGGTCTTAATGTGATTCAGTTTCAGGCCCCATCTACCCTCTGGCCTGACGTCATTGACGGGGTCTTAGTGTCTCCTGTTGCTATGATAAAATATACCAACAAAAGCAACTCACAGAAGGAAAAGCTCATTTTAGCTCACAGGTGGAAGCACAGTCTGTCATAGCAGCGAAGTCAGGCGTCAGGAGCTTAAGGCAGCTGGCCTCACTGCCATCATGTAGAAGAGAACAATGAATGCTTCTACTGCTTGGCTTCTGTTCCCCATGTATATTGTCCAGGATCCCAGCCACGAAATGATGCCACCCACAGTGGGAAGGTCTTCCTCCTCGTTAATATCATCAAGATAATCCCCCACAGGCATGCCAGAGGTCCTTCTCCCAGGAGGTTTGAAATTCTATCAAGCCACCAACCATCACACAGGGCACGGTGCAGCAGCGGCAGCAGCAGCAAGCAGATGCTCGAACCCAAGCCTTCCTACTCCTTAGGTGGGGTTGAACATTCTGCTTGCAAGTATCTTCATCTCCCCAGTGAGGATTACAAACCGAAGTCTAAAAAGGTAAATGTTTCCAAGTTCAAGTAACTAGTAAGTAAAGGATCCAGATGCAAAAAAACGCACCTGCCTGACTCCAGAGCACTGTAAAAGCCAGGATCCCGAGCTGCTTAGGGGCAAGATAACACTAGGGTTGAATAGGAGATAGGTGGATTAAGGCAAGACAGGGGCACTAGATCATACTGAAGACCTTTGGGGGTAGTTCACAGCTCAATTTGGGGGTGCATATAAGCCAATATATAAAGTCTGGGGTTCCATCAGGTTTGAGAAGGCCATGTTGTGACTTCAGAAACCAGCCTGGCACCGTCCACCATCCACCAGCAGATGCTCCCCAGAAGGCACCTGCATACACACACACACACACACACCTTCCTCCTCTTTATTCTGCACTGAAGGTTTCTTGTTTCACACTTCCACTTTTTTCTTCTTCTGGCTTCTGTTGAAATTAATTCTACGACACTGAATAACCTTCCCCCACAAGGTTGGAGTTAATCAGGCTGAATTTATTAAGATCTCTACAATTATATGAGCTCATACCGGGAGGAAGAAAGTTACCTTATTATCCCATTTTTAAGAGCTTGAATAATTTTTGCCCCTATCTTTTACTGTTGACCCCCAGTTACTTCTGTCACTGTCACCAATGACTTTAGAAGGGGGTGTAACACAGGCTTCTCCGTGGTTCCCATTCCTGATGCAGGAGGAACACGCTCATACAAATGAGTCATCTCCCAAGAAAATCAAGACAGCAGAGGACAAATTGTCCAGAATAAACGGAACCTGCTCTTGCCTTACAGGCCAGACTTGAGCTCAGGAGGGTAGAATATACAGGGAATACTTTTCCCCTAGGGGGCGCTGTCAGTTTTATCTGCATCTCTGCCCCTGCCTGCCCCTCTTCTTCCAGCTCTTTCCTCATAGTATGGACCTCTGTGTCTGACCTGCAACACAACTGCAGAATTTGATTCCGTTACCCCAAGGAAGGGATTCAGGTCAGAAACGGCCTCACTGCCGATCCCATCTGTACCTTGACCTCTTGCCTTGTTTCTGAGCACCACCCTTAACCATCCTTATGTATTAAGGTTCGGGGTTTCCTTGCTTTTGCCTTTCCAGTTTTGTTCATCATAACCTACAAATCTGGGGTTGAGCATCACGCTTAGAACATAAACCTGATTGGATTTATGACCATCCTTCCTGTTCAGCTTTCTCTTGGAAATGCCCCAATTGCTTGTGGTAGGAGCTTGATGTAAGCCACATTCTCCCCTCCCCTGCCAAACATATAAAAGCTTTGCCTGTCTGTCAATGCGACCTTGTTTGGAAATAAGGGTTTTGCAGATGTATTCAAAGTAAGATGCCATCATCAGAAATAACCCTCACGTAGAGATAACAGAACAACGATATAAGTAGAGGCTGGAAACAAAAGCCTTCAAGTCAAGGCACTCTGGATATTGCAGGCAACACCAGAAACTACCAGGATCATCTGGCATGCACGAACGATCCCTCAGTTTTCCAGAAAGAACAAAACTAGCTGATATTTTGTGTTAGAACTTCTAAACGCTAGAAGCATGAAGAAATGAATTTCTCCTAGATAATCCACAGAGGACACCCATCTAAGGCCAGTGTGGCCACCAAGTCCCTAAAAAGCTGTGATTTCTCTCACCCTTGTTCACAGGTAACCAAATTCTGCCAAAATTGTTATCTCTCCGCTTCTGACAAGCTCCTCTTCTTTCCTAATCACCAGCCGAGGCTCATTGGGCTTTCTAGATCTAGGTGCCGAATTAAGTCCCCAGCATTAATGTCACGTTCAGCCTCGACCAGCAAGGATGACGCGACACCGGAGCTCTTCCTGCTAGCAGTTTATTCAGGACCTTTTTTAACAACTGTATCTCTCTCTCTCTCCTCCTCGGGCAAACCCCTCCCAGCCCTTAAAAAGGCACGGGCCGCCAACCCCGGATTGCCAGGTGGGCACTGCCCATAGGTTCATGCATATGCAAGCAGCTGACAATCACTGCGTGATCAGGCCTTAGCCATAATAGGAGTCAGGTCTTAGCCAATATTAAGAGCTGATTATCAGGTGTGGCTCCAGGCAGCTCTCTACACATTAATCCCTGTCCTAAACCAACATATTTTGAGATTGCCCCAAGATTCATGTTACTGTGTCAACAAATGTTCCCCCATCACCCCGAACAAAGAGTGAACATCCATCAACAAGCTTCAAACAACAATCTGAAAGCTTACAGCCTTTTCTCAATTATAGACTTATGCCCACATCCTCTTTAACACACTTAGGTTCTAAGAGACGTGAACAGACACAAACTGCTAGCCTGCTCAGCGAAGTGATTTGATTGTGGGCCAGCTTCTGCCAAGCACCATATCTCCTTTCCAAGTGCGACCTGGTGATGAGTTAACAGGCAAAACACCATGACTCTGGAACCACGTGACACCCAGCCCAGCTAAATCTGGAGCCATATGCTTATCTAGCCCATGCAGGCTTCATCAAATGTCAGGGGCAGACACCACAGGTGTCCCCAGAAGCCCTGTCTGATTCCTTAGGCTCAGTTAACCTTTCTAGGCAGTCCACATCCCTTCATGGCGTCATCATTCATCTACCTCGCAGCTCTATTCTCTCCACATCTCTTCCTGCATCTTCTCCAAAGAAGGAACGAAGCCGATGACACTTACTGTTGGCCTCGTACACAGCGGGCACTCTGTGTGTGAGGATTCGGCATCCATGACTTGAACCATATTTGAGACAAAAAAGGCCTTGCTGAACATGTATGCAGTTCATTGTTTTCATTTCCTAGATAGTACAATACAAGAATTAATTACACAGCATGTGTATTATGCTGATATTATAAGTTATTATAAGGAGTTATTATAGGCAGTTATTATAAATAAGATATTATAAGGAGATTAAGGTGTAAGGGAGGCTGTGCATATGTTCTATGAAAAAGCTACAGTACTGAATAGAAGTGACTTGAACACTGACATATTCTCATGTCCACAGGGGATCCTGCATCAATCTCCCACAGACATGCAGGGAGAGCTTTATACATGGCTCTTCCTTATTATAATGCCATTGCCCCAGAGAGGGACCTACTGACAAGACAGTCTGGAGGTGTTAGAGAAATGGTGTGACTCTTTGCCAGCTCTTAGCTGCACTCAATCAAACCTTATACTCTTGGCTCACCTCATGCTTTCATCAAAAGAACTTAGCAGGGAAATGGCTCAGTGAATACGAACACTTGGTGTGCAAGCTTGACCATCTGATTTCATGTCCCAAGCACCCAGCTACAAATACACATGTGGCAGCACATGCCTGTGGCCTCAGTGCTAAACTGTATGGAGCTGGCAAGACACAAGTTGGCTACCAGCCAGCCTAGCTGAAAAACTGTAAGTTTCAGATTTAGTGAGAGACTCTGCCTCAAGGGAACAAGGTAGAGAGTGAGAGAAAGAAAAAAACACTTGGTATCCTTCTCTAGCTTCTACATGTGTGCTCACAGATGTGTCTACCTGCACACACACACCCGACATACACACCCTATACACACACACACATAGATGCACACATAAATAAATAAATAGACAGACTATGGGTGTTCTGCAGCTCCTAGCTCCTTGTTTCATGTTTCTCTGTAAAGATTAAGCAAATATTCACATTATCAAGACTAGACTTGTTTTATAATTGTGTTTCTACTGACCGCACTCAGCTACCTCTCTTCTAGTCAAAGAATTCTTCCCACTTAGCCCCTATCATTTTCCCCTCACCCATCTCTCTCTCTCTCTCTCTCTCTCTCTCTCTCTCTCTCTCTCTCTCTCTCTCTCTCTCTCCCCTCCCCCTTTCTCTCTTTTGGTTGCCATTTTGACTTTTCTTCCCTTACACTTTTGATTTTTCTGGTTCTGTGCGAAATGCTTTCAGGTTATGGATCTGGAAACACACACAGCTGCTACCTGTGTATCTGTTCAAGCCCTCCTGAGGCCTCTGCCTGAGCTCTCGCCGTTGGCCTCTCATTGAAAATCAGGACCCTGGACAGCTCCTAAGACACCCCCCCCCCCTCCGGCCCTGGCCTAAGAAGGCGTCAGGGAATAGGAACTCTCAGGGCATTGCTCAGTGTAGTCTGGAAGGAGGACTAAGTGGAGGAAGATGGAGGGACACTGCAGGCTGGCAGGATAGTTCCTACAAATGGACCAAGTTTCAGAACAAGATCTAGGGCTCTTGGAAGTCCGAGACATTTCAGAGGACCCCCTAAGGCCAGAGCGATTTTCATAAAAATATTGATATGCTATTTGCCCTTTCCACCATGAGCTATTTACACGGATGCTGCTGACACCGTGGCTGAAAATGAGGACAGCAGCAGCAACCGAAGCAGCAGCCCTGTGTTTCTCAGCACCAAGCAGGAGAACGCACCAGGGTCACTCGTGAAGGTTTTAAATAAAACAAGACATTTTCCATATCATTAGCAATTGACTCTTAAGAAAACATCTTTTCAGGGCTTGGGAGATAGTTCAGCCAGTAGAGTCTTTGCCACATCTGGACCCGAGTTTGCATCTGGACCCGAGTTTGCCCCCCAGAACCCATGCGAAGAGCAGACACTGTGACACAGGCTCATAATCCCAGCAGTGGGGAGGCAGAGGCAGGCAGGTCCTCAGGACTTGTTGGTAGCCAGCCTAGCTTCATTGTTGAGCTTCAGGTCTCAGTGAGAAATCTCACTTCAAGAATCAAATAAAGAGGTGAGTGAAATAGTAAGGTGACTGATAAGGAGCAACACCCAGTGTTCATCTCTGGCTTCCACAAGCACAGGTACACACATGAACATGAGCTCCACATGTGTGATCACATGAACACATACACACATGGGATGGAGGTTGCACTGCTTGAACACTCCTTGTGACAGAATAAGAGGTGTACAATGACTATTTCCGGAAAGGTTTTCATGTGATCATGGAGGCCGTGAGCTCAATCAATCTTTCTTATGGAGCTGTGTATTTAGGTGAAAGAATAACTGATAACCATGCAATGCTTAGCCAAGCTCAGGTATCTTTCAAATTCTTATTAAAATGTGTTCATTTCAAGAGAAATTACTTACAGTACTGGTTGTCAGTGACTTTTTTTTTAAAAAAAATCAAATTTCCAAATGAAAATGAGAGATTCGTAGATGCCATAACTTCTGTAATGAGCCCAGGAGCTTTCAATATTTAAAGACCTATTTGATGAGATTTGTGCTGATATTAACAGATGTAAATTTATAATATCAGATAATGAAATGTGTCAACACCCAAAAGATCTGCATAACCCAGCGGACTGATGTTTTCCAAATGACTAAGGCATGCCTGCAAAAATTATACAGGAAAAGATGAATCCAAAGTTCAAGAGAGGGCAAATACTTTAATGTAATTGAGTTTTTTTTTAAAAAAGCAAAGATCATTGATGTGTTTTCAGATTCTCTGTTGTGTCCCTCCTTTGAGAAGGAAGATAGTATGAAAAGAACATCTCCTGGGGTTGGAGCAATGGCTCAGCAGTCAAGAGTACAGACTAGCTCTTTGCGGGGCCCATGGAGGGCAGCTCACAACCGCCTGTATCTCCAGCTCTAGGGCAGGCACTGTCTTCTGGGCTCTACAAACAACTGCACTCACATGCACACACATATCCACACATGATGCGTGCGCACATACAAAGCTAACTTTTCTAATCTTAAGAGAAAGATCATCTGTGAGACTCTTACTGAAATATTCTCATTTTTCCAAGCACATTAATAGATTGAAGAACATACTTTAAATGACACGCAAGGGTCACATCTTATTACATTTGGACAGGGCTAATCTCTCTCTTGCCTCACCAACAGCTTCACAAAGTTAGCAGTGGTAGTGATCCTGCCTTTCCTTTTCTTCAACCCACACCACAGTTATACCCTGGAGGGTATACTGGGTTTCCAGAAAAGCTGCTTTGCTTGCATCTCAAAATGATAAAGTATCTGTATAAATGACAAATCTTCCACTTCCACAGGCCCAGACACTTCTCACACAACCTAGCTTCCACAAAGGGAGCCAGTAAGGACACTTGAATGGCCAAGCATCCCAGTGATGCTGGTGTGTAGATAGAGGATGGCTGTCTGTCGAAGTATGATCTGACCCTAGGATGTGGCTGGGCAGGGAAGTCCTATGTATAGTCTGAGACAGGCCCCCAGCCTGTGGTTTCAGCACTAGCAGTCTGAGTGGGATTTAGGAGCCTCTTAAAAATGTGAGTCACTAGGTCCTCCCACAGACCTGCCAAACCAGAACTCTGTGAGCGGAGCTCAGCAGTTGACAAGGTCGTCAGGGACTTCTAACACAGGGCAACATTTAAGACTAATGTCTGGAAGAGGTCTGGACTTCATCCTCATGGTACTGAGTCTAATCACAGTCACTGAAGGAAAACAGTGATGAGTCTTGGGCTGGGGAGGGTGAATCCTGAGGAGACGGAGACGGGAACAGCACTCACCCAATCCCCATGAATGCCAGTCAAGGGCTGCTGAGGACCTGGAAACAAATGGCTCCTTTGCTGCGTCCAGCTGTGGAAGAAGTGTGGCTCCCTAGACCATGGCAAAGGCCTCTGTAAAGCCCAGCCCAGATCCTGTTCTTGGCACTACATTAGACACTCAGAGTCGGTGGGAAGGCAGAGCCCAGCTTCCTTCTGGTCTGTAGAGAGGCAACTTGACACAAAAGCACCATCCACCTGCCTGCCTTCCCCACTCCTCCCCTCTCCCCTTTCTCTTACCCTCCCCAGTCATTTTTCTCTCTTTCCCCAACCCCACCCCCCCTCTCTCCTCAATCCCTACATTCACTGGGCATTTTCTGAAACACACAGTGCTTAACAGAAGTCATACTTCTTCAAGTACTTAACACAGATCAACTCACTTAAACCCCTACCACCTCTACATCGAGGGACACCACACAACTATCATCCAAACCAAGACAAACAAAGGACAGAAAGTCAAGACAATATTCATGACCACACAATATCAGAGGCAGTTAATATCTCCATGTTAGAGATGAGGGCTGAACACATTATGTAAACAGTCTCCAAAACACATGAAACATGGATGCTTGGTTCTTGATTCAAAGCTGGCAGACTGGAGCCAGTGTGTGGTCTCTGAAAGCTGTTTTCTCAGAGTCTGTAGAAATGAATAGCCAGGGTGTGTTAGGAGAATGATGAACATCCGATAAGGGACGTCTCATAGGAAAAGGATGCTTACTGTGCCTGGAACACAGGCTTTGGGGAGAGAGTGTGGCATTGAAGGGAATTTTCCAATCCTTTGTTGCTTTCTAAGCTTTAAATCGTGCCCTGAGTACCAAGTAAGGGCTCCGAATAAGACAGCGATGTGCTCTGAGAAAGTCCACTCTGGGTACCACGGTACATCATTTGGAGACAGACAAATTACAGAGTCAGATGAATTAGTGAGAACAGAGAGAGCAAGAGGAGAGGGAAGAAAACAGATGGTGGAATCCATGGGGTCTAATAACTGCACATGGCATGAAGGGCCTTGTGAATTGCCCTTTGGCTTGGATAACTAAATGCCATGCATTGAGACAGTGGCTTGTAGGCAGGGCACCTGGTGGGTTTTACTTGGACACATTAAAGTTCTTTTTATTGAAAATGGAATTATATACAGTAAAAGTCACCTTTGTTCCATAATCTTTGTCATGTGTGAAGTCATGTAGTCACTACTGTAATCAAGGTATTGAACATTTCCATCAGTCGCCAAAGTTGCTCTCCCACTCCCCTGTCGCCAGACTCCCACAGCTCTCCACAACCATGACAATCACACATGACTTTCCCAGACTCTAGCAAATGAGCAATGTAGAATGAAGCCTGCTCCCTGTCACTTCTCCCACCCAGAATGAGACCTTTGCACAGCACCCACATTGCTACATCCCTTTACCTGCTGAGTGGCAACCTGGTTGTTTCTGGTGTGGGCCTGCTACAAACAAAACAGCTGTAGGCATTCATGGATGCCTCTCTGTGCAGATACATGTTCACTTTCCTTGACAAACAGGATTTCTAGGACATGGTGAGTGTGTTCTACTGTAAGAGTCACCAGCTGTTCACCAAGTGTCTGCACCATTTGCTGCCTCAACAATATGAGCATTCCCATTGCTCCTCATACGCACAGCACTGTTTTTGTTGTGTTTTGTTTGCTTGCTTTTAATTTTGACTGTTTGGGGGGCATAGGATGTGCTGTTGATGGAATGAGAGTTGCCCCCCACAAGGTCATATCTTTAAATACCTGGTCCACAGTTAGTGTAACTGTTTGGAAAGGACAAGGGGTGTGGCCTTCTTAGAGAGTGTATGCCACTAAAGGTGGGCTTTGAGGTTTCAGAAGCCCAAGCGCTCTCTCTCTCTCTCTCTCTCTCTCTCTCTCTCTCTCTCTCTCTCTCTCTCTCTCTCTCTCTCTCTCTGCCTCGGGCTTGTGGATCAGGATGTAAGCTCTCAGCTGCTGCTCCAGGGCCATGTCTACTTGCCTCCTGCTGTACTCCCAACCATCATAGTCACAGACTCCCCCAGTAAACGTTTTATTCTATAGTTGTCTATGTCATGATGTCTCTTCACTGCAATAGAAAAACAACTGAGATAGGATGTTATTTCACTTTTGTTTACACTTGCACTTCTTTATGATGCCCAACCTCTCTCCATGTGCTTTCTTTCCATTTGTATCTTCTTTGATAAAAGGATGGACTTTATCTTCATCATTGCTGTGCTATTACCTTCTTATTGAGTTGTTAGAGTTCTTCACCCATTCTTGGAATGATTCGTCCATTGGAATTATGTTTTGAAAATATCATGTACCACTCAGTAAATAATGTAAAATTTTGTTTTCTTGTAGTGCCTATGATCATATCAGAGTAAAACTAGCCTCATAAAATGAGCTGGAAAGTCTTTCCCTTTCTTCATTCTGTCACTCAGGTTGTGTATGGCCTTACTGGTCTCCTGTCCACGTTGTGCCGATTAGGGAAAGAGTGGTGGTGTGTACAGTTGTGGGTTTTTCCATCCTTCCTTGCATCTCAGTACATTCCTGCTTTACACATGTTGAGATTCTGCTGTTAAATGTGTGCACACATGGACTTGCTATGCTTTTTTAGCTGGTAATATGTTTTATGGTTGACTTAGCTTGGTACTGACATTACCACTCCAGCTTTCTTTTCATTGGTTTTCAAATTATGTCTTTTCCTATTCTTTCCCTTTTAATCTATTGACAAATTTATATATAAAGTACATTTTGCAGATGGTATAGAATTGGGCCTTGCCTTTTGTTAATAAAATATAGCGTTTCTATTTTAATTGGTAGCTTGGGCCATTTGTATTTAATTATTATGTCACTGAATTAAATATACATTTTAATTACATATTATACTAGTTGCTTTTCTTCTCTTACTTTATAGAAACACTTGATTTTATATTTTTAAATTTTATTTATTCTTTGAAATTTTTCATACATATAAACAATGAACAGATTCACCCTCCCAGACCCTCCATCTCATCTCCCTCCCAACTTCATGTCCTTTCACATTTATTTATTTAATCCACTGAATCTTACAAATGTCTTGTGCTTGAGATTCCAAATCAGGGCTTGGGATACAATAGAAGCTTTCTCAGAAGGCACAAGGTCCTGAGTTTGATGCACAGAACTACAGAAATTCAGAAAAGATGATACACACCTATAATCCCAGCACTGAGGGGCAGTAGAGGCAGGAGGGTCCTCCACTATAAACTGAATTCAAGCAAGGCCATCCCTTACTACGAGAGAGAGAGAGAGAGAGAGAGAGAGAGAGAGAGAGAGAGAGAGAGAGAGAGAGAGAGAGAGGACGAGGAGAAGGAGGAGGAGGAGGAGGAGGAGGAGGAGGAGGGGAGGAGGAGGGGGGAAGAAGAGGAGGAGACTCCATTTCAAACTGAATGGAAGCACACAGAGCTCTGGATGCTGACTCTGAAGGAGAAGGGCACAGGTTCCATGATTTCTGAGTGGTACTCCACTTGTTGGGCATTCCTATCTCCAGATAACTTTTGATGCAATCATTAAGCTTTTGTAAAGACTCTTTGGGGGCTTAAAGCAATCGGTGATTGTGAAATAAGGAACAAAGACAGGAGATTTATTCTCCCCACCAGTGAGTGGCCTTGACACCTTAGAAGGAGCTGGCAGGAGGCTGGATGCACATCACAGCTGCTGAGGTCTGGAAGAAGGCCACACCCACCTGAGTGTAGCAGGTGCAGGAGCCTTGCAGCCGGAGGTCAGCGTCCTCCCCACTCACAGTTGCTTGCATCTGCTAGAGTTTTCTATTATACTCTCTTTTCCTAAGTTCTTTTGGCTCAGTTAGACATTTTTAATATCTTGCCTTTGTCTTAACTGCTGGTTTATTTGTTATATCTCTTTTTCACTTTTTAATGACTGTTGTCGAGTTTATGACATATCTCTTTAACTTACCACAGTCTTCCTTGACATAATTCTCTCCCACTTCATATGCAGTGGTAGAAACCAAGAGCAGTGCATTTCCCTGTCTCCTTTCCAACTTTGGTATAATGGCTGACATATATTTTACTTCTACAGATGCTATAAACCCCAAATACATTATCACTCTTTAAAACATCTCAGGCAGTCTATTATATTTTAAGGCAATTTTAAAATCCATTTTAAAATGTCTTTTATAGTTACACAGAGTTTTACTTTTTTTTTTGGATTTTTCGAGACAGGGTTTCTCTGTAGCTTTGGAGCCTGTCCTGGCACTAGCTCTTGTAGACCAGGCTGGCCTCGAACTCACAGAGATCCGCCTGCCTCTGCCTCCCGAGTGCTGGGATTAAAGGCGTGCGCCACCACCGCCCGGCCTCTGTAGCTTTTTGATTCCTGACCTGGAACTAGGTCTTGTAGACCAGGCTGGCCTTGAGTTTTACATTTTTAAGGGACATCATTTCATTGTGTAGATCCAAATTTCCACCCTGTATCATGTTTCTGAGGAAGTGTTCAGCTGCCACAGGAGAAAGGAACAAGACCCATCCCTGAAGCCCAGCAACATACAGTCTACTTAAGGCTGTGGTGGACAAGGAGGAAAAGCCCTGGACCCTCCCAGTCCTCTCTCAGAGCATGACAGCAATGTGATGCTGGAGAGATGAGAGAATGGAACCAGGACATGAAGGAGGACAGAAAAGAACCATGGCATTCCAGACCAGCACTGCACATGGGATGACAACAGGACACCTCTACAGGATTTAGAGCCAGCAGACACCTGGAAAGAAGGATAGCAACAAAACACCCTAACCTACATCACTCCTTCACTAGATTAGCTCGGCACCAACACCAAGGTGGGAAAAGAAGTGCGCCCATGCTCAAGAATAAAGGTTATGGACCTCAACTTCTCTTTTTCTGCACAGTGTCTGACATGCAATAAAAATTGTTAGGTACCAATGAGAAGAATAGATGAACCAGATATTAACAAGAGATAGGCAACCAAAAGAAATGGACTTAAAAGTATTTCTGATGTTGGAAATACCAGATTGGGACCATCAGACGGCTGTGATTAGGACTAGTCAGCTAGCTATGGAGTTTTGTATCTGAACCTGCTGTAGTTTGTGTCGTGATTGTCCCCAAAGGTCTATGTGTAGAAGGCTTGAATCTGCACCTGCTGTAGTTTGTGTTGTGATTGTCCCCAAAGGTCTCTGTGTAGAAGGCTTGGTTTCCAGCCCTGCTGTAGTTTGTGTCGTGATTGTCCCCAAAGGTCTATGTGTAGAAGGCTTGGTTTCCAGCCTGTGTCACTATTGAGAGATGATGGAGGTGGGGTCAGCAGAGTAAATTTAGTCACTTAGGACACACCCTTGAGGAGGCTTGAGTACCCCGTTTCTTCTTTACCCATTGTTCACGTGGTTAATACTCAGCCACTGTGAGACGAGCAGCTCTCTGACACAGTGCGCTGCTTGCCACAGGCCCAAAGCAACAGAGCCAGTCAACCATGCATGAAAACCTCTGGGGCCATCAGCAAAATGGGTGTTTCACCAGATCAAGCTGATAATCTCGGGTCTTTTGTCACAGTGGCAAAACAGCAGCGCTGTGAACAGCTGCAGCTAAGCTTGGGTGCCTCTTCACCAACTTGAGCTTGCCAGGCTCCTTCCTGCCTTCTGATGCTTTTCATGAGCCCAGAATTAAGGACCCTAAAAAGGATTTTGCAAGAAAATAAAATAAATCTAACCATTGAGAAGTGATTGAACCATGAGAACTCCAACCTAATCAACAGAGGAATCTGCCCATGGAGTCAAAATCTGATGCTCTTACTTTTAGTTGGTAGGAATGTAGGATCTGAGTGGTTGGAATAAGTAGGGCACTTGGGACTTGCATTTAAAGAGTATCTTGTCACTGGTAATCTATGTGTGTGTGTGTGTGTGTGTGTGTGTGTGTGTGTGTGTGTGTGTGTGTAGGCCAGAGGAGGATACTGAATCACTGCTGTCTTGTCTCTTGATACAGGATCTCCCCCTGAACCTGGAACTAGGCCATGACACTCAAAGAGCACTGGGTTACAGACGTGAGACAATTCCTAGTTTTCCATGTGGATGAGAGTTCTCAAGCCTTCACAGCTGGTGCTCTTACCTGCTCCAACAGCTCCTCTCTTCCTCCCTAACCCCTGCTTCCTGGCTGCCATAGGGTAAATGGCTCTTCCCCCACCATTCTCTTCCCCTGTGGTGTTCTGCCTCATTGTGGAATTGAAAGCAAAAGCCAGGCATGCACTAAACTCCGAAACCATGATCCAAAATAAATTCTCCCTGCTTCAAACTGCATTTTGAAGCTGTTTTATCACCATGATGTACAATGACTAACACTAGCCTTCAGGACTCCATCCACTCAGCCCTTCAATGACCTTAAGAAAACTTGTCATTTTGTAGATTATGTATTTTTTTAGATTATCTGGCATTGTTCTCATAGCAAAGATGGGAAAGGCATTTCTTTGTGTAATGCCTGTGTCCAACGTAGAAGTAAGACTTGCTCAACATAGTAAATCTAAGTGATTTGGGGACTTTGGAGTGATCATGTGTAAGAGACAGTTGAATGTATGAGCTTGGAAAGAAAATAGAGGTTGGAACTTGTTCCAGTTTGTGGCATGACAAACTACTAATCATGTTCTGTGGCCCAAAGCAATGCTTGTTTTGCTCATGAATCTGCAATTTAGACAGAGTTGGGTGAGAAAGGCATGTTCATGCTCCATGTGGCATCAGCTAAGTTAGTTCTGCCAGGATGAGGTCCATGTCTAATGTGGCCCACTTACTCATAGTACTGGCAAGTCAGCCCTAGCCTGCGAGAATCGCAGCTGGGTCTGAGAGTGAAGAATGGTACCTCAGTTTCTGTCCCTGTGAAACGCCCTTTCTGGTGGTTCTCTGCTTGAGTACTCTTCCTCTTGGCCTGACTTAAGTTCCAAAGGGTAGCATCCCAAGAGAATTTCATGGAGGTTGTGCTATCTTGTATGACCATCCCTTGGAAATCCTGTAGCAACAAGCCCTCCAGGGTCTCATGGGAAAAAGCAAGAACCCATCTCCCTGTGGGAAGAAGAGTAATCTAGGGTTGGAAATACTGATGGACTATTTATGAAAACTTGATCTGCATCACAATTCAGATGTAAATGCAGGCTGATGAGGATTAGATATTGCCTGGATAACACACTGGGAAATCTGGGATCCTGTTTGGTAATCTGGGTAAATATTAAGGATAGGATTGAGTAGATTCATCATCATCTTTAATAATGGTGTATTTAAATTCCCAAAGGCTAGTTCAAGAAGTTGGTAGAACATATTGAGACCAGAGAGAGACTGAATGAGTTTAAATCCCATCTCCATCACTTCTGACTTAGGTGACTTTAGGTAAGTTAAATGCTTCATTTTCTTCTTCTCCAACAAGTCAAACCATGCCAAAAAGCCTTGGCATCATTCCTGGCAGATAGTTAAAGCATAGTGTATGCTAGTCATATATAACTATATGTAATAACAGAGCACTCTTGATCCAGAGGCGTGATGCATCAGTGCTGGCCAGGATAGACATCTCCAAATCAAGATGCACACTTTTTAGTTGAAATACAAATGTATTTTTGTATGTATATTTCTCACCTTATAACAACAGAATGTGGTGTCTGTGAGCATCTTCTGCGTCCAAGCCTGCAAGTTCATCCTTTATTAGTTACAACAAGGTAGATGTTGAAAGAAGTTAGAAAAGTATCCTGTAGACCTTCAACCAGGAATTCAAGCCACTATCACATCCACCCTAGCTCCACAGACAAACATTTTTCCCTCTAACTTAGAAAGGGAAAGAACAAAAATGAGGACAAAAAAAATCATAGATTTCCCCTGGATATTTCCACCTGTGGTTGATTACCTGTCCTCATGCTTCAGGTTGGCACCTGCAACTGAGAAACACAAGAATATTCTAAGTTACCACTTTTATTGAGAATGAAAGCACCTAGCAATGTTTATGAGACTCTTTAGGAGACAATTACCAAGGCACTGAAAGCCAAGGATTCCTTACATGTTAATTGCAAAAGCAGACTACATCATAATAAAGAGTTTATGACCTACAGCCTTCCAGTATTGAATTCTGCCCCTCTCTGTTTTGGGGAAAGTTTATTTTAAAAGTAAAAAATATGGTACTGCTTCATTCATGGGGCAGAAGAGAAGTGGGAAAGTAGTTAACTGTGGTGGAAGGTACCTCTGATTTCTGAAAGCCTCCGCTCCTTTGAGAGAAGTGTCTAGACTTTTGACATTGTGATACAATGTTGTCATCTACAAAGTTCACACTCAAAACCTATGCAATTGAGTTCAAAAGAAATCTCTCTCTCTCTTACACACACACACACACACACACACACACACACACACACACACACGTCTTAGCGTTTAAAGTGAGTTTTTATGTTTTTCCAAACTCATAGCTATCCTTGGTCACATGAGGTTGCACAAAGCAGGTTGGGCAAACCTGGCTGTAGCATCTCTTTATTCTCTCAAAGGTCTTGGGATATTAATCAGTCTCTATGTGTGCAGCTGTGTTCTATCTTCCCTGAAGATGCCTTGTGCACAAGGGACAGAACAGGGCAATGGGCAGAGATCAGAGGGCCTGGTTTGAAATCCTTGGGTTTGGAATTCCATGAGTCATGAATGCCTAGGCTATAGAGCCTCAAAACAGTCTAGATTTCCTGAACTCTTATAGCCTTCCCAGAGTAGTTATGAGGCACAGTTGTACTGGCAATGGGCCCTAGGGAGTTGTGGTCAATCAAGACAGGATATTCCAAAATATCCTAGAAAGTAAGGCTTTCTGTATAACAGCAACCACAGAGAGATGGTGCTAATGGCTTATGTCTGCACCCTCCCAGATCTTTCTGCAATCTTGGATCTGCTTGGAATATCCCACTATTCTGGGATGAGACATTCAGACTCCATATGCCACCAGAGAAGAACAGGTTGGATGTTGCTGCAGTAACATGCAGTGAATGCCCTTGCAGGAATCACTGTTTTAATATGCAAATAGTTTTCAATCTTTCAAAAGCCCCTGTCATAGGAACATGGGCACTGGCTCCATAGTAAGCCAGCTCCACCTGTAGCTTGTCATTAAAGGAGTCAGTGGCGATGCCCAGGTGTAGGAGCTACAGCACTGTGCATACCTGGAGCTGAGTCCTGGCTGGGCAATCTTCTCACTGTCGTTTGTTTCCCAGGAACCTGTCATCTCATCCACACAGTGGATTTAACACCAAAACCCCAAAATATGTGAAAACTGAAATGAAAAGTAACCACAAACTTGAAAATAGTATTGGAGAGAGAAAACATTACTCAGAACTAAGGGAGCAGAACTAAAGAAACGGACTCAGACATGAAGTACACAGGCCATTGCCATGGAATGGAGTCAACCTATTGGATTGTGGGCTCCACCTCTATCTGTGATTCCCTTTGCTCACATCAGCCATTTCTGGAGCCCACACTGTCACCTTGACCACCACTGATGTGTCTTTGACTCACCCTGCCCCAGCTACAGGTTCCAGAGTGCCCACTCCTGTAACCAGCTCTAGGTTGATCATTGAAGCAAAGTTCTTCCCTAGAGGTTTGAAAGACAACTCACCCCTTCCATAAACACCTACAGAGACCTCTGCCTCATTTTGTGTTATGGGAGTCAGAGAAACTGGGAAGCTGAGAGAGGGAGAAACAGGAGGGTAGACAGAGAGCAGATCTAAGATATGGTATTCTGGGGTACCCTCCCCCCAGTTCTTGTAGAGCCCTGTAGCCTATGCATTCCTTACCCATGGGCTATGAGCTTAGCACTGTATCTGCTGTAGATTCCCTTTTTATTCGGGTTATCAATGAATCTTTGCTTACCCTACAGAAAAATCCTATAAAATACCTACAGGGTATCGCAGGCATGTGCACACAGCATTGCTTTTATGGTTCATTCAACTCCTTGATCAGTGTTTAACACACACCACTAAAGCACATAAAGTCGTTTATCTTAACTGTGATGGTGTGTAAGTTCTGTGCACATTTACACAACAGTGGTCTGTTGGAAACATTACGATCAACATCCCCTGGAACTAAGTAGCCTGGTCAGTCCTAGCCCTTCTTAGGTAGCTGCTCTTCTGACCAACCCTAATAAGCATTCCTGCGTTCTCTCATTGGTTCTCCTACACTAAAACCAATAATGGGAAAAAAATTAAAAAGCTCAATAAAAAATATTCTATTCAACACGAGTGTGAGAACATGCAGGGAGGAAGTGGAATTGAGAGAGACAAGAAGGAGATAAAGAGATAAAAGGGGGCTGGGATGAGACTAATTGGAATGCATTATACACGTGTGTAAAATTGTCTAGGAATAAATTTAATAGAAGTTATTTAAAATATTTCATTCAGAAAATAGCACAACCTATGTGGATACAATTTCCAGATAGAATACAATGCAAGTATTTTCTCACAGAAGCTGAGTGTCCCTTATGCAAAAGTACTTGGGACCAGAGGTGTTTCTGGTTCGGAATTGTTTAGTATGTTGAAGGTGTCATTTACCTTGCCAATTGTGTATCCTTAATCCAGTTGAGAAACCTTAATCAGAAAACTCTCTATCCTCAGTGCCTTGACACTCATGAGATTCATATTTTAAAGCATGCCAGATTCTGGGCTTAAGGTTCAGGCTATTCAACCTGTACTTAATTTTACTCCTAACCTTGGAAAAATCACGATAAGAGCACAGGCTACAGAATCAACTAAGCAGGACTCATAGGGTCTCACAGAGACTGACGCAACAATCTAGGGTCCTGTATGGGTCTGCATACACCTACTAGGTCTTCTGCATGTATGGTGTGGTTGTTTAGCTTGGGGTTTTTGTGTGACTCCTAGCATTGGGAGTGGGGGTATCTCTGACTCTTTGCCTGATCTTAGAACCCTTCCTCCACCCCCATCTTGGTTGCTTCATCCAGCATTGATATTGATATCCCTGGGAGGACTGCTCTTTTCTGAAAGGAAACAGAGGAGCAGTAGATCTGGGGGAAATGGGAAGTCTGGGGAGACTGTGAGGAGCAAAGGGAGGAGAGTTGCAGTCAGGATCTATTGTATGAGAAAAAAAATGAACAAACAAAAACAGATAGATAGATAGATAGATAGATAGATAGATAGATAGATAGATAGATAGATAGATAGATAGAAGGAGATCTTACTTTATTTAAGCAATTTTTAGCAGTTCCAAGATTTTTCAATCTGAATATTCATGGCTTTTTATCAATTATTGAACATCTCCACACATTCTTTTGTGTTGAGTTCTTCCCCAACCATAACACATGTATAGAAAAGTTTACAAAACACCAAAGTACGGATTCTAATTACTTGAAACATATGACCCATGTAACCAGAACCCAAACGACATATCACTGACAGCTCTCCAGGAGCTGTCCTCCAGCCCCTCCCTGTTGGCGGACATTTGTTTTTAAGTTGCCCAGACCTGAAATAATCACTCAGAAACAATGTTAATTAAATCACCGCTTGGCCAATCACTTAAGTGTATTGCTAGCTAACTCTTATATCTTAAATTAACCCATTTCTATTCATCTATGTATTGCCACGAGGTCATAGCTTACTGGGCAAAATTCCAGTGTCTATCTCCTCTGGCGGCTACATGGCGTCTCACTGAGTTTACCTACTTTCTCCTAGAATTCAGTTTAGTTTTCCCTACCTAGCTCTATTCTGCCCTATCACAGGCCAAAGTGCTTCTCTATTCATTAACCAATAAAAGCAACACATATACAGAAGGACTTCCCACATCACCTCCCCACCAGAGTTAATTACTGTGTTGTCTTTTATGATAGTGATTTTTCTGGATTTTCCTCAGGATTTTAACACAACAGGATGCATCACCAACTGCCAAGGTTTTGTTTTTGCACATGTGGCTTTGTGTTTTTCTAACACTTTTCATTCAACAGCCTGAAGTTCTGTAAGATGACACCCAGAAACAATGACCCTTATTTTCTTTGCAAACTGCTGTCACCTGCTGTTTCTGTGGTAATTACTCCTCTAAGGTACAGTCAGGTTTTTGTGGTTTTGTTTTAAGTTAACTTTTTAAGTTAGCATACACTGTGCTGGGTTTCATCATGGCGCCTCCACACATATGTGTCTTTATAGTTGGCCCAATTTGTCTGTTGATAGACATGAAGGATGGTTCCATTTGCTAACTCCTAAGAACAGTGTGACTAAAAGCACAGATGTGCAAGTATCCCTGCAGTATATTAAATTAGAATCCTCTAGATATATACCCGAATGTGATATAACTGACTTACAGGTAGTTCTATAATCTGCTTTCTTTGTTGTTAATATTTTTTTATTTGCTTTGCTTTTGTAGAACCTCCTACTGATTTCCATAGTAACTACATGAGTCTACCTTTCTGCCCTCAATGTATAAAGGTTCTTTATTTCGTTGGCAACATTTCTTGCTATTTACTTTCTTGATGATAGTCTTACTGTCTGAGGAAGAGGCGAAATCTCCAGCAGCTTTGTATTTCTTTAGTGACTGAGGGTATTGAATACCGTTTCAAGTGTTTATTGGCCATTTGTGTCTCTTATTGTGAGGACCATCTATTCAGTCAGTTAGCCCATTCACTCACTGAATGATTTGGTTGGGTAGTAGTTATTTCCTTTAGTTCTTTGTTTAACTTGGGTATTAATCCTGTCTGAAGTGTAGTTAGTAAAGAAATCAAGAAAAGCATGTGCTCTCAAGTCCTCCTGAGTTTTAATCACCCTGCTGGAGGTGTGACACTCTAGATATCACAGACAGCCCTGGGACCTCGGAGTTCTCAGGTTCTCCAGCAACGAATGACAGATAAAGCAGCTCTAGCAACCTACCTTCTGCTATCCCAGGCTGAGAGCTACCAGACTCCATTGTGATTCCCAGTTGATGGTAACTATTTCCCACAACCAAGGGCAGGGCCGTCTACCCTTATGAACTTGTCTGCCTGAACCAGCCCCTTGCTGTCTACACTTTTATGCCTGTCACTGTCTAGCTTTCCTACTTTCCACCCCTGAAATTTCAGCCTTCCTTCCCCCAAAGGCCCTAGCAAGCCAAACTGAAGCTTCTGACTTGTGGGTGTTCTTTGATCTCAAGTCCCTGGGACAGCTCAGTTTTCAACAAAAGGCTCTCTGAAAAATGGGACCTGGCACCTGCCACCAAGTTGCATAGCATTATGAAATAGATTCTTCCCCTGACTGCCAGAAGAGGCACAGATGACCAAAATCTATAATTGGGTTTGATATTTGTAGGGGGTGTGGGCTTGCCCTAAGGGTAGGACTGCCTGGTTTTTCTGTAGCTTACCTTTGGAAAGTGAATTCTGAGCCCCACTAAGGAAGAGTGTGGCTGAGGCTGTGTTCAGCTGGCCCCTCAATGCCTCCCATCTTCGCTTCTGCTCATTCCCAGCATTCCCTCTCATCTTTCAGACCTCTTCAGTTTATCCTCTAGGTCTCTCTCTTCAGGGTTCACTATATTTTTTATCATTATGAGTCTCTCCTGCTCTGATGCGCAGAGAAGCAGCCTTTCAGTATAAGTTAAAGTAAGGCCTTCACTGTGGAACACTTTTGTATTTATAGAACACTTCTAGAAATGGTACTGAGTCTCTGGATGCTCCCCAACCCTCGGTTTCTGCCATCAATATTGCCTTTATTGTTTCAATGCATTTGTTACAATGCACAGATCAATATCGCCGCTTTATTCATTTTTCGATTGTTTTAGACATATTTCATTTGTATGTATATGAGCAATTTTCCTGTGTGTATTTATGTGCACCATGTGCCTCTCTGATGCCTGTGGAATTTAGAAGAGAGCTTTGGATTCCCAGAACTGTATTGTGGATGGTTATGAGTCACCATGTCAGTACTAAGAGCAGAACCTCATTACCAAATATTCTTTCTTGTGGGATTTCCCCCCTAAATGCCACCTTGCATTTTTGTCACTATGTCTCTTTTAGCTCCTCTGAGCTACAGCAGCTTCTTAGATTGCCTTTGCTTTGGAACATGACAGTCTTGAAGAGTCAAGTACTGTGTAGGATATCCTTCAATTTGGATTTCTCTAATGTTTGTCTCGTAATTTGACTAAAGATGCTCACTGGGGAAAGGAAGATTGCAGAAAGAGAGCCATTATCCCGACAGTGGAGCAAGGCCCCTGAGATCAGCATAGCACACGGCTGTTGCTATCAGCTTTGCTGTCCTGATGCTGGGTGATGCTTGCCAGGTTTTTTTTTTCTGTAAAGATACTTTATTTTAACCCCTCACATTCAAAATTGTACTAATTGGCATGAAGCCTCAGGATTGCAGTCTAGGGGAATGAGAGATGGTGTTCATTTCTTTGAGAGCAAAGCGCCTACATAAATCACTTGGAATTATTCTGCATGAGAGATCTGCCTCTTCCCTGCCACTTATTTATTCAACTGTTTGTTTATGCCAGTGTGGACCCATGGGTCTTTATTGCAGATTGTGAGTTGCAACCCAGTATTACTTTACTTTGTGGTTACAACTGTTCTAGCAACAGCCCTTGTGAGTCTTCTTAGGGGGCTCCTTTGTCTTTTCAACATGTGAGTGTGTGTGTGTGTGTGTGTGTGTGTGAGTACGTGTGGTATGTGTGGGCATGCAGTGCATTTTAAAAGTTTTAATATGTTTATGTATACGGGGATGTATATGGAGTTTATGAGCATGTGAAGCCAGAAGACTCTGTTGGATTCCGGGAGTTGGAGTTACAGGTAGTTGTGAGCCGCCCATCGTGGGTTCTGGGAACCACAGTGGGGTCCTCTCTGATAGCAACAAGTGTCTTAAGCACCAGGGTATCTCTTCAGCCTTCTATGCTGTGTTTTGAAAACCTCTTTACATTCTGGTACAACATGCTCCACACACACCATGTATGGTTTCTGCCTTGATATTAGAATCAATCATTTCTCCATGATGTTCTGCTTCTGTTGCCAGGTTCTCCGGCAGATAGGGCTGAGGCAGAGCCGGTTCTGCCTGTTTCTCCCTTGGACTGAGACAGTGAGTGTTGACGACCCAGATCTCCCCCCTGGCCACCAGGGAGAAACACACAATGAGCTGGGAGACTGTTGAAGTTGGAACTCACTTTATTGCATCGGGGCAGTGTAGTAATATGGGGCAGCGGCGGGGTTGCGTCCCCAAATACCCCAGCCGCCTGCCCTGCCCGGCTAGCTTATGCCCCGAAATAATTACACAGACACTGTATTCATTTAAACACTGCTTGGCCCTTAACTCTAGCCCTTACTGGCTAATTCTCACATATTAATTTATCCCATTTCTAATCATCTGTGTAGCGCCCCTAGGTGCGCTTACCGGGAAGATTCTAGCCTAAGTCCATCCTGGGTTGGAGCTTCATAGCGTGCGTCTTCCCTGGAGCAGGTAGCATGGCGTCTCTCCTGCGTCTGCTCCGGAGAGCAGAGCTGTGGAGTCTGACCTCACTTCCTCTTCCTCCTGGCATTCTGTTCTGTTTACTCCACCCACCTAAGGGTGGCCTATCCAATGGGCCTAGCAGTTTCTTTATTCTTAGCCAGTGAAATCAACAGATTGATATATGACACTCCCCCATCACTTCCCCTTTTTCTGTTTAAACAAAAAAGAAGGCTTTAACCTTAACATAGCAAAATTACATATAACAAAACAGTTATAAGTAAAAGTTACATCAAAAACATTTATACATATAACAAAATTGACCTTAAATCTCTATCAATGCAAATTATTCATACCTATATCATTTCCCCCTTTAAATGTAAAAGAACATTTATAAACAATATTTTGGGAACATGGGCGCAGTTTTTTCTCTCCAAACTGCTTCCTGCTGAATGGGGGCGTCGTTAATGATTTTAGGGTGTAACCTGTGTGCCAGGTTTATCTCAGTTGGCAGTTGAGCAAGGCAATTTTCTGAAGATGTTCACAGCAACCCTTCAGGAGGACGTGGTCCATCACACCAAATTGGAATAGAAGAAATCCATAGAGTCTCATCCTCTGTGAAAACAAAAGAAGACTCTCTCCAAAGCATCATATCCTTAGACCCAAATTCTGAAATCGTAATACCCTTATATCCATTCTGGTTTAGCTTGGCAGCCCAGGTAATGAAATGTCTCTCTGTACTTAGCTCCTTCACAGTCAAAAATTTTAAAGAAAACACAATAATACAAAGAATCCAGACTCTCTGTGAATTTTTCATCTTTACGCGGCTTATTTTTACTCTATCACTTTACTTTATTCTGTCTCTTTAAAGACTTTACCTTTTTTTTTAAACCATTAACTTTATTCTCTATATTCTTTTTCTTCTCTCTCCCAAGCCTACGTACATTCATCCAACAGTGTGACTCGTTTAGCGGTCTGAATCTGTCCTATTGTGAATCTACAATTTTTTACTATCCAGGAGCACTTTTGATTTGCTCCTTTAAATCACTAGGCGCTTAAGAATCTAAGATGTGACATTCCTAGGTTAACTTTTTGCTTTTTGAGCGTATATCTTTGACCTGGAATAACCCTGTAGACCAGGCTGTCTTTGAACTCTCAGAGATCCGCCTGTCTCTGCCTCCCAGGCATTGGGATTAAAGGCGTGTGCTACCACACCTTGAACTCACAGAGATCTGTTCCTCTCTGCCTTCTAGGCACTGGGATTAAAGGCGTGTGCTACCACACCTTGAAGTCACAGAGGTTTACTTTAAGAATTTTAACTTTTAGTCTGACTATATTTTTAACACACAGTAAACCATTCAGAAATTTTCTCTGTCTTTGAATCTCTCTTTACTGTATATCTCTCTTTTTCTGACCACATGAGTCTTTAATTTACCAAGCAATATCAGTAGGACTAAAGGCGTGGCTTTGCCAGCTAGATCCAGTCCATTCCTTAGCTTTTCAGCCTCTTGGCTGAGGTACTGGCTGTAGGGTCCCTGCCAGCCAGCGAGCTACAACAGACAACACTCCAGTCCTCTCTTGGTAGCTGGCCCTCCTGCCTCAAACAGTCAGAGTTTGCCCTGGCAGGATGGCCCAGAAAGCCGGCATTTTTAAACGGCGCAGCTTTTTTCCTGCTACGGCTGAAAACCGAAAAGCATGCATTCAGCTTTTCGTCAACACCCTTTAAGTGTTTCGTGGCAGGACCTCTTAATGAGCTGCAGGCTTTGCAGCTGAAGCTGAGTCAGGAAGCCTCTCTTAGATGAGGCGCTTGCTTGCCTCTAGCAAGCAAAGTAGACCAGAGAAATTGTCACAATCAAGAAAACATGCTTTACTCTTTCCCAAGCTTTCTCAGGCTTTCAGTGGGTTCAGTTAGCCACACGTCTGGGCGTCATTTGTAGTAATATGGGCGGCGGCAGGGCTGCGTCCCCAAAACCCCAGCAGCCGGCTTCTTTTTACTTGGGCGCCATTTGTAGTAATATGGGGCAGCGGCGGGGTTGCGTCCCCAAATACCCCAGCCGCCTGCCCTGCCCGGCTAGCTTATGCCCCGAAATAATTACACAGACACTGTATTCATTTAAACACTGCTTGGCCCTTAACTCTAGCCCTTACTGGCTAATTCTCACATATTAATTTATCCCATTTCTAATCATCTGTGTAGCGCCCCTAGGTGCGCTTACCGGGAAGATTCTAGCCTAAGTCCATCCTGGGTTGGAGCTTCATAGCGTGCGTCTTCCCTGGAGCAGGTAGCATGGCGTCTCTCCTGCGTCTGCTCCGGAGAGCAGAGCTGTGGAGTCTGACCTCACTTCCTCTTCCTCCTGGCATTCTGTTCTGTTTACTCCACCCACCTAAGGGTGGCCTATCCAATGGGCCTAGCAGTTTCTTTATTCTTAGCCAGTGAAATCAACAGATTGATATATGACACTCCCCCATCAGGGCAGGAACTTTTATAGGTCTGAGGTAGTGGGCTGGAGTCTTGGGGTGGGGTGAGGTGGAGTAAAGAATAAGGGCCAATAGTATCCTGCCACGTCAGCGGTGACTAGGCAGAGGTGGGCCTAGGTCAGACTGTGCTGAGTCACTTTTCTCCAAACTCAAGTTAGGCTCAGGAAGTTACACTGGGCCTTGCAAAGCCCAACATTCTGTCATTTTGAGAGCAGTGCAAACCAATAGGTGGTCTGTAGCTGTGGTCACTGCTGTGGGGATGTGCAATAGTTCCTCCAATCCAAGGTGTTGTGTTCCATGATTTCAGTTACCCAGTCTGGGAAATATTGAACAGAAAATCCAGAAGTAAACAGTTCATAAGCTTCAAGTTCTGTGATGATTTGACCAGCGTGGTGAAACCTTGTTCCATAATGTGTTATCCTGCCTGGGTGTGACCCAGCCCTTCCGCTAGCTTATCCATACTGTGTGTCTATAAGAGAAAGAGCAAGCATATTTTCCATTAAAGTCCTTTCTTATAAATAAGGTGATAAAGCTGAACAAGTAACCAACCATTAAAATATGGCTGCTCCAAATAACTAACCCAACAGTCAAAATGTAAACTCTCTCTTCAGACATCAACACTATAGGGCCGGGAAGGTAGCTCAGTGGTGGTACTGGTCTAGAACACATGATGTCCTGAGTTCAGTCCCTAGTCCTGAGGGAGGCAGGGAGTAAAACATTAGTTCTGCATATACACATCCTTCTACTTGGTAATATTTTATAGTATGCCACTTTGCCTACATGCATATTGCATCCATCATTGTGTATTTAAATTAAACCTGGCATTACAATGTTTCAAATGTCTGAGCACCACTAGGCTAGTGTTTTGATCACCTGAATAAATTTCCATTTTGACTAAGTAAACAATGTTCACATAGTTGCCCACTTTCCTCTGTAGACATCTCCTCTAGACCTCATGGATGCCTTCTCCTTTTCTCCAGGAGCAAAAGCTGCTCACACGAACCCGGAGTTTCAGAACTAGAGAGTCATTGCCCGTATTGTCCTTTCAGCTTCCACCAGCTTGCCACAATGTTTTTGGCTTTTGTTTGTTTGTTTGTTTTTGTCAGTAGTTGAGATCTGTTCCAGTTGTTTTTAATTACTTGTTCTTTTTTCCATTCCTCTCTCAAGGAATCTTTGAATTTTCCCAAATAACCTTTATCCTCTAGAGTCTTCCATCCATATTCCTTCTTCTCTCTTCAAGGATAGCTTTAAGTAGGCTTCTCTGAGTTTTCCAATAGGTTTTGGAATCATAATTTGCTCCATTAGCAAAAGCAGTTTTGGTTCATTCAGATCCACAGGGAAATGCCCATTCTTGTTAACTATAAGGTAATGAGAGAGAAGATTCTCAGAACCACAATGTTAGCTCTTCCTGTAACCAGACCTTACCAACTTCATTGAGTTCTGCTCCACCCAGTGTAGCCAGCAAATCACATGACTCCTTCTTCTGGGAAGCTGTAGTAGGTACAGTAATAAGAATGTGTTCTATTACTAGACCACTCTCGGTTATCTGGTGCAGTCATCCATGTAGTTTAATTTTCTTACAAATTAGACTGGACTAGCTCTAAAAAAAAAAAGTTGTAAACTTTGATATGGTTTCAGAGAGTTAGAATTCATGATAGTGGAACAAAGGCATGGTGGCAGGAACAGCCAAGAGCTTACATCATGATCCACAAGTAGGGGACATATTGTGTATAACTTATAAAGTATAGAGCATGATAGGTTTGTACATGAAGACTCCTAGTCTGTACACAGAGCTTGGCGATAATCCACAGTTTGGCGAATATATTCCCAATGGTAAATGGAGACAAATGTAGCTGCTTTTCACCTTCTCATCTTATACAACAATAAGAGATCTTTACAAGTCTCTGTATCTATAACAAGCTAAAGATAAATGCACTGTGTGCCTATAACGCCAACTAGATACAATGTGGATTATCAGTTTCTCCCTCCTGTTTATCTGTTGCCTCCACTCAGTGTGAGAGAGCTGGCTGGTACCGTCTGCCCTCTGCACTTGATTTCACCGAGTACTTAAAGAAAGAAGTTTTCGAATGAGCACTCTGTGCCCCGTGGAAAACATCTTTGTCAAATACAAAGTGCTTACATGCAGTTTCTGTTGCCTTCAGTCTTACAGACATATTTCTCAGGTTCTTTCGGTTGACATCCCTTCATCTTTCTCAGGGGATTGTTCCATACATTTATGATACAGTCAGTAGGTACCTTTGGCATTCCATCCTGAGATCCTCAACTTCCAAAATCGTCTTGTAAAAATTGTACGCCTTAAGATTCACTGCTTGTGTTGTGAAGTTACAAGCGTTTCAATCAATACCAAGTATCACATATTCATCACTCTTAGAAGTTTCCCTCATGTCACACCTATTAAACCCTCCCCTACATCGCCTCCCTCTGGCAACTGTGTATCTCTCAATTCCCCTGTCCTAGAAGGTCACCTACAGATGCTCCTCAACTTATAATAGGGCTCATCCCAATAGACCCAGCATGCACTGAAAACATTGAAAGTTGAAATGCATTTAGTATACCTCAATTTGATAGCTTATAATGCCCAGGCTGCCTCAAATGTACTCTGAGCACTTACATAAGCCCCCATTTAGGCAAAATCACCCAACTGTCAATGGACAAAGCTAAGAAATGTGTGCCTGTTCGTAGCCTATGCATACATCCGGACTTATAATTATTTCTGTCTCTGTCTGTGTATCTATCGTGCTGTCTGGCCCGAGCCCAATGTCAGTGCATTCATTCTAGCCTCGCTGCCCTGTGCATTTATAACTCTCATGGGGAGAAATCTGGCTTCCCCAATCGCCTCACTTATTATTTGTTCAGTCCTAGGACGCTTCTAATGTACCTTAAGAATAGCCAACTTACGTCTCAGTGAGAAGCAAAATGATCAGCTACATTCTGTCCTCAGGTTAGGCCAGTCTTCAGATACTGGGCAATCCTCTGGTCCAGGTCCATCCTAGGGTACAGTCCAATCCTCAGTTATAGGTCAGTCCTTGAGTACAGATCATTATGTCTTGAGTGCTACCTCACTTTAGCCCCTACTACCCCCAACCCTTCAGTTTTGTCAGGCAATACATTTCTAACATATTTGTTACAGATAACATTCTGTTAAGGCATCCTAGTTTATTTTTTAAAGGAAGGAAAAAGCTTTGTATATATTAAAGTTCACTCTTCAGCATGAATTTTCATGGGTTCTGACAAATGCATGCAGTCACATCTCATGCCCAATTTCAGAGAATTGCTGTCTTCATCTCTATTTGAATCTGTGGAAAACCTCAGAGCCCACGAATGCTCCATTGTGTCTTCTTTACTCAACTTTGCAAACTTCATTCATTTTTTTTTAAATAACTGGCTTCTTTCTTGTCATTGTTTCAATGCTCTATCACTTGAGTTTATTTCTGTTTGTTCTAAGGTGGATGTGTGGGCTTCATCCACATTGGAACTGTTTTAAAATACTGCTGTACTGACCTGAGTTCGTGGGAGCTTCTGGACTCTGGACCAACATACAGAGCCTACATGGGACCGACCTAGGCTGTCTGCATGTGTGTGACAGTTATGTAGCTTGGTCTGTTTGTAAGGCTCCTGGTAGTGAGATCAGGACCAGTCCCTGGCATTTAGCTGGCTTTTGGGAACTTGTCCCCCATACTGGATTATCTCTCCTACCCTTGATGCAGGGGGAGGAGCTCTGTCCTGCCTCAACTTGATGTGCCTTGTTTTGTTCAAGTCCATGGGAGGCCTGTCCCTTTCTGAATGGAGCCTGTGGAAGAGTGGAAGGGGAGGAAGTAGATGGGACGGTGGGGAGACAGGGGAGGGGGAGACAAGGGTGGGGGCAACAGAAGGAAAAGAAGGAGGGGAAACTGTGGTAGGTAAGTAAAATAAATGAAAAAAATGTTAATTAAATTTTAAAAATGCTACTGTAGCCTACCATGGTGTCACACACCTTGAATTAATCTCAGCACTTGGGAGGCAGACGCAAGCAGATCTTGAGTCCATCTGTCTACACAGCAAATTCTATCTAGGCTAACAGCAAAACCTTTATTCAAGCAACAACAAGAACAAAACCACATTGGCATGGCATAGGTTTGGATAATGGGTGTAGTCATGACCATCCTGCTTCTTAGCTCACACTCTTGATGCTTTGGTTTCTGAGAATTTTCTCTTTAGTGCTGAGTTCTACATTTTAACCAATTATTTCTCATTTGTGTGGCTCTTCTGGGTATTTACAATGAAGGATTCTGTATTAACCTTGCCCATTATCTTCCAGAGCCCACAAGCATACCATCCACCTTCACAGAAACTTTCTAAGATGGGGAGCCACTGTCCATTCAGCCAAGTAGGAAACTGAAAATCAGGAAGGGGGAAATCACTTTGTCAGAGGGCAGTTGAGTCCTGTATCCTGTTAGCTCTGGTCTTTGGAACCCAGAAACTGGTTTCTTTTGAAGCTGTAAAATCTGCCTGACCTCTGACCCAAAATGACAACCTAAAAATGTCTCTTCTCTCCCTCTTCTACCAACCACCTTACGACACTGCCCATGTGTCAGTATTCTGAGCCACAGGCTCAGTGTGTAGGATTTCTACCTGTCTTGGTGGTGATTTTGGCCTTTTACCTGAGGTGTGGCAGGCTGAAAGGATAGAGGCAGGAAAAGAGAAGGCAAGGGAGCAGGGGAAATAGAAAGAAGGATCTGAGTCCCGGCATCAGCTAGTATTTCACAAAAGCTAGTGGATTTCATCCTCTTCCCAACCCAAGAAGCCAAGGCTCTACCTGCCTCAGCAGCAGCATCCAAGCTACAAAGTCTGCCTTGACATGGAGGGCTGCTCCAAGGAGGTCTCCAAGTGTGCACAATGCAGACCTTGTTCAGCACTAGATGGCTTTCACCCCACAACAACAGCAAAAAGTAGACAAAGCTTTGGGATGGAGTCTTTTGTAATTGGCAGGAGTCTGTTGGATGACAGTGGAGAAAGTGTGGACATTCTATCCTCCAGTATTCTTTCACTGCATGGCTTGGCACTCGGAATCCTTGCTTCATCTACTATGACTCTGTTGGCTGGGAACTGGTGGGCTTTGTAGGCTTATAAGGAGAAATTTAAGACAAGGAGGCTCAGACTCAGAGAGGTTAAGCTAAGATCTGAGGTTGACTTCTGTTAAGACAGTCTTACTATATAGTTCTGACATCCCTGATACTTGTGTGGACCAGGTCAGCCTTGAACTCACAGATGTCTGCCTGTTTCTGCCTCCAGAGTGCTGGCATGGGTCACCACAACCAGTTTGAAATCTCCAGACTCAAGGTCTTCCGACTCGATGCCTAGCTGTTCCCATTTCCCCGTGCTGCAAATAAAATGGCCCTGAAGCCACTTACTAGAGTGCTGGGGCATGGCAGGATCTCGCTGGGCCAGAAGGCAGGACACCTGAATCCTCAAGCACCCAGCCTGATGGGAAGTGAACTCTGAGACCTGTTGCCTCCTTGAGGGCTCAGTCCCACACAGAGGCTGTGAAAGAAGAGTCTGGAAACTGTGACCTTGGAATCTCCATCTGGGCTGTCAGATCAGAACCTACTGTCACAGCTGGGTCCTTTGGTCACCTCTAACATCCCAGTCATCACCTTTTCACCCACAGGTGTCCTTTTCCCCCAAGAAACTAGTTTCAAATCTGAAGGTCCTTCCAGGAAGTAATGAACACACATACGGAGGCACGTACATGCCACATGGCCCATGGTATCTTACTAGAAATAAATTTTGATCACTTTCAAATAATTTCAGGCTTTAAGCTGAAAATCAGAGGCGCTTCAATGCTATCATTAGAATAGCTTCTCTTGTTCATGTTTCCTTGCACAGAAAGCGATTAGGTATGAGATGGAAAGTACATGGAGGAATTTGCCTTGGATGTCAAGAGGAAGCGAAGACCTGCTATGTCATATGTGGGTATGTCATATGTCCCCCATCCAGATGTGTTCACAGTCCTCTAAAGTACAAACTGCTGTAGAGACTACAGCTCAGAGCAGCAGGCATCTTGATATGCGAACTCCAGGCTTGCAGGTCTGAAAAGCTGAAAGGTCACGACCCAAACACAGAATCCGCAGAGCCTTCACAGTCCCCAAGACCTACATTTTCCAGCCTCATCACCAGGCAGTACTCGGTGATAGTCTCTGGATGGGGGGCGGCCAATCAGCTCAACTCCATGAAGCCACATCAGGGGGAAGGCGGAGCAACCATCCTGGTTTGTCTGCACTTGAGGATTGAAGGTTTTACATCTCTGGAGCTCACAATCGTTGGCCACAGTAGCTAGAACAGGATCCAGCCCACATCAAAGCTGCATTTATTTACTTGGCAAATATGCTACGCTTAGTCAGTCAACAAGGCCAACTTCTGGCTTGGCTCCTTGTGGAAGTATGGCAGTCCTAGTGGGACAAATAGGAGAATCAGACTTGTCTGCAATCCAGCTCACACTTCTTATAAATGAAATACAGAAAGTTCTTTTGAAGACACAGAACCTTCAGCAAAATTCTTTGCAGTCTAACTTGAGATTCCTGCTTTCCAATGGCCTGGCTCTCACTAAGTCCACAGAGACAAACTTCCAAATCGGAGGCCTCTTCTCTGTCATCTTCCTACGAGATCCGGCAGTCACACAGGAAACCCGAAGGAACAAATCCATCACTAGATTAGTAGAATGCACAAGGGAATTTTGCAAGGCTGAAGCATTAAAACCCAGTGTAAATCAGCTCATTTACATATACTAGCAATAAGCAACTAGAAATATAAGTTTAAAAATGATGTTTATTGTAGCGTTAAAACTCATCTAAAATGTAGCTAGGAATAGACCTAACTAATGTGTAAGAGAGCTCACTCCGACCCCATGCAATCTTCAACTTTGGTGTTGATTCAGGCAGAGATATCTGAGCCTCTAAGGCAGGGGACTGGAGCAGGGCTGAAGAAATCGCAAATCTAACAATTTCCCAGGTGGCAGAGATTGTTAGTCTGTGGGTTCCACCTTCGGTTCTCCAGACACGGCCCTATCCTGGCTCCAACTCTGCTGGTCCCCATTGCCCTTCATCTTCTCAGGTCTTCTATCCATCCCCCAGCTTTAGAGACTCTGTGTATCCCACTCCGAGTTCTCACTCTGGCCTTCAAACTCACTGCGTCTCCGTCTCTCCTTCTGCCCTTCTGACTCCCTGCATCTCTATCTTTCTGCAACCCTCCCTATATATGTATTTCCACACCCGTGTTCCCAAATGCTTCCTACCAAGTCAAGCCTCTCCTCGGAGTTCTGTGTCGCACTATCTCCACCTACCTCCCGGGCTCCTCCTGGGATGCTCTGCAGTCTCTCCAGACCACACTATCCTTAAGCCTCCTTCTCCCTGAGGCTCACTGTGCTTAGTTTGTTTAAAGCAACCTCCCCATCCATCTTGTCCTTCAAACAAAAAACTGAGACAGATCCTCTGACAACGCTATCTTCTCCAGTTCCCCCCGTCCTTCCTAAAGGACCTGCCTATGTGGGCAGCAGGAGTCAGGCTGATCACCCCAACCCCTGCACAGATGTTTTTCCCATTATGAAAGTGCTTGTCACTCATAATTCTCAGAACACATACAGGAATCCCCTTAAGATACACACACACTAGCAACTTTATCACCAATGAAGGCACAGTGATGAATTCAGACTATGGCTTCAGTTTTCTCTTCTCTTCTTTATCTCTAAGTAAGAGCTGGAGAGTGTGGGGATTGTCGTCCTCCCTGGCATGCACAATGTGGGTGCAGAAATCCTACCCCTGAGCCTACCGTGTGTGAGGGGGCTGTGGTCTGTTTGGAAAGTTGGACAGTGCCTGCCCAGCAGCTCTACTTTGCACGAATACCCCAACCTGAAAACGTTTTTCTCTTCCAGGGGCAGGAAGGGGGTGGAGAGAAGATGGGAAATGCCTCTGATTCTGTCCTGCCAGAGAGATGCATAGACATGTCCTCTGTCCCTGGAAATAAGAGAAAGGAAAAGCTGATATGCACTTTACTCAGGACGAGACCACTATGTCCTTGAATGAGTCACAGTGCTGACACTTTGAGCCTCAGTTTCCCCATCCATTAGCAAAAGCCCCTAGGACAAAGGCTGAGAAGGGCCTTCTGTGCTTTCAGATTTGATTAAGTCCTATGAATATGGAAAGGCTGTGCTGCTACAGGTTTTCCAGTTGAGAGCCTGCAGGTAATTTGTCATTTAATTACTCCATGAAAAGTTGGCAGCCTGGCCTTCTCTGGAGGCCCGAAGGATGCTCCTGCAAAGATCAATGTGGCTTGCATCCTACACGGCTGAAAAATGAAGGAAGCCAGAGTACCATACTGTGCAGTTCTAAAGACACAGAAGAGAAGACTTGGGTTAGGGTTATAGCTGAGCAGTAGAGTGCTTGCCTGGAATGCTCCAAGTACTGGTTTGATACCCAGAACCACAATTAATCACATACACATACACACACAGCACAGCACATGGCACACACACAGACATACAAGGACACTGTGTATATTAAGAGGATCTGAGTGGTCCAACAATTGATATCTCACACTGCAAGGGGCAAGATTTCTGTATTTGCTCAGTCCAAGAGGCTAGACGTCTCAGCTGTCCCACTCTGGAATGAAAGGCCTGCAGGAACCTAGAGAACTGCTGGTCTTTGGTCTATGTTAGAAGCCCAAAGATACTGGTTCTAATTTCAACAAAGTAATGTAGCAGAGGCAGCAACAGAATAGATGAACTTACCAGCAAGAGTGAAGCCAAGCAGGCTAAACACAGTTCTCTTCCTCCCTCTTCCTTGTATCTAGACTGTCACTAGAAGGCGCTGCCCATGTTTAGGTTAGATCTTCCTACTCCAAACAATCTAACCAATTAAATCATTCATGGACATTCCCAAGATCTTTTCTTTAAACTGATTCCAGATCTAGTTAAGTTGATAACCAAGATTAGTCATTGTGTCCTATATTTATTGAGTACCTGCCAGAATGGGTAGCTAGAATCTATACAGTACAGCCTGGTCAAAACATGGCAAAGAAATTAATTCATGGATATAACCAACTCTAAACATAAAACACAGAAAGTAATCAGGATCCAGTGAAATAACGGAGGGGGGAAAATACAGTATAGGATCATGCCAGAAGGACAGGGCAACTACAACTAGGCAGGAATAGAGCATGGGAGACCTCCTGGAGAAGGCTGCATATTTGCCTAGTTTCTACAGAGTAGAAGGTTCTAGACCTACAGTGAAGGGAGGTTCCAGGATGATTAAATGGCATGAGGCAAAACAGAAGATGGAGCTATGAGACAAGAACTCGCTCTATTTTACTGGACCCAAAGACACAAATGAGAAGAGATACAATGTTTCCAAGACAAGATAATGTCAATACTCTAGAAGTTTCCCTTGTTTTCATTTCTGGTCAGTTTTCCTTACCCCACAGTGACCTCTGTTCTGATTTCTACCTGTTCTGGAATTTCATCTAAACAAGATCCCCTTGCTTGTACCCTCCCTTCTTTGGCTTCCTGTCTTCAGCATGTGATTTGGGGTGACCCCTCTATGTTACAGCACATGCCGGCAAGTCTCAATTCTCTGCATTATTACTGATTTCTTACCATTTGGCTCTCTTGGGGTTTATCCATTTTTTTTTCTGAACTTCTAGGTGGTTTCTCTGTTTTGACTATGGTGAGAAAGCCATGGCAGCTCCTGTTTCTAACTAGAACTTTCTCTGAGCCTCGGAAGTAACTCGACAGACATGCATTTTAGAAAGCAGCTCTCGCTATTTAAGGACTCCTCTTATTCCAGGCACCAGTGACTAAACCTTGGAAAAATGTCAAAACAACTCTAAAATTAGGTCTCTTTGCAACCTGCACGTCCAGCTGTTAGGCTCAGTGCTCACCCCCACCATGAAACTCACTCCATGAATATTCAAATATTGGTATTTCCTCCTTGAAACCTGTCTCAGTCCAAACTCCCATCCTCTCCTCCGTGTAAGACTGGCTAGCTCAAGCGTATCTCATTGGTGCCAAGTGGACTCCACATTCTGGTGAATGAGCCAATAGCAGGGAGAGAAGGCCTCCTTTGCCAGTCTACAGACCTGACTTCATGCCTTGTGCTCATTGGCTCCTTCCCCAAGCCCTTAGTGGTTGTCTGTCTTGAAAATGGAGGCTCATAAGCAGAAATCTGGGGCACAGTTTCACCAGGTTTGTCCAAAAATCTTGTGGTCAAGTTGGGATCTTCTGACCCTTGTCCAAACTTCATCTAAGTAGTCCATCTCTGGCTGCTGTTCTGATGTAGATCCTATCCCCTCCCATTTTAATAGTCACTGATTTGATAACTCTTAAAACTTAACCACAGAACTTGACCCAACCCAAAGTTCATCTCTTGCAGAAGAGCAAGGTCAGGTGGTTGGAGTAAGGTCCTATGAGATGTCAGCCTGGTAAGGGGACCCTTCATGGAGCTATGAAGAGAGGTCTCCATGCAGCTCTAATAATTTTTGGCCCCATTGCAATCTTCAGAGTGAGCTCAGAAGTCACCAAGAATCCCCTGCTCCCAGGCTGGAGATAGTTCTAGAATTCCATATTCCCTAAGTCCAGATAGAAATGGAGAAAGGTCTTAAACCTTGGGCCCAGCTGCTCTGTGTTATTCTTGCAGCATGAGAGCCTCTGATTCTGACCCAGAACACTGACAGACAGATGCGCGAAGAGTTAACTCCAGCCCTGGCCCCAGACTGAGAGTGGAGGGGCCTGGCCTGGACTCATCCAACCCTGACAGCGGTGCAGCCATGTGTAGATGACTAAGTCATGGGCTGCTGAGCCTCTCTTGAGGCCCGAGCTGGAGTTCTAGTCCCCACCCACATCTTCCCAAACATTTTCCTTGCTTAACTACCCTTCCAAAAGAGAGATGGAGAAAGAGGAGGCGGGGAAACACACAGGATTTTCTGGAGGATCTACCACTATTCCACAGTTGTATATAGAGCATAATCTGTCCTGGGCCAAGAGAAGCTGGATTCTATATGCCCCCACCTCCTGACAGGAACGTTCCTGCTGCATCTCCCCTACTCCTCTCACTTTTATCCCTTTTCATTTTACAGACTGGGACAATTTAAGGTGGCAAGGGTGGCTTCTTCTTCTTCATTGGTGTCATAAACTTGTCTCCAATTACAAAAAACTCTGTTCGGGGGTTGACGATTTACCTGATAACCTGGGTATGTCCCAGCCCTTCCTTCCCTGGCCCCATGTTGTTCTGCATAATGCACTAGACTGGGAAATACTCAGCGGGTCTGGATGCATGTCTGCGGGATGCCCAGCCTTTGCAAGGGATCTTCATGGAAGAAAAAGCTGAACTTACAGGCCAGTGGGTAGTGCATGGGGGTGAATGTATTCAAAGAAATAGATTCCAGACAGGAAAGATCCAGTTCAATTGAAGTCCACCCCTCCTTGGCCTCAAAAAGAATCCTTACTCCAGCCAGACCAAGCCTTGGGCCAGTGGACCTGAGAGCGCAGCTCCCAGGAATACGGGCTCTCATTAGTAGTGGAGCCTCGTGCTCTCTTCAGTCTGCCCAGCCCTGGCTCTCCCTGTGGGCCAAGTCATATCTATGACTTCCCAGTGTCTGCCTCCCAAGGTAATTTTATTTTATCCTTTAAGTGAACCTTGTCATGCATTAGAGTCAGGAAATTATACCCTTCGCTGAGCAGCCTCTGTGCTGAAAGGAAGCCAGGTAATGTGATGCTCTGAGCCAAGAGCGGCATTAATGCCGCCGCTCATGAGGACCACATGAAGGCTGATTGCAGCTACCCAGACCGTCCCTGATCTGCCTGCTGGGGTCTCCATTAGCCCTCAGAAGAAAGCTTTGCTTTCCATATTCAGGTTTCTCATCATCATGAGAGGGGCTGTTGTGGGGATCCCTCAAAGCTACAGAGGAGGTTGCTTGAGTTAGACAGCCATGAGCAATGGACACTTCAGGGTCAGCTCCTGGTGACCCACATGATGCTCCCATGTGGGACTGCTCTTTAGGAGAGCTAGGCAGTCCCCAGCCAACCAGACTGCCAAAGGCATTGCACCTGCTGATGGTCTGTGTTTAGATGTCAGTGCTAAATGGGGGCTTGTGTCTGATAGTGCTTGGGGGTTCTGCTCAAGTCTTTGACATTCCAGAGTAGTCTAAAGTATGTGGACAAACAATGTGTAAGGCAGGAAGATAGGAAGGGAGGGAGGAATGGATAAGTGAATAAAGTTGGCACTCTATGGGCAGAAAGGTTACTGTCCTGGGGATATTTGCACTGGGGATAAGAAAGCAAATGTTTCTGAGCTACAGCCAGCCCATTCCACAACCCAGCTACAAGAGTATCTGATTTTGCATTTAGAACAAAACTGAAAGAAACGTTGTGACCATCCTGGGGGTTAAGCTGATTCTAGATTCATAGTTCCAAGGGCTCTGTTTATTTCAAGTCTACACATTTGCTTTCAAAAGAGACCCAATGACTCATGTATCCAAGATCTAGAGGCTGAGAAAGGTAGTGTCAGAGAAATCACTTCATCTAGCCCCCATCATTGTTCATGAAGGGCAACTGAGGCCAAGAACATGGCAGGAATTTATGCTATCAGTGTGTGTGTGTGTGTGTGTGTGTGTGTATGCTCACACATGCACACAAACAAACAAATTATATATGTGCATGTATGTAGGTATGTATGTATGTATATCCACTGAGTTTAACCAGGGACATCCACATGTGTTCACCAAAGTGTGAAGGTTTCACCAGATGAAGATACTGACTCTCACTCCCAACATCTACCAGTAGGCAATAGTTCCTCAGAGAAGGCTAGGGACCCATCCATCCACCCTTCTCTGAGACAAGATCTCTCACTGACCCTGGAATTTGAAATTTCAGCTGATCATGAAGCCTTCAAGATCCTCCAGTTCCTATTTGTCTCCCCCATTAGTGGAGTTATGGGCACACAGCTCATGGCCAGTTTTTACATGAGCAGGGTCCAAGCTCAGGTCTTCATGTTTGAACAGCAAACGTATTATGCATTGAACCATCACCCCTGACTATGTTTATGATTTGGGAGGGGAGAAGGAGAAGCAAGAGAATCGGTAGTTCAAGGTTAGCCTCCGTTACACAAAGTTCCAGGTTTGAGAGTTCTGGGCTGTATGAGACCCTGCTTCAAGAACAGCAACAACTGGTTTATTAAAATTCAAATTATGTTCATAGAAATGTACAAATTTCAGATGGACACTTTGATATAATTTTTCACCACACATCCATTTAAGATCTGTTGAGATCAACAAGGGTATCATTTTTGGCCCCAAACCCACCCAGCCAGTCTTCCCCAGGGGTGACCATTATCTTGACTGCACTATGGGTTAGCTTTGTGCCCCTTGAGGTTGGTATAGGCAGGTATGGTGGGTCTGCACCCTCCTATGTCTGGCTCGCTGGTTTTCATTGCACTTCAGCCTTTCACTCTGTGAAAAGACTGTCACTCATTAACCCACTCTTTCCTAGTGGACAGGGGCTATTTGAGACTTTTCCCATGCTATGACTATAGCATTGTTGTGGAGAGCCCCAGGGATGTCTTTCATAGCCGAGTGTTTCTGCGGATCCTACATTAGAGTGGAATGCCTGGGGAAAGGCATGCATCTTTCTAATATCGGGTAAAGTTATTTTCCAAAGTGGGTGTACCAAATGTAATCCCACAAGCAACAAAAAGACGGCACTTTCCACATCTTTGTCAGAACTGAAAATGCTTTCGTTTTAGACAGCCCCGCAGATCTCATTGTGGTTTTACGTGTGTCCCCTATTCCCAATGATTTTGAGCATAATTGTTGCAGCATATTGGCCATTTAAATGCTGTTACAGTGTTTTGCCTCATTTTGTGTGTTTTTTCTCTTCCTTATTCCTAGATGTCCTAAGCATATTCTGCACCGGTCTTTTGTCAGCTGCACGTGCGACAGTCTTCCCCACACTGTCTTGCCATTGTCTTTCACTCTCTTGTGGTTATCGTCTGATAGCTAGCATTGTTCAGGTGGCCCATCACTTTCTTTCTAGTTTAGTGTCAGTTCCCTTTATCGCCTCCTAGAAGCTTTATCAGTAGATCCTTGTATTTAGAGACGAAAATTAGCTGGCAGATTTTGTGTGGTGTGAGTTAGGGTGAAGATCAGCATTCGTCTTCCCTGTGTGGTTAGTGAAAAGACCTCTCCTCCACGACTGCGCAGCATTTTGTCATGAAGCACTTTTACACATATACATACATACTCATACACATGCATACACACATGTGTACACACACACACATACACACACCCTGTAGGTAGCTCCTCCCGAGTCTAGCCTCTCATCTGTGCATTAATTGCTGCAGTTTTATAGTGTCTCAATATCTGGAAATGACTGTCGTGGATGTTCTTAAGTCTTTTCACGTCATGGAAACTTTAGAATGATGAATCTCTACATTCTGGAGTTTTCTGCCAATGTTACTTTAAACATATAGATTAATTTGGGAAGAACTGATATCTTAATATGTTTTATCATCTGGTCCATAAACATGGTATAGCTCTGTGTTTGCTTATAGCTTCTTTGAATCGCCTCTTTACCATCTAAGGTTTTCCTTATAGCTTCCTGTTACATTTATTTCTAAGTATTTGATTTTTTTTTTTGTGATACTGTAAAAGGTACATGTGAACTTTTTTCCTTGTTTGTTGCTACTGAATAAAACATGGCTGACTTTACTGGTCCGGTGTTCAGTGGCCTAGCTAAACTTGAGTATTTACTCTATCATTTCCCTATAGAGTTTTTTGGATATTTGTTTTCTTAATTAGTGAAACTGACAGTTCAGTGGTTTCTCTCTGACTCTAGACACTTTGAGACAGCCTTGTTGTATAGGTCAGGACCTATAGCGCAGTGCAGAACAGAACTGCTCTCAGTAAATCCTTCCCAGCTTCAGAAAAGACGAGTATTCTTCCGCTAAGAACAACACTTGCTCCGTGCCTTCAGAATAAGGAGTTCCTTTGCAACACTTGGCTTTCTATTTGTCTTTAATCATAAGTAGATGTTAAATTTTACTGTATGCACTGTCCCGTTTGGTGATACAATTATGCAAGTTTTTCCTCCGTTTCATCATTGTGGCAGCTTGACCCTTGTCTTCAGTCCTTTAAAATCTGCTTTACTTCTGTTTACTTGTTAATCCTTCAAAACAGCCATTAACGTTATGACTTCATGTTTTTATGGCTGAATAAAATTCCCCTGTGTATATGCCACATTTTCTTTATCCGGTCAAGTGTTGATGGACATCTAGGCTGGTTCCATTATCCTGAATAGGACAGCAATAGTCACGGATGAGCCTGTGGGAGCCTCTGAATGTCTTGATTATTGGTCTGAGAGTTGCACTGACTCAGTTTGAAAATTGAATGCAGACCGATTCTGGGGAAATGTACTGGGTACCCACAAGAACCTGCTGGGGGAAAGACAGAGTGTATGTGAAGATAGGAGGACCATAGCAGAGGATACAGAACAACAGGTAGTCCTAGCCTTGAAGAGCCTGCAGCCTGCTAGGTGCAAAGCCATCATTTCTACCAGGCTCACACCCACCATCAGGAGCATCTATATTGCTGTGGCATCTTACCTTCTCTTGAAGGCAAGCCCCGAGAAATTGCCTTCTCCAGAGTTTCGGCACGGCATCCAGGTTCCTGATCATGAGAGGAGAGCCGCGTGCCCTGAACTCTGTCCTATCTGTTCCGTACCACTGGTGCTCCCAGGTAAGGGTACAGCAGATTGACAGACCATAGCCATTTCTGTTCATGCTTAAGATACAGAGAGGAGCCACTCCTCCTCTCCGCTGCCCCCTTATTAGCTGTCACCAGAACCATGGAGGATTTATCCGACACTGTCAAGGTTCTGAAGGGTCTATGGTAGGGAGATGAGGTGATAGTTCAAAGCAAGCCTGGACACAACAGAAAATGTTATAAAGAAATATTACTAAATATATAAATGCAACATGTTCAGTCTGTATAATGTTACCTGTATGTATACGATTTCGGGGCTGACAAATTGTTATTGGTTAATCAAATGGGAGACTCTTCCCTGGGGAAAACTCCTTCTCTCTTCCTCTCCCTCTCCCCTGCTCAGCATCTTTAGCTCCCTATATCTTTCCACACCCTTCAATGGTCCTGGACCCCTAGGTTCAGGAGTTATGTCGTAGATGTACTGGTTGGGGCTGGGCTGCTCTCTGCATTTTGATGAACTTTTTTTTAATGGTCTCTGTCTGTCATAACAACAATTAAATAAAAAGAGGTCATGAATTTGAGACAGAGTGGAAAGGGATATATATGAAAGGCATTTGAAGGAGGAAAGGAAGGGGAAAATTATGTAATTATATTTTAATTTCAAAAGATAAAAAAATGAAAGAGCTTTTAAATGTTAAGAGATTTGCTCTATCTTTAAAATAAAAGTGTATAACGAGAGGGGAGAGAGAGAGAGAGAGAGAGAGAGAGAGAGAGAGAGAGGAGCCTGAAGTTTAGGAAGGTAGAAAAAGAGGTCACAGAGCAGAACACTAACACAGATTGTAAAATGACAGGAAAGTTTTTTCAAGTTGGAAAAAAAATGTAAAGAGTATGTCCCAACATGTGTTCCAGGAAACCCTATATCAGTTGGCACGAAGAAATTGGTAGGGAAGTCTCCAGGAATTAGGGTGTCACTGTGTCCCACATGATGGTCCAGGATGGAGACACATGAAATTTGATAGTTTTGGAAAACTGTTGTGGGAGTTTAGCAGAGACTGGCAAATGCCAACCTGAAGGTGGCACAGGCTACTAGAACTTGGAGCAGAAACAGCAGGCTCAGGGCTTACCTCTCTGAAGCCCCAGTATGGTGGGTTGGGGTGCTCAGGCACTTGAAGGAGCCTCAGCTGGTGGGAGGGCACTTTGTAAGTGATCTCAGTACACTAACTACATCACTTATCAGGAGAAACGGTGCCGCCTCTGCCTGCATGCTGAGACTCTGTGGGTTTGTGTCCCCTATGTCTCCCAAATGGGACTTAACAGAGCTGCAATTATTTTTAAAATCCTAAATTGGTTACTTTTCTTTAGGAAAATGGCTCTTGAATCAATTAATTTTTATCATGGAGAAGCAATTAGACATCTGATTGGAAGAACAGTTGAGAGGGAGATGGCTGCTCCCTGGATTCTGCCACTGTGATCCAATTAAACCAATATCTATCAAGGTCCCAACATGAATACAGTTGGGGCAGGGAGCTCCAGTCCCCGAGTGTGAGGAACCCCTCTGTGCCATATACACAGCAGGGAGCTGGGAGTGAGCCAAGGAGCTGGTCCACAGCCTTGGGTCCAGAAAGGCTAAGTTCACAGATGGGGGCTCTGAGGAAGAGGTCTGGGAGAAATTGGCATTGAAGAGAGAATAAGAGCTGGGCCATGGGTACCCAGACCTGGGCAGCATGCTCTGGGGGGAGACTTCCACTTGAAGAGAAGAGCTTGGCCAAATCTCGGGGGTGCAGCCAGGCACAGTGGCTCAGATATGACTCAACACTTGGTGGGCTGAGACAGGAGATTGCCATGAGTTTGGAGATACAGTATGAAACCCTGTCTCAAAAAAATGAAATAAATCCAAACAAACAAAAAGACCCAAGCATGTGAAGGTGTAAAGGAAAAACGTGTGCTCAGGAAAATGCAGGAAATTGGTGTAGGGTGCAGTCTTTCACGTTGCACAAATTTGTTTGTGAAAATGCCCATCACCAGACTCTTATGCATTTAGTTCTTATGACAAACTCATACACACAAGGTGCATGGCATAGGATTCACACAGCCTGACTCAGCTTATTATCATCATCACCAGTGCTATTACTATTGTGTGTGTGCATGATGTATGTGTATTTGTATGTGTGTGTGTGCAGGTATATGTGCACACATATGGAGGTCAAGGAACAATTTTGAAGAATCATGTCTGTCCTTTCACCTTTACATGCGTTCCAGGGATCAAACTCAGCTCAACATGTTTGAGCAGCAGCCCCCTTTGCCCACTGAGCCATATCCCCTCCTCTGACTTTTAAAAGTCACCTTGTGTTTTCTATGAGACATAACCTGAAGCACAAGGACAATTCAGTCTCTTGTGGCTTTCTAAGGGCTGGAGAAGGCAGGAGCAAGTCTCGGGCAGAGGGTGGTGAGAAAGACCAGTTTCCAGCCGTAGTTTAGAATTAGAGTTGAATGGGTTTGCTGATGTCCTGAGTGTAAGATATAGAAAAACAAGTGTCAAGAAAGATAACAAAATTTGGTCAGAGCATCTGGAGCATGGTGCTGTCACTGATTGAACTCAGGATGACACACAGGCTTGAGGCACATCATGGCGGGCACATACTGGGATGCTGACTCTGACTAACCATAGAAGTTGTCCTGTTTGTCTCACTGTGCCTCTGCTAGTTCATGTGTCCATGAGAATCACCAACATGATGCTCTCCTACATCAGGTTGCCTTGCCCTCCCAGCCTCCCCTGCTCACAGGCCACACTTGCCGTGGATCCGCCTCCAGCTGCCACAGTCAGGCAAGTGGGCTATCCCCCACAGACTTCATTGGTTCTCAACAGTCCTGCCTCACCAATGTCTCCGTTCTCTGAAAGCTGCTTGTGTCTCACAGCAAACCTAATTTATCAGCGACATGAGGACTGGAACACATGTGGGAGTTAAGGTTAAGGACTGCAGAATCACATAGGTACCATTCGGACACCAGATGTGCTTCTTAGACAGTCGATTAAACTCCTGTGAGACTCAAGTCCCCCGTGCAAAGGGAGGGATTGCCTTTGTTCCCTTTGTTCTGCTGTGCTAGAGTATCAGAGGCCAGTTAACACGGACTACACAAATATATTCTCTCACAGTTCTAAAGGTGGAAAAGCCAAGACCAAGGTGCTGGTGTCTGGGAATGGCCTTTTATGCACACTGAGGTGCAGAAGGCAGAAAAGAATGACGCAGCCACCACGAGCCCTTTTATAGTCGTGCTGACCCACACCTGAGGCCAGAGTCTCACAGGGTCAGAAGGTTCCACCTCCCAACATCCTCAGTGTCTTCTAGAGTCCTCTGTGTTGAAAGCTTGGTTTTTGGTCTGAGAAGTAGTGGAATCTTTAGGAGGTTGTAGCAACTAATTTTAGTTGTCAACTTAACCCAATCTAGAATCATCTGGGTAGAGTCTCGTAGATCATGTCTGTGGGGGGACTGTCTTGATTATGTTAACTGCTGTGGAAAGACCCAACCCACTGTAGGCTGCACCATCCCCTAGGCAGGGGAGCCCATGCCAAATAAGTAGAGAGAGGGAACTGAATACGATAAGCACACATACATTCATTCTGTCTTGCTCTTGACTCTGGGTGAGCTGTGACCACTTCAAGTGTCTGCAAGTTTGACCTCCCTTCTGCCAACGTTTGTAACCTGGTGTTGTGATCTAAACCAATCCCTTTCCCCCCTAAGGTGTTTTTGGTTGGGGTGTTTTACCACAGAGACAGAAATGGAACTAGGACAGGCCTAGCGGAAGGAAGTCACATCACGTAGGCACGCCAACACTGGGGCTGAGGACCCTGACCCTTCCTGTCTCTTTTTACTTAGAGGCCTCTATGGGATGAATGACTTTGTTCCACATATGCTTCTTGCCGTGGTGACTTGCCTCACTTCAATCCCCCAATCAGCATCGCCAACCACTGCAGATTGAAACTTTTGAAAACCATGAGAGCAAATCAATATTTCTTTTGTTTAGAAGTCTTACATATTTTGTCAGAGCAATTGAACACTGACCATGACACAGTCGTGTTGCTAATTAAGTTTCCATATGTGACTTTAGGAGTGAACTCAAACTGTAACAGGGCTTATAATGCTAGCTTTTCCCTAGGGTTATCATAAGGAGTAAGCGAGCCATACACAAGAAGTGTATGGTGTTGGATTGGTGTGTATCAGTGCCCCAGTTTATGCTAACGTGGCTTTTGTCATCATTGTCCTTGTCGTTGTCCTCATCATCATCATTATCAGCATCCTCATTTTCATAATCATCAATGTTGTATTCTTTAGGCAGACTCCTGAGGGTCCAGTTTAAGCAGGGGGCGTGGTTAGAGGCCAGGGAGGAGGCTGGGTAACTATATAAGTGAGAATGTGCTGTCAGAGCTAAGGCAGGAGGCAGTCAGATGGCATAGGGGTAGAACAGGATTGGTAACATTGGTCATAAGTGGTGGGAGAAAGCAGAAATTTTGAACAATCTAGCAACTTGAAACCTTCGAACAGCTTTGTTTCTTCCTTTGGTCAAAGTTGGTGCTCAGATGTCCCTGCTGTGGGCTCCACAAGGCCTGAACTTTCAGAGTATTTACAGTATGGGCCAGCTAAGCTTAGACCCTCAGAGACCAGGATAGGAGGACAAAAGGCCACCCCTTTAATCCAGTGAGTTGTTCCCCCAAATACTGTCCATCATAAATGAAGAAATTGCTCACTTAGGTGCTAACTTGGGGCCAGTGTGGGCACTGATGGTGAATATACCAGTAGCTAGCAAGATTCTTCTTAAAAAGGAGTAGCCCTTGAGTTTTGCATCCAGGTCTTCTTCTAGCTGGTCATTGACTCTCTAAATGATGCTACCATCTCTTTTGTCTTCTCCAGAACCTTCCACAGCTTTCTGCCCCCCCCAGGTGTCCCAGCCTTGTTCTCAACTACCCCTTCTCCAAGTCTCATAAACTTGGGCTTGAGGACTAAGAAAAGATTTCTGGAGAAAAAAAAAGAGATAGAAGAGGGGCCCCAGTACCCAAGAATGGAGTCTGAGGAGTTACCAGATAAGGCCATGAGAGCTTCAGAGAGGTACACCAGGAACTAGCTCTGCCTTTGCTGAGAAGAGACCCCTAAATAGAGGTGCAGTCAATGTGCCAGCTCACTGCCCTCAGTACTGAGTCTAGACTGAGTGTCTCCATCTTCACAGATGTAAGATGTCCCCACCATGAGCAACCTATGGAGCGCATGACACTGCTCTCCCAGTAGCTCCTGTCCTAGGACCTTCCAGAGCGCCTGTCTTAGTGGAGGGATCCACTTCATTCTCTTCAGATGTCTAGTTGTCTACCTGACTTGTCTTAACTTTCAGCAGTAGAAAGCTATGTCTCCTGTAAAGTCTCTGAACTTAGGGGTGAATGGGGCTTGGTTTAGGGTTGGGGGTTAAAACTGGGATTAGGGTTAGAATCAAGGCTTAGGGTTATAGAGCTAAGATTTAGGATTAGGGTTAATCTTGGGGATGGGGATTAGGATTCATGCCAGTCTGGCCATTTTCCCTGGGTCAGGTTATTTCATGAATGGATGCAGTATTAGTTACTTTTTTATTGTTGGTACAAAAGAATATGACAAAATTAGCTAAAGTGTGGAAGAGTTTATTTCGGTTCTGTGGCAGGGCTGACCTGAAGGAGCTGACCTGAGCCAGGCCTGGTTTTCCTGCCATTTCTCTGGTGCGCCAGGCAAGCCACTAGTGGTCTTCTTATTATCAAGTAGCATGACCCTCACAACACTCCCATGCACTTTGTAGCTAATAATGAACTCCAATAATCATTCTGTCATCTAAAACTTGAAAGAGACACAGCAAGGAATTAATTAGTAAAGTCAGTGCATTCGTTCAGTCACGGAGCACTTGTAAGACCCAAGCTGGTCCACGGGCTCTTAGCTCAGTATTGTTAGCTTGCTCATACTTGGGAACCCTACAACCAAAGAGGAAGAGGCTTCGCCTACCATCCACTGCTAAAACAACCCAGAAGGGCTTCAGTCACTTAAGCACTCATCTCTGCTCACTGTCCTAAGCCATCAGCTGCAGGGCCAGTGTGTCAAGTCTCTGCATCAGGGTCCCATAGTCTCCTGATCCTCCTGGGCCAGCGGGTGCAGCAGCTTAAAGGAGTCTGGGAGAGAGTACTGAGTGAGCCGCAGGAAGAGGCTGGGGCTGGCCCTGCTTATATGTGCTGCTGTTATTACACCCCCTACTTTGATTTGTTCCAGAACCATAGGTGGTCCATATCTGTTCTCCTCAGCCAGTGAGTGGCCAGTGGACGTTACCCCTTTGGCACAGAAGGTGTCGTGATCTGGTAGATAGTAGCAGCAGTTGTGGGTTGCAGCAGAGAAGAAAGGTTGGCTTTGAAAAGCATCCTAGCCTCCCGTCAGCTTTCATCCTGATTTGAGGACAGGTCTCTGCTGCACACAGGAAAGATTTTGCTCCGAGATACAATAAAACCACATTTAAAAATTCATCCAACTTCGGGGCATCGGAAAGCTGAAGGAAAAAGAACTTTCTGATAAAGTAACAATAATCCAGTTTAGAAGACAGTTGCCATGGTTACCTCCAAAGTCTGTGGGGCTGTTTTTTATTTGGTAAGAGGTATTAGATATTTTTCCAAGGTGAGCTGAGGGGACCATGGTGGCTCGAGGAACATGGTGCGTCCGGGACCCGGGTCATATGGCCCTGTGCCAGCTAGAGTCAGTGCCCAAAGGACAGGCCACTCCAGGTACAGTCTGATGCTCCAGAGGGAGCACTTTCTACCTGCAAGTTGAAGGAACCATGGCAAACTGACTTCAGATGCCAGTGGCAGTCATTCAGGGACCACAGCCAGCTGCAGATGAGGAGTTCTGGACAAATCACTGCCAGGTAGATGTTTTGTGTGTCCATTTCCTTAACAGTAGCCTCATGAGGGAGGTAACATGTCTATGTTGCAGGTCACACACTGAGGGGGGCACCTGAGATTTTCGGGAGCGCTTACACAGGACAGTGGAACTGGTGTTCTAACCACATGACTTGTGTGTTGAAGGCAGTGCAGTGGGGTTCAGAGAGGGGATTAGGAGAAACGAATAGGTTGCAAGGGCTCCGACCTCATCACTGACGGATTAATTGCATTGCCTGTGAACTCCCCTGGACAATGGCTTGGTCCCCTTGCATGGGGCAGCTGTGTGCTAAGTTGCTCCTCCCCTGGGACCCTGAAGGAAATTGATTCAGCTCAGATGTGGGTTTGTCCATGTAATAGCACTCATCCGGAGTGGGTTTGCACTAACTAAAAAGACATCTGGCTCTATCTTGAGAGGTTTGAGCTGTTCAGCTAGGGGATGGAATACAGGTACCAGTGCCACTCACCAGTGATATCTTCTAGGCAAAAGCCCAGAGCTGGCGCTAGGCATGGGACAGCCCGCAGCACACCTGGACCTCGTGTGAGCAGTAGGACCTTCCACGGCAGGGGCATGCTGTCATCCCACACCTCTCTAGCCACTAACCACATGTGGCAATTGAGCCTCTGAAATGTGGCCAGTTGTGACTGAAGAACTAAATTTTCAAGTTTATTTCATTTTAATTAATTTGATTTTAACCTTAAATAGCTGCAAGCAGTTGGCTGATGGCAACTGTGGGGGCCAGTTCTGTTCTCAGCAGGCTGCAGAGCATCTTCCTTGGTTCCTGAGGACAAACCTCGCTTCCAACCATGGGAGTGTCTCCAGGGTAGATCTCCGTGAAGAAAAGCGTCTTTCTACGGTCTCCCTGGTCAGATAGACCCTCGTGCTAGGACTGGAATCCAGCTCCCACCTTCCTCTCAGTGAACCCTCCCTCCCTGGCTTCCAGTAGACCCTTCAGAATGTGCCCCTGAACTACAGACACGAAAAAGTTGAGTTCATGATTTTTTTCTCCCTATAAGAGGCCTCTAACTTGCCTATTTCCTCCCAGTTACCAGCTCTGCTCTACAAAGGTAGGTCTGGGAAAACTTTTGCTCTTCCTTTGGGGACAGCAAACTGTTTCTCTCCCTCTTTCAGGGGGTTTTCCCTAGAAGGAGGAAATCTGCCCCCATGCTAGCTTAATGTCGCTCCACAGGGAGAGATTGACAGCTCTGGACAGCAGCCTCTCTGACTTAAAACGCGACCAGTCCAAGAGTGAGTTCTATGTACCCAGGTAGAAGCCTTAGGTGGAGAAGAGCTGAAGAGACTTGAATAAAAAGCTTCGCAGGGGCAGGAAGTGGAGCACAGAATAGGGATTTGTCAGGCAAGTGGATGGATGAAGGAATAGAAAGCACCTTGATGGAAGGATCATGAGGTACGTCACATCATTCCTGTTTCAGAAATGAACATAGTGAGCTCAGATGGGTTAACCCACTTACCCAAAGCAACATAGCAAGTTCACGGTAGAATTAGCATTTAAAACGGGGTCTACCAGGCTCCAAACCCTACCATCTTAAATCTGAGGCATCAGTAAGAGGATGTGTGTCACTGGGCTGGCAAAGGTGTCATAGAACACTCAATAGGTCATTTGTTCAAGAAAAGCTTCATGATTTTCTGGAGGCCAGGGCAACTAAGATACTGGATCCCAGCATCCCTGTGGCACCAAGGCAGAGATGAGACAGAGTGGCTCCCTCCCAGTTCTGCTTGGGAAACCAGCTGTGCCTCTAATTGGCTTCAGGGATAAAGATGTGGTTGGGGGATGGCTATTTATTTCACAGTGGGAAACATACATCCTGATTTGCGTGATCAAAATCCAGCCTGGCGCTCTGGGGTGCTGCTGGGGGGAGGCTGGGAGTTGGCAGGGACGGGCACTGGGCTGGGGAGCTGCTCAGCTTTGAAGTGTTTGCAGAGCCTCCTAATTAAAGGACAGGCCCACAAGGAAGCAAGCTGAGTAATATAGGGAATTGGAATCTGGATGGCTGCGAATCTCCATGTTGAAATTAATCCGTTTTCTGGCTCTAAGAGGATGTTCTCTGGTCTCGTCTTCTATGCATGTGGCTTTATGGCTATTATCCAATTATGCCTCTTTAGAGCTTAAATGTATGTTCTAGAGAAAACAAGGGTGACAAATGGGTGGCAAGTATCTACCAGCTACTATTCTGTGCCCTTGACAGACATCACTAATCAATCAGAACACCATTTTCCTAGAGAAGAATTTTTGAAATGTTTTGTAGAGTAGAACTCCAGATGTGGCCTATGAGATTTGTAGGGACACCCTAGAGGACAGGTAGGATCCTACCCCCTTTCTAAGTGCATGTGTGTGTGTGTGTGTGTGTACTGCGTATGCGTATGTATTCATGTTTTCCTGCATGTAGGTCTGTGCATATTTGGGATTGCATGTACAAATGTAAGAACATACATGTGGAGAACTGAGATTGATGCCAGGAATTAGCCTCAAACTCAGTTCCATGTTCCTTGAGAAGGGTCTCTCAATCAAACCCAGAGCTCACCGATATGGTTACTCTAGATGTCCAGCTTGCTCTGGGCCCTTCTTCAGAGGCTGGAATTACAGGTGAACCACCAGGATCTCCAGGCATTTACATGGGTTCTGGGAATTTGAACCTTGGCGAGGACTTTAATCATTTAGCACCCAAGGGCAGGTAGATCTTTTTTAAAGCAGGCTCCTTAGGCCAAAGCCATTGCGGTAATAACCTTTATGATAGTAGGAATGGTAAGAGTGGATGCGCTCACAGCCCAGGGATCAGAGGGCCTTCAGTTCACTGTGTCCCTCCCGCTGTCTCCTGTGTACTGCCTTGTCTCTTCTCTATTCTCAGCTAAGTGATGGATCAAGTCTTTCCCTGGATACCTATCAGGACAGGAACTCACCACTAGCTTGCACCCTCTGGGGCCGTCCTCCAACAGTAGAGGCTCTGGAATGAGCTGGTCCTGAGTGCTCATCCAGGCTCACCCTCTCGTACTGACCCTGAGGAAAGCACATCTGTCCTTTCCTATCAGCTGTGTCAGGGAGAGGGGCCATGCCCCTGACAGGCGGATATGAGACACAACTGAATGGATAATCGAAAGCTCACCGGATGCCTCGGTACGGCTTGTGTGAAAACCTAGTGAAAAGCATAGAGGTTTTGATTTTTAAAATATGACAAAATTTGCCTTACAGAATACTGGTCCGTGGGCTACTTGGGGATGCCAAAGTATGTGTTTTTCCTCCTTCTCGCGACAGCCTGGCAGCCGTTGAAGACATACGTGAAGACAGAGTATCACATTTTTTCCAGTTCCCTCAACATTTCCAGGAATCTGCGCGGTGGCTGCCCTGCGCTGGCTCTCAACCTGTGAACCCAGTTCTTGGGGGAGCTCCAACCACATCTTGCCTGACGGGACTGCAGACGCCCTCAGCTCTCACTGTGGACACCTGCATCCTTTCACCTGTGCTTAAAATCTTTGCTTCATCCACTTAACACACACTTCACAAGAGCTGGGCGGGCGTTTTGCTATCATTTCTGCTATCTAGGTCATAATCCATGACCTCTCAAAACTGTGTTACCAGCTGGGGACTAAGGGGCCAGAACAGAAGTCTGTGGATGACATTCTTAATTCAAACCATACATTATTAGTACTTCCTACAGTGTTGCTATTTGGTTGTTATTGTTTGGTTTCTTTGTTTTCTTTGTTTTACCTTGAAAGATTATTAAAATATTGCAGGTGAAAAAGTTAAAGAAAACCAAGAAAATAAACGAACAGAACAAACTACACATATTAAAGTCCCTAGGGAATGGAAAACAGTATACATTGGAAGTCCAGAAGGTCCCTGTAATGGGAACATAAGGACGAGAAACAGGAGTGAGGTGAGCCTGGAGATGAAGGCAGAGCTGGAGGGAGCGGGAGTTCCTAAGAAGGAAATTGATTCAACCAGACTTTATTCTAGAAGGATTATTGTGCTAGATGAAGATTTGACTCGGAAGTGAAAAAGCAAAAACAAAAACAAGCAAATGTTTGCCAGGAGAGAGAGAGATGGCATGGACCAGTGTCGACTGTATGTGACAGAGAAGACAGATGGAAAGTTTGTTTAGAAAGCAAATTTGAAGTCAACGGGACTTAGTGGTAACTGTTTCTATGCATGAAGTAAGAAAGGAGGAAAGACATGGTTAGGGTGATTGGGTGAAGAGTGGAAAACTCTGGCCCCCAAGAAAACTCTTTTTTTTTCTCTCTCTCTCTCTTTCTCCCCCCCCCCCCCCCCCCACGTTGAATGACAACATGTTCTTTGCCCCTCTACTGGGGGTCAAGACTAATCATAAAAGACAAAAACTGAGTCTGGGAAGAGTACTCGGGCAGTAAGTGTAAGGACCTGAGCTTAGATCCTAAAGGAGCTGACTTCAGATCCCCAGCACCCACAGAAAAGGCGGGGTGTGGCAGCATGCACCTGCCATCTTAGTGTCGGGAGGTGCAGACAAGAGGATCCCTGGTGCTCGCTGCAGCCAGTACAGCCCAGGCAGGGAGCCCTAGGTCCCATGAAGGACATATCTCAAAAACAAGGTGGTAAGCAATGGAGAAAGACATCTAATGTTGGCTGGTTTCCTCCTTGCCCCTGCACACATGTATGTATGTGTGCCCACATATGTGCATACCCATCACACACACACACACAGACACACACAGACACACACACACACACACACACTGGGAAAAAAGCAGAATAATAGCTATTCTTAACTTCTCCCAGTTACAGTCTCCCTCAGCTATGACCCTCCCTCCATGTGGGATGCTTGCTGCAATCTGGCTTGTCCCTGCAATGGTGGGGATGTCTGCCAGTTTCAGGGTTTGGTGCTAGCAACACAGTTCCCTGAGAGGCACGATGCCACATTTTCCACCTGGTCTCTAGCAGTCATAGCCTGACATTTTGGCCTCTATTTTTACTTTTTCATTTTTCTTCCCAATTTGTTCAAAACCCAAAACGGGGGCTAAGGTACAATTTATTAAGGATTTACCCATAAGGTCCAAACCTTCGGTTTACTAAGAGACATAAGCAAAACTGGGATTTAAGAAGTCAAATCTGTGTATGGAAAGACAGAAAAGAGCCTGAGGCTGTGACTCCTATATGTTTGTCAGTCTTTTATCAATATAACAAAATATCTGGGATGATCAACTTAAAAAGAAGAAACGCTTGTTTGGCTCATGATTTCTGAGGTTTTGGAGGTGTTGTTGCTTTCTGGCCTGTGACAAGGTAGTAAGGATGGAAGGAACACATAGCAGAACAAGCTGCTCACACATGGTGGTCAAGAAGCAGGAACAGGAGGATGGAGCATCCCCCCCTCAGCTTCAAGGATGCACTCCAACATGACCAGAAAACCTCCTACTAGGGCCCACGTCTTAAAGGCTTTCTCACCTCCCAGCGGTGGCTTGGGCTGCAGATGAAGCCTGTAGTGAACACATGGGTCTCTGAGAACATTCAGAATTCAACTACAGCAACCTGAAGAGTATGCTGTCCTTGGTTTCTCAAAGTTTGACTTAGACCAGCTGTGCTCTGCAGTTTTGTGATAGTCTTTAATGGTTCTTGCATTAAAGACCGGAAGGTTGTGACTTAGGCCATGTGAAACATTGATTTTAGAAGATATTTGTAGCTTTTGACCTTTGCTGCAAAAACTGGGGACTCTGAGCAGCCCACCTCAACAAACAGCATCTCATGTGCAACCTTGTGTCTGAACAAGTTGAATAAAAAACAAAGACAAAGGTCTATGCATCTTGCACGATTGTACTGAGCCAAGCTGTACGACCTCATTTGGGTGTGCCAACTGCCTTCAGCCAGCTCTCTCCTGAGAGGACAATGAGACAGAGAGGGACTGGAGAGTATCTTAGAAAATCAGGAGAGGGTAGAGGAATTTTCCTTCTAGTCCATTCTTGATGCCATTGATAATGGGCCTTAGTAAGTGCGTTTCAAATTCACATCTGAATGGATTAGCCAAAGGAGTCACATCCAAGCATGCCATTTTCTCCTCTTCGCACCTGGTCCTGTCCTGTTCGATCAGGAAGAGCAGATTGTCCTGGAGCCACCAGTGCTCTGAGCTCAGGGACCATACCAGTGGAGCAGGGTCCCTGGTGCTGCCTTTGGTCTAAGAGCACACAGTTCAGCTACATTTCTGGCCTCCCAATGTGTTCCAGGGTGCCAATTAACTACAGATCTGCTGGGATTGCGTTTCTAGTGTTTCTGGCCCTCTGACCCCAGTGAATGTAATTCTGCTCTTTTAATAATTTCTGAGAGTATAGATTCTGTTGAGTGAGCAGGTTCCCTCCTGTGGAAATCAACTTAAATCCTCAAGCAGCACGCTGCATATTCAGGGAGACCAGGCCTAGATTTGATTTTAGTGGTGGGCAGGAAAGGTCAGCAGGATTCTCTTTGAAGAGAGCTGATGAACCAGGCAAAATCCTCGAGCGACCCTTGGGTGACCTGCTGCCTCCGAGGCTTTTATTCTGGCACAGCCTCATCCACTGGGTTTCTACAGGGAGCACAATAGCTAGGAGCTTGCATTATTTCCAGGTTGGAAGGTAAACCCTCCTCCATAGTTCATGCCTTCCTCCTATATTCAAAAACAATTTATAGTCTAAGCATGGACTGGAGACCGTAAGGGGCAAAGATGAGGCTCCGTGGCCCTGTAAGCCAAGGTAGAGGGGTGGAGTGAGCAGCAGGCGTAAAGGAATTGGCAGGCTGGTGTACAACAGCCTGCCTATTGTTGATGAGACGGAAGCCAAGGGGACCCGTTAGGCCTTTGCAGGAGGCTGGATCAGGAAGTATTCATCTTTGCAGCAAATAGAATAAGGAAGTGAAATCAGAAGGCCATGAAGAAGAAACCGATGAGAGGGACAAGGACAAGGGGAGGAGGTCGAGGAGGGAAAGGATAGAAGAGAAGAAGAGGGAGGAGAAGACTGAGTGCAAGAACCAATGCTTAAATACTATTAGAAGTAAGAAGGATCATCCTGCACTTCTGGAGGCTTCCGGATTTTCATTTCAAGGCTCAGATAATATTCTTGCCCTATGTTCTAGCAGATACCCTTCTTCTAGCAGCCTCTCTCTTTGCCCAAGCCTGAGCGGGCTCTTGGCACCAGCAAAGGAAAGTGATCCTAAGCTCTCCTGACAGACAGTTGTCACACACCAGTGTAATTGCAGTACTGACAGGAAAGGAAACTGGAGAGCATAGACAGGCGCCAGCTACCTGGAAGGGAAGGAGTCCAGACAGCTAGGAAAGGCCTCATAAAGGGTCGGTATGAAATCGGTCCTGAAGGGATGGCAATGGTGCCAGACAGTGTCAACCAGTCCTCCGGCACCAGACACGTCCCCGTGCTCCCACATTGTCCCTCGGAGTTCACAACAACTTAGGAAGCTGGGACAGGATATCTGCATTTTTCAGATGGATATTTTGGTTGCCCATACTTAAGTCAATTTTCTACCCTTTGATGTCATTCAGGCCCTGGGCCGTGCCTTTTGCCCTGTCCACTATACCCTTCCCAAAATCTCTTGTGTGAGCTAGGAGTAGTAGGGCTGGGCTTTGCATATACAAAGAGTAGAAGATGGGGGCAGGGTGTGTGTGTGTGTGTGTGTGTGTGTGTGTGAGTGTGTGTGTGTGTGTGAGTGTGTGTGTATGTGTGAGTGTGTGTGTGTGTGTGTGTGAGTGTGTGTGTGTGTGTGTGTGTGTATAGAGCCCTGAACCCAGCCATGATCCGAACCCAGTGCAGATTGAAAATGTGGTACAGCATTCACCAACAAGTGAAAATTTCAAGATGGAAACAGCAAGTCAAAAATTAGCCATGTGCCAGGTCCCATGAAATAGCAAAGGTCCCACACCCATGAAGACAGTCACGGGTTTGGATGGAGCATTTCAACGTCATATATTCTTATCTGGGACTCGAGAGGGCCTATAGTGAGGAGAGAAATCTAAGGTAAAGGGCACTGGGACTTTCTCCAAGGGGCTCAATGGCTTGGATTTAATCCTGTAGGGACCGGCAGCCTAGGGATCCTGTCTCAACTTACACTTCTAGGTATCAAATCATCACTTCTGTAAGTGCTAAGAATAGGGGAAAGTGGCCATCACCCAATCTCCAGGGTGTTCCCAAGGCACACTTGGCACCTCCTTATCCCTGGAGAATATCTGGCCAAGAAAGTTCAAAGGCCACAGTGGGGAAAATCCTCATTTAGGGAATGCTGAATCCATTAACACCATGTTTTTTAAAGTGTCTCAGCTGGAGGAAAATATTTAAATAGAAGTCATTAGCGAGCACATTTTGAAGCCAACGGTGCCTAATAAGTCAAAATTGCTTTCCCTAAAAATGAAACCTATTGAAGATTTTCAACCCCCCTTTCTGAAGTGCTCAATTAGGGTGAAAAAAAAGATAATCCATAGCGCTGCCTGGATTGAAGCTGTTGAGCAGCCAGAGTGCTTTCTGGTTAGGCGCCATCCAACCACAGCGATACAAATCGGGCCTTTAAGGTAATTTATGTCAGGGGCAGGAGTTTGGAAGTGGGTCTGCTTGGAGTTAAAAGCATCGTAAATAAGCTGGGTTGGGAGACAGAGATACACTGGCTGTGGAGGGAATTAGAGTGGTCTGTGGCTGCCTCCACGGACGCACAGAGCCTACTCCCCCCAAGGATCTTAGGGGCTGAGAGATGAAAGCACCTGTCTTTGCTTGTTCACACCCACTGAGGAGCAGAAGGCTGGACATGTCATGTGGTACTGCAGCGGCAGAGCCAGCATTAGGTCTTGCTTCCTCCCTGATTACAGTGCCCACTAGTGTCTCAACTAGGTGTTGTGACTGCCTCCACTCTGAGGGCCAGGACTTGCAATGAGGAGGAAAAGGCCAAAACCAGGGGACCAAGACACTGGGACAATATGTATATATACACACACAAATATATATATACAAATTTCTTACAATAATATCAGGATGAAAATGAGCACATAAAGGAAGGAGCATGTACACGCATGTGTGCAAGCCTGTGGGGGTACATGTGCCCTTGTACTATTATATACGATGCTTTGTGTGTGTGTGTGTGTGTGTGTGTGTATGTGTGTGTGTGTGTGTGTGTGTGTGTGTGTGTGTGTGTGTATGCATGATGCAGCATTCATGTGTACCCATGTCTCTATACGCTTAAATCTGTATATGATAGATTGGGAATCATCTCAATCCAATCTAAGGTTTCAACAAATTTAATATAGGGCTGTGAGTCATGCCTTGAGTAAAGGTGGTAAAAACATTGGGGCGGGAGGTGAGGTGGCCTGTACCGGGAAGGAAATATTGTAAATGCCTGCTTATGAGATGAAATTCTTTTTCTGCAATGTCTCCCTCTGGAACATTTCCTTCCCAGGTCTGTCATGGAACAAGCAGGGCTCTGTCTAGGCGGTTTCCGATAGCGACACAGTGCTGTTCGGGGATAGGACGCTGCAGCCCGAAAACCTCTCAATCTGTCGGTGGAAATAAAAGGCAGCAAAGACATGGAACACAGACGGAGTAATTCATTATTCCCAGGAGTCTGACCCCATAATGGATGGATGTTATTATAAGCGAGCTCTGTAAAGGTTATCTTTAAAAAACAATGAAGAGTTATTTATTCCTAGGAGACTGGTCCTCAAGATGGGTAAAAAGGTACTTGGGGTTTGCCACGGAGAAGCCAGATGTCTTTATGGACAATAAAAGATGGTTCTGATGAGGCTTAAAAGAGGAGTTCTGAAGATAGGAGGCTGTGGATATACAGGGGGTGGGGGTCCAGGAAAGAGCTGAGCCTGGAGAAGAAGAGTATGGCAGGGACAGGTGACAGGACAGGGACAGAGCAGAGACTTGCACCAAGGGCTTGTTTGTCTCAGCTGGACCGTTCAGGGATACAGTGTCTCTGAAGTGCCCTATTCACTAGGAGCAGTTTCATCTGCCTGCAAATCGGGGTGACACCATCTTAGTGATTCCTGGCACTTCCTGTCACTTCTTATTTCCCTGCTCTTTGCTGGGCAGATGGAACTGGGTGGAGGCTGGCCAGAGAATCTGACCCACACCTGAGTCCTGTCATTCCTCGGGAATGAGGGATCATTTGGATCCCTGTGCTTTGTTGCTGGGATGTTGAAACTGCTTCTAACCCAGGGGACCCTCAAGGGGGAAAGCGGGTGCCTCAGATATTGGTCCCAAACTCAGTCTGAGACTGTGAGAATCACCCTCATATAAGAAAACCAGAGAATATTTCTCCATGTGACCCACCACTGGTTGCCATAGCAACAGTCAGGCAGGCCCAGAAATGATGGTCAGGACCTACCATCCTTCCTTTCTCCAGATCATGGTTCCTGTCCACTACCAAAAGTCTCACTGAGGCTCTGGACAACAGGAGAAAGGCTAATCCCCTAGCAATTTCTAGTCTGTCTCAAGACTGCCCTGGGGTCCCCTGAGAACAGGAATCTGTTCCTCTTTAGACTTCCCTCAACCATATCTTCCTCTCATCATTATATAGTGCTGTTCATGGACCAGGGCGATGGCTCAGCAGTAAGGACCCTTACCACCAAGCTTGATGAATAGACTTCAATGCCCAGGACCCATGTGGTAGAATTGACTCCTACAAATTGTCTTCTGACTTACACACTTACACACACACACACACACACACACACACACACACACACACATGCCTACATACACATCCAATAAAAATACAAAAAAAAATTGTTTTCCATACAGTTTTTATTTTGAATGTTCTCAAAGTCTGTTTTTCCTTTTAAAATGTGCTTCTTTCTCTTCTGAACTGCCCAGGTCAATGAAAGCAAGGTCAGAAGGCTCTTTTGAATTACAGGCACCTTCTGTGTCCCCAAGTCCTTTGCCTGCCACCCCTCTTGCCCCCTACCCCTCAGTGTTCTGTACCCACGAGGTGCCTCACACTGTATGGGCAGGAATAGAGAGAGAGAGATGATCCATGCAGCACCAGGCAAGGGCAGACATGCCTTCCCTGTGTTCCACCTGTGCAGATGCAACCCTAGTTTCTGAGGGAGCCGTGTGGTGAACCCCAGCATCTGGGAAGGCATGCCTAAAGTCAGAACTAGATGTTAACCAGTAGATTTATGAATGAAAATAGAGCTATGGAGTATGACAAGGTGCTTATGAGAAAAGAAATAAGGAAAGTCACTTATGTATGTCAGGGGTGCAGTGAGTGTTGAGGATCCACCCAGCCTCCTCTCCTTTAATCAGTTTGCTCCTCATCTTTCAGGTGAGGAGACAAGAGCCTCTAGGCCAGTGGTTCTCAGCCTTCCTAGTGTTTCAACCCCTTGGTACAGTTCCTCATGTTGTGGTGAATCCCTCAACCAAAAAAAAAAAATGTTTTCCTTGTTACTTTGTAACTGTAATTTTGCTGCTGCTCTGAATTGGAATGTAAGTACCTGTGTTTTCCGATGGTCTTAGGTGACCCCTGTGAGCCCGGGGGAGGGGGACGTGACCCACAGGTTGAGAACCACTGTTCTAGGACCCACAGGTTGAGAACCACTGTTCTAGGGGAAGGGACTTGCAGAAGACACACAGTCATGTGGTCCTAGAGTAGCAGTCACCTCATCTGCTGTACCGCAAAGGCTGCTCTTTGAGCAGGCTCCTCTCTGTTCATTCTTAGTGCCTTTCCCCTTTGTTCTCCTGGGCACAGAGGAGACAAAGGGACAATGAAGGAGGGGCAGGCTCTTCCCTTAGGTGAGCATCTTTAAGTTCAGGCACCCAGTGGGTATGAAGAAGGAACTGTGTGCAAGTCTTCCTTCTGCAGATCTTCTCTCCTTCTCCCCAGAGGGCATCTCCTTCTGCCTCAGTGACCTCTAAGTGGCCAGGAGCTCCCTGTTTCAGGTCTCCTGTGATTTGACAGTGGCATTGCCGTGTTCCTGGTTAGTAACAACTCAGAAGCCCCTTTCTCTTAAAGTTCTTTCCCACTTTAGGAAATTGGTTGTGAGGGGAGGGGTGGGTATGTTTGTGCTGCCAGGAAGTTAACTACACAGTGAGTGCACCTGAGGCTTCTCTGGAATTTCTATCCCTGTGTGCTCCCTGGAGGTGGTTGGCTTGGGAGTAAGCAGGTGGGTAAACATGGCAGCTAAGGTTGAGCACATGGGGAAGGGATCCTCTGGATCCAAAATCTCTAGTTCTAGCATTTGTACTTTCTAGGTGTGTGGCTTTGGCTTAATCACTTAACCCTCCATGAGCTACAGTTTTCTCATCTGCAAAAAGGAGTTCCAACAGCATGCATTGTGCAAAGCTTTGGGGAGGGTTAAATAAAATGACATGAAAACAATTTTCATAGAGCCCAGTAACCCACAGAGTCTTCCTAAGTGTGAATACATCTCCTGCCTTCTTGGAGGAGAAATCAGTACTTTCTGAACAGTAACTTGCACCAGCTGCAATATGTGCACACATGCACACATATGCACACACATCATTGCATATACACATGTGCACATACACACATACATGCACATGAAAGCACACACCACACGTATGTACATACACACATGTACACACTGCACACCCACACCTGAATGCATGCACACCACACGCACATGAATACACATGAAAGCACACACACATGCATACCACACACACATATACACATGCTGAATATATACAATACACAGATACATACATATTCCCTGTTTCTCCTTGCTTTGATGGGTCTTCCCATCTTGGTTTTTAGTCTGAACATAAAACTATGGGAACCCCAACAGAAAGGCAGAGATTTAATTGCAGGTATAGAATCTTGGTGGTATTATATATTTGGATGGAGATAGAAATGTATCCCAGAACCCTGGAAGATGAAAAGTCTCAAAGATCAAGACAGAACAGAGATGAGATTCCAGGCAGAAATAACAGGGATTAAAGTGTGAAAAATGGATAGCATATGTCATGAGCTGATGGGAGAAAAAATGGAAACGAACACAGGATTCCACGTGTGGTATGGACTTAAGATGGGCTGGGGACTGAAAGGCCTTAGATGCCCAGCCCCAGAGCCTGGGTTTACTCTGTACACAATGAGAACAACACAAAAGGACGTGAGAATTGCCAAGTCTCAATCCATGCTCGACAAGAAGCACTGTGGAGAAAGTCTGAGAAGTTGAGAGCCACCAAAACAGGATTTAGGCAAGTGGGATGAATGAGGGTTTTCAATGAGATGGGCAAAAGGGAAGGGAATATGGAAGCTCAGTTCATTGGAGGATGCTAGAGCCATGAATCAGGAGAAGGTGTTCAGGGGACAGAAGAGGCTTAGGGACAGGAACAGGAGGATCACTGCCAGGTTAGGGATGAGGGGTGTTAGGAGACAGTCAGCCACTAAAAAGAGACCCTGGGTAGATAGCTGTGGCTGAGGGCAAGATAAGAGAGCTGTGGCTTGAGGGTAGAGGTTAAAGTGGAGGAGAGAGCAGATCTAGTGGAGAGGAGCAAACAGTGAAGAGCACTGGGTACAGAAATTTCAGGTTCATCTTTACAAATGAGAAAGAGAAGACAAACCTATGTATGAGAAAGGGATGAAGGTGGGAGTGGAGGATACTGGAGCCCCATGTGGCTGCAGAGTGGGGAGTGAGCCCACTGAAGAGTATGGGGAGGGATGGGGAAGCCATCCCTAGACCAGCATCAGGAAGGAGTGGTTAGCCTCGGGGAAGAAGGGAGCAATTTCTTTTATATCTGATTAGATGGTTGAGAAGAGGAGGAAGTGGAGAGGGCTCCTCACTGGTCTGCTGGGGGGTGTCTTCCATAGGGAGTAGGGGGAAGATTAAGGAAGGAGTATCTGAGGAGGGAGGGCTGGAGACACAGGTGTGTGAACAGAGGAAGAGCCCCAGTCACTGAGGAAATGGATAGATCTGTCCATGGGGTGTGAAGGTCAGAGCTGGACATGGAAGCTGGGAAGAGCTTCTCTTCCTCTTAGAAGGCCCCATCAACACCCTTGGGTCACCTAGGATTCAGATGACACCGGGAATGAATGAGTATCCCTGTCTGTGCCCTGGAGATACCTGGAATGCAGGAGGCACGGGAAAGGAAGAAGTGATCCCTGTGCCGTGGGTGTATTTCTGGATATCTGCCAGTGGCATACTCAGAACTTACCTCCAAAACATTATTCCATCCTCCAGCCATCTGCCAGGCCTGCTTCTGTTAGCACCTCTTCCATGGAAGCATCTCTCCCCTGCCTTTCCTCAAGTCTCTGCCCTTCCTGGCCAGTGGGCCGCATGTCCGGGAGACAGTGTTTATAGACATGTGGTGTCAGGAGCTTCAACAGCCACTCAAGGTAGAGATGCCCGGGAATTTGAGATGAGATTGAACGATATTGAAGTACTGAGGGACAGTACTCTTGAGATTGTCAAGGTCACCTAAAGCTCAGGCACCAGGAGAAACCATCACAGCCCAGAGGACACTGGGCAGACAAGACAACTCAAAGAACTCCGCAACCCTGCATGGCACCCCGGGGCAAAGAAAGGATGTTAATGGGGAAACTGGTGAGATCCAAATTAAGTCTGGAGTTTAGCTACCAGCCATGTGCCAATGTCAGTCAAGGTCTTAATTTTGACAAAATTATTGTAGGAATATAAGATGCAGACCACGGGGAAAATGAATGGGGGCATATTAGAACCCCCCATTCTCTTTGAAACTTGACTATGAGCTTTAACTTATTCTAAAATGAAAGTGATCTTTTATGTCTATGCTATAGGCATGAAGTATGCCAGTAGCTTAATTTAGATCATTTGCAAGTTCATGACCTTTGGTGGCAGACTTACAGGGAGATTTATAAAAGTGGGGAGAAGCTGAGCTGCTGCTTCTTTAGGCATCAGTGTCTGGTGGGCACAGACCAGATAGGCAGAGAGAGTAAAGCAAGGTGGAGGAGCCTCCACTGAAGCACTATTAATAAAAACTCGGAGAGAGAAATTGGGGTTCAACCTGAAGATCTGAAAAGCAAAACAGCCAGCCACTGGCTCTTACCTCAACCTCAGTCTGAAAGGGCGTCGTGCCTCCCAGAATCTCAGAATGAGACTGTATGTTGCAAGCTGCTGTCTCCTCCCATTTTATGTTTTATAATCCTCCCTAGGACTGGGATTAAAGGTGTATACCACTATGATTAAAAACATGCATCATCAGGTTTCTATGGTAACAAATATGGCTACTGGGATTAAAGGTCTGTGTCATTGCGGCTACTGGGATTAAAAGTGTACGTTACCATAACCCGGTCTGTAAGGCTGAGCAGTGGGACTGTTTTACTCTCAGATCTTCAGGCAGTCTTTATTAAAATACATTTGAAATGTCACTACACTCCGCCATCCTTTTGTACCGTGGCTTGCTTGCTAGTCGTATACCTTCCAGCTGACAGCCAACACCATGGCCTTCATGCCTACTGCAGCCCACACAGGTATGTTGAGGTTCTTCATGGTTTTCTCTTCCTCTGAATAACCCAGTTGCTGCCTTTGTACCTATGGGCGATGGAACCAGACAACTATAATCCCCCATCCCAGGACCCTCATTCCACGACATGCCATGCCGTTAGGCTCAGTGCCAGGACTGGGTGTCAGAGACGGATCATCAGAGATATGTTTTTTTTCCTTTTGCACTCTTCTAGATGCACAGTCTGGGCATTCAAACGTTCTCCCATTTTGCAGGCTGAACCATGATACTGTAGTGTTTTCCCCCATGGTAGAATTTCTTCCAAATCAGTGAGTCCTCTCTAATGCCACCTCTGCTTGTCTGCCAAGATGATGTGACTTCGAGACCCTCGGCCATTTCAGCAGTGTTCAGAGCATCTTCACCAGAGCAGATTCCATCTCCAGAAACTGCTTTGTTCACCATGAGTCTGGGGCAATTCTCCCCCATCCTCCAGGTCCGTGTCAAGCTCTTGTTGCCCGGCTCTGGCTTTCCCCCACCACAGTGATAACTACTGATGTCTTGAACTCCTCCATGAGGTGCAGATCAGCTCCTTCCAAACACCAGCTCATGTTACTATTCTGACCTCTTCTGTGGATCATTAACATTGTCAATGGGGTCTAGAGTGGCTAATCCTTTCCAGAAGGTTCCCAGCTGACTTTTCCCCTATCCATCAGAGGCAACAGTAGCTAGAGAGGTCATAGCCTCCAAAAACGTATTTTTAAATAGTCAGACAAAGTTGAAATTTCTCCTAGATCTATGAGCGGCAGCTATTGTGTTAGTAAGTGTGAAATTAAAATTAAACTGAACTAAGACATTACCTCTGAGGGAAGTACTATGCTTTCCTCAGCTGGACACGGGGATTCGGAGGCATAGGTTTGAACCATGCAGCACAGACTTCTCAGGTCTTGCCACCGAAACAAGTCGTTTGCACTGTGCCCTTTTGCTACCTCTGAATTCTTGCAGCTTTCTGGGTGTTTCTGGCCCATGTCTGGGGAGTGCAGAGTCTCCTATCCAGACCAACACTCAGGGAGGCTACCCAGTCCCACGCAGTCCCAGGCAGTCCCAGGCTTGCTGCTCTGTTCCACACCCCCACAGTCTTGTGCTCTGCAGACCTGGCACAGCAGGGGGTGCAATTACCATCTGTGTACCTGGCATTTCACAGAGGCACATTTAAGTCACTGCAGCACTCGCAGGAGAAAGCAAATAAGTATGTCCAGCCCAACGAAGGGCATAACCCAACCTCGAGTCCCACTGTGCACACAGACACAAAGTATCCATAGCACCAGGTGAAAGAGAAAGGAAACTGTGTGTTCTCTTTGGAGACGCTGTCGAAGGTTCTCTCTCCTTAGAGGTCACATCCTAGGGAAAGGGACAGGAGTGGAAGGCAGCCTTCACAGGCTACTTGGGGACTGTCAAGTCCCTGTGACCCTGAAGTCCAGGACAGTGGAGCAACGGCTGCGTGGGTAAAGAGGGAAACTTTCAAACACAGTCAGTCAAAATGTTATTGGCTTCCTCATTTTGGCACAGCCTCCTCCCCGACCATAGATACCAGAGAGTGAACCATTCTCTTTCATCCAGGATCTTCTTGATGGCTGGTTGACTCTGGTAGCCGGTCACGAGATGACTGGGAACCAACAGGGATGTCTGCAACCAGAACATTAGTAAGCAGTGTCTTGCATTTCTCAGAGGGAGCACAGCATCTGTTAGGGACTGACACTGACCTACCTGGGTTCATGGGAAATGTCATGTTAGACACATTGCACCTTAGAAATTGATTATGCTTAAGCCAGTCATGGTGAGTTATCTTGCTGCTAAGACAAAATATCGAACTAAAGCAACTCAAGGAAGAAGGGGTTTGTTTTGGCTCACAATATGAGGGCACAATTCTTCATGATGGAGAAGCCCTGGCAGCAGGAACCAAGGCAGGTGGATCCATTGTATCTAGTTTAGGTAGCAGAGAACACTGAACACAGTGCTTAGATCACTATTCCTTTCTACATGCCTGTTCTAACTGGTAGATGATAATACTCGTATTCAGTATGTGTCTACTTATCCCAATCTTAATAATTTTTCATAGCCAGCTCCAGAGACTAAGCTAATCTAGATAATTCCTCACAGATATGCCCAGAGACTTGTCTTCTAGGTGACTTTGAAGCTCATCAAATTTACAGTGTTAACCATCAAACTGGCTCACACCTTAGCACAGTGGTTCTTGATCTTTCTAATGCTGCAACCCTTTAATACACTTCCTTATCTTTTGGTGACCCTCAACACAAAAATTATGTTCGTAACTGTAATTTTGTTATTGTTATGACTGTTATAAATGGCACTACAAATATCTGATATTCAGTATAACTGATGTGTAACTCCTGTAAAAGGGTTGTTTGACCCCCACAAGTGGAGAACCACCACCTTAGCACCCGGGAATCTGAGCAAAGAGGATTGCTAATGAGTTCAAGTCTCTCTTGGATTATAGAGTGAGTTCCTATCTAGCCTGGGATATGAAGTAAAGCTGTTTCAAAAGCCAAATGAATGAATGAGTGAGTGAATAAATAAAAATTAATGAATATTGAGTAAGCATGTGTATGTACCAAGGATTATGCACTGAATGGCTCTTTAGGAACAAAATCCCTCTAGTTATCCAGGGCCCAAATTCTTGCTGTGTAGCCCATGAAGGTTAAAAAAGGACGAAGAACCAGCAGAGATGCAAGGTGGAGGTTGTGATCAATCTTATGAGGACTGGGAAGTGGACAGTGGGCAGGTGCTCTAGCTGGACTCCCATGCAGGACAGGCCTCCTGGGCAACAGGCCAGTTGGAGAAGGAGCAAACACCAAAAGCCTGGTGGGCCTGGAGAACACTCAATAGTGTGTGGTTACCAGGAAAAAAACCCACATGGGATATTTACAACAATGGATTACACGCTGTGTCCGGTGCTGTTTTATTTACAGATATATTGGCCCAGGTTTGAGGTTTGTTTTCTTGTCCAGCTGTCCATGCCGGATGCTTCTTTAGGGAGCCGGCTCAACAGTCTCCAGTAATCAACAGGAATCTAACACAGGATGGGCATCTTTCTCAGTGAGGAAAAGAAAGCACAACATGAAAGGAAGGGAGGGGGAGAGAAGGAAGGAGAGAGGAGGGGGATGAGGAGGAGAGAGGAGATGAAGGGGAGACAAAAAGTCCCGGAGACAGCATTAAGTTAGGAGGCAATGCATATACTTGGGATCCAGTGATTATGTCCATAAAGTGGAGCAGATGGAGTAAAGAAGCAAACACAGAGACAGGGCTAGGGTGAACCGAGACTATCTTAATTCTTAGTCTTAGACTTACAAGAGGAGAAGGGGCAGCTGCATTACTCAGGAGTAGCTGTACCCGAGGCAACACCATGGTAGGACCACCGTAGAAGTCCCTGAGACACTAGGATGTTGTTGCCACATGGGAACAGGTGATATGGAGATGATTAGCAGTGGATCTAGGCACAGGGAAAGGGTTGGCATGGTTTGAAGGTGACTATGTAAGGTAGCTTCTCAAAGCCTTATCTGCAACCAACACTAGAGAGGAGGGCTCCATCCCAGCACAGAAACACCCAACCTGCCTTTTCCCAGCCCTCTTCAACTACATGTTCTATGGGTTTTTTCTCACACCTCTTTTCTCATCACCTCTTGCTAGAGTCAGCGAGCATCTCCTTTCTCATCTCCCCTTTCTAGAGACAGCAAGCATCTCCTTTCTCGTCTCCCCTTTCTAGAGTCAGTGAGCATCTCCTTTCTCATCTCCTCTTTCTAGAGTCAGCGAGCATCTCCTTTCTCATCTCCCCTTTCTAGAGACAGCAAGCATCTCCTTTCTCGTCTCCCCTTTCTAGAGTCAGTGAGCATCTCCTTTCTCATCTCCTCTTTCTAGAGTCAGCGAGCATCTCCTTTCTCATCTCTCCTTTCTAGAGTCAGCGAGCATGCCTATACAGGTGTCTCTATACACAGAGACCAGGAAGCCCTTCCTGGAGTGCTGAGCATCGCAAGTGCAGTCAGATACGGAACTCTTCCCTTAATATCCATCACATCCTTCACATAGACAACTCAGCTCTCTTGTTTCAGGTTGCTGCTGCTTGAGGTGGCATCTTCTCCCACTTAGCAACTGCAGGGGAGTGTCTGGAATCCTGAGCAGCCGGTTTGGACATCCCCTGGGCTGTCCTTGCCTCAACCCTTGGATAATCAACTCCCTTTGTGCCCCAAGAACACCATTTGAAGTGGATGCATATGAAGTTAGTCTGTCATAAGTATTAAGTGGGACAAGGCTATAAGGGGGCCGTGGGTGACTTCATGGGCTTAAGGCCTGTGCAAGACACAAGACTGTGCTTCCCAGTGGCCGCTGAATTGTATTTTTAAATCATACCTGCATGTCTTGAAATTCTAATAATTTTTTTAGCACAGAGCCCACATTTTCTTTTTGCGCTGGACTCTATAAATTATGTAGCCAGTCCTGGAGAGGGTTTAAACACAAAACAGCATTGTGAAAGGGCACGGCAAGTTACTGCTGATAATGATTGTTAAAGGCTGTGGAGAGGTTACTTTTTTTCAGGCCTGGACTGCTGAGATAGCACAGAATTCCTCCCTCCCTGTGTTCTCATCCAAGACTCCCCCAGGCTCCAAAGAGCTCAGTCGTCATCTCCAGACAGCAAGATTCCTCTGCGCAAACTTCAGCAAGTCCTTCCGCTTTTCAGCTCTTCATGAGGGTGCCTTGACCTTCCAGAACTGGTCCCCTTCGAAGCCCCATTGCTGCCCTGCACCTGTTGAAATCGCACTTCTCTGAGTGGCTGAGCAGCTCTGCCCCTAGCGGAAGTTGGAAGCATAAAACTTCCATTCAGGAAGTCGGTTAGAGCCACTTCCACCTGCTCCTGCTGCCTTCTCTCATCCTGTCCTCTGCCTCCAGCAGTCAGTCCTGGGTGAGACCTGGGCCCATGACTGTTCCTGGCAGAGCAGGGTGGATACTGTGACTTGGGGGCTTGGAGAGGAGGAGTGGGACTTCTCAGTGGGGTAAGCCTTTGAGACTGGGTTCAGCCTTCATTTAAAGAAGAGGCGGTGTATAAACCTGTGTGTCCATTCTCTCTCTCTCTCTCTCTCTCTCTCTCTCTCTCTCTCTCTCTCTCTCTCTCTCTGTGTGTGTGTGTGTGTGTGTGTGTGTGTGTGTGTGTGTGTACCTGTGAGGCAATGTCCCTCTGAAGGTCTGTCATTATGTGTGGGGTGGGCAGAGTGATAAGCTGCTGGAAGAACCCCAGGTGTGTATGGAGATAGCGTGAGCACTTTTGTCATTGGGTTTGTGATTCAAATTTGTGTATCAAATGTGTGTGTGTGTGTGTGCGTGTGTGTTTCTAAGTGGATGTGTGAGACAGTGGATGAGGTGAATGTGCTTACCTCTGCATGGGACAGTGATCCAGTGTGTGTCTGTGTGTTAGTATTAGAGTGGTACAAACCGCGTGCTTTTGTGTGTGTGTGCACCTGCCAGCGTTCTTCCCTGTTTCTGAGTGAGTGGAGCAGAACCCACAGAGTGTGTGAGTGTGGGTGTCTGGTGATTCAGTGTGTATTTGTATCAGCCACTGTGCGTCTGCCACCACGTCTGCATGTGAGTGTGGTGGTGTACTGCTGTGAGTGGCAATGCCCAGTGTGTTCATGTGTGCGTCTGGTGTGAGCACCATGGTGCGTGCCAGAGCCAGTAAGGCTGCAGTGCTAGGCTGGTTGGGTGCATCAGACCGCTGTCAGTGTCTTGGCTTGGTAGTAGCGAGTAACGCGTGTGACCCGCGGTGTGAACGTCCTCCAGCAGGCCAGGAGAGATCACACCCCCCGCCCCTTATCCCGGCTATGAAGCCGAGACCCTTCTTGGAAGCCTAACAGCGGGCTTACGCCGGAGCCTCTAGGACCCGGCGGAGGCCGGCCGCTGTCCCCGGGCCGCGCGAGTGAGCATGTGCAGACTGGGCGCCCGTTCGCCCGCTCCGCGCCCGCCGCTCGCTCCACTCCGCGCCCGTGGCTCAGCTCGGAGCCCAGCGGCTCCGCCACTGCTCAGCGCGGAAGTCCGCAACCTAGGGGAACTGTGCGGCGTGGGCCTGGGCGCGTTGGTGTGCTCACTACGGGCGCCGGGGGCGTGCGGGCGTCTGGGCTCCGGGCACTGCGGGGCTGCGGGCTCGGCGCCCCGGAAGGCGGGCGCCCCAGCCGGCCACGATCTCGGGGTGAGTCCAGTATCCGGGGTCCCCCACCTAGGACCCTGGCGCAGGCTGCGAGCTGGATCTACCCAGTCGCGGGCAAACAAGTTTGTGTAGACACGACTGGGAGCGCGCGGGGCTGCACCTGCTGGGGCGCGGGGCGCACTGGCGGGGCGCCTTCCCCGGGCCGGCGCTCGGCGCTCCAGGACTGTGGCGGATGCGTGGGGAGTGCCTTGCCACGTCTGGTCCTGGCTGGGGTTGCACAGGCAGTTGCACCAGCCGCGTCTCCGCCAGGAGCCGGTGTACATCGGGTCTGAGTCCCCAGCGGGGCTGAGAACAGGATTTGAGGTGCGCACTGCTTCCCTCCTAGGTGGAGATATTCGCCAGAATCTGCTCCCCCTCTCTCGTTCCGTTCCCAAGCCAGGCTTCCGGTCAGCGCAGGGTTTTCTCCAGTCTCTCGGTGAACTTGAACACAGGCAGAGACAAAACCGAAACGTATGTATTTTGTTGGGAAAATTACCCAGTCTCGCTTTTTCCATCTTCCTAAGGTATGGATGGGGGGACTCGTGGCTTGATGGTGTGTGTGGCATTTTTCGTTGCTAGTCAGAAGCGGCCCTGGCTGGGTCAGCTGCTTCAGGGTAGCCTGTCTATCAGCTTTCCTGGTGTCTGTGCTCCGCGGATGGTACTTAGTCCTGCCAGCTAGCCGATGGGAGGTCAGAGTGGGAAGAGGTCCTATGCCTCATCTCCTTACTGGCAAATGGGCAGTTTTCAGCCCTACAGCCTTACCCTGGGATGCGGCCCTCACTCTCCATCGCAGGCTACTTTCCAGACAGACTGGACACACTCGGGACACCACTGTACTTTTGTCACCTCATCTCTCCCGTTACCGGTACAGCATACTTCTGTTTAGGGAGACTCTCGTCAGCCTGTGTGGGGACACATAGTTGGGATCAGGATCCATCAGGCACAGGAAGTGAGGGCCGTAGGGGATGAAAGTAGAGGAGTCTCGAGCTGGGTGACCCCGTTCTGTCTATAGTATCCCTTCTTGATCGCTAGCCCACTTATTGGATACAAGGGCTGGGGAGAGCTCCCTGGTGTAGGAGCAGCTTTCCTTTCTCCCAAGCATGCTCTCCCTCGACACACATAGCCTTAGCTGAAATCCCATAAAATGTCTGTGGGGAGAGGCTGCCAAGTCCACAGGTTCAGTTGCTAGTGGTTGAAGGCAACCGGGCCAGTTGATGGACTGGGAGAAGTAGGGCGACAGTCCCTTTATCTCCTTGTCTCCCTGACCTCGTGTTCCCCTCCATCCCGAAATCATTGTTCCCATAGAGCTTTGGAAGAAACTTATCTTGGGGTGAAGGAATCCCTCTTTTCAGTGGGCACTGAAGTCCTGGTATAGACAGTTCTGCACTGTGTCCTGACCAGAAGTGGAGAACAACTTGGATTTAGACCTAAGAGAGGACCCCTGTCCCTTTCTTCTTTGTGCCTTCCCCAGCAGAGGGCACCTTCTGGACCAGTGGCCTGTTGCTAAATGTGGGTCTCAGTTCAACCAGTTCAGCCCGGAAAGTGCAGCACAAGTAAGTATCATGGGTAGTTCTTGTAAAGTCACTGACTAGAACCTCGGAACCCACAGCCTCCAGGCCCAGAACGAGACATACGTGTGCAGGGCCTAGTGGGACAGATCCACTTCTCTTTGCAGACACTCCCAGCTTGTACTCCCATCTGCCTCCATCCTGGCCACTCTTCCTGAGACCCGCTCTCTGGGAAGTCAAGACCAAGGACTCAGCATTTAAACCTTGGGGATTTACACTGCATGAATGGTAGCCATACTCACAGAGTGGGATCCCAATATCTGATCCCAAGCTGATCTGGAGGTCAGCCCTGCTTATTTGGGGAACATGACCTAATCTGCCTCTGGACTTACTAATCTTGCTGTCTCCCTCTCATCCCTAATTTCTGTGCCTCTTAACTTTAATAACCACTATGTTGAGCTGTATCTGAAACACTATTTGTGTATCTCTGTATCTGTGTGCCTCCTTGTGGGCATTAAGACCCCTCCTCTCGGCTTGGATGTGAGCTCCCTCCCAAAAGATCATCACCTTGGTATGAGGAACCATGCGTAAGGACAGGAATGCAAAAGGTGTCTTGGGCCATCTCCCATAGCTTGAGTCCCCGTCCCTTGGCAAAAATGGAGTCAGAGAAAGACAGGGCTGGCTGACTCTTCTGGCCAGATTTATCCAAGTCCCTCAAAGGTGTTATAACACCCATCTAACCTGTCACATTCTATGCGAGGCCCAAGACCACCCCCAGGGATTCACCATCAGGGGAGGCACAGGAACAGATGAACGAATTAGGGTGAGGGTGCTAATTTAGGAGGGGTTGTGATTGGCTGTGCCATGTGGGTATGGGCCCTGAGTCAACCAAATAGAAAGGGGAACCCCCAGCCGCATGTGGCACTCCAGCACAGTGCATAGAAGGGTCCCCATCTGATACTAGGTAGATGAAGGCTATAGGACAGGGCAAGGGATGCCATACACTTGGAATCAGAAAGCTGGAGTTCTGCCTAGTGTTAACTGTTTATCTCTCTTTGAATTAATTGGCCCCCAATGTTTCACATTCTGCCTCTATGTAACAGGGATAATGACTTGTAAAATAATGTCATGAGCCTGCGAGAAGATCACTCATTCATTTCTTTATCTGCTTATTCATGTCACACACTTGTAACTCTAATGTGACATCTAAAACTTTACTGTTCGTATGAACTCCAGTCCTAAGTTCACTGAAGGTAATACACCTCATTTGCACGGAGTGGCATTTGACCTTATTAAGACTAGTTTTAACTATTTGTGACTGACAAATCTTAATTGTCTATTTTAACGGGATACCATGCGACATTGGACCTATGTGTATACTATGAACTAATTAAGCTAATTAGCTATTATATTTTATACTTGTAAAGAAACCGTGTATGTGGGTGTGGAGTCTGTGTGTGTGCACATCTCTGTGTGCAAGCACCTGCAGAGGCTAGTGGTTTTCTCTGCTGTTCTCCACAGTATTATTGTTGTTTGGGTTTTGTTTTGTTTGGTTGTTTTTGTTTGAGACAGGGTCTTGCTATCTAACTCCAGCTAGCTGGAACTCATTTTGCAGACCAGGCTAACCTCTGCCTCTCAAATGCTGAGATTAAAGGCGTGTACCACCACGTCTGGCCTCCACATTATTTTACAAGCCAAAGTGTCTCACTGACCCTAGAGCTTGCTGCTTCCGCCCTTCTGCCTGGTCAGCAAGTCCCTGGAATCTGCCTGTCTCCCCCTCACCAACACTGGGCTTAAGAAGTATAGCCATGCCTGGCTTCTGGCTTCTGCCTGGATATTGGGGATCTGAACTCAGGATCTCACTAAGCTATCTCCCCAAGCCCCTAGAAACATTCTTATTTGAATTCTTTCTCTGGAGTGCTGAAATTCAGAGTTTTGCCTCTTCAAAGATGCCGTCTTTACCCCATTCCTGCAAGGACCCAGCAGATTTGTGTTTTGTGTGTGCCTTACCTCTCTTTGCAGCCTCAGACCAGGAGCTCAGCACCCTGGAATGAGGGAGGTATTCCCAGAAGTGGGCAGAGATATTGACTGTACCTGGGAGTGACTTGCAGGCTGGGAGGGGATGTAGGGATATGGACAAGCGACCGCACTCCAAGTAGACCCAGATTGCAGCCACAGCTCACTGTGTGTCCAGCCTCTCTGTTGGTGCTGCAGAGCTACTCTGCTCCGGGGGTAAGGAGGTTTTATGGAGAAAGTGTTATTGGGCTGAGCCTTAAGGGCAGGAAAGTATTTCAGGCCTGTGAGTTGGGCAGAGCATCCCTGGCTGTCTGAAGAACATGCACCATAAGGAGACTTGAAACAGCTGATGCTGGCCAGGAACACTGTTTGGGACACTGGGTTCTGTAAGGAATAGTTGGAGGGAGGGGGCTGGGAGTGAACCAAGACAGGACACTGAGTGGCAGTGGAGGAGTTTGGATCAGTTCTTCCAAGCTCCTTCTGAAAGCTCTAGTATCACGGATGCTGTACACCGGTATAACTGCTTTCTTAGGATGCTGGGAGGACAGAATCTCTGGGAGAAGGATGGAGGTCAGTTGACAGGCATTGAATAGGGCAGCAGAGGGTGGAGAACGGAAAATTAGAGGTGGGAGGACACTGGAGCCCAGCCCCATTTACAGCTTCAATGAGGTTCCCAAAGCACAGCACCACTAGCTTCTGACTGATCAGTGACCCGAGGCTCTGAGCAGCTGGGGTTCTCATCTTGACTGGGGAACAAGCCTGTCGAACCCTGTGCTTTGTGTTTACGATGGTGCCCTATGTGCACACAGCTCAGAATCGCCTTTTCTTGGTGGCCACAGTGGCTAAGAGCCATGTGGGGGGCATTTGTTCTCCACTAATGCTTCTTCTCTCTAGCCAGAAGATAGACGGGAGGTGCAGTCACATGACTGAATCCCAGGGGCCAGCACTGGCTAGCCTTGGTGATTCTCTGGTTTATTGCCTTCCTATTTCTGCTGCCACTCCTAGGACTCCAACCCCGACTTGGCCCACAGGTAGGTGCCATCTTCCCTCTTCCAGGAGCCCAGTTTTCTGAGTACCCCTTGCTCTAGGAGTCTACTTTTCTTCCCTAAGACTCCTTGAGGCCTCTGGGTTCAATTATCCTCCTCTCATTCCTGGGGAACCTCAGCTGCTCCTTCCCTAAGCCCTAAAATACTTCCATAATTCCAAGGATGTATAGAGCACTGCTCAAGGTGGTGGATGGGTATTTGTCCAGTCTGCATGAGCCTCAAGGGCGGTCCCTCACCCCAAGTACTCTGTGGTCTCTAAATAAGGAAAAGCAGCAGTAAAGTAAGCCTCGGGGGAGATGTAGGAGACTTCCAGAAAAGGGGGAAGGGATCAAAGGCAGCCTTCCAGCTTGCCTATGGCAGTGACTGTTAGGTTTGGCTCTAGAAAGGCCAGAGCAGGAGGAGTTTCTGCCTGGCATAGTTTTAGCCCTGTGAAGGAGACACACTCCATATTAAAGAATACATCTTGCCACGTGCAGAACCAGAACTGAAGTGAGGAAAGGGGCAGCAAGCTTATTGGCCACATGTTCCAGGAACAGATGTCTGGGTGTGAATACTGACTCAGATCTAGGCAGGTACGGGGACAGTTCTCAACTGACGGGAAGCAGGCCTTCTGCCTCCCATGAGGATCTCGGGGCCCATGAGATACATAGGTCATCTAATCTATTTATTCACACTGTAGAAGCTTAATAAATGGTGTCACTGAAAATTAAGCAGTTGCCAACAGCAGTTAGATCAACTTCAAGCACGAGGAAGTTGTTGGGCCCTTCCTGGGAGGAGGAGGCCAGGACAGAAGGAGCCAGTTTCCCAGGAGCACTTGCTGTGGGCTTGTCGTCCAGCAGCTCCCATGCACCACTTTGGTATTCAGAGCCAGTGTGCGCCACAGTCTAGGCAACTAGAGTGTGGATTGACAACCACACCTACTTTCCCATTCACAGACAAGGAACCTGAGGCTCTGCCCTGGGATTGGGTTGGCTCTAATAAAGGTCGGCTGGCCTTGGGGTACAACAGGTCAAGTGGCCTACTAGGTCCAGTACAGATGAAAAGTGGCCAGATTCCTGCCAGGTCTCAGCTGGCTCTGCTGTCTTACACCTCTAAGCTTGTCTGTGAACTCTGCATGCTGCAGGTCTCCCAGTCCCAGCTCGGCCACTCTTGAGTTAACAGGTTCTTGCTGTTGCTACTCAACCAGCTGTTTGCTGGCATCTGGGGCTATGGAGACAGGCCAGGTCGATCTGTGACCTGGAGGGGCCTCATCCGCCGGACAGATGAGCGGGGCTGCACGCTAGCAATTGCAGCGGTAGAGTGTGGTGGAAGGATCAGGACAGGGCAGGTTCCGGGTGCTTCGATTGTATAGCACCCTGCCCACCCTCATTCAAGCTTTGCCATTTTAAGAATTGAGAGTGAATGCCTGTTTCTGGGATCCTGGGCTGTGGAACTCTGGCCTGCATGTGACTGTCAGACACTACCTGCATTAGAGAGACCGCTCCAAGGACTGGTCCAGGGGACTCTAGGAGGACTTGCCAGGTCTTGGAGAGCGGGAGTGAGTTTGAAGCCTGGTGGGTTCATGCTGAAATCTCTCCCCTACCCCCTTCCCTACTTGTCTTGTATAGCACAACCTATCTGTAGCATCAGATGGAAGTCCCAGCACACCTGGGGGCGCGGGGGGGTATCACCCACCTGTCTGTTCCATCACACCAGAAACTTTCTTCCCACAGTTGATGTGCCACCTTACACCTGTTATTGTGGTTTTCAGCAGTTCACGCCAGTAGGACTTTAACTTTCTGCATCCAGAACCCTTCTGCAAACATTACCTGGGAACCTTCTTATAGCACGCTAAAGGTCCAACATTTAGGTGTTTGGGTGTTCTTGATAATCCATGTGCATCTTACACTTCAACTCTGTGGTGCTGAGACCTCTGCTTGCCCACATGTTGGTCAGTATCTCTCCAGTTCAGGCTTCCTCCCAGCTATGGGTGAATGGAGTTTGAAGTCTGGCTGCTGCCAAACCCCTCAGGAGCAGACTTTTCCTGTCCACTTACCCATCCTTTTATTCATAAGTTAAAAACAAAACAAAGAGCAGTCTTCACTGGCAAAGACTACTGAGGTGTCACTTTGTGTCAGGCTTCATGCTGGGGGACAGTGACAAAATGAATAGGGGATGGCGTCCACTAGGGTTGATCAGAGTCCTTTGGGGTGGTTGAAAAGTGGGGAGACAATGCCAATTGCATCAAAGTGATGTGTGCTGGGAGGGCTCGGCACAGGCTGTTGGGGACCTGGGGTTTGGTCTGTCTGTCTGTCTGTCTACCTATCTTTATCTATCTATCTATCTCTATCTATCTATCTATCTATCTATCTATCTATCTATCTATCTATCTATCTATCTATCTCTGTGGGTGGATGTGATCAGGTAAATCTTGGAGGAAGTGACCTTTATGCTAAGCCTGGGGGTCATACACACTATGATTGCAGGAAACCCTGCTGCAATCATATTGTGTGTATGTGCCAGCATGGTGGAGACCCTGAGACACGGAGATTGGGTCTCGAAGGGCTGTATCACCAGGAGACCTTGTGTGCCATGCTAAGGAGCTTGCAGTTTATCCCCAAGCTCTGGAGCTATTGAAAAGAGGTTTTTAAGCAGGGGAACACCAGCCATGATCAGATTCGCTTGTTAAGGAGGCTCACCCAGGCAGCCTGTGCACTGTGGATTGGAGAAGCCCAGGCTGGGGGCAGACAGATCAGTCCGGATTTCATGGGATTTTCTCTGTAGTTTTACAAATCTGAAGCTGGCAGGGGTGGGTCTGGCGACACACCAGCTTAGACAGAAAGGAAAGACTAGGAGACCATCTGCAAAGGTTTGCCCTGCTCAGCTGGATTCCGCTGTCATTTGCTGATGAGGACCTGTGTTCCCATACCTCTGTCATCTTGGAGGCTCTCAGAACTTAATCCGGAAGGCTCAGCCTGGTCTGGGCCCCTTTGGATGGTCTCCTGGGTCCCCAGCCTCCTTGCAGCCTGGAATGCTGGGCCCCAGAGCCAAAACATTGTCTTTCTTCCCACACCCAGCAGGCCGTGTCTGTGCACAGAACAGCCATTGAAGCGCTGCCCTCACCATGTTAGTTACGGCCAGCAGCTTAGTCATGCTTCCAGGGTCCTTTCTTCTGGGACAGGCCTGTCCTTGTGCTCCGGGCCCTTCTCACACAGCAGCCCAGCTCGTGGCAGCTGCAGGGCCCCCCACCAACCCTAATAGCCACTTTAGAGATGCCGCCAGTGAGAACCACAGCTTAACATGAACACTGTAGCCTGGGCAGGCTTACCCGGTGGACTTTCCCTCCTCCACACCAGCTTCCCCGGCCTCTTGGCGTTATCCTGTCCCTTGGCACCCTAGCAAGGAGTCCACCAAAAATCCTCTCCCTCCCTCGGGCCTCTGTCTTAGTGAGTGTTAATGGCCAACCTCTGTAGAAACTGCTCCCAGAATACAGATGGCAGCGCCAGTGCATCCCAGGGAGCCAGGTCCCTGTGTGTATTTGTTGAGTACCTGCAGTATACCCCTGCCTGCGTGGGGCACACCTGCGTTTTAGCAAAGCTGTGTTTCCGGCCGAGCTGGGTAGCAGTTTAGAAAACAGGTCTGGAGAGACTTTGGAGCGTTGATTCCTGTGCTCCCCAGCTGTGCAGCTTCAGGAAATTGCAGTGCCTTTGTTTTTCTCATCTGTAGAGTGGGGACATTATCTAGCTCACTAGATTGGGGAGAATCAAATGAGATGAAGGCATAACTCATTGAGCTGAGTGCCTGGGGCTACTGAGGAGTCAATGGAAGCCGTGGTTGCTTGCCTTCCTCCTACTGTCTGCTGTCGTCATTACTGGCTCTTCATGGCCACTATCCAGAACAGTATTAACCTCATGTCACACATGAGGAAGCTGAAGCCCAGAGAGGTTCCACAACTTCCCCAGTGTCACACAGCTGGCCAGCAGAAGAGCTGGGATCAGAACTTTCTGTCGAGTGTTCCTGACACAAATCTTACCCCTTTGTTAAGTCAGCCATAGGGCTGGGGAGTACCCTGGTCCAAGAAGGGGGCAGTGGACCCTATCGTCTTAATATTATTTCTTCACTTTCCTAGGTTCCTGAGACTGACGAGGGCCAGGAGAACTGAGGGATGGGGGAGACGGTGACTCTTGGGCAGAAACTACCAACACGGGGCTTGTGGCTGCTGAAGAAAAGCGATGGTGACGTTTGAGACGCACAGGGACAGCAGCACAGGAGTGTACTGACAGGTGTCCAGTGCCAGGATGCTGGGATGACACCTCTGGAGGCCCTGGCGTCCCTCCTGCCCAGGTGCTAGGAGCCGTCCCCAGGCTCCAGCTGGGAGCCCTGCTGCCCAAGGGCATGGCCAAACCTTTCTTCAGACTCCAGAAGTTTCTCCGCAGAACACAGTTCCTGCTGCTCTTCCTCACAGCTGCCTACCTGATGACCGGTAGTCTGCTGCTCTTGCAGAGGGCCAGAGTGGCCCTCCCACAGGCCCTCCGGGCTCCTGGCAGCCTGCAGGCCTTGCCGGTGGCCACTGTGGCACTGGGTATGGGCCTTCTGGATGGCAGAGGTCTCCATGACCCCCACAGTAGCCCTGACCTAATACTTGATGTGGACACACTGAGGAGTCCTCTGGCCCGCCTGCCACCTGGAATCCGCTGGCCCCGCAGGAACCGCAGCTCACTGAGGCGGCGCTGGCTCCATCACCTCAACAATGACCCCCAGGGACCACCCACCCTGGGCCCTGAGGCCCCTGGACCAGTGAGCCGCAGCCAAGGTAGGTACTCTGCTGCTGCCAAGAACCCTACCCAGGCTTCCATGCATTGCCCCTCTTCTTGGCCCTGTGGCAACTAAGGGATGTGATACTGTCACCCAGAGTGCAGGCTTTGATCTTGACTCAGTCACGCCCTACTGGGTGACCTTGATTACAACATTTGTTTCTGGGTCCTCTCAGGTGGAGATAGAGTCATTGACTCTACCGTTATGTATTGGGATGGCCTGGAGCAGTATGTCATGGGTGTATGTCATGGGCCTCAGAGCCGGAGCAACTGCTGTCCTTCAGAACTGGTGACCAGCACAGTCTCAGGTTGTCATACATCAGACAAAGCAGAATCTCCTGCTTTGGTTGCCACCAGAAATCCCCTTAGCTACTCTCTAGACCAGTGGTTCTCAACCTTCCTACTCTGCAACTCTTTGGTACAATTCCTCATATTGTGGTGACCCCCCGACCATAAAATTATTTTCGTTGCTACTTCGTTCCTGCAGTTTTGCTACTATTTTGAACTGTGATGTTAGGATATCTGACATACAAACCCTGGGAGGGGGTCCTGGCCCACAGGTTGAGAACTGCTGTTCTAGGCCATCCTGGTGCACTCCTAAGCTGAGAGCCACTTCTCAGGGCTACCTCATGAATTACTTGGCCTGCTAACTAGAAACTGTTATCACTTTAGTAAAAGTGGCTCGTCTTTACAGTGTTGCTTTTCTGTGAAGCCACTGTATCTGGCACTATTATTTCCTTAATTCAGAGTGAAGACATTGAGGCATGGGGATGTTTAGTGAATGGTCAAGGTTATTCTCCTAGTTTGGGGTTTTTAGTCCCAAAGCCAGAACTCAGATATAAGTAGATCTGGGCAGGAAACCCTGTCTGGGGAGTGGCAGGGAGATCAGGAAAGAAGGCAGCCAGGAAAAGTGTACAATGGAGCAGGTGCAAGCTGATGGAGGCTGCTTGAGGTGGGAGGGGGCGGGAGACAAAACAGAACACATCTCAGGGCAGCCTGGAGTGGCAGGCCTAGGAGTGGGCCACGATGGGATCACCTTCACACTGCTCTAAGTCCCACGATGGTCCACTGTGGCCTGGTACTCTGTGCACAGAGTTGTGTAGATTCTCTGTGCAGGGCCCAGGGAACATGCTGGGTGCCTGGGGAACATATAGTAAGTGCTGAAGTTGTGCCTGAATGAAACTGAACGTGGTGAGCTCTGATCACCCTGTTGCCACCTTATTCAGTCCTGTGCCCCAAGTCACCAGGTTCTCCTGTCCCGAAAATAAAGTTCATGGATTGCTAAACATAGATTTTTAAGCATAGTCTGTAGAGTGCCTAGCATACGTAATAAGCATAGTGCATAGAGTACTTAGCATAGAATATTAAGCATAGCACATAGAATATTAAACATAGTGTACAGATTTCTTAGCCTTGAGTTTTCTTTTTCTTTACATCCCTCCACCAGCATTTATTTATTTTTTTTAGAATTGACAGTGCTTTTATTTTTTTTGATTGTTTTTTTAAATTTATTTATTTATTAAGGATTTCTGCCTCCTCCCCGCCACCGCCTCCCATTTCCCTCCCCCTCCTCCAATCAAGTCCTTGGACTTCCCACAGGTCAGGGAACCCTGATTGCTCTTCGAGCTGATGAGGGAGGGGGCCTTGAGTTTTAAGTGGAAGACTGTAGGAGAATATAAGGCAAGTGGGGCGTCAAGCTTAGGGGATAAGAGAAAGTGTCAGGCTTAACAACATTTGAGATGAAGGATGGATGGATGAAGAAAGGATGGGTGGATTGATGAAGGATAAATAGATTGATTCATCCATTTTGTGTTGTTGAAACTCAGATCCCAGGCCATGGGATACTAGGCACACACTCCACTGTTGAGTGACACCCCAGCTTTGATTTATTCTGAGAATGAGAAGATTCCAAGGCATTAAAAGAGCCCAGCTTCTCTTCCTTGGAGAGATGACTCAGTGGGACCGACTAAGTGAAGACTAGAAGGCTGTGGGCTCTTGTCTCTTGGGAAGTGTGTTTTTCAGACATTATTCAGCTGATATTTGTCTCAGTGGGTTCTTTAGCATGGCCTGCAAGTAAGAGGAGACAGAGGAGCTAGTGGGGCCGCCATTTTATACATGTGTGCCTTCTGTAGTCTCTCCAACACACCAAGAAGCTGGGTCTCTAAGCAGGCATTACCAGGACAATTAATTTAGACTAAAGTGCAGGTGACCAGGAGAAGGCCCCATGGGTTTTTTGAGAGGAAGTTTTGTGAAGTACATGCTTGCTGAAGACAGAGCTGAGTTCCTCTCTTGCTATTGCCACTTCATGGCTCTGTGACCTTCAACAAATTGACCTGAAGTCTTCTCTTCATTTCTTTCCATCCTCTTTTACTGAAGACCTAGTATATTAGTTCCCATATGTGTTTTGCCTTGGGCTCTTGTGTGCTCTGAAGTGGAGTCAGCTATATATCCAAATAATCACTGCACAAACTTACTGAAGGATGATGAAGGCATGGCTTAGAGCTTGAGGCAGAGCAGACATTTTATATCTGCTCTGCATATGAGGGAACTAAAGGGCCCAGTCATCTGGTTCTGGTCATAGATCTATCTAAGAGAACCATTTAGTTACCCCTAGAGACACAATAGTGATGAAAGCAAGAGAGATCACAGTAAGATGTAAGCAAGACAGTAATCAACTGCTATCCAACAATATTGTTTTGGGTGTGGAAAAAGATGGTATACCTCCTTATCTGTTGATAGTCCCTGTCCCTGATCTCCAGAGTGCCCCCATTACCAAACAGAGAAAGGGTTAACTCTGACCACACCAGGATACAATGGGGCATCCAAGGTCCAGTCCCAGGGCTTGGCAGTGAGAACTCAGAATGATCAATGAGCACCACCCCTCCATGAGTGATTAAATATTCTGAATCTTCTGCAGGACTTTAAAGATAAAATTAGTCTCCCTGCAGACTCTTAAAAAGCAGTGTCTGACAGAGGTGTGGTGACATGCTGGGAGTCTTCAGAGATTGCAGAGGAAGGCAGACCGCTGACCTGGGAGTCCCTGTCCCTTCCTCTGGTAGGACTCTCTGGTCCTGCATGGCCAAGCAGGTCTCCTTGGTCTAGAGAGTGGCCCACAGTGTAACCCTCGCCCAGCTGCTGGGGCAGCAGACAAAGCAAGCATCTCTTTGCAGCCTGGGCATGCAGCCATCCCCTGAAAGGGATCCTGCAAGCCACGGAAGCTGCAGGAGTCTCCATCAATCACTGAGCATTTCATTATACCTTGGACAACATCCATAATGGGATAAAATGTCAGTAAGTTTACTAGGGGAAAAATAGTAACTTCTCCATAGCCAGTTTGTTTTTTATTGATAGTAATTTTCAAAGACATTCCAATATCTCCAAAGCCATCGTTAATAGCCTCACGACTTGTCCATTCTGATGTGCAAATGAACAGATGCCGAGTCACAGGCGGTAATGCATCGTCTTCGTTTCAGCCCAGAGTAATAAATCCGCCTCAGGATCGTCCCAGTGCATCCCTGCGTCCCTCGAAAGTTCTTGCTTTTCTGCACATTCTTGCCTCTGTCAGGGATTTAGAAAAGCCATTTGTTATGTTAAGTGACAAAGGGCTCCTTTGCTCCCCCACAACCCAAAGGGGCCATCTGTGTCTCCAACCCTGGCTTCACCCCAAGACAGGACTGCTGGGCGGAGAGGCAGTGGGTGGGGGGCTTCCTCTTCACGTGGTCACGGAGTCCAGCTGCTCAGTACCCAGCCACTTCTAGTTTTCTGCAGTCTGGCTGTGGAAACCATTGCCTTCCTCTCGTCTACTAATGTGCTAATTATTCCACTAATGTTTACTGATCCATTGTCACGCTAGGTCCCAGGTTAGACTATAGGATCAGAATAATAATAGACAGTATTTATTTGAGCATCTGCTATGTATGGAGCATCACTTTGTGTAGATGTCCATCTGTCATCTCGTTTAATGTAATCTTCAAAGAGCCTACTGATGCAAGCAGTGCTCTCGCCACTTTAAAAGCAGCGAAGAGTGTGAGTTCCAGGGAAGTCATTGAGAATTCTTCATTCTTCAGAATGAACTATTAAAAATAAAATAGTCACTCCTGGGTCCCTGCCACTCCGAGGCTTGTGTTAGACATTGGACACATGTTATCTTGTGGAATTCTCACAACCAGCTTCTGGATTGGTACCATGTTCCAGTTTTGTAGATAGGGAACCTACACCTTAGAGAGGGGGTCACATCCCAGGTCACACAGCCCCGTCCTGGCAGAGCAGGAATTCAAGCTTCCACCGTCCCATTCTCAGAAACAGGGTTGTGCCGTTCCAGCACCAGCAAGTCTCGAGCTTCGTGCTTCGTTTTCGGCGACTGAACTTGTGTTTGGAATGTTTAATCGAAAGCTGAGATGGACTTCTTTGCTGTGCCAACCAACACATTGGAAATCTCTCAGACACTGCTTTTCTTTTACTAAGTAGGCAAGCAAAGAATAATTCATGCCCGCTGCTCTGGCTGGGTGTTTTCTGCAGCCTATATGATGGATTCGGGAGTCCTGCGGCTCTTGAGAGAGAGAGAGAAGTTTATAGGGATTCGTACCAGGGAAATAGCCCCCACAGGGAGTAGGTGCCTGTGGTTGGCATGCTGAGTGTGGCCACATGTGTTGATGCCCAGCCCTCTGTGGAGGTGGCCTCGGGAGTCATGGAATTTACAAGAGGCCATACTGAAGAAGGTGGCTTTGGCTTCTTCTTCCTGGCGTCTTCTGACCTGGAGTCCTGGACAGTGAAAGTGCAGCTTCATGCTGCCATGACTGTCTTCTGCTCTGGGAGTTTAGGCTCCTGGAACTTAGAACCAGGTGTGGTCAGCTGGCCCACCTTTCCGTCCTGGGACTCCTCTGCTTTACCCTGAGGCTTTGGGACTACCAGGGTGGTTTGTTGGAGCTGCGACCCACTGTTTCCAGTTAGGTGATAGCAGTGGCATTGTTTGTGACCCTGGTGAGTCACTTGGGGTAAAGATGCTGTCCCTACCCTCCAAGAGGCTTCTGGTTTAGATTTTTTAACAACAAGTTAATGACTGGGACTTGGCTGACTTTGCCTGTATTTTTAAGACGACATCTTTGAGTGCTGAGATCCTGTGGAGAGCTGGAGTGACAGGGGAAGGACCCTGACCTTAGGATAGGTGTGAGGCCCTGGCTAGAATGGAGGAGGGAACTGGTCCAGAGCAAAAGTGGGCATGCATCCACCTGACAGCTGGGGAGACTAAGACATGGACAATCGAGATGATCCAGCAGTCTGAAGTCTTCTTTACCTTGGCAGCACTCACAGACTGAAGAGCCCCCCCTCCCCCCGCCCTGCTTCAGCAAGGAATGGACATGGAACCCTTCCCCACAGTGCTCAGCAGAAGCTGCCATTCCTTGTGAGGGCCCATGACCTCCCTCTTCTCTGGCCAGCCCTATGAAGCCATGAGGCTGTTAGGAAACCTGACCCGTGTTTCTGGTGCACGCTCCAGGCGACTTTTAAGAGGTCCTGAGGTGCAGAGCTCGCCACTCTCAGAGTGTGTGCAGCATCAGCACAGGTGTCCTATCCAGTTCCCAACATAGCACTTGTGGATGTGCCTCTCCAGTTTGGGGACCATGTGAGAGAGTGTTTGCAAATTCCCAAATGCCATTTCTTCAAAATACTATGATGCATGTGACATTTACAAGCCTGGAGCTGCGCTTGCATTCTCCAAGTTTCTCTGCAAGTCTAGGAGACAGCTCCTTCCTGTCAGTGACAGGGCAGGGCTGTCAGCAGCTCCCACCTGTGTGTGCACGTTTGGGTCTATCATGCTACTACCTATGGAGTCGTCCCCAAGTGTGTCGCTGGCTGGGGAAGTGCTGAGGGTGTGGCAGAGGGCTCCACGATCACTTGGTTACGTCAGTTCTATTGGGCACCTGTCTCAAACTTACAGACTGTTTACATATGCTAGCAACACACTGCAGATAGGTTGTTTTAAAGAGACCCCTGCTTATGATGCGTCTTAGGTTAGCTAATTCCAGACTTTCCCTGGATCCTGTCCTCCCTCTGGCTCATGTGAATGTAGCAGGAGGGTGTCTTGGGACCACAGTAGAGGCAAAGGGCCTCTCTGAGCCTAGGAATGGAAGAGAGAGTGAAGTCGTTAAACCATCAATGTTTACAAGGACTCAACTGTATAAAAATGCCAACTGCCTTGATTTGACCATCGCACACATATGTTGGATCATTGTACTGTAGCCCATCAGTATATACAATTAATACTGTGTGTGTGTGTGTGTGTGTGTGTGTGTGTGTGTGTGTGTAACTCATATCCAAGCACAGGGAAGAGGAGTGGTGGAGAAAGCTGCAGTCTGGCTCCAGTTTCCTGGCACTACCTTTAGGTGCACAGTAGGCCATTAACTGGGTGCATATCAGGCCATTAACTAAGCAAAGAAGCAGAAAGCTTCCCGGCTACCCACTTGGCTCTTGTGCTGGGAGAAGTTGAAGAATAGTTCTCATCCCCTCTACTTTCTACAGAAGCTTGTGGGTCAGGCAGGGCTGCCTATCCCCCCTTTTCCTCACTGGTTGCAGGCGGGCAGACTTTCCCATGGCTGGAGGTGCTCCCTGACTCCTAGGCCTGATCTCTATTGTGCTCCCTCTTTGCAGGCACTTACCTGGGATGCTTCAGTGAGGAGGGCCAGGAAAGAACTCTGAAGGGGGCAGTGTTTTATGACTTGAGAAAGATGACCGTGTCGCACTGCCAGGATGCCTGTGCTGAGCGGTGAGTGTTGAGCTGGGCTGTTGACCACACCAGAATAAGGTCAGAAGACAGGCTCCGAACCCAGGGACATCATGGTTGCTGGTTGACTGCCCTGATGTCGTTACACCCCCATTCATCAGACTCTAATCCCAGGAGAAAGTTTGTCAGCATATGACCAAGGTGCTGGAAAGTATCTGGAGACTTAGCTTCCATTTCTGCTGTGCTAGGGACTCTCCCTGTGACCCGTGGGAGTTCTAGGAGTATCCTATGGAAGTATGAGGGCCCACCAAAAACTTAGTTACTCAGGTCCCTCGCCTCAGTTTGCTCATCTGTTTTAAAAAGTCAAATAAAGGGATATCGAGGACCAGTTCAAGGTTAGAGCAACCCTTTCTACTTGTGTGTACAACAAAATTTGCTTTTTCAGATGGTCAGCTTTCCTGTGGCCATCAGACATTTGTCATGTAGCCCCTACCATCAGGACAGTCACAGCTCACTGGTGTATATGTTCATGTCAGAAGACAGGAAGAGCAGCATGAACACCCGGCATCTTGACCTGTTTCTATCCCCTTAGACTCTTTTACCCTTGTCTATGTCAAGTCCCACCCTATTCTTTTAGGCAGTCATGAATTACCCCCCCCCCATTTTATACCTAGAAAAGGCAAAGACAGGTCCCACCTTCTCCATGCTTGGAAACTAAGAGGAGGGTGAGGTTGACCCCTGTGAAAGGGTGGTTTGCCCTCACAAAGGAGTCGGGACCCACAGGTTGAGAACCACTGGCCATGCCCCTGCCTGTTCACCTAAACCTCACTGGAGATTCAAGTCCATCCCTAAGACTCAACTGTCATCACCTGACTCCGACCTTAACCATAGTTTGGATTCCAGCCTTAGCTCTAGGCCCAGCTTGGCCTGACTCACACTATGTCCCTGCAGGTCCTATGTCTATGCCGGCTTGGAGGCTGGTGCGGAGTGCTACTGTGGGAACCGGCTGCCAGTCACACGCGTCAGCCTGAAGGAGTGTAACCAGGAGTGCAAGGGGGAGAAGGGCGCCTTCTGTGGGGCTGTTCGTCGGCTCTCCGTGTACAGCGTGGGGCTGCAGCAGTCGGGCTCCAGGAAGCGTGAGTGTGCCAGCCTCATCCCGAGCTTTATATGTCACCCATGTCCCACTCACCCTACCCACAGCCCATAGGCCAGAACTGGAGCCCCCTTCCCTGTCACCCGCACCAGACTGGTTCCTGGCATACTGCGGAGAGAGAGTTAGGGCCATCAAAAACTATAACTGCCTAGGTTCAAGACTGGGCACACTTTCCCTTGTCCCTGGCAAAAGCTAAGTAGGAAGCCTGGGTTGACGGTGTGGTTACAGATAGCTCAGTTCTCTTTGTGGGGTTCCAGTCTGTTCTCTAACTTCTTTGGATAGAGCTAGGTCTCTAGCCGTATGGTGGTGAACTTGAGGGACAAAAACTGGTTTGAGGAGATAAGACTTGAGAATGTGCATCTACAGCCCCGCATTTGTGTGTGGTTTTGGGAGTTTAACTTATACCATCTACCAGGGCCTGCAAGCTCTAACATAAAGTTGGTTCTGGAGCTTTTTGGAGGAGCAAGAACAAAATCTCTCTCTGGAGAGCTATGCAAAGAAACATAGGCATCAAGGGTTATCAGATAAATTCTCGCCAAAGATGAGCATACAATCCAGAATTACACAGCTTGAAAAGAAATAGCCCAGCCCTGAAGACCATGGGGGGCCACAGCCACTGCACATCGGGCCAAAGTACAGGGAGATTGACTCCTTCCTGGCTGCTAAAGATGCTTAGGTGCTTCTTGCATCAGACAGGTGTGCCTGGCAGCCAAGAGGCCTAGATGGGGCAGTGGCTTAGAATGAAGACACTGACAATACAGACGAGCTCAAGGATTTGCTAGTGAGTGCATTAACTCAGCAGAAACCCACTGACACCTAGTGTGTCCCAGATTTACCTTGTCTTCCCTTGGACATCTCCATAGACTTTCTGAGGACTGGACTGGCTGTGTTCACTTCTTGGATCTTTTATTTCTTTGACCTTAGAGGATTAGTCTGATCTCTGATCCCTTATCCTGATCCCTGGTCCCTTACTCCTGAGATCTAGCAGGATTAGGCCTGAGGTAGACTCTGGGCCACCCTACCAACTTCTAGCAGACTTAGAGACAGCCAGTTTTTTTGTTTATTTGCTTGTTTGTTTGGTTTGGTTTGATTTGGTTTTGGGTTTTTTGTTGTTGTTGTTTGGTTTCGGGTTTTGTTGTTGTTGTTTGTTTTGGGGTTTTGTTGTTGTTGTTTTGCCTCTGCTTTCGATCGGCTGAGGGACAGATGGTCCGGTCATTCAGGACAACCTCTGATCTTGAGTGGGCCAGAACTGCTATCATGGTTCATGTTGGCCATGGCGTCAGTGCCGTCTCTGCAGCCAGCTGTGTTTCTGACCTTTGCATTCCGCTCCACTCTCCAGGAGCTATGCTAACAGGCTGTCAGGGGTGATCAGGTGACCACCCTTTGTAAAGTGCAGCTTGCGGCTGCTGGGACACACGCACAAGTATGCCCTTGCCTTCGAGTTGGGCTGAGGGTCAGTCCTGACACTTCATCAGTGTCTTCCCTCGACAATGTTCGTCTGCCCTGCGTGGCCCCAGGGCTCTCATCTGGGGAATCCTCAGTGAGGGCTCTAGAACAGTCTCCACTTAATGGCATCAGCCACAAACGGTCGCATCAGGGATGTGCACAGACCATTTCTGTGACCACCCAAGCCACATGGGTCACTTCCCTGTTGTCGGTCATGCTGAGCTCCACCCCCCGCCACTCCCCCACCAGAATACCGTGCCTCATTCTGTTCATTCATTCACTCAGCGCCTCTTGGCATCTCTTGTTTTAGTATTGAGGCTGGTTGCAGGGAACCACACACAGCCTCCTTCTGGGAGCTCCATTCTGGAGTCTCATGGCTCCCCATTGCCCCCCCAACCCTGCCATGGCTTGGACTTCCTGAGACACTAGTTACTTTCCTTCTCCTGTGTTTTCCCTGCCTTAGTGGCCCTCCCTTCCCTTGTGCTCCTCAGTCTGTACCCTTGGCATCTGTCCCATGCCAGTGATTGAGCTCTGAGGCCTGAGCTAAGTCTGGCCTTGCCACGGGATGGCACAGAGTCTTGTGTGTGGTATATGTCATTAGTTTGGGCTATTGTCCCACAATCCTGTGCAGGTGGGGGGATGGGGAATGGGTAGGATACAGCTGTCAGGAGCTGGCACTGGGACATGCAATGCATCCACAACAGTCCTCAGAGCTTGGAAGATGTCTGTCAGTGAGGAAGAGCCCTCGAGTCTGTGACACAGGGCTAGTCACAGGCTGGACAGCCCAGGTCCTGAGTACTGGAAACCAGCCATTTTCTCTGTAACAGGTAGCCTTCTTGGCTCTGTATACTGATTCCCAGACCCCTGGTTCTGTGGTCAATCAAGATGGGCTTCCAGGCCCAGGACTTGGCATGACTTAACAGTTTATATGGAAAAATTCCTTCCCTGATGGAGCCTGGCGAGAGTTTGTGCTGCCGGCCAGATGTGGCAGGGAGAGCAAGCTTAAGTGAAGATGTCAAACCTCAGGAGACCTGATAGGAAGAGGAGTGTGGGATGTGAATCAGATGTCAGCTCAAGAAACTTATCCCCAAGCAGCTGGTGCTGGAACATTCCAGAAGGTTTGCTCAGTACCAAGGGAACCAAATAGTGAGTTGAGCTTATGCACCAGAAGGTTGAAGAACAACTTGGCAAGAAAACTCCTTTGTGACACAGGATTGAGGAGTATCCCTAGAACCCGGGCAGGAGTTCAAGACCAGAGTGAGGACAGTGTACAAGAAGGCCCAGGAGTGCCTTGTCTGCCCCAACACAGCAAGAGGCAACAGGCAGTCCAGATGCCCAAATCCACTTATTTTTCCATACATATTCTCAGGAGTCATAGAACTTTCTAGACTACCAGCCTGCCAGATCACTCTGAAAGCTAGCATAAAGTAAAATACAAAATGAAGGGAAGAAAAACAGATACCCAGACCCCCTCACCTCCACCCCCACCCCCAAAGATTTGGTAGGAACGGTGACCCCTTAACTCTGACCCATGTTAAAGACCCTGGATGACCATGGTTCCCATGGTGGATGTTTCTCAGGTGCTTGGCTCAAGCCCGTCTGTACCCTTCTCTCTCTCTCTCTCTCTCTCTCTCTCTCTCTCTCTCTCTCTCTCTCTTTCTCTCTCGTGATACCTGCCCCTCTTGGGTCTATTCACATAGGCCTTAGGACCCAGAGCCAACCACAGATACCACTTCTCACCCAAACCCCATTTCCTTCCCTGCAGGACGGACTGCCACCTACCGAGGGTGCTTCCCGCTGCCAGAGAACGTCACCCACACCTTCTCCTCCTCCCTGACACAGGCCAACATGACTGTGGAGACATGCTCTGGATTTTGTTCCCAGAAAGTAAGAACTATTACCATTGCATGGTGCATCAGTCATACAGTGTGCGTGGTGGGCTTCAGAGCAGGGACAGGGCCCATGCTGGGTCACACACATCCACTCTGACAGCCCAAGTGGCAGCCAAGGAGGAGAGGGCAGAGTCAGGCCTTATAGCCAGTGTCTCGCAGGGTGTTTTGGGTAGTTCACAGGTAACATGATTTGAGTCTGCATAGGGAAGGCCGTAAGCTAGAAAGAATGTTTCTGCCTGCCTTTCTGCATGGAAGATCTTGACACAAATGTCACATGTTAAATTGACCTTGTTTGGACTCAGAGATGCTGGCTCAATCTTAGGGACAGCTGATGGATTTTCCATTTTCTGTGCTAAGGGCTGTGACTGGCTGCAGGGGCCATGTCACAACCACTCCTGTGGTTCAATGCAGGCTTTGGAGGGGAGTGGAACTCTGCTGGGGCTAAGCTGGGCAAGGCACCAAAGCCACTGTCCCCACACTGTGTCCTTTCTCAATGGCAGGAAGAACTGTGGGCAAAGGCTGGTGGAGGTCAGAATTCAAAGTCAGAAGTGTGTGAGGTGTGGTGGGGAGCTCCGTGTCCACAGAGCACAGAGGTATTAGGCTGAGATTCAGCCACCTCACCCTGTGGTGGATTCTGCCTCTCTGCAAGTGACCCTAGGTGACAGTGGTCTGGGGTCTGGGGCTGATACAGTAGCTTTGAGGCTCTGTGGTATTGGACAGCGTAACAGAGCAGAGCTAAGGGGGAGGAGAGGGCATTGTCTGTGATGATGGTGACAATGACCGTGAGCAGAAACTAACACTGATCACACACGTGCTAAGTACTAATCATTTCAAGCACTCGTTAATGCATTCAACTTTCCTGAGGCCTAACGGGTTGACTGGGATGATGACCTGCATTTTGGCAGGTGAGGAAACTGAAGCAGCTAATGCAGAACAATCGCGATGTCTGCCTGTGCTCACGTAGTACTGGAGCTGGGACCTGACAGCGGCCATTGTGGGGATTGGATGGAGTAGGGACAGCCGCAGGGAAGCGGTTGTGACATCCCTTCTCCCGTTTCACCCAGACCCTACAGCCCTAGTAGGTGCTGCCCTCTTCCTGTTTCCTCAGCTCTCTGGAAATGCTTCTCTGGCAAGGTGGAGGAAGAACAAAGCTTTTATAGGCGTTTCCCTCTCGCCCGGGTGCAGTGCTGAAGTACTTCCCCAGCTTTGTGTCACCAGCCTTTGCAAAGCCACTGCCATCAGGGCCCATAAGTCACAGAGCAATCACCCCGTTTGGTGACTCGCAGACATCTGGCCTGGGAAATCACACCTCTTCTCATCCTCATGGTGGGAACTGAACTCAGTGGGAGAGGTAATAAGGACTCCCAAACAACTGCCAGACCTGCCTGAAGTTTTGAGCCATTTCCACCGTAGAGCCCCCCCAAACCCCAACTTCCTTCAGAATATAGAATACCACTGGTCTAGGGTCAGATAAAGGCAGACTTCTCAGCAGCTTTGGAGGGGCCAGGCCTTTGCAAAGAAAGGCTGCTTTAATCTCAGCAGGGGACCCTTCATATCCCTGGTGGCTGTAGGATTCAGCTCAGGTTTGCAGAGGGATAAGCCTGGACACAGGCACCGCCAGGGCTCTTGACTCCACCATCTGTGCTTTTAGGCACTGCAACCTCTTGTGACAGAAGGTAAGGGAGAGATGAGAAAAAGAGCGGGGAGGGGGGGAGAAAAAGTGCAGTCACCAGGACTGCAGGCCTGGACCCCTCTGCTTAGCTTTGAGTAAGTGATGTGTTTATGTAGAGCACAGTAAAGAGATGCTCCTGCCTCCCTCCCACCTAGCCTCCTCCCTGGGAGTCAGCTCATTGCCCTGGCTTCCTATGACCACGTTCAGAAACTGAATATTCAGTCGGTTGCATCCTAGACAGGTCCATTACAAATCCCAGAGCTACGGGGAACACAGGGCCTGCACTCCGCTGAACTAGCCCTGTCCTGCCAGACCATCCACCTTAGAGATCACTCTGTATGGGTTGAGAAAGTGAACTCCAGTCTTTCCCAGCCTCACAGATGTCCTATAATTTATTTAACCGATCCCCTACCGTTCAGCTTTTAGATTGTGTCTAGTCATTTGCTTTTACAAACAGTGCCGCAGTGACTATGTTTAGGTCATTTTGTATGAGTGAGTCTGTAAGGAAAAGAAGAGAGAATAAAAAATACACTGTGGGTTCAGGAGGTATCTTTGTTGTTCAGTCTCTGCTGCCAGAGTGCCCTTGGCAAAGGTTGTACTAAATTTGCACCTCTTTGCAGAGATGAGGGAGTGAATATAGCCACTCCTGAAGGGTTCTCTTTCTTCTGGGAGGGGAGCTCCTAGGAAAATGTCCCAGTATTCTGGATGTGTCTCCCCCGGGCAGTCTTCTAGAGCCCAGAGAGCTCTGCCTGGTGGTTGCAGACAATAATTTAAAGATGAGAAACTTCTTGCTATTTTCAGCTCTCCTTCATATTTACTGGCACAAATCCACATCGCTCCAGTTTTACAGTGACGTGTGCCAGAAGATCCCCGCAGGCTCTCGGTATCATAAGCCGTTTGGCACCTTAGCACCTTGTCTGACTCCCCTGCAGATGCACCTCAGGGGTGAGTTGCTGGCTTAGTTCTAGCATTTGCAGCAGCACAGCTCATCAGAGCCACATGGAAAAGGGGCCCCCGTGCCCTCAGAGCATCAAGTATGGGAATCATTTCACTCCTCTCTTGTCCCAGCCCTGTTGGATGGAGCAGGAGGGGACATTTCCTTGAGTCCTATTGTTGAGAGCTGCAGGGGTTTGCAGCTGTGGAAAGAGTCACCCTTTACAGTGATCAAATTGAAAGTGACTTTTAGCAAAGTGCATTTAGCAGGAATTGGCTGAATTGCCTAGGCTAATGTTTACCGTGCTAAAATCAAAATCGTGTGTTTGGTGCCTGCAGAGCCCAGCGATGGGTGAGGCTCTGCAAGGTAGGGTTTAATGGCTGGGGAGGAGCCAAGATGCTTGGCTGAGTAAGGCTAGTGGCTGGAAGAGAGGTAGGTAAGTTAGAGGGGAGGAGGAGCTGGAGCCCCTAGGGCAGTGTGAGCAAATGGATAAGGAGAATGGACATTGATGGTCACTGTGTGGTAACCACTATGTGAAGACAGCAACATTGCAAGAAGAGGCACTGGGAGTCGGGGTGAAAGGCAGGGTGGGGAGAAAGTTACAAAGAGTCTTGGGAGTCTGCCTTAGTGTTGAGTGGGCCGTAGTTTTCCTTTTTGTTTTGTTTTACTTGTCCCCAACAGGAAACAGAAAGCGACTGATGATGTAGTTGGGGGGGGTGGTGCGGTGAGTAGCGTGACACTCTCCATCTGTAGGCAGGATGCCCTGGACCACAGGGAGCAGTGGAGCTCATCGGGGAAGGGCTTGAGCTGAGAGCTGCTACTGGAGCCAAATCCTCTTGAGAGGATGGGGACCCACCTGGGAGGAAGGTGACAAATTCTGTGTGGGTAGAGAGTGGCTCTGGCTGGTAGAGTTCTCCATAAATCCTTCTAGGAGGCAACATTCTGCAGGGTCAACCTCAGAGATGCTTGGCAAAGCTGCCACAGAAGTCTACCTATGATCTGGCTCTGTAGTACGGGATTACAGCTGTGGCCAGAGCAGAGCCAGTAGAATATCGTCGATGCATCAGAGTGCCCCTCTGGTCCCCAGGCTGCCAGGCTGTCTCCCTTGTCTTCCCCTTACTCACTGGTATAATGGGACTCAAAGCCTCAGCTTGCAGATTTCTGGGTTTGCCTTTGCCCCTCAACAAGGTCTCGGCCTTGGACTGGACCTTGAAGGTTGGAGAGTTCATTGTTTCAGGAAAATTGTAGGATATTTTAGCAAGGACCCCAGATTCTACCCATGGGGTGCCAACAGGAACTCTCCCCTCAGGGGTCACAACTCAAACTTCAGACATTGGCCAAGATCTGTGGAGGTGAGACCCACAGCCCTGGAGAGCCAACTTGAATATGTTGCCCTGCAGTATGGGTCTGGCCATTCCCACTGCATGTGGCATCTGAGCTGATTTTCTGGCCCAGTGCAGACGTGATGAGGCTGGCGCTGGTCAGTCCTGCCGTGCCACTGGCCTTTCTAGGGGAGGAAGTACTTGGACTGGGGACAGGAAAGTACAGCCAAGCATTCCTTCGCTGTTGTCCCACCACGCACTCACTCTGGACAGGAAGGAAGTCAGGAAGGAATCCACTCCCTGCAGAGGCCACGGGCAGGTCAACTTCCAGTGCATTCCCCACCCCAGGCCTTCACGCAGAAAGTGGAATTCAGTGCCACAGGAAAGGCAGGGCAACATATTCAAGTGTCCAGCCATGGGGGGAGGGGCCTGGGCGGTGCTCCCAGCAGGGTGTTCAGTGGGGCAGAGCTAAGCCTGAGGGTGTGAGCCTAGGGCAGCAGATGTGAGAAGCGGTGCTTAGAAACAGGAGATAGAGCACCCCCTCCCTGCAGCACTTCTGAGCTACCTGCTGAAGGATCTCTAGTTGGGACTAGGTAGATAGCACAGATTTAAGGAAGCTCTGGGAAGGTAACTGAGCAATAAAGAACATCTGGGAGCCAAATCCAGCCTCTAATGATCTGTTTTCACTAGCAATGTTAATTATATATAATAATGGATTCCACTCTGGCATTTTCACAGTACACATAGTGTATTTTTATTGTGGGCACCCATCCCACCACCTTCTCCTGTTTCCCTCCTCTTTCTGTTGACCCCTTTTCTCTTCCCACCCAGCGTCTTGTGTGTTTTCACAACTTTATTTATGTTGATGGGAATTTCATTAGGGTTGTTTACAGGATCCTGGGTGAAGGGTTGTTTACAATAGCATACTGGTGGCTCTGCCACAGGAGGAAAAAAAAATGTATTTTTTGAGAGTATGTGAGATTATGTACAGTGATTGCAGTGCCTGCAGCAGCCAGAAGAGGGCATCAGATCCCCTGCTGGACAATCCTGAGCCACCCAACATGGAAGCTGGGAACTGAACTTGGGGCCTCCAGGACAGCCACAAGGGCTCTAAACCACTCAAACATCTCTCCAGTTGCCCCCCACCCACCCACCAAAAAGAAAAATGCATTTTAAAAGCCCTCTAAAATGGTCTTGTCTAATTTCTGATTTTTTGGAGATAAAAGGAAGCTTGCTCCTTTCAGTCACCTTGAGATCCCGATGCCTCCTTTCTTCCATGCAAGGTGGGAAGCAGCCGGGGTAGCAGGTTAGATACTTTCATTGCGCTGGTTCCATCTCCGGTGATTAATTTAAAGACTGATATTTGTGTGCAAGAGCAGAGACTGATGTGGGAGTGAGGACTCTAAAATGGGAAACTGTGAAGTCTGACACCGTCTGCAAGCAGGTTAATAAAGTGTGACTGCCCCCCACCCCCCTCCCGGTCATATTGCCTCTGGAACTGGAAAGGGAAGCGTGACCCTGAGCTTGTGTTTTCCCCCAGTTTACCTGCTCTGACTAAATCCCCCTGAGCCCCAGTAGATGGGAGAGTCCCACCCCAGGGTGACCCCCAGCAACCGTCTTTGCCTACGGTGGAGTCTGTGGGAGTCTGAGATCAGTGATCCTTGACACAGCAGGGTTTTCTTTCGTTGGGCCGTGTATGTGCTTTCCAAGAGCAGCTCAGGACCAGTGTTTAGACCAGACACGGTGGCACCCACCTGCCATCCTAGCACTCAGGAGGCATAGGGACTGGATGACCGTGAGTTTGAGGCTAGCCTGGGTTGCACAGTAAGACTTGATCTCAAAAGAGCAAGGTCCGTGGATGGGGATCCCTGAGCTCTTGTTTTGCTTTGTAAGACCTTGGTTGCATCCCTGAGACAGCACATAGAAGAGTCGTTTAAAAGCCCACACAGAACCTGCGATATTGAACTGTGCATGTACTCATTGTTTTAGGGGGTTGCCAAGGTAGGAAGGTAGCTGTTACAGAAAATTTGAAGGTGCAAAAGTAGAAATAAAACTTACCTATAAGCTTAATGCATCAGAAAAAAAATAAGAGCTAAAAGCATATCAGCCTTTTGACCTTATCCTAGGTACGTGTGCAAGAGCTTTCTTTTCTAATGTAAACATTGGGCTGTTGTGTCTTACATTCTTCCTCTTCTTTACTGTGACCTGGACATTTCTGTTGCTGTGCTGTGATTTTTGTAGATGTATGACTTTCCACCCTCCCCCCTCTTCCCTCTGCTCCTTCCCCTCTCTTTCCCTTCCTTTCCTTTCCCTCCCCTCTGTCTGCTTCCCTTCTTTCTCTTTCTCATTTCTCCCCCTCTCTTGCTCCATTCTCTCCTTCTTTCTTTTATGCATATGTATGTGTGTATGTGCACACAAGCGTGGATGTGTGTGTGTCTTCACAGGTCCATATGCATGTGATGGCCAGAGGACAACCTTGGCTATCATCCCTCAAAAGCCATCCACTTTGGGTTTTATTTAGGCAGGGGTCTCTCACTAGCCTGAGCTCACTAAGTAGGCTGGGTTGATGGCCTGCAAGCCCCAGAGATCAACCTGACTCTACCTCCCCAGCTCTGGAATCCCAAGTGTGCACCACCATATCTGCCCTTTTTAATGTGGGTTCTGGAACTCAGGCCCCCGTGCTTGTAGGGCAAGCACTTCACTAATGGACCTATCTCAGGCCTACTTCCTTATTTCTTTCGTACTCTTTGCTTTCTTTTCTAGCCTGTGAGCACATTCATAATTATTTCCTTGAGCCGCGTTAACAAGGGAGCTAAGGATTTGTGGTTTCATATGTACACATGGAAGTACATAACAAACTTTGGGTATGTTTTTCTGACTGTGTCTTGTCTTTCTCAAGTTGGTCCTGAGAAGGGCTCGAACTTGTGACGGTTCGAGTCCTAGTCCCTGCCTGCTATTTTTCATTTGTGATGCTGGCTGGTCCTGCCACTTCCATCCTCCACCTTTTGTGCTGCCTGGAGGGAGAACGCCTTGCAGGCACAGATCCAGTGATGTCACGACTTACGTTTTGTGCTTCCCGAGTAGCTCATTGTCCAGGCGACGATTGTTTCTCTGAGTCCTCTGAGTCTTTCACTCGTGGGACATGTTTGAGAAGCTGACTCAGGAGGATCTGGCTCTTGCCCTGATGGTTGGATGCCAGGTCCCTGGGCTGTTGGTGGTTGGGTGTGTCTTTGCCAGTTCTTCTCTCTTACAGTGTTTGGCTTTCATGGAAGATAATCTCTGGGAAGTTGGTCTAGTTTGCCTATTACCCGTGGACTTGGGTCTTCTCAAAGCCATGACAAGCCTACTGATACCCATAGGTTTCCCCAAGCCATCATGTTTGGACTTTTCTTGTACCCGTGGGATGGATGTTTAGCATGAGCTCTGGCATCTTGAGGCTGGATGTGTGCAAAAGGCCTGCATGGAGAGCTTTACACTGAGTGGGTGCTGGTGGTCTTGCAGGTGGAGCCTCTAGCACCATTCTTTGAGCCACACCCGCATCCCCACCATCCTAGCTGTTGGGTACTTTCTGGAAGGCACTTGGAGCTCATTTCACCCCTAGATCCCACTCCCATGAATGGAGATATCCACAGCCACAGCTCAGACCTTTGCTCATGGCTCCTTACCCTCTATCTCAAGACCTGGCCCTTGCCTGATGCCTTCTCCTGGGTCAGGCTCAGTCCCATCCTGCCCAAGTCTCCATCCCAGGCAGGTGCAGGATCAAGACTACTATGCTGTGCATCCATCCTGCCCCAGGACGCCGACCTAACTGCCTCTCCTCCCTCTCTGCTGGATCCCAATAACCCCACGCCATGCTCAGGCTTTCTGCCTGGCTTTTTTCAGCTTGTTCCCTACCCCCCTTTTCCTTCTGTCTTTTTTTTTCCTCGCTGAAGGTTGGAGTGGGGGCAGGGGCATGGGAGAACTGAAAGTTGGAAGAGAGATAAGATTCATCAATATTTAATTTTTATGGAAATCGTGTCCTCGAAATCCCACGGGACTGAAAATTGTTCTGTGTTTTCAGGATCCAGTGATGTCGCTGAGGCGGTTATGTTGTAAATAAAACTGTATTACTATGTGCAGCTCTCCCGTCGCTCTGCAAACACCCGGAAACTTGACAGTTTAATCCACTCAGGGAGGCAAAAGGGTTTGGGTCACTGGTGGGGGCAGTGACATGCTCATGAAGTGGGCAGCCCTGGGATATGAGAATGGAAGGCTCGACCTCGGCAGCATCAGTGCCACTGGGGAGAGCTAGGAGCCCTCCAGCCTCAGCAGAGCACAGGCTGGGGACACTGTTGGCCTCAGCAGGGATCCCAAGATAGCAGGGCCCTAGGGGTGGGATGGCTGACTTCAGAGGTAACTGCTTTCCCCTCCCTTACAGCCTTTGATGCTCTTGACCTTAGCTAGCAGGAATATGGCAGGTTCGTTGTCAACAGGTTTTGATGGTGGTGGAATCTAAAAAGGATGTTCATTCATTCATTCATTTGTTCATTCATCAAACACTTACTAAAAACCTGTCACACATTAGAAGACTGTTTTAGACCCTGAGGGTGTGGCGACACACAGGACACAGAAATCCCTTCCCTGTTTATATCCTTGCGAGCAGGGCAAGACTACAAACCAGGAGAAGAAATAAAACCTAGGGTATGCTGCGCGGTGGTGAGTGCAGCGGTGAAGAGAAAGGCGGGGAAGTCCGTGGGAGTTTACCCAGGAGACATTCATCCTTAGATGTCTCAAAGCCGCTCTGTTCACAGTGGCTGGAAACAGCTCGGGGGACGGCCGTCACAAAGTGAGTTGGTCAACGCACAGTCCAGCCACACATGGAATTCTATGTGACAGTAAGAAGGAACAAGCTGCCGATGTGTGAAGCGGCGGGGACGGATTAAACAAATGGTTTTCTGAATGAAAGAAGCCATGCTCACAAAAACACACACTCGGCGATTCTATTTATGTGACACTCTAGAATGGATGCTGCTGATTCGCAGTGATCGAAAGCGGGATGGCGGTGGCTTAGGTTGAGGCAGGGAGAGACGTAGGAGAAAGGACAGTGGGACCTCTCGGTGGATGGAAGTGCTGCCTGCCTCGATGTGTGTTCGTCAGAGCTGGCCAAGCCCTAGATGTGGGGTCAGAGCACTTCATCAGGAACTTAACAAGCAGTATGCACACACAGCGGAGAAGAAGGTGGGAGAGCACTCAGTTTGGAAAGGGGTGGACAGAGGAGGCCTCACTGAGATGAGGGCTGGAAGAAAGCGAGAGTGGTGCGTGGGGAGGAACATTCCAGGCCGTTGAAGTAACAGGTGCAAAGGCCCAGGGGTGGGAGCCTGGCTCAGTAGCCAAGGAACAGAGAGAGCTGATGTCTTAGCTGACTCAGGCTGCTGCCTCAGCACCACAGACTGGGCAGATTAAACAGCGGGTATTAATCTTCACATACCTCTGGAGGCTAAAGCTGGAATCATAACTTGGAGGTACCAGCAGCCTTGGTTTCTCCTAAAGCCTCTTTCCTTGACCTGTATCTCCCAGGGTTGTTGGATGCTTACATTGGCCTGCTCTTCCTGTGAGATCACCAGTCACAATGAAGGGCCATCCCAACCTGACGGCTTTATTTTGACTAACTCTATGGAGAATTGTTTCTAAATAAGGTCCACTCTGAAACTCTACTGTCACAGGCTGTGTGGGAATGAGCAAGGCACCGCCAAGCCACTGTGTGCTCCCTAAGGGTAACACAGGGGCCTGGAAGCCCCCTTGGGGTGAAGGTTCTACTGAAGGACAAGGCAGGACGCTGGTATGGTGAAGGAAGGGGGTGAAATTGCAGGGGCCATACACCACTTTTCACCAGTTCACATCCACGGGGACTGACTTCCAGGAATGTCCCTAGTCAGGCTACCAACGGGGGGGCTTATTTGTAAAGCAGTGTGGGGCCCCTGTATGGAATCTACTTAAAGACACAGTGGGACCTGTCAGTCCCTTGTGTCGGTGAGCACAGTGCCATCCTAGCATGAAGAGGAACAGGAAGGTGGGGGACTGGGATTTCTGGGCTCAGAGGAGAGGCTCCACAGTGCCCTGGGAGTCAGTGATTAGCATTTCTTCCTGGCTGTGTCCCCCAGGCTCCACTTCGCCTCCCCTGGCTGCGACACTATCTCTTGTCTAACATGAGTGCATAGCTCCTCGGCTTTACCAAGCCATGCACAGAAAGCGCTATTGATTTTCCTTATTTATTTATGAGATTTCTTGCTGAGGGCAAAAAATAAAAAGGTTTGTGCAGTGGCTCCCTTCGCAACAAACACCATCCTCCACCCACTGCCTCCATCTGTCACACAGGCTGTGGGCCTAAGAGGCCTGCTGTGCCCCTTGGGAGACATGGGGGTGGGGCTGAATGTCCCACCTACTGCCCAGCATGTAGTGGGTGCTCACAGGCATGTGTTGGGGAGGTGACTGAATGCGTTTCTTGAATGAACTGTGGCAGACACTCAGAAGGGTAAGGAAACCAAACATGTCCCGTTCCTATGTGAAATGCCTACTGGATGTCAGGAATAACCACTGGGGCCCAGCTCATCTAGCCATCAGCCTACAGGATCTATTTTATTGTCTTTTATCAATGGTGAGAGTCTGAGTGGTTGAGCATCTTGCCCATTGTTGTACACGTGAGCCAGATTTCACATCCAGGCCTTCAGGATTCTCTTTCATGCTGTGTGATGTGGACACTCCAAAGCAGAACAAAAGCCCACTTGAAAGCTGGCTGAGCCCTCAGAAATAGGTGTGTCCAGTCTCTGTCTGGTGGGGACTTTCCATTCTCAGAAAGGTCCCGTCCATCATCGGAGCATGTCAGGAAGGAACAGGATTTGTGTTTCTCTACTCTTCAGTCTTTGGAGAAACGACTATAGGATCTGTCCCCATTCTGCTGTGAGACCTCTCTAGGCCAAGGGTTGGCTTTTGTCCATTTCCAGGGGGAGCGTAACTAGCCAAGGGTCTGTTGTCTAACGATGCAGCGCTCCACATCCCGAGCTGCCCGTGTCAGCAGAGCTGGCTTCCTGTCCCCACAGCTTCACTTATGTGGATGTCTTCCCTGATGTCCCCATTCTACCACTCCTGCCAGATGCCGGCCACAGCCTGGACCCTGTTCCAGGACCGCCCAGCGTTCTGGCCTTTGTTCACCTGTGCCCAGACGCTCACGCAGTGTGGTGACAGTTGTCACCCGTTGGCTCTGAGCTCCTGCAGGGCAGAAGTCATATCTCACTTCTGTGACTACCTCTGGTTTAAACCCAGAGCCTGGTGGTCATCCCTGCTGAGCCTGTGTGAGTGGTAGCACCTCCACAGAGTACAGCTAACACCTGAACCGGAGGTACAAGCCACTCCCTCCCTGGCCTCACGCTCCTCCTCTTCTTCCCTACAGGAGTTTCCTCTGGCCATCCTCCGGGGCTGGGACTGCTACTGTACCTACCCTACCCCCCAATTCAGCCTGCGGGATGCTGTGGATGGAACACTGTGCAGCCAGGCCCCTGAGGCTCAGGAGCTGCCTGGCTACTGTGAGGTTTACCAGACACCTGTACAAGGTGAGCTCTGCATACCCTCCTGGACTGTGGCATTGGTCTGGAGCAGTGATTCTCAACCTTCCTAATGCTGTGACCCTTTAGTACAGCTGTGGTGATCCCCAGCCATGACATTATTTTCGTTGCTGCTTCATAACTGTAATTTTGCAACTGTTATAAATTTTAATGTAAATATTTGATATTTCTGGCAGTCTTAGGTGACACCTATGAAAGGGTCATTCTAACCGCAAAGGGTTGAGAACTACTGGTCTGGGCCCAAAGTGCTCCCAAGGCTAGATAGACTAGGTATGCCTAACTATAAAGCCACAGGGTACAAGTTATGTAGAGTTCCCTGTATCTCTTCTCAGTAGATAAGGGAGAGGAAAGGTCGGGTGAGGCCAGGCTTCTTTTGAAAATATGAGCTATTGGGGATGGTAGTATAAGAGGCAGAGAGGAAGAGCAATGAAAAGGGGAATAATGCAAGACTCAGAGGCACAGGAAGGGCACTTAGGCCTCAGAAGCCTCCATGTGCTTGCAGTCCCCTGGGTGAGCATCATCACAGTTGGGCTCTGCTGATCCCAGGGACTGATGGGGAAGACTAGCTCATAGAGAGAAGCATGCCCGCTGTTGTCCAGTGCCTCCAGGGATTGCCCCCAGCCCTGGGGAGAGACCATAAGAAGCACAGCTGTTGGCCTGAGATCAGCCCAGCTTCAGTTCATTGCGCTGCAGTGGCATGGTTGGGTTCATAGTTCTGTCCATCTCCCCTAGCAGAATCTGGAGTTCTCTGTGTTATGTCCCAAAGAGCTAGAGTGGGGTGAGTGTCCTCAGAACACTCAACTCCTAGCCACGAGGGATGGGAGGCTTTATCATATCACTCAAGGTACAGGTAACAAATTGCTTAACCACCAGTCCCTGTCCAGAGGGCTTCAGCAACAGCTCTGAGATCACAGTGCAGGTGAGTGACTCCTTGGTGACTTCTGGGCTTTCAGACACCCGGTGCACAGACAGGAGGTTCCTGCCCAACAAGTCTAAAGTGTTTGTGGCTCTGTCAAGCTTCCCTGGAGCTGGGAACACATGGGCAAGACACCTGATCGAGCACGCCACTGGCTTCTACACAGGAAGCTACTACTTCGATGGAACCCTGTACAACAAGGGTAAGCCAGGGGTGCTGGGGAAGAAGAGGCAGCCCCATACGGTCCCCTCACAGACCAGCCCTCCTCAGAGCACTGGAATTTCTCCATTGCTCCCCAGACAGTAAGGGATTAAGGGTGAAAATTAATCTGCCCATTCCTCTTTTTTCCTGGCAAATGGTAACTCTTCGAAATGCCATTTAAAAAAAAAAGTCCAGAAATGCTCAAGAACTTTATGATTTCTAATCTTTCCCCTGTAAAACTAAGCGGTCTCATTACGCTGAGTAAATTAACTTAACCGGCTCAAGTTTGTGAGCTGCTCAAGAACGCAGACCCTCAGACAAGTCAAGTGGTGTCTAAATTTGGCAAAATGTATTCCTCAGTTGTCACGGGGTACAGCATTTGCTCTGGGCTTCTGTACCAGAGTTTGGATTGCAAAAAGAGCTGATACTGTCAGAAACCAAACAACCTAGTGTGCTTGGCAGCGAGTTCTTAAAGTGGTTGTGCATGTGTAGCCTAGCCCATCTTCCCTGAGAGGCTAAGGGCACCTACAGATGCGGGAGACAGTTGCCAGATAAGCACACGGCCCTGATTTCTCTCACTGACCCCTGTGCCCAGGCTGTAGTGACCTACAATATTTGCCTAGGAGGCCTGTACCAGCTGCCTGGATTCACATGTAGATAAGTGGCCAAAGAGTGGAATGCCAGCTTCAGGGCTGCCAAGAGGCACCTGGGCTGTGGGCTCTCAGGCATGGTCTAGCACTCATTTGGCTATAGTTTGAATTTTCCTCTTAATGGCATCCTAGCCTGTTTGATAAAAATCAATCAAGGCAAATGCTTCTGGTGTTTGACCCATGACATTAGCAAGCTTTGGCGGGTAACCTCCAGTTCTGGGTTTGAGAGTTAACATTTTCCAGGTACCAGGAAAGCGCTGATGCCACCGTAGATATGGATGTTTTGCAACCACTACCGAAGGAAGGCTTCTGTGTTTTCAAAACCCCAAAACAAGTTTATGGAGATTTAAGGAGCCTGTTCTCTGAGCTGGGTATCCTCACCTATGGTCCAGAGACTCTGGGCATCATCCAGAAAGCCTCCAGAGCATCCCAGTTTGTGGGTTCTCCTGCTCTGCTCCCTTAAGCCCCTGTGCTCCACACTTGGACCACATTACCTAATGGTCCACAGCCTTAAAGTTGGGATCTGCTCTTGTTCCTTGATTGCTGTCATATTTGTTCTTCCTGTTGCTGTGACAAAATAATGCAGACGGAAGCAACTCAAGGAAGGGCTGGTTTATTTGGATCACAGTTTGAGATGGAGTCCATTGGGGAAGTCAAGGGAGCAGAAGACTGAGGTGGCTGTGTCTGCAGTCAGGAAAAAGAAAAGCAATGGATGCTTATACTCAGCCAGCTTCCTCCTCTTCTGTGGTACAGGACCTGCTTCAGGGCAAGGTTGTCACTTTCCTTTGGGGCAGGTCTGGCTCCTTCAATTAACCCAATCAAGATTGTCCCCCATGGACATGCCAGTGCCATATCCTTCACGCGTGTGCCCAGAGGCTTGTCTCCTAGCTGAGTCCAATCTTATCAAATTATAGCACTAGCCACCAACTGATCCAAAGTCCAACACAAGGAGCCACAAGAGCTTTGTGGAATCTTGTGACTCTGGACCAATGAGTCCAGTCTGATCTTTCCTCTCAGTCAGCTGTCACTGAGATTCTAAGTGCACAGTGCTTCACCAAGGATCCAAGGAAGGGTGTGGGTAGCAGAGCTATTGGTCTGGGGGACAACCCTCCATTCATGGGAGTAGGGTTATAAGCCCTCAAATGCCGTGGGTGAGGCCTTTTCCAGACTTGCCCTGGATCCTGTAATAGAGAATCTCTACTCTTGTGATAGTCCAGGGACCTGTGATAGGCTATGGCATAAGGTCATAGGGAGGCTCCTGTTGTTTACAGTCACTGGCCCATGATGGCTGCCTTGTCTCTCCTGGAGAGGTGGCTAGAAGATAGGGGCTTCACAGGAACACTCAAGGGCTCAGAGACAGAGCTCTAGCACAGTTGTCAGGATGCTGTGTGACACTGTGTAGGTCACATACCCACTCTGAGCCTCTGTCTTCGTCTGGGCCAAAATTCTTTGCAATGCTCCTCTGGAATTATCTCCCTGGAAAGTCCAACATTTGTATCTATAATCAGACCCTGGGGACTGCAGAAGGTAATTTGCCTCATGCCGATGTGAGCATCCTCTTCCCTACTGGTAGACACCTCCTGTTCATACTTTCCCTGAGACAACAGTCACTCCTGTGAAGGCCTCTCCTGCCCCCATTCATAGAACCCCCAGTACCCTCTCATCAGTCCTTGTGTTATTGTGGAAGTGGGATCACCCCAAGTGAGGGTGAGGATACCTTCCTCCATAGAGGTCCTCTGATTCCTCCTGAGCAGGCTTCAAGGGTGAGAAAGACCATTGGCGTAGCCGGCGCACCATCTGTGTGAAGACACATGAGAGTGGCCGGAGGGAGATCGAGATGTTTGACTCCGCCATTCTCCTGATCCGGAACCCCTACAGATCTCTAGTTGCTGAATTTAATAGGAAATGCGCTGGACACCTGGGCTATGCCCCTGACCGCAACTGGAAGAGCAAAGGTGAGGGATGGATGGCCTTGGCAGGGGACTGACAGGTGTACCAGGGTGGTGCAAGGTCAGAATACATGTTCCTGGCTGTGGGAAGGCCTGGTCGCACTCATTTCTCCCCATCTTCCCCAAGCGTGCTCTGTCCACACTGCCATGCCGATGGCAAGCCAAAATCCTCCTCTATCCACCCCCAGTGGTGGGTGGTGAGGTCACATAGACCTAGGAGTTGCATAGAGCTGAGACAGCCCTAGGCACACATGGCCCTGTCTGCCCCTCAGCCTGAATCAGGAAGCCATGTTCACCTGCCATTCAGAAGTAGGAAGAGAGTGTGCACACCTGGTCTGTGTCCAGGGTTTAGCATGATCGTCCTTCCTAAGCTGCCCCCACTGACTTTTCTATGGTTTGTTACTTAAGTAACTCTCCAGATGAGCCCAGAGTACTTGATTTGTCCAGGGTACGGGGGTGATGGTGGGCAGGGCTGGGTCTTAATCCTGCTTCCCAGTCAGCTTGGACAACCACAGCAATACAGTGGAGATGGTGACTTGAGGCCCTTCTCCCAGGTTTCAGACAGTACTCCACAGCCATATGGCAGAGACCCTCTTCTTGTAGGGACACGAATCTCATCTCAAGGGCCACACTCTTATGACCTCATCTAACCTAGATTGTCTTCCAAAAGCCTCTTTTATACACACTATTATATTCAGGTCCAGAAATGCAGACATTCAGTCATAACACCCTCGTTTCCTGATATGGCATGGACACTCTCTTTATGAAGTGATCCTCTTGACCTCAGCTCCTGAAATTCTACCATTTGCCAGGCCCTGGCTGAAGATCCTGCCCTTGAAGAACTGTGGTCTGGTCTTTGACCCCTCCAATCATAGATTGAACCCTAGTCTCCATTATGATGATATTTGATGGAGGTGCACATCTGGAGGTGACGATGTCAGTTAAGTCATGAGCAAAACTCTACCCAGGGCAGCATTGGGTGGAGATGCTACAGGGCCAGCATTAGCTGAACCTGTGCTACCCAGGGCAGCATTGGGTGGAGATGCTACAGGGCCAGCACCAGCTGAACCTGTGCTACCCAGGGAAGCATTGGGTGGAGATGCTACAGGGCCAGCACCACTCCTCCTTGTCCAGGATAGTCCCAAAGGTCAAAGAACTCACAGCACACAGGAGAGGGCCAGCTTTCGCTTGATACATGGCAGGCTATATCTGTCTTAAATTGGTACCCAAGATCACTGTCTTTCAGGCAGACCTAGGCCTCTGCCAAGTTGAACTTGACAGGAACCCTTCATTCACACTGGACACCCAAGTGGATCAGCCTCAGGTCGAGAGGTCAAAAACAGGCAGCACCTTCTCCTCGACAGGCCCTTCAGAGCCAGCAGCCCCAGGAGGCAACCCTGACTTTATTACTTCTCTCCCTGTTTCAGAGTGGCCGGACTTTGTGAATAGCTATGCCTCCTGGTGGTCCTCGCATGTCTTAGATTGGCTCAAGTACGGGAAGCGGCTGCTGGTCGTGCACTATGAAGAGCTGAGGCGCAGTCTGGTACCCACGCTGCGGGAGATGGTGGCCTTCCTCAACGTCTCTGTGAGCGAGGAACGGCTTCTCTGTGTGGAGAACAACAAAGAGGGCAGCTTCAGGCGACGTGGCCGGCGCCCTCATGACCCGGAGCCCTTCACCCCGGAGATGAAGGACCTGATCAATGGCTATATCCGGACAGTGGACCAGGCTTTGCGTGACCACAACTGGGCTGGCCTGCCCAGGGAGTATGTGCCCAGATGATAGGCCCACCCTGGCTACCTGGTCCTGCTGAGATGCAGCTGGACTAACGGGCTGAACACTGCTCTAGTGCACTGATCTGTGGACCCCTGGGCTGCATGGCTGCTGGCACACAGTCAGCAAGGTGTTCTCGCGGGTGCAACTTCATGAGCAGGGCATCCACCAAGCCTGCCCAGACAGATGCGCATCGCAGGACACTCCTTGCCAGACACTTGCACATCATCAGACACACTTAGACATCATCCACCACTCACAGTGCCCATCTTTATGTGCCTAAGCCATTTGAGTAGGGTGGACCAGACACTCCCAGCTTTGCAAACACAGCCAGATGTGGACACATACGTACAGTTGCCAGAGTGTATGCTTACAGAGACTGACTGTCTGCCTCATATAGACACACGTGCACACACTCAAGGCTACGGGAGGCCTTTGGCTTCCTGGGTCCAGCTGGGCACAAACTGGACTTTTGGGGCCCTTGGCTCTGGGGGCTGGCGGTATTGCTCCGGGCAGTACAGTGGGGACTGGGGGGATGGAGGTACACAGACAGAGTGTTGCTGATGGGTACTGTGTAACCCTGGCTGCGTGTCTGACATCCCATAAATGTGTGTGCTGTGACATCCTGGCACTGCAAACCACTGTGTCTCTGCCTCTCTCTTCTCTATGGATGGGGACTGGCAACACTGGCAGCATGGGGCCTGCTGCTGCCCCCACCCCCACCCCTGCAAGTGTACACGTGCTGACCTTAGAACAGCCACTGCTATTCAACACAATGCTGTTACCCTCTTTTAGCTAACAACACCAGGGCATCCAAGAGTAGTCCACTTGCTTTTCCATCCAACTGTTTTGGGAAGCTGCAGCTTCAAACCCTGTCCATAAGGAGTGAGGGCCAGAGGCTGGGATGATGGCTTGGCCTACAGGGGACCTCTAGACTCAGGGGAGACCACATGCCAGCAGGAGGGGTTTGTGGTGAGAAAAAGAGGTGCTAGGTGATATGTCACTTCAGGGACCACTAGGAGCAGTTGCCCCTCACATTAGCAAACCCATGCCCTGTGGAAGTCACACAGAAAATTCTATACAAGCCAAGTATAGAGACCTCCACCTTCCTTCTCAGCACTTTAGAGGTGAAAGCAGTAGACTCAGGCCCTCAGGCCCATCATCAGCTTTGTATCATGAATCTGAAGCTAGCCTGGGCTACACAAAAGAGCACAGAGTGCCAGGTGATCCTTGAAGAGACTCGACAAAGCCTCTGCCCGCCCCCTGTGGCAGAACCCTCCCTGATACCACATTCACTCTGGCTTTGCCTGTCTCTGCTACCATGACACTGCCTCCACCACACTTCTGGCTTTATTTCTGTAGCTAGCCTTGTTCCCCATCCTTGGTCCATGTCTTCAGCAAAAGACAGTAAGATAGAGATATAGTCTTCCTTAGTCATCCCCACTCTGCCCTCTGTGCTACTCACAGGGCCATGATGAGTGTGACCCCCTTCCTGCCAGTCTCACCAGTGTGGGTTTGTCCCAGTGGGTGTGGGAAGCCAGTCACAGAGGAAAGTATGTGTTATGTGATCTCAGAAGGGCTAAGTGAGCTACATCCCCAGGATCTTCAGGGAATGCTTCACAGCAGTCTAGAGGTGGTTTTAAATGAGAATGGCCCCTGCTAGGAAAGGAGGGACAGCACGTGTGCATGTGCGGAGGTTTGGAGGTCCCTCTACCTCTGCAGTAGGAGGAGGGACGTAGAAATGGACTTGGCTCTCATAGCCTTTTAGCGTTCAGCCTGCCAGCCTGCCAGCCTGAGACCAGAATAACTGCTTATGCTCACAAGCCTTGTTAGGTCACCTTTGCTGTCTGTCTTGTGCTCAGAAATGGATGCAGTTTGGGAGCAAGGAACAAGAGAGGGAGTAAGAGGTGGGGGTTGATGGGCCCTGGCAAGGGTGAAGAACAGGTTGGGCCTAAACTCCATAGGGCTTCTCCATGAGAGGTAACCCTGGCAAGGCATAGGCTCTTGCCCTTGGAATGCCCTCGGGGAGACATCCCTCAACCCAAGCAAAGCTTATAGAAGGAGAAGCAGTGTGGACATTTGAGAGGATGGTCATGGAAAGGTCCCAACCTGCTCCCTGGCTAGGTAGGTGTTCTTACCTGGGAATATAGGGTGGTAGTACGTACCACAGAACACCTCCCCTAGCTGCATATCTGCTCCTAAGTTTACAAGTCCTTCCTGTAGAGTTTATCCTTTTTTAATCACACCCTGCCTCCTGCCTACAAGTCCTCTTCCCACACCCATATCGTTTTATTTTGTTTTGTAACCCACTAAGTTTAATCGGGGCCATCTGTGAAATCACAGGTTTGAAACTATTTGTTGGGGCATAGCGAGCTCATCAGTGAAGACACAACATCATCAGTGAGTACACAACATCAGTGAGGACACAGCATCATCAGTGAGGACACAGCATCATCAGTGAGGACACAGCATCAGTGAGGACACAGAATCAGTGAGGACACAGCATCATCAGTGAGGACACAGCTCATTAGTGAGGACACAGCATCATCAGTGAGGACACAGCATCAGTGAGGACACAGCATCATCAGTGAGGACACAGCATCAGTGAAGACACAACATCATCAGTGAGGACACAGCATCAGTGAGGACACAGCATCATCAGTGAGGACACAGCATCAGTGAAGACACAACATCATCAGTGAGGACACAGCATCATCAGTGAGGACACAGCATCATCAGTGAGGACACAGCATCATCAGTGAGGACACAGCATCAGTGAGGAAACAGCATCATCAGTGAGGACACAGCATCATCAGTGAGGACACAGCATCATCAGTGAGGGCACAACATCATCAGTGAGGACACAGCATCATCAGTGAGGACACAGCATCAGTGAAGACACAACATCATCAGTGAGGACACAGCATCATCAGTGAGGACACAACATCATCAGTGAGGACACAGCATCATCAGTGAGGACACAGCATCAGTGAGGACACAGCATCATCAGTGAGGACACAGCATCAGTGAGGACACAGCATCATCAGTGAGGACACAGCATCATCAGTGAGGACACAGCATCATCAGTGAGGACACAGCATCATCAGTGAGGACACAGCATCATCAGTGAGGACACAGCATCATCAGTGAGGACACAGCATCAGTGAGGAAACAGCATCATCAGTGAGGACACAGCATCATCAGTGAGGACACAGCATCATCAGTGAGGGCACAACATCATCAGTGAGGACACAGCATCATCAGTGAGGACACAGCATCAGTGAAGACACAACATCATCAGTGAGGACACAGCATCATCAGTGAGGACACAGCATCATCAGTGAGGACACAGCATCATCAGTGAGGACACAGCATCAGTGAGGAAACAGCATCATCAGTGAGGACACAGCATCATCAGTGAGGACACAGCATCAGTGAGGAAGACAGTATCTGCCCCATGCCCAGAATCCATCAGTATCCCATTGTTCAGCAGTGAGGAGTAAAGCCATCTACTGACTTGCTTTCCTGGACTTGCTCAGTTACCTCCCTTACAGCCCAGGACCACCTGCCTATGGGCAGCACCACCCACCGTGACCTGAGCACTCTCACATCAATTACCAATCAAGAAAATGCCCATGAATGTGGCTGGCTATAAGCTAATCTTATGGGGAAAACTCAGTTAAAGTTCCCTCTTCCCAGGAGGTTCAAGTTGACAATGAGAGCTAACTATGACAAAGTCTTTCTCCCAGCACCCCGGGCCAGTAGTTTGCCTTGCACCTTTCAGTACTGTGAAAGCTGGCCGTCAGGGAAGAGGATGCCAGCTCAGCTACAGCAATAGTGTCTTATCAGCTAGTTCTGGTGGCCATTCAAGAAGAATGACACATGTTGTTTTGGTTTCCCATGACTCTGGGGCCTCCATGGCTGCCCTGCTTAGTTTTTTTGTCAACTTGACACAAACTCAAGTCACTTTAGAAAAGAGGGTCAAAAATTGAGAAAATGCCCCCAATCATATCTTCCTGCAGGCAACTCTGCGGTGCATTGTCTTGATGAATGGTTGTCGTTAGTGCACTCAGGCCATCGGGAGTGGTGCCATTTCTGGGTAGAGGGTCCTAAATAGTTTAATAAGGCAGGCTGAGGAGGCCATGAGGATCAAGACAGTAAGGAACACTTCTCTGCAGCTTCTGCTTCAGTTCCCTCCTCCTGGTTTTTGCTCTGGGTTCCTGTCCTCACTTCCCTAAGTGATGGACTTAATAAGCTGTAAGGTGAAATAACCCTTTCCTCCCCAAGTTGCTTTTGGTCATGGTGTTTTGTTACATCAATAGAAACCCTAACTAAGAAGACAATGGCCAACAACTCAGGGAAGTGTCCCATACCTGGCACTAGAATTTTTGTTTAAGAATCCCTGGCTATTGGGCTCAGCATTATTCAGTCGTGCAGGCAATCACCCTTCAAACTAACTTCAGATGCCCATGTCTCGCTGGCGTAACATAAGCAATACAAGAAGACAGCCTGTCCCCAATAAGAACTGCTAGTCCCATCGTAAGCACCCCTCATGAGAACAATTTAGGGAAAAAAGCAAGACAAAGAGTTCAAAAGAACTATTATAAACATGTTCAAAAACTTCAAATAGGACACAGACAGACACCAGAATGAACTCAGAGAGAATGGGAATAAAGCCTCTGAAGTGTGGAAAGAGAACAAACAGCTGAATGAAATTTAGGATATGAAAGTAGAATTCAATGAATAGGTAGAAATTCTAAAGAAAGCCCAAACTGAAATTAAACTGGAAATGAAAAAAGTAAATAAATCAAATAAGAAACTCAATGGAAAGCCTTGCCAGCAAAATTGATCACATGGAAGGCAGAGTTCGAGGGTTTGAAGACAGGGTAGAGGAATGAATTACTCAAAGGAAATAATAGGTTTTTGAAATCACATAAATGGAGCATGCAGGATATTTAAGGCACTATGCAAAGACCAACTCTAAGGAACCTATTCTTGGCCTTCTCTTAGGATCACTCAGTTCAGCATAAGTCTGGGAAGGCTGGGGTCTCCAGCAATCTATTCAGGCTTGGGATATCTCCACCACTCAATCTGAAAGAACAATCGAGGCAGTTCCCTAGGAGAATCCATGATATCTTGAAGGGAAGCCAGGAAAAACCAGCGTCCCAGAGTCTCAAATATACAGCAGACATGATGTCAGACTTTGGAGAGCAGAGAGCTAGAGTCTTCCTGAGATGATTCGTGGCCTCCTGCTGGTCACCCAATAGATCCCAAAGGTAGGCTTAGAAGAGTGTGGAGGGAGACTTGGCAGGGTCTACAGCCAAGCATGATGCCCTGGTCTTCCCCTGCCATCCCAGGAGTCTGGGAGAATAGCAGTTCCAGAGAGTTTATCTGGGAAGTTGGGGTGATACGTTCACAGCTGCCAGGTACCCGAAGGCCTCGCCTCCTGTCAGCTGGAGCACTACCAATTCATGTGGCTCACTGTGTTGCATGAATAAATGAGTGCAAAGGCCCTGTGGTGGCGGCTGACCTTCCACGGGTCAACCCAATCAGCTTCATTAGGAGGGGGCATCTGCCCGCCCTTTTAGAGAAGTCCATTAGAGTCATCCATGACTCTCAGCTGCTCACTAGAGAGGATGCTCCTATGCCCACTAGCCAAATCATAAAAGCCAATCTGTCTGGAAAGCAGGCGTGTGACAACTGCATCAGGACCCAATTAGAAGAGAACAGCAAAGCCCTAACCGTCTACAGATTCCAACTCCAGTAGCAAGGCTGTGAAGTGGCACAAACCTGTGTTTAAAACATGCAATTTTCATGGATTTTATCTCCTGTTGTGGATCAATTTGGAAAAACCAAAATATATAATTTTAAAGAACTAAAACACATTCTGATAATCTCAGTGATGTGTAAATGAGAGAGAAGAATAGACAGGCTCCCAGGCCCTAGGAAGAAAACTGCTTAATTATGTGAACATCTTATAATGAAGCTTCTTGCAGCTAAAATTAGATTTTGAGTGCATGAATATGCGAGCGTGTTTGCACATCAGAATGCAGTTTTTCCTCTTAAAAGTAGCAAGAGCTCCTTGGTTCTCATGGCGGCCCCAAGAGCAGGGAGGCAGGGAGGAAGAACTGAAGGTTCTTCTTGAGGCTGCAAAAATCCTTAGGGCCCAGCTTTCTTTTAGACTCAGGAAACAGGGATGTTAGAATCCAGTGTATCCAAAGCAGCCCATGGAGAGCTGGGGAGGAGCTGGTTGCTCTGATCGCGTGTTGATTGCCACTGGTGTGGGGTGTGTTGAGCTGAACAAGGATGAGTAGAGGGGTTTTTGAGTGATGGGGAGTGTGATGACCAGGTTGATTTGTTCTCAGTCTCTCACCCAAAAAATGAGAGGTGTGGTGGCTGTTGGTTCCGTTGCCAATGTCTGTCCCCCCAGCTTCTGTCATCACAGCCCCTCATTTCTTCTGGATTTTCATGTACTGTGAGTCTCACCATCATCAGGTAGAACCCTTGGCCTCTACTTACATCAATAACATCGTCCACCTCTATGGCTACAGTGACTGGTCCTTGTGCAACCATGTGAGCCAAGTTCATAGACTTTCCTGGGAACATTGGGTAACACTTGTAAGCCCCAACTAGATGTGCAAGAGGAGACAGGTAACACTGGGCCTCCAGAGTAGCCAGATGACTTGAGACCACCATGAACTTGCTTTCACTTTGGTAAGGAAGAAAGATTCTGTGATTTGAAAGGTCACTTTCTTCAGTGTGAGACTGGATGTCAGAGACTTAGTAAGAAGCTGTGCCAAGACAAGTGTGTAAGTCAGTCCATGAAGGTGACCTGGATGTCCTTAGGAAAGAATTCCTACTGGACACTTGAGCTACACTGTCCATTATCATAGTCCACCTCAGTCCTCTGATGTTGTTGCTACTTTATTACTGTCTCTGCTTGGCAGAAAAGAAGACCAAGGTAACAACTGTAACAGCTGTAAAAGCTTGGCCCTGTTGTGTTTCTCATAATGCATTTGTGGAGAAAATCTGTGGTGTTGGGAGACATTCTTGATAACGGATTCAGCCTGCAGCTGAGGCCCACTTTAAGCACTAACAGATCCACTGCATGTGCTGTAAACATGCCGAAGGAAGGCAGATATGATGGTTAATATTGAGCGTCAAGTAGACATGATCCTGAATCACCTAGGAGACAAACTTTAGGGCGTGTCTAGGAGAAGGTTCTAGATTGGATTCGTTGGGCGGGAAGACCCAGGCTGACTGTGAGCAGTACCGTTCCACGGGCTGGGACCTCAGACGGAGTGAAGAGGAAAAGGCACTGGTCTGTCTTTGCTTCCTGGCTGCTGATGTCGTGTGTCCAGCTGTCTCATCCTCTAGCTTCTGTGCCTTCAGTGATGGACTGTCTTCAAACTGTGAACCAAAGTACACATTTCCTTCCTTCAAGTTCTTGTGACAGGTGTATTGTCACAGCAGACAGAAACCTAATGCACCAGGTGTGGTGTACCATCCAGCTTTGGTATTTCTCCAAATGAAATATTGGGTAGAACAGGAGTAGCGTCATTGGAGGGGAGGGGGGTAAAGCCAGTAGAGTCCTTTCTTCTGCCCTGCCCCCATAACCCCATTGTGGACTAGAAATTGGAGGGACAAAAGAAGTGATTCTGTCTCTTCCTTGTAGCAATTCTTGGAAAGTCCTAATGGCCTAGAGAGAACGTCCTGAACACCAGGGTGGAGGTCTTTGTGTAGAGAAAGGCAAGGATCTCAGGAGGTTAATGTGAGTATGCTTATCCATAGTTACCACTTTGTGGCTGAAACTAGATTTTCCTCCATACACAAATATAAAAAAAATTCAATAACTCAATGGAAATTAAATGTGCTTATCAGCTCATTTGGAAGTGACACTGTTTATTTTGCTGCTAATCCTTTGCCAAGAGACTTTACAGTGGGTGCTCAAGTTCCCTCCTTAAGGCCATCGATCAAGCATCCTTAGTACTTGGAAAGCTGCTCTGAGGAAGTATGCTGGGCCACCTCCAGACACACGCTAGATGTGTGCCCTTCCTTCCAAAGTGGGAGTGAACCACTGTATCATCTGGGGATGGCAGCTCTGCCTGCTGGAGGAAGAGTAATCAAGTGAGCTAATGCCAAAGCACCAGTGACTGTTGGAATAAAGTATGTGCTTCCTTGGCCTACTACCAGATCGCTCATCTATTATTTTATATAAATACATATATATGTATATATGAGAAAGAGATACTTGCTGATCAGTCTATTGCCAGTCCTAAAATATCAGGCCTTTGAAACTGTCAGACATCCTAAGAGCTTCACACAAATGCTGACTTGGACCAAGATGACCTGGGCTCCCATCTGGGAGGATAATTTGCTTGTTACATGGCCTTGGGAAAGTATGTCCTCTCTCTGAATCTCAATATCTTCTTTTAAAAACAATTAAAGCTTAAGAATTATCTAAAGCCTCATCTAGCTTGCGGATTCTAAAATTTGGCTTAATTCATTCACATAATCATGTGAAAAGAAAATGAGTCGTCTCGTATCCCACTCAAAGCACAGGGCCTCACCAATGACGTCATAGCAGATGGACTTGCACTCGCTTGGTTTCTCACGTTTGATCACATTCCCTCAAATGGACAGTGTCTAATAGTCGTTTTATGGTAATGATAATAGTAACGATAACTTTTCTTTATCCCTCCCATTCTTTATTTTTTTATCCGCTTCTTTTAATTCAATGAAGATGTTCTCCAATACTTCTCATTCTCTTGGAAAGCTGTATTTATATATTACCATCATTAGAATTTTAAGCTGCTGGAGCCAAGGACAACGTGCAACCTCTGCCACTAGCAGAGAACCTGGTTTGCACAGCAGGCCGGGAAACTGTAAGGAAAATATAAAGAGGAAGGAATGGAAGCCTAACCTCACCTAGGTTTTAGGAGTTTCCTAAGAAGATAGTATTGTCCTGGAAAACACAGCTGTGCCTTTGCCATTTGGGAGATGCTGAGGAAGACAGCTGGTGGAGTTGCTACCAGGGGTTCGTTAACTAGTTCAGAGACTGATCTGGGCAGTTGAAACTGCCCAGAGTGGCAGGTGTGAGGAGGAGAGAGACACGGCACACACCAAATTCTGTCGGGGTGCCATTTTGAGTCACCACATTAGTTTGTGGCCAACCATCTGCTCCTAACTCTTGGAGAGGAACAGGATACAAATTAGTAAAATTCCTGACCATGGACATTCAGAAAGTCAGCCTAACAACAGGCTCCACACCTTGGTCTCCACCAGAGCCTGTGCTGGTCTTCTTCGCCTCAGAACAGGTGGAGAGTGGCAGCTTCCCCACCTCTCATGGCTCTATAGTTCCTCACCTAAAACCAGCCACTAAGTTTACAGCAGAACTTCTTTCTTTTGATAGAAAGCTCCCTTCTGGGGTTGGGGATGTAGTTCAGTTGGTAAAAACGTTTGCATAAATCCTGGGGTTTGATCCCTAACACCACAGAGGCAGTGAGCAAGCTACCAGCCACCGGCCTCTGTAACCAGGTCTTGGAAATGGCACCACATCACCGATCATTACTGTACCCATGAGAAGCAAGTCGCCCAGCGCAGTCCAGGAGTGCAGAAGAGCACAAACCTCCAAAGACAGTAAACCTCAGGATCTACCCTGAAGTCATGGCATCCTGATACTGGGCTGATGTGGGAGTGTCATATATCAATCTGTTGATTTCATTGTTTAAGCAATAAAGAAACTGCTAGGCCCATTTGATAGGCCCACCCTTAGGTGGGTGGAGTAAACAGAAGGGAAGGCTGGGAGGAAGAGGAAGTGAGGTCAGACTCTGCAGCTCTTCTCTCGGGAGCAGACACCTCAGAGAGACACGCCATGCTACCTGCTCCAGGGAAGACGCACGCTATGAAGCTCCAACCCAGGATGGACTTAGGCTAGAATCTTCCCGGTAAGCGCACCTAGGGGCGCTACACAGATGATTAGAAATGGGCCAGAGCAGTGTTTAAAAGAATACAGTGTCCGTGTAATTATTTGGGGCATAAGCTAGCCGAAGCCGAGCCGGGCAGGCCGGGCTGGGGTGTTGGGAACGCAACCCCGCCGCCGCTCCCTATTACTACAAATGACGCCCAGACGTGTGGCTAACTAAACCCACTTAAAAAACCTGAGAAGTCTTAAAAATAAGGGAGAGAGAGTTTAACACAGATTTTTGCTGTTTGTTGGTGGCGTGCTGTAGAGAGATTTCCTGATTCGGCAACAGCAGCAGAAAAAAAACGCTGTGTCATTTCAAAGTGTGGCTTCCTGGGGCTGTGCCGCCAGTGCAAACTCTGGCTTTATGTTTGTGTTCCCGCTTGGGATCGGAAGGAGAGTGCTCTGAGACCTTGACGATGACTCAGAGCTCCCCGCCTGCCCCTGGGCAGAAGGCAGAATCAGGCTTAGGCAGGCGGAAGAGCATGGCGGATTCCTGCTGCCATACAGAGACGTGTTTTCAGACTGCGTAGTGCTCTGCGTGTCAGATTTGGATGTAACTTGGATGAAAAGAATTTCTGTGCTGCATGCTCAGTCTCAGAATTAAAGTGCTGAGTGCCGCTCCTACCTGGTGGCCCCAGAGCTAGCACAAAATGGTATGTCCTCCATTTTGAAATTTTCCTGACTCAGCAGCAGGAACAAACCTGTGTTGTTTAAAAATGCCGGCTTTCTGGGCCATCCTGCCAGGGCAAACTCTGACTGTTTGAGGCAGGAGGGCCGGCTACCGAGAGAGGACTTGAGTGTTGTCTGTTGTAGCTCTCTGGCTGGCAGGGACCTTGAAATGCCAGTTGTGGCTATAAACATGGCTGCAGCCTGTACATCAGCCATGAGGCTGGAAAGCTAAGGAATGGGCTGGATCCAGCCGGCAAAGCCACGCCTTTAGTCCTACTGATATTGCTTGGTAAAGTAAAGGCTCTTGTGGTCAGAAAAAGAGAGATATACAGTAAAGAGAGATTCAAAGACAGAGAAAATTTCTGAATGGTTTAAAATGTGTTAAAAATATATGCAAGCTGAAAGTTGAAGTTCTTAAAGCAAAAAACAAAGGAAGCAAGTTGTTGTGCTTCGTAGTACACACCTTTAATCCCAACACTTGGGAGGCAGAGGGAGATAGACCTCTGTGACTTGAAGGTGTGGTAGCACACGCCTTTAATCCCAGTGCCTAGAAGGCAGAGACGAACAGATCTCTGTGAGTTCAAGTTGTAGTAGCAAACACCTTTAATCCCAATGCCTGGGAGGCAGAGACAGGCGGATCTCTGAGAGTTCAAAGACAGTCTGGTCTACAGGGTTATTCCAGGTCAAAGATATGCGCTCAAAAAGCAAAAAGTTAACCTAGGAATGTAGATTCTTAAGCGCCTCGTGATTTAAAGGCGCAAATCAAAAGTGCTCCTGGATAGTAAAAATTTACAGATTCACAATAGGACAGATTCAGACCGCTAAACGAGTCACACTGTTGCATGGATGTACGTAGGCTTGGGAGAGAGAAGAAAAAGAATATAGAAAATAAAGTTAATGGTTTAAAAAAAAAGGTAAAGTCTTTAAAGAGACAGAGTACAGATAGTTAAGAGATTAAAAGAAATAAAGAAAAATAAGCCGCGTAAAAATGAAAAATTCACAAAGAGTCTGGATTATGTACATTGTGTTTTCTTTAAAATTTTTGACTGTGAAGGAGCTAAGTACAGAGAGACATTTCATTACATGGGCTGCCAAGCTAAACCAGAATGGATATAAGGGTATTATGATTTCAGAATTTGGATCTAAGGATATGATACTTTGGAAAAGAGATTCTTCTTTTGTTTTCACAGAGGATGAGACTCTATGGATTTCTTCTATTCCGATTTGGTATGATGGACCACGTCCTCCTGAAGGGTTGCTGTGAACATCTTCAGAAAATTGCTTTGCTCAACTGCCAACTGAGATAAACCTGGCACACAGGTTACACCCTAAATAATCTGATTAACGACGCCCCCATTCAGCAGGAAGCAGTTTGGAGAGAAAAAACTGCGCCCATGTTCCCAAATATGGTTTATAAATGTTCTTTTACATTTAAAGGGGGATATGATATAGGTATGAATAATTTGCATTAGTATAGATTTTGCTTTATTTATAGAGATTTAAGGTCAATTTTGTTATATGTATAAATGTTTCTGATGTAACTTTTACTTGATAACTGTTTTGTTATATGTAATTTTGCTATGTTAAGGTTAAAGCCTTCCTTTTTTTGTTTAAACAGAAAAAGGGGAAGTGATGTGGGAGTGTCATATATCAATCTGTTGATTTCATTGTTTAAGCAATAAAGAAACTGCTAGGCCCATTTGATAGGCCCACCCTTAGGTGGGTGGAGTAAACAGAAGGGAAGGCTGGGAGGAAGAGGAAGTGAGGTCAGACTCTGCAGCTCTTCTCTCGGGAGCAGACACCTCAGAGAGACACGCCATGCTACCTGCTCCAGGGAAGACGCACGCTATGAAGCTCCAACCCAGGATGGACTTAGGCTAGAATCTTCCCGGTAAGCGCACCTAGGGGCGCTACACAGATGATTAGAAATGGGCCAGAGCAGTGTTTAAAAGAATACAGTGTCCGTGTAATTATTTGGGGCATAAGCTAGCCGAAGCCGAGCCGGGCAGGCCGGGCTGGGGTGTTGGGAACGCAGCCCCGCCGCGGCCCTTATTACTACACTGGGCCTCACTTCACCCTTATACAAGCTTCAGCATCCTCAGCTGAGTTTCTCTGGACAAAGTAATCCTGCTGGGCTCCTGCCTTCATTGTTGTTGGAGATGAGGATGATTTTCTAGCATCTCATTGCTTCCAACCACGGTCATCACTGCTTTTAATCACAGAGAAACAGAGAGAGAGAGAGAGAGAGAGAGAGAGAGAGAGAGAGAGAGAGAGAGAGAGCGCACATATATAGGCATTGCATGCCATAGCACATGTGTAAGATCAGAGAACAGCTTCAGATACCGGCTTTCATCTTCTGCTTTGTTTCAGACAGAACCGCTTCACGTTTGCTGCTGTGGAGGCCAGGCTAGCCTCCCTGCCAGTCCCCATCGTCTCTGCCTCCCATCTCACTGCCAAGAGCGTGGGGATTACATATGCTGCTGTATGCCTGTCCTTACAAAGTTTCTGGGGCTCTAAACGCAGGTCCCCATGCTTGCACAGCAAGGAACCATAACTCCAGCCCTGCCATCACTTCTTTCATGGCCTCCGCCTCCACCTGTCATGCAACCAGCAAGAATCACTCTGGTTAGACACCCTAGTGGATTGCCCACGCTCCCGGCCCACCATGAAACCTATTCTTAACGGAATACATTAGTCCGCTATATGCCAAGTTCCCCCCCCCCCATACCATGGCCACATTAACCTCCATCAGATAATTAAGGGCTTGGCTTACCATGAGAGACCTCAGATGTCACCTTTCTGCCACTCGATACATCTTTAAATGACACAGACTCTAATGAGATGTTCAGATATAGAAAACTGAATGACTCCTTGCTTTCATGTGACATTTATTCAGCCAGAGTGATCGGACTCCACCACTACATTACTTCCAATTTCTACCTGACCTTGGGTGGTGGAGGGTAATCTTTAAGGAAAACTATCCATTTAATCTCCCTTGCCTTATTAGCATTTAATTGCTCTGACAAATTTTTAAATGTACTAAGGATGTTAAGATTATAATTCAATTTTCCTCTCAAACAGCCCAGTAGCCAGGAGAGTGGGGCCATCTCTGGCACAGCTGGGTTCTCTTAAGGGTGGCATCCTGGGCCTGGTGCTGCCTTCTGCTCCTCTGAGTACCCAGACTGATGATACCGATATTCACGCCACAGGTACCATCAGGACCTCCTCCGTGTGCCACCCCCCCTTCTCAGTGGCCTGAACTTGGCTCTGCAGTTCAGAGCAGTGAGCTACATAAAGATCCATGTGATTTTGTATAGGACCAGGAAAAGGACAATCTGTGCTTGGGATGCCAGAGAGCAAATCTTCTAACTGAATAAATATCTTGGCCCAGAAATGCCATATGCAAATTTATGTGTATCTTCAACTGCTGAAGAACAATAGATGGAAATGAGCCAGTGACATCATGTGTTGCCCACCCAGCTGCGCTGGTGTGGCTAGGCTTACACATGGCTACCTTACTGTCCTACTTCTAGCTAAGGCAGGGCCAGCATCTATGCCCGTACTGGCTCCTGCTCTTTCCTTTACACCTGGTGGAGGGTCCTTGTCTCAGGTAGCCCTGTCCTGACAGCGCAGCATAGCTTAGCAATATGGAATAGGTCCCATTCCTCATATCAATTTCTGCCCCGGTTTGCTTTCTGTGGCCCTGATGAACACCACCACCAAAAGGAACTTGGGAAAGAAAGGGTTTATTTGACTTACACACCCCAATCACAGTCCATTATGGAGGAAATTCAGGACGGGAACTTGAGCATGAACAGAAGCAGGAACTGTAGAGGGATGCTGCTAAGTGGCTTGATTTCAAAGTCTTGTTCTTACTTCTTACAGCCCAAGAGGTGGCCCCGCCCTCAGTGAGCTGAGCCTTCCTAATCAATAAAACATCCCACAGGGGTGCCCACAAGCTGATCTGATAGAGGCAGTTTCTCTACTGAGCTTTCCTCTTCCCAGATGACATTTTGTGTGAAGTTGAGAAAAACTAGCCAGTACGGACCCCATCACCTACTCTGACTCTTTAAAACAGTGCAGTTGCCCAGTGAGTTAGCCTCTCATTTTCTCAGAGATGCCTCCTGTTGATTCCTCTTGCTTGCCCTGACCTCCTCAATCAATGAGCCATCTTTTGTCAAAGTCACCAGCCCTGGGAGGTAGACGATGAACTTCAATGAATGGGAAAATTCCCCTCTTGGAGTCCCAACGACTTGGGTTTTAGAAACAACTTTAGCACTAATTGGCTGTGAACCTTTAGGAGATACTCTCGCCTTCCTTAGGACGGTCACTGTCATAACCATTTATGAGCAGACACTGGATTTGACCTTGTGATTTGTCTCCCTGGACAGAGAGAGCCCTTTGGACCATTGGAGCCCTAGCGCCTAGCTGAAGTGATTGGAATCTTAGACCTGAGAGACCCTCGCCTGTTTCCTGGCTGTGTGGAATGAACACATGAGAATGTGGGTCCACGGAGCCTGTCACATGGTCATTCTGAGGTCTCTGCAGGATAAATGGTGTCACTGTGTTGAGAGAAGGAGGCATTGCACATAATCCTAAAATGATGATCTAAATACAAGACAAACACTGTCACCTCACCAAGACAGTTCTCTCATTTATCCACTCTCTTGTCCCTTTTCATGCTGATTTGGTTCGAACCAGATGAGCTAAAATAGCCCATAGAGGCACAGATGTTTTGTTTTGTTTTGTTTTGTAACAAGGTCAAAGTCTGATGATCAGGCTGTTCTTGAACTTGGTAATCTTCCTGCCTCAGCCTCCCAAGTGCTGGGATTATAAGCTTGAGTCTGTTTATTCATAGCTTCCAATTCTTTTCATTTAGCATCCTTTTATTGATATTTCTCATTTTCAGTGACCTTTTAAAATCATTTCCCCAAATCTGTCTTTTTCCCACTCTCCTATGAGCCTCTCCCAAGAGAATGGGCATAATAACGTCCACTCCGTTCTCTGCATTCGTATAAACTCAGTGGTAACAAGTGGCCCTGTCTGCATCTACCTCCACCTACAAATACTGACAGAACTTAGGGGGACATATGGTCATACAATGGATGCCCTGATTTTTTCTTTTCTGCGGAATCACATGCTCTGCTCATTCCTTTAGTATGCAACATGACCTTCTGCGGATGAGATCTCTCAGATGGGTGGCTCCACCCCACTGGCACGAGGAGAAACATATTCAAACTTTGACCCCTACTTATTTTTGTCTGAACTCTTTAAAATTTCTGGTTTATGTTTGTTCATCATGCACACAAGATAATACATACAAGTAACTATCTGTAGTTTGGAGGTGTGCACTCTTATTAAATAACATCAAAAGTGCTGGCTTGAGACCACTAATCTGCAGAATCGGGGAACGATTTGGTCGCCCACCTCTTCTCTGTCTGAGTGTGTATCCAGGCTGATTCTTGACGGTAAACAAACAAGATTCGTTACAATTGAGGCCGCAGCCAGCCCCACTCCACAGGGGTGTTTATATGCTGGAGTCCCCGAAGTATAAACTGGGGATTCAAAGAGCATGTGCTATTTTCATATTAACCAATGTGTGGCCTGTTCTCTGACAGGTCTGTAAAAATTCATATTTCTGCTATCAGTGGAGATATGGATTCCATTGGCATTCATAGCCCCACACAGACCTCATAGTTCTTACTCTTTTAAGCTTGGCCTGTCCAATGGGAGGGTGGCGAAGTGAATCCTATTTGAATCTTTTTTTAAAAGCATCCTCACATGTGAGGATGGGTACTGGACCACATGACTTTCAATGTTTTCCAGCTTTCATATAGATGATTTCACCACCTGCTCTTGGGGTCACCCGTTAGCAGTGTGTACTCAGTCTCCCCTCTACCAGCTGTTGTGAATCCCAGAGACATCTTGGGGAAAATAGACAGGAAATAACAAACCAGAGGCTGGAATAAAAGTTGAATCTGGTCCAGGAGATGGTTTGGTCAATACTATTCAGCCTGTGAAAACCACCGAGGCTAGATCTGTGATTTCACCCAGAACAAATACTAAAAAGCGGGGTGTCATCTTTCTAGTGGCAAGTGTATTCATAGGAAATATTTTAAGATCAATGGCTGCAAAAGATGTGGTTTTCCTCAGAGATTCACTTTTCAAATGGCTCTGTATTAAAAGTGCTATCTTAATAAATATTCATGGAGAGAGCGCGGTTGATGTGTTTTTTTACCATTTATAGCTCATACTTCAAAGGTCCAAGAGAGGGAAAAGACACATGATACACTTCTTGGCCTCTTAGGGGAAGTGCAAAAGGATGGGTGACCGAGCTTCACTCTCCTCTGGCTGCAAGCTCCTGGCAGGGGGCTGCACTCTCCACTTCCACTCTCCTGTAGCAGCACTTCCTGCACCAGCCAAGCCCTGCTCAGAGCACAGCTGGGGGAGAAAGAGGACATGGGGGTTAGAAGGCACGTGTGAGCAGGCTTTGTAATAACTGCCTTTTAGCGAGGATTTGTGGTATGCCCAGCATCCACACGGATGCTTCCTAAGCCTTCCTTCACTGAGTCCTTCCTGTAGCCCTGTGAAACTTTCTCTTTGACAGATGAGGAAATCAGGCTTCAGAAAGGTGAAGCTGTTTGTCCCCGGTGTTCACACAACGAGTCAGATGGCAGGAAAACGACGGAAACTCGGGCCCATGTGGCTGCCACTTCCACTGTGATTCACCTCAGTGCCTCAGTTTCTTAAATGTGATTTCCCCCTCAGAGCTGCTGTTCCATGCCCTGCCAGAGCTGGAGAATCAGGAGAAATCTTGAGTGATGTTAAATTCTTTCTTTCTCATGGTCCTTGGTAAGCTCAAGTTGGCTACCTGCTCTGGACATGAGGGTTTCACAGCCCCTGGAAGGTCAACCTTTTTGACCCTCGCCAGATAGCAGCCCACCTCGCTGAAGAACTGAAAACCTGGCCTCTTAATCCTGAAAATATTTCTCAGTACTGAGTAAATGTACTTTGTTTTTTATAATAACAGCTTTCACCATTGGCAGTAGCCAGAATCCCTTGCTTAAGATGTTCGAACCATTTTCCATGGCCTGCAGAATAAGACCCAGAGGCCCACTTGGTGAGGCACTGGAGACTTTCTGTAACATGCACACAAGCCTAATGACTCTAACTTCCCATGTATGCTTCAGTCCATCTCGTTAGTCAGTGTAGACGGCAGTTCTTCCATCTGCTCAGAGTGTCTTTTTCCCCTCTTGGACCATTCAAGTCTTAAGCATCCTTCATAGCCTGAACTGAATGGACCTGCCTCCTCCGGGAGCCTCTTCTCTCTCAGGCAGAATTGAAGGGTCTCTCCTGTGGTATCCCCACAGCCTCATTTCCATCCTGCTGCCTCTCGCTCCTTATCTGCCTTGGCAACTAGACTGGGAATTCCTCATGGGCAGGACCCATGCTGTTCACCCCCATTGTCACTCCGTCACCGTGACAACATCTACGGCAATAATAACAGATGGCATTTATGGAGAGTTAGGATGTGACTGTCCTTGGTCCTCAGCACATCCCAGGAGGCAGATATTATACTGACTTTGATTTAACTGGTAAGGAATGGAGTTCCCTGTGGTCCCATTGAAAATGGCAGCTCTCATAGTAACCGCTGGCTTCATTTGGTGCTAACTGTTAACTGTTTGATGAATCAGACATATGTTAGCAATCAAGTAAGGAATAAGACAAAAGTCACTAGCGAGAGAAGCTGTCTATCCACTCACTACAGGAAGACGTTTTCTAGAATCCAAGCAATGAAAGCGAGCCGTCTCTTTGGTTAGTAGCATTCCATGGAGGCACTTGCTGTCACAGCCACTCCAGTGAGTATCTTTTGAAAAGCATGCCAAGGAATATGAATATCCTCGGGAGGATGGACTGTAGAGCTGTGTCCAGCTCCAGCAGAGGTGCATCATCTAGGCTCTTTCAGTTTGTGCTACACTATCCTCCAGCGCAAACTTCACCCAAGACTGCCACACGATGCCATAGTATAGAACAGTCAGGAAGCCAATGGGATGCAGAGGACCAGAGAAAGGGTGGATGGTGAGCAGCAGAGACCATGGGCACTGGTGAAAGCAAGAGCACTGATGCAAGAACTGGGGAGGTAAAACCATGGCAACAATCTGTAAAACTGTAAGTCACACAGAACACTATGTCAGACACACTTAGATCAGGAAGTGGACACAGGACCTGGGGCTTATACAGAGGCAACACAAAGACAAGGGCCAAATATCTGATATTCAGAGGAGGACCTCAGGGGCGTCCCCTATGTGTCCTCTGCCCCACTTGCTTTGCACTGGGAGAATTCTGGTGACATAGCAATAAAGAAACACTGAGACTGAAAAACAACACAAACACACACACCTTTACATACACACTTATATACGCATGCAAACACCTTTAGTCTCACACATATGCACATTCACATATAAATGCTGACGTGTGCAGACATGTGCACACATAGATAGATACAATTTCTGCCTCACTTAGACATGTACTCACATACATATATTTACATATGAGACACCTCTGCACATGCACACACACACACACATCCATGGGTGCCTGCACACATACCCTTAAACACAGATGCAGGGATCTAATCACTTCAAAGCAAAAATATCGGGAAAATATCATTTCTAAAATGAAATCAGAATGCTCCCAAGGTCAGCGAGACCCTCTGAGAGGATGCCAATTAGCGACTCCATCCCCTTATTCTCCATAGGTTGCTGGCCTTGTAATGGTGAGAAAATGTCTCTTGAATCCAGCAGTCTCTCTCTCTCTCTCTCTCTCTCTCTCTCTCTCTCTCTCTCTCTCTCTCTCTCTCTCTCTCTCTCACACACACACACACACACACACACACACGTGCGGGGGGGGGTGCTCACACACACACTTCACGTGGAGAACCTAATTTTCATTAGTAATATAGAAACCATTTCTTTTTTCATGTATTTCTGGAAACACATGAAAGCATCCTTTTGCTGTTGCTGTTGTTCTGAACATGAGAGCCTGCTAACTAGTTCCCAGGGTGTTCAACAATCCAGTTCTGTTTCCAGAAGAGCTAAGAAGCAGTGGCAGTGGACCTGAAGTCTCTGCCACAATCTCAAGGGATAGGATTTGAGAAGTCTCAACCAGTCCAATCTGGTCTACATAGCCTTTAAGCACCTTTCATTCCTTCGCTGCCAGCCTTGGTCCTTCAGTCCTATAGTTAACGCTGGTCATCCCTGCCCTTGCCTTGGCCCAGGGTTCTGGTCTCCTGCAAGGACTTCCAGAGCCTCAGGACTATCAATAGAGAGGAGAGTCTGTGGCTTCAGACTGTTGGCTAATTGAAATGAGAGCCAGGGAATAAGAGCTTTCAGGTGTGCTGCTCCTCTGGCTTGAGAACAGTGTGGTTGCCCATGCTGGACCTGGCCCAGGTACCAGGCTCTAATTCAGGATAATGGGAACCACCTGCTCCAGTGCCCTTGCTGCACCCCACACTCTCTGTCTTTGAAAGTCTTTGATGACGGGAGCGAGGCTGAGCGATTATGGAAGAGTGCTTTCCGCGCTGCATTTATGGGTGTATTCTGAAGGAAGCAAACATATGCCTATTAAGCATGGGGAGAATTATCAGCGAATGTTTTTAAATGACCAATAAAAATGAAATTATCATTGCTCATTGTTTTTATGGATCATAATGTCTTTTTTTTCTTACGGAAATATCTAACAAACTCCCTTCCTAGACGAGGTCGCTAATTATGTAGTTAGCACACAGTAATCCATGCAAGTGGGTTCTCGCCTGTCATAATTTATCTTCATAAATGTAATTGGCCCAATGAAAGAGACCACAAAATAATTCTGCAAAGAGTTGGATTCAAAAAACATGGATTCTCCCTTCTGTTTTCCAAAAAATACAAGCTTGGGATAGAAGTGTTTACCCGCCCCCCACACACTGACCATCTACCCCCATTTGTAGGCCAAGTATTTACCAGTTCATTAAAACCCGGTTCATTTTGAATTACTGGCTGAATTCTGGGGTTAAATCAAAATTTGGAACAAATCCCAACCACATGACCTGGAAATCCATCCAGTGAGTGAGCAGGTAAGAAGCAGGCAGAGAAGACAGCTCGGGCTGACAGTAAATAGTGCTCCCGAAGAGGCAGAGATGATCTACCAGTCCAGAGGAAGGAGCTGCTTCCTGGTGGGAAATCAGAGGCACTTTCTGTATGAAGAAGCCTTGAGCTGAACCTTGTGTGGTGAGAGGGATGGGGCTAGTGGGGAGGGAGGCAGCCACTTTAAGAGATAGGCTCACTTAGACTAACATGGGAGTAACTTCAGCGTGAGACAGGCAGATGAGAGATGGAGAGGAAGCACAGGACTGAAGTCCTGACCCAGAAGCAGAAAGCATAGATTCAATTAGTAACTCAAGATCATACTGAGCTTCCTCTCTACACAGGGAAGAAAGAAGCATGGAAACATGGAAGCATCAGCACAGCACACCAGCTTGCCGGACCCTGGCTGGGTCTTTGGGAGAGACCTCGATGAATCAGGCACAAAGCCACCCCGAAACTGAAGGAAGTGAAGATGAAACCGAAGCCACTGCTGGCTTGAACTCGTGTCGGTGCTGTGATTCAGGCTGGGGGTAGTGTCACTGTTTCCTTGTGGCGGTCGGTCCAGATGAGGTCACTCTGTCCCATCCCACAGCAGGCACAGATACGGGCCAGGAGGTAGGATCCAAGAACACGGGGGTATTTCAGAAAGAGACTGACTGATGGTATCACAGGTACAGACAATTAGAACCAAAATGTGATGAGTGTCCGTGAAGAAAATCTTTGTTGGATGGCATGATCTGGGGCTGGGGCAGGAGCATTAGCATGAGGGGTGAGCTGGCCTGGGGTACATGGAGTCTCAGAGCTGGAGTGGGAATCTCAACAGTGCCCAATCCCCACACCTCTGCTCTCCCTCTCATCAGCAGACCTAGTGACTCGGGAAATTGTGTCTCTGTATGTTTTAATGAATACATCCTATGCTTCTGAGGCAGTTTTACATTGAGGGATCTTTGTGATGGTTTAGACTGGGCCTGCTTGGAGGAAGTCTTAACCTTTTACGTTATTAAGAGCCCTAACTCAGTAAACCTGTAATCTAGTTGCAGCTTCCTCACTTCCCTTCCCTCCCCATCCTTAGCTCCTCTTTATTCTCTCTGCCATCTCACTTTTCTACACCCTACTCTTTATCTCTGGGGGTTCCTTTGTGGTAGATTCCAACTCATCTGTGTGTATGTGCATGTGCGCACGTGCATGCATGTGTGTGTGTGCACGTTTGTGTGTGTGTGTGCGCATGTGCATGCGTGTGTGTGTGTGTGTGTGTGTGTGTGTGTGTGTGTGTGTGTGTGTGTGCAGGCCAATGGTCCATGTTTGGTGTCATTCTCCACTTTATTTTTTGAGACAAGTTCTCTCAGTGAATCTGAAGCTCGTAGTTTTTGCTAGACTTGCAGATCAGCAAGTCCCAGAAATCCTCCAGTTGTCTTCCAGGACTACAAGTACATGGTGTTCCACTGGCTCTAGAGAGATCAGACTCAGGTCTTCGTGTTTGGAAGACAAGCTCTCTTCCGAGTGAACCATCTCCCCAGCCTCTTCTCTGTCATGTAGACTTTTACTTGGCACACTCAGTCCACCGCCTAGCAATCTACAGAATGGATTTTTCTGACTTGACTTTCACAGAGTCTGTACAGTTTGTTTATATGAGTGAGGAGCTGGCAAATACAATGCAATCCAAGGTATGGGATGTCTGGACACAACTGAGCTTTCTTGGACCATGCTTTAATGATCCACTAGAAACCACCTGCCAGTGAGATTCTGCCACTCACACTAGACCCCAGAAGAAATGCACAGCATAGGCCTGGACCTACTCTGGACCCTGGAGCAAAGGCAGCCAAGCAATAACGTGAAGCAGATGTGCTTATCCAAGCCCAGCTGCACCAGTCCACATCTCCATCAAACTGTAGACCCACTATCCTTATAGAATACACTTATTTTATTTACATTACTAAGTTTGGGAGATGTTTGTTATGCAGCATTACCAACACTTCTACTAACTAATACAACTGGACTACTTTCAGGTGTTTAAACCCTCACTCTTTTGAGTCCAAAAGGCAACTCAGACTGATAGATAACTGTAGACAACAACCACAAACAAGGATCACTTTCCCTTCAGGGTCTTAAACTATCTCCTCCAGAAGCTTCTGGTTTTCCTTCCTTCCTTCATTTACTCGTATGTTTGATGAAGAACACTTGGGCTAAGACTTAGCAAAGGCACCAGGACACATGAGGTATGGCTGTAAACTGAGATGAGGCATATCCTATCCTGTTAAATGAGAGCAAAAGATGTGTGCTCAAATAATGACATCCCAAGACACCTTCCATAGTTCTTATCCCAAAGCAAACCAAGTATGGATGAAATAATCATTCTTACAACTGCCCTTGTTTATAGTCAAAAGCAATTATCTGTGAATATGTTAAAAAATCTATAGTAATTACCAGCTTGCCTTTTCCTCTTTCACAGATCATATGAGCCAGCAAAGAAGTGGATTTAAAGGCAGTTTTACCGTATGCCGATATCCAATGCATTTTCCTGCAATAAAAGTGGGCTTGGGGCACCATCCTGGAAGGTGCAAGTGAAACACACTTGTCACCGGGTAGGACTGCCTCGGGGACCACTCAGCCTTTCATCCTCTGCGTCAGTCACACGCCGTGATGGAACCAGTCACACACACTTACACCTTCCTGAAGACACTCCCTGAGACAATGCAGACCCGTGGAGTCTGCCTGTGCTCAACTCAGCATGGCCAGGCTGGTAATCAACAAAAATGAGTCCAAGACACCCCAGTCCCTGATGCCTTGGGCCTAGAGGGATATTGTGCCAGGACAGAGGTCCTTCTGACCTCTATTCTCTATTGAGATGGGGACATACAGGAAGAGATTCTCCTTAGGATGTCAAGAAGGGACTCAATCATCCTTCTGACCAGGACACCCAGTGATGCAAATGCAGGAAGATGAGCAAAATGATGAAAACATGGTCCTACCCTCAGGTTTCTGATGGACCCATGGGAGTCACAGACAAGCAGGCTATCCCCAGATACTCTAACTAATGGCTATATAAACTTTTTTTTTTTAAAAAAAGAACCTAAACTTATTTGCCCCACTAGCCCCTCATTCACAAAAGTGCATCAGCTGTAGGTATAGCATGGGCTTGCTGTAAGAATCAAAGAAGTTAATTGATGCTATGCAGATATAGCTAGTTGCTACCCAACACCCATGGATTTCACTGCGGTAGTACTACACCTTGGGAAAATGTTCTTTCCAGACTCCCTTGCTGCAATGAGCAGCCACATGTCCACATCTCAGTTCCGGCCAACAGGAGGCAGGTGGGACTCTTGGTGAGGAAATCGCGTCCCCAATGGAGGACAGGCTTTGGGAGAAGCTTCTGTCCTCTCTCCAGAAACAATGTATGGAAGAACTAGTCCGTGTGTGAGAGCGAGGACAAAGCCATATGCCTTGGTTGGCAAAGCAGGTGGGTGGAGGGAATTTGACTTCCCAGTGGCATCCTTGGGCACCTGTACACACTCTACTTAACTTCCATCCTCTCCATTGTCACAGAATAGCTCTGGCTTTCTATGTTGGATCAGTGGGAGGGAGACCAACAAGTGATAACACGATTGGAGATGATTAAAGAATAGTACGTACACACGTGAAATTTTATAATGAAACATTACTTTGTGCAATTAATACAGTTTGATAAAACAGGGGTGGGGAGACTGGAAAGTCTCCCCAGAATTAAATCCCCAGCCGTACAGACACCAAACTTCCATCTTCCTTTGTGCTCGGTGGAATGCTTGGGACTTATAATCACAGATTAACGGTTAACGGGAGAGATGTGAAGCCCTGTTTCCACACTGGACCCATTCTGTGCCTTTCCCTCAGGGCCTCAGTGTCCCTGCCTGCATTAGGACAAAGGACTTAGAGCCATTATATCTCTTAGCATCCCTGCTGCAGTTAGATTCTAAGGCTTAAGACCCAGGTACCCCCACCCTAACCAACCCAGCACCACCACCCCCACCCCCACCCTACCCAGCCCAGCACGGGCCTCCTGGAGAGAGGCAGCCTGTCATTCAGAGAACTCTCTTTCTCCAAAATCTAATATCCCCTCATCTCCCATTATGAGTTCAGTTATGGGAGCCTTCATAGCAGGTGTCATTAAATAGACATTAAGACCCAACAGGGCATGTTTTACGGGACCATTACCATATGCCTGATGTTTGCCGTGACAAATGGAGACCCAGTCAACCACTCCATGTGATAATGGGCCGGGAAACACCCCCTGGGGTGAGTTAATGTGATTAGAAGATGAAGCTCTCTTTGTTTAATGCCATCCCCTGGAAGGAGATGGCTTCCTCTGTGCTGATGCACCTTAAAGTCGGCTTTCACCCTCCTCTTCCTGGGGCCAGCAGTTTCGAGGGACAAGTGAGAGAGAGACCGTGGAGCTAGCATGACCACATTGATCATCACATCATATGTGTCCAGAAGCACAAACTGGCCTTCCGCTGAGGTTTGAACTGTGATTCAAGGACCAAGGGCTATGCTATCTCAGTTTCCCTCATGATGATTGCACTTTGAAAGCCAGAAACAGAGTAGCAAAACTGAGAGACTTGCCTTTGTCCAGGTTCTCCACTGTTACACCTTGCTCAGTCTGAGTACATTTATGAGAATTGAGACATTAACATTGTTACAATATGCCTAGTGAATCTTTTATTTGGAGCCCCTATTCATGGCCTTCTGCTCTGTGATCAGATTCAGGATATGGCCATTATTGTATTTACAGTGGGTCATTGTGCATCCAGACTATTCAAAATCAAGTTCATAGTACCTCGAGTTTGCAACCTCTTCTTAGCCCAGGCTTTGTATGACCTGCCAAGGGCTCTGACCAATTAACCTTGACCCAGGAAGAGAGTTCCACTAGCTCCCCAAGCTGAGGCCCTTCTTGATTTTCAGATTCCTGGGTATCATTATTATTAATTATTATTTTTACCCCTAGTAGCCTCTTTATCTGGCGTGCCGAACCAAAAGGGACACGAAAGGAAAGCACCGATTTCTAATGACTCTGAAGGTTCCAAATCAAATCAGGGCATATTTGATGATGGCCTGCAGATAAAATACGAAGTGTATGACCGATGACGGTGGGAGCCAGTGTGAGTACTGTAATTTATAAGGACATTTTTGCCAAGGCGGAAAGCGGTGCTGAGAGATTTACATCGACAGGACAAAAGTTCCCGAAAGCTGCAGTTCTCCCGTGGCCTGAGATGATGTTATTTGCTGTTGGCAGCCACGCCAGGTTGGAAAAAGAAAGACCACCCTTGCAGATTGTCACTTCATTTGAGTCCTCTGTGGCTTCCGTCCAAAGTGCTGCACTCCAAAGTGCTCCCCTCCGAGGAGGCAGTCTTTAAGACCGTTGTTCTGCTGCTCTCCGCCCTGCCTTTCTCCTCAGATTCTTCCAGTTGCCAGAACCCTAAGGGAGGCAGCAATGAGTGAGGTTCCAGTCATGAGAAGTCTGTGGGGCACTGGGTTACCACCTGCCTCTCTCTGTGAGGCTCCATTCTCGCTACTGGGAGGGTACCACTCATCCCTGGGGATGAGAGCAGTTTTCCTCTTTTGTTGGCTTAGTGCCTTTAACCTGATAGTGGTGGTGGCTTGTATGAGGATGACCATCTGTAGGTTCAGATATTTGAATGCTTGGTCCCTAGTTGGTGAAACTATTTGGGAAGGTGTGGCCATCAGGAAGTGTGGCCTTGTGGGAGGAAGTGTGTCACTGGGGGTGAACTCAGGGGCTTCCAAAGCCCACACCATTCCCAGTTAGTTCTTTCTATCTCGTGCTTGTGGATAATGATGTAAACTCTCAGCTACTGCGCTAGCCCCACACCTGCCTGCCTGCTGCCATGATCCCTGCCACGTAGCAGACATGGACTCTAACACTTAGGAACTAGAAGCCCCCAATAAACTCTTCTGTAAGTTGCCTTGGTCATGGTATCTTATCACAGCCATAGAAAAGCAACTAAGACATGCTCCCATGGTTGCCAGGGTCTCTGTCCTCTGGACGGGCCTCATGGTCCCAGGTTCCAGGTTTGCCTTTTATTGAAAGGAGGAAGAAACAATAAGCCTCTATTTTGACCAACAGCTGGTACATAGGATGTACATCTCAAAGAACCAAAGGCCTGGGCAAGAATGCTGTGAGCCTGCATACGGGAAGATGCCTCTACCACCTTCACACAAACAACAGCAACAGCAAATGCAGGCACCACTGCCATTGAAGTATTTATCGCAAGACTGCATAAATTATGTAGTCTCAGGGTAATACTATCAGGGAGGTGTTATTTCTATTTTACAAAAGAAATATCTAAGAAAGGTAGGACAATCAGCCTAAAACCAAATCATCGGGGTCGCTCTGCATGGTTACACACAGAAGCCCCATCTAAGTGAACAGCGTGGGCATTGCAGAAAAACACTAAGGATAGCATATGATGGGCATGGAGTTTCCAGACCTCCCAGGCTTGTCTTAGAGTAGCCAGCGCTTCCTAAACCCACCCAGACACTGTAACCAGGTTTCCTGTAGAAACATAGGAATGACTGCCCTTCTACGCACACAGAAGCGTGGGGCACCAGGTCCTGACCGTATGCTGCTGGTTACTTCCATGGTGAGCCTGGATCTCTGATTTCATTCTCATCCTCAACACCTACCCAATGGCTAAGTCACCTAGGATGTGTCCCAAGAGGCACTTTCCCAGCCTCACTTCCCCCCTCCTACTCTGAAAGCAATATGATGTAGTGTCCTAGGTCCCGACAATGTAGTGTCCCAGGGACCTAAGCATGCTGTTGAATAATGTGGAGTTTGCATTCAGGATAGCCTGGAGCCGACTCCATGTCTCTCCTCCATCAGGAGGGCCTTCCACCAGCACCTGCCTGCTGACAGGACTCTTGCAAGTCCCGCTCTGCTGCCATCAGCTGACCTAATTTCATTCCTATTCCCTTGAAATAGCCTTATCCCAGTTCACTCTGTGTCGTCTGACAAATGTGTTTCTTTATTAGGGTGAACCGAGTCCTTGGAGGTGGCAGAGTGGGTCATGGGCTAGCAAGGTTGCCATGGAAATTATTCACTTGTCATTGAATTATTCATTTGTGCAGCCCATCTAGAATGCCCCCCTCGGGCTCACAGCTGGCAGACAGACACACAGATGGAGAGACCTGGGGAGGATGAATCTTGCATCCGCAGTTCTGCCTGAGAGGTGCTTTATACAGGGGCAGAGATCCAGAGCTCCGTCCACCCCCAGGAAGAGTGGCCTTTGGTGAGAGTGTGCAGGCTGACTCCCAAAGGCCAGGGTTCAAGCCCCTTCTTCCTCTGTTTGCTCCTCTGGAAAGCTGGAGGAGAACGCCTCCCCAGGTCATTCCAGAATTCCACACAGAAAGCAAGCCTGGAATGACTTGTGCTAGTACTGTGATTGGACATCTTAGGAAACACCCAGCTCAGAAAGTGCCTGACATTACATGGAGCCAGATGACATCTTCTCACATGAGTCACAAATCCATTCCCTGAGCACACGCTGTCTGCTACCACACTGCGGTCACAGCCCATGCTTAGAATCTAAGTAGGTATTAAAGACCCAAAAGGCTCAGGTCCAGTGCACAGGAAGGATGCACTGTGCTCCTTTGGCCCTTCTGGGATTAGGAGCTTTGATACTGTACCATTAACAGCCTGAGAGCACTGGTCATCTTTACTAAAAATCACACCACCACCCACACATGCTGGCCTGGCCTTCAAACAGACATTCAGTTGTGGAAGGAAGGAAAAATGACCAATGCTATTTATGTTTTATCAGAGTGGTGGTTTTCTTTTTTCTATTCCGACCTGAAACTAGTTTTCAAGTGGCCACCTCAACAAGTGTGTAAAGATATAAACGGAGAGATGCTATTACAGAAGTATCGGACGTTGCCTTGAGCCCATCAGGAGGGCACAGACTATGGACACTGTAGTTCCTATCTAATAATTCACTGTCTAGATAGCAAGAAAAGCAAACTAGATATACACTTAGTGATGGGCCAAGATGCAAGAGCACAGGATGAGCACAAAGAGCTATAAAACAGAAAGTGAAATAAAATTCCACTTAAACAAAGCCCATAAACATGCATACACATCCCTGGTGACGAGGGCCAGCCTACAGCTGCAGATCTAAGAGATGCCTGTCTAAATCCCAACCTACACATTGAGAAACCCCAATCTCCATGGATTGCTGAAGGACCATTGCTGACAAGGTCACAGCAGGGTTCTCTGTCCCCTCCTGCTCCAGCCCATTCTCCCCTTCTGCTGAATGTCCTCAAAGTCAGGGCTATCTTACTATCTTCTGTGCCTCTGTTGAGTCAACCCTTTCTTTAATGCTTTCCCTGCACACTCATAAGTCTGTGTGTGTCAGGGATGCTGTGGAAGGCTCCTGAGAGCCTGCTGCAGCCTTTCATAGCAACAAAGCAAGCACCTTGTAGTCACGAGGTGGCCCTGTAGATGTACCTTGGCCACTCCCTCAAGCAAGGCACAGCCTGCTGCTGGGCTGGGGCTTCGCTTTCGTTTCTTTCTATTTTCAGCTCTATTGCTCTCCTTCCTGCTCTTGATTGGCCCTGGGAGCTCCAAGCTCTTCTCTCTTTATGAAGCAGAGCAATTCAGTTCTTCTCCTCCCTCATCCCAGCTCCACATCTAGGCTACCCTTGCACATGTCCAAACCCATCCTGAGGCTCCAGGTCAACTCCTGACAGCCACTCCCTGCACAGAACCTGCCCTCCTTAGACAGCAGTTGGTAAATAGCAATGTTGTCCATAGACACACATACACACATGAATACACATGCGCGCGCACACACACACACACGCACACATTCATACACAATCAGCCTAGAATAATGTCACCCAAATGATAGCAGTTTCTGTTCCTCAGAAATAATCCTTTTGTTTCTTTATAATTTGCCTTTTCTTCTCTCTCTCTCTCTCTCTCTCTCTCTCTCTCTCTCTCTCTCTCTGTGTGTGTGTGTGTGTGTGTGTGTGTGTGTGTGTGTGGTGTTATTTGAACTTTCCGACATGGATACAGGCTAGGTTTTCTGGTCCTAGCAGAGAAAAGACAATATCGTCCATGGTGCAGATACCCAGGTTGAGTGCATGCAGTCACTGAGACCCCTGCTCCTTAGCTGACCCATCTCAGCACATCTCCCTGCCCATCCTGTGGTACCACAGTGGCAGGCAGCCAACAATGCAGCCAGGATGGCCTTCCCAGACATTCTGCTCACAGGCATTTGAAGACTAGCTGTAGCGAGACACCCTCCACAGAGAGCCAGGGAGTCCAAGGACTACAGTGACCTCCACCCTACCCCCTTTCGTAGGAACTGTTAAACTGACTAATCTGCCAGAGGCAGGGCTCAGCATCCTCTGGCATCTGGTAAAGGAAGCCTCAGTCCCAGAGTGAATGAATATCTGAATGTTAGCACAGCAGGAAAGGAGGAGCACTGGGGGCCTGGGGAAAACTCCAAGCCCCAAATCTTAGCCTCAAAAGACACATGTGGTGTTGTCACAGCGTCCTGTCATGGCTTGTCACCATGACTCTGATGTAAAAATGACAGGAAATGAGAGGTGCTTTTGTTGCCCAGAAAATTATACAAGAGCAAATGAACCCATGGTCTAGAAGAGCATGTGCAAGTCCCGTGATCAGTGCTTGGCACTCAGGAGAGGAGGTTTCCAACTCCCCTCTGCTCTGCCCCTCACCCGGCATGGGTTTCTACCCACCGACTGTCTGAGGCCCATATTAAGTCATCTAGCAGAAACAGAACTTTAGCTGTGACCCTCATCTGAACCTGGCACTGAGTCACCCATTTTGAACATGTAAACCCAGCTCTCACCGAATGACTCTTGCCCTTTCTCAGATCTCCTTTCTGGGGAGCCCTCCGCATAGTGGGCTCTGTGTTGTGTGCTTTCTTACATCATAGGTCATCAAGTCACAATGCAAGGGCTGCAAAGTAAGTGGGGTGGCCCTTATCGTACAGATGAAGAAATCATGTCCCACTGAGATTCACGGCAGCAACTAATTAGAGGCTCCAAACTCCATTTGTCAGCTATTGTGCCCATAATGTCACACAGCAAAAGAACCAAAAAATCAAGAAATGACAGCAAACCTTCCCTCACTGGCAGATGGGGCCCCTGTAGTTTTGGTGCCAGGCAAATGTTGGTCCATTTCTGGAGTCTCTTTATTTTTCTGGGGTGATGATTGTGAACTCATTCCCCAGAGCAGATGAGAAACAGAAAGATTCCATCCAAGACAGGCAACTCCATAAGTGTTGGACAGGACCCACATCAATGGGAAGGAAGTCAACTTTAGCCTCTTCTACTGGGAAGTCTGATAAGGTTGCATGTGAAGGGACCAGATGCTCCATTTAACTACCAGGGAAAAAAATGAGAGGAATGGGATGTTGATGGAGGAAGGTCATTGGTTAAAAAAATAAAGAAACTGCTTGGCTGGCCCTCATAGGTTAAAACATAGGTGGGAGGAGTAAACAGAACAGAATGCTGGGAGGAAGAGGAAGTGAGCTCAGACTCGACAGCTCTCCTCTGGGGGGCAGACGCCTCAGAGAGATGCCATGCTCCCATCTCCAGGGCGGACGTGAGAGGATACCGGAAAATGGAAGGACCTTCCTTGCTCTTGGATTGGGAGGATCAACATAGTAAAAATGGCAATTCTACCAAAAGCACTCTATAGATTCAATGTAATCCTCATCAAAATCCCATCAAAATTCTTCACCGATCTGGAGAAGACAATAATCAACTTTATATGGAAAAACAAAAAACCCAGGATAGCCAAAACAATCTTATACAATAAAGGATCGTCTGGAGGCATTACCATCCCTTACTTCAAACTCTATTACAGAGCTACAGTATTGAAAACAGCTTGGTATTGGCATAAAAACAGAGAAGTCGACCAATGGAATCGAATAGAAGACCCTGACTTTAACCCACAAACCTATGAACACCTGATTTTCGATAAAGGAACTAAAAGTATACAGTGGAAAAAAGAGAGCATCTTCAACAAATTGTGCTGGCAAAACTGGATGTCAATCTGTAGAAGAATGAAAATAGATCCATACCTATTACCATGCACAAAACTCAAGTCCAAATGGATTAAAGACCTCAATATCAGTCTGAACACACTGAACCTGATAGAAGAGAAAGTGGGAAGTACTCTACAACACATGGGCACAGGAGACCACTTCATACGTATAACCCCAGCAGCACAGACATTAAGGGCCTCATTGAATAAATGGGACCTCCTGAGACTGAGAAGCTTCTGTAAAGCAAAGGACACTGTCACTAAGACAAAATGCAACCCACTGACTGGGAGAAGATCTTCACCAACCCCGCAACTGACAAAGGTCTGATCTCCAAAATATATAAAGAACTCAAGAAACTAGACCGTAAAAGGCTAATCAACCCAATTATAAAATGGGGCACTGAGCTGAACAGAGAATTCTCAACAGAAGAACTTCAAATGGCCAAAAGACACTTAAGGTCACGCTCAACTTCCTTAGCGATCAGAGAAATGCAAATCAAGACAACTTTAAGACACCATCTTACACCTGTCAGAATGGCTAAAATAAAAAACACCAATGATAGCCTTTGCTGGAGAGGTTGTGGAGAAAGGGGTACACTCACCCATTGCTGGTGGGAATGCAAACTTGTGCAACTACTCTGGAAAGCAGTGTGGCGGTTTTTCAGAAAATTCGGGATCAACCTACCCCTGGATCCAGCAATACCACTCTTGGGAATATACCCAAGAGAGGCCCTATCATACAACAAAAGTATATGCTCAACTATGTTCATAGCAGCATTGTTTGTAATAGCCAGAACCTGAAAACAACCTAGATGCCCTTCAACGGAAGAATGGATGAAGAAAGTATGGAATATATACATATTACAGTATTATCTAGCTAGAGGAAACACAAGGACCCAAACCGATCCTCTGCCACCAAAATGCACCGTCACCTTGCTTCCTTTCTGCTGTCCCCTCCAGAGCTGTGTGGACCAAACCCTAGGCTCATGGTCTCAATGTGGGTGGAGAAACCTGCTCATTTGCTCTATGAAGACCGCTGTCAGCTTCCCATGCAGAATGAGGAACCAGAGAGGAAAACCACACCTTCTCATTAAAAGCCATTCCTGCTTCCTGCCCTCAAAAGGCAGGAGATTGTTCACTCATGCCAAGCTTTTAGGAGACACATTGCCTCACATCTGGGAGAGGGTAGTTTGAAATATGGCGGTCATGTTTCCCACAGTGTTTCATTCAGGGTACCCCAAGTTCTCATGTGTGAACTCCAACCCCTGGTACCTTAGTAGGGACATTACTGCTGTTATGTATCTACTTTCCATATCTGAGGTTCAAGATGATCTGAACAGACACACCAACTGTAGCGAATGGCCTGAGTATGGGATCTGATGTTCCGAGTCCCTGGCTCATGCTTTTGCTCATCCCTGGGTTTCTATTTCTCTGTTTGTAAAATGGGCTTTGTCCATCATATCCATTCAAGGGACTTCCTAGTCAGGAAGATCCCAGTCCCCAGATGCTGGCATGCCAATAATGGTTCTAGGCTCTATTCTGCTATGATCAAGCTCCAAGCTCACTGATCCAAAACCCTCACTGTCCAGAGTGCTGAGTGTCCTATCCATTGGTGAGATGGGGTAATTAGGAGTGGCAGGTAGGGGGATGGGCCGGGTTAGCTCAGAGCTGTCAGCTTCTAGGGCTTTCCCAATAACTCTATATTAATCTTGGATTGAAGAGTTCTCAATAAAGCCAGCGTGCACATGTGCATGTGTGTGTGCATGCGTGTGTGTGTGTGTGTGTGTGTGTGTGTGTGTGTGTGTGCATGAAAGGCCTGGAGGTAGACCAACAGTCACAACAACAGCCTGGACTACTCTATGACCAGAGGTCCTCAGGCCCCTAGAACCCTCAGTCAGAACTGCATTGAGCAGGATCTTCAGACCATTCATGCATAGCTGACAACTTGAGATGCCCTGATATTGTAGGCACTGCAGCCTTACTTTTCCACTAGTGACTTTTTCTGTGTGTTTTTTCTACACACTTCTAGCTGCCTGCATTCCCAGCAGCCCACACCAGTGCCTCTTTGCCCGAAGGCTGCCCCAGGGCTGCTGGAGGCCCCTTTGCCTGTGGCACAGAGAGCCTGAGGGCCTAGAAACTTACATTCACTCAGGGGCAGCCCTTCACCCAGTGTTTCCCAAACTTCCACAGTTCACCGAAGCTTTTGTGTCACAGTAATTTCACACAGAACTTATTCTTAGGCCAAAAGTTTGGACAATAAACAAAAAAGCAAAAGGTCAGATTATCGGTTGCATCTACTGGGTAGCATGGGTCAAACAGCTTTAACAATATTTATATTTTAACGCTGTAGCCACCACTTGTAACAGTACATAAAAGTGAAGACGGAAAACAACAAGTCAAGTTTTCCCATAACTAACCACATGTGCACACTGGAATGCATGCACCTGTTGGTCACTGCCTAAAGACTCCCAGGCTTGGAGTCTGACTGAGCACCAACGCCCTCGTTCCCTGTTCCGACTGATTTCCACTAGGTCTAGGCTTTTGATCACAGCTGCTGCTTCACACCCAGCTTCACAGAGGTTTGACGTCATTCACAGGAATGTAGGACAATCTGATGCTTAAACTGAGCTGTCTTGAGAGTGGGTGTCTGGCAGCTGATGCTGTGTTTTCCTCTGAAAATTCAAATATACAGCAGCAGCTTGGGTCATTTGGCTTAGGGCTTGGAAGGCACGTTCCAGCCTGTAGTTGACGTTGCCTGTATCTCAGCATCCAGCTTCTGCACCCAGTCCAAACCAGGATGATTCTGAGCAAGACCTGAGACTTTCAAAGCTGCCCTTGGGGCCTCAGCAATAAGCAGATTAAGATGGAGCTATTACCTTGCCACCTTCCCATATGTTCTTTTCCCATCCTGGTCTCCGTTCTCCACCCACTTCTGGGTTATTCTAGTAATGTAATGAGTGTCTCTTGATCTCCTTGGGGGTATCCAGACTAAGAAAAAGGTACCTTGAGAGGAACTCTGGAACTAGTACAAGGTGTTGTTCTCATTCTTCCACCGAGAAGAGTTAAAGTGGAGAGAAAACTGAGGGCCAAGTCCAGAAAGGGAGTGGAATTTCCAGCATTGGTCACCAGCTAGAAAAGAAACGGTGGAAGAACTGTGTCTATCACCCCTGTTTAGTGATGTCACGGGTGTCCTTGGGAGTAAAGACCTAGGGTCGGGCAAGCAGTGAGTCCCATTCCCACATAGCAAGCACAACCTCTGAAATCCCAACTGTAAAAGAGAGAGCGAGAGTGAAAGTCGCGCAGGCAAATTTCTCCACCCACTTTAAAAAAGGTTTTGTTTAAATGTGTGCTTGATGTGCTGTTCCCAGCTTCATTAACCCCCTAATAATTATACTAATTATGCCATGATCTCTGCATGGGAATGGTTGGAAGCCCCACTCCCGCTCAGCTTCAAATGGCAGACAGCGCGTTTCTAGCCAGTGTGTTGCTGCTACTCCCTGAAATGTTTTACGCAAACACAGGCAGCACTTGTTGGATGTCATTGTGGCTGGGGGCGGCTCAGCTTGAGCAGCCTGTACTGGCTCAGAGCGGGGCCACACTCTGCTGAGTTTTAGGTTCTATGAAGGAGCAGATGGGGTGGGCTAGGGCTGCCATGCTCCCAGGGCCCACAGAGGTGGACAGGAGCTATACTTTGATACTTTCATGTCTAACTGTTCTTCTATTCCTCCCCACAACCAGGAGCCATGGGAAAGGCCACTCCCATTTTACAGGCAGGAAATCCTCACCTTCTCAGGTCAGACATACTTTCATGGTGCTGTCTTGGATTCTTTACTTTCTTACTTGTGTTTATTCATCCCAGGGCTGGCTCTATTACTATGCTATGATTTTCTCTTCTTCTCTGTATTTTCTTCCCAGGCTCTCACATTTAGAGGTCTTAAGAAAGAAATTACCTTCCTAAGGTCAGCAGATTCTGGCAGACACCCAAAGGCCCCATGTGTAAACTTGCCAATCTAGAATCTATTAGTCTGCAGCCATCAAACCATCAAGTCAAAGGTCCCCCTGAAGCCGGCCATCCCAGGCCCAAGCACCAGGAAACTTAAGATGTTCCCATGGCCCCCAGCCCATTGGAGTTATTGCAAGTAGACTGTTCCCCCAGTATCCATTGTTTTTCCTGCTCATGAGCACAATACCCTATACATTTGCCTTTAAGTTCTGTCTCCTAGCAAGCCCTGCTGCTCCCCCACATGGTCCTGAGTAGTGAAGTGTCCTGTGCTTTTGTTTCCAGGTGTGATGGTCAGTTGTCAACTAGAATCACCTAGGAGATGGGGCTCTCAGCAGGCCTGTGTGAGATCATCAAGATCGTATTCATTGATATGGGGTAAAGCATCTTAATTGTGTGTGGGACCATTCCCTGGGTAGGGGATCCTGGACAGTTTATATATTTACTTTAAAATTTTGAATTATGAATATACGTGAGAGGTAGATGTACATGTAAGTGTAGGTGTCTGAGGAGACAAGAAGAGGATGTCAGAGCCACTGGAGCAGGAGTTACGGATGTTGTGAGCCTCCGGAAGTGGGTTCTGGGAACCGAGCTTCAATCCTCTCTAGAGCAGGGCTCACTGTTAGCAGCTGAGCCGTCTCTCCCGGTCTGTTGAAATGGAGGAAGTGAGCTGAGCACTAACAAGATTGCACCCATCCCTTTCTGCTTCCCGACTGAGGATGCAATGTGCCCAGCAGCTTCAAGCTCCCACCTTGATGGACTAGATCTTGAACTGTGAGTGAAACAACCCCCCTCTACCTTAAGTTGCATCTATCAGGATATTTATCAAAAATGGAAAAAGAAGCCAAGACACTAGGGAACCATGGCAACATTCAAATGTTCTGCTGATGGTTCGGCCTCCTTAAATTGTTAATCAGCCACGTTTATGAATTAAGACCCAGACACGAGGAACAGCCCCTTTAATTATCCAGAAGAGAGACATCAGGGAGAAGATCTCTGCAAAAAAGTCCAGCAACCCAAAGAGGAAAGAAAGGTAGCAAACAGTGGCTGGAAAGAGGGAGACCTCAGAGGAAAAGCAAAAGGGACATCAGGACGGATTCTGAGCAGAGGGCTCCAGTGCCTGGGCTGGCACCGGAGTTCCATTCAGAGCCAGGACGCAGCTGAAGCTGGCCAAGGAGAGGGCCGTGGGCTTCCTTTCTGAATCTCTACTATGTTCAGACCAAGGCATTTGTGTGTGTGTATGTATGTGTGACTGTGTGTGTCTGTGTTACAAGCAAGATTTTTTTTAAAGAAATACAGTAAATTGAAATGAAATTAAAAATGAGACAGTGTCAGCAAAGGGCTATCATACAGTGGAAAGGAGTCAGCAGGAAGCTAATCAAACATTGCACAAAGCATCACAGAAGAGCACACAGCAGCCTTGGGACTATTGACGACAGCCCTTTAGGGTGGGAAGAATCTGAAGCCACAGGTCCCCCAAGGCCCTGGCCCCAGGCCATCACCACCTCTAGTAAGCTTACAGTATTTCTTCTATGTACATCGGGTTCTCAGGAAAAAGCTCCCAGGCCCTAGCCTCAGGCACTGACCCCAGGCTCTGCTGAGCATGGTCCTGGATACATCAGAGCCTCAGGGTAAGCCTCGACTCATCAGGCCCTCAACAGCTATGGAGACCATTGGTGACCTTAGGAAGAACTATCTACCAAACAGAACATTCGCTGCCTTGAAACGCTTCCCTGTCATTAACTCTTGCTTTGTTCATTAAGATGCACCTCTAACCCAATGCATAGTAAGATGCCCCGGGTATTCTTATGCCCCTAGAACCACTGAAAATAGACAACCAACTTCATTTTGTCATCTACAAAATGTATCGGATGTTAAAGTAGCTGTTCTTAGCATACTCAGTTTAGAATATGGCACTTTTATCATGCAGGTGACCAGCAGCTATCTAACTGGACTTGAGTCACACTCAGTGGGAGGGCATTCATGCCTGGTATTGTAAACTTAGTCCACTACCCATGGTTGGAGAGGTCATAGCACTCTGAAGAGAACCCACTACTGCTCCATTCCTAAATCAATATAATTTCTAACTGTCTAGTAAATACTTGTCTTGATACCCTCAGATAAACATAGCTCTCGCCCCTCATCAAAGAAGCTTTGTTTTACAGAGGATGGAGACTATTACAGAAAGCCACACCTGGTCAAAATGGAGAGAATGGCTGACTATGGGACAGCCAACCCTTGTGTGTGTGTGTGTGTGTGTGTGTGTGTGTGTGTGTGTGTGTGTGCGCGCGCGCGCGCGCGCATATATGTGTGTATGTGTGCATGCATAATTTTTGAGATATATTATATTTTTAAAAGAGAAAATTAAGCCGGGCAGTGGTGGCGCACGCCTTTAATCCCAGCACTCGGGAGGCAAAGACAGACGGATCTCTGTGAGTTTGAGGCCAGCCTGGTCTACAAGAGATAGTTCCAGGGCAGGCACCAAAGCTACAGAGAAACCCTCTCTCAAAAAACCAAAGAGAGAGAGAGAGAGAGAGAGAGAGAGAGAGACAGAGAGAGAGAGAGAGAGAGAGAGAGAGAGAGAGAGAGAGAGAGAATTACTTTTCCTAACAAAGTCCTGTGAGATAAGGAACCTCCATTGATGCCACAAGTGCATTTTCTGCTGGACTTCTACTGTGGACAGGCAGCCTATCATTTAAGAGTAGTCTGTTTCCCCAGTGAGAGTCCCTTGAAGAAAACTAAACTTTCATTTGTAAGTAGTTACCAACTAGAAATAGCTTCAAAGTTAGGGTTAAGGATGAGGCATGTGTTCACTTCTCATTTTGACTCAGACCCATGCAGGCCCTATGCATGCTTTCTCAGTCTCTATGCATTCATATGTGCATTGACCACATGTGATTTAGAGGGCCTTGTTTGTTTTATTGGTATCCTCCATCCCTACTGGCTCTTACACTCTTTCTGCCTCCTCTTCTTCAGGGTTCCCTGAGCTGCAAGGGGAGGGATCTGATGGAGACATCCTGTTTAGAGCAGAGTGTTGCAAGGGCTCTCACTCTCTACGTAATGTCTGGCTGTAAGTCTGTATATTTGTTCCCATTTGCTGTGGGAGAAGCTGCTCTAATGATGACTGAGCAAGACACTGATCTATGAGTATAGCAGAATGTCATTAGGAGTCATTTTGTTCCCTTTTCAGAAAAAGAACAGCAGTGTTTGGCTTTATCCTTGGCCCCTGGCTACCTTGTCTCGGGTCACCCAAGCAGTGTTTTATACATACATATATATGTGTGTGTGTGTGTGTGTGTGTGTGTGTGTGTGTGTGTGTGTGTGTATCTCATGCAGTGGTCCTTAAGTCAAATCAGGTATCAGATAATGGTTGGTAACTCCCACAAGCTCTGTGTCCCCATTGCACTGTGAATCTTACAGTCAGGACACCATTGTAGACCAAAGGGTTTGTGGCTCGGTTGGTGCTCATGGTTTTCCTTTGGTTGACTGCAGAGTATTTTCTTGTACCAAAGACACCAGTACATAGGGGTGGAGTCTCTATGCAGGCACCAGCTCTACCTGTTCCATGTTTAATGGGGCTTTGCTGTCAGTTTGTGGAGAGCAACCTATAGTCTTGGCCACAGCCTGGGCTATTTGAGGGCTTCCATAAGACCATTTTGGCCCACAATTCAATTAGCTATAACCCAACCCCAGTACTGGAAACTTCTTTGGTGACAAGAGTTGTCCATTTGGGGCTCTGTCTCCCCTGTTATTTGGTGGTTTCATTTATATTCCCTTAGCATATGTATGTATTTGATAGAGCTTCTACTGGATTAGGTGTTCATACTCCACCTCAAAGGGCCCTTAATTTTAGCCATCTCCCCCTGTATTCCCTCCTTTATTCTCCTCCTCTCTCCCCCTCCCAACTTAATCCTCCTATTCCAGACCCCCACAATTCATTCACAACTATCCTATTTCCCTTTTTGTAGGAAGATCTGTCACCCCAGTCCCTTACTCTCTATTTGGTTCTATAGACTGTAGCTTGGTGATCGCCGACTTAATAGATAATATCCACAGAGAAGTGAACACACCCTATCTGTCTTTCTGAGTCTGGATTACCTCATTCAGTATGATCTTTTTTTTCAAGAATGATCCATTTACCTGCAGATTTCAAGATTTTTTTTTAAACACCTAACACTTCATTGTGTAAATGTGCCATATTTTCTTTATCCATTCCTTGGTTGAGGGACATCAAGGTTGTTTCCAGTCTCTGATATGTGAAGAGAGAAGCAATGGACCCAGTTGAATAAATGTCTCTGTAGCAGTATGAAACATCATTTGGGAATATGCCTAAAGGTAGCATAGCTGGACCTTTCAGTCACATCTTCCTGAGGAACTGTCACACTGATTCCACTGTGGCTGCATGAGTTTGCAGTTCCACCAGCAATGGGTGTGTGTTCCCCTTGCTCCACATCCTCGCCAGCATGAGCTGTATTTAATTTTATTGATCTGAACCATTCTGACAGGTGCAAGATGAAATCTCAAAGTAGTTTTGATTTGCTTTTCCCTGATGACTATGGATGTTGAACATTTCTTTAAGCTGGACCAGGGCAATTTAAACAAAGTTTCACTCATGGCTGTCCAGGAGAGTCGGGCAGCTGGCTGGACCCAGAGAGGCTAATGAGCCCATCTGGGAAACTCAGCGTCTGACTTGGCAGGGAGGCCCAGCTCTGGCACTCAGCATCACCCCTGGGATATGGGAAGAGGTGTGCTCAGCTGCAGCAGCCCAGGGAAGGCAAGTGCAGAGTAACTTTGTGCCAACTGGCTTGAAGAGACTATCTGGAAGACAGGTTCCCAGAGCCACCCTCTGAGAAGCCACAGCCTCTTGGGGGAAGTATTTGCCGTGGTGCTTTAGAGTAAAGATGCATCCCCCACCACACACTTGCTAATGCCTGCACACACAACTCCGTGAGTGCCCGGAGCAGAGCGTGGGTTGTAACACTACTTGCCCCTACTCTTCTGGGCATCTTTGTGGAGACTCAGCACAATTGCACCCTGGCAGCCTTGTCTCTGCCTACAGGAAGCTGACGCCCCTGGTAAAAACCAAGAGCTGTTTACAGGCACAGGGGTGAAAGAGCCTGGGAGCAGCTCCTTGAAGAGACTGAGGTGGGTCTTGGCAATTATAAGGCCACTTAGCTGGTGGATGCCAATATGAAGTCTTGCCTGGCACACACAACTGAGGAACTGTGGCAAGTGCGTTTCTCATTTGTCTGTGTTTCTCTCCAGAACTAAAGCTGAGGGAGTTAGGACCCAACTTCCAGGAGAAACCATTGTCCTGACCCCTTCACTGATGTCCCCTTTCCCGGGAGCTGAGAAATGGATGAGGCTGGGGCAGAAGCAGGTGCTAGACTGGCATCACAGCTGAGGGCCTCCCTTGTCTTGAGGGCTCCCTTTCCAGACCTGCACACACACAGCTGTAACCCTAGGGTGCCCAGAATGACAGCAGTTCTGGAGAGAGTGAGACTGAAGCGACTCCTCGGGGTCCAGCTACAAGCAGACAGCTAGGGAGGGGCCGATATAGCACCCAATCCAACCTAGAATGTTCTCTGTGATGAATTTGATGCCAGAAAAAAAAAATCTATGGGTGTGTTTTCCCTGGAGGAATGGCCTCAACAAATTCGCAATGAATGAGAATGTTTCTGGGCTACATGCTGGAAAATTAGCACGGGCTTGCATTAATTGAAATTCAGTTCTTTATGTATATCAATTCCCTTTGATCCTTCTGGGATTCGCAGCAGCAAGAAAGACACAGAGCAACAGATTAATCCAAGTGTTGTCAGCGACAATGATAAATTGAGGTGTAAAAGCCCACATTGAGATAAATTGCTATTAAAAACCTGGCCGCCCCTCTTCCTGTTAAGTCTGCAGAATCAAGAATTTGTTAAAATAGTGGGTTGCCGCTCATCAAGAGCCTCTACCATGCACGTCTGCGTGCAGCTCTTCCATCACTTCAGGCTGCTCCCCTGCTCTGTGTTGTTGGCTTTTTTTTTTTTTTTTTTTTTTTATTTTTATTTATTTTTTTTTCACTCCACTCTTCTCCCCCTCCTCCCACCCCTCTCCCCTTCCCCCCACTCCTCTCCCCCTCCCTTTCCAGTCCAAAGAGCTGTCAGGGTTCCCTGCCCTGTGGTACGTCCTAGGTCCTCCCCCCTCCATCCATATCTAGGAAGGTGAACATCCAGACTGGCTAGGCTCCCACCAAGCCAGCACATTGCATAGGATCAAAACCGCGTGCCATTGTCCTTGGTGTCTCATCAGCCCTCATTGTTCGCCATGTTCCGAGAGTCCAGTTTTATCCCATGCTTTTTCTGGTAACAGTCCAGCTGGCCTTGGTGAGCTCGCAGTAGATCATCTCCACTGTCTCAGTGGGTGGGTTCACTCCTCGTGGTCCCGACATCTTTGCTCATGTTCTCACTCCTTCTGCTCCTCATTGGGACCTTGGGAGCTCAGTCCAGTGCTCCAGTGTGGGTCTCTGTCTCTATCTCCATCCATCGCCAGATGCAAGTTCTAGGATGGTATGCAATATATTCGTCAGTATTGCTCTAGGGTAGGGTCATTTCAGGTTCCCTATCCTCAGCTGCCCAGGGAACTAACTGGGGACCTCAGCTTGGGCACCTGGGAGCCCCTCTAGGGTCAAGTCTCCTGCCCGCCCTAAAGTGAGTCCCTTAACTAAGAATTGTGGTTCCGTGCTCCCCTATCCAACCTTCCTTTATCCCGATCCTCCTGTTTCCACAAGTCCACCCTCCTTCCCTTCTACCTTTTCTCTCCCCATCTCCCCTAACCCCCATCCCACCCCACCCCCAACATCCCACTTTTCCCCCCGGCAATTTTGTCTACTTCCCTTATCCAAGAGGATAACTATATGTTTTTCCTTGGGTTCACCTTCTTACTTAGCTTCTTTAGATTCGCCTATTGTAGACTCCGTGAACCCTATTTATGGCTAGAAACCAATTATGAGTGAGTACATCCCATGTTCGTCTTTTTGGGCCTGGGATACCTCACTCAGGATAGTGTTTTCTATTTCCATCCATTTGCATGCAAAATTTGAGAAGTCATTGTTTTTTACCGCAGCGTAGTACTCTAGTGTGTATATATTCCATACTTTCTTCATCCATTCTTCCATTGAAGGGCATCTAGGTTGTTTCCAGGTTCTGGCTATTACAAATAATACTGCTATGAACATAGTTGAACAAATGCTTTTGACATGTGATAGAGCATCTCTTGGGTAAATTCCCAAGAGTGGTATTGCTGGGTCCAGGGGTAGGTTGATCCCGAATTTCCGGAGAAACCGAAACACTGACTTCCACAGTGGTTGCACAAGATTGCATTCCCACCAGCAATGGATGAGGGTACCCCTTCCTCCACAGCCTCTCCAGCAAAGGCTATCCTTGGTGTTTTTGACTTTAGCCAATCTTACAGGTGTAAGATGATATCTCAAAGTTGTTTTGATTTGCATTTCCCTGATCGCTAAGGAGGTTGAGCATGACCTTAAATGTCTTTTGGTCATTTGAACTTCTTCTGTTGAGAATTCTCTGTTCAGTTCAGCGCCCCATTTTTTAATTGGGTTAATTAGCATTTTAAAGTCTAGTTTCTTGAGTTCTCTATATATTTTGGAGATCAGACCTTTGTCTGTTGCAGGGTTGGTGAAGATCTTCTCCCAGTCAGTAGGTTGCCTTTGTGTCTTAGTGACAGTGTCCTTTGCTTTACAGAAGCTTCTCAGTTTTAGTAGGTCCCATTTATTCAATGTTGCCCTTAATGTCTGTGCTTCTGGGGTTATACCTAAGAAGCGATCGCCTGTGCCCATCTGTTGTAGGGTATTGCCCACTTTCTCTTCTATCAGGTTCAGTGTTTTCGGGCTGATATTGAGGTCTTTAATCCATTTGGACTTGAGTTTTGTGCACGGTGATAGATATGGGTCTATTTTCATTCTTCTACAGGTTGACATCCAGTTGTGCCAGCACCATTTGTTGAAGATGCTTTCTTTCTTCCAATGTAAACTTTTAGCTCCTTTATCGAAAATGAGGTGTTCATAGGTTTGTGGGATAAAGTCCGGGTCTTCTATACGATTCCATTGGTCGACTTCTCTGTTTTTATGCCAGTACCACCCTGTTTTCATTACTGTAGCTCTGTAATAGAGTTTGAAGTCAGGGATGGTAATGCCTCCAGAAGATCCTTTATTGTATAGGATTGTTTTGGCTATCCTGGGTTTTTTGTTTTTCCATATAAAGTTGATTATTGTCCTCTCCAGATCTGTGAAGAATTTTGATGGGATCTTGATGGGGATTGCATTGAATCTATAAATTGCCTTTGGTAGAATTGCCATTTTTACTATGTTGATCCTCCCAATCCAAGAGCAAGGGATGTCCATCCATTTTTTGGTATCCTCTTCAATTTCTTTCTTCAATGCCTTAAAGTTCTTGTCAAATAGATCTTTCACTTCCTTGGTTAGATTTACCCCAAGATATTTTATGCTGTTTGTGGCTATCGTGAATGGAGAAGCTTCTCTGATTTCCCTCTCTGCTTCCATATCCTTTGAGTATAGGAGGGCGACTGATTTTTTGGAGTTGATCTTGTATCCTGCCACATTACTAAAGCTGTTTATCAGCTGTAAAAGTTCTTTGGTGGAATTTTGGGGGTCGCTTATGTACACTATCATATCATCTGCGAATAACGAAAGTTTAACTTCTTCATTTCCAATTCGAATCCCCTTGATCCCATTATGCTGTCTTATTGCTATTGCTAGAACTTCCAGCACTATATTGAAGAGGTATGGCGAAAGTGGGCAGCCTTGTCGCGTTCCTGAGTTAAGCGGGATGGCTTTGAGTTTCTCTCCATTTAATTTGATGTTAGCTGTCGGCTTGCTGTATATAGCTTTTATTATATTTAGGTATGACCCTTGTATCCCTAATCTCTCCAAAACTTTTAACATAAATGGATGTTGAATTTTGTCAAATGCTTTTTCAGCATCTAATGAAATGATCATATGGTTTTTTTCTTTCAGTTTATTTATATGATGGATTACATTGATAGATTTTCGTATGTTGAACCAGCCCTGCATCTCAGGAATGAAGCCTACTTGATCATAATGGATAATTTTTCGGATGTGTTCTTGGATTCGGTTTGCCAGTATTTTGTTGAGGATTTTTGCGTCGATATTCATGAGTGAGATCGGCCTGTAATTCTCTTTCCTGGTTGAGTCTTTGTGTGGTTTCGGTATCAGAGTAACTGTAGCTTCATAAAAGGAATTTGGTAATGACCCTTCTGTTTCTATATTGTGGAATACATTGAGGAGTATAGGTATTAGGTCTTCTTGGAAGTTCTGGTAGAATTCCGCATTGAAACCATCTGGCCCTGGGCTTTTTTTGGTAGGGAGGTTTTTGATAACAGCTTCTAGTTCTTCGCGACTGACAGGTCTGTTTAGCTTGTTCACCTGGTCCTGATTTAATTTTGGTAAATCGTATTTATCTAAGAAAGTGTCCATTTCTTTTACATTTTCCAGTTTAGTGGCATACAAGCTTTTGTAGTATGTGTTGTTGGCTTTTAACTGGGTCATCAAGTGCCTTTGTCATGTGGCCTTTGCTATTAAGCAACACACACACACACATACACACACACACACACACACACACACACACACACACACACATGCATTGTCTGCATTCATCTTCTGAACTTTCTGGCCATCTCCTCAAACATCACACAGCACAGCCAAAACTTAATGTGCCATTTCTGCCAAAACATACTGTGGATCTGAGTTCTCACCAACAGTTCAGTTTCCCAAGTCAGTACATCATTCCGGGCTTTCCTCTTCCTTTTCCCTAAGCCAGCCCCAATGGCTCAGACCTCTGACAACAGCCCTCTTCTCTTTGGGAATCTTGGTGGTCCAGTCTCAGCCCATGGCCAGACATATTCACCTGTACTGCACCAGACCCTTGATGTCTCTAGAAGACGTCACACTGTTCCTTACACTTCGACTTTGTCCCTTTCTCCACTCTTCTCTGTCAGGAGCCCTCATACTTGTCCTCAAAGCTCACCTTCAAATAGGATGGAGTGCTCACCCCCAAAACCTCCCTTGACTCTTTGGGGGTGTGCACACCCTGGTTAGTGTGTTCTCCATTGCTCTCACCAGGCTGAGAGCCCTGAGCATCACGGACTTACACATTTCAGCTCACGTGCATCCACAGTCTGTGGTCAGTTCTGACCAGAGCATGAAGATGACGAGCCGGTCAGCTCAACATCAGAAGATGCACCTACACCAGGAGACGAACATTGCCTTTTGGGACACTGGGCGATCTTACCATGTGCCCACATTACAAAGCAGAGCCCTGCAGATTCCTGGAACACCTGGACCCAATTCCTCCTGTATGAGCCCTAACAGACATTCCCAAGGTATTACCCTGGATTATTCAAACAATCCAGGAACACTGTCATCACACTGTTGGTGGGAAGGGCAGCACATGGAGAGGAATGAATTCATAACTAACATAAGGAAAGCTCCAATATGAAAATTACTTGCTGCACACACCGCCTGGACAGCAAGGAACTTTCTCTCCGCAGACGAGGAGTTAAGGTCTTATCTAGGTCTTCATATCTGATTTTGTCGGGTGGAGGAGGCTCCACTTCATTACCTGTCCTTTGGTTCACTCTCCTCCTCTTTCCGTTCTCCTCTCCCATCCCACAACCACTGCTTACTCTCTTTCACACTCCCCACCAGTGATTTCCCAAGTCACAATAGAAGGGATGTCCTTGTAGCAATCAGTTACTGCAATTTGGGGGGTGAATATTCCATTAGTTCCAGGCCAGGGATTCCTGATCAATATGGCCTTCTCAAGGCCAACCAGTGTAACAAACCCTCTTATTAAGCAATTCTAAGTCCTGATGCTGTTCCCCATGACTGGCAGTCAATCTGTGCTTTAATTAATGCCTGCCCCTCTGCTCACTAGAGCTGTGGAGTCCCCTCAAACATCTCCACCACCACCCTACTCCGCAGGGCTGCTGCTGGGAGACTGAGGAGAAGCTCAAAGCCCAGCTTAACTTAGTCCTTTGGTGATAGACTCCAGGGCTTATACATCAACATTCAACCCTCAAGAATGGTAGACCCTTCCCACGCTACCCCCAGCAGGAAAGGAAGACACTCTTTGGACCTCCCCTTCTCTCTCCCTCTCTCTTCCCTTCTCCTTCTCTCCCTCCCTCCCTCTCCACTTACCACACTCAAGGTATATATCTTGACCGAGACTCTCCATCCTTTCCTTGCATACCTTCAGTGATGAGAGACTCACCCCCTGTGGAAGACCCTGTTTTGTCTCTGGCCATTACTGGAATATAACTCCTCTTGAGATAGGTTCTGTCTACTTGGATACTGGCTTTTTATTTCAGATACATTGGGTTCTTCCTTGTCCCCAGTATTCTGGCTGTTCCCTTTGTGAAAAGATTCCCTAGTGGTTGATGCTCATGTACTGTGATAACAACAGCATTAACATCATAATTTGCTAAGCATGTGTTGTGTTGACCCCATGCTTGGTACAAAGTGCTCTTGCTATGCTGTGGTTTTCTATCACACTGAGTTTATACAAGAAGCCCTCTCTAGACCTCCCCAACCCTGTCACCTATGTCAAGACCTACACTCTGAAAGGTGGAAATCAGTTGTGCCCTGTGCCTATGGCTGCAGCTAATGATGGGAATGGAAAATGGAGCCCGGGGAATGTTCATAATAATTAGCAAGGTAAATTCTGAAATGCACATGCCCCATGGCTGACCTGGGATGTGAGTTATTATAATGTCGCTCCAGTGAGGTAGGCAGTACTCAGCACCCACTCAAACTGAGCCAGATCCTTGCATCTGAGGAGCAGACTCAGAGTCTGGTAAGGGGGCTGATTCTAAGTCCAAAACTATCCATATACCTATTCTTCAGACCTTGATTGTTTGTACACTGTGAAGATGTGTCTTCACCAAGATGCCTTTTGATTGGTTTAATAAAGAAAGAGCTCAATGGCCAGTTACTAGGCAGGGAGAAGTTAGGTGGGACTTCCAGGCAGAGAGAGAAAGAAGAAGAGAAGATGAGTCTAGGCATGGAAGAGACACCAGAGGACACGGAGAGGAAACAGGAGGTGCAAGATGGAAGAGAGGTAAAAAGTCACAAGGCAAAATGTAGAGTGCTACACATGGATTAATATAAGTAATTGTTGGAGTTCACAAGAAATCCCATAAAGACCACCAGTCACATACACAATCAGCAAGAGTGTTTACTAAAAACTGCCAGCATGGTGGGGTGGCAAATGGCGATTCCCGGAGAAGCTCACACACTCCTTTTAAACAGGTTTAGGGGAATTCCAGGGCGGAGAGGTTAGTCTGGAGGCTGATTGGTGGGTTTAAACCAAAAGTTCATAGGATTGGTAGGTGACTCTAGTGGTTAGGGACTTTCCAGAGGCAGGGTAGGGAAAGCTGTCTTTGTCTAGCAGAAGGCTGTAGGGTGCCTGCTGATTGGTTGCCCGAGTTTCGGTTTTTTCGAGAACTGCTTGCTCAGCTCCAGTAAACCAAAACTAAGGCCTGGTCCCTGGAAGGAGCTATTAGAAACCTATCATGCCTCTGGTCTAACTCCCTGTCCCTCTCAGTTGTAAGAGCTAGTGAGACAGGCCTAAGCGTCCAAACTTAATAATAAGTCTCCATTGTGAGCTCATTCTGTGAGCTCATGGCCCAAAGAAAAATCCATCTATACTTGATACCTGAGAGTACCCTGTCTCCTTCCCATGGCAGGACCTATGGCTTTACCAATTTCCAGTCCATCCTCTTGTCCTACCGTGTCTACTCCAGGGTCCTCTGTTTACCAAAGCATCTCCACAGCCTCTCCTTCAACACCTAAGTGCCCTTAACTCCTACACGGCTGTGCACTCAGGAGTTACCTTGGAGACTGAAGCGCAGACTAGTGGCCGTGGTGTGGTATATTACAAACTGTACGCTGTCCTCATCTGACTCCTACATATGTACACACAGGTGTGCGCATCCCACACACAGTGATGCACAGACAAGTACACCTACGTAGAATAAGTGACACCACATACACAAAGAGGATGAGGAGGGCAAGAAGGAGGTGAAGGGGAGGAGGGACTGAGGAAGAGGAGGAAGAGAAGGAGGAGGGGGAAGAAAAGATGCAGACAGTGAACAGGAAGTATGGCTAGGCTATCAAACCTTAAGACCTACCCCCAGTGACTTACTTCTTCTAGCAGGTTCTACCTCCTAACGGTCTCACAGCCTTCCAAACAGCAGCATCAGCCGCAGACTCGTGAGCCTATGAAAGCCATCTCACGTTGGTTGAGTGTGGCACTACTCCTAGGGGACATGAGCAAACATTCACTCACCCCAGATAGGGAACCAAAAACAGACAGAAGTAATGATATCACCAAATACAACTTGATAAACCACTGGATTTATTGGGGTCATTTTCATCAGTGTGGCTGAGGGGTTGATTATAGAAACATGGGCTATTCAAAGGCAGAGGCACTAACTAAATAATGACAACTCACCAAAGCTGGTACCCTAGGGCTCTGCACAACTGGACAGGGCACAGGACCCTCTCTGAAGCAGTCCTTACTCCTTATATAGCCTCTGGAAAGGAGAGACCTTGTGAGTCTGGTAAGTTTCAGGAACTCACTGAGAGTTGCAGGTTGTTTACTTCCTGAGTCCTGAAAACCTTTCCTCTAGGATAGAATAGTCCAACTCTTGATTTCAGAGAAAACGGATACAAGCTAACACACACCCAAACTGCAACAGGTAAGAGAAAAACTTGTATCAGAGATGCAAGAGCGGGGGAGATGGGTGAGAACAGATATCATCAAATTCAGGGAAACAGAGTGTCTGCCTTTCCCAACCATAAACCACTTAGCATAAATGGGCTGGGTTTGTGCCTGGATATGCATAGAAGGAATGTGTTGCGATCTGACCTGAATTTAGACCTGAACTTGAGGGTGCAAGGATGTCTTCCGCAAGGTCATTTGGGACAAGAGATTCTGTCTCAAGTTTGCTGGCATGTGTGATTTGGAGAAGTGGTTTCCAGGTACAAGCTGCAAGCTGCTCCGGCTTCTGAGACCTCCTGGTCTTGGATCCCATACAAGCTCTCGCTGCCTTACATTCATCAAATCTCGGGCTGCATTTTGCCAAGTACAACAAGTGTGTGTTTTTAAGGGGAAATTAATGCATATGCTTCTGATTCATCGTATGTGGAAACGATCAAAATATTGTGTCTGAAGTAGAGTAACATCTAGAAAAGGCTTTGGGTACTTTTGCCAGGTTTTTGTATGTCTCTTGAGGAGGCTAGGTTCCAGCCTGATTGCCTTCCACTCTTATTGGGAGGCATAAACACCACATCCTTCAGAAAGCCGCCCCATCATCAGTCTCGGAACACATGGGGACCCCAGCCATGGGCACAGCCTGTGGAAATGCATTCCCTACAGGTCACAAACCCCTCTCCAAGCAAGAACACTGACCCAGGATGGAAGCCAAACATTCTGATTGACAGAGTCCACCATGACCTAACTTCTTGGACATCAGGAGCCTGTCCATTGTCTGGCCGGGTGTGCCAGAAAACAAGGCCATTCAGCGGAAGTTGGACTGGAAGACAGGGAGGTTGGAATGGCTGGGAAACTGGGACACTGTGCTGTACAAGGTTTGGTCTCTGAGTTCTTGGCATCTCAGCTTGTAACTTTCCTTAGTCAGGAGTGACACTCGCACAGAGCCAGGCTACCATCCAAGAGACAATCCCGGTGCCTCTCCTACTACCCTGTAAAGTTTCCTAAAGTGAAGGAGCACTGGCCCTGACATGGACAGGGGTAGGCCCTGGTGTAGGCTGCAAGTCAAGCCTTTATCCTGGCCCAACAAGACCCTAAATATGGCCCTCACTTGAGTCTCCATTCTGTCCAATGGTCCAGTCTGGCACAGTCAAAGACCAAAGCTGATCTCAGCCTCAGACTGAGCTCAGAACCTACTCACAGCCTGTGCAGTGCTCTGCCCCTGAACTGTGCCACAGTTCTGCATGGTAGCTTGGCACAGCCTTGGTCCTTCTCAAGGCAGCACTGAGGGCTATCCTCAAGCCCTCACTCTCCTTACCCAACAGCAAATACATTAGGAGTCTAGCTAATGTTTGCCAAACTCCCTGTCCCCACAGGCCGCCAAAGTCAACAATTCTGTTTGAGGAATATGTGGCAAGTAAAAGTTGCCATCTAGACAGGAGGTGACACTTTGCTTTCCTTCACAAGGTTATTGTATACTAAGTTTGCAGAACACAGAACCATTGCCATGACCTGGCTCTGATCATGGCTCCCTCCCCAAGTATTCTCCTTCTTCATGTGGCTGTTCTGACCTCCTGATCATGGTGGTTAGCAAGCAGGAAGGACTCGGGTTCTGGGTTGTCCCTCATCGAATGGCCAGAGTTTGGGTTTCCCTTCTCTCTGGCCACCCACTCAGTTCCTTGTGGGTCAGTCAGTCTTACCGTTTCCCCAGTTCCAGATGGTATTGTTTATAGTGGATTATGTTTCTCTGCTGGGATATCATCCTGTTATTTCTTGTGTGACACTGTTCCTGACGAGACATGAACAAACATTTTTCATACCCCAAACAGGGAACCAACAACAGAACAAAGTAAAGACACCACCAAAGTTGAACTTGGTGAACCAATGAGTTTTACTGTGGTTACTTGCAGAAGCAGAAATGACACACACAAAAAACTGCGTCCCCAAAGCCCACCCCAGCGTGGATGACAGTTCGTGAAAGCTAAGAACATGGAACATACTACACAGCCTGCAGTCAGCTCAACAGTTTGGAGAGTGCCCTAGGGTCCAGGGCTCAGTTGGTCTGAGCCTTTTCCCAGCAGCTCGGCTGGTCTGAGAATCTTCTAGGGAGACTGGCTTGTCCAAGAGTGTCTCTCAATGGTTCTTACTGCTTATATGGGCTTGACCAAAAGAATCTGCTTGGTTCTGATTTCCTGGAGCTGTTGGATTGTTTACTTCCCTAGGGTAAAGCACTTCCTTCCAGGATGGAATGGTACACCTTCCCTTAGAACAATCCTGTTGCTTCACTTCCTTGTAAACATCCTGTCTTAAAATAACCTGTTGTGACACTGAGAGAGACGATTAATAAATGGGACCTCCTGAAACTGAGAAACTTCTGTAAAGCAAAGGACATGGTCAGCAAGACAAAATGACAGCCTACAGAATAGAAAAAGATCTTCACTAACCCCACATCAGACAGAGGTCTGATCTCCAATATATACAAAGAACTCAAGAAATTGGACGCTAAAAGAATGCATGATCCAATTAAAAAAGGGAGGGGGGGTACAGACCTAAATAGAGAACTCTCAACAGAGGAATCTAAAATGACTGAAAGACACTTAAGTAAATGCTCAACATCTTTAGCCATTAGGGAAATGCAAATCAAAATAACTCTGAGTTCCATCTTACACCTGTAAATATGGCCAAGATCAAAAACACTGATGACAACTCAATGCTGGAGAGGATGTGGGAAAGGGGAACACTTCCCCATTGCTGGTGGGAGTGCAAACTGGTAAAGCCACTTTGGATATCAGTATGGTGATTTCTCAGAAAATTAGAAAACAACCTACCCCAGGACCCAGCTATACCACTTTTGGGTATATACCCAAAGGATGTTCTACTGTACCACAAGAACATGTACTCACTATGTTCATAGCAGCATTGTTTGTCATAGCCAGAGCCTGGAAACAACCTAAATGCCCCCCGACCAAAGAATGGATAAGGAAAATATGGTACATTTATTTATACAATGGAGTACTACACAGCAGAAAAAAATGACATCTTGAAATTTGCAGGCAAATAGGTGGATTTAGAAAATATCATATTAAGTGAAATAACCCAGACTCAGAAAGATAAATATCACATGTACTCACTCATAAATGGCTTTTAGACATAAAGCAAAGAAAAACCAGCCTGCAATTCACAATCCCAGAGAACCTAGACAACACTGAGAATGCTAAGAGAGGCATACATAGATCTAATCTACATGGGAATAGAAAAAGACAAGATCTCCTGAGTAAATCGGGAGCATGTGAACCATGGGAGAGGGTAGAAGGGGAGGGGAGAGGTAGAAAGGGGAACAGAGAAAATATATAGCTCAATAAAAACAATTAAAAAAATAAAGATTATCTTTTTAAAATCCTGTTGTTTCACCACACCCTTTAACATCTTGTGTCTTAGTAAGTTTTCCTCCAAGACGGAAGGTTCTAATCTTACAGGAAAACCACTATGCAACACTCCCATAGAGCGAAAATCCAGGATCATTTCCTGAGGGACAGAGCCCACTACCAGAAGATCAGCTACAGCGAGCAGTCTCATCCAAAGGAGCAATGCTGATGTTCTCAGCATAAATCCCCCAGATGGTCTGTGCTGGGAACACACTGGCAATGAGTCTTCCACTAGTGCCAAGAGCATCACACACGTACAAAGGAACAATGTGTGTCCTGTCTGGAAAGATACGGATGTGCTACAGGAAGATCTGCCAAGAGCTCTTAGGAAAGTCCACAGGGAAGAAGTGAGGGAAGAGGATGCAAGAGGCCTCCTCCCACTAGGACATATCTTCCATATAACCTGCCAAGCACCAGTAAGCCAGCGTCCTGTCACTCTTGCAGAAGATGCAGCTCACACTAGCTCTCAAAGACTCCTTGGTAACTTCAAAAAGCTTCAGAAAGGGGATGGCGCAGAGATCTCTTCTTACCTGTAGAACTAAGTGCATGGATAGGGTGTGCAGAGGGCAAAACAGTCTTCGTTCACACAGATCAGCCCTGGAGGAGCTAGGAATCGTTAAACACCCAGCGTGTCTCCTCAGTGGATTGAGGTGCTTAGCTGTTCCTTCTGGAATGTTGAGAATGAATGCAGTTTAAAACGGGGCAATCCTTTGCTACCTCTTGAGCCAGGCCCCACCCATATACCCCGAATATTGTTTTACTTATCCTAGATTTTCCCCCTAAAACCTTGAGCATTACTTCTAGGCCACAAAACCCATCCTTATGAGTGATGTCATTTGTCCTTTACAACAGCCTAGGTGACTTCTATGTTATCTTAGAGCCAGACCAGTGTCGATACCCACAGGCATTATGTTTATCTCAGTCATTCTCCCTCGACTCTTACTTTAAGCAATGCTTCTAAGTCAGCAGAAGCCATCTTGCAGAAGAAGCCGTATGTACTTTGCAAAGAGCGTCAACAAAAGCTTGCCTTCAGCTCTGCTGTACTCACTGAGCTAATCATCATCAGAAAACTTTTTTCCAAAATTGCGTTGTGCTTAAATATAGATAAAGTAAACAATCTGGTGTCAGACTCTCAAAATCTTGGCCCAGCACTGGTACCTAAAATCTGGCTGAACCGAGTTCCATTCTTGTCTCTTTGCACATGGCATTCCTGCCTGCTTTAAAGCCTGCAGGGACCCTCCACAGGAGTAGGGATGTTACAGTGGGAAATGGGGTGCGGGTTGGAGGAAACTATAACCATGATATGCAACCATCTCATCATCTCCCCTCCTCAATTTCAGAGTTGGCATCACGTGCACAAGAGTTCTCTCTTATTTTTTCATCTTATCATAGTTCATTTCTGACATGTTCAAGTTACCACTGAAAATAATGCTAATGGCTACGGAATATTTCACGAGCTGACTGTATGCAGTGGTTGATTTTATCTTTCCCTTTTCCTGTCTGTGGGTATCTAGGTTACCTCGTCCACATTTGTTCTTATTCACAAAATGCTAGGCTCGTCTCGTGAGTTGGTATTCCTCTGCAGCTCAGAGTGCTTTCGTATCCATATGTTAAAGTTAAATTACTAAGAAAGAAGACTCCTGATTCATATTCCCTAACTGTTCTTGAAGAAAGTCTGTGACAGGGCTTTGAGATGGCTCAGTTTCCTAAGGTGCCTGCTGCTCAGCCTGATGACCTGAGCTCAATTCCAGGGGCCCATGCAATAGAAGGAGAGAACCAACTCCTGCAAATTGTCCCCAGGCTTCTGCATACACTCAGAAGTGTGGCTATCCACCTACCACACACACACACACACACACAAGTGGTTTTCCTTAAAAGTCTGTGACCCTTTATGTCCCTAACAACAAGTAAAACAGAAGCCATTGTCATGGTTAGTGTTGTCACTTGGAACCTAGAGCCATCCTGAGGGAAGTTTCCAAGCACACCTGTGAGGAATTGTCTACAATCAGGTTAGCCTCTGAGAAGAAATTAATGATTCCCTTGATTACACTAATTGATGTGAGGAGGCCCATCTTAATAGTGATTGGCTCCATCCCTGGGTCAGGGAACTCTGCACTACACACAATGGACAAAGCCAGCTGCACACTAGCATGGATTCCTTCACCTTCTGAGCCCCTTCCTGACCGTGGATACAATGTGAGCAGTTGCTTCAAGCTTGTGCTGCCCTGACTTCCCCACCATGAAGGCCTAAAACATGTCATTGTGAGCCCGTATGTTGCTCTTATCCGGGTGTTTTAACACAGCGATGGGGAAAGAAACCAAGATACTCAACTTCCTGAAACCTCACCAGCACTGAATATTTTAACTTCAAGATCCTGACACTCTCCAAGCAAAGTGGCAAGCTGCATTTAGTTTGAATGTCTGCGATTATCATCCGGTGGTTTGAGCTGACTGGAGAGACACACAGACATTTTGCAAATGGAAATCTCAGTATCAGCAGCAGGACTCCCAAGAGCTGGTTTTGGGGTTGTGGCTTGTATGTGCTGAAGTTAGGGCTCTCATATTCTAAATGTCACAGTTAGAAAATAGTCACAAGCAGGGTGAGTCTCTGCCAGGAGGTCTCCCTGTGGGGGTCTTTTCAGGTAGATCACCAGGGACAAGCAAGAGGGAAACAAAGAGAGGACCCAGAACATGGATCAAATAAGTCACTTCTGGTAGAAGGGGAAGAAAGAGGCCAGGGTGTCCAGGTCTACAGGCCCTCAGGAGCCTGGAAGATCAAGGCATGCTCCTCCCTATGTGTACACTTGAAGAGGTGGGTGCTCTGGCCATATGTAGGTTTGGGGGGGACTCACACCCCTCCTTGTTTCTTTGTTCCATCCTTCCCATTGGGTTTCACCCTTCCGGTGCCTAGACTCCAAAGCTTTGTCCTGGCTTCCGGGCTAGCCTGTAGTCAGGCACAAAGAGATGTGCATATGCAAGCTGGGAACTCTGCAATACGGCCAAGGTATGGGAAAGCCACAGGAATGAAAGGGTAAGGCTCTGGGTGGCAAACAGAGGGTGAGGAGGAGCTACATTACCTTGTTGTGGTGAACACATCTCATAGTGGTTTGAATGAGAATGGTCACCTTAGGCCCATGTATTTGAATGCTTGGTCTCCAGTTGGTGGAACCATTTGGGAATAATTAGGAGGTGTGGCCTTGTTAGTATGTGTCACTAGGGGGAGAGGGATTGAGGTTTCAAAAGCCTGTGATGTTTCCAGTTGGCTTTCTGTCGCATGCTTGTGGATGGAGGTATAAGCTCTCAGCTCTTGCTCCAGCATGATGCTTGCCTGCTTCCACATCCCCCACTACGATGTTCATGTACTCTGACCCCCTGGAACAACGGACCCCCCCAAATTAAATACTTCCTTTTAGAAATAGCCTTGGTCAAGGTCTTTTATCCTGGCAATAGAAAAGTAACTAGAACACACCCTAAAGCAACCCTCTGCCATGAGTTTTCCCTTGGCAATCCTCTCCCCTTGAGTGTGGGTGGGGCCAGTGGCATGCTTCTAACCCACAAGAGTACCGCTAAGTATTATAACGTCATCCCCATGGTTGCCTCACCAAGTAAGCTTTGCTGAATCAAGAGGGGGCATCTCTTCTAGGCTTTAAAAAAGTCAGCTGTCCTGTGTTGACTTCCAAGGAAAGGAGAGGACCCTGAGGCAAGGCTTGAGCATCCTCTTACCCCAGTAGCAATCTCCAGTCAGCACCCACTGAGAACCTGAAGCACCTCGCCACATGGCAATGAGGAGATACATTCAGCTAGACACTGAATGAGCTGGGGTGTGAGCAGAGTCCACCAGATGAGAACTGGTGTGGCATCTGGGAGACCCTCAGCAGAGGCCACAAGTAATGCACTCTCACTGTGTAGAACAAACAAAAAGAAAACTCAAGCCCTTTCTTCCTCTATGTGCCCATAATGATGGTCACCTCTGAGTAGGACCTGGCTCTAGGCTAAGGGACCCTTGGCCAAGTTCTGCTTTAAAAATATCACTGTTGGATTGTTAGCAGTGATGACACTTACTTGAAAATTACTTGTATAATTAGAATATTAATAAAAATATAAGGAAAATAAAATTATTTGTCCAAGCATAATGTCCTTTTTTGCACAAAGCAGCCTGGAAGGCATAATTTCCATTTTGCAGAACAAGAAACAGAGACCAGGAGAGGGGAGCTGGCTTGTGCAGAGGCCACCAGCTTGTCAGCCACTGGGCCCACACTGTGCCTTTTCCCTGGGTTGCATTACTCATATGCCTGGGAGGTGAGTGCAGACAGCGGAGTCTGTAAAGGCGAGCCACGTTAGTGCTAGGAAGCACCGGTTAAGGCTCCCAAAGCCCTTCTTCTAAGGACAGAACAGCTGTGTCCTATCCCCAAAACCTTTGTTGAAGCCTAAAGTCCAAGTGAACGGGGCCATGGAGAGAAGCGGAGTCATGAGAGTGGACCTCTGTGCAGGGAGTGGGGACCTTGTAAAGAAGACATGAAAGAAATGGCCTCTTTCCAGGAGGTCAGAGTTCTTGGCTAGAGCATTCCATTCTGAGTATCTGTGTGACTTCATGGTCATAAGAGTAAATGAATCTGTATGCATTGCCCAGGGTTAGAGTAGAACTCAGCAGTAAAGACCCTGCTTAGCCTGTGTGACAGCCTGGGTTCTATCCCCAGTCCTGAAGAGAAACACACAGCACAACTTGGAATGATAACCTATGGTATACACTCCCCTGCCCAGGACACAGAGGACACATCATTCCCCACAACAGGAGGGCAGTGAAAAGCCATCGCGTTGCCAAGAGAGTTTCTTCTCTGGAGAATGAGGTTTGAGGACTCCATGTCTCCAGCCACCTCTGACTTGGTCTCCTGAAAGCTGCCATCTCCCCCAGCCTGGCCCAGAGTTACTGTACTCTGTGTCATTCACTACTCTGGAGCCCAAGCAGCCTGTGTTGTTGAGAACAATGCATTTGACTTCAATCAGAGCCGCTGTCAAGCACTCACCTCCTTCTTTTGTGCTTCATTATCCTCAAGGGAGAAAAATTTCTTATGATCGTCATTTTACACCAACCTCCCAGACACGCTGAGATTCTGCAATTCCTGAAGCTGCTGGGTTGGTTTCTGCTTAACCTTGAACCTCTTGCCACCCATCTCTTGGCCTCAGGTTCACCATATATGCAACCAGGAGTTGGAAATGGTTTACAGGATACTCGATTCCAGGCATCAGTGTAATTTATGGTCCATAAAAGTAACTGAATCTATATACATGCCCAGCTTAGGCCTCCCAGGTTCTAACTATATTGCCCCGAATATTGACTGAGCTTTCTTACTGCATGTCTGACCACTGTATTCCCCAGCTCTGATAGCTTCTCTCTTCCTGGACTGGTATTTAAAGCTCCCTTCACTTGGCTTCAATGTCCCATTCTGTTTCGTTTCCCATCCCTGCCACAATGCTCCATTGCTTCCACCAGCCAGGAGCCCACACCAAGGGTTCCTTGCACAACCTTGATTCTACAAATCAGGTCCCCTCCACCTGGTGTAGCCTTCTCTCTTTTTTACTTTATCCAAATCCCACTTTGCCTTTAAAATCCACTTCTAATACCAGGCTCTTAGGGATGAACTAGGATGCATGCAGATGCTCTCAGCCTTTGCTTCGGGCTCCCCTGGCCCTGCACATTGATCAAATCCCGAATTCTCCACTTTGTGGTCAGCGTCTCTAGACACCACATCCATTGTAGAGGCCATGTCTGTGTGTCCAGTGTTGAGCACTGCACATGTTATAGAAGGATGCCTGTCAGCCACATGATGGGGACACAGAGATGGACAGAATTCATCTAAGCAGAGCTGAGGAACTCAACTTGATTTCCATAGAGCAGAATCATAGAGTAAGATAAGAGTTTTTTGAGATGGTCATTCCAGGATTCAAATGCTGATGCTGCCACTTAGGCAAGTCACTTTATCTGTGCTTTTCTGTCTATAGAATAAGAACATTGAGGCCGATCTTGCAGAACATATGCAGTATCTAGAACATAACAGCTGCTCACTCATTGTTCCATCTGCCCACCCATCCATGTTTCCACCAATAGTGATCCATCCATCCTATCTACTTGATCATTAATGTAACATGTATATGTGTAATCCATTGATCCATTTATCCAACCATTCATCTGTTCAATCATCCATCCATATAACCAGCCATACAAATCTATCAACCAACCAATATTTCTAGAGGATTTTCTAAGTGTTGGACACAGAACTGGACTAGGGACACTATGGAGAAGACTCAGGAGAAGACAGCCTGATATAGTCTCCCTCTCTTGATATTTGACATTGTGGCCTTTGTTTTCATATAGGTTCTGCTGCTGCTGTATGACTTGGTGTGTCTCTGAGCTAGTGAGATGGGCATGCTGGCCTACCTCATCAGTTCCTTATGCATCTTCTTAGCTACGATCTATGGGCTGGTCTGCCCTAAGGAGGAGCCTCAGACATGGCAAAGAAGACAACAGATAATATCATGCAGGGTTTGTACACATGAAGGCTGCCCTGTAGCTGCACCCTACTACCATCTGGACCCTTACTACATGACCATAACCCATCCTTTCCATGACGCCATGCCTCCATCCACTTACTCTCTAGTATGGTTTCATTTCTGTTGCTGCAATAAAATATCCTGACAAAAACCAACTTAGAGGAAAAGGGTTTATTTTAGGTTACAGCTCCAAGTTGTAGGCCATCATTGCAGGGAGGTCACAGCAACAAGAGCTTGGAGAAGCTGGTAATAGCATACCCACAGACAAGAGCAGAGCAAAAGAAGTGCAAACAGAGTTGCTTGCACTCTTGCTGTTCCACTTTTACACGTTCAGGAACCACTGGCTAGGGAATAGTGCCTCCCACAGTAGACCAAATTTTCTGACATCAATTAATTAAACTAAGAGAATCCCCCACAGATATGCTTATAAACTAACCCAATGTAGACAACATTGTGATGGTTTGAATGAGAATGTTTCCATAGGCTCGATATGTTTGAATGCTTGGTCTCCAACTAGCAAGACTTATTTGGGAAGGATTAGGTATGGCTTTGTTGGAGGAGGTGTGTCATGGGGAGGAGGGGGCTTTGAGGTTCCAAAAAAGCCCATACCAGACCTAATCTCTCTCTCTCTCTCTCTCTCTCTCTCTCTCTCTCTCTCTCTCTCTCTCTCTCTCTCTGTGAGTGTGTGTGTATGTGTGTGTGTGTGTGTGTGTGCGCGCACGCGCAAGCGCCTGCTGCCTGCTGTCTATGAATCAGAATGTAAAGCTCTTAGTGCCTGTCTGCTTCCTGCCATGATGGTCATGGAATAACCAGCCCTCTGAAATTATAAGTCCCCAATTAAAGGCTTTCTTTTATGAGTTATGTTGGTCATGGTGCCTCTTACGCAGCAATAGAACAGTAACTTAGATACTTATTAAGATTCTCTTTCCAGGCAATTCCAAGTTATGTCAAGTTGAAAAAGAAAGTCATCACACTCTCCTACAAGGCTGTTATGGGGATGAAATGAATGAACATAAAATTCTAGAATGTTCTTGCAGTGTGCTAAGGACTAGAGGGGCTTTTACTTTCACTGGTCTGTCATTAAGTGCTTAAGACAACTTGGTGGTGGTGAGACTCAATGCCTACAGTTTACACTCAGGAAACAGGTTGATAGAGAATGAAATAAGTCTAAGGACAAGTCCAGGCAGGGGAGACAGGAAGCCATGTAAGACTCGCTGGCAGAGCTGTACCTTCTCTTCTGCCTCAGCGAAGGGCAGATCAGGCTAGCTCAATAAGGACATCTTACTACTATTCTGAACTCTCTATAGCTCGATCCAGGTCAGCCACTTGGCCAAAAAGAAAGGGAAATGGGATTGAGGACAGCATCACCATCCTGTGTGAGAGTCTGACCCCAGTGTTAAGCATCCCTCACCACACACACCACGTGTGCATACTGGAAACTGGCTGTGCACCACAGCTGTATTTAAGTGGCTCCTTCCTAAGACACTGTCAGAGGCATCTTCTGGCAGCCCTAGCGGTCCAGGTCTCATGCATCTATCCATCTGTCCTCCAGTCAGGAGCTGGAGGGTTTGCAATCATCCAATGTGTTATTCTCTTGGCATTTCCCAGAGCGTGGTACTGTGGTTTGGTAGCAAGGTTTGCTCAAGGACAGTGAGAATGTCAGTAGCCAAGACAGGCTAAGAACTATGCATCCTGAACTCTCTGGCACATTCCCTTCCTAAGCCAAGTTTACAGTTGTGTTGGGAGTTCTAGACACACCCAAACTCCTCCTACTGGGCTTATTCCTCTAACTGTCCAAAGGGGATTGGGGGGCACTCCATCTTGCCCTGGGAACCCAGAGCCTTGCTGAGTTTTCCCCAGGAAGCCCTGTAGGTATTTTCCGAGCTTGTTGCCTGGCTGCCTTTTGCAGTATTAAGCCTGTGATCCCTTCCCCCTTCACCTGCTTTTCATTCCCTCTAAAGGTGACTTGGTGACAGGGTTCCACAAGGCCCCACCTCAAGCTTCGGTTATTTGTGATTTAATGAGGAGCCTTTTAATTATAACATCTGTTGTTTTAATTACCAAAGGAATTATAATGAGGCTCCCGGAGGAAGCTGAGCCCGTGCAGAGGCTGGGAAAGAATTCTCAACATCAGAGGGCCCGCGGGGTCCTTGGCACAGAGACTGCCACCAAGCGTGACCCGTCATGGAGAGCACTTCATCTTCATTTTAATTAAGCTTCAGGGTTGAGGCAGGCAGCCTCCCATCTGAGGGAGCAGAGCAGCAGGATCCGGAAGAGGCTCTATTTAGGAAGCCTTTGGCTCTGTGGTTGTGGAGGATGTAAAGGACAACTCATCCTCAATTCCTTGATGCTGGAGGAGGCAGACCTTTGCCACTCTAGAGAGGGATGCAGAGGAGCCTGGCTTTCCCTGCAGCCCAGCTGTGGGACATTAAAGCAGAAAATCTCAATTCTGTCCCGTAGAAAGTACAAGTGATTCTCCTGTGATATAGTTTTGTCTTAGGGTGTGTGAAGCCGGTTCACATCCATACACGCTGTGACATGAACAAGTCACCATGGACAGAGGGTCCTGGAAGGAAGTGGGGATGCTGACTCTGTTGATTGCCAAGATACTAAGTTCTTGGTGCTGGCAGGGATGTAACTCTGAAATGTGAACCAGGCGCATTCTTTACCCCTTTCTGTAACCTACAGAATGCAGGTTTACTGTAATGTGTGATTTGAATTAATATTAATGTTTAAGTCTTGAATAAAAGAGCTTGTGTTTGTCTCAACAAACTAAGGAAAATCAAGACTATTTGGCAAATTAGGAAACAAATCTAATGTAGCTTATGAATTTATTGTCATTCAATAAATTTTGACTGTGAAAAGACACAAATGTGTCTGTCTATATTTCTGATGTAGTAGGCCCATCACAACCAGCTTCTAGACATAAGGAGTCCAGCCAAGGTCAGTGGAGTCCCTGGATGGTGGCATGTGACACATGGGCAATAAACACAATAATTGAATAGATTTATAGAAATTTCATGTACATTAAAGGATGTACATGATGTACACACAATGTATACACTCCTCTGGGCTCTGAGGAAATTGAGAACTAAATAGGAAGCATATAACAAAATGGCTTTCTCCCCTATGAGATTTGGTAGAAAGATAGACTTGAAATTTTTAATAAAACCTGGTTTTCTAACAAAATTGCAGGCACTAACCCATGCCTATCCAGGTGAGAACATTGCGTAGATAAGGGAAAGAAAACAACCTGAGGAAACAGTCAGTCTGGGAAGCAAAGATAGCATTGCCAGAGAGACCAAGCTACTCACACTCAACCATTTAACTTCACTTAACACCTGATGAGATTTTTCTCCCTTGGGGATGAGGGAATAAGGGATAGAGTAAAAAGCAAAACTATGGACCTGCCCATCCAGGAGGATAAAAGTTTCTGCTTCCATTTCTTATGTGTCTTGACTTTGGCTATATGAGGAAAGGATAAAAAGGCCCCTCTTAGAAAGACCATGATGAAGAAGATGATGGTGGTGATGATGGACATGATGAAGATAGTGGCAATGATGGTGATGATGAGGATGATGGCAGTGGTGAAGATGGTGATTCAGTAGATGGTAGCAATGTGAGACTTTTCATGGGGAGTGTGAACAATTATCTGTTCACCAAAGATAAGGTACTAATGACAGACCATAGAAATAATTTCACCGAAGTCTAGCTTAGTGAGCCAGGGAGCTTGTGGGGGTTTATTTGTAGAAGTTTGAATGGGGAGTTACATAGGAGCAAGGATTACTCATAGGCAGCTGCAACACTAGAGATCTGTCCCAGTATAGATGACAACTCATGAGGGGTGAATCCCTGAGTTCCCAGTATACAATGTATGGGCAGCTTACTCATTTGTAGAGTCTCTTATTCTCAGCAAATGTGACTGTTTGTATAATCTTTAGGAGAGTTCTTGTGAGTTTTGTCTATTAATTAGATCTAAAAAGCCTCCTTCCATTTATAGCAACAGGTGGGGAGAGGAGGGGATGGTGGTAAAGATGGTGATGGGAGAGATGGTCCTAATTGGGGAGATAGATCTGATAGGAGTGATGAGCCTCGTGGGAGAGATGGTAGTGATAGTGATGGTCATTGTTTTATTTATTTATTTATTTTTGTTGAAAAGATTTCTGCCTCCTCCCCACCTCCCATTTCCCTCCCCCCTCTCTCCATCTCCCCACTCCTCTCCTCCTCCCCCCACTCCATGCCCCCTCCCTCTCGAGTCTGAAGAGCAGTCCAGATTCCCTGCCCTGTGGAAAGTCCAAGGTCCTCCCCCCTCCATCCAGGAAGGTGAGCATCCAAACAGGCTAGACTCCCACAAAGTCAGTTCATGCAGTAGGATCGAAACCTAGTGCCATTGTCCTTGGCTTCTCATCAGCCCTCATTGTCTGCCATGTTCAGAGAGTCCGGTTTTATCCCATGCTTATTCAGTCCCAGTCCAGCTGGCCTTGGTGAGCTCCCAATAGATCAGCCCCACTGTCACAGTGGGTGGGTGCACCCCTCACGGTCCTGACTTCTTTGCTCATGGTCTCCCTCCTTCTGCTCCTCATTTGGACCTTGGGAGCTCAGTCCGGTGCTCCAATATGGGTCTCTGTCTCTATCTCCATCCATCTCCAGATCTATGGTGATATGCAAGATATTCATCAGTATGGCTATAGGATAGGGTCATTTCAGGTTCCCTCTCCACAGTTGCCCAAGGTACTAGCTGGGGACATCTCCCTGGACACCTGTAACCCCTCTAGAGTCAAGTCTCTTGCCAACCCCAAGATGGCTCCCTTAATTAGGATATATATTTCCCTGCTCCTATATCCACCCTTCCTTTATCCCAACCATCCCATTCCCCCAAGCTCCCCCCATCCTCCCCTTCTCACTTTTCTCACCCCATTTCCCCTTACCCCCATCCCACCCCACCCCCAAGTTCCCAGTTTTTGCCCAGCAATCTTGTCTACTTCCCAAATCCAGGCAGATGACTATATGTTTTTCTTTGGGCTCACCTTCTTATTTAGCAGTGATTGTCATTGTGATGGGAGAATGTGGTGATGGGGGACACGGTGCTAATGGTCAGGATAGAGAGATGGTGGTGATGAAGGCAATAGTCATGATTGAGAGATGGTGGTGATCATGGAGGTGGCAATCATAGGGCAGATGATGCTCATGATGATGATTGTGGAGGGAGTAGAGATTGTAGTGATTGAAATGGTAGAGAAGATGGTGGTGATGCCAAGGATGTCCATGATTATTTAAAAAAAAGGCACTTTCCATCAGCAAATTCTACCAAAAATTCCTGCCAGTTGGTGGCTTTAGGGTCAAGCCAGCCAATCTACCAGTGAGCAGGCTTTCCATGTTTGCTTTGTGCTAACCAAGGAATGATTCTTCTGTGCCTCTGCCAGCAGCTTCTCAAGTGCACAAGGGTCCCTTGTCACCTGCCTTCTATTGCATTTTCCCTTCTGCCTGGATGTTCCTCTCTGTCTTGCTCATCTTCACTCCTCTTTCCAGACTTAGTTTAAACATCTATTGACCAGTGAAACCTTCCTTGAGTTTACTTTATGGTCATAGGTCCTCCACCTTCAGGGATCCCCAAACATTCACCAATCAGAGATTACATCATATTCTCCTGACATCCCATTCACCCACCTGCTCCAGCCCCTTGAGGACTAAGAGTGTATCTTATTGCCCGGTGGATCATGCATTGAACATGACTCTTAGCAAGTGTCCAGGGATGTTTGAAAAGTCAACGCATTCAGTCCTGCCATTGCAAGGGGGACAGAAGCACTATCAAGGGGGCAGAGGAGCTTCTGGTGTCATGTGAGGCCACCTGGATGGAGACTAAGCTCAGCAGGGCAATTGGTACAGAAACACTGACTTATCAACAAGCCCTTTTGGTTTTGTAGAAACTGACTTTTCTTTTTAAAAGAAGTTATTTTAACAAAAGGAAGAAGGGGGGCCTCACTCAAGAGGGTATTGACTTTCTGTAGTACATTTTATTAAGACTCATCAGCGCTGGAGGTCTCTGTGTCCTCTGAGGTGCCTGTTTGTGTGGAAAGCAGAGTTACAGGGAAATTGCATGCAGCAGCTATGTCCTTTGAAGCTTTTAAAGCAGCCAAGGCCAGCCAGCTCCTCGGTGCTGGTAGTTGAAGGATACAGATATGCCGCATTCTTGCCAGCTATCCAAGCACGGAAAGATCCTTCCTAATTACCCACATTAGGTAAATATCCTTCCACTAGATTCTTGTTTAGAGAATAGATGGGTACTGATGAACGTGGTAGACAGATGCTAATGAACATGGCCTTGGAATGAATTGATGCAGAGCCACGGCTATGCTTGTAATGGCTTGCAGTATTTACACTGATAATGTACACCCTATATAGACACAGACAGACAGACATATGGTGCTGATGCCACACAACAGAGGAAACTGCACGTAGATAAGAATCCCTTCAAAGGGAGGCAGATATAAAAGAAATGCGGATTTAGATAGTGGTAAGATCCATGACATATTGGGAAACAAGGGCCACCAAACTTGCCACCTTCCCTAGCAATCTTCTGTCTTCCCGCATTAATTCTACTGTACCTAATGCTCACCAGGATACATTTTAATTTTCTACTCTTTGCTTTTAATTAAAATATAATTACATCATTTTCCTTCTTCTTTTGATTCCCTCCAATATCTCCTGTATACCCATTCTTGCTCCCTCTGGAAATCATGGCCTCTTCTTTTTTGTCATTGTTTTACACACACACACGTGTGTGTGTGTGTGTTTGTGTGTGTGTGTGTGTGTTGAATATTCAGTCCATTTCATGTTACTTATGTGTATATGACTTCAGGTGACTGGCTTAGGCAGCCATATTGTTGAGGTATCACAGGTGAAGTTTCCCTGCTATTTCTAGGAGACACAGTATCACAGTAAACTTCCTGGTCCTCGGGCTCTTAAAGTCTTTCTGACCTCCATTCCATGATGTACCCTGAGCCTTAGACTGCACCATATTTTATAAATCATGACCCAATTCTAAAGCCTCGTAGCCTCCTGGTCACACATGGAATAAAGGCCACCCTTTGGGTCACATTTGTGACTTGACTCCTATTCTGCATCCCCCAACCACACATACCCTACCCCACTCAGCTTCTGTAGAACCCATCCTCATCATCGTCACCACCACCACTTGTCCTTTTGGGACACTGCCTCTCTGGTAGGCCCTGAGCAAGGAGACTCATATACATTTATCTTATGTCACCTTCGTGATTCCATAAAGATGACAGCTGGAAATCCCTCCACTTGGAGATGAAGGCTTCAGATTGGTTAAATAATTTACTTGGAGCCACACAATCTTTAAAGTGGTCAATGGTACTTGTACTGACTGTTTATCCTTGGCAGATGCTGTCTCCCAGCAGCGACTTCCCATCCCCACCTTCTTCACCTGCTGATCTCTGGCTTTGCAGTCTAGCCATCCTTTCTCTCTAATTGCTGACCTCACCTTTTCTGATCACACTTCCTGGCTTTGTGGATCACACAGAAAAAACTCTACTTGGTTAAATTTCTTTTTTCACAGTTGAGCAAGAAGTCCCAAGATTTAAAAAAAAAAATTGTTCTTATCCAGAGAGTGAAGTCAGTTCTGCATGCCATCACACTCCGTGGAACATCTGCACTGCCCAGAACCCTGTGCTGGAGACTGTGGGAGTCCAAACAGAATCTGAGAGACACTCTCTGGGTTTGCACACAGATTGGAAGAGGGCATTCGTTGCGGCTAAATGTCTCTAGTCTCCCTGTGGGCTTTCTGCTTCTTCTGCATATTGTTCAATTACATCGTTTGCCTCCTCTCCTGGATCATCTTACTGAGGTTTGTTAAAACATTGCCTTTGAAGCAACTCACTTCTGCTTTTGTCAATGCATTTCCTTTTATGTTTTATGTGCTGCTATTCGTTTTATTTTGCATTTGTTGCCATCATTATCTTTATTATTTCCTTCTTTCTCGTTTCCTTTTCTCTTGAAGATTGTCGAGTTGATTGCTTGGGCTGTGGGTTAGATGCAGCTGTGCTAATTCCCTAATAAGTGCATTCTGGACTATAGATTACTCCATCAGGAGGCAGGGAGATGGCACCAAATAAGCTCCGTATGTAGTGCTTTCAGAATTTCAACACACACTTTTGTTTATTTCCGTGGTGGTTTTCTTCTTTAACCCAAGGATAATTTAGAAGCACACCTTTTAGTTTCCAAGCAAATGCTTAAGTTATCTCTTTGTTGTTGATTACTAATTTTATTGCATGCCGGGGAGAGGCTCTGTTTGGAATGAGGGTTCTTTGGAATGTACTGAAATCTCGTCTGTGGTCTGTACACAGACCATTTCCCCCAATATATTCTCCATTTCTCTGGTTCAAATGCATTTTTTATATGTGCACATAATTGAACATTTTTTCCAGACATGTTCTTATGTACCCCAGATGTCCTGGATGGGTTTTGTAATTGTTATTGTATTGTTGTTTTATTCTGTCTTTGCCGTTTTGTTGGTTTTTTTTTTTTTGACAACTTGACAAAAACTAGAGTTATCTGGGAAGAGGAACTCAACTGAGAAAATTCTTCCACTAAACTGGCCTATGAGAAAGTTTGTGGTGTATTTTTTTTTTTTTGATTAGTGATTGAGGTAGGAGGACCCAGCTCACTCTCGGTGGTGCCACCCACAGACTGGTGGTCCTGGCTTCTTTAAGAAAGCAGGGTGAGCAAGATATGATGAGCAAGCCAGTAAGCAGCACCCCTCCATGGCTTCCGCATGAGTTCCTGCCTCCAGGTTACTAACTTGAGTTCCTGTCCCAACTTCCCACAGTGATGGAGAGTGGCTTGACGTTGTAAGATTTAATAAAACATTTTCTCCCCAAGTTGCTTTTGATCACTTTTTTTTCACAGCAGTAGAAACCCAAATTAAGATAGCAATTGACATAGTTCATGGAATATTGCTGTAGCATACTTGATCATGTATTTTTTTTTTTGAAAGATTGTGGTACCCTCTGATCTTGAAGCTGGTAAGTGTTAAGGTTTAGAACTTAATGAACGATTGTGGCAAGTTAGAAGATAACGCTGGAAACAATGAAGATTATGGTGGCCTGGCTTGTAGAGTTTCAGAGGGAAGTTTTCAGAGTCTCTCTTTTCTTAAATTGTGTTTATTAAGCATATTTTTTTTCTCTGCTTTCCTCCCTACCTCTCCCCTCCCCTCCTATGCTCTCCCATGGTTCCCATGCTTCCAATTTACTCAGAAGATTTTGGCTTTTTCTACTTCCCATGTAGATTAGATCCATGTATGACTCTCTTAGGGTCCTCTTTGTTGTCTAGATTCTCTGGGGTTGTGATTTGTAGGCTGCTTTTTTTTTTTTTTGCTTTATGTCTAAAAGTCGCTTATAAGTGAGAACATATGATATTTGTCTTGCTAGGTTTGGGTTATCTCATTCAATATGACGCTTTCTAGATCCATCCATTTGCCTGCAAATTTCAAAATGTCATCTTTTTTTTGCTGTGTAGTACTCCATTGTGTAAATGTACCACATATTTCTTATCCATTCTTCAGTCAAGGGGCATTTAGGTTGTCTCCATGTTCTGGCTATGACAATCAATGCTGCTATGAACACAGTTGAACACATGTCCTTGTGGTACAATTGAGCATCCTTTGGGTGTATACCTAAAAGTGGTATTGCTGGGTCTTAAGGAAGGTTATTCCCTAATTTTCTAAGAAATCACCATACAGAAATCCAAAGCAGCTGTATCAGTTTGCACTCCCACCAGCAATGGAGGAGTATTCTCTTTACCCTACAACCTCTCCAGCATAAGTTGTCATCAGTGTTTTTGATCTTGGCCATTCTTACAGGTGTAAGATAGAATCTCAGAGTTGTTTTGATTTGCATTTCTCTGATGGCTAAGGATGCTGAGAATTTCCTTAAGTGTCTTTCAACCATTTTAGATTCCTCTGTTGAGAGTTCTTTGTTTAGGTCTGCACCCCATTTTTTATTGGATTATTTGGGTTTGTTTGTTTGTTTGTTTTGATGAACAATTCCTTGAGTTCTTTGTATGTTTGGGAGATCAGATCTCTGTCTAATGTGGGGTTGGTGAAGATCTTTTCCCATTCTACAGGCTGCTATTTTGTCTTGTTGACCGTGTCCTTTGCTTTACAGAAGCTTTTCGGTTTCAGGAGGTCCCATTTTTAAATTGTTTCTCTCAGTGTCTGTGATGCTAGGGTTATATTTAGGAAGTAGTCTCCTGTGCTAATGTGTTCAAGTGTGCTTCCCACTTTCTCTTCTATGAGTTTCAGTGTGGTTGGTTTTATGTTGAGGTCTTTAATCCATTTGGACTTGAGGTTTGTGCATGGCAATAGATATGGATCTATTTTCATAATTCTACATGTTGATATCCAGTATGCCAGCACCATTTGTTGAATATGGTTTCTTTTTATCCATCATTTTTTTTTCTTCTTTGTCAAAAATCAGGTGTTCGAAGGTGTGCAGATTAATGACCAGGTCTTTGATTCAGTTCCATTGGTCCTCCTGTCTGTTCTTATGCCAATACCAGACTGTTTTCAGTACTGTAGCTCTGTATTAGAGTATGGAGTCAGGGACTGTGATGCCTCCAGAAGTTCTTTTATTGCCTTGTTTTGGGTATTCTAGAATTTTGCTTTTACGTGGTTGAGTACTGTTCTTTCGAGGTTTGTGAAGAATTTTGTTGGGATTTTGATGGGCATTGCATTGAATCAGTAGATGGCTTTTGGTAAGATTTCATTTTTACTATGTTAATTCTACCCATCCAAGAGCATGGAAAATCTTTCCATTTTCTGAAATCTTCTTCAATTTTTTTCTTCAAAGATTTAAAGTTATAGTCATACATGTGTTCCACTTGTTGGGTTAGAATTACTCCAAGATATTTTATATTATTTGTGGCTATTGTGAAGTTCGATATTTCTCTGATTTCTTTGTCAGCTCATTTATCATCTGTATAAAGGAGGGCTACTAATTTTTTCGAGTTAATCTTGTATTCTGCTACATTATTAAAGGTGTTTATGAGTTGTAGAAGACCCTTGGTAGGATTTTGGGAATCCTTTATGTAAATTATTATATCATCAGCAAATAGTGAGAGTTTGACTTCTTCTTTTCTGATTTGTATCCCCTTGATCTCCTTTTGTTGTCTTATTGCTCTAGCTAGGACCTCAAGAACTATTCTGAATAGATATGAAGAGAGTGGACATCCTTGTCTTGTTCCTGACTTCAGTGGGTTTGCTTTGAGTTTCTCCCCATTTAGTTTGATGTTGGCTGTTTGCTTGCTGTTATTGCCTTTATTATGTTTCTGTATATTCCTTGTATCTCTGCTCCCTCCAAGAACTTTATCATGAAAGGATGCTGTATTTTGCCAAATATTTGTCATCATCTAATGAAATGATCATGTGGGTTTTTTTTTCCAGTTTGTTTATATAGTGGATTACATTGACAAATGTTTGTATGTTAACCATCCCTGCATCTCTGGGATGATGCCTACTTGATCATGGTGGACGATTTTTCTAATTGTTCTTGGATTTGGTTTGTCAGTATTTTATTGAGTATTTTTACAAGTATTGTCCATGAGTAAGACTGGTCTGTTATTATCTTTCTCAGTAATATCTTTGTGTGGTTTGGGTAACAGGGTAATTGTAGCTTCATTAAAAAAAGTTTAGCAATGTTCCTTCTGTTTCTATTGTGTGGAATAAATTTGAGGAGTATTAGTATTAGTTCCTTTTTGTGCTGAAACAATCTGATCCTAGGCTTTTTTTTTTTGGTTGGGAGACTTATGATGGCTGTTCCTATTTCTTTAGCAGTTATAGTTCTATTTAGTTTGCTGATCTGGTCTTGTTTTAGTTTTGGTAAGTGATATTTATCCAGAAAATTGTCCATTTCTTTTAAGTTTTCCAATTTTGTGGTATATAGGTTTTCGAAACCTGCTGAGTCTCTGGATTTCCTCCACATCTGTTGTTATGTCCCCCTTTTCATTTCTGATTTTGTTAATTTAAATATTCTTTCCCTACCTTTTGGTTAGTTTGGATAAAGGTTTGTCTTTTTTGTTGGTTTTCTCAAAGAACCAACTCTTTGTCTTATTGATTCTTTGTATTGTTTTCTTTGTTTCTATTTTGTTGATTTCAGCTCCCAATTTGATTATTTCCTGCCATCTAGTCCTCTTGGATGAGTTTGTTTCTCTTTGTTTTAGAGTTTTCGGGTGTTTTGTTAACTCACTAGTGATGAATTTTGCATATGTACGTAAGTGATGCTGCGTGTCTTTATAAATTCTCGGATACACAAACGAGAGGAAATGTGTGACATTTGTCTTTCTGAGTCTGACTCATTTTGTTCAATACGATGATCTTCAGTTGCATCTGTCTTTCTCCTTGATAGCTGAACACAAACCCATGTGTATATACACCACATTTACTTTATCTACTCATTGACTGGCACCAAGGATAATTCTATAGCTTGGCTACTGTGAATAGTGCTACAAAACACATGGATGCAAGTATCTCTGCCTGTGGTATGTTAACACACAATCCCTTCCATAATATCCTCATGCCTAAGGACATTGAACATTCTTTCATGTGTTATCAGCCACTTGGCTCTGCCTTTTGAGAACCATCCATGCATTGGCCCATTGATTCATGACAGGAGAAGCAATATTGCTCTTCTTAAGGGAAAATTTCTGGGAACTTTCACGTGACACTCCCACTTCAGTTACAGTGGCTGTTGAGTGGATACACAGTGTGCCTTGCTTCAGGGAAAGTGTTCTAGGTGATCATAAACCCTCCTAAGACCTTTATTGAATATGAAAGAAGAGTGGCTGGGTCCTGAGGCATCTCTCTACTTGGCTCAGCTCTGGGCATAAGCTTCAGATTTTATGGGGAACTATTCCTTTCCTGGTGGGTCTACCATGATATTACCACCAACCAAGAAGAATTGGAAAAGCCAGAGGATAGTCCAAATTAGGCCAGTCAGATTCATCTGCAGGGCCTTTGATTGTCAGCTAGGGAACCAAGGGGGCAATGACTAGAGATTCTTTGTTTCTAAACCTAAAGCCCTGAAGAAAATGTCTATTCTCCACTGCTCACTACATCTTTGGGAGCGGCTCACTACCCCATGTATTCCATGGCCTGTGCTACAGTTCAGCCTTCAGTCCAACAACCTATTCCATATCCTTCCAAACGGCTCCTTTTTTTCTTAAGTTTACCCAAAGTTCATCCCTGTATCTTGAAAATTGGATAATGCTGACTGATGTTCCTCCAGATGTCATTTGTCTTGGCATTTGCACATCTGTGTCTTGAACTAGAAAAAAATCCCTCTGAGAGCACCTTCGTTTATCTCGCTGCACCTGCCCCACAAATCAACACTGTTCCCTTCAGAACTCTGTCGATGTTTGCTGAGTAAATAAATGAGAGATTCTAGGTGACTCTGTGCAGGAAAGGAAGTCACCGAGCATCTCTGCTTCCCTGTCCCTGAGGAAACTTATTGTTGGTACTATGGAATGGTACCCAGGAAGATGGTCCATGGACACCTCACTCCCTTCCTCATGCTCAGAAATGCCAAACAGAAGGGTCACAGTCTCCATGGAGAGCAGACTACTACCAAAGCTGCAACTATTGTTTATAATTTCCTAATTACAGAAGAAGGTATCCCTAAAATTTATCTAATATTTATCTCCCCACCTGGACTTAAGAGTCAGCAGATTTGTCTCTATCATGTGACTTTTTCTGGGAAGATATGAATAAATTTCTCTTTAACCCAGATGGGAAACTAATGACAGATGGACAAAGTGATTCCCCGGAAGTCAAGCTTACTTAATCAATGGGGTTTGCCGCCATTATCGACAGAAGCATCACCAAAAAGCCCACTCCGGCATACTGATGATGCATAAGAGCTGCATCCTTAAAGGCATCCTTGGGGTTCCCTGCACATCTAGCAGGCAGCTCCACCAAAGAGTCTCCCCTTCCCCAGCAAATGTTTACCGCGTAAATAACCTTGAGGGAAAGGAAGAATAGGATTATGAATCAGGTAATTTTCTTAGCCTCCTGAGCCTCTTAGCTCAGGAAGTTCCACACTTCCCTCCAAGAGTATTTCAATATGAAGAAAATAACCCACAATCGCCTCAGATAGTCACCATCTGGAAGCATAAGCTCCTCCCCCTCTCTCACCACCTGTACCTACTCATGGGGCAGTGGAGTTACCCTACACTGTTCTAAGTCACTTTCGCAGCCCGTTGTAGGAAGAGGGCAGCTGACCTCCATTTCTCTCTACACCAGTCATTTCTCTCTACCAGGAAGTTCTCACAGCCATCGAGCAATGCTGGCATCTTGGCTGCTGGCAGGGACAGAGAGTATGTAACTAAAATGAGGGGAAGTAGGCCATTCTTCCCGATGACGATTATTTAAAGACATGAGGAAAGTCAGTCTGTGGATAAAGAGGGATATGAGGGTGCTGAGTGCAAGCAAATAGCAAGAGAGCAGCGCAGTGGGATGCTCGGCCCTTGAGTCAGCTCTGCAGTCCACCTACGAATGTGTGAACAGGGGGAGGACTTCTGAGAATGAATGTACAGAATGCCCCTCTACATTCTTGGGCCAGGCTAGCACTGGTTCTTACACCCTAACAAAAACACCTGCTCTAGGTCAAGCCTTAACTTCATTCTTGTTTTTATTTTTAATTATGTGTATGGCTGTGTGGGTTTATGCACATGAATACAGGTGTCCAGGAGGCCAGAAGTGGGTGTTGGATGCCCTGAAGCTGTGAGTCACCTGATGTGGATGTGGAAACTAAATTCAAATCCTCTATAAGAGCACTACACTATTTTAACCACTGACATGTAGTGAGATTTTGTGATCTATCGAATAAAGCTTGCCTGAAGGTCAGAGTACAGAGATAAGCCACTAGTTAGCCACAGAGGCCAGGCAGTGGTGATACACACCTTTAATCCCAGCACTCAGGAGACAGGCAGATGGATCTCTGTGAGTTCAAGGCCAGCCTGGGCTACAGGAGACTGGGCAACATTGTCTAAAAGAGAAACAGAGCTCACACAAAGATGATCCCAGCACTTGGGATCCCACACCTTTAATCCCAGCACTAGGGAGGTAGAGACAAAAGTGATACAGCTGGCAAGAGAGAAGGATATAAGGTGGGAGGAGACAGGAGTTCAGACTGAGTCTGAGGTTTCGTAGAGGGAGCATTCAGTCTGAGGATTCAGAACAGGATCGCCCATCTGTTCTGAGGATTCAGTAGAGGTAAGAACTCCCCAGTGGCTGGATGCTCTACTTCTCTGATGTTTTAGCATTAACCCTTACATATAACTCTGGGTTTTTATTATTAAGACCAATTAGAAATTGGGCTACACTGAGTCGTCTCTCCAGATCTCTCAATCTCTTTTAAAAATGGATGTTTTTGACTGAAATATAATTATATTCCTTTTCCCCTCCCTTTCTTCCTTCTAGCCCCTCCTAGCTACCATCTCTCTAATTCCTCCTATCCTCCCCTCCATTTGATAGCCTCTTTCTCTTTGATTATTATTATTATTACATATGTACATACATGTACATGTATATATGTGTACAAAATATATATAAATACAACCCGATGAGACCAATTTTATTTTTAGACAGACCCTCTGTACATAGCCTTGGCTATTCTAGAACTCACTAGGCAGACTAGGCTGGCCAGGAGCTCATATAGAACCTGCCTCTGCCTTCCAAATGCTGGAGTTAAAGGTATGTGCCACCACGCCCAGCTGCTGAGTCCATTTTGTTGTCTGTGTGTTTACAGTTTGGGGACTAAACACCCTGCATTGGACAAGCAATAAGGGGGCTCATCCCTGGAAAAGGATAATTCTCCTTCTCCCAGCATTCATGAGTTGCCTGCAGTTCTATGTCTAGGGGTGTGACTCTCTCAAAATTTTCTCCCTTCCACCTTACAAAATCCTTCTTAAACATTTTTGTTTCCACTTTGTCCTTGGTTCCCTGCCTCCATCCTCCCTCTGGTCTGACCTGACTCTACCCCAAGTTGCCTTTTACTCAGGCTCCCAGGCAAACCTCACTACGTCAGTGTCCCTATATGGAGAAAGAGGTGGCCTAACAGGCTTATGATTGCTTTACTTAGCTCTGCTGACCCCATAGATCATCCTATAATTCCCTGCTCTCGCATGAGTCCATCCTAGAGAGCTGTAAACTCTGCACCCTCCCCAGTGACACCCTGCCTCCCTCCAGTCGAGGGATTCACAGGGATAAAGTTGTTGAAATAGGAGTGGCGGGCTACGTTCCTGGCATCCGCCCCCCCCCCCCCCCCCCGCATGGCTAGCTTTATACCTGAAATAATTACACGGAAACTGTATTCTTTTAAACACTGCCTGGCCCATTAGTTCCAGTCTCTTATTGGCTAGCTCTTATATATTGATCTAACCAATTTCTAATAATCTGTGTAGCCCACGAGGTGTCTTATCAGGAAAGATCTTAACCTGCGGCTGTGTCGGGTGGGAGAATCATGGTGACTGCTTCTTTCTTGGCTTCTTTCTCCCAGCATTCTGTTCTGTCTACTCTGCCTACCTAATTTTCTGTCCTATCAGGGCCAAGCAGTTTTCTTTATTAATTAACCAAGGAAAGTAACAGATAAATACAAGACCCACCTCCTTCATAAAGTGAAGTTCACTCTATGGAACAGCTCCAGCCTCCTTCATGCAGCTTTGGGGTCCTGCCTCCCCAGAACAGTACAGATTTCCTGCAGCTGAATCCTCTTGACATTTTCAATGGTAAAATAAATTTGATTTGCAGAAGCCATGGAAGAACCGAGGCGATGTGATTTCCAAAATGCACAGTGTTATTGGATATGATAAAAGACTGAAAGAGTCAGTAAATGCAGCAGTTTAGTAACTGTTACAAAAAAAATCAATAGCCATGCCATCTGCCAGGGCAGAGGAGGAGGCTGGATGGATGGTGGGCATGAGGGAGGATTCATGGCCGAACTCGGGATGCACACCCAGCCAGAGCCCACAGTTCCTCGTTCCCTCACTAACATGCAGACACATGGATTCATACCCTGCACGCCTGTATGCAGACACACTCCAGGCTCTCCACTGAACACCATGACTGGTGCATCATCACTGGGGAGGGAAAATGTGCTGGATGCTGCTGGGAGGACTTGCATGTTCCTGTCTCACTCATCATTTGCTGAACAATGGTGAGATGAGCAGATCATTGTTACCACGGATGAAGAAACGGAGGCACCAAGGTCTTTCTAAAACTTCCCCAAAGCTATCCCAGCTGAGGAGCAAGAAAGCTAAAGGTAGAGCCATCCACCGTAGACATCTCAGTGAGCATGAAGAAGTGCATTTTACTTTCTGGTTTAACTGAGATGTGGTTGTCTTATACTAAGCCTCTCACCTTTGACATATGCATTGGATGAGCTCTGATGTGTGCGGCTGCGTAGCCAGCTCCACAATTGAGACCAGGAACATGGATATCCTGCAGCCCAGGTTTCCTTGGGCTCCCTGTTTATCTCTCCCTCTGACCCACACCTCTGCTTTCTGTTACTACAGGCTAGCTGGTATTGTCTAGAGTTTCGTACAAATGGGGTTACATCTCATGCTCTCTCTGTACCCACAGAAGAATACCCATGGCCACACCACAGGGCCTTCCTCCCGAGACAAAGCCAACTCTGCGAAAGTGCTCACACTTGTGTACATGATTTCCAAAAGTCCTTGCCCTTGCACCTCCACACCCACTCCTCTGCCCCTCCCCATGACAAGACACACATGTCCCGGCACCTTACCATGTCTGTCAATCTATCTTGCTCCTCTGAGATCATTTTGCCAACAGTTTGGATCTCAACAGTTTGGTAGCAAAGCATTGTGACCTCTTTCTTTTCGAAGTTCACATGACTGGTCCCTTCACATGGACCCCAGCACAGTCTATGAAGCACCTACTGCCCTCAGTGCTGGCTATTCAGCAGACCAAGTGGTCTTTCCTGCCTCTGTGAAATTTAGTCCTCCAAGACAGTATGGCCATCCCTGTGCTGCAGGACACAGAGAAGGCTCGGAGAGGTCAGACTGAGTGGCAGAGGAGGGAATATTTCTCTAAGGAAGAACCATGGGTGGTGATATAAGGTGCCAAATGGAAGCTGAGTGAGAAGGACCGAGCACGCCCTGTTGTAGAACAGTGGTCAGAGATGGGCGGGTTCAAGCTCTTGGTTGCTCAACAGCTTTGATAGAGCAGGATGGGGGATTGGTACTATTTAAGGCCACATTCCAGTTACTGCAAGGACAGTGACATCCAGCCAGTGTTGCAAGCCATCTCCCTCTCAGTTGTCAGTCGGATGCACACTGGGTTGCAAATCCAGAACAGGGTTCCACTGCCAGAGAATCCTAGGTAATTGTGGAGGAGGGAGTTTACCCCATGCCTTTGGCATTGTGAAAGCCTCTCCAGTGACTGGCTAATTCACTGTCTAGTTTGAGAGACACTGAGTTCATTTTCCTCTAATCGTAGGATAGTTACCACATAGAGCACCAGAAAGCCAGCTTTCCCTTGCTGTGATAAAACACCAGAGAAATCAACCTAAAAGAAGTAAAGGAAGGTGGGGTGACCTCACATTCAGTAAAGTGCTTGCCTTGCAAGCACGAAGACCTGTGTTTGACCCCCAAAACCCACATTACAAACCTAGGCACAGTGACATGGACTTGTAATTCCAGCAGTGGGGAAGCAGAGAGAGGATGACCCCTGGGGCTTGCTGACCAGCCAGCCTACCTAACCAGTGGCCTGTCTCCAAAACAAAGTGAATGGTATCTAAGGAATTACACCTGAGGTTCCACCACACACACATACACACACACACTCACACAAACACAAACACGCTGTGGGGGTGTTTTGTTTTGACACACAGCTTCTGAGGGCTCAGTGCACAGTCGCCACTGGTTTGGGGCCTATAGTGAGGGAGAATATCAGAACAATGGTAAAGCAGGAATGCTCATTTCATCCTAGCTAGAAAGGAAAAGCCATAGAGGAAAGAGCCAGGGATCCAGGTCCCAGTATCCCCCCAAAGTTATGCCCTCCAATGACCTAAGTCTCTTCTGATAGCCCACCATCTCCCATAACACCAAGAGCTGAGGACTAAACCTGATACACATAGGCTTTTGAGAGACACTTGTGGCCCAAACTGTAGCATCCAAAGTGAAGAAAGCCCAGAGGCCTGTGGAAACCTAATAGCCCTGATCCCATCTTCCTGCAAATGCCCTGGCAGGAATGTAACAGAACGACCTGCCGATTAGATGTCAATGAACTGTCAGAAGAGGGCAGGGTCTCATCAGCAGTGAATTGCATCGTCACATAATGAAGTAGAAGAGTAGATAATGGATAACGGCTTTCTTACCAATATCGGATATGTGAAGTCTTTGGGTTTACTAGTAACTCAGTATCAAGATAATTAGGTATCCGTTAGGAGAATTTAACACCACTTACATTGGCCTCTGTTTTCCCAATCTTCCTAAGAGTCTCCCCTCCCACTCTGTCCTCCTCCTTTGGTGGCCAGGGCTGTTGCTTATTCGGGACAATACATCTCATGCACTGACAAATAGCAGTGGGAAGGAAATCCCCCGAGGCTGCCACGGAGGCTAGAGGCTTCTGAGTTCTCTTCCGCTCCACAGACCCGTACTGGAAGCAAAGTCTCGTCCAAAGCATCATCTCTGCTAAGCCCTTTCACCTGTATTACATCTTATCCCTCATTAATTGAATTACTTCACAATTACCTCAATGCCAAGTCATGTAAACCAGATTATTTTAATAACATCGAATTCCAGCTCCCTCATAAATGTTTCCAATGCATGGAAATTACACTGAAGCCAGAGGCTCTTTGAATCTTGCATGGAAAAAGGAGTCGTTGATTCTGGCCATTGAGGATTGATGGACATGAGTCTGGAGCACTCTAATGTGGCTGTGTGCTGTTGGAGGAGGAAGGGTCCATGCAGGCTTGAAGAGACTTCATCATGGAGTGAGAGATTCAGGCTGCAAAGCAACCTTGACCCGTGAGATGAACAGTTCCACTGAAGACAAATCCGTCGGGTACAGTTTGAAATGGCTAAAAATAAGGAAGGAGGGCATGCATGGTGGAGCTGAGGCCATCTGATGAGCAGGTTAATGGCTTCTAAAGATATGCTCGGGGGTGTGGGTGTCCTTCCCTTTCAGGATTCTTTAGTCTTGGGGTGGCTGAGATATTGGAGGGGAGGGGCCCTGTTTTCTTATACCTAGACACTAAGATTCACAAACAGTCTGGAGAGTAACACACTGCTCAAGAAAAATAAAATGACATCTTCATATTTGCTTCCCAGAACCTGTGTTGACTTGTAGCTGTGCATCCCTGCTGAAGACTGGGAAATCACCGTGGTGTGCTATCTAGGAACACGGGTTCTCGACAGTTGTTCTTGGAGAAAGCTGTGAAATCATCATTAACCTGCTACAAATCTTTGAAACTCTAAGGGGTAAGGGTTCTCTGGGAGCTCACACTGAAGGTCTGAAGCACCCTGTCATGGAGCTCAGAGACTTTCACATTCTGCTAGCCTTGTTTGGGGAGGGCTCAAGAGGAATATGGTGGAGTCTGCAGAAAAATCTTGCTACTTCTGCATCAGCTTGCTATGCGTGTGTTCTGGAGAATGAGCCCAGCTCTGGGCAGTTATTTCAGGAGGAAACCTGGTTCAGGGAGAGCAGGAGGATGTTACTAACCTGCTTCACCTCTAGGAAAGAGAACTAGATGAGCCCATGAGGATCCTTGGGGTGAAGTTATCAGAGACAGGGGAGTTTGACCTGCCACCCCACACCTATTGGCTGGGGTTTCCTTTGGGAAAAGCCCAAATTCTCAGTAATAGTCATGTCATATTTAGCAACTGCTGTTCCAACGGGCAATGTGAGTGATGGCCTTCGGTGTGGGTATGAGGGGTCCAGCCCCTCGGAGCTGAGCAGGTCTTCACTCTGATTGCACTGTGGAGTTGCCAGGGAGGGTTTTTGGTGTCTGCATGCGGCTGCATCCTCAGGAGTTGCTAGCCCCTCTTTGTAATATTCTTTGTTTCTTCTTTTCTAAGAACAAGGAGCTGTTAGGAAAGTGTTTCCTCCAGGTGGTGGTAGTTCAGGTGTGGGGCCAGCTATGATAAACTAAGTCTGGGCAGTAACCCAAAGGAAGTTCTTTACTTCCAACCATTATCACCTGGGACTCTGGCCATCGATGAATTTAACTGGAGGCTGGAGTCTCAGTAGTTTACCCTGAGGCAATGCCTGGCTGCAGGAGGAACCACAGCTGAGATCACCCGACCCCTACCCAAGAACAGACTGTTCAAAGAAAATGCCTGGCATTCCAAGCACTGTAGCTAGAAACACCTGCCAGCGCACATTCACCAGGACACCCTAGACAAATGTCAGCCAATCAGGGGTCTTAAAAACTCAGAAACCCCTCACCCCTGCCTTTACTACTATAAAACCCTATTCTAATTGAGCTCGGGGCTCTCCAGTTATTCCAATACACTGGACATGCAGAGAGACAGAGTTTGCAAACTTGATTAAAATAAAGGCTCTTTGCTTTTACATACTGGACTCTTGGTTTCCTTGTTGCCTTTTGGGGGGACTTCGCAGATTTGGGCATAACACAGGGCATCCCTGATTGAAATTATCTCTGCTGGTGACACTGAAGCCTCCTACGAGCCACCGTGTCCCAGACAGCAGAGAGACATCTGAGCAGAACATGCAGAGCAGAGCCCACGGAGCCTGTTTTTGAAGACATTTGTGATTCGCATTGTTGGGTCTCCAAGGCTCAGCTGGGATTCAGTGTAAGGGCTTACAACTGACAGCAACTGAGTATTTAATCAGGATGTAACTTTGCGTGCTCATACCAAAAGAGGTTACTTTCTGGTAACCAGGTGGTGTTAGCTACCATTATTTAAAACTGAGACTGATGAATGTAAATAGCCTCACCCCAGCTCATGATAGGGTCAGGATGAGAGTCTATGTAGCAAGTCTCATCCCCAACCCCCATTTCAGCGAACTGTGGTGTTTCACAATTCCCTGGGCAGCACCTACCACAGAAGAGGCTCCACTGTCAGAATGTGGATTAGAGAAGTATGAGGGAGTTGGAGGCAGGGCTCAGGGACTCGATCAGGGATGACTAACAGCCAGAAGCCAAATTTAACCAAAGGTACACCTGAAAAGGAAAGAAGGCTAGGAGATGCCTTTGGAGGTGCAGACTCCAAGAAAAACTAGGGAATGTTGTCATCCATGCTGGAGGACCAGGGGTCAGTAAACAGCTGGGGTCTGAGCAGTTCCGGGATGGCTGCTCCAATTCCAGTGGCTTGTAGGTGGAGTGGCCCTGATCACAGTCCAGTAATCCCTACAGAAGCACCTGGTGGCTTCTAGCCAGCTAAACGCTCACCCTTAGTAACGGGCTAGATCTGGACCAAGGATGATTTGGAAATAACTCAGTTGAGTCCACACATGACCTGGGTCTCACCTAGAAACAGTATGATTGAGTGATGGATGTAGATCAGCCGGTGAGACAGACGGTGGACAAGGTTGACCAAGGACAGTATTGGCTTGCCCATAAATGATGTGGCAAAGAAAGATCCAGCGTAGAACGTGGCAGAAGTGCCGTCACAGTCTTAGGATTTTTGCCCAAGGAACTGCAGGTGACAGGGCCGTGGGAGCAGGAAGTAGAACTGAAGGGACAGCAGGAAGCAGCTGTGGGACAGTATACTGCTGTGTCCCTGCTTGTGGTGGGCCATCTTGGAATGAACTCTGAGGACAGCAATTGGTCCAGGCCTACCCCACCCTAAGTGTCATCTGGAATGGGAGAAGAGCCTGAGCAAGAAGCAGTCCCTCCCGTATAAATCAGGGCTAACCTGTGCTGATCGCTTGCTCCCTAAATCAAGAAGCTGGCAGGTTTTCTGGGTGAAAATCAATCTTGCTGTCCCTGTAGTAAATACCATAATCCTTTTTCCAGTGTGGTTTAGAGAATGTAACTGCCATGCTCATGATTTATTTGAAAATATTCTGCCAGCTGGTGTGAATGAGTGGAGGAGCCAACACACTTTGAAGTGGAGGTCAGGGCACTTGCAGCACCGAGGGTCTCCTCCTCGCGGCGCACGCTCCAGCAGGCTGCAAATCCCCTCCCATGCCCCTCACACAAGCCACCTGTAGCCACCAGGACAAGGGGGCATGGGAACTGAGGGGTGAGCAGTCACACACCAAATTGCCCTTCCTTAGCCAATCAGGCACAAGCCACAGGCAGCCAAGCCAACCAGTAGGTAGCCAGTTCTCCCTGATCTTCTTTTGGTGGAAGTCATCTCTGGAATTCTTCTTTTTATATTTTTGATATTTTTTTCTTACTAATTAGCAAATACAAGAGTATATTCACATTACAATTGAATCAAAAAAATACAGGAATTTTCAGGAAGAAAAACTGAGACTCTCCCTTCGACACTTTCCACCCACTTGAGCTCCCAGATCCCTAGGCTTCCAGGGAGAGCACTCTTCAGCACATAAGCACTTATAAATCTGGCTGCATTCAGAAACATATAAGCCTTTCTCATGGAAATAGATTCACTTCTTTACATATCAGTTATAATGTACCTGTGTATACATTATGTATTGTTTGTATATGTGAGAATGTGCATATACATATTAATTTTCTCATCGCCGTGACAAAACACTTGACTTACACATCTTATAGGATGGAACTCACTCTGGCTCCCACTGTCAGAGGTTGTAGTTCATCCTCGTGGACAGAGCTGCTCACCCCAGTGGGGCGGGGGCCCAGGGAGTGCAGCGAGAAAGCCCCTTTGTGAAAGTCCCACCATGGTGCCTGGGAAATCGTGGAGAAAATGCCTCTTCTGCAAGCCCTCCCCTTTTCCTCCTTTCTTCCAGCCAGGGCCCCAGCCCCAGCAAGGGTTCTGTGCACACTGAGGGCAGTGCTTCCTGCTAGTTAGCTGTCTGGGGAGCTGCTCCTAAACCCAGAACGTGTGTTACCATCTCCTAGACGCTCTGCAGTCCGGTCAAGCTGGCAGTCAAAATTGACCATTACAATACATCCCTTTATACATAACACTGTAGCATTTCTACGTATGTATGTACGTGGGCATGTGCACACAGGCGCGCACATTCACAGACAAGTGATCAGGAAGCAGGAAGAGGTGGGTGCTAGAGCTCCCATCCCTTTTTTCTCTGTTTCTCATTTGGGACCCCAGCTCACCCACGGAAAGGCACTGCCTGCTGTTCAGGGCAGATCTGCCTCCTTGGTTAATCAGTACTGAAAATGCCCTCACGGGTAAACCCAGAGATGTGCCTCTCCAATGTCCTAGGTTTCTGCCTCTGGATCCAATCAGATTGGCAATCAAAATTAATCATCACATTAAAATATTTCCTATCACCTTCCTGCTTGTCTTTTAATCTTGTTGTGTCTTCTTTGCTTGGATGTTATAAATATTTTATGAGTTTAGTTCTGACCGCCTTTTCATTTATGACTTCTGTATTCTTTGGCTTGTGTGAAACGCCTTACTGCCCCAGGCTTCCCGTGCTTTGTGCTAAAATTTCTATGCTTCTCCATCTCAAAATCACTCAGCCTGCAGCAGCTCTGCCGTCACTGTCACATTTCCTTCCAGAAGGCACCCTCCCTCACATACCAGCCTATAGTGCCCAGGAGCCTGGGGAGACAAGAGAGAAGACCTGGGAAACAAGACAGGAGTAATTCCTTCTTCCGGAAGAGGTGGGAGGCAGAGGTCAGCCATTGGAGTGCAGCCTGGCTCCCATCTGGTGATAGAGTCTACAGGAGAAACTGGAGTGTGCAGCTGTCCCAGAGCAATGGAGGGAGGCAAGCAGCTCGAGCAGCCCTCTCGCTGCCTCCTAAGCAGCATGTGGATCCTTCTCAGGGCAGGTGCACTGGATGCTCCTGGACTCTGTGCCTACTATGCTCTAGCTAAGGAAATGGCCGAACCATCCAGGGTCTCCCAGGTACTGTGCATAGAATGAGCTAATGGATATGAGGGGCAGAGAAAGAAAAGGTGAAAATGAAGAGGGACGCACGCAAACACTCCCCGCCGCACTGTTTGAACCTCTAGAACAGTGGGCAGTGCTGCTCTATAACTGTGGCTACAGCTGCTCTAGAACAGTGGGCAGTGCTGCTCTAGAACAGTGGGCGGTGCTGCTCTAGAACAGTGGGCGGTGCTGCTCTAGAACTGTGGGCGGTGCTGCTCTAGAACTGTGGCTACAGCTGCTCTAGAACAGTGGGCGGCGCTGCTCTAGAACAGTGGGCGGTGCTGCTCTAGAACTGTGGGCGGTGCTGCTCTAGAACTGTGGCTACAGCTGCTCTAGAACAGTGGGCGGTGCTGCTCTAGAACAGTGGGCGGTGCTGCTCTGGAGCAGTGGGCAGCGCTGCTCTAGAACTGCGGCTACAGCTGCTCTAGAACAGTGGGCGGCGCTGCTCTAGAATGGTGGCCAATGCTGCTCTAGAACGGCTGGCGGTGCTGCTCTAGAACGTCGGCTACAGCTGCAAACAGAACAAGACAGGCATGGACCTGCTTGAGGAAGCCACAACCCAGGGAAGGGGTACATTTTGCATCCTATACTAGGTAGCAAGTGTAGTTATGAGGACAGATAAGTAGCAATAACCAACAAGTACTGTGAGTTTATTACAAGCCCATCCATGTGTCGATACATTAGCCTTTCAAAGAATGCCACTAAAGAGAATTATCATTTCGATTTAACACTGAGACACTGAGGGTGGAGAGTGGGTGTGGGGGCCACCTAACGCCTGGCTGGGATCTGCTTCTGTACCCCACTTCCCAGGTACATCTCAGACAGGCTCCCAGAGGCCATGCACTTCCTCCAAGCCCTTGACGGTGGGGCCTGCAGCTGGGGCTGAGGAAGAGGAAGCACAGCTTAAGAAGCTTAGAGCTGGGCTCTGGATTCAAGCTTTCTAGAGCTGAGATGCCAGGCTCTTCCCAGTCCCAGGCATTGACAAGGTGAAAGACTGTAGTGTGGGGGACTGGTCACCCTGTGGAGGAGATGTTACCAAGCTGGATAGCCAACCTACACGTGATGCTGAGAGCTTACAGTATCCTAGCCCTGCGGTAAGTACTCACCAGTCCTGATGAGGATGTATGCCTTGGTAACCTCATATAATGCAGGCAGGGTGGTCACTAGCCCAGACCCACAAGTCCAACCGCCTGGCTCTGCTCTCTGCTCACGGTGTGACCTTGAACACATTCCTTAGCCTCTCTGTGCCTATTCTGCATCCTTTAAAGAGAGAACAATGGTAAAAACCTACTCCACTAGGTTGTTAAGAGAATTGACTTAATAGATACGAGGGCTTAGAAACGTGCCAAAGGCAAATGTGGTGTGTGTATTGCTGAAAGGGATTAGGTACAGGGTCAATGAGCACACAGGCCAGGGAGAGCCCGATGCCAGGTGGGAGTGCCCTGTGCAAAGGGTGTGGGCAGACAAACTGAGCAAAGAGACAAGAAGGAAGACTGGGATGAATGGCTCTGGGTAGAAACCATGGAACCTGCAAGACACAGACAACACCGAGAGTCCTGGAGACCACAGGAAGAGAGTCAGGGCTACACATGACTTCTGGAGAGTCCTGGAGACCACAGGAAGAGAGTCGGGGCTACACATGGCTTCTGGCCTGAGTGCCTGCATAGGAAGCGTTCTGGTTTTGGGGGACCAGGAATTCTAGTTGAGACTAGAAGTCATCCATCTTGGACAAGACTCTGAAGGTCAGGAGAGGTTATTTCTCAGAGCTCAGATAGGACTGACGCTGGGGACCAAGGCACCACCACACGCAGGAAAATTGAGGCTCTCTGCTTCTTCCCCAAGCCATCCTCAGGCTAGTCCATGGCTCTGACCCACCTCACTGGCAACTCTTTCCCTCCCAACCAGGTCCTCCTGGGAGGCACTCAAATGTGCAACGTTTTATAGTTCACATTCATTCTGCCGGGAAAATCGGCCCTGGGCTGCAGCGGTGCCCAGCCATGAATCATGATGTCCACAGTGTGGAGAAAATGCGGCCAGTTGGGTAACGATGGGCGGGTCCCCGGGCTGTACAGCCACAAAGAGATTTTTCAATTTTATTAAAATCGATAGGAGTTTTATTACAGTATAAATGAAATGAGAGCTTCTCACTCCTGGGATAACAATCCACATCACTCTCACAGTCTGTGTGAGGGCCCCACCCAGAGGGTGAGTATCTGGATTCATGCACCCAGGGTGGAAGCTGGCCCTGGGGATGAAGGAGAGCAGCCAGAGAAATATAAGTGCCAGAACTTTCCATCAAAGTGCCATGTGTCATTGTGCTCCCCCCTCTTATGCTTTTATGAGTCTCCAGGAACCCTGTGAAAGTCACAAAAGGTAGTGGGGTGATATTTTTGTGGAAACGGGGATGGAGGGAGTCGACTCAGTACCGAAGCTGTCCTTCCTAGGTGGAAGCTCTGTGCGGAAAGGGGCACTGACCACCTGCTCCTGGGCTGTTTCTGCATCGTTCAGAACCACAGCTGTCTAGTTCCCATTTGCAGACTCTTAGAGAGGAGGAAAAGGAAGCAGAGGGTATAGGAACTAGGGCAGAGGAGACAATGGACAATGTCTAAGTATGTGAGAGGAGAATCAGGTGTATATGACAGCGCACATGCCACACTCACGCACACATTGCACCTGCATGCACATGCGCAGAAACAGACTTGAATAACTCTGGGATGGAGAAGCATGTGGAGGGCCTTTGACTGTGGAGCTCAGGTTGCCTGCAGGCAAGGGTCAGGTGGGTGAAGCTCTGGTCAAATTTAGGTAGCTTGACTCCCAGATCTGCTTGAGTCGGCAGATTAGCTGCTGGCATGATGCTCTCAGCTCTGCTCCTGCCCCTGCCCAGCCCTTCCCTGCCCTGACCCTGGGGCCCTAGCCCTGCCTCTTCCCCTGCCCCTTCCCCTGGCCCTAGCCCTGGCCCTGCCCTGCCATGTCCTGCCATGCCCTGCCATGCCCTGCCCTGCCCTGCCATGTCCTGCCATGCCCTGCCATGCCCTGCCCTGCCCTGCCATGTCCTGCCCTGCCATGCCCTGCCCTGACCCTGACCCTGGCCCTGGCCCTGGCCCTGCCCTGCCATGCCCTGCCCTGCCATGTCCTGCCCTGCCATGCCCTGCCCTGACCCTGACCCTAGCCCTGGCCCTGGCCCTTCCCTGCCCTGCCCTGGCCCTGTTCTGCCCTGCCCCTGCCCCTGCCCCTGGACCTGGCCCTGCCCCTGGACCTGGCCCTGCCCCTTCCTGAGATTTGGCACTATCCCCTGTTCTCTACTCTCACCGGGGGAGAACCCATCCCTTGGCCCTGAAAACTCCTCTGCTGATCTCCAGTTTGGGGTGAAGCTGAGATGCCCTGGAAGTACAGGAAGCAAATGGAACTTGGTCAGTGTGGGCACTGTGGCACCATTTGTCAGGAGGACAGTCACCTGCCCCCAGGGGCTATGCTGCAAAGATGGCCTTCTGGTGTCCCAAGCCAGGTATCTGCTGGTATCTGGAAGGGTCACTGAAGCTATATGTCTGGTTGTCCATCCCAGATCCTGGCAGCCAGCATGGAGGGTGATCCAAGTGACGAAGATCCCAGCCAGAGAGGGGCAATTACCGGGAAAAGAGCCTGTGGTGTGGACCCCGCAGTCTTCTAAAGCCCACATTCTTAAAATGAAGTCAACAAACAAGGCACCCTAGATCCCACCAAGGACACTCTTCTTGTCTTTCCGTCTCTTCTCCTTGCCCTCGTCTGTGGAAGCACACATTTCCTCTTCACTGAACTTATGTGTGTAATTTGGCATGCAGGGATTTTTTTTGTCCAGTTAACAATGCATAATAAGCATTTTTCATGTTTTCATACAGCTTTTATTATCAAATTTAATAGATACAAAATATAGTGTAGGCGGCTTATAATTTCCTCAACAATCCTTTATCACCAAGTGTACAGGTTACTGCCTAAATTTCTTTTAATAATGACATTTGAAACACCATCACAGGGCGATGTCTTTCATTCCAGAGTTGAATGAACAGGACTGAAGGGCACAGATGTCTTTAGATTCTTCTTATGTACTGCTTACTTAAAACAGTAAAGTCCTTCCTTCCACCTCTGGGCGTGACTGAGTTGGTATCCCAACTCCACGCACCCCACACTTCATTCTCGCCTCAGGGTTGGTGACAAGAGCACTTTGGCGGGAGGTATGGCTGCTAGCTCAACAAGTATCAAGCAGATTAAGACTGCTTCGTTTCCCTTGCTCTGATTAGCAGAGAGGCTAAACACTCCCCCAGGTGTTTGCTAGCACAGGGGTCCCCCCAAGTGGATAGTCTCTGCAATGCATCCCCCACTTATCTATCGAGTCGCAATAATTTTCCCTGCAGATATTTTGATGAGGTCTCTCTGCAGCACAGTTATCAGCCCTTCGTCTATCAAAGAAGAGGTGACTATGTTTTTTCTTCTAGAGTTTCCTCATTCTGTTGTGTGTATGTGTGAGTGTGTGCGTGCGTGCATATGTGTGTGTGTGTGTGTGTGTGTGTGTGTGTGTGTGTTCTGTAACACACTAGAGTTTTAATTTGATTCTTGGCAACATCCGTCAGTCATCTCCTTGGTGGATTCTTTTCTTGCTTCAAAGCCAAGAGTGGCCTTTCTTGACAAAGATAATACATATTTCATTTTCTGCTAAGTTTTCTGTTTTTAAGACTATATTTAGCTCTTTAATCCATCTGTAGTCTATTTTCATGTGAGGGGCATTCTAAATTAAAATTCTTCAATACCATCCACTCTCCCAGCGTCATTCATTTTTTATTATCTTTTAAATTATTATTTTAGAAAACGTTGCAGTGTTTCGTGGGTTAGGCTTTGCCACATCCTTTTGCTTCTCAGCACAGCCTTTGAAACCCTTATCTGCTTGTGTCTCTGGAATCTTTTGCGTGTGGACGAGTCCTATTGGGATTGATCAGAGGCAGGCAGTGTTAATTCACAGAATTAACCTGAGGCAGGAGACACTCTCACAGTACCAAGCGCGTTCATCTTGGGAATATATTACAGCTCTCCCCCTGTCCACATCCCACTAGGGCTTGTAATGTTCTTTATAAAGGTCAGGCATAGATTATATTTATTTCTAAGCATGTTAGATCACTTGCTTCTTTTACAAATGGATGTTTTTCATTCTGTTTGCCCGCTGCCGCTGGTGTTCAGAAGGACCATCGATTCCGGTGTATGCAGTTTGTATCCATCTTCTGCCTCAGACTCTTTAATTCGTAAAATTTCCCAACTCTTTGTATTCTCCGCCCATACAAATGTTTTCTTGTTGTCTCGCCCCCTCCATTCATTTTTCCTGGCCTTACTGAAGTGACTGAGACTTCCAAATACAACCTGCTCCTCCTTGAGTCTCGTTCAGAACTCCGCAGGGAATACTCAACTTGTTAATTATCAGTGTGGTAACATAGGTTTTTCTTTCCATCCCCAATTCTGATATTGCTGACATTCTTCAAGTGCACAATTTTGTTTAGAAATAGGTATTCTTATTAGACCATTGAAGAATGCTTAAATTCTTAAGTCATCATTTAAAAGAATAAAAATAAAAAAGTTCAGGAGTTGGAGAATCTCAATGGTAGAATATTTCTCTATCATGTGGAGAGCCCTAGGTTCCATCCACCCCCAACCAAAAGAAAGTGAATTTTTAAACTATTTGTGGAGTCCTTATTGATACATTATTTTGATTTATTTTTAGTTATGGGAAGTATGGATGTGGGTGTGTGCACATGAGTGCATGTGTGCACAAAGACCAGAAGGGGGCACCAGATCCCCAGATGCGAAAGCCACAGGTGGTTGTGAGCCACATAGCATGGGTGCTAGGAACTGATCTACAGTTCTCTGGAAGAACTGCATGAGGTCTTAACCACAGAGTCGTCTCTCCGGCCCCTAGAGTCTGTTTTCTGTCTCCATTTTTGTCCTGGATCCTTTGTGGAATGCATGTTGTATGGATAACAACATTCTCCCCTAGTGACAGAGATAGAATTACATCTCAGGTATTCCCATGCCCTACCCTGTTACATGCAGATGCTGCCACTTAGAAAGACATGTTTAATTTCCAGGGAATAGAGCTTGGCTTTCCTTTCTTTCTTTCTTTCTTTCTTTTCTTTTTTTTTTTTTTTTTTTTTTTGGTTTTTCGAGACAGGGTTTCTCTGTGGTTTTGGAGCCTGTCCTGGAACTAGCTCTTGTAGTCAGGCTGGTCTCGAGAGCTTGGCTTTTCATTGTGTAATGGCAGCAAATTAAAGGTGCAGTTTGGGAGAATTCTTCCCGTCTTTCACCCTGCCCAAACACCTTGATTTCTATAGCAGCAGTGATGGAGGCAGACCCCCAGGGGCAACTTTGAGATTTTAAAAGCCTATAATGACACAAAGATTAACAAAAGTGGCTGAAAGAACACATTCTAAAAAAATAGACCCTTTTGACTCAAAGTTAACTGAGACAAATGTACATTTCAAATTAAACAGGTTAGCTTCCACCTTGAGTTCTTGCTGAAAGGGCCCACCACCCATGTGACCCTCTTGCCTGGCCACCCTGTCTGCCCTGCCATCCTCCCCACTGCTCCTACGTCACCTTCATCCTCCTCCAGGAAGCTACAGCACTAGATCCCATGAGCTCATTCTCCCCTGACTATCTTCCCTCTACTGCATTGGGGTAGATTTTTATTCTGCTCCAATTAGCCAGAGTAGTTACTGTCTCACCAGGATCCAGGCTAAAAGCCAAGTCCACGCTGTGCAACATGGTGTCACACTGGCCTCACCTTCAGCCTCCAGGGAGCAGCAGCCGTAGGAGCCAGGCCACCTGCTTTCTCCCTTCCCCATTCCCTGGGCCACAGTGTCAGACACACAAATTCCTCGCCTTATTTTAATGTCAAGGCTGTGAGGCAGGTAGACAGGCTCTATACACATCTCCACTTCACAGACTGAAACGGAGGCTGGGGGGGGGGGGGGAATTAGCCGAAACTCGAACTGCTAGGAAGCGGTCAGGCTAAATTCCACACTAAACTCAAACATGATTACAAACCCAGTTCTCACCACCACATTATACAGACTTCTCACAGAATAATCTCTCTCTCTTCTATCCAGTCTGAAATGGAGAAATCCAACATCAGGAAGCAACCAGCAGGATTAAGCACATGTTGGTTTTGATAACCTACAGCTTCCGAGGATGTGGAATTTTGCTGGAAGGGGCAGGAACTCCCAGGATCTTAAATCTCACAGAGTAGATTGAACCTTTGGATCCTCTTGGTGCTGAGCAGAGATCTGGGAGGCTTGGGAGAGGACAGGTGGACGGGGGACTCCTCAGCTTGCCAATATGGTGGGCTGGAGTTCCACTGATGGAAGCCCTTGGCTTTGGAGATGTTTCTTCCCTGCAATGCTCAGGGGAATCCAACAGTTTGTTCCAGTGACTGGGGAGGGGAGGAAATAGTTCTGGGTCCTACTATGTTCCTGTCATCTAAGTACAGACTGCTGGCAGGAAACATGGGTCTCATCCTGCCAGGGAAGAGGGAGCTGGAGAGAGGACGGAGCCCCTCACCTCGTTCTGAATCAAGGAGAGGTGCAGTCTTGACCATCCCAGAAGCTTTGCAAATGGTGCTGAGCTAGACAAGAGTGAAGGCTTTCATGGGGTAAGGGTAGTTAAGAAGACCCAGAAGGCTTAAAACAAGACAGCTGGGATAGCCAGCGGTTCCTGTGGCCCCTGGCTGTACGTGGGGAACAATATGGGAGTTGTAGCAAGAAGAGTCGGCCCCTGAAGGGAGCTGGTTCACAAAACATCAGTACAGAACTGTTCCCTCTCTGGGGAAAGCTTATGCTCAGAACAGGGAAGTGAGCAGTCTAAGTTCCCACAGTTAGCAGCAGGTTCAGGAAGGGGACCTGGTGCTCCAGGCTATCGGCCCCCTCTTTCCATCAGCAGAGCCTGACACAGCTGTGCCCTGCTGTAGGTTCGTGGGACTCAGGGCTTTAAGCTACCCACCCTGGGGACTCATATCCCTCATCCCTGGTATGTATGCTACCCAGGAGCTCAAGTGTAGGGGTACAATCGATAGGACAGAGCCAACAGAGACTTTAACTAGAACATGAAGACCAAGATCCTGATTCTCTGAAGATTCCAACATTAAATTGTGCTCTCTGACTGATCATATTACAAGCAAAACCCATTGCTCTTTGTTCAAAACCCAGTATTCTAGCTACCACCACTTCTCTGCTTGGCCTCCAACCATCACCCCTTAAGCTCCTTCACCCCGGACCCAGCATCACCAACTGCCCATAGTTTGCCTTCCACTTAGCTTGGCTTGGCCATGCTCCAAGTCCTTCCTTTCCTCTAGGCCCCAGGCTCTTCTTGTCTCTAGGCCTCAGGCAATCCAAAACAACAGAGCATCTTCTAAAGCTCCTGCTGCAATCAAGTCCCAGGACATCTTTCAGAAGCCCAGCCACTTCGATGTGTTTGGCCAGCCTCCCTTCCAGATCTGCTCATCTCTGGAAATCCCTCCCAGAGAATTTTTGTCACAAGGTTTGAAGGCCACATTAGGTCCTATCAAACCTCTGTAGCCACTGAAGGGAAGAGTTCCAAGGAAGGTGGAATGGAGCCTACAGAAATGAGGACCAGTGAAGAGTATAGACTCCCTGGCCTCTTGTTACTTCCTTGGTTGGCAGTAGAAATGTGGGTTAAGTTCCTTAAAAGTTCATCCCACAAGAAACTGAAGAGTTGGCGTCATCCCCACATGTACCTATGAGAAGACACAGACCATGAGACCAATAGGGCAGACACTCACTTAAGGACACTGGAGGCATCGGCAACAGTCAGGACTAAATCTCCTGTTTCTGGAGCCTAATCCTACCAAGGATTCATTTGTGACTCCATCCTCCTTAGACTCATTTACAAATGGGAGCACAGAGGTGCCAAGGGCAGCAGAAAAGTAGGCTGCAGGCAGGCTCCTTCCTCCTCCTGTCTCTCCAGGAGAGAGCCTCAAGGGCATATTCCAGACTTCCTGGTTCCCACACGATCCTCATCCCTGCTTCATTCATGCATTTCTCCTTATAATTAATGAGCAAACATTCTTTGCAAAACAATGTTTAAACACTTTAGGATTAATTTAATCAAATATTTAATTACCCCATAATTAATCATCTGAGCTTAATGAATTGAGCCTCTGTCTCTAGGAGTTGGGTTTGCCCAATGACTCCTGAGAATAAATGCTTCATGAGGCCTCTCGGAATTATGCTTTCTGGTTCCATGTGCAGACGCTGGGGAAAGGGCACCCCCTGCCAGCGCAAAGACTGAGATCAACTCTCCGAGTAGGTTAAGGGTCAGAGTCTTGGACCAGTTGCTCCAGAAGTAGGCACCAAGCTGTGAAGACGCAGAGCAAGTGGGGGAAACTGGGCAGCTGAAGACGGTCCCACTGACCTAGCTGTTCTCTCTATGAGGCTATAATCCCTCTGTACCCTCAGCATCTTCATCAGCGAGGTATCAGTCCCCCTGAGCTCTGGAGAGGTTCGGGCAAGACCTCAAAAGGGTCACTCCTTCAAGGCTCATGGGACATCCCAGAAGAAAGGGGAGCATAAGGGGCAGAGAATGGGGAGGAGTGAGGTGAAGTGTAGTCTTCAGGAACGGGCATGGCTATTACACACTTGAACTCACAGCATGTGACGTCCTGTGTGAGAGTGGGCTCAACACTTCATCATGACGTGGGGGGGGGGGGGTAATAACCACCATGCCCCCTTCAGAAGCTCTAGGTAGTTAATGGCATTGGGACTCATATTCCTCAGTAGTGTAGCCTCTGGTAAGTTACTCTTGCTCAAGTAAATAAAGTCCCCTGTTCAGAGAGGCAAGCCTAATTCAATATACTGGACCACAAACAAAAAAAGACATATAAAACAAAAGGAAAATTTGATAAAATATAAAGAGTTCAGTGGGAAGAGGAAGGAAACATATAATCCAAGAATACTCTCTCCTCTCTCTCTCTGTCTCTCTCTGTCTCTCTCTGTCTGTCTGTCTGTCTGTCTGTCTGTCTCTCTCTCTCTCTCTCTCTCTCTCTCTCTCTCTCTCTCTGTGTGTGTGTGTGTGTGGGTGTGTATGTGTTAGCTAGTTTTTCTGTTGTTTGTTTTTAATCAACTTGCCATGGCAGCATCATCTGGGAAGAAGAAATTCCAGCTGAAAAAAAATGGCTCCATCAGATTGACTTGTAGGCAAGCATGTGGGACCTTCTCTTGAACAATTATTGATGTGGGAGAGCTTAGACCACTGTGGGCAGTGTCATTCCTGGTGGTCCTGGGGTATAAGAAAACAGGCTAAGGAAGCCATGAAAGGCAAGCTGGTAACAGTGTTCCTCCATGACCTCCGCTCTAGTTCCTGCCCCCCACTTCCTGTCTTGCTTGAGTTCTCACCCTGCTTTTCCTCAGTGATGGACTGTTATCAGAGCACCTAATCCAAGTAAACCCTTTCCTCACCACGCTGTTTTTGATAATATTTGTCACAGCAAAAGAAAGCAAACTAAGAATATATATATTTCTGACAAAATAAATTAAATTTTAACAATATAAATAAATAAGAGGTTGATGAGGCTTGGTAATTGTCAAGTGTTGTGTTCAAAGAGAGTTGCTCTCCTCATAGTCCTTGGAGCATGCGCTCAGCAGACAGTTTGCAATATGACCCAGCCCAGGAGGCTTTCTCTATCCATAGCCTGCTGCAGTACAAGTTGCTATGGCCCCATCAACAAAATTTCCCATGAATTAACCATTGAACCTTTACCTGTGCTGAGACCTGAAAAACTCCCAGTCAGGCTGGAAGGAGACTGAGAGTCCCAACAGAGAAGTCCCTATGAATGCTCTCCATGGTTCTGCCCTTTCCCTAGGATACTGTGGAGAAGGTCAGAGCCTTGAAGCGGCCATGAAGGCTTAGCAAGAAACCAGGGCAGATGAAATCCCCGAGGAAGAGATCTAATAATAGCAAACACTGCATAAGCTCCCTGTGGTTGCGCAGGCCCTAGCCCCAGACCTGACTTGTGGCCTTGCATTAAGTCCTTACAGTAAGCCCTGAGGGTGAGCAGAACTAGCCAGGCTGGACAGTGGCCCTCATCACTCCTCGCCTGTGTGACAAATGAGGAAATGGAGTCAGAGGGCTTAGGAAACGTTCAGAGCAAGTAGGAGGCAGAGCCAAAATCTGAACTAAAGCAGTCAGGCTCCAGGCCAAGTTCTAAAACCTGTGTGCACAGTCTTCTGGGAGAAATGAAGACTGTGACGGGCCAGATGAGGTGAGCCATCTAGCTGGGGACACTTGTAGACATCAGACAGGCAGTCTGTGCAGCTACTGCCAAGAGAGACCAAGCTAGCCTCTCCCAAGAGATGGGAGTGTCCACCATAGAAAACTGGAGTCAGCCTAACTCATGGTGTGGGCTGGACCAACAAAATACAGAGGTCAGGTTCCCAACCCTCGTCCCCAACCCCAGTATGGCTTTCCCCTAAATACAGGGCTCCCCCGCTCTCTGGAGAGGCATCCGTTAGAAGGAAATTAGCCCCAGACAGGCACAACCTCTGACCTGACATCTTTGCCTTCGGCTACACATGGAGCCAAGGACTGATTAACGGCAGCTTGGCTTAGGAGCTATGAGGCCGAGTGCTTCCCCCTGGAGTTATTTATGCCAGCCCATTAGCTCAGGAAAGGCAGGATTCATAGAGCCATCATGGCCTGGGAACTCCGTGAAATTAATATCACAGTGACTAAAATACACACGAAGCCAGTGCCACCTTAATCGGGAATGAAGCAGCATTCCGATGAGAGGAGGAGGTTCCTCTTCTCACATGTATCCTGTACCCTTCCCCTCTTCCCATCCACATGACTCCCCTCACCTCAGGAAGGCCTTACCACAGCCTACCACAGTCCCTGGCACTGGACACACCCCTCCCAGGCACCCTCCAGGAGGTTTCAGCACCTGGCAAGGTGCATTAAAAAGCAAAGCTGGCTTTCAGCATAGGTCAACGACTCGATCTCAGGTGGCACTTTAAGGACTTATGTCTAGGGAGTGGGAGAGATGAGTTCGAGGTACAGTCAATGTATTGCTCTCACAAAGGACCCAAGTTTGGTTCCAGTACCCACACCTGGCTGTTCACAACTGCCTGTTACTGTAGCTCCAAGGGGATCCAACTCTTCTGGTTCCGTGGGCACTGCACTTATGTGTACAAATCCAACCCACACTCATACATATAATTTTTTACATGCTCTAAGAAGTAGACATTCATTCTTTATAATTACCAGAAAGAGTATAGCCTGGCAGTGTGCTCCAACAAAGCCCTGGATCGGGATCTGGAAATCTCTGTGCTCTTTTCAGTATCAACATATGTTAATTATTCAGATTAATAGACTTCACTGCAGCACTTCCATGCACACAGATATCTTTCACTGACCCTGTACCCCAGCCTTTTACCCTCTCTCCTCTATCTCCTTCCCGTCCCCTCCCAAGTTCCTCTTCTACATTCCTAGCTGCTTTTGAAGCTCCCTTGAAAGTGTCTTAGTTAGGGTTTCTGTCACTGTGATAAAACACCATGACCAAAAGCAACCTGGGGAAGAAAAGAGTTTATTTCTTCTTACGACTCTGAGGTGCACTACATCACCAAGGGAAGTCGGGCTAGGAACTCAAGGCAAGAACCGAGAAGCAGGTACTGAAACAGCAGCCATCAATGAACATTTCTTATTGACTTGCTCCTCCTCCTGGCTTGCTCAATTTGCTTTCTTATATGACCTAGGAACATACCCAGGGGTGGCACTGCCCTTCCGATCGGCTAGGCGCTCCCACATCAATCACTAATCAAGAAAATGCCCTACAGACCATCTAAATGGAGATAGTCTCTCAATTAATCCACTTCCTGCATACACCTAGGTTTGTTTCAAGTTGATCAAAACCAATGAGAACAGTAAGGCATTGTACTACTTTGCGAAGAACTCCCATGGATGAGGACCACAAAATGGGTGAGTTACACAGACGGATATTTATCTAACAGCTCTAGGTATGGGAAATCTGAAATGGAAGTGTCGGTGTGGTCGGCTGCTTCTGAGGGTTGAAAAAGGGGACTCTGTTTTGAGCCTCTTTATTTGCTGGCCTTCTCTTTAAGACCCTTTTATTTTTACATTTATCTATTTAATGTGAGTGAGTGTGTGGGCCTCCAAGGACATAGCAGTGAGTGAGGAATGGACTGTACTTTGAAGGGGCTCTCAGGCTTGCTGTGGAAACAAATGGAAAACTGGAGATTTCCAAGGGGCTATCAGAAGGATGGCAAAAGGAAACTGGAGGATGGGAAGCAAGCAATGCAGCCTGCCTAGTCCTTGTCCGCACAAGATTCTTTTCTCGTTGCCAGGATAACTTTCAGATTTCATGCTACATGCTGTGAAGGGTCCTCACAATGGGAGGATAATCCGAGTAGTCGAAGACAGTCCAGCATGTCCTGGCACTGGACAGATGGGCACTGGACCTCATGGGTGAGGTGCTGTCTCCCCATCACCAATCATGGTCCTGACATTTGGAGCAAAATGTCAATGTACCAGATGCTCTGTGGGCCACAGACCAGATCTGGGTGGGGGGATGGAAAATGTAATCTTTAGACCAAGAAAAGGCAAGTTGTAGTCTGCCACTAAGAGTCAGCCTGCTTTGAGTCTTTGCAAATAAGGCTTTACTCAAAGAGCCCAGCCTGCTCCTTTGCCATTTGGCTACAGCTGCTCTGTACTTATTAGACAACAATCAGTAACTGAGACAGATGGTGTAGCCTGAAAGCTACAGTATGTTGTGCAAAGCTGACGTCACTACTCGGGACTTTATGCAACACCAAGGAAGCCCAGATGACCACCCAATGGGGAGGTAGAACTGGGGTTGTCCTGCCTTGTTCTGGTCTGGTTCTTGTTGCTGGGTGACAGAAAGTAAGACGTGTGAGCCTGGACATTCCTGTCTGCAGAGGGATAAGCCGAGAAGCCAGCCTGCTTTCTGTCAGGTCTCCACTGCTGCGTTTGTGTCGAAGCAGTTCGTTATCCTGTCGGGGGTTCTGTGACCCACAGGTGAGCTTTGTGGTCTCAAAGAGGCCTTGTAATTACTCTTACAAGCCCAGAAGAGAAGTCACCAGAATTATCAGGGCAACTAAGGCCTCAGCGGACTGAATCACTTCCCCCAGATGGTGCCATGCCCTCTGCCATTAGAGTTAGCTTTGGACACAAGAACAAGGCATCCTCGGCAACAAAACAGAGGGATGAAACACGGAAGCCAATGACAGTGCTGGGTGGGTTCAAAGCACATCAGTCAGGCTCCTAATGACTGGTGCTCAACACCGCGACTCCAGGGACTAGGGACCCTGGTCCCCCTGTGGGTCTCTCATCATTACTCACACCACCTTGGTCAGGTTAACAGCCTCTTTGTGGCCTTTTCTTACCTTCAGACCCCACCTGGGGGCCTCGGAGGACTCAGTAAGATGGTGGGTAAAGCATGCATGTGTGCCACACAGAGCGCTGTCCCGATTATTATCAGCAGTGGGTCTGCGCATCGGCCCAGAGGTGCATCATTCAAACTGTCCCGTGTGAGAAGCAAACAGAACCCAGAGTTTAGTACCTCTCCCCAGGACACACAGACTACAAAGTTTGAGATGGGACTAAAATCCAGCTTCTCCAACCCCACCCTCCAAGCTCTTTCCCACTTCGCCTGCCATCCCTCCCTCTTAACGACACTGTGTGTCTCCCTTGTCCCTAGCTGGATGACCATGGCACTCACTAAACACACACAGATGGAGAAATGAGCTGTAAGTTTTTAACTCCTCCTCCCTGGAGATTCCCCCTCCTCCTGCTGCCTTCCCAGAGCCATCACACCGTCTATCCTGCCTCCCCTCCGTTTGACCGCCTCAGCTTCACCCTCAGCAACCCCAGGGCTTTCTTCCACAGTGCCTGGGTAGGAGTAGGCATTGATGGAACTTATGGGGAACAGGAGCCAGGATGAGGGAGGCATGAGGCTTGTTCCTGGAAAGTGGCAAACATTTAAGAAAGACTTTAGTGATGCGATGTGGATGTGTGGTTATCTTTAAGAAGCAGCGTCCTACCTCCTAGCTGTCTCAGGCTCCCTCTCCTCCTCTCTGGACTTCTCATTCACTCTGCTTCCTCTACACTGGCCAAGAGCAGCTATTTCCTGGAGCTGGGGAAAAGCAATAGGAAGTAGAGTACTAGCCACTTGGGAGCTGTGGGCTAGAAGACACTAAGAACCCAGGACTCACGGTGTGTGTTCTAGGGTGTGTTAACACAGCCAGGTGTTTTCCTGGAGTACCTAGAGAGACCAGAGTCACAATGAGTAGCAAATGCTCAGAGGTAGAAGGAATCTGTAGGGTACAGGGCAGGGGTCCCCGTGTTTCCTACCACACTTCCGTCCTGCTCAATGAAGATTCAGAGAGGAGGAAGGTGAAGACTCCAGGTCTGATGGGAAAACAAACGTGAACACCAGGACTCTGAATTTACATGGTAGGAAACCACATCAAAGTGAAGGTTGAGAGGAGAACACTTCCTGCACAGGGGCTTCAGCTCCACAGCCGTCTCTGCAAAGGCATCTTCAGTATACAGCAGGAAAGGGATATAAGAATTTGTGGGAGCAGGAGTAAGAAAGGGAAGGGAAGGAATTATGAAAACACAAACATAGGTAGAGAGAGGGGAAAGATCTGGTAGGAATTGAAGGGGGCACGGCCAAAATATAGTGTGTAAAAAAAATGTAAATTAAAAAAATCTAGATTTGAGGGCAAATTAAGAGTTGCGTAGCACAACTAGATTGTGGTCAGGTTAGTGTAAGGAACTTCGGGTTCTCAATGAGAGAAAAGGCATTCTGCAAAATGTCTGTAACCCAGGCAGCTGACAGATGAAGATTTTAAAACCCTATGGTCGGTGCATAGCTTGGTCATGACATCATCATCTGCACACAGTACAGGAACTTAACGGTCAGTGGTACAGGTCCACTCAGTCTCATTAGTAGCCATAGGTGCAGCTCCTTGCCTTTTCATTTGTAAATGCTGTTGCCTCAATTTCAAGGGAAGTGGGATGTAATCCTCCTACCCTTGCAGTGGGCTGCAAATGAAAGCCAACTTTTCACAGGATGGCCTGTCCATATCTAAGGACATTTTCAAATGAGTGACTTAGTTCTGCGTCCTCTGACTTTCTGATCCCTGGCCAGTGGCCTCTTCCATAGGCACCAGTCACAGAGAAACCCAGGGAGCCTAGCAGACAGAGCAGCTTCTTCCCTCAAAGATGGGAAATGAATGTGATACTGGACATGAACTCTCTTCAGATGCCACTCATTTTCTGGGTCCACATCCATGGTCCATGGGTTGCTGGTCTGGTCTCCTGTGTGAAAAGACCTGGTGCCTTCAGCTGTTTAATTGTTGTTGGACATTCAGAATTGTTTCTAGTTCTGTGTCATTTCTTCTCATTTTGAGAAAGTATTTCACCGTATAGGCCTGGCTACCCTACAACTCAAGGCAGACTAAGCTGGATTTGAACTTGCAGCAATCTTTCCATGCCTCTGCTTTCGGGTTTTAGGGATTATAGGTATGAGTCACCATATAAATAGCTGTCTGATGCTATTTCAGACAGTGTGGTAGAAAGCATGGCTGTGTGCAAACTCTGCATACACAGACACCCTTACTTCTGGAATAGATGCTGAAGCATAGGACTGCAAGGGTGAGAAGATTGGAAGGCGGGAAAAATAAAAAGGGGGACAGGCACAGAAACAATGTTCATCACCACCTTTTGCCTTGGATAGACTCTCTAGTGATGGGGCTATTGACTCCAGCTTCTATGAGACAGCCACACTGATGGGCCCTGATCCCTCCTCCTAGATTCAGCCCCAGCTCCTCCATCCTTTATATCTGCAGTCCAGAGGACTGCAGCTTATCTTTAAGGCCCTTCACTCCTCCCCATCACTTTTGAGCTCTCACACACCTTTGCTCCTGTTCCCTACACTCAGGCCCCCTGTGACTATCCAGCTGACATGGATTTTGTCTTCCTGGCTGAACTCTGACACACAGGCTGATGTCAGGATTTTATGCAGGGGCATGCCATGATCAACTGTCTGACTGTGTTGGGGCCTTTTCTGTTGATGTGAATGAATGCCTGACAGAAACAGCTTAAGGGCAGTGTCTTGGTTACTGCTCTATTGCTGTGATGAAACACCATGATCAAGGCAACTATCAAAGGGAAGCATTTAATTGGGGGCTTGCTTACAGTTCCAGAGGGTTAGCCTATTAGTATCATCATGGCAGGGAGCATGGCATCAAACAGACAGACAGGCATGGTGTTGGAGAAGTAACTGTGAGTTCTCCATCCAGATCTATGGGCAGCAGACAAGCAGACAGATAGAGACAGGGCCTGTCATTGGCTTTTGATACCTCAAAACTCACCCCCATTGAAGTACTTCCTCCAGCAAGGCTGCACCTCCCAATATTTCCCAAACAGGTCTAATAACTAAGGACCAGACACTCATATGTTCAATCCAATGGCAGTCATTCTCATTAAAACCAATGACAGCTGCAGCCATTCTTATTCATTCAAACCAATGATAGCCATTCTCATTCAAACCAATGGCGGCTATTCTTATTCATTCAAACCAATGGCAGTTGTTCTCATTCAAACCAATGGCAGCCATTCTTATTCAAACCAATGGTGGCCATTCTCATTCAAACCAATGGCAATTGTTCTCATTAAAACCAATGGCAGCCATTCTCATTCAAACCAATGGTGGCCATTCTCATTCAAACCAATAGTGACTATTACCATTGGTGGCTAATCTCATTCAAACCAATGGCAGCCGTTCTCATTCAAACCATCAAAGGAAGAAAAAGGTTTATTTGGATTCAGGAGTTCAGAAATAATTTCGTTGGTGAGGAGAAAAGCTGTTGGGAAGCACAAGAAAGAGGCTCATTACATAACTACATTCCAGGAGCAGAAAAAGCAGACTGGGACCAGGGCAGGTACAACTCTAGAGGCTCACCTCCAGTGACCTTCTCTTTTTTTATGGAGATGGGAGCTTGTTAATTTATTTTTTTTTCTTTTGAGACAGGATCTCAAGACTATGCAGTCTTGGTTGACTTGGAACTCACTATGTAGACCAGGCTGGCCTCCATCTCATTGCAATCCACCTGAGTGCTGGGATTAAAAGCATGTGTCACCATGATCTAGTCATATCAGCCAACTCTCCCACATAAACCTCTGAAAGGCTCCACTGCACCCTTCAAATTAGCACCATAGTCAGGGGAATGAGCGATCAAAACATGATCCTGTAGTTCAGATTCAAATTACAACACAGACTTAAACCCATGGCATTGTCCACTGGGCAGAGGGAAAAATCAGAAATATGGGCTAAGGAGGTCCATAGAGTAGTGACCTGCATACGGGTGGTAACTAAAATGGAAAAATTAAAAGTGCTGCAGGATCCCTGGTGGCAGCAGGCAGCAGAAACGCTGCAGGTCCCCAAGTGGTGGCAGCAGGCCATGTGGTGGCAGGCAGCAGGCCCTGAGAGCAGCCAGTCCCAGGCAGGGATGGCTGCAGGTCCCTGAGCAGTGGCTGGTCCAGGACAGGGAGACCCGTGGCAGCGGTGGGCAAGAGACAGAGACATGGATAAGCACATCATGCAGAGTGAGGTTGGATATTTATTTAGGGGTTTTGGAGGGGGAAGGGAGAAAGGGAGAAGGACAGAGAGGCAGAGTGGGAGAGAAAGAGAGAGAGAGAGAGAGAGAGAGAGAGAGAGAGAGAGAGAGAGACGAGAGACCAAAGCTGCTTCTCTAAGAGAAAGATGGAAAAGAGAGACTAAGGCTGAAAGCAGAATAAAAGACCTGCCTGCCTCAGCAGATGGAGGAGGAAGTGGGCATGGCTTGTCTCTTAAAGAGACAGAACAACCATTACATTCCCATCTCTTTTTTATGATAAATAGGCGGGAGGTTAGGCACCACAGGTTAAATGAATTGGGACATCAGATTCTCAAGAATGCTTCCTGCTTATTTGTAGGTGTCATCTTTGTGGGGAACCTGAGAAGGCTGGGTGTTGGTCACATCCTGGCATAGTTGGTCTCTTTGCTCCTGTCTGGTGTTTATAGTATGGAAATGCATGGTGTCTCTTACACCTGTTTAAGGTATTGGCAGAACAGATGACAAAGTTAAATTATGGGGGAAAAAATTAGGACTAGGGAATTGAGGGGGATGTATCTGACCTGTTTAAGGTGGATCCTTCAATTCGGCTCCCTGGAACTCGCAAGAATTCTTTGAGTTTGTGAGAACAGAAGTTTTAGGCATATACATTGTATAAACAGTTGCATATTTATGTCAGAATGACTATGACAGATATTTTTGCACAATGAAAAATATTTTAAGACTATGGAAGGCGGCATGAGAGAGAAGTTTGTTAACTTGTATTTGTCCTCACACCTTTATAACTTGCAGGTCTTGAATTTGTATTTTACTGAAATTTGTTTGGTGAGGTTGTCCTTTTAAACTGACAAAACCTCTCAGCTGTCAAACTGCATCAGAGATCTTTGAGAAGGATAAAATTTTACTTGAGTTACTGATTAAAAAATGACAGAGAACTTACTTGGTTGGCACCCAGAGCTACTCCTCAGGGTCCTTCATGGTCACTGAAGGTTGTATTTGTCTTCTGCTGTTTAGCTCCAGCTCCCAGGGCCCCCATGACAGCACCCACATGATAGTACCACAGGAAACTTTACAGCACTTTTCTCAAGAGAAACAACAGAAAGCAGCTAGGGATGACACCCGTAGTATTTCTGGAGCCCACTGCACACCTCTGACGTTCTAAGAACCAGAGTCCCAACACCAGCTCTAGCTTAGTTGCTTGGCATCACACAGCAATACCAGCTGCATGCCGACTAGGTATTGGGCCCAGGCTGGGTGTTTCCTATACATCCTCCCTGATCTCCAAAACAGAAGTCAGCAATCCTGTTTTAATTTTCAGTCGCAACTTGTGGAAATTCACTTTGGTCTCTGACACGATTGGATCCTGCATTTGTGAAGGCCCATGCCTGGTGGGACCATTACATCATGTTGACAATATAAATTAGACTGATTAGGGGCTGACAACATCGTTAGGAATGATATACAATTTAGTAGCTGGCATTATTGCCTGTTAAATTTACACATGACAAACTGCCTTCTATCTCTGCCCAGTGATACTTGGGCACCAACCCAAGTCACAGGCAAAGCCATAATGCGAACTGTAGACCAATCATTAGCTGTCCCTGGGAGGTCACTCAGCCCTTGCAGCACTTCTGACAGGAGAGCCTTGGGTGAAACGATGGAGGGGAGGAAGTTTATCTTTCCACCCTGGGTACCCAAGGGCATCTCTCGGCTCCCAGATCCCCAGCAGAGAAGTCATCCTAGAGCATAGGAAAACTCTGAAAGCCTGGCTTAACTACTTAATAGGTCTGTTAGTCTCTCTGAGCTTCAATTTCTTCCCCTTAAAAAAAAGTTAATAAAAGAAAGCAATCTTTTGACCTCTTTGTACTACGAGGCTTTTCTGCCGACTGGAGGAGCCAGTAAATAGGAAGCTCCTGGTGTCAGTCAACTCTTCCTGTGTCACAACAGTGACAAATCTCTGCCATGGGAAGCCAAGCTCTTATTTCTCCCATGTCTGTAGGTCAGTTGAGCAGTGTCCAATACAGACAAAGCTGGAATTGTTCTGCTTTAGGCTAAGGCTTGGTCTAGAATGAGTTCTTGACCATGCTAGGCTCTGTCCTGAGCCTATCCAGGGTGGAAAGGCAACCGCTACTGGAAAAAAAAAAAACGAAAGCAAGTAAGCTTGCCTGAGGATGATTCAGGAAAGAGAGTGGCTATTTTTAACAATAGTCTACTACGCATAGGCGCTACATACTTAACAACGGGCCATTTGTGGTGATATCTTCAGTCTCGCTGAGGACTGAGAAGTCCAACTGTCTTCCCATCTGTTGCTTTTACTTGACATTGCATTGTGTGGTGAATGCTGATCAGCCTAGACGACCATCAGCTTGCCGGACTAACTGGCTGCTTGGTCATATCCAGTGGAACCCAGGCAGAAGCATGTTAGGTCCTCGGATTCCTATCCTTGCCACAAGTGAGGAAGCAGCCTGTTTCATCCGCCTCCCTCCCAAAGAAGACTGTCCAGAAGGACCATTCTGCTTTGTTTCTCATTTGTTCCCATTCAACTTCCTGAGACTGGAAATCACTGAGTAACTAACACTCATGTTTACATAGACCCTCATTGGTAAGCGAGTGCCTTCATAGATGGAATCTATTTGGCATCTTTACCCTGTTCCCATTCTACGGATAAGGAAACTGAGGCTCAGAGAATCGCAAATAGTGATGCCTAGGTCATCTCAGCCTGGAGTGGGAAACCTGGCATTTTGACCATGACCTACAGATTCTAGCATTGGGCCTCCTCTCTCCCATGCCATGGAATGGCTTCCTACTGACCAGGAACAAGTCTTTCTCTCTCTTGTGGCCTCTGCTTGGCTCCACAGAACTCTACCAATGTCACCCCAGCCCCATGGGACAGTCTATCTACCACATCCACAATGATTTCACTTCTTCAATTAATGTAAACAGAAATCACTCACTAAAATTTAATTTGGTAAATTTCCATCTTTGTAAACAGTTAATTCAATGAAGGCGAAGCCAGCCGGTCAGCAGTTACTCAAGCGATTTCCATGAAGCCGGACCTTCATTTTGCCGCGAAGGCTTGAGAGTCCTAGGCCACTTTAAACCCACATCCCTTCATTATTATGTCAGGGAAAGCTATTACATGACTGAAGGAAACACTTCCTGTCGAGGAAAACTAAAGTCCGCCATGGTCTGCGGATTAGCATTTTCTGCCAGGGATTAGTCAGGGGCGCTTGAGAAGCGCACCTCCTGTGTTATGTGGTGTGATGATTACTTAGCTACATCGGCTGGTGATGATGATTTATCTAGCCCAGAGCAATGCAGTGCATCAGACCCAACCTTACACTCCATGGATCCCTTCTGAAGTTTCCGCCTGGAACTCAGCTCCCAGAATCCCCTGGGACAGGAAAGAGCAACAGTGCAGTGTTCTAGACCAGTCTCAAGCTCACAGACCATCCAGAAACCACTTCTAGGTTTTGTGTGACTTTTGAGGGATAGTAGAAAGTATAAAAAGCCTCTGGCAGGTGGATCTCTGTGAGTTCGAGGCCAGCCTGGTTACAGAGGGAGTTCTAAGACAGCCAGGGTGACACAGAGAAACCCTGTCTCGAGGAGAAAAGGAAAGATTCTGTAACAAAGATGCTGGGCCATGTCTTGGAGATTAGGGCAAGGCAGAGGAGGCCACATGAGATGGCACGGGGTAAGAAAGCTGCTTCTCATGAAGAAGGTGAACTCAAGGTCAAGGTTGTATCTTTGGAGCACTGAGTGGACAGCACGAGGTAGGGACAAAGGGGGTAGGGCTAATTTTTAAAGGGGAAATGAATGCACACCATCCCAAGGAGTGGATTTCCAGGAGGTGGCGAGGCTTGTGCTGGGACAGCTTGATGTGAGGTTAGCAAGGAAAGGGTTTATTCAGATAGCCACCGAAGCAGGGGAACTTCACAACACCAAGAGCCCCTGACTCTGTCCATATTTGATCATCTTGCTTCTGCTGTTTCAGAGAAAGCTGAATTGGGTGTCCAGGGCCAAGGCGAGATGTTGAATGTGGGTGTCTGAGATGGAGGCAACTGCAGAAGCTGAATTCATCTGGAGAGCCACGTGTGACTGCAGCATGCTTCCTCCCTGCTTGGTAGAGAAGCATGTATCATAGATACACAGGGGCTAGGGTTGGGAGCACTCAGGCCTATTGCAGTCTGGAGGTCCCTGGGGAAGGACACAAGGGACAGAGGGCAGAGGAATCAGGGAGTACTCTCTTGGGAGAGGTGATCGGGAAGGTGGAACGCCAGGAGGAACTGATGCCAAAGGTTTACGAGAGCCTGAGCTGAAGGCTCAGGACTGGCAGATCTGAGCCAGCTAGTGAAGCCGCTCCCAAGGGACTTATTGAGCCTGGGGTCACAGAACAGGACATCAATCCCAGCATAAAGTAGCACCTGGCTGGTTGTTTGAGGAAAGCCTATCATCCAGAGTTCTCAGTGTTGACAGAGCGTAAGGGTTTTCTGAGTTCTGACAGAGGTGGAGGGGGTGGGGCGGAGGCTCTAGAAGCAACCCGTCCTGACTCAACTGTGTCCTGGTTGTGTGGTCTCAGACAAAAGACCTCTAAACCTTTTGTTTCTTTGTCTGTAAAATAACCTATTAAAAGTGCTCCCGCCCTTTAAGAGCTGGTGAGCTGATTAGACAGGATGACAGTGATCTGCAGTCTCTAATGTGCCCTCACTTACTGGGTCAGCCACTAATGGCATGGGATCATGGGGTCTCCCAGTTAAAGCGTGACAAGAGCTGCCTCCTGAGACCTGCAGCTCTGGCACTAGCTTTCAAGTCACCATAAGTGGGAGAAAAGTCTGTCCCTCGGCTTGGGGCTTAGACTGAGGAGCCTGGCAGTGGTCCTACGCGTGAGTGGCCATTCTGAGGACCCCATGCACACGGAGCTGTCAGCTCCTCTTCCACAGCATTGGTTTCCGACCAGTGCTGACCAGCAGCCTAGCGACCCTTCCCTGGATGACTACTACAGAGCCTATGCTTACAGGGCTGCCTGAGAGCTCATTCCCAACCTCCTGTAATATGTGTATGTCTTGGTGAGGTGTCACCCTGAAGCGAATCCTACTGGGAGGACTCCTCCTTAGCCAATGAGTTATAGACTTGGCTTGTCTGCCCTGTCCCACTATACAGACATATTTCACTCAGCTTTGATATAGACAGTGCTGGAGGAACGCAAACAGAACTCACCCCAAATGGAATTCCTAGGCTCCTTCTTTCCCACACACTTTTCTCCCGCAGCCTTCTGTGACTGCCATCCATAAAGCTCCTCCAGCAGATCTGGATTTATGTCATCTGTGCCATCTGCTGTCCTTCCCTCCTTCCTTCATCCAGCCTACTGGAGCCTCCATCCAGCCCCGCCTCACAAACACGACCCACTGCTCGCTCGTTTCGATTCCCCCGTTGCCTCTCCATCCCTGCTGCCAACCTTGGGACTAGGTGTTCTGCAGCCCCAGGTTTTCCTGCTGGATTCTCCGGGCTTCTCCAAACCCCCTCCCAACAAAGTAACCAGAGGGGCATTCACAACACAGATCAAGTTCTATCTGAGGTCTGAAAGGCCTTCTTTCTTGGCGTATGCAAATGCAAAGCAGAACAGAGCCGAGGCAGATGGCACGGGGTCGGGGTGTGAATCGGGAGTCGTAGGAACTTAAGGGCCTGATGCGTGGCTAGACGAGGAGAGCCAATCCGAGGCGCAAATGGCAGCCTGACAGAGAATGTGTTGTCACCGTGGAAGGGAGAGACTTCAGCGTGCTGACAGCTGAAGGGATGCACTCAGGAGAGCGGGGTTTATGGCATTTGTTTGGTTTCTAAGGATTCTTCGATGAGCTTGCATCTAATTTACCTTGTTCACCACAGCATTTCTGTCCAGATAAACTCACTTTTATCAACTCCCTAGGAAAAGAAAACCAGAGAGAGACTCTTTACTACTGCTTAAAAATCCCTCCTGGATCTACCCTCCTCCACCCCTTGTCAGCCACGCAAAATGGCAACTGAAGAGAGAGAGGCACTGAGATACACGGTCTGGCTGTTCCTCCCCCTGTTTCTGCCTCCTCTGCTTTCTCTCATACTTGTCCTTCCTGAACATTGCATCCTACAGCCAGATGATGAGCATAGGATTGCCCTATCAGTGATGCAGGAGCTCTCATAGGGAAGCAGGACACCCACAGAAGAGGAACATCATGAGGAATGCCAGTATCTGAGCAGAGTGGGCTGAGCGTACCAGACTGACTGAGGAGGACATCTGTGTGACTGAGAGCAGCCTGGCATGTTTCAGATCCAGGACTAGGTGATGGAAAGAACCTGGCATGAAGACCTCAGGTCCAAACGAGGTGAGAAGGCCTCTGTAGAGATGGTGATGGGCAGGGAGAATCAGATCCCAGGGGGAGCAAAAACACCATACGGAGGGTAGGGCAGTAGCCTGACATGAGTGTTCAGAGTCCCTGAGAGACAAAGGTAGAGGCAAGACAGAAGGTTGATCAACTGAAGGGCCATTATCAAATAAACATCGACGAGAACAGAAGTTAGACATTGATGACCGAATTGCGTCTCCCCCAAATCACACAGTGATACCGTCACCCTCAAGATCCTTAGAATGTGACCTTATGTGGGAATGGGGACATTGTAGATAGAACTAGGTAAGATGAAGCCAGCCCATAACAGAGAGAGCCCCTACTCCATCTAACTGCCGTCCTGATAGAAAAAGCAAAGTTGGACATAGAAACATGCCATGCATTGGAGAGTGTCCATGTGAAGATGGGCACATCTACCCCTGAGGGGACCTCTGTGTTCTTGGCCTCTCCGAGCACTGAAACCCCATACCAGCCAAACTCCCACCCACAGGAATGTAAGAATGTACTGAGAAGCTAGGCAAGCAAAAATTCTGTCGTGAACTCCAGGAGCAATGGCCTAAGCACAGAACAGAATCTCACAGCAACAGAAAGGACCCATCCTGCCAACAGCTTTGTGGCTATCTTGGACATCTTGCTTTCAGACCTACGAGAAAATAAGATACTGTTATCAAGACCACTCAGTTTGTGGCACTTCTTAGTGACAGCCTACAACACTGATATCCAGGGTCATCACTACTGAGAAACTGGCTATTAACACTGAAAGAAACACAGAATGAATTTTGTGGAGTTGAGTTAGAATTGGGTGTGTGGAGGTAATTTAATAGATTTCAGGAGTTAGAGAAAAATGTAAGGAATAAATTTAAATGTAGCACAAAGCAAGTTTCTTGGCTCTGTCTTCATAGAAAGCCTAGAAGAAGAGCTATTACAACAGAAATAGATGTGTTCAGTGTCCAGATCATAGCTACTAAAGACCATATTCCACTAAAAGCTAAAGGTCCCTTAGACAAATGACTGCTTCTAGACATAAGACATGTACAGAGTGAATCTGGAAAATGTTATTCAAGAAACTAAATAGGTGAACAAAGGATAATGGTGGCATGACACCGTGACAATGGGAAGCTCTACCATGCTCCCATTGGCCACCAGTGAGATAATCCAAGGACCCCACTTAACAGTAGCAGTGATGGGATCAGAGCCCATGGGATAAAACTGGAAACACAGGTAGATACAAAAATGTGAATAAATTTAAAAATGCAGGAATGATTAAAATAATTATGCAATCTCAAACCTCTTGACTGTAAAAATGCTTATTAATTAAAGAAAAGAATAACTTTGTAGTGACGAAGTCTGGAGGCTGCATCTTAAGTGACGAGTGCAAGCATCTCGAGTAAGGGACAAACTGGAATCGTGTGGCCCTGGGTGGGATGGAGGAGAGGGTGTGGAAGGATGCACCGGTGGCTCTGTTCTAGTCCTGCCTGTGCTGTGTAAGTGTGATCTAACATGAGGAAGCATCACACAAACCCAAAATAACTGCCACGATCTTCAGAAGCTCCAAGGTCTCGAAAGTCAAGGGGAAGATGGGAATTGTTCCCCACTGAAGGAATATAAAGGACCCAGGAAGTACATCCAATACACAATTGGGAAATAGGTTGGTTTTTTTTGGCAAAATGCATTATTGGAACAACTAGAATGTTTTGAATGGGCTCTGAAGACATCACACATCAAAATATCCTTGTCAGTTTCCTGAGTATGATGATTGTTTTATTAATAGGTAGGAAAATGTGCTCTCTCTCTCTCTCTCTCTCTCTCTCCCTCTCTCTCTCTCTCTCTCTCTCTCTCTCTCTCTCTCTCTCTCTCTCTCTCTCTCTCTCATATTTTGTGTGTGTAGGTGTCCATTCGTATGTGGATATGGATATATGTAAAACCAAAGACCAACCTGAACTGTCTTTCTCAATTAATTTCCACCTTATTTTTTTGAGACAGAGTCTCTTATTAAGCCTTAAACTCAATTTGACTAGACTGGGCGGCCAATTAAGCCTGGGATGCTCCCACCTCTCCCTTGCCTGCGCATGACTGACAGGCATGCGTTGCATTGCCTCCTTTTTTTCATAGGGGTTCTGCAGGATCAAACCCAGCCCCTCCTGCTTGCATGGCAAGCACTATACTGACTGAGCCATCTCCCCAGGCCTTCTCTTATTTTTTTTTTTGAGCCAATATCTCATGTAGCCTAGTCTGACCTCAAACTCACTACCTATCTGAGGCTGGTCTTCAATATCTGATGCTTTCTCCTCAACAACCCAGGAACTAGGATTATAAGGACGTACCACCATGCCTTCATTGAGCATGTTCTTCATTATAAACATTATACATTGAAATACTATAGATAATAGAACATCAGGTCTCAAATAACTCAAGAATATGAAGGGTTTTTTTTAAAATATACTTTCAACTTTTCTAGAGGCTTCAGTACTATAAGAAATTCGTCTCACACAAAGTTATTAGAGGGATTTCTTTCTAGGGATTCTGGTTTAATGGCTCTCAGATAGAGCATCTGCATTTCTGACCAACTCCCCAGTGGTGGTCCTGGCCATGGACCACATTCGCAAGTAGTAAGTCTCCATATTCTGACCTCATCTCTGCCTGGAGTCACCAGCTCATCTCTACCACAGGTTCTTTCCTGAAGACCATCAGCCTGGAATCTGTTCTCTCAGACCTTTCAAAATTAGTTCCTCTGGCCTGAGACAGTGTCCTCTGCCAGAGCAGGCCGGAGTCAGCAACCTCAGTCAAACCAGGCCCAAAACAGTGGCCTCAGTGGGAGCAGTCCAAGCAAGCAACCTCCATAGGGCTCAAATGACCCCCCCCCTCAGGATTTCAGAGCAACCCACATGAGCACTGAGCAACCTCTTGGAACACCGAGTGACCTCCAGGGTGACTGGAACTGTGGCCCTGACCGCACCATGAGGAGCAACCATCTGAGCCTTGGATCCATTGTCACCTGGAAGACTGATCACCAGAGACACAGACACAGCCCAAACTACACCAATCAGAGGAAAAGATGGGTAGATGAGGTAAGAACACACTCAACACCACAAAGAGCAACACGACACCAACAGAAGCTAGTGGCCCTACAACAACAAGACTTGCACACCCAAATATAGATGAAGCAGAAGAGAATGACCTAAAAATAAATTTAGGCTCTTAAAGAGGAACTGAAAAATTCCCTCAAAGAAATGGGGAAAAGACAAACCAAAAAATGGAAGAAATCAACAAATCCCCTAAAGAAAACCAAGAAAAAGCAACCAAACAATTCAAGACTTGAAAATTGAAATAAAGACAATAAATAAAACACAAACCAAGGGAATTACAGAAATGGAAATTATGAGAAACCTATCAGGAACCATAAATGCAAGCATAAACAGTAGAATACAAGAGATGGGAAAGAATCTCAAGTGCTGAAGATACAATAGAGAAAATATATATATATATATATACATATACATATATATATATGGGAAAAGAAAGTATATTCAACAAATGGTGCTGGCATAACTGGATATCAACATGTAGAAAATATCTATTACCATGGACAAAACTCAAGTTCAAATGGATCCAAGACCTCAACATAAAACCAACCGCACTGAACTTCATATAAGAGAAAATGGGAAGTACACTTGAAGGCATCGGTACAGGAGACTACTTCCTAAATATAACTGCAGCATAACAGACACTAAGAGAAGCAATTAATAAATGGGACCTGCTGGAACTGAAAAGCTTCTTTAAAGCAAAGAACACAATCAACAAGTCAAAATGACAGCCTACAGAATGGGAAAAGGTCTTCTCCAACCCCACATCAGACAGAGATCTGATCTCCAAAATATACAAAGAACTCAAGAAATTGCTCATCAAAAGAACAAATAATCCAATAAAAAATGGGGTACAGACCTAAACAGAGAACTCTGAACAAAGGAATCTAAAATGGCTGAAAGACACTTAAGGAAATGTTCAACATCCTTAGTCATCAGTGAAATGCAAATCAAAACAACTCTGAGATTCCATCTTACACCTGTAAGAATGGCCAAGGTCAGAAACACTGATGACAACTTATGCTGGAGAGATTGCAGGGTAAAGGGAACACTTCTGCATTGCTTGTGGGAGTGTAAACTGGTACAGCTTCTTTGGATTACAGTATGGCGATTACTTGGCAAATTTGGAAACAACCTACCTCAGGACCCAGCAATAACACTTTTGGGCATATACCCAAAGGATGCTCAATTGTACCACAAGGACATGTGCTCAAGTGTGTTCATAGCAGCATTGTTTGTCATAGCCAGAACCTGGAAACAACCTAAATGCCTCTTGACTGATGAATGGATAAGGAAAATGTGGTACATTTACACAATGGAGTACTACACAGTAAAAAAATAACAACATTTTGAAATTTGCAGACAATGGATGGATCTAGAAAACAACAAAATTAGTGAGGTAACCCAGACCCAGGAAAACAAATATCACATGTACTCACTCATTCATAAGTGACTTTTAGACACAAAGCAAAGAAAACCAGCCTACAATTCACAATCCCAGAGAACCTAGACAATAAAGAGGATCCTAAGAGAGAGAGAGATGAATCTAATCTACATGTGATATAGAAAAGAACAAGATCTCCTGAGTAAATTGGGAGCATGGGACCCATGAGAGAGGGTAGAAGGGGAGGAGAGAGGAAGGTATGGAGCAGAGAAAAATATATAGCTCAATAAAAATAATAAAAAATAGTTCCTGGTGTCATCAGGTCTCAAGCGTCACTCTTTCAGAGAGACCATTTGTAACCATGCTCTTCTCTTTCTAAGCCACCTTTGGACTCTGTGCAATCTGTTTTCTACATCACAAACTTGATGAAATGACTACAAACTTAATGGTTCAAAACAATAACAATTTACTTTCTTACGGTGCTTATGTGTTGAAATTCTGGCACAGTCTGACAGAGCCATTCTTGGGGTCTTTGCAAGGCTTTGATTGTTCTAGAGTCTCTAGGGGATAACTCAAGCCCTTTTTCTTTCTAGGGTACAGAGGTTGTTGCATGCCTTGGCCCACATATCCTTCCTCCATCTTATAAAGCATCAGTGAGATAGCTTTCAGTGTCTGTTCTCTAGAGTCACGTCTTCACCTCACAGACTTACCCACTTCTCTCTCCCACTTGTTTGTGCTATAACTAAGCCTGTCCTATCTAAGTAACCCATGATAATCACACATTCCTCTATCACCTCATTGCATCTACAACATCCTTTTACAATAGAAAGTGGCACAGTCACTGGGGATCAGCATGCAGACATCGTTCGGACACCATTCATTTGACAACGCTTTCTGTACTAGACAGCCTTTCAGAACGGAAACGCTGCTGTTATCTCAGCCAGCCACACTCCTTTCCTCTGTACTCATTCCTAGGTTCTGAGTGAGCGGCTTGTGATGGACTCAGTGACATTTGTTCTGCAGCATCATTGGGATGAACAAGTTAAGCAGGATCCACAAAGTGCATCCCACAAGGCTTAGTACATATGAAGTGTGGTCCATATTCACATCTGCCTCTCCAGGCCAGAAACCTGAGGTCTCAGGAAAGGCTAGCGTGACCTCTCTACCTCAGACCTCCAACCACTTATTTCTCACCTGCCCCTTTTCTCTAGTGTTTGTGACAGCGAGGTCCCTTCCCCAGCTTTCCTGAGACAGCTTAGCCTATAAAGAGTACAGCAGATCCAGTAGTAAGGCTCACTTCTCACCACACCTGGGCCACACCCACCTCTGTACATGCACAAGTAGATCCTTCCAGGTCATCTCCCTGGGTAACTTGCTTTGAGTATGTCGACTTTTCTTTGAAATACAGGAGAGAAGCATAAACAGGAAGATTCTTTTCTGAAGTTCCAGAGAACTCACCCATTCAAAACAAAGACCCAGAAGTAAGTCATTTATCAGGCCCACCCCTCACCACTATTACTACCATTTCTTTCTCAAAGCCTATCATGGGTCTTGCCTATCTCTAAGGATTTGGAGGTTAATAAAATTCAGAATATGCCTTGTGAGTGCTTTTCACATTGCTAAGGCCTTGAATTAGGTTGGTCTCACAACCTCAATTATTAACTGCCCATGGTGCTGTGTGACTCATTGAAGCCCTGGTTGTGGTGGCTTGGAACTGTGCCAGAGCAACTCTGGCCTCTACAGACCTTGGGAGTCTTGATTTCTCTCCATTTTTTCTTCACTGGAACCTCTGCAAGTATTTATTTATGGCCCCCACTCTACTAAGCAAACCCAATGATTTAGTCAAAGATACGCCACAAGCCAGGAGTAGCTCCAGGCTCAGGGCACACTGCAGTAGGAAGCAGGAACAATGAATCTATCTCTAGCCACCTGGGGACTTACTTTGGCTTGTAGGGTTAGCAGTGAGTTGGGGATGTGGGTAGCAGTTTCAGCCAGGGATACAGGGATATTTTAATTCTCTAAATCTGTTCTTCTCTTGAATCCTTAATGCCTTTAGAGTAGTCATGAATTATTAGAGAAGTTGAAAACATTGTGTAATTGCTTCCAAAAGCATGAGAGTGTACACCCATCTGTTGAAATAAGGGCAGCGGGGCTGAGTCCCCGGCACCCGGCCGCCCCCATTGCTAGCTTTACCAGAAATAATTACACGGAAACTGCATTCTTTTAAACACTGCTTGGCCCATTCTCTTCTAGGCTAATTCTCACATATTAATTTAGCCCATTTCTAATCATCTGTGTGTAGCACCCCAAGGTGCGCTTACCAGGAAGATTCTAGCCTACGTCCATCCTGGGTCGGAGCTTCATTGCGTGTGTCTGCCCAGGAGAGGAGAGGATGGCGTCTCTCTGAGGCGTCTGCCCCCGAGAGGAGAGCTGTCCAGTCTGAGCTCACTTCCTCTTCCTCCCAGCATTCTGTTCTGTTTACTCCTCCCACCTATGTTTTAACCTATGAGGGCGAGCCAAGCAGTTTCTTTATTTTTTAACCAATGACCTTCCTCCATCATCCATCCCTAGATACACACACACACACACACACATGTCCTCTGTGGAGTCAGTCTTAGAACCTACGTTTTCCCACAAGGCCATCAATCCAGGAGACCTCTGCTCCCTACCAGCCAGCTTCACTTTTCAGGAGACCATAGAAGTGGTGACTTATGTTTAGAGATTGCTGAGTAACAGTTCAATTTCACACCTGGCTCCATGTGTGCTCACAAGTGGAAAGGAAAATGATGGATGCTAACTCAGGCACAAAAAGGAAAAGGGTGCCTTTTCAGAACTGCCAGAGACAGGGGTGTATATTGCCAACGGTGTGAGGGAAAGGTATTATTTCTACCCCATAAAAAAAGACTCTTAAGTGTTCAAATGAATTGTAATCTTTGTAGGCTGAGAGTTTCTTTTGTGTGTTCTGGCACTTTCGAATGTAATGAGCAGTTTGCCTTCAAGAGATCCCAGCCCAAGCTGAGTCCAAGAGCTCTGGTCCCTGAGTGAGTGCATATATCTAAAAAGGTAATCAAAGCACACCCATAGAAGAGAACCTTCTTATCCTGGATGTAATAGGGGCTCAGGGTTTAGTCCTTCTATGCTTCAGAAATAATAAGGTCTTTATGCTCATAAAAAAAAAAACCTGCATGCTATCTCAATGCCAGTATCTGCTCCTAGAAGAGCACCCTTCTGCACCAGTCCGTGAATAATTGAACATGTGCTCACACTTCATTATCACCAGACTCTGACCATCTCTCCAGCCACTTTCCCCTCTCCTTCATCCAGGGTTCTTGGCTTGTCATGCAAACTCTGAGAAAGGCAAGTTCCGCACACAGCACGTGGTGCTAGGATGGCCACTGGCCATGGTGCTGAAACAAAACTGGTCCTTCAGACACACGCCAGCCATGCCTGCATTCACTTGCCTTCAGTGGATTACAGCAGGACACAAAGGTACCTATTTACTGAAATTGCATGTTCCCCGGGCTTTCCTGTGGGTTCCTGGTTTACTGGTCTAATTCTCCAACTCCTTTCCAGCTAGAATCTCATGCCTCCGTCACACTGCTCAATTTGTAATTTCTTCCACGTACTAAATTTCTCCATAGTTCTGGATCTCTAGGCATGCTATTTCTTGAAATGTCAACACTCATCATGATAATCATCACCATCATCACCTATCATAACCCCTACTGATCACCAGTTCTTTCAGACTCAGCCTATGTGCCACCTCCTCTGGGAAGCTTTCCCCAATTGCCCTTACGTTGCTTTTTCTTCACCTAGAAAGTATTAAGCAAGTGAAAACAATCATTTCAATTCTATGCCTCTCCAATCCCCTGTGCTTCCTTATGCCGTTGTGCTCCACGCTCCGGTATGGTTTCCTTTTTCCATACCTTCCTTCCCTGCTACTGTCTGATTATCTTGCAGGGCCCGGTTCCAGTGATATCACACCCTGTCTCCAGGACAGGGGCAGCATCTGGCACAACACAGGTTCTGAGAACCATATGGAATGGCTCCCCTAGAATCACAGAAGCTGGGTCCCTGGGGGTTCTGCCACAGTTGTGTATTGTTTTCTAGAGAAGTATAAGCAAGAGGCACAATGAAGTAATTCCATTGAGTTATAAAGCGGGTGAGTATTTGAAGGTAAGGAAAGAAAATGAGAAATTCTACTTTTACAAAACGTTCAACCTGGAAAAGAGAAATTGGATTGTGAGGTAAAATAGAAAAGGTCCATAAAGAGGAAAATATCTGCAGTCATTGCAGTTTAGGAGGAAATCTTTCCCCATCTTCTGCTAACTTTACTTGGCCTCTTGACAAAATGACCTCCACCCCTACAAGTGGGAGGCACTGGGAACTGGCTGTCCAACTGCACTCACACCGATGAGAGATCAACTGATCTGCAACGTGAACTCTCCTGCACATCCCAAAGCCCAGGCCAACAGGCAGCCCCTCCCTGGCTCTATGGGATCTGTAATGAGCAAGCCATCCAGATTCTCCTAGCCCACCAGCCTCTAACCTGGCCATTTTACAGGTTATTTAGCCTCTTTATGCTAGCTCTCTCAATTCCCCTTTGGTTCTGAATTCAGCTGCCCCTTAGTTCAGTTGCCCACTCTATGAGCATTTATCAAGCCTCTTGGTGCCAGGTACAATGTCAGACCCAGGACTGAGAATTAAACTGTGGAATGCAAGGTGTTTCCTATCTTCAAGGAACTTGTGAATCAATAAGAGAGATCTAAGGTAAGGTGAATTACTAAAATCCAGTGTAAGAATGTTCTATGGACAAGGAAGAATAAAATGCAATAGGAAACCAGGATTAAGACTGGTTGGTTCTGCTGCAGGGGCAGGGTTAGGAGGAGTGGGGGATGATCTGCCTGAGAGGAAGGTGTTTGTCTCCAGTATGAAAGAACAGTTAGAGGTTTTCTGTCAAATAAAAGGATAAAGGCTGTATCCAAAGTACAGAAGCCCAGATTTTGAATGTGCCATGCACATTGTCTGGAAAGCTTAACTGACGTTTTGTGTAACTTTGCAGAATGCAGAGAAAGTGATAAATGATTAGAGATAGGCTGCAGAACAGAGTGTAACTAGATAAAAGAATTCTTAAAGACCGAGGGAAGCCATCTAGGATATGTCTTAGCACAGGTACACAAAATGAGCAGAGAACCAGGACCAGCAAAGCTCTGTCATGGATAGAGATACCACCTTCTCAGGATAGGGCCCTAGACCCTGACAATCAGTCACTTGGAGTCTCTCTTAGATCCTCCTGTAACATAAAATAAAGAGAAATAAGTAGTCTGTGTGAGATGACTAAATGATGTGGAATTCCCCTCTGTATGCTGTGAATACGATTGGTTAATGAATAAAGAAACTGGCTTGGCCTGATAGGGTAGAGTAGAGCTAGGCAGGGAAAACTAAACTGAATGCTGGAAGAAAGGAGGCGGAGTCAGAGAGAAGCAATGGAGCCACCGCCAGAGACAAACACACTGAAACCTTGCTGGCAGGCCATGAGCCTCATGGTAAAATATAAAATAATGGAGATGGGTTAATTCTAGATGTAAGAGCTAGCTAGCAACATGCTTAAGTAATTGGCCAAGCAGTCATTTAATTAATACAGTTTCTGTGTAGTTATTTTGGTAGTCTGAGCAATTGGGGACACCCTAGCAGCCTCCCTACAACAGCTAGACACATTGCACAATTATCCTCTTGACAGTGATTTTCTCAGGAGTGTGAGACACAATTCAGACATCTGTGACCATAACCTAGCATTTCGCCATAATGAAGAGTGACAGTGCAAGGTCCATGAACAACACATCCCGGTCCACGGAGCACACTTTGGATGCTAAATACACTCCTGTTAAAATTGAACATGATACCACAGCCATGAAGAAAGATGATGTCACTAGCTAGAGAACACGGCTTCTAAAATGCCAATTTCTAGAGTATAAAGTAAAGCATATCCACCTCAGATGACCTTAAAGATGCATTGTCTGTGGGGTGAGGACTTCCAGTCCCAGGTATGACTTCTAATACTGACTTTAAAAAGCCCTTGTTTTGGGGGACTCACATCCTGCACCACGGAGAAAGCATGTCTGAAAATTTCATAATGAAGGGGAGAGGTGACAAAGAGCTCTGTTAGCAGGAGTCCCCAGCTGGTGACACTGTTTGGGAGGTTAAGACCTGGGTGGCAGAGACGGGTCACTGGGGGCAGGTTTTGGGGGCTTTGTGCCCCCCAGCTTTGTTGAAGGTTTCACCCTCTGCTTCCTGGTCAAGTTGTCATGGGAGACTCCCAACCCCTGCTCTTGCTGCCAATGCCTTCCCCACCATGGGGGACTGAAACTCCCCCAAACTGTGAGCACAAGAAACTTTTCCTCCCTTACGCTGTTTCTGTTAGCTGTTTGGTCACAGTGACACAAAACTGACTTGCAGTAAAACATGTGGGGATTGAAGTCAAGAGGGAGGCAACTGTTGGACAGCAGTTGAAGTATGGGAAATAAAACAGTCCATCCTTCAGATAAGCTCACTAAGCAGGAAGTAAACAATTCAGAAGCTTCAGGAAGTCCCTGAAACTGACCAGATGCACTAGATTCCCTCCCTCTCCAAGTGCATATAAGCGTATATATAAACAATAAAGACTGCTGAGAAACATGATCAAACAAACCAAGATGCCTAGAAGAAACTCTCTGACCTGCTGAGCTGTCTGCAGATTGTGCAGTGAGTTCTAAGCTTATGTCTATCACAAAATGTCACTCATCTAGAGTGGGCTTTGGTGATGTGACTGTCTTTGAGTCATTTCTACTCCTGTAATTCCCTGCCTGTACTCCTAAGACCCCAATAAAAATCATTCATTCACCAAGTTGGACTTCAGTGGTATCCTTATTTTGATCTGTCATTTATTTTCTATCTGGGGTGAAGTGATGTTTGTTAATGTCTCCCTGAGCACACAACAACATTGGGAGCTTACTTAACAGGACCTTTGTCCTAGACCACTAAGGACAAAGGATTTTATTGACAGAAGAAATGGAGACTAGTGTAAACCAGCAAGACTGACATTAGGGTAGATTTCCTGGTGCATCTAACACATTGCTTGGTTCATGTGTGAATTAGTTAAAGATTCTTAAATCTTAAACAGTTTAAAAGTCAGTTTGCTTCCCAATTGTTTATCAACACAGTGCCAGTAGCAGAGGCAATGGGTGACCAGGCATGTCCTTACTGTGGGACCTGAACACACACTTCATCCATGAGCCTTCAGCTCTCCCATTCCCCAAACACATAAGCTGTGGAGATGCCTCGAAAACCAGGCAAGATCATTGAGGCCAGGCCACTCTGCATACTAGTTCAGGCTTGCAGCCATTCTACCTGGAGAATTCCACTAGCTGCACAGGGAGGGACCAAGGTCAGACTTAATGGGAAGTCCTCTCCACTTAGACACCATGACCCAAAATGGACAACAGAAGCCCAAGCCACAAGGTGTCACCGCAGCCTATGACCAGAGAAAGTGAATAATGGAAGGACATTTATTGGTCTGTGGTTAACTGGACCCACAGGAACTCCTCTGTTCATCGGCACTGGAAGTCCTCATCCAAGTGGGAAGGATTTCCAGGGACATCAGTGGTGCTTGTTAAACCAAGCAAGGCAATTGTTGAATTCTGTTATCGTCTTTCCTTTCCAAGTAACAGAAACAAGCTGTGCTCCGTGGGAAGATATTTCTAAATATTCTGACTGAGCAAAGGCATTTGAATGCAAACGTTCCCTTGAAACTTTACAGTTCTCTTTCTCATCAAGAGATATGCTTGGCTTTATTGTTGTTATTTAGCCATTTCTGTTCTCTTACTGTTCTTTAATCAACTGACTGCTTTTGCTGTCCCCAAAACGTATGAGTCTAGCCTTGGAGCACCAACAACATTTCCATGTGTGTTTGCAGACCCAAGGCTCAAGGTCATCATGGTCTCCACCACCATCATCATCACCATCATTCTGTGGCCATCATCAGTACCAGGACACCTTTAACCAAGCCGCTTCTCTTCTTTACAAGTGTATCATCTCCATTGCCTCCAACTACCCTGCATAGTGAACACTGCTCTGTCCATGTTACAGCAGCATATAAACACTTGGGATATTTAATGACTGGCTTGGATGCACAGCCTGTGCTTGGCAACAGTTGTCGCATGGCTTCCCATGCTGGTTCACTCCACCTCCTATCTCTTGGGAACAACCATTCCTCTGCATCTAGGGACACACCACTGACTTGGTCTGAATCCCTGAAAGGGCCTTAATGCCTAAAGGATACAAAATTGAAGAGTGAACAACAGAAGCTTCTGAGATTCTGAAGGTATCTAGGAGGAGAGAGATGTGATTTTGCTCAATGATAAGAGGATATAAAGTCTTGTGGAAACTGTTACCTGTCCTGAACTTGCAAACAACAAACATTAGACTGAAAAGGGAGTTCAGGAAAGGAAACACTGAAATCTGGAAGGGAACCAAGCTCTGAATACAGTCACTGCCAAAGCCACATTGACACCATGAGTACGCATGACAGGCAACAGTAGGGTCCCCAGACCCTATCTAAGGGCTCAGGACAATCTCCATTAGCTATTTCAACAGATGCAACAGAAAAACCCAACTGATCATTCTTCCTTCCTTCCTTCGTGGAGCTCAGCATTTGTGCCCACCTTAGCTTCCCAGGAATATTGTCACAAACTATCCAAGCATAGTGGCTTTGAACAACAGCACAGTCCTGAGTTCAGCAAGTCAGAATTTGGTGACACAAGATGTCACCAAAGCTGTGTTCCTCCCAGGCACTCGGAGGAGTCACCCGTCTGCTTGTATAAAGTCTCCCTACTTCAACTGCAAAGCCAGCATCAGGGTGTCTTCCAGATTTTCTCATCTGCTGCCTTCTGCCTCTTCCTCCTCTTTCCCCTCTTTGTTCTTCCCTTCTCCTTCTCCCCTTCCTCCTTTCTTCCTCCCCCTCTCCTACTTCCTTTACTCCCCCTCCACCTTCTGTTTCTTCCAGCACATCTTATTTTGGGGACCCTCCTGCCTCCCTCTTAGAAGAATTCACAATTTTCTTGAACCTGTCAGGACAATCCAGCATCTTCTCATGACACAACCCTTGCTTTAATCACAGCAACAAAGGCCTTTTTGCTATGTAAGGCAACACAGGCCTGGGCTCGGGTGTCAGGCTGTGCACATCTTCAAAGAAAGGCAGGAGACTTAGTCTACATGGTAGAGCACTTTCACTGGGGCCTGCATTGGGTGCCCAGACCTGTAGATGATCTTATGCCTTGGCTTCAGCCTCTGCTCTCCTTTGCAATAAGAAGTCAGAGATTTTTTAAACCCCTGGGCCACGCCCTTTTTCTCTAGATGCTTCTAGGCAATGCCACCATCAAGACGCTATCTGGCCCTCTTTGTATGTCCTCAAACCCCAGACAGTTCTCTGGCCCTCTTTTCCACCACCGCCTCTATTCCATGCAAGGAGAGATGAGTGCTTTGGCAGTCTTTGGGCGCTCCTAGCCCTGCCCTCCTACTTCCTAAGATCATTTAGCCAACAGGCAGCACCAAGCTGCCCTTCATCTGCTCCTGGTACAAACATCAGTTTCCAGAGAGCACTGTTTGCCCGGGACCTAGCCGCAGCAGCACTAAAGGAATCCCTAGGCTTACATTTTCTAATTAAATCAGCACAAATTTAATTTGGATGTAATTTTTTAAACACGACCCATAAAAATATTCACAAGTACTGCTCTACTGGGCCTCCTGAAGGGAAGACAGCCTGGGACGCCTCTGGAAGGTCTACTCTGCGCTAATCAGCAGCAGATGCCACAGGCAATGAAAGGTCCTGGGTTGGCGTAAGCTCAGTACGGACGTAAAACTGTGAAATCATCGGTGGGAAAGGTCACCAGGAAAGGGCAAAGCTAAGAAATACCAGGATTCTCTCTCTGACATTTCCCACAATTTGGGGAAGGTAAACCACTGAAGGTCGGTCTGAGGTGAGCAAAGACTGGTTCACAAAGGAAGGTCTGCAGGCGGCTGGGCAGAGTCCAAAGAGCAGAAGCCTTGAGCCCCGAGCCCCTTCAGCCATGACAGCTGGGTCCTGCAAGGCTCCTTATCACCTGAGCCTGGGAATGCTGGGCTTGGCCTCATGCTCTTCAGAGTGGGCTTGCAGAAAGTGCTGAGAGTAAATGCTCCTCGGGTCAGTCCGCCAGTGAACTATTAGGAGGCTTTTATTGTTGCTGTTTTTGTTTTCAGAGATGCTTTCTTGCTTTCTGCTGAGCATTTGTCCCAGCAGTCATAAGATGCAGTGGCTCAGCCGTCATTTGTGCCCTCTTCTCTCCCTCTTCCCCCTCTGTCCCCTATCTGATACAGAGGAAAGCTTCGAAGCTGTGGCTGCCCTGGCTTCTACCGCGTGGAGACCACACACACACCCTGCCCGCATCCCCTGCAACTACTGCAGAACTAGGTCTGAGTAAGCATCTTCAATATGAAGCTATTGGCTCTGTGCTCCCCCGCCATCTCTCCCTGCCTGTACCTGCACTGTGCCCAGTTTATGATTCTCTTGTTGCCTCCACACTTCAGGAAACTCCAAGGGAGTTTTCAAATCACTTCCTCCATCTTCAGCCTGTTTCTCAGTGGTCCCTGTTAGAGCCCTGCTCTCCTGTCTGTAGCCAATTCCAGCTGCATCAGCTTCTCACAGGACTGCATGGTCAGAGGTAGCAAGCAAGACCAATAAGCTGGAGCCCTCCTGAGGTGAAATCCCAGTTGGAGCCCCAGCCAGCACCCGGTAGCCCTGGAGCCAAATCCAGGCTCACTGTTTCTTATTGAACTGTATTTCCTAGCTGCCACTTATGTATACTCTGCCAATTTTAATTTTGTTGAAAAATTGTAAAGGTGCAGGAAAAACAAGTAACAGTATTCTTATTTATCCAACAGAACCGACACTTTAATGTCACTTGAGATATATATATAGATATACATATACATATATACGCACACATTTCTGTATATATGTGTATGTACAGATGTGTGTGTGTGATAGATCAGTAATACCATGTTTGGCTTTTACATAATTATATTAAAATATTTTTCATTTATAGTTAAGACTTTTGCTGTTTGGAAAACTTACATATTTGTAAAATGTCATGCACACACAGATGATTACAGCCAGATTCTAAGTCCCTCCCCTTTCCTCCTCAGAGTAACCACCATCAGAAATCGGTCATGCGCTTTCTCTGCTTGAGCTTTGAGCTTTTTGTGGACACAGAGACCCCCCGGGATACTATATATCATGGCCTGTATGTTGATTGCAGAAGAGGTAAAATATTTCCTCCCCCAGGAAACTGCTCAGAAGAGCTCACACCCCCAGTGATCAAGGCATAAGGCCTGAGATTTGTGCCCATGACTTCATAAGCCCAAAACATACTACTTCTTCACTTTTAATCGCAGTCTATGCATAGACTGGCTCACCCTACCCCCCATAAAAACTTGCAATTTAAGCTGTTTCTTATGCATTTGCTTTACGACTAATGTGAAAATCTCGCCCACCTGGCAGGCTTCTCTAAGGTGGAAAGCCAGTAGAGTCACTGAGTGTTGGGTCTGGCTGCATCTGGATGCCACTGGGTATAGCCAAATTGTTGTTTTTGCCCATGCTTACACCATCAGTCAGGTTCGAGTATGCCCATTGCTCAGAGGGAGAAAGTGAGACTCAAACCCGTGAACAGACTTGCCCAAGACACTAGTCAGTGGAGAAGGCAGCTAAGCTTTGATCTGTGTTTACATGCTCAGTTCTCTCTGGTCAGCATTCAAGGAATAAATGCCCAGAAATACTTTTCCTTTTGTTCGGCCAAGTTCAGACTCTGGAACCCTTGACCTTAGTCTGAGCACTCTATCCAGCTTTGGGACACATCCTTATTGGTTTCTACTTTTCTGGGAGGGGAGTAAAACTGAGAAGTTGCTGGCTAGTGACAAGCATCTTGCGTCATTTTCAGCATTAACAGCAAAAGCCTGTTTTCCTACACGGAGGACATCTCTATTCTTCTGGCTCTGTCGCCCCTGGGAAGGAAATCTGATGTACCTTGACTGTTTTATAACATAACATCCTAGAGAAATGAGACACTGTCAGCAGAATCATGAAAAAACTGCGGGGATAAAAATTAGCCAGAGATGAAGACGGTGATAGTCAAATAAATGGTTTTCCATAAAATTGGATTTTGTGGTAATCGCTACAGCAGGAGTCTCTCAGAGTGTGAAGGTCACATGTTCAGGTCCCATGCTGGAGAGGTAAGCTTCGCAAGGGCTGCTGCTGCCTGGACAGACTCAAGGCTGCTTTACCCAGTGGCACCGCTGTTCACAAGTGGCTGGGTGGGCACAGCAACGATGGATGGAACTAGAAAGGCTGCCTCACAAGATGGGCCAGCTGGGGTGTGGACAGAGAGGCTCAACCCACCAGCCTTGCTCAGAGCACAGGCAGGCCACAGATGGAGCCGGAAGCATCCAGCAGACATCCAGCCCGAGGACAGGAGCTATAGATTCTAACTGGGTACCGTCGAGACTTCATAGGTGATCAGCAATCCCAGCATTTGTCACCTGTCTCCATCCTGGGGCTTTAAATGCCTCAGGAGCTACATCTTCATTGCATTTATTCTGGTATTTCTACTGAGGAGGAGGGGCCTCTAGCGTAGGAGACACTCTGCACGTGCTAGCCATTGAGTGAATGAAAGATGTCTGTTCACAGCATCCTGAACCACAGCAGAGATGAGCCCATGGGGCTGGAGCAGGCTTTCTGGCACTAACACCCCGACCAGCCCACCTTGGCAGTCCAGCCCATCCTGCCAGATGCCCTCTCCAGGAAGCTTCCCATTGTCAATCCAGCATTTGCTTTACTTTCCATATTTTATGTCTTCCTGCCCCAGTCCGACTCTCTCCATGCAACCCCATGGCCTCCCACATGAACTGCAAACCACATTGCCCCCATTTCTACATCTACTCCCAGTGTCCTTTCCACAGCTCCTCCGAGTGCTGAGTTGGATCTACCTGGTGACCTAGGGAAAGTTCTTGGCCTCAGGGTGGCTGCTTTAGTGAGCTCGAGACCACTATAGGTCCCAAGCCAGGGAGAGAACCTGTTGTCATGCAGATTCCAGCGAATTGTTCAGTCTCAGTTAGCTCACGGTGTTCTTGTGGTAGGGCAGCTGAGCATCCTCTGCGCCACTAGCCGTGCTGGAGGGCCTCTATTGTAACCACTGGAGATGGTGCGGGAAGCAGGGCATGCAGAGTGACTTGGGAGCCCATCTCCTAGACACCAGGTATAGCAGGATCCTTGAGTGAACCATATTCTGCACCCGAAACCTGCGCACAGTGGACGACTAAGGCTGTCTGCCACAAGACTCCAAACCATTCAGTAATGAGAGTGCATTCCAGACTTGGTGAAATGATTGCTGATGTCCCCAGCAGGGAGGAACATTCCAGAGGTCTATCCCATGCTCATCTCTCACAACATCTGTCTCTGTCCTGATCATTACCTCAGGACACGTTTATGAGTCTGCCATGCCATGCAGGGGGGATCTTTGAACAGCACAGCTGTAAGTGATTTGCATGGCAAACCCTTCCCTTCTAGCACCTGCTGGAGCGGGCTCTGTATCTGCTTGCCTAGCCGCAGAGAAGCCCTGGTTTTGATCCTCAGGACTGACTAAACCAGTAGTACAATGCAGTAGTAGTGTAGCCGTTTACTACAAACTACCCAGGAGCCAGAGGTAGGAAAATCAGAAGTTTAAGATCATCTTCAGCTGCATATCAAATAAAGGGCTACGTCTCAAAAAAAAAAAGGAAAACAAACAAACAAACAACAGAAATGCTGGAAAGATGACCCAGTCGATTAAATGCTTGCCCTGCAAATATGAGGACCATCGTTCAGCTCCCCAACACCCACAGACTTAGAAAATAAGGTGAAAAGTGATCCAAGAAGAGACAACATTCGCCTGTGAGGTGGACACACACACGCACATGCACACGCATACACACACACACACACACACCATGATACACCAGCCAGGCCCTGTGGCTTGTAGCCTCCTGACTCCCCGTGTACTCTGACTCCCAGAGTGGGTGGGGTGGATCATCCAATCAGTGATGACTGCCTGAGACCACCAGGCAGCTGCATATGGAAGCCCATGAATGTCAGAAGGCCTCTCCGTGGAGTTGGTGGCCAGCAGTTGGCACAATCTGGTTCTACGTTCTGTGCCCTCTTTCCCAATGGCATCTCATCCCCCAAAGCCTTTTTCTCTCAACCCTGAACTTCCTTGGAGCACAATAACAGGTTATCAGTAGGGCAAAAGAGGATCTTATGGCAAATTATTTATTTACTATTTATTTTGAGTTTTTGAGAAAAGATTTCTCTGTGTAGCTCTGGCTGTCCTGGAACTCACTCTGTAGACCAGGCTGTCCTCAAACTCACAGAGATCCGTCTGCCTCTGCCTTTTTAGTGCTGGAATTAAAGGCGAGTGCCACCACGCCTCAATGTGACATTTACGTACTTACTGATTCGAGAGGAAACGACACATTTGACACAGCACAAATGTGAGGCCAGAGGAGAAGTCTTACCAGAATCAGCTCTTTCCTTCTGCCCTGTGAATTCTCATCTGGGCACCAAACTCAGGTCATCAGAGTGGCAGCAAGCATCTCTGTCCTCTGAGTCATCTCATGACCCTAATGCGGAATCTCGGAAGGGAGGCTGGAACTGACCTGGGGTCCTTTCCTCTGCATCCTATGCCTAGGGTGATAAGTCAGACCCGAGTCGGGGCAGGAGAAGACATGGACCTTCCAGTGAGAGGAACAGCACATCCACACACGGAGTGGGTGTTGCAGGTGGTGTCCAAAGAGGGGTGGCTATGCCAATCTCCATTCCCTCACAGTATGATGTGTGGCCTTGCTTGTCACATCTGCTTACCCTCACAGAGAGAGTCCTGACAGGCCAAAGAAAGGGTCCCATCTGAGTCCAGGTTGCTGACCAGTGAGCTCACTGGGATTGCTTAACAGGAACTTGGTGGGCTCAAAGGCAGCCAGACCAAGAGGAAGTCCCCTGGGCAACAACAGCACTGAATTGTTTCACCCAGAGCGTAAGGACTTGTGAAAAGCTGCCCCTAAAGGGTTCTGGAGACAGCTTAAGAGTAACTGCACTATAAAAGAGTGGGTCCAGCAAATTATTTACCTCTCATCTAACGTGAGGGAGGGGTCTTGTTAGGGTGTCCTAAAGGTCCACGGATCTGTGCATCCCCATCTCATGAGGCTCACGGGCGTGACTACAGGTGCCGTCATCCAAGATGGTGCTAGTCCTGTCCAACCAGGAGGATACACAGCTGCCTCTCTCAGGAGAGAGTCCTTCTGAATGCAAGGCCCCTGTCCAAAGACCCACACAAGTCCCTCTGGTGACTAGCAGCAGGAAGCCAGGGCCAAAAGGGATGTCATACCAGGAGTGGCCCATGACAGGACACCGTCATGAGATGTGCCCAAAACCTTCCAAAGAGTTCTGTGAGAGAACACTATGTAGAATGGACCCCTCACCCAGGACACCAGACCAGATACTGACCTCTGACCTCTCCTCCCCCCTCCCCCCCCCCCCCCCGTCAGCACAGAGAAGCCCTACAGTGATGGCTCTCTGACAGAGGGAAGTCTCGGGGAAGGTGTCTGGGAAGAAGTTGCTTAGAATTAGAAGTGAGATAAGAGGTTCAATTATACAAAAGATGGGTGTTTTAACAACTAGAGGAAAATGAGCTGTTTATTAAAACCTAAAAGTTTGCAGAAAAGCTGAGGATCTGTTGAGGTTCCATCTAGGAAGGGGAAAGGATTTGTCAAGGAAATAAACTAATGGAGCAGATTTAAACTTTAAACTACTTTCTTCCCTAAGCATAACAACTCCTGAACACTCTAAATCTCAGTTCCGTAAATAGGAAAAATGTACAGCAGCTAAGTGCAGATTCTGGAATCCAGTGGACGACCAACCAACTATCTAGGACTGAATCCCAGCTCTGCCACTTTCTAGCTGGGTGAGTGGGGCTAAGCTGTGGGGCCTCTGCGCCTCATCCATTAAAGGAGATCTAGTAACTGAATCATGAGGCTACTGTTTCAGATCAAATCAGTAAGTGACTGGGGCTGAGGTGTGGCTCAGGTGGTAGAGTGCTTGCCTAGCATATGTGACACCCTGAGTTCGATCCCAGCACATTGATCAGGTATTGCAGCGCATGCCTGTAAGGAGGCAGAAAGATCACAAGTTCAAGGTTGTCCTTGGACTATATGGCAAGTTCAAGGCCAGCTGGGGCTATGCGAGACCTGTCCCAAAATAAATAAATAGCAAAAAAAAAAATCTGTAAAGGGGAACAAGAATGAATGCTACTTTCCTGGATTTCTGAACTAATGTTTTGTTTGCTTGTTTGTTTAAAAAAAGGAAGTCTTACCAAACTGAACAGGGGTGACAGTTGCATGGCTGGGGCAGACTGTGGGGCCACTGGCAGTGAGACCAGGATTTATCCCTACTGCTTGTTCTGGCTTTTTGAAACCCATTCTTTCTGGAGAGATACCTTGCTCAGCCTAGATACAGTGTGGAGGGTCCCGCCTCAAAGCAATGTGCTAGACTTTGTTGACTCCCCATGGGAAGCCTCACCCTCTCTGAGGAGTGGAGATGGGGTAGCATGGGAGTAGGAGGGAGGAAAGGTGGAGTGAGCAGGAGCGGGGGAGGGAGTGGGAAATGGATTTAGTATGTAAAACGAAAAAACATAGTTTTTTAAAATAAATTAAAATAAAAAAAGGTCTTAGACTCACCCTGAAGAGAGGGATGATACCTACAGCCAACATCTCAAGCTCAAATCTCAGCTCTATTGCCGCTTGCTAGAAGTGTGACTTGGTCAAATGATGTAACCTCTTCGTGCCTCAGCTCCCTGGATGGTAGCAAGTGATTTAATCTCTCCGTGCTTCTGTCCCCTGCCTTTATAGCTGTTCTAACCATAGAGTTCCCTTACGTTTAGATGAGCCGTGTATTTATATAAAGTGATGAGACTATTGCTGACCAATGACAGTAAAGAGAGCAGAAATCCCTAGCTGAGGTTCAATGTGGGTCTGTAGATCCCAGGATCTACACCTGTTCCTTATCCTCTGAGAAATAAATTGTAAAAGTCACATGCAGTGATCAAGAGACACCACACTAGGCTGTCACAGGGGCCCAGAAACACATGTTCAAGTGTAATGTTTTCCAGATGCACTGGTAAGGGAGGGAGTTGGGCTCATCCTCCTTCACCCTAAATGCCCCAGGGCAGAACCACCTCTTCATGAAGGCTCTACAGTTGGCTGGGGTTAATTTTTTTCTACCTACCCCAGGCTTCTGGAACACCACAGTCAGCTTTTAAAACCTCAGCAAAAGAGCCAGGCTTGCGACTTCTGATGGTTAATCTTGATCGCCAACTTGACACACCTGGGAGGAGGGAACCTCAGTTGAGGAATTGCTTCCACCATGTTGTCTTGAGGATAAAATGTCTGTGATGCATTTTCTTAAGCTAATTTATGCAAGGGGCCCAGCCTATTGTGGGCAGTGTCTTCCCTAGGCTGGTAGACCTGTGCTGTATAAGCAAGTCAGCTGAGGAAGCCTTTGAGGGAAGCAAGTAGGATTCCTCTGTGCTCTCTGTCTCAATTTCTGACTCCAGGTTCCTGCCTTGAGTTCCTGCCCTGGCTTCCTTCAATGATGAACTGTACCCTATAGGTCAAATAAACCCTTTCCTCCCCAAGTTTTAGTGATGGTGAATATCACAGCAACAAGAAGCCAAGCTAGAACATGGCCAAACCCCTTCCCCTAACGAGAAAGTCTCCCCTGTTGCTGGTTGTGTTATTTCCACAAGATCCTATTGCTGCTTGGTGTGTGTGAAAAGCCTGTTTGGCCTACGAGACCCAGAGATGCAGTTCTGAGTGGGTGGGCTGTACTCTACGCTAGCCCAGCTGTTTTGGAGGCTGACCTAAGCGACCCCTAAACATCTGCTTTCCTTATTTCGCCTCCTCTCACTCTGAAGATTTGGTGAGGAACAAATGGGACAGGGCAGTGACAATGCTCAGCACCCACTGTGCACCTATGTCACCTGCAGTGGGAGCCCTCACCCCACTACCCTAAAGAGCCCACATCCTTGGCACGTCACTGCCTTGAAGCACCCAAAGACTCACAGTAACAGGAGAGGCAAAGCAGCCGGTAACACATGTGCTCTGCCCACCCCTCTGGTGGCTACAGCCACAGCATGTTGGAAGCAGACCACAGCAGAAATAGCCCAATCAGTCCAGGACCTGGATGTCATTAGGATCTGGGGGGTCAGGGCTACCCTAAGAGCTCTCCCAAACAGAAATCTGAGTCTGAAGTTCAAGGTCTGCGGACTGAAGGTGGGGGCTGTACCTTAGCCACACAGGTCTTGGATCCACCCATAGAACCAGGTTTCCAAACCTGATCATGTTCTTTCTGAGTCCTGAGGCCCTCCAAAGGGCATAGGAGAATGAGTGAGCCCCTAGACCTGGCTGACTGAGCCAGCTCCAGAAGGCTGGTTGCTGTCCAAGGCTGATAGGTCAGGAAGTGTAGTTTCTACATCTCAGCCCTACCTACTCTGAAGCATATCACTTCTCCAAGGTTCATTTCCACAAGGAGCAAACTTCAGGCTTCCAAGTCTCTGCTGCCCCCGTGGGGAGGGCTGACAGGCTTCTTCCTACCTGTTCAGCTTTGAAAGGAGAGAGGCTGAGTGAAGATGGCTCACCCCCAGGCAAAGCCCCACACCTGTGGTGGGAAAAGATGAGGCTGTAGCTTTGTAAAACAGAGCCAACAAGGCTGCTCCCGGGGCTGGCCCAGGCAGCCTGAGGGCCTCAGTTCAAAAGGCCAGCCCAGCAATTCAGAGACTCGGCCCACCATATGTGGGCGGCACAGTTTTAATCTACCAGCTCCTTCATGTCTGCCAAGGACTTTGCTTTCTCACCAAACCAGCCATCCTATCACTACGGCTCTGACAAGGCTGGACTTCAGGGGCCCGTGACCCCCAACCTGGGCTCCCTGGAGCCAGAAGAGGTTTCAGTGAGTTAAATGCAATGCTGCTTCCGGTTTGAAATTCTGAACGATGAGTTTTCATTCTGCACTCAGCCTGCCAAATGAGGTAGCTGTGCTGTCATCTGCTGGGGAGTCTGTCATCTTTTCACATTTCCACACCTCCCCCCATGGAACCCCAAGCTGCGTCTGTCCCTAATGGGACACCAGAGACCCCACAGGGACTCTAAACTGGGCACTGGAACCAGAGTGAGGTCAGTGAGATACTCAAGGTATGAAATATAAAGAGGCTCCCACTGTCTGGGCCATATGCACGCCAAGGCTGCAGGTGCATGGTCCTACGAGTGAGCCCCTTTACACCCAGTGTGCCCTGGGTGCCTATCGCCTGCCCTAGTCATGGTGCTGATTGATCAGGCTTTAAAGGGATGTCTACCAAACTCAGTCTCCAAGGAGGAAAACCCATGATGCTCACTCTGTCCCATATAGCTATATACCTATGGCTCAGTCCTGCCCATTGTTTTCCTGGACAGAAGAGGAGGGAGGCAGAGGGCTGGGCACACAGTCCAGGCATGGGGAGCTGGTCATAAGCTCCTATAGCAACTAAGGCTGATTTGGACCAACTGTGTCTCATGAAAACAGGCTAGCAATTTAGACTCTTACATATTTCAGAGCCCACCTCTTTTTTAGACTGGATAATATTCCAATAGTATTCCACTATGTGTATAAGTCATTGCTTACCTGTGTGTGGACATCTAGGTTGTTTCCATATGTCCACCAGTGTAAATAGGGCCATAATGCGCATGGAGTTAGTTAATGTCTCTGAGATCTCAATTTCAACTTTTTGGGGCAAATACCCAGCCCAGGCATTGTTGGGTACTGTTTTTAATGTTTGAGGAACCGCCATACTCTTTTCTATCATATACACATCATCTTACCCTCCTGCCAACTGTGTGCAAGAGCTCCAGTTTCTCCACAGCCTCCCCAGCATTCACCGCTTGCCTTTTTTACCCCAGCATCCTGACAGACGTCAGGTAAACAGGGAGTCAGTAGGCTAAAGGAAGTGAGTCACATGACAACAATTACTCCATGATTCCACCTAAAGAGGAAACTGGGATAGTCAAGTTTGCAGAATTGAAGAGTAGAGTGATGGTGGCCCGGGAAGGAGAGGGGAGTAAATCCCAGCAGTGTGCTGCAGAGTACTGTGCACACAATCGCGATACCATAGTGCACACATACAGACTTAGTGTGCAGGTGTCCTCTTTTCATTTCTGCTCCCATGATAAAAACACCCTGACAAAGCAATTTAGAGAAGAGTTTACACAGGTCCAGGTTGCAGTCCATCGGGTGCAGAAGTCGAAGAGGAGGGAACCTGAGGGAACGGGTCACATGCCCCAGTCAAGGGCAGAGAAAACGGAACTGCTGCATGCCTGGAGCTCCTCTCCCTCTCTCCCCTCTTCCACAGTACAGGACAGCCTAGGGAATGGTGCTACCCACACTGGACTGCGACTTGCCACATCAATTAATGTAATTAAGACAATCCCCTACAGGCCTGCCCACATGGCAACCCAATGTAGACAATCCTTGGTTGGCTGAGACTCCTCCAAGGTGACTCTAGGGCATGTTACATTTTTTGTTAGTGCTAACCATCACAGAAGGTGAATCACAAACAGAGATGAACAGATTATCAGGCCCTTCCCCCAACCTGCTGAATAGAGTCTGCACTTCAGCAAGATCCCGGAGCGCCTGCACCTCAGTCAAGACAGCAGAAAGGCTTACAAAAATCTCCTGGCCTGGGCACTAAAAGCTGAATTCCACATCATCTGGGACTGCCTGAGTACATCCAATTTTATCTGCTTCATCTCAGATTTTTGCTTCTAAGTGCTGGTTTTTCGTTTTACTAAAAAGAAAAACAGGATGGCAACATTAAACAGAAAATCTTAACGTGATTCCCCGTATCTCATAGCATATGTGATAATGCATCAACAGCCCAAATTCAAGAGCTAAAACTATAAAATTCTTGAAATAAACATAGAAGAAAGTTTCATGACCCTTGGTTTGGTGGAGGATTCCTAACCATGACACCACAGGGAGAGCAAGAAGTAGGGAAAGGCAAGAAAAACCTCTGTCCCTGCAGAAGCCCGCACCTTCTGTCCCTGCAGAAGCCCGCACCCGCGCCCTGCAGCATGTCTCTCTTCTCTGGAGCCCTTTTCTTAGCCTTCACACTTAAGAACATCTTTTAATGAACTTCAACTCTGCTAGATAAAAGTTAGATAAACCGGGCCACATCAGAATTTGAATTTTATGCTTCAAATAATCATTGTCAAGAAAATGAAAATGCAACCCATAGAATGGGAGAAAAATATTTGTTAGTAATATATCTGATCAAGCTATAAGATTAGCTAAAGAACTTTACTCATAAAATTATACAGAAAACTCCCACATCTCAATAACAATAAGATAAATAACCAGTTTTTAAATGGGCAAGGACTTGAATAAACATTAGTTCAGAAAAGGTAGGTGCCGGGCCAACAGACTCAAGATGCTCGACACCATCTGCTGCCAGCAGTAAGTCATAGGGAGCCACCTCCCTCCACTGGGATAGCTGATTTAAAAAAGAAAGAGGAGGAGACAGCGTTGGCTTAGAGAGGCTGGTGTGTCCATGTGTGCGCTGCTGCTGGGAACACAAAACACAGCACACTCGCTATGGAAAAACAGTAGACTCTTCTTTAAAAAGTCAAACACTGAGCCGGAAGGTGACTCCATGACAAAGCACTTACCATGCAAGAAGAGCGTTCAGATTCCCCAGCATCCGTGTAAATGGCAGGCAGGCATCATGGCCCACCTGCAATCGCAGTATACAAGAGGCAGAGGCAGATCTCCAAGGCAAGCTGGATAGATGGACTAGTCAAACCAGGAGCTCTGGGTTCAAGGGAGAGACCCTACCTTAATACCAAAAGTCAAGATTGGTAGAGGAAGACACTCAGCACCAAGTTCTGCCTGCCACATACATGTTCTTGCACACATGTGTGTCCACACACAAATGCACGTATATCCATGCACCACTCACACACAGAGCTAAATATAGAATTAGTATATCATAAACACTACTCAAAATAAAAAAAAAAAGGAAACAGCACTTAAACGCACTCAGACACACCAGTGCCTAGAAGTGTTATTCAGAGGATCCAGAAGGTAGAACTGACCATGGATGGGCGAACAAAATGTGCTGTGCACACTCAACAGAACATCCAGCCATAAACCAGTTCTGATCCACGGCACTATGAAGCTCACAACTGTTCATCAGTACTAAATAGTCCGTGTTAGTATATGTTTCCACACATGAGTTAATATACAGAACAAATAGATTAAAGTCCACAGGGTCTGAGAAGAGCAGGGACCGTGTTTCTCCTTGGGATGATGCCAAGCCTTCGCTCATCGGCAGTGGTGCTGGTTACACAGAATCATAAAAATAATTGATCTCCGAATTGTACAGTTTAAGTCAGGCTTTAAAAATAATTTAAACTTTCCCACACAGCCCTCCAAACCCTGGCTCCAGCTTCTTTGTTGTCAAGAATCATCCAAGCTTGCTGTATCCAAGGACATCAGCCCCTTTTCAGAGCAAGGGCACTTTCAAACCTGGAAGCTCTTTCTCTCATGCTTTCTCCCTATTGGATGAGAAGACTCAAGCTTGGAGGTATCCAGGCACACCCATACACACACATACACACACACACACACACACACACACACACACACCTTGACAAAGCTCATCTCCTGTGGATCTAAAGAACTGCACTCATAAGATTATACAGAAAACTCCCACATCTCAATAACAATAAAATAAACAACCGGTTTTAAAATGGGCAAAGGACTTGACCAGACATTAGTCCAAAATGGGCAGGTGCAGGGCCAACAGACTCAAGACACTTGGCACCATCTGCCGCCAGCACAGAGCCACGGCCTCCTGTAGATCTCTTCTGGGACCCTCTTTCCCTTGGCCCTGGCAGGAATGTTCCTTCCAGGAAACTTCCCCTTATGAACCCATGTAATGTATCCCCAGCTAACTCCCCACCCCTCTTTCTCTCTGGCATGGTAGCCCTCTCCCACTTTGCAGAAGGACATTGACAAACCCCACAACAGCATCTCCACTGCTATTGATGGAGTTTGAGGCCCAGAAGATCTGAATTCCACTTTCTGTTCAGTCAGCAACAACCTGCCCAGGGACTTCTGCCAAGCCCCCTCCATTCTCTAAGTCTTGGTTCTCCTACCTATAGAGTTTTTTTATATAAAAAAAAAATGCTTAATGCTTTGAGGGTAAATTCAATCATAAGTGGGAGCTTATTATTATTAATTCTTAAGGAAATGGCCTTGGGCTTGCTTTGGTGGCGTTTCAGGTGTTGTCTGTTTGTATTACTTAGTATAGAGCTCATGGCCTCAAACATGCTAGACGAGTCTCTACCACCAAACTCTAGCTTCAGCCCAAAAGGATACTTTGTAGTCTTCAGTAGGCTCTCTCTCTCTCTCTCTCTCTCTCTCTCTCTCTCTCTCTCTCTCTCTCTCTCTCTCTCTCTCTTGCAGTTGGCACTGTTTATGGGATAGGGTAACAGAAGGAAAGCCGGTCTGCCCTAAGCACCACCCTGAAGCAAACACAGCGTGTGCACCCTCCAACTTAACCTCCAGCAGCCTTATGGGCAGACTTATCATCAGAGGAGAAGAAACTAACGTTCAGAGAGATTAAGTAACTTCTCAAGTTCGCAGCAAGCAGGTGGCAGAGGGCTTGAGGACTTGTGGGGTGGCACTGAGGCTCACCCTCACTCACGTCCCTTCTTCCTGTCTCCAGTCACAAGTCCCCAGAAGGTCTCATGACACATATCTGCACACCCAGCATCTGCAACTGGGAAGTCCACCCTGAGACATCCCAGCCCAAGCGTCACTGCAATTACTACTGCTGGGGCACAGCGTTCCTGGAACCTGTCTGAGTGGCTTGGAGCCCCTGAAAATGGAGAAGAATGGATGAGAAGCCCTGTCTCCTCTGCTCACCAGAGCCTCGACACCTCCTCTAGCCACCGTAGCTGTGACTTCCCAACACATCAACAGCCTCTCTGCCTTCTTCCCAGGACCCTGGCCAGGATCAGTTGAAGAAGAGGATGTGAAAACACCTTGCAAGCTGGAAAAGGCTGAGCCAATGGGAGCCGCTGTTTGAATGAATTAACACCAGCTCTGCTGCCAAGCCCGCCCCGCCTTCCTTGCCTGCTACCAGCTTCTATCTCACCACATTGCTAGAGCTGTGCGTGTCTTTCCCCCAGTCCCAAACACAAGCTGACTGGTGGAGTGCAGTGACTGACTGCAGGGGACACAGCCACTGTTCACGAGCACAGGAGAAGGCTGGTCCCATATCGCCTGTGAGTTAATGCAGAAGGCTTCAAACATTAGTGACTCCTTCCCACCACGTCTCTATTATTCCTGAGATCCCGAACAAGAGATTATCAGATGAACCCAAAGCCACACTTTCTTATCTGGAGCCCACAGAGCTCAGGTCTTGAACACTTGTTAGTATCCTCCAATCCCTGTGACCACAGAACACTGGTATGGTGTGACTTCAAAGCACAGGAATGTGTCCCTCTCACGGGTCCATGGAACAGGAAGCATAAAACCAAGGGGTTAGCACAGGCTCCTGGAGTACAGTGTGCTGCTTCTGGCTTCTACAGGCTGCCATAGTAGCCTTAGGCTTGTGGCTGCAACACCTCAATCTTAGCCTTAGCACCACATCCCTTTCCTGAGTCTCTCCACAACCCCTATGTCCTTTGCTATAATCTCCTGTGTGTTGGCCTTCAGGTTCTCAGAGTAATTGAGACTAACTCCTTCCTATCTTGATTCTCAACTCTAGTGCATCTGGGCTGGATTTTGTCACCTTGGCACAGACCTAGCTATCTAGGAATAGAGAATATAACCTGATGAAAAGTCTGCATCCCATTGACCTATAGGCAAGTCTATGGGGCATTCTTGTGACCATCAGATTGATGTAGGAGGGCCCAGCTAACTGAGGGCGGTACCCACCCAGGCAGGTGGTCCTGAGTTGTATAAGAAATCAGGCTGAGCAAGCAATGAGGATCAAGTCAGTAAGCAGTGTTCCTCCATGGCTTTTGCTTCAGTTCTTGCCCCCAGGTTACTGCCTTGAGTTCCTGCCCTGATGTCCTTCAATGACCCAGAATGTATACCCTCTCCTCCTCAGGTGGCTTTTGGTTGTGGTGTTTAATCACAGCCATAGAAACCCTAACTAAGTCAACATCCTTTGCCATCTAAGGCACAGGTTCTAGAAACAATGACAAGGACATTTGGAGGATGGCACCCCCCAAAGCTTAGTACCAATTCTATAAGAGGGGGAAATTGACTCAGGTGCTTCATGAGGGCTGGCCCTAGTGTGACCTTTCTTCTGAGATTTGTAAAAGTTTAGAACTCCTCAGACGTCACTGCCACAACCTCACTGTGCCTAGCCAGGTCCCTCGGCATCTCAGCATGGCTGACTAGACTGTGCCTCCAAAACCCCTTTTGTAGTCTAGCCTGGGACCACTCCAGAGATTTTGCGTTACTTCAAAGAAGCTGCTGTCTTCAGGGTTACATCCAGGTCAGGTGATTAATTCCTAGCATTTTTTCTGAGACTTGACTGGTTTTAGCACTGAAATTTCCTAGTCAAGGATATCTATCAGTCCTGGGCAAGTAGAGACAGCCTATGACTCCAAGCCCAGGTTAACTAAAATTGACAGGGCAGGTTTTCAAAGCTTTCTCTGTTACTCATACCTATACTGCTGGAGGTCTTCAGGACAGCAGCGATGCCTCACAGGACAGCAGCTGACAGACCCGTACTGACCAGATATGTTGTTGTCAGTCACCTCAAGACCTTTTCTCTGTCTAGTGTCACCTAGGAGAGGAGTCTCAATTGAGGGACTGTCCAGATCAGACTAGTTGCTTGCATTATCTATGGGGATGGTCTTGACTGTTGACTGATGTAGAAGGGCCCATCCCACTGTGTGCGACATCATTCCCTGGGCAGGTGATCCTGGGCTGTATAAGAAGGCTAGTTAAGTAAACTAGAGAACTTGCTGCTCCTTCAGAAGATGGTCCTCAGTACCCATGTTAGGCAACTCACAACTGCCTATAACTTCAGCTCCAGGAGATCCAGTGCCCTCTTCTAATTCCAAGAGCATCTGTGTGTGTGTGTGCGAGCGCGCATGCGCGCGCACACATGCTTATGCACACACACAAAGAAAAAGAAATCTATTTTAAGGAAGAAAGGAAAAAAGAAGGGAAGAAAAGAAGGAAGGAAGGGGGGAAGGAAGGAAGTCAAGAATGAGCCTGTAAGTAAACGAGCAAGCAGTGTTCCTCCATGCCCTGCCTTAGGGCTCTGGCTTGTGCGCCTATACTGACTTCCTTCAACCATGAACTGTAATCTGAAGTGGAAACTGAAGTAAACACTTTCCCCTCCACACTGCTTTTGGTCGGAGTGCCATATCACAGAGATTAAAGTAGGACATCCTCTTTGTTCTCTGCCCTCACTCTGTCCTCTATGAATAAACAGCAGAACTCATTCTGATATTTGCTTAAGTCCTCCCAAGAAGAAAGGGCTCACTACCTTCTGAAAGAACAGTTTACATTCAACTTCAACTGTGTGGAAGGTGACCCCAATTCCTAGCTTTCCTTGATGTGTGCTATAAGATCCCACGCTTCTATGCATCAAGCCCTAGAGAACTCATTCACCTTCTCCATGAACCTCGTCCTAGAAAGTCTTCGCCTTCTACTCTCGCAGGCAACCCACCCAGTAGGCTTGCAGAGACAGCACACAGGGCGCAGGTTAGCAGAGGCACGACCTCCTGAGAGACAGCACACGGGGCGCAGGTTAGCAGAGGCACGACCTCCTGAGAGACAGCACACAGGGCGCAGGTTAGCAGAGGCACGACCTCCTGAGCATCTAGGAAGACACAGATGAAAACAACAGTGTGAGAACCGCCAGACAGAGGGAGACGGATGGGCCTGGCCCTGGCAAGCTTTTGAGCAAAGGGCACTCACAACCCTGATGGCGGGCGAACTGTGACTTATTTCAACCATTTCGGAAGGTAATCTAAGAGGATTTATTAAAGCTAGAGATGCAGAGCCCCTTTGACCCAAACACAATGCTGCTTCTGGGAACCGATCCAACCAAAATAAAAGTCCCAATCCAAAAGATGTACGAGAAAGAGTGTTTCCAGGAGAATTTGCTAAAAATACAAAAACGAACCCCAAACTTCATATTTTGGTGGGATACTACACGCTACCATAAAGAACGAAGTCGATCTTGAAACAGAGGAAAGTAAAATCCAGAGACTAGGCATAGCATGCTTTTATTTGTGTAAACTAGTGAATATAAGCCACATCTGGAAGCACAAACAAGGTGCCACTGAGGCCTCAGTACCTATCACTCTTTTCAGAAGTATGGCTAAAATTGCCTAGCAGAAACCATCTAAGGGAGGAACAGAAGATTCTGGACCACGTTCTTAGCAATTTCAATACCTCATCAGGACAGCTCCATCCTGAGTGTCAGGTGTGGAAGACAATGCTCACTCACATGCTACAGACAAAGGAATAGACAGAAGACACTGGCACCTAGCTCTCTTTCCCTCCTTTGCCCAGCCACACCTCCAGCCCATGGGATGCCACCACCCACATTCAGGGTGGCTCATGCCCTATCCTTTTGGGAGAAACCCTCACAGACACACCCTGAAATGTGTCTAGTTGGTCTCATAGGTGGTTCTAAACCCAGTTAAGTTGACATCGCTCCTAGCATGGCAACACCACCTGCTGCCTTGCTGCTGTGGGGAGCAGACCCCACCCCACATGTTCAGCCCCATTCTTCTCAAAGTAGTTTCACACCTCTAGACTCCAGCGGGATAGGTCCCCTGAAAGATGTGTGGAAACAGCCACTCCCAGGGGATGGAGTTCACAGCTCACCTCCTCACAATGGTAACTTCCAAACAAGTACAGAAGTCCCCTCACAGGGTAGACCGTTTTCTTGTTATCCAGATTAAGACATCTGCCTTCCATGAAGAACAGATAATTCTTTCAGATTCCAGACATAGTTTTTGGGTGTCTTGGGTGAAAGCATACTGTAGCCAGAGAGAAGCAGTCCTTTTCTGTGGACCTGCATTGAACACACACACACACACACACACACACACACACACACCACGTTAACACTGCAAACACTAAGCAAACCAACACCAATCAGTCATTGAGGATCAAAGCACTGTGCAGAGCCTGGGGCAGATTAAATAGGTAAAGTGGGAGGAATTCAGGGGCACAGGGCTCCCAGCCTGGTAGAGGACAGCAACCAAAGCCTCAGGAAAGAAGTAGAGATTGTCCCACCATGCGAGCCTCTGTCTCTACTTAGGGTATAGATTTCCAGACACAGCTGCTCCTCCAAACCATGTTCCTTGGCTTGCTCTATCTTGAGACCTACATCTGCAAACAACTCGAGACCTTCTGAATGTGAATTTAGAGTCCATCTCATCCTCTGTAATTCAGATTTTTGGAATTCATTGGTAAAGCTTGCAATTAAAGGCAAAACAGAGCTAGCACAGTCAGCACCGAGGAAAGGACAACCCCACACTGTGAAAAAAGGCTGACAGCAGAACAGGGGTCGGGAGTAGGGACCTCACTTGGTATTCTGTAAAGTTCTGAGTTTGTCAACCGCTATGAGCCGGTGTTAGCTTTGTGATCTGAGGATCAGTAGAAAGACCGGCGAGTGCAAGGATCTGAATTGCCTCTATGGTCCTTTATCTTGATGTGTGCAGGCTGGAGCAGGTCTAAGCAAGAAGGCATTGTGAACCTTCCTCAGTTCTCAGCCCCTCATCATTCAGGAAGATCATGGAGATGGAGGTGGGAAGTGGGGTGGAGATGGAGCAGGCACCTGAGGGCGGGGGGCTCACAGCCAGTCGCTGCCTGCTGGCTTTGAATATGTGGCTCATCCAGGCTAACATTAAACTTTAATCCTCAGAGCCCTGAGGACTCTGCTCCCATGGATGCCACTACAAAAGGGTCTACAGGCACTGGCCACTCTCTCCGGGGAAACTCCACTATGTGAAAAACAATATTCTTCCTCGGGGGGGCACCCCATGTTTAAGGCATCTTGGAAGTGGTCAAACCAACTCTCAGCAGACACAAAGCCTGCTGGCACCTTGACCTCAGACTTCCCAGTCTCAGGAACTGTGAGAAATAAATTCATTTCTTTAGAAATTGCTAAACCCATCTGTTAGAGTGCCACAAAAGCTATTTCAGACCAGGGCCAGAGATCTCATCTTTCTGACACCCAGATGTCTCTCTCTCCCTACAGGAGCCCTAGGACCCAGCTCGGATCTGAAATTTTGATCATCCCCCAGGGCTCTCAGTAACATCCCTGAGGCATCTCCTCCAGGATGGGTGCTATCATTTTTTTTACTGCTGTGACCAAATGCTTAAAAGGAACCTTAAAGGGGGAAGGGTTTATCCTGGCTCAAGTTTAAGGAAACATGGTTCAGCATAGTGGATGTCCTAGCTTGTTTTCTAGTGTTACAATAAAACACCACGACCACAAGCAATTTGTGGAGCAAAGGGTTTATTTCAGCTTACAGCTCTCAGTCCATCATGAAGGAAGTCAGGGCAGGAGCTCAAAGCAGGAACCCGGGGGCAGGGACTGAAGCAGAGGCCGTGGAGGAGGGCTGCTTGCTGTCTTGCTTCCCAGGCTTGCTCAGCCTGCTTTCTTATACAACCCAGGACCACCTGCCCAGGGATGCTACTGGCCCCAATGGGCTGGGCCCTCTCACTTCAACCATTAGTCAAGAAAATGCACTGCAGATGTGCCTAAAGGCCTATGTGACGAAGGTATTGTTTCAATTGAGGGTCGTTTCCCCGGGTGACTCTAACTTGTAACAAGTTGACAAAAAAAGAAAACCAACCAAGCCTGGGAAAAAGCATGGGTATGAGTACAGGGCTGAGGCAGCACACCTACAGTCAAGAAGCAGAAAACAGAGGGGAGCTGGGCCTGTTAATAAAGCCTAAAGGCCCGACCCCTGTGACCCATTTCCCCCAGCCAGGCTCTGCTTCCTAAAGGCTCCATGACCTTCCAAAACAGCATCACCAGATAGGGAGTCTCCAAACACATGAGCCCCTGGGAGAAGTTTCACACTCACTCACAACAGGGCTGATGGTTGCAGAGAGATACTTACTGTCACCCTCTAGTTAATCTTTCCCCAGACACAGACACCATGCGGGCATTGATAGAAGACACTTCTTGGGAAGTTGGACAGCTACCTGTGGAAGGCTGAGTCCCTGGGACATGGCTGTTGTCCTCGGCCTCATCTTTCTCCATTCTGTGAACTCAACATTGGGACTCAACATTTCAGACCTAAGGGCTGTCTCAGAGTGTCTCAAGTGTCCATGCCAAGTACTATCAGAGAATTTTTCAACTATGTCTTTAAAGTGTTTGAAATCAGGCATCAGTATTACAACCCTTGGGCCATTCTGGGGTGCACTCCATAGAGAACCCCTTTATTGTGTTGTGTGTCTGCTTGCTGGAAATGTGGGCTTTCCACCCATTTCAAAGTGCGGAGCAGGACCTCCTCTGGAAGTGGCAACAGTGAATGTCTTTCAGGAGAATGTATGTTGAACAGAAGGATTCCAAGGGAGCTGGCTGGGGAGGAGCTAGAGGCTCTTGCTTCCTCTTAGCGTCCTTCATGGTCCTTCTGTAGAAGCAGAGGTGGAGATTGCTCCTGGCAGCAGCATCGAATGATGCATTGATTCCATGAAGTCAGGCAAACTAACAGTCAATTCCAATTGTCAGCAGCTGACCCTATGAAAGGCTGGAAGCCCAGGGGTTTGAGCTGCTTGGCATTTTTCTGATGATATCAAAATGGCTCCATTGCCAAATTCAGGTCAATCTGACCTGAATCGTGTTCCCTTAAACTTCCTAAACAAGTGGCTCCTGCCTTGCCAACTTTTAGTCACAGTTGATGGCGACTTGGTTGACTTTTCAGCACCTGGGACAGCAGCCGTCCGGCTGGACTCTCACTGCTATCTGAGCTTTGGAACACAGGTTGCGGGAGGTTGGTGCCCTCCCGCAACAGGGCCCGTGATTTCCCTTCCCTAACTAGCCCAATAGACCACTAAGCTTATCCAGATGCCAGATTTCTGGGGAATGGGGACTAATGCCCTTGAACCACTGTTGGCCAAAGTCTGAGCTGGCAAGGCCATAGGAATCTGAGCAGACTCAGGACACCACCAGGCAGGGCTTCAGCCCATAAACATCATAGTGAAACAGAGACTGGAGCAAGTGTTTCTGCTGTTCTGTCTCTCATGCCTCTAAACACCGAGAGGAGAAGGAAGATCCAAAAACAATAAGTTCTTTTCAGATTTGTCAACAGTAACATATGCTAAAATCACACAGTAAAGATATAAAAGAGCCAAGCATCCTCCCTGGTCCTCAGGACACCTCCTGTCTCTGTGGCCCTCTCTAGGTGTGTTCCACTCTCTCCACTCACAGAGAAACACAAGCTGTAAACAGACAAACCACACGTCTTTTCTTAAAGGCAGATCTAAGCTCTCATTTTTAGTTGTTGTATATTATTCCACATTAAAAGAGCCATGCATTATTACTAGTAATGGAACAAGAAAGAAAGAAACAAGAGAGAGAAAGTGGAGACAGAGACAGAGTCCAAGGAATCAATTCAAACAACCATAGATGGATTCTTGATAAGCCCATAGTCTACAGGGCTAACTGGCAGACTGAAACACCAGGGAGGCTGTAGTTGAGTCTAGGTGTGATCTGTTAGCAGAATTCCATCTTCTTCAGGGGAGAGATGTCTTTCTGTTTTCAGACCATCAACTGATGGGATGAGCCCCACTCATGTTATTTGTGGAAGGGAATCAATCAACTCTATTTAAAGTCTGTTGTTTAATGTCATTTTCTTTTGTCTTCAATATGATCTTCTGATGTACACAGAACTGCCCTGTCATTCCTGGTGGACTGAGGCTCAGGATCTAGGTTTATCCAATGATAATCTTAGGCTCTGACTCATTCTGTGACCAGCTCCATGGGCTTCAGCCTCTTGCCTCAACTTTCCCATCTGTTAAAATGGCTTCACACCAGCATCAACTACAGGATTGTTATAAGGGTTCAATGAGACAAAGATGAATCTGAGTCTCCTTTCTAACTATTATTATTACACGTGGGTAAACTGTTAAAGCAGCCTCCTGGTCATAACTATATTAAAAGGTGCTCTTCAGAGACACATAACCATTGGGACAGACAAAAATGAGAGTGTGCCATATTGGGTAGAACAATGTTCAATCGTGATAAGATACCATTTCCCCTGGTAGCCTGGTGAGGGGGCTGAACCTCACTTGGAAATGGTCCTGGAGTGTCTGTCCCCAGGATCCTGGTGATAGACAGGTGCATAGACTATTTCCAATCCACGGCTGTCATCAGCAAGCTGGGGAGGAGCCTTAATTAAGAAGCAGCCCCTCCCGCCACCTGGCACTGCCTTTCCGTTTCCTGGCCCGAGCTACACTGTTGTCACAGTTGACGCTCTGTAAAGGAGATCTGAGAAACATTAGCACTCTCGAAGCCCACGCTCCAGACCCACTGGAGGGCCCACCTCGCCATCTGCTGTGGGCCCCACGCCGAGCAGGCACCAATGGAGAGGAGGATTTAGAACATGCTCTCATTCCAATGCGGAGGAGGCTACTGGGCGAGCTCTGGTGAGTGCTTCCCCTCTGCCAGGTCTGAAAGCTCTGTGGCCACTCTGACCTGATCCCCCTTTGAAGCTGGACTTGTCCCAGGATCACAGAACCACAGGATGCTGATAGACCATTGCCATCTGTTCCCATCTACTGCTTCCCACCCTCAAGGGCTGGCAGCGGGATTCCAGTGGAGGGAAGCAGGGATCTCAGACAAGACACACCCTCAATACACACCTGAGAACTGGGGGTCACTGTTTGCTTCCAACTGCGAATTTCTGACTTCAGGGGACGAAGTCACGGATTTCTCAGCTTCTGAGCTGGAGACTGGGCTGTGAGATGTGAAGGTGAATAGATCCTGGTGAAGCTAATCCACTGACTGGTCTGCTCAGTAGTGTATAAGAATGCCACACCAGTACAAGAGAGAAAAGACAGAAATATGAGGGTGGGTGGCAGAGTCGCTTACTGTCCCCACCCCAAGGCAGGAAAAGGAAATGAGAAAAAGTTGAGGGCCAATAAAATGGATGGAAGGTCAAGAAACAGGGATACTTGAGTGTTGTTTGCTGGATGACACTGGTGTTGGAAAACCACAGAACCCCACCCAGGAAAGGGAGCATGGACGAAAGTACTGGGATCCATCTTAGCCTGAATGGGTGCCAAATACTTGAGGTGACAGAAGGTAAGCCCTAAAAACAAAACGTCCTTACATTAGAGAGTCAAACAGTTGCTGACTTTGGAGGACTCTGTGGGTATAAAGACACCACTATCAGAGAAAGACAAAGTGCTCCCAGAGAGAAGCGACAGACAGCTATCCAGGATATCACAGACACTAGGCTGCTCAGCCGGAACCTGGAACTGGCCCTGCTGTGAGAGACACAGCTCACAGGGCAGCGTGAAGAAAGCTGCATCTCTATCCCCCACTGTATGAGCAGGCCTGGGGCTGGAAAAGAAGGAAGGCCTGCAGCAGGGGATGACTGAACTGACAGGTCCAAATGGCCCAGCCCTAGATGGACAAGCTAAGAAACCCTAGGAGGAAGCAATGGAGCAGGCTGCCTCTAACAAGTTGCGTGCTAAGTCAGAACACGTATTCCATTCTGGAAATGAAGACATGACAAGACACATGTCACTAACAAGCACATGACTCATGGGGAGACCCATGACAAAGGCCTCTCAGCATTCACCTCGAAGCTCTGAGAGCAACAGCTGAGAGAGATGGAGAATGCTTTCAAGGTTTCAGGCTGCAGGTGGGAGTGTGACTGAGGCCGCACCACCAGAATGAGGGGATGGGTGATATGTCCATTCATTTCTTTGTGGCTCTTCTCAGTGACATTAACTTTTGGGAACTGCAGCTGCTCTGTGCCTGGACTGAGCAGGACTGAGCAGACCCATAGCAGAGCCCCACAGAGGCCTGCAGGGGATGACGGCTCAGCAGGTAGGACACTGGTGGGCATGTCACCCCAGGCATGCCTGTACCTTGTGGAACCACATGTGGCAAGCCTTCTTGAGCAGAGGTTGTGAACCGGATAACTAGAATGGCATCCTCAAAGATTGCTGTAAAGAGAATAGACCTAAAGTCGGGAAAGGCCATCGATGCTAGTTGGTCAAGCATCCAATTCCACACAGGAAACCCTGCTGGACCATTCCGACAAAATTCATCCTCTACTCAAACAGTCAGAGAGAACAGAGTGTTCCTTCCTAAGCATCACTCACCTGTGGAAAGTCCACCCTATGAGGCAGGGTTACCAAGTCTTACCTGCAAAAGTCTGTCTCTGTCATTAATTAGTTCTGCCTTCTGATGCCATGTAGAAATTCCTCCGCAAGTGTGGTGAGCAAGGTAGCCAGCCCCAAAAGATGTTCTTGCCCTAACCCTAGTGCTGTGGCTCCATCACCTCACCTGTGATAAGTTGAGGGACTGGAAGCAGGAACCCCCGATTGTTCTGGGTTTCCCTGCAGTGCCAGTGGAATCTTGGGACTCCTGCATAGGAGAAGGGAGAACCAGGAAACCTGGAGCTGAGATGCTGTAATGAGGGGTCAGAAGTTTAAGAGTGCCACCTTGCCACAAGAGAGGCCACATGCCAAGGATACCTCAGAATCTGATGAAGGCATGGAGCAGACCTCCAGAAGTATCCAGACCTTGGTTTCAGCCCAGAGAGACCTCAGCCCTTGAAACCCTGTGTTGTTTTAAGGTACCAAGTCGAGACACATGTTTTTGCAGCCATAAAAAATGAATTCACCATCACAGTAATCCTTCACGGAGGTGAAACCCAGGCCTGGGACTTCTCCTTTCCAAACAAAATGCTTTCCCACTACTTCTCATCCTACACTGCCCCAGGCTTTCTGTCAGTCAGACCAGTCTAAACCCCACCCAGTGCCCCAAGTCTAATTAACACAATCAGGGAACCTCAAGCAGCATCTCCAATCAGGGAAAAACACAGTTCAGGACTTCTGCAACCTGAGCAAGGCTCATCTCTATGGCAGTCAGTCTGCAGCTGTGTCGTGCCAACAGCTACGGAAGCTTCTCATGGGAAGTCCTTGGGCCTGTCCCCCACCCCTGAGTGGCCCCATGTAGGAGTTTATGCTTCCCCTGTGAGCTTCGTAAACTTACTTTTTTACTTCATTTCAGCCATGTTCCCACTCTGTCTATGTCACCTTGGATGTGACTCCAGCAGCCAAGGGTTGGTAGATAGCTGAAATGTGTTCCCCTGCAGCTGTCCCAGCGCCTTCTGGACACTTTCAGAGTCTCCCTCAGCCTGTTACGGCTGGAGAACTGGCCTCCACAGTAAGCTTTGATAACCCTAAACACAGATCAATGGCGGGTGTGAGGATTTGTGAGCGCAGGGAGGGAAGTAACAGAACAACGGCCATAGGAGGCTATAGCAGACTCAGAACCCTACAGAGCCCAGAGTTAGGGCCTTCCTGGTGGCGTGTTAACCAGTAATATCAATCATCCCTTAGCATTATCCCTAAAGGTGACCTCAAGTTGTCCTCCACCTCTGGTCCCCTCACCTGCATTGGGAGTGTCCCCTCCCTGGAGCAGGCATCACTCTGCAGGATACCAGTAACAACTAATATTAGAGTCCCCAGATACTGGGAGCCTGAGGTCACCTAGGTCTTCAATATGGACTTACCCTTTCCAACATTTCCTTCAGGGTTAGGATCACGGGGGAAGGAAAGAATAAACTCCACAAAGTCACCTTCTGACTTTCATGTGTGTACTATGGCACATGCTTGCACTTGCGTGTGCATGCACATACACACACAAACAGAGAGAAACACACACACACACACACACGATAAAATATCCAACAACAAAAACAGAGCTCCGCCTTTTGGAAATAGGCAAGAGGGGTTGCATTGTGGCTCAGTGGTGGGATACCTGACTAGCATACACAAGACACTGAGTTCAGTCCTCAGCACTGATGATAATAATAGAAGGAAAACAAGAATGAGGGGTTTTTTCAATAGACTGTTCTCCAGAGAAGATAAAAGGTGATTAAGCACACGAGATGTCCAGCATCACTGATCTTTAAGGAAATGAAAAGAAGATCACAGTGAGATCCTTCTCCACATCTGCGAGGGTATCTATAGTGAGTTTTCAGAGAAAAGGCTCTTGAGAGATGGTGACAGTGAGGGAAGGGGGTGTCCTTGCCCAGTGCTGTGGGAAGGGGCAGAGGTCTGGTCCCACTCGATGTCTGCTCAAAAAGTTCAAGCCAGACGCCTGGGGCAACGCTCGGGGGTAAAGCAGTTGCTACGCAAGCACAAGGACCTGAGTTTGGATTCCTTGCATTCATGTTAAAAAGTCAGACGTGGCGGTGTGTGCCGGTAATCCCAGGGCTGAGCGCCAGAGACAGGAGAGGCAGTGGAACTTGCTGGGCAGCCTAGTTAATCAGTGAGTTCAGGTGCAGGGAGAGACCCTGTCTAACATGTAGGTGGAGGTTGACAGAGGAAGACATCCAATGCCAGCCTCTGGCCTCCGCGTGTGCACACGCAGCCCACACTCACACACATACCACAGACACACATGCATGCGCATGTGTGAAAAGGAAAAAGTCCACATGTAATTGATGGGATCCTGGGATTCTACTTGTGCATACACAGCCTAAAGAACTGAAAGTTCTCACTGAAGCAAATACAAGCACACGTGTGTTTTTAGAAGCACAATTGATTCATAATAGAAGCTAGAAACAGTACAACATCCAACGATGAATCAGTGGAGAAATGGGTTGTGATATGGTAACAGAATGGAATATTATTAAGCCATAAAAAAAGAATAAAAAATTAAGCCATAAACTAGAAGTGGGCAGTGCAACCTCCAAAATGTTGTGCTAAATGAGAGAAGCTAGATTCAAAAGGTCAAACATTTCATGATTCTACCTGTAGAAAACTTCCAGCCAGGCCTGGCGGTGGTGGCACATGCCTTTAATCCCAATACTCGGGAGGCAGAGGCAGGCAGATCTCTGTGAGTTCAGGGCCAGCCTGGGCTACAAGAGCTAGTTCCAGGACAGGCTCAAAAGCTACAGAGAAACCCTGTCCCAAAAAAACAAAAATAAAAAAGAAAAAGAAAAGAAAACTTCCAGCCAGAATATGGTGGGAGAGCATAGTGTCTGGGGTTTCCTTCTGGGGTGGCCAATATGTGGGAGGAGCTTTGTACCAATGCAAAATCAGGTAAGTCAGTGGCTGAAGAACTGTGGATACACTAAATACCACTGACCGATTCACCTGAAAATGATTCGTTTCATGCACATTGTACATCACCTTCAAATTTCCTAGCTTCTGCTTTCAAGTCTGTCTACTTGGCACCAAGGATCGTTTTCATCTCTCCAAAACAACACTGAAAGGACTTAAAAACGGGAAAGTAAGAGTCCCCAAACATAGTGAGGACAGCAGCTTGCAGAAGGTGGGAGGAAACTTATAGGAGGAAGGCCCCTACTGAATGGATGAAAGGAAAGCCTTCAGCAAGAAACATTGGCTTGCAATTCACATGGGGAGATGTGAAGTGTGGGCAGAAGGCTTTCCAGCACAGCCTAGGGAAATCTGGAAACTCAAGGCGGCTAAGACCAGAGCAACAGAGTGTCGTGGAGTCAGAGATGGAGGTCAGCTGGCAGACTAGGGAAATGGGAGCACTGGTCATGGGCAGGATGAGTCCTGGCTGTCCCAAGAAGCACATGACATGGTTTGACCTAGCTCTGTGGAAAGGGAGATGCTGAAATAAGGCACCGATAGGAGCAGCAGTACCTATAGGCGGAAGGCTGACTGTAGATCAACAGACAAGTCTCTCATCAAAGCTTTAAGTCTCAGCCATGCACCAGGAGCCCAGATTCATTCAATTCAGCTCCTCCTGGAGTAAATGGAGAAGCATATTTGCAGCATGATAAGTGTGTGTGTGTGTGTGTGTGTGTGTGTGTGTGTGTGTGCCCGCACGCGCGTGCGTGTCTGTATGCAAGCTTTTTATTTAAAAAAATGTTTACTCTTTCCATTTGTGATGCATTCTCATAGTTTATATTCTGGTCTAGTCTGTTTCATTTTTTAAAAGGTGCTGGCCACAACCCACTAACACAATTTTATGTAGCCTAGGTTTCCATAGCAACTGCATCACTATCCATACACAGATAACCCTGAGATCTGAGGCTGGAATAGAGGTGAGCAAGCACCAGAAGTAGGGGCATCTGCAGGTGTTGGGCACACTGTGGAGATCCTCCTATTGCTGGCCCCCCAGATGTAGGGAACATAGCCAAGGACAGGGACTTTATCCCTCTTGCTGTAAGGAGAACCCGGACTTGGCCTACCCTCAGCAGATGTAGAAAGAGCTTTGTGTAAATCAAAGACAAACATGCACATTTCCCAACAGGAATCACATATGGCAAGAACAAACCTGCGGGTTGGTGGCTCACCCCCAACCTCCAACTCTCCGGGGCCACTCTGTCTGCAGGGACATGAGAACTCAAGAAGAAAAGAAAATGCTTGAGAAACACTGTTTGAAGTTCTGAATTAGAGCCCCTGTAATTCTCTTTGAGAGACGCAGCTAAAGTCTTTTTAATTACTTTGGGCGCCTCCTCTGGGCTCCTCTGATAGAGCTGTTCCATGCTGGGCTGCGGGGTGGGGAGGGATGGGGAGCTTCCTCTTGAGTTACACAGATGGCAAGTCACTCATTCTCCCTCAAGAGCAAAGGCACGAGAAATAACAAGGCATTGCAAAGCCCTGTGATCCACCAGAATGCAGAGACGGAACTGGCAGGGGTATAAAGTGTACCAGCTTTCCCAACTGTGACCTGTTGCCAGTACTGAAATTTAAATTGCATGTGTTCTGTGACTCCTCCGCTCCTCACCCACAAGCACACTGAAGTGAATCGCAGGGCAGAGTCCTTGCCTATACCCACCAGAAGGAGAGCCACCGGAGACAGCGCAAATGTCCATCACGACCGTTTACCTACCGTTCCCTGGGTACCAGACACACACAGAGTGCTTAAAGGCTTCACTGGCGTTAATCCTCCTGTCAGCTCCGTGGGACGTGTGTTGTTATCTCTATGTAGAGCAAAAGAAATTAAGACGTTGGAAGTTTGACATGGCCACATCACAGCAGGACTGTATGTTCTCTGACCAAATAATCGCTAGGGAGATGATTAAAAGCTCTCGTTTACATAAAAAGCATTTATGGAGGGCCATGGGTGCTCTCACACATGATGGCGAACACAGACAACAGTCCCAGCCCTCAGTGATAAGTCCTTTGTTTTTCATATAGCTTCACATAGCCCAGGCTAGCCTCAAGCTCATTATGTTCTGAGGATGGCCTTAAGGTTGTGATCCTCGTACTCCCACCCCTAAGGTCCTAAGATACAGTTGTCTACGTCCACACCTGGTTAATGTGGTGCTGGGGACCGAACACAGAGCCCCATGCATGCTAGGCAGGCATTCTGCCCACTAAGCTGCATCCTCAGCCCCTGGGGAACAATCTTCTGTCCTGACCTGGAACACATGCCCAGTACCAGATGTGGGAAAGGCGGGTTAAGTAGCTGCAGAACTCATAGTATGACCCACTTACTTCCTCAGGTACTGCTACCTGCATACTCTGTTGGGCGCTACGCTGGGTCCTTCCCAAGTTATGAGACCCTCGAGTTCTCCTTATGTAGAGATTGGGCCAGGAGCAGACACCCAGAATGGGCTCCTCAGACGTGTGTGTTAGTCAAATATATGAACAAATAAATGAGTGGAATGCATGAAAGATAGAGGGGATTTGGGACATGAGTCTTGTGACTTTTTAATAAAATTATTACATAGTTACCATTCTGAAAAGATTTTACTAAATCTCCATAGAAATGTAGAAAGTGAAGGCCCACCTCCCCTGTCTCTCCTTAGAGACAATCTGGCCCCTTTGGTGTACAGTGTTCTGCCTCTAGGCCCTGCTCTTGAGTTAATTAGCTTTCGGGGCTGTGACCAAACCCCTGAGGTAAACTCTCACTCTCCCAGATCTGACCTGTAATATCCCTGGATCCTTTGCATCCTTGGGTTTTGAGACTGTGGTTCAGAAAATCCCACTTTTATAATAATCTTGAGATCCCATGGGTTAGCCAGTCTATCCCTAAAAGTGCAGGGGTGACTCAAGGACTAGCTGAGGGGCTAACCCAAGTTGATGGCCTTCATCCTGCTACTCTAGGACTGGGATCTGCCGCTCCCTGAGAGCCATGCGGTGATAGCAGGTGACAATGATTCCGTGCATATGGGGTGAGGTTGCTAAAGACGCGAGCGCTGAAGCAATTAAAAAGGCATTAGTTGGCTTCTACATCAAGTGATGCTCCTAGAACTAATTATTTGTTCATTAAAGCTCCCAGCCTTCATCAGAGGCTTTGTCGTGTGCAAAGAGCTGACAGGCCTGACTCGTGCTACTGCTGCGTGCCAATGGCGGTGCAGAATATGCTCTGTGACTAGGAAGAGCCTTACTTCCCGGGGAAGTCAGGACCTACCTTCTTACTGAAGCCTCCGAGCTTAGGGGATAGAAATGAAGGCGCACATCGTTCACGCTCTGCTGGTTTGCTCCTTGTGACATGGACACCCACCAACACCACTCTCACCTTGACTTTGATATACGGTCTCTTTGATATGTGTCAACACAGACCCTCAGCAATTCTAAAAAGGTAGCACAGAAAACTGCAGGTTAATCACACTTGTGTCTTCCCTTCCTCACCTGCAACCCCGTTAATAGGAAAGTAAAAGGAATCACAGGTCTAGGTGGATAATGACAGCAGGAGAGGAGCCGTGAGTAGACAAGAGACCTAAATGAATTTCTGGAAGCTAGGATGTGGGTATTTGATGGGGAAGCCGCACAAAGCCATCCCTAAACACAGACAGAAACAGAGACATCCCCAGAACCACCCTTCCCTCTAGAACCCTGGACTCAGGCTAGAAATTTCAGGTCTAAAAAAAATGACACAAATCTGTAAATGGGGTGCTTGATGATCTATATGTAGAAAATCTGAACCTACTCCCATCGAAATTCTTAAGTATTTGTATGGGGATGAAGAACATGGATGGAGATTGATGCCCTGTGTGCTACCTGTCCACTGCTGCCCTACAAACTACTCCTGGAACTACTCACTTGTAGCAATAAGGATTTACTCTCTCACAGTTTCCATTGGTTAGAGATTTAAGAAGAGCTTAGCTGATGATTTTGTCTCAGGGTCATTCATAAGGCTGAGATGACTTCCAGGGTGACAATCATCTGAAGGCTGGACTATAGTGATATTTTGTTTGTATTTTAACAAATAAAACTTTCCTAGAGATCATAGTGTAGAGGTAAGCCACTAGCTAGACATAGAAGCCAGGCAGTAGTGGCACACACCTTTAATTCCAGCACTCAGGAGACAGAGACAGACAGATCTCTGTGAGTTCAAGACCACCCTGGGCTACACATGATTGAATCGGTCTAAAAGAGAAACAAAGCTTACACAAAGGTGAACCCAGCACTAGGGATTATATTCCTTTAATCCCAGCACTAGGGAGGTGAAGACAGGAGTGGTACAGTTGGGCAAAGAGAGGAATATAAGGCAGAAGGAGACAGGAGCTCAGTCGCAGTCTGAGGAAGCAATGTGCGGAAGCAGTCTGAAGATTCAGTAGAGATAAAAGGTCTCTCTAGTGCTGGCTGCCCTGTTTCTCTGATCTTCAGGCAAGCTTTATTTGTTACATCACTGTAGGAGGAGACTACTTTTTCTTCCTGGCCTCCCAGCTTGCTTAGACCTGAAATAATCACACAGAAACCATGTTAATTAAATCACTGCTTAGCCCATTAGCTCTAGCTTCTTATTGGCTAACTTTTACATATTAATTTAACCTATCTCCATTAATCTGTGCATCACAATGAGGTTGTGGCCTACCAGCAAGGTTTTAGCACGTCTGTATTAATCTGTGTATAGCCACGTATCTGTGGCTTACCAGGTAAATTTCTCAACGTTAATCTCTGCTGGCTCATGGCTTCTCTCTGACTCTACCGTTCTCTCTCCCAGAATTCAGCCTAGCTTTCCCTGCCTACCTAAGTTCTGCCTTGCTATATGTCCAAAGCAGTTTCCTTATTAATTAATGGTAATCACAGCACACAGAGGGGACTCCCACATCAGATCACAAACAAAATATCACTACCCTGGACAAGGGCAGAAAGATTGGCTTCCAAGATGGTGGGATCAGAAGGTTATTGACTGAGAGCTTCAGCCCTGGCCACTCCTCCTATGGTTGCTAGAGTGACTTCACGGCATGGCAGCTGGCTTTCTCCAAGAGTGAAGGAAGAAAAGAAACTGGCATGCTTTTTATCATTGATCCTTGAGAGGCACACTCTGGAAATTTGCCATGTTCTATACACTAGAATGATCTCTAGGTCCAGCCCTATTTCAGAAAGGGTGAAATGAAGTGGCACCCCTTGAATGCGAGCATGCCCAAAGCTTGTAGAAATAACTGAAAATGAATATCCCCAATGAAAGCAGACCTCTATAGTCTAGCACTTAGAAACCTCCCAACTCTAAGATACACTCTTTAACTGGCATGTCTAAAGCAAATTCCACAACTTAGGATCCCTCCACATGCTCATAGGCTACCTAGGCACAAAATTGAATCTCAGTGGTCAACTAGCACACTAGGTGATCTTTCCTTGTGTGTATCTGGGACCAAACATGCATGCTATCAAATAATGACTGCTAAGAAAGAAAAGCTCAGTCTTCTTCAGGGGTGAGCTCCTTAACTGGTTATTCAGTATCAAGTACTCAGCCCTAAAAATATATATGTATGAGCAACCCTAAATGATATAAGTCGGTTGTATTTATGTTTGTGTATATACAAATGTATATGGTATATATGTGTGGATAGATATATATATATATATGTATATATATATCCACACATATAGGCAATGGTTAAAGAAACAAAGACCATGAATTTGAGAGGGTGAGGCATGGGAGGATTTAGAGGAAGGAAAAGGAGGGAGAGAATAATGTAATATTCAGTAAATAGAGTATTCATATATGGAATTCTCAACAAAAAAGAATTTTAAGAAAGAAACATGCATGTTGAAACAAGCACTCTATTACTGAGCTATACCCCAGACAAAAATTAGATCTTCAGAACGTTAAAGCTCAACAATAACATGGGGGAAAAACTAACCCTAAAAACTGATTCACAAAATAGAATATGATTTTTAAATTAAAAAAAATGTCTCTCGTATCTTCAAGGGGAATCCAAAATTACTTTTAAATATGCAAAAGAACTTTTGAAAAAAAATGTCAAATTGAATAGCCAAGCAACCATAACAAAGAGGAAAAGACAAAAAAGATGAGAGGAAATAATGAGAGGGTTCTAAATAAATCTAGGGGGCTGACAGATATTAAATACCTAATAAACTCCAAGAAATGGAGGAAGAAAACACACTTTTATTTACCAAAGCTAGGAACATGAGCATCAAGATAGGGAAATTTACCAACTGTTTAAGTATTATTGGTAAGGGAAAGAACACTCTATCAACAGGTCTTTGGGGATTTTTGAAGTGTCCTGGATAACACCCTGCGGGTTTTTAAAAGCAAAAGTTATTAAGCAGTTCAGGTACCATATATTTATAAAAACACCACTTGTTTTTATGAATAAAGCTTTACTAGGACATATACATATCCCCTGATTACATGCAATCTATAGTTTCTCTCCATTGTAGCAGAGAGGAACAGTGACAACAGAATCTACATGAGTAAGAAAAACGCTGACTTTTGTGCTACAGAGAAACTTCCAGAAGAGATGAAAGTTCTCTTTCTAAAGACAAAATAAACCTGACATTAGTCACTTCTTTATTCACCATTGGATGCCGGGGTTGTTGGGTAAATGTTGCCCCTGTAAGCAATGGGCCCATGAAGGACCTTGACTCTGAACATGTCTGCTGCTGTAGTGCTCAAGGCCCTTGAACTACGGCCTAAGGAGTAGGTTCACTTCCCAGGAGACACCTGTCAGAGTCTGGAATGTTCTTGGGGAATGTGCTGTGGTCCAAATACCAGAGGTAAGACCTCATGTCTAGTCACTAAAGGGAATGACTTTTGTCATTTTGGTTCTTGTACAGACTGGTTGCTTCCAGATCTGTGTACAGCAGAATCCAGATCTGTGCAGAATGTTTACAACATTTCCCCTGATGTCCTCTGCCGTCCCCCACCTTGAGCAAACCCCCTCCAGCCAAGCCCGGAACTAAGAATGCATCTCCTCTTGTCCTGCATTCCAGCATGGGGTGATTACTTGCAAATGGCCATCATGTTTGGTCACCGTGGACATCTCTCCTACCCAGCAGCATCTTTTCAAACACAGGGACATTCCTCAAAATGTTCTGCTCAAACGAGCGTGAGACAAAACAACTTGTCAGGCTGTCTCTTTCTCGCAGAGATGAGGCGGTGATGTCAAAATCCAGTCCCTTACTCATTTAGAGACGATCTGATAATGGGAAGCTGGCTTAATTTCCGGAGAAAGTGAGAAGCTGCTTCACTAGCGGAGCTGCCAATCTCACACACACTCACTCACACACACACACACACACACACACACACACACACACACACACACACAACTCTAGAGTGGAGGCTGCTCAAAAGCAAGATTAGAAGGTTAATTCCTGGCACATCTGCACAGCCCAGTCAGTCCCACTGTGAGGGTCGGACAGAATCGCTGGGCACAAACTATAAGAAACCCCAGCCAATTCCTCTGAGTCCCTCCTCTGTAACATGAGTGACTTCTGTCTTCTCAGGCTAATTTCTGGGGTACATAAAAGGAATCAATGGTGTCTGATATTGTATGGACTCCAGGCTCAATATGACCTAGGATGCAACATGCGTGTGTGCGCGCGCACACAAACACACACACACACACACACACACACACACACACACACACACACTAAGCAAGTGTCATGCAGAGAGCTCAGGCTTCAGGATCCACAGTGCCTGCTGTGAACCTCCAGCCTCACACACTGGATACTGTCTCCCTTGAAGACTGTCACCTATTGCCCTTCTGCAGACTCTACTGGTACAGCCTCTTCTTGGGCTCAGGAACATTAATACAGTTATAGCTCTGATCCTTCCCCACTCTCCTCTATGGGAAAGATAAGAGTATATATTTAGAGCCTGCTGGTGCTCGCCTGAGTGGCATGTGATGCGGAAGGATTGGTCTGCGATTCATCTTCAGATGCTGAATATCTCAAAGCGTCAGGAACCTACGAGAACGGAAGGGCACCAGACAGGAATAAAAGCAAAGCAGCATGGTCTTTTATGTGTCCCCCCACTCCTTCTCATATAGGCTCTGGGGACTTGGTGAAGATTGAGGGCTGCTATGGGGATGGGCCAGGATGGAATCAGGTGGGGACAGACACAGACAGGCAACCAAGGGAAGGAAAAAAAGTGGGGGGGGAGGGTTGGGCTTGAAATAAGGATGCTTCTGCTAAAAGAGAGGAGCATTTTCGTGGCATGCATGTGCATGCACACACACGTGCGTGCACACACACACATGTATGTACGCACACACACATGCACATGGGGGCATCTCACTCCTCTACCTCTGCCCACTCCCCAATGTCCCAAGCATGGTGATGCTGGGCTTGGCTCTCCATCTCCTATACCTTCCTGCCCTAGACTTGGATGGGAGCTACAGCTCAGAGGGCTTGGACAGGAGACACCAAGAGGATTCTGGGGAGAGTCCAGGAGAGAAAGTCTTGGCCTCTCTCAGAACGCCCAGAGGTCTGTGTGGCACTTGTGTTTGGCCCAGCTACCACTCAGAAGGAGAAAGGGAAGACCAGCCTGGGAGAGAGCAGTCTGAATAGGTACAGAACATGGAGGGCGGGGCCTGTGTGGAGACTTCTGAGTCCTTTGCCTCACTGAGCCTGTGGGGACTAGAGAGGTACAGGGGACCTTGAATACCAAAGCGAGGAGCTTGGACCTTGTCCGGCAGGAGATCTTGAGAGGGAATGAAGAAGGCTTGTCCTTTGGGAAGCTCAGATGGGCAGGAAGAAGGAGAGAATGGGCAGGGAGTCCCACGTGGAGACTGAGAAACCATCAGAGCAACAGCGTCCTGGTGTGCCGAAGTGGGAGGAGGGGGGACAGAAACAGTGTCTGAGATAGCAAAAAGCTAGAGGGGTAGGCCCTACAGAATTTGGGAGTGTCAGATATGGAAGGGGAAGACAATGAGGGACCCAGGCCTGGGAGTATGATGAAGCACCTTCCCAAGGAACGGCGTGTGAGCGCATGCGCATGCTTCACTCTCCAGCCAATAACAAGCTTCTAGATCCATTCGCCATGCTTCCCTCCCCTGCCTTCCATGACTTAAACCACAAGGGATGGCCCCGTTGAATTCATTCTCACTGTTTTGTTTTGCATGGCTCTCTACATTATAGGAATTTCCTCCTAAAAGACACTAAGAGGCAGGCAGTAAAGGCTGGGGTCACACAACCAGGAGGCTAGAGGGCGGAGCCCTGAACCCTAACCCCAGGCAGCTGCCTCCTGCCACTTGGGGCTGGAAGAACCAGGTGAGTGGTTCCAGGCTTCTCGCTAGCTTCTTTGGGGTGGTTCACACTGTAGTGAGGAAATCCTTTTTAATCGTTCCTTTTGCTGTCACAATCATATTTCCTTCCTCCAGAAGGGAGCGCAGCTGGGGAGATTATTTTGACATATTTCTCAAAGACGCTGTTTCTAGAGCACTTGCCTGATAAAAATGATATATTTATTTGGGACCGCCAAGAGCTTGCTGAAATGAGGAATTTATCTGCATAGCTTTTGTTATTAAAGTGATTCTTCTTGTGTATTTCCTTCTAAGCTACTGATTCCATCTATAATACATGAGTTCCAGGTAATAGAAATTTTTCATGCAAGTAAATATTTTAATAACAGCGTTATGGCCTTGGTTCCAAGCACTACAGGCAAACGCCTGGCACCGTGAACAGGCACACGCTGGAGGTTGGGGATCTGGATTGTTGTTCCTGCGCTGTACCTGTGACCTTAGACAATACCAGGGCGTCTCTGAGCTTCAGTCATGTTAGCTGTCTATAAAATGTAGAGGCTGCCACTCATAGGAGTTACCACGAATCTCAGATGAGAGACCAGTTTCAACAGAGCCTTGCCCTTGGGCTTTGGGACCTGTGTGTGGAGCCAGCACATGTCATCAGCTAGACAACAGACTAACTGACTGCCGCCAACAGCCATCTCACCAGTTGATGAGATGTGAAAGTACCTGTCGTCAAACCCGATAGCCTGAGTTCAATCCCAGGACCAATATGGGAGAAGAGAACTGATTCCTCCAAGATGTCTTCACACATGCATGCTGTGGAGTGCGTGCACACATGCACACGCACACACGCACACACACACACAATTTAAAGGCGACATGAGATGGCTTGCTGCTCTCACAAAGACATGTGGGAATCTAAACAGAGTGAATGGTCCCACTCCGCACAGTCAGCCAGGGACCCAGTAGATCTATATCCACACACACACAGCCAGCCAGGGACCCAGCAGACCCATGCCCATACACACACAGCCAGCCAGGGACCCAGCAGACCCATACACACACAGCCAGCCAGGGACCCAGCAGACCCATGTCCATACACACACAGCCAGCCAGGGACCCAGTAGACCCATATCCACACACACACAGCCAGCCAGGGACCCAGCAGACCCATGCTCATACACACACAGCCATCCAGGGACCCAGCAGACCCATGCTCATACACACACAGCCATCCAGGGACCCAGCAGACCCATGCCCATACACACACAGCCATCCAGGGACCCAGCAGACCCATGCCCATACACACACAGCCATCCAGGGACCCAGCAGACCCATGCCCATACACACACAGCCAGCCAGGGACCCAGCAGACCCATGCCCATACACACACAGCCATCCAGGGACCCAGCAGACCCATGCTCATACACACACAGCCAGCCAGGGACCCAGCAGACCCATGCCCATACACACACAGCCAGCCAGGGACCCAGCAGACCCATGCTCATACACACACAGCCAGCCAGGGACCCAGCAGACCCATGCCCATACACACACAGCCAGCCAGGGACCCAGCAGACCCATGCCCATACACACACAGCCAGCCAGGGACCCAGCAGACCCATGCCCATACACACACAGCCAGCCAGGGACCCAGCAGACCCATGCCCATACACACACAGCCAGCCAGGGACCCAGCAGACCCATGCCCATACACACACAGCCAGCCAGGGACCCAGCAGACCCATGCCCATACACACACAGCCAGCCAGGGACCCAGCAGACCCATGTCCATACACACACAGTCATCCAGGGACCCAGCAGACCCATGTCCACACAGGACTTCCACATTCATCCTCAAGGCATGGGCCTCCATTTCTGCTGCTTCACAACAAATAAACAAAACAATAGGAAGAGTCAAAAGGCTTTGTCTTTAAGTTGGTGGCCTAAAAATTACACATGGCCCTTCCATTCATATCCCAGAGTGGAAGTCAGTTACATGGTCACTGGACTTCCTCGACTGCAGGGAAGCCTGGAATGGCTGCTCCTAGCATGGCGGTCATCCTGCTGGCTAGCTCTTAGTGTCTCATACTATACTGGCACTTGGAAGGAGACTGGACACTGCACACAGTGTCTGGATGGGTTGGACCACTTAGGATAGTGATCACTAGGGTGAAAGGGCAGGGGACTCACACCCCTCCCTCATGTACACACAAGTGTATATGTGTTCGCATGCAGTCAGACAGAGATGGGCCCTGCTAAGGAAAGTGGTGGGAGAAAACTCAGCGTGCTATCTGCTTTTCAGAGTGTGCGCTGACCCAAGGGACAGATGACAGCAGTGGCTTCTAAGACAGAGCAGCAAAGGTGGAAAAGGTAGATGAGTTTAACTCTGTTTTCCTCCAAAACAGTAGAAGAAGGGGAGCCATGGTGAGGTCAAATGGTGGTGGGGGGGTGTTGGACATCCTTGGCCCAGGAGCACTACGGGCTTCATTCAGAAAACTCCGTCAGACCCAAGGCAAGCAAGCAGTCACTGCTAGGATGAGCTGGTAGCCCGGCACTGATCTTTCCCCAGGCTGACTCACTTTCTATGCCATGAGAGTGTTAGTCCTTCCTTGTCAGAAGGACGTGGGTCAGTCCCCCCAGTGTTGGCCTGAACCTGAGGAGCATGGTGTGCCCTGGACAGTAGCTCTCTCTTCCCCACTATGTCCTCGCCGCCCTATGGCTGTCACTTCCACAGCCAGAAGTGGAAAGCAGCAAACCACAGGAATTGCTTTTCCCTTCTACCCAGTCTCACCAGTAGAAGATCAAGTCTTACCATGGGGCATAGAAATCTCAGTGTATAATCATTTCTCCTCCCTTATTAAGCTGAAAAATCTTCCCTTAAAGGGAGCACTTTCTGGACTCTGTTTGGCATATACAAATTTTCTGATTTGAAGGCTTTGTTGGCTACTTGAACACAAACAGCTGCAGCATCTACCTGATGGCCCAGCAGCTGCTAAGGGCCTTGCAGGGAAGGGAAAGGTCGCATAGAACAGTGTGGCTTAAATTTTTTCTCCTGTGACTCCTTTTCACCAGCAGAAAGAAAAAAAAGAAAGAAACAAGTAGAGGCAAGTCTCATAAAAATCCAGACTGGCCTTTCTATGTAGTGAAGGATGATCTTGAACTTCTAATCCTACTGCCTCCGCCTCCCAAGAGCCAACATCACAGACACATGCTACCAGCCCAGCCCATACTGTGCCAGGGATGGATCCCAGGTCTTTATGCATTTTGGGCAAGCACTCTGTCGACCCAGCAAGTCACCAGCTGCATCATATATTTTACACAACCCTAGGTATATAAGTCTTTACTAATAATAAATCATAAAAGGTTTTTTTTTTTTTTTGGTTTTTCGGGACAGGGTTTCTCTGTAGCTTTGGAGCCTGTCCTGGAACTAGCTCTTGTAGACCAGGCTGACCTCGAACTCACAGAGATCCGCCTGTCTCTGCCTCCTGAGTTCTTGGATTAAAGGTGTGTGCCACCACCACCTAGCTAAGGAATTTGCTTTCAAACAGTTCTTTGGAGTACATGTTATTTTATCCTTTGTTAAAGTCTAAAACAAATTTGGGCACTAATGAGATGGATATGATGGCTTATTTTTACATCATTAAATCTTGACTAAATATTTGACACTGCAGGACATACAGCATTCTTCAATATTTTTCAGAATTGATCAGCATGTCAGATGCTATAATCATCAATCCTGAGACCCCTGCTTTACACATACAGGGAAAACAAAGCGGCAGACGAACGTTCAGGGCCATTTCAGAAACTCTCGGAAATTCTGTCTCAATCCCAAACCAAAATTCGTTTAATGTTTTCCTTTTTATTTTAATGAAGCTCAAGTCAGCAACTCATCCAGCGGTCTCTCTAAAATCCAATATTCTAATGCAGTCGCAGTCGGATTCAAAGAGATACAAATTTGACACATGCTAAGGAATGATAGAAAACAGGAGAAGTCTTTGCTTTCCCTAAGTAAGCCCTTGCGTTTCTATACAGCAGAAAATTTTCTGAAATGTACAAAAGTCACTGCAGCTTGTGGCACACAGTAGCCTCACTCTGAGCCGTTTGTTTGCTGGTGCTGTGTGACGTGACAGCATATTAGATGCAAAGAGGGCACGCTGTGTCTCACAACCAAGGCTACAGTGAAGTTACATGGTACAGCACAGGCAAGGGCACCAGGAACATCACGGAGCCATTACATACTTGATTGTGAGTTAGTATTTAGTCGCTGTATGTTCAGAAGCCTCTTATTGGTTTCTGAAGTTACTGCACATTATTAGTCAAGTCTAAAGATTTGGGAAAGATCCATACAAAGTAAGAGTATGCTGCCCTTGTCTTTCTGAGTCTGGGTTGACTTACTCAGTTTCTAATTCGTTCATTTACCCGTGAATTTGAGGATTTCGGGGTTTTTTTCTCCCCAGCTGTGTATGTGCAAATCTTCATTATCAACTCATCAGTTGGAGGAGATGTAGGTGCTTCCATTCCCTAACCATTGTGAGCAGTGAACATGGCTGAGCAAATACCTGGAGTAAGACGTCTTCTCCTTCGGGCACACATCAAAGAGCGGTATAGCTGGGTCGTACAGCACACTTACCTTTTGCTTTTGGAGAATTCTCCATCCTGATTTCCACAGTGGCTACCAGTTTGCAAACCCCGCAACCGTGGATGCCAGCATTTGTCCTCAATTGTTTTCTTGCCGTTGCCAATTCTTTGCAACCTCGCTTTCAGTTACACGGCCCCATACTCACACCCTACAGCTTAAGAAACTCTGCTGTCTACAATGAGGGGAGACTGCATTACAGGGTGGAATAGTAACAGAAGATGGGATTCCATCTGGCTACTCGGGAAGATGAACTATTTAAAACTAACCCCTGATTCTTCCATAGTTTTCCATTTAAGGCTTTCAGCCCCTAGGTGATGCGGAGTAGCTGAAACCTCAAATGTTAAAGCACGGAGAGAGGGGAGCGCTGTGCACACACTCAGATTGTGACTAAAGACTCTGCCCTCCAGCCACATGGGTTGTCGCTCTCAACTAACTGCTGGTTCCGATTAAACCCTGAGGCTGACCCCACTCAAGACTTCCCCCAGGACACTCCAGGAGAAGGTCCTGGCTGTGGGGCAGGTGGCTGACCCCACACATAGTCACAGAACAGCTCCAGTTCCCAGATCACACAGGAGAAAGAAACAAGAAATTCCCCCACAGTAGCATGAAATTTCCAGTGTGAACTGACCATATGAAGACACGCACATAGGTGTGTCCTAGGGTCAAATAGGTGGCTGCAGAGGGGCAGTTGCCATCAGAAGCCTCCCCCCTCCTCAGGAACTCAGTGCTCACTGCTCACACGCTTCACATCTGGTAGCTGCTCCGCTGTGTTCGCGTTGGCTCGCCCATAGTTATTCTTCAAAACCACTTTTTCCCTCATTGTTCCCTGCCGAGAGTGTGAGATTACACAAATGTATGTTGCAACCGTCACCAACTGCAACAACATCACAAAGGAAGAGAAATGGAGCCCTGACTCATTAGGAAATGCTTAGTTTGAGGCTCTAGGAGAAAGTAGTTTAATAGATTAATTTTTTAAAATTACATGAAACCTGTGGTGTTAATGGGCAAGAATGGCACTGGCCACTGTTCTGCCGCAGCCGATGAGGTACAGACAGTCTTAGGGACTTATGGTTAAATGTATTTACCAAGAAGCTGTCACAGCTACTGACTCTGACCAGGACAGGTGATTGGGGGCCTTGTCTCTGTTGTAGGGGCCGGGGAGGTCTGGCTTTCTGATACAGAACAGAAATACGTGTTGGACATTTCCGTTCCAGATACCTGCCTCTCACAAACAGGCCTTGCTCCTCGTGTGTGCTCTGGCTACTCTAGCCTATTAGTCTTCCGCATCTATCCTGATTCTGTTCTCCACACCAACTCATACCCAGTGTGAACTTTCAAGCCTCATATCTAATGTTATCCTCTCCCTCCACGAGGCCTCCATGCAAGCTCCCTCCTCTATCTGGAATTCTCTTTCTATTCTCATCACTTTGCCCAGTTCTCACTTAAAGCATGATCTCACTCAGAGCAAAAATAAAGTCTCACAATAGTCAGAACGTAAAGTCACCAACTATTATTCTATTTTGTTTTGAGTTTTTTCATTGTTGTATGTTTTGTTTGGCTTTGTCTTTAGACAGCATCTCGTGCAGTCTTGTCTGGCCTCAGACTCACGGTAGAGCTGAAGATCATGTTGAGCTTCTGATCTTCCTGCCTCTGCCTCACCAGTGCTGAGGAGACTGGCGTGTACCAGAATGCCCAGGTCATGCTGTGTTCGGGGTCAAACCCAAGGCGTCAGACATGCCGGACAATCACTCTACCTTTTGAGCTATATCCCCAGTCCCTGGTTTTTGTTTTTCAGGCAAAGGTCTTGCTATGTATCCCAGGCTGGCCTGATACTTCTGATCCTCTGGCAACAGTCTCTTGAATAATGGTAGCATGGGTGTATGCCAACAGATCTGGTCCTAAGCATGTGCATAGATTGAGGTTACAGTTTGAATATGAAATGCTCCTTATAGGCTCGTGTGTTAAACACTCAGTCCTTGACACTGTTGTGGAAACCTTAGGTGATGGGACCTGGCTGACGGGAATGGGTGTGTCCTTGATGCGTGTCTCATCTCTGTGCCCTTCCTGTCTCACTACCTGCTTCCTGGCTACCATCAAGTAAATAACTCTCCCTAGCTGTGATGTTCTGCCCTAGCAGACACCTGTGGCCAAGAGCCATGGAAGGAACCCTCAGAAACCATGAGCCAAAGTAAACCTTCAAGTTGCTTCTGTCAGGCATTTTTGCTCAGATCAAGTAAAGATCAGCACAAATGCTATTAGCAATTGTGACTGAGGAATATGTGTGAGTGCAAGTACCCCTCCATGGAGTGTTCTGATTGGCCAGCCAGAGTCACCGGGGAGCTGGGATGGTTATCTAGAGTTTAGCAGTCAGAACAATTTGTGTGAGTCCAGGAGACTCACTCCATAGGAGGTGCTGTGTGGCCCTCCAGAACTGATATCTCGCTTATCTTTTTCCATTGTCTCTCTGTAGCTTTCAACAAGATGTTTCCTTCTTTGGTTCTCTCTAGTGTGATGGGAGGATGAGGCACCCTACCCTGTCTGACCCTTGAGAACACTGAGGAGGAAATGCAACAATGCTCTCTCCAGGACAGGGGCAAGGGCAGAGGCAGCAGACATGCCCATCTTTCTGAACCATGCATCCAAGCTCCTGAAGGATCTGAGCTAGTGTCACTCAAATTTAAGCACAGCTTGGCTTCCCACTGGCTTGCTGCTCGGATGCTACCTCCCTCCTGCAGCCTCTATATCTTAGCCTGAGGGCACCTTCCCCGAGCCAGAAGAGACAAGATCCATCACTCTTGTACAGTTCACACCACACAGCCATGACCTGAACAACACATCTACAATTAGCTAATGTGGATCATTTTCCACAGAAAATGAAGCATGAAATATGCAAAAAATAATGAGCCCTTCACTGAGATTCTGGTAGCTGCTACAGGGCAGCCAATTTGAATAGCAGTTGCAATTCCTAAGGAAGAAGCCCATTAATAAGGACAATGCTGAAATCGTTATGTATGAACCCTGAAACTCACTGGGTAATTAATTTGGTAGATAAACATGGTATTAATCCTCCCACAGTTTGTAACTTAAATGAGGCTTTTATTGAAATATTGGGTCCAGCTTCAGGTTTAGTTAAACTGAAAAGCAGGCAAGGCCATTGTCAATAGAACAGACACTGACATGAACAAGGGTGGGTGACAAGAGTTAGGGAAGTGAAAAGGGGACTAGAGACCATGTACAACCTTCAAGAGTACACAACCAATGACCCATCACCCCCAGCCAGGCCCCACCTCCCCATAGCCTGCTCAGCTCTGAATTCATGGATGAATCAATCTACTCATGAAATTAGCTCCCTTGTGCTCCGATCACCTCTTGGCAGTTGTCTCCATCAATGGAGATCAAAACCTATAGGTCAGGCTTTTGTGAGGAAACTCCACATGTGAACTGTAACAGAATTCTTCCCCGATCTGTCCTGCTGACCTCCCAAAGTGTCTGCTTGGGTATTTGTACTCTTTCCGGTTTCCTCCCTCTGCGGATGTTGCTGCAGGGGTGGGTACCTCCACTCTTTCCAATCTCCTTCCTCTATGGATGCTACTGCAGGGCTGGGTACCTCCACTCTATCCAATCTCCTTCCTCTACAGATGTTGCTGCAGGGGTGGGTACCTCCACTCTTTCCAATTTCCTCCCTCTAGAGATAGTACTTCAGGGGTGGGTACCTCCACACTTTCCAATTTCCTCCCTCTAGAGATAGTACTTCAGGGGTGGGTACCTCCACTCTTTCCGGTTTCCTCCCTCTTCAAACTGTACTGCAGGGGTGGGTATCTCCACGGAATTTGCCTCCCATGTCTGTTCAGCCCTGCTCCAGAATTAAAGATGTTTTTACTCGGGAATTTTCCCCCATGTTATTTATTTCTGTACCTCTGGTACCTAGAATGGGAATGGCATAAATCAGACTCAGTCAATATTTGTTAGATGGATGAGCAGACAGACAGACAGTTGTACAGAGAGATGGAGTGGTACTAGTTTTCTATGATGGGCATCCGGAAGTCTTTAGTTTTTGCTCCCAAAGATCACATAGTTAAGGACCGTGTTAGAATTTCCTGGGGCCCTTTTAGGAATAGTAATGGGGAAAATTGCAGATAGTGAGATTCCACAGCCTGAGTGTGGTCCAGTCCCTCCTGCCCTTCTCTCCTCTTCTACATCCACAACCTCTAGACTTTTAATTCAAGTTGTTATTTTTAATTATCCAGTATTATTCATTTTAATTCTAAATTTTACTAGTATTTTGCAAGTCGTTTCATTTTATATCCTGATGTCACTCATCATTCCTGTTTCTATTATTTTTTATTTTTCAGATAGATTATAACAGGCATGATTTCTGAGTTCTCAATATCATTGCCCTCCAGGGCATTTCAGGCTTTGTATGTAATTCTAGCTTTAAATTGTTTTCCCCTTGGAGCCTGGGATATGTGGCTCCTTGTATTCTTGAACTCCATATCATGCTTGCTATTTTATGAAGAATCCATTTCTCTATTTCTCCTCTGCTCTTTCTGAAAGGTTTTATTCTCTCTCTCTCTCTCTCTCTTTCTCTCTCTCTCTCTCTCTCTCTCTGTGTGTGTGTGTGTGTGTGTGTGTGTGTGTGTGTGTGTGTGTGTGTCCATGGTATTCTGAAATTTTTCTATGTTCTATCTGAGGCTCATTGCATTTTCTAGCCAGTACATTGGGTTCTCATATAATTCTCGATAACAACAGTTACAATACGAATGTGAATGACTGGCACTGAGTTCTATCACACATCAAGTTATGCCAAGTTCTTTATGTGCACAGTACTTCCCATGACACTGTGCTGGTTCAACTCTCCACAAAAGGAAACTGATAAGGAGAAAATCGTCCTCTTCTAGCTGCAAGTTACTGCTACTGCTTTTAGGATTTGCTCCATTCTTTTTCTCTTCCAATTCCTGCTCATTCTGCATTGGTAACTGCAGGCCTTCGGATACTGCAAGAAACATGCTAGAAGGCTGCTGAGGACATGTGTGGCTGGGAAGGCTCCTGGTTCATAGAGTGCCCTCTTCTTAGAATCAGTCCAGTGCACAGCACTGTGACCCGTCACAGCCTGAATCAGAAGTGTACTCTACGGGCACCTGTGTTGGTGGCACTATTTAGGGGGCTGGTGGAAGCTTTAAGATGGAGGTGTAGCCAATAACTTTTGGGGGCTCTGTCCCACCTCCACTTCCAGTCATGCCTCTGGTTCCTGTTGGTCAAGATGTGAGAGCCTGCCGCTGTACACTCCCGCCATTGTGGAGCTGGCTGCTCTGCCACACTTCCCACTCCCGCCATTGTGGAGTTGGCTGCTCTACCACACTTCCCTCTCCTTCACAGCAGCCTGCTCTTCTGGAACAGTGAGCCGAACAAAATAAAGAAACCTTGCTCCCTTCAGTTGCTTCTGCCAAGTGTTTTGTCATAATGACAGGAAAAGCAACCAGAAGCATTTGGTCTTCAGAGGCCCCACGCCCCACTTAGCCACAAATAACCAATGGTGTAATCACCCAACTCCAGCCAAGCTAATCAACACTTCTCTTCTCCCAAAGTCTAAACCATGAAAGAGTATCTTTAACTTATACAAACTCCACCCTGTGATAAAAGCCACCATGGGGCTTCGCCTGTTGCGAAAGACGAGCTTTAGGAAGTTTTCTCTTACTGATGATGAATTCCGAGGCAATCAATCCCTCGAGTTCACAGTCTGACCACTCTTCAGGCTACACCTCTGGCCATACTTGGTCCTTGATTCCAGCCCTGCCTTGCTGGACCCTCATTTCTGGCCAATGAACTTTGATCCTAGCCTTATAATTAAGCCTTAACCTGCTCATAGATTGTATAGAGCTGAACTTTGACCCAAAAACATACCAAGTTTGCCCCCACCCGACCCCAGCATTTCAGGAGCGTGTCTCACTATCATAACTGTTCCATGGTGTGAGAGCAGATGGCTTTCCACTCTGTGAGTTTATATTTACATCTGGTTTCCCATACAGCAACCATGTCAGGCTCTCCCCACAAGGCAACAAGGACGGCCAGGCTCCGGAACTGTCCCCACCATACTAGGCCCAGGTCGTGTTTCTCAGTGTGAGACCCATATGCCCAGACCAATTGCTATCAGCTGTTCTTTGGCCTGAAGGAACCTGGCATGAGCAGGCCATGTAGGTGCTGGAAATCTGGAGTTCCAGATCCAGAAGATCTGTTTTCTGGCCTCCATGGGCTCTGCACACACATGGTGCACACACATAAGTGCTGGCAAAGCACTCCTACCTGTAAAATAAAAGCACAGCAACCTTAAAACCACACACAAACAACACTGAGCAAGCAACACTGGCTGAAATCTTCCGCAGAAGGGATGAGACAGGTCTTTAGTCACAGGGACTCTTTGACTCCACACCTACGGCTTTGTTCTGTGTACCAACAGTATCTGGCCTCCCAACACTTCTACAGACCCCTCGCTGTCCTTGACTTCCCTTGGCAGGAGGCTGCTCCCAAGGCCTAGCCAACAACACACAATGACACACATAGTGGTTTCCGTTGTTGGGTGGGGCTTGCTTTCAAGAGACACTCTTTCCATTTTCAAATTCCCCGAGGGTAAAAAGGATGTTGCTGGTGGGGTTTTCTCCCCCGGTTTCATCATCCCTCCCTCTCCCTCCTTTCATCTCATCAAAAACTCTCAAGACGTCCAACCCGAGCCTGTGGCTTCCCTTTGGCCTTCGGCTAAGCCCTGTTTGTGGTCTTCTGAGCCTCTCATTGTCCACCCTAAAGTACCCCATGGCACCCTGCTCATCCAAGGAGGACTGCGGTTTACTTCTCATGCAGGTCATTAGCCCCAGGCTCTGGGGGTCCCTGTGTGCAAACCTTCCTGTAGAAGTGATGGCTTTATTTCTTTCGAGTCCTGTCACTTCACGCCTTGGAGAGCTGGGACGGTTATAATTATGCATTGCAAACTGAAGCTGTTATTATATCAAAGCATCACCCAGAACCTCAGACACGTGCTGTGACATCTCAGGATTCTTTTCCCCGCTGGCTCCGGTGAAACTCCGAAAGGAAGCTGACCTTTTCCTCAGCCGGATTATAAATGTCAGATTCGCACAGCACCATCCTTCAATTACTGTCACCTTGAAAGGGGAAAGCGCTGGAGGCCTCGCACTTAAGTATTTTCAATCACAGATATATTTCAGCACTCCGTCTCCTCCGGAGAGGAGAGGAACGCCGAGGGTGAGGGCAGCCTCTCTGTGGCCTCACGCCATGTGCAGTGGCCCAGAACATCAGCCACTTAAAGAATGATTTGGGAATGGATCAGAACCACCCATCCAATCACCTCCCGTCCCATCCAACTAAAGATTTGATTTTTCTTCAGCTGCTATTTCCAGAAGCACCATGGGACAAAGACGCTGCTGCTGAGTGTCTCCTAAATGCAGATAATTGTAGATCGCGTTTTTCCCTTTACAAAATCATGTTTTTATTGTCCGTCTTGAAATAACAGGAGGGGAATAAGCTTCCCTTCTGGTCACGTTTGTAGTCCTCATTTAAAGTCTTCACTCAGAATAAGGCGGAGAGGGCTGAGTCCATTAAGAAGCAATCCAGCACTAGGGCTGGCATGATCCCACGGTATTTATAGCACACGTACAACAAATTAGAGTCTTCCCGAGCTGAAGTGTTCACTTCTCCCTGTCTCCTGGAACCTGTATCACAAGGGGATTTTCCCCCTTTGCTTAATTAGCAAAATTATTATTATATTTTAGTTATGATAAAACATTGACAATCAATATCATCCTCTGATGGTGGTGATGGTGATGGTGGTGGTGGTGATGGTGGTGGTGATGGTGGTGATGGTGATGGTGGTGATGATGGTGGAGGTGGTGGTGGTGATGGTGGTGGTGATGGTGGTGGTGATGGTGATGATGGTGATGGTGGTGATGATGGTGGAGGTGGTGGTGGTGGTGGTGATGATGGTGGTGGTGATGGTGGTGGAGGTGATGATGGTGGTGGTGATGATGGTGGTGGTGATGATGGTGGTGGTGATGATGGTGGTGGTGGTGGTGATGATGGTGGTGATGATGGTGGTGGTGGTGGTGATGGTGGTGGTGATGGTGGTGGTGGTGATGGTGGTGGTGGTGATGATGGTGGTGGTGGTGGTGATGGTGGTGATGGTGGTGGTGATGGTGGTGGTGGTGATGGTGGTGGTGGTGGTGATGGTGGTGGTGGTGGTGATGGTGGTGGTGGTGGTGGTGGTGATGGTGGTGATGGTGGTGATGGTGATGGTGGTGGTGGTGATGGTGGTGGTGGTGATGGTGGTGATGGTGGCGATGGTGGCGATGGTGATGGTGGTGATGGTGATGGTGATGATGGTGGTGGTGGTGATGGTGGTGGTGGTGATGGTGGTGATGGTGATGGTGGTGGTGGTGATGGTGGTGGTGGTGGTGATGGTGGTGATGGTGATGGTGGTGGTGGTGATGGTGGTGGTGGTGATGGTGGTGATGGTGGCGATGGTGGCGATGGTGATGGTGGTGGTGGTGATGGTGATGATGGTGGTGGTGGTGATGGTGGTGGTGGTGATGGTGGTGATGGTGATGGTGGTGGTGGTGATGGTGGTGGTGGTGATGGTGGTGATGGTGGCGATGGTGGCGATGGTGGTGGTGGTGATGGTGGTGGTGATGATGGTGGTGGTGATGGTGGTGGTGGTGGTGATGGTGGTGATGGTGGTGGTGATGGTGGTGATGGTGATGGTGGTGGTGGTGATGATGGTGGTGGTGGTGGTGATGGTGGTGATGGTGGCGATGGTGGTGATGGTGGTGGTGGTGATGGTGGTGGTGATGATGGTGGTGGTGGTGGTGATGGTGGTGGTGATGGTGGTGGTGATGGTGGTGGTGATGATGGTGGTGGTGATGGTGGTGATAATGGTGGTGGTGGTGGTGATGGTGGTGGTGATGGTGGTGGTGGTGGTGAAGGTGGTGGTGGTGGTGATGGTGGTGGTGATGGTGGTAGTGATGATGGTGGTGGTGATGATGGTGGATGGTGGTGGTGATGGTGGTGGCGGTGGCGATGGCGATGGTGGTGGTGATGGTGGCGATGGTGGTGATGGTGGTGTTTAAGAGCGTTCTGGGTCTGATCTGAGCAGGAAAGTCTTGCCCATCTCAAAGAAGAGAATTACAAATTCACTGGGCCTCTCCCAGACGGCTGGCTTCTTCCTGCCCAAGTTGGTCAGTCCTCCAAGTGTACTCTTTCTATGTCAAGTTCAACCATGCCGAACTGTATGGCCTTCAGGACCCTCAGCCAGTGGGCAGCTGGCTAAAAGCCTCACTCACCGGCTGGGAGCTGCCCTGTATGTCGGCCTGTCACGCTCAGTCACAGCGCAGTACTCATGCCTTTCTTGGAAGCCGAGTGGCTCTGATTCTTTGCCACCATCCCAGAATGTAGTCTGAGGAGATCTGTGGGTGAGGAGTCTGACAGGGGAGCAGTCACTTACCTTAGGCCTATTCTCAAAATGCCTTTCTCACCTGCCATGCACCGCGCCCCCGTGTCTGTGCTCTGTGCGCTGGCACCCAGTTCGCGAGCTTCGGGCAAGGGAGTTGGAGGTTAAAATACACAGATACACATAGACAGAGAGACAGCAACACGGGTCATCCTTGAATTCCCCAAGAATGCCCCCTTTATTGTGTTCAGGGGCAGATTATATAGAGATAGCCACGCCCCAGCCAAACCCACCAGAAACCACTCTCCTGCCATCAGGAACTCCTGAAGGTTTCGTGCTCAGAGCAGCTATAGGCACTCAGATCAGGGGATTACAAGAAATTCAGGATCTGGGGTCTAACTGCTCCCAACACTCACCTTGCACAGGTTGGCGTGGTAACGGATCAGAGGCCAGTGAAAAGCGATCAGCGAGAAGATGTGGGCACAGGCAGTGAGCCACACCCAGTGAATGAGCAAAGAGCAGGACCACACCCAGGTTTATACAGAACCTTTTTATGTTTGAGACCAGAGCAGTTTCCAAGATGGCAGGTTACTTTAAATTTAAAGTTCTCAACCTGTGGTTCATAACCCACTTGGGGGTCCCATATCAGATATCCTGCATATCAGATATTTACATTACAATTCATAAGAGTATCAAAATTTCAGTTAGGAAGTAGCAATGAAATAATTCTATTGGGGGCTGGAGAGATGGTTCAGTGGTTAAGAGCATTGCCTGCTCTTCCAAAGGTCCTGAGTTCAATTCCCAGCAACCACATGGTGGCTCACAACCATCTGGAATGAGGTCTGGTGCCCTCTTCTGGTCTGCAGACATACACACAGACAGAATATTGTATACATAATAAGTAAATAAATATTAAAAAATAGAAATAATTCTATGGTTGGGGGTCCCCACAACATGAAGAACTATATTAAAGGGGTACAGCATTAGGAAGGCTGAGAATCACTCTCTAGATTCTGAAGACAAAGCCCTTATTCTGTCCACTCCTGCAGTCCCAGTCCCAGACACAGACCATGACCATGACTTGGCATGAGGTCATTAAGAGGTGACCACCTTCTGACAAACACATCAGCACTCCCTCTGGGCAGATACTTCTGGCTTTGTTAATGGGTACGCTCTGTCCATAAGAGGCTAAGAACAGGTTGGCTGGACAGACTTCCAGTAGGTTTGTCACAGCCACTCTATAACCCAGCTCAGGAGCCAGGCTTATCGTCAGATAGGGGCAAAGTTAGTTCAGGATGGTACTGGTGACTTTTCCTGGCATCTGGCTCGAACTGTGACTCTAGCCTGTATTAAAGTCCACTCTTCTCTCTACCCAGTTCCAGCTAGTTTCTGGTGCACAGTGATGGTGTCTCTTGCCCCTGCCCTCTCTTTCTGGTCTCCTCTGACTGTTCTGCTGCCCAGGAAACCATCCCCCCATTCTGAAACCTTTGGTCACTGGACTTGTGGTTCGCCTCCCTTGTGACTTCAAGAAAATCCATGAAAAGGCATCGGAAATTCAGCTGCATCTAAAATCTCCTTGGTCTCCACCTCGGCCCTTTGTCGTGGCCTGTGATTATCTCCCTCCCACACTCTTTCCCAAACATAGGTGACTCTTTTGAGATTGGGGTCTATTATCCCACTCCCCCACTCCTCTGCTCAAAAGCCTTTCCTTGGCTCTTGTCTCCCTCAGCATAGAAGCCAAGGTTCTAGCCGTGCTACAAGCCCCAAAGGCCACCCCAAGGGACCTCCCACTGCCTCCCTTCCAGCTCACCAGCCCCCCTTGTCTTCTGACCATCCATGCGTCTGACCAGACTCCCCATGCAGAGGCTCATTTCTGCTGCCGAAATCCCCCAGATACTCACTCCCGTACGTGTCAGGCTCTCCTTGACAAGCACTCGGCCCTACTCCCAACAGGCTCTCCCCACCTGCCACTTTATTTCCCTTCTAATCATCTCTCAGCCTTTGATATACTAAACATTTCCCTCCCACTAGAATGTAAACCAGGTAGGACAGAGACCATCGCAAGCTTTTATGTGTCCATGTCTATTTCATTTCTGTTTCATTTTCCTGACAACATATCATGAAACTCTTCAAAAGCAAGGCAAGTCGAAAAAAAAAATTGAACAAAGAATACTCACGGATCCGGTAACATTTTGAAAACTTTGCTTTCATCCCTTATCTAACAGCGCATTAGCGCTCCAAGCCACGTCCTTCCTTGATGCACTCAGAGCAGGGGCAGACATCAGTGCACTGCACCGCCGTACACTTCTGCGTGTGTTAGCCACCACTTCAGTGTTCACATCCAACTCCTGTTCTGCTTGAAGGTAGGGCTTGCACTGGGGGAAAATGCAAGTCTTAAGTGTATCGTCAACAAGCTCTGACAACTTCAAATACCGTGGAATGCAAATATTTATCAGGATGCAGAAAATGACATCCCCTCCAAAAGTTCCCTCACGGCCCTTCAGTACCCATCTCCAGGGCGCAGGGTCTCTGTTGGCTTCGTTCAGCCGCTGTGCTTCCCTTGCTCTCGGGAAGGCATCTGACATCTAATGGGTGCTCAGGGGGTGCTTGTGGGATGATCTCCTGCAAGGGGAAGCTTCAGTGGAAGTAAACTTCCGCTCCATTGGCCCAGATGTGGGAGTTGAATGCTGGCTTCAATCGAGCTTAAAAGAAAAGAAAGAAAAAATCCTAGCAATTTGAGTCAAACCAAATGGGACTGCAAGCCCAGACCAAACAGCTTACCTGAGAATGATGCATTCCACAGAGCCAACCACTTGCAGTACTTGCACAACAGCAGATTCTTCCCTGAAGCAAGGCCTGCTCCACAGAACCTACAGACTCTGGACTGAATGAGGCCAATGCAACAGACAGTGGCAGAAGCAAGAAAGCCTCTAGGGAGGGGCTCAGCCACTCCCTGTCTTGACCATCAGCCATCTCAGCAGCTGTAAAAACACAAACGATGATGTGCTCATTCACGACAGTTGATTAAGGTTTGTTCAGTTATATGCAAAGTGTGACTCAAAGAACATTTGGAAAGTTGTCTTTAGTTCAACTATGCACAAACTGAGAGAGATTGACATGTCTAAACCCTTCCTACATAGGAAGTCAGAAGGCTCCACAGGTAACAATGAACAGAACATATATCCCTTCCGCACACCACACGCACACACATGTAAACATATGCGCACATGCACAAGCACATATATTATATGCACACACATATGAACACATCTAAGTGCACACAAACCTTGCTTTGGTGGAGAAGGCTGTTTAGTGTGATAAATAGGAAGCGGTAGATAGCCTCCATTGCTGCAGGTTCCGTCAGAAAACTGGTGCCTTCAATCACCACTAAAATCCAAGTCAGAAAAATGCAGACCCAAGGAGAAACATGTGAGCCAGAGAGGCAACCATAGTGCGTGGAGAAGAAAGAGGTAAAGAGTCTGAGTTCAAGGTAAAGTGGGAGGCAGAGTCTTTTTCAGAAGAGGGCTTTGGGGATAGAGGATCACATGGGGGCTGCCCTATGCAGAACTGAAAGTCTGGGCCATGAAAATTGAGCTGGTACAGGCTCACTACATGGAACCTGAACTCAGAGCCTCAACAGACTGAGAATTTCATTTGGGATCAACTCAGTGAGCAGTCACTTGTGGGTTTTAGGCTAAGGGACCCATGCCTGGTCTCAGCTTCAGCAGGTCCTGATGAAGGGGAAGAGAGAGAATGCGAAGCCACAGCACTGAGAGGCCATGCTTAGGTGGAACTGACTTGGCTACGTCCTGGAATGGGATGCTGGAAAGAGGAACAGCAAACGTGGTGGCATAGCATGAGCTGAGCACACCACAACACCCTTCCTCAGATGGCTCTCCTCAGTCCCCATGGAGAAAGAGGGGTTCGTGGGAGACACAGCTCACGGTGTGACTTGCTACTGAACACATAGATGAGTATGCCACCTGTAACCCCTGTCTCCGTGTGTATGGAGGGTTTATGGAAGTCTTGGTTAGCCCTTGGTCAAAGAACTTCCAGGTCAAGGTCAGACTTTGGAAGACTGGCATGTTCTGTAGATTTGGAACTGAAGGGGCCAGCACACATTAGAACACCTAGGGTGTAGATAGTGAACCTGGAGGTGCACACGGTGATGGTCACGGGTGTCCTCCAAGTTCTCATTCACTGCTTCTGGAGAACCCTGCTTCTGGGGGTTCTCTAATACCCTAAGACCAGGAAAGAAAGTTCTCTTCCTCACGTACTGTTGAGGGGATCAGACATGAGAGGGATGGGGAGAGCGCATGATACAATGCGGTCTCTGCGCTTTGTCTCTCCTTCCTCCCCTATCCAAGGCCTGGCTGCCCTCCCTCAGAAAGCTACCATCATCTCTGTCCTCTCCCCTTCCCATGTTCCCACATTCCCTCCAAGCAGATGCAAGCAGCAGTCAGACCATTATTATGAGTCACAACAACCTACACATGCTTAGAAAACCAGAGTCTGGCTAGACTAAGGGAGATATCCTTAGTTCTGCCCGGTTCTCCGTGTCCCCCACAACCAGTCCCGCCACACACACACACTCACTGAGCCTTCCATCCCCTCCCTGCCTGCTGTTTCCTGAGCCAGTAACTAGTTCACACTTTCTCACAGCCTCTTGCATCCACCCTCAGAAGCCACCCCATCTTAAAAGCCCCCTTAGACTCCACCCACTCTCATGCGTACATCCCATCTGGGCCTTGTGCCACACTGATCTATACTCACCATGTATTTCCTCCCTGGATCCTTTGATATTATTCTTTATTCTTTGATATTAAGTCCTTCATCCCAGGACTTAATAAGTGTTGGTTGGTTGAATAAACCTTTCAAAGGTTTTGCCTGTGGTGTTGCTGGTATTTCTCAGCTGTCTCCTGTCTTGGGATTTGCTGAAGGGCAGTCTGACACCCATCATACATTGAACAAAGAGCCTGGAGGCGAGGGAGAACCATCAGAGTGGGAGTTGGGCAGGGCAGGATCTCCTCCCTGACTCTCTGCTTTTCCAAGCTTTCCTTGAGAATCAGAGAGAAGAGGGCAGTCGCTGGGCAGAATCGGCATCACCCTGGACGCAGGCAGGCTGGGTGGGAGTTGGTACTTCCACCCAAGGCTGGCTCTGCTGAGACTGTGCTCCGTCCACACACCCCCAACCTGCCTGCCTTTCCAGTCACCCTCTCTCAAATATTCTCTGCTTATCTTCAAATGCTAGACCTCCTGTGGGCACCTAGACCGCCCGCATTCCTGACCTCTCCATTCTCAGACCTCAGGAGCATGAGAAGGTGGGATTAAATAAATGCCGCTTTTGCTTCTGTTAGCTGTTCCATGTTTAGTCCAGTTGCCTCACTAATTCTATAAGGCCACAAGCTGCCTCTTTCTTGGTGGTCTTTAAGGATACATTCGTGTGTGTGTGCCTGTGTGTGTGTGTGTAAGGGGAAGAGTTAGTTTTGGGGGCAGGGTCAAAAAACAAAGCCCTGAGATTTGAGGGTTCACATTCAATTCTGTTACTTTTCTGAATTACGGTACGCTCAGAATAGAAGAATACAGCCATGTGCCCTCTGTCCGTGGACAGCCTTTCACAGTGGCAACAGCAAGAGAGAGTGCGAACGGTTCCCTGGATGGCCACCAGGCTCACGAAAGCCCACACTCCACAGTTAGCCCCATGTTCAAGAAGAAAGTCGTAAAGTAGCCTTGCTAAAACAACACCCTATTAAATTAATGCTTTTAATTTGACTTGTATCGATTCCTTAGTTTCCCGTTCTATAATTTGTCCATTTGTTTTGCTTTTCTAGTCATCTGAGAGCTTTCAGCAGAAGGAATTTACTCCAGCTCTCCTGTGGGTACAGATTTTAATAGCACTAGCATGAAAGTCCTCGAGGGGAAAGAACTCTTGAAAGTGTTTTTATTTTAAAAGAGGGATTTGTATGGCTCGGGTTGGAGAAGTACTTTCTTCAATGTGAGGTTTCTCAGGACAAGGTCAGCAGCTCTGTTCCTCCCAGATTCAGTGCTTTCCACAGGAGAAATCTGTTCATGGTTTTCCTTCTTTTAATGCTTCTGTTGTTGATGCTGTCTGTTGGTTCATTCATTCCTTTGGTTTGGAGTTCTTAGAATCAAACCTAGGTTCTCACGTGTGCTACACAGGTGCTTTACAGTGCTCAGTAGAAACCGGAGGGGGGAAATGATGTGAGGCCACCATTGTGGGTCACCATCCTGAGTCAGGAAAGATGGCCAATATCACAGGGGAATCCCTGCACAGACGCTGCCCCAAAGTGTTCACGCCAGCCCTTTCTCTCACTGCCTGATGGGAGTAAACATCACCACACTGAAGAAATCTCTTCTTTTTCTTTCCTTCACACTACAGAGACGAGGTGGGAGACACCTTGCAGGGTGACAGATTCCAAGCAAGCAGCACAGAACCCACTTATTCCCACTTGCCCTGATTTCATATTCTAATTGGTGCATAGGATAGTGTATAAGGCCAACAGGAAGAATCACACACACACACACACACACAGAGAGAGAGAGAGAGAGAGAGAGAGAGAGAGAGAGAGAGAGAGAGAGAGAGAGCACTGCAGTCCACCAGCCTGGGAAAGTCATAACACGTAGCTGAGGTTTCACTTCCTGATATCCTCTACAGACTAGCCCCTTGCTTTGCCTGGCTCCCCACTACACCCCAGCTATAGTCTTGGAGACTGAAGGGGGGACCCTTGTACTACTGCTACATCTCAGCTTAGAATGTTTGCCACCCTCCACAGGCTGGATGAAGCCTGCTTGTCTGTTAGCACTGAGATGGCATGTTACATTCTCCAGGCAACCGTCACTGATCCCTGCCAAGACCCGAATGGGTACCACACCTCTGCTCACCAATAGCGCCCCAAAGGGACCCACGCTTCTCAGTGCTGCCTTGTAGCTCGAGTGCTTATCTCCCCACTAAACCGCAGATTCCATAGGTACAGATCGCCAGGCTCCTCTAGAATCCCAGGCCTGTGCACCATGCCCAGTACATACTCAGATACTGAGGACTTCCCAGCATGTGGCTAGAGGAAGACATGTAGAGCGTACACTATCACCACAAAGAGAGCTTGGCAAGGACCATGTGTGCCAGCTGTCCACTTCCTGCAGTGTTTAGTCCATCCTCCAGCTCCTGAGCACTCCACTTTCTGCCTTAGGCTGTGACTTTTTACATTTACTGCGTTTTTATTTTCAGTTATATGTTCGTACACAGGGACAGGAGTTATACACGTGAGTGCAATAGAAGTGGGGGCCATCATCTCCTCTGAAGCTGGGGTTTTATGAGCACCTGTCAGACACCAACTCTGGTACTGAGAATCAAACCCTGGTTCTCTTAACCTCTGAGCCTAATCGCCAACCCTGAGTTTTGACTTTCATACCCTTGAACAAAAGACTGCTTCAAAGGCCTTAAGGCTGACGTTGGCCCTAATCCCCTGGCTGCCAGGCCCTCAGTCAAACTCAGATCTGTCTGATCCAGGACCCAGAGCGAACTTGTAAGTGCCCACCTCCGTCTCAGATGTGCACGGCCTGAGGTGCAGAAAGAACTCCAGGGACCCTCGCTCGTTGTCAATTGTAATTGCTCGCTGCAACTGTAAAGTAGCCTTTCTTGGGTACATCTCATCACTGGCTACTTGCACCCCAGCTTCTCACCAGATGGGTCCTGTGTAGAGGTTTGTACGCCCAGCCCTGTTAGAGCCCAGCTTAAGGATCTGGTTGTCCAAAGCAGACTGATAGGAGCTGCCAGGATGAGAATATTCGGATACTTCACCACCTTCCCTGCTCTGTGTGTCACAAACTGCCTCCTGTCGAAAGAGGAGCTCCGCATCCTCTGCTCTCGAGACACATGAACTCCAAACACCACATCGTAAGCAGTTGGACCCACTCTGCCCATGACACAAGAGACCACCAGGCCGGAAAGGTCTCCTGTCCAGCCTTCACTTCTCTGTTTGCTTGTGGCACTCAGCCCGCCTCCCATTTTCCGATTGTGGCAGTGGGGGGGAAAATCTTCAATTCAGACTATAAACGCTGGTTTCTCTCTGCTTCTAACATTCTACCCGAAAATGAACCATAATTTGAAACACGCAGTAAAATGTAATCTTGGCTTTTTAGCAGTCAGACTCCTTCATTTTCAAAGAAAGCCAATGGCTGGGAGATTGGATTTTGTTTTTGCCAATTATACATTTTTGCCTCGAAAGCTGCCAGCAGTACAAAAAAAGAAGTGAGGGCGTCCATGCTTTGAAGATGAATCATGTTCAAAGCTGGCGTTAGAACCCGCGGTGTTCACAACCCCGGTCTTGAGACAAATGCACTAGTCATTACTGGGAGCGCGAGAGACAGCGTGGAGTTATGACTAGCACTTGCTCACCGCAGTAAAGAATGTCCTCTATTAATGACAACAGCTGTCGGTTTAATAACCCCAGAAAAGATCATTACATTCCTTCACATTTCCCAGACACAGATGGAAGAATGGCAAAGAAGGTCCAAGCATATGGGAAAGCAGGTTGGATTCAGCGGCTCCAAAGAGCAACCAGAAATCCCATCTTCACTGGGTCATTCTGGCCACCTGACCCGTGGGTGCCCAAGAGGAAGCAGGTGTGCTCCTGGCATTGTGGGGGACATGAAACATGATGGGAGTGGTGGGGAGACAGGCGAGCCCTCAGTAAGCCAGGCCAGGCTGCAGAATGGCTGCCGGGGTTGTCAGGTTCTAGTGAAGGCTAAGGACAGCTGTGGCCAGCAGCTGTGACCTGCCCCTCAGTGACTTCTGGTGGCACCGTCTACTAACAGAATATCGCTACAGCCACTCCCCTTAGCATGTTCTCGCCACACATTCATTCCAGTATGGGTAGACATGCCTGGGATGTCCTTGGCCCTTTCCCATGCCTGTACAGGCACACTCCTGGGACTTGCATCAATTCGCTTACTCCCCTGAAGTGACCACTCATGACCCAAGCCTGGCTCTGCTCTTAGATTCACAGTCAGGAGTACCTGTCCCCTTCACAGTCAGCACAAGAAGGCATTTCCGGACCTCCAAGCAATTGTCCTGATGATTTAGATATGTCCATCTACAAAGAGAGATGGGGCTTACCCAAGGAGTAAATCCAGAATGAGAAAGAAACTTTCAAATTGATAAATAAACAAACGTGAAGGGCAAAGGCTGTAAGGCCTGATCGTTTTACTGGTGATTTCTTTTAGATTTTCCTCAGAATGATTAATTCGTATGCTGTGAGAACTGTTCCCATGCATAAGCAAGTACAGAAATCTAAGCTACATAGTGTATAAAGAAACCATACAATAAAACCTTTAGTTTAAAACAAAAATGAAAGACCAAGTTCACTTAAGAACATAGATATAAATCCTGTATATTTAACAGCAACACAAATTTTAAATTATACTAGTGGATAAGTAATAAGTTTGAGAGGATGGTTTGATTTAAGAGAATGGTTTAATGTTACAAAATTAATTACTTTAAAACACATATATATTCAATAATAAAAACACTGAAAAGATTTCTGTATTATAATTCTCAAAATAATTAATGGCTGTGATTAACTGATAGGTTGAACCTGACACCCCGTGCACACCCACACTCAAAAATTTATAGAGCGTACATTTCTTCTCTCTAGAACTCAGAATGTGACCATATTTGAAAATGGATGCTGCAGATACAGTATGTGAAAACGAGGTCATACTGGAGTAAGGTGACCCATGTCCTTACAAGGTGACTATCTGAAGACACAGGCACAAGGAGAAGACCACCTGAGGACAGACACCAGGAGCTGAGCAGCAGAGCTTCAGACGAGGACACCACAGGAAGCCAGAAGTCCGCCATAAGCTAGAAAGAAGCGAGGGAGGCCTCCCCGCTGTTCTATAGGGAGCTCTGGTGCTGCAGATGCTGTGGCCTCAGACTTCTTGCCTCTAGAACGGTGGAACAATAAAGCTGTGTTGTTTTAAGTTGCCATTTGTGAGTCTTTCTCCCAACAGTCCTTAGCAACAAGGCCCAGCAACCTTTGACTTGTCCACAATTCAGTCTGCAGATGCTCGCTACAGCCAGTGAACTAAGAAGCTTTTTTTAATCTACTTTACAAAGGTAAACAGAGAGGCAAAGGAAAGGAGGGGACAGAGATTCATCAAGAAGAGCAAGCCAGTAAGCATCACTCCTCCATGGCCTCTTCTTCCGTTCTTGCCTCCAGGATCCTCCCTGATTTCCCCAGATGATGGAGTGTAAGCTATAAAATAAACCATTTCCACCCCAAGTCGTGGTGTTTTATCACAGCAATAGGAACCTAACTAAAATACACTGCGAGATTTTCAAGCCAAGACTAACATAATTAAAGGAGGGGTGGACTGAGAAAAGCTCTGGCTGCAGGTCTGTGGGATAAGAGGCAGCATTCTTACACGGGCTTGTTTGGAATAATGAAGTTTATATAAGAACAGAAATAATTGTTTAAATGCTGGGGAAATTTGCAATGTGAGAGTAAAAATTCCTGGATCATTATGCCATGTGTAAGAATAAATACTGAGCTGACTTGAAAAGCTAGATATTAAAAAAATGAAATCATTTAAAAGTCTGGGAGAGAATATGTAGAAATATGTAAGTGAGTGCTGAACAGAAAAGAGCTATCCAAGCAGAAAAAGGATGGACGAAAGAGGAAAGTAATGTGAGATCTGATGACAACATTCCAAACTCCTGAACTTCAAAAGAAATGGGAACCAAGACGAAACGTCAGCAAGAGGCCAACAAAAACCTAACTACAACAACGGACAAATCACCATCATATACAGCAAAAGATCAATAAGAAAAACACAATGACTTCAATAGGAAAATAAGCAGACAATCTAATAACTCATAGATGATGTAGAATTGTTGACAGAATATGTAAGAAATAGCACACACCAGTAATAAAAATTACATATTGCAAAATGAATTATCATGGTTGGTGGGAGGGGGGTTTCCTGGTTAGTTGGGGGTTTGTCTGTTTGTCTGTTTGTTTGTTGCCAACTTGGCTCTTGACATAAATCAGGGCTACCTGAGAAGAGAGAATTTCAGTTGAGAAAATGTCTGCATTAGACTGGCCTATAGGTAGGTCTGTAGGACATTTTCTTGGTAATTGATTCATGTGGGAGGGCCCAGACCACTGGAGATGGGTGCCAGCCCTAGGTAGATGGTCCTAAGTGATTTAAGAAAGCTTTCTGAGCAAGCCAGGGAACAACCATCCTTCCTGGTCTCTGCCTCTGTCTCTAGGTTCCTGCCTTGAGTTCCTACCTCCAGGTTCCTGCTTTGAGTTCCTGTCCCAATTTACCTTCATGCTGGGCTGTACCACCTGTATTGTTTGCCAAATAGCCATTCCTGTTCCTACTCTTATTGTTTTCGGTCATGATGTATTATCACAACAATATAAAGCAAACCAAGGCAGGAATCTTTGTTTTTTCCTTAATTAAAAAAAATATTTCTAATTGGCACATAGTCATGCATACTTGTGGGCGTGATGTGAAGTTTCCACAAACAACATATTGTGTAAATTTTAGCATATCCATTGCCTCATACATTAACTGTTTCATTGTAATGGAATAATCAAGATAATTTCCAACCATTTAAAAATATTCAATATAGTATTGATCTATTGAATTGAATTAGCAATAAAACAAAAATGTGTGTTTGGCAATTAACAATCTTGGGTGTCATCCTTAAGAACTCTGTTCACCTCCTCTAAGACAGGCTCTCTCACTAGCCTGGAGTGCACCATTTAGCCTAGACTGGTTGACCATTGAGCCTCCGGGACCTGCCAATCACTGCCACTGCATTCACATGTCACCATACCTGGCATTCTCATGCGGGGTCTGGGGATAGACTAGGGTGCTGATACTTAGAAAACAAGTGTTTTATCTAAGGAGCCATCTCCCCAGCCCTGAACTGACAAAATTTAATAAGGTCTAAGCACTCTGTTATGTAGAGTCCTTGGAGACTTTTATGCACACGGTAGAAATCTAAAGGAACAATCCCTCTTGACACCAATTTTGCATGCAATCCTGTCTGTCTTTCTACAGCACATGTTTCTGCAATGAGAACAAGGTCATACATAATGGGCACAAGAAAGAAAGGCATCAAAGAGGCCAGAGGATCATTGTCCATTGTGCTTCCTGAAGTCTGTGTTCTAAGTCTGTGTTCTGTGAATCAAGACCTCATACAGAGCTACAAAACTGAATGGGACTGGGCATTAAAAACTGGGCAATGGTAAAAATTTCCTGAACGCCCCAGAATCAAGTCAAAATCCAACACATAATGAATCAAAGTATTTTCAGCAGTACTTGTCTGTTGTATCTGCAATTTCACCGCAGGCTTGGTTCCGAGCATCCAACATGCATTGGGCCATGCTTGGCACTGTGCACACGGACAGGCTGTGAACTCCAGTACACAACATCTGAAACGCTTCACCTTGGGTTTGAGTCTGAGTTATGAGTACGTTCACGGTACATCCTTTTTTGCCCTTAAAGCCAAATAGTAGTCTAATTATAAAAAAAGCAGAGGTTTTTAAAGTATTTTCCTATTGACATTTCTTAGCTCATAAGTATCAGATTAGTAGATCTTAGGATCGTATTACATTAGACAAACAAACACACCCATCCAATAAGTTTGTCAGTTTTCTTTCATCTTTAATAAGAGGGAAAGTTGTGTGTATATCAAAGAAGTATTTTAAAATATACTTTTTCATGGTTTATTACTGTAGTAAACATTTGGTTTTATACATAAATGCCCAGGGTCACATAAAATTTTCTCTAGAAAAGTCTAGCAAATTGATGAGCAGAAACAGCCACGTTCTACCAAGGATGACAACTTCAATTAAAGCCCAGGACCCACGTGGTGGAAGGACAGAGCCAACATGCGCACACACTGAGTAAATAAATAAATGTAATATTTTTAATTTTTCCAGCAAAAAGGCTCATGAGTAGAAAAATGTTTAGGAAGTGCCATTCTAAGCCACCAGGTAGCAGGTGCTGAATCTGAACCCCATTTCCGACGGCCTCCTCAGCATGATCTGACCTCAGTGGCTCAGCTTCTAGCTCTGCCTTGAAGGCTCTTGCTGCTGACTGCCCACCACTCTATAGACCTGCCCTTCATTTTTCTGCACCACCTTCTGGGAAGAGTCTCGTCATCAACCCTTTCTTCTACCTGTCCCAGAAAGCCACCTGCAAATGTAAAAGGCCAATAATTAGTAACGTAGTTACTTGATTTATTATGAATATAATTAATTTTTAAATAACATTTTTATTAGGACTCTTATTTTTTATTTGTGCCATGGTCACAATCTAACATAAATTTTGAGTGATCTGCCTCAAACACATTTTCCCATGAGCCATGTTATTTGTATTGCATGGGTTTTCAAAATGTAATATTTCTAACGTTTATGTGACATATACACATATACTTCACATTATTGTAGAATACATTACTTTGATTATCAAAAACCTAAAAATGAGCCAACAAATTCATTTATAGAAATACATACACAGGGAAAAAATCAAACTCAAACAGCAAAAATAATATCCATGGAGACATTTATCAAAGACTTATTTATAAAACTGGAATAACTGGAAGACATCCAAATGCATGATACAATTGAATACCTAATATTCCACATACAGAATCTATGAGCCATTAAAAATAATCTGTTCAAAAAATATTTTCAAAGATACTTAGAATAATAAAAATTATGTAATAGATCATTAAGTGGGGAAAGAGTAATCTCTAAAAACCATGTCACATAATATCATCCAAATTTTATAATACAAAGTACTGAATTATGTTTTTACTATTTTACCTACAACAAATAACATAACTGCACACAGCAAAATATAAATAATGGATTAAATACTGGTAGATGGGATTGTGTTTTTCTATGTTTTCTGTCATGAATTTTAATTTATATTACATCCATATATATAAGAAAAACAAACATTATTTTCTAAGAAATAAAATATTTAATGGGCGCTTTAACGAAAAGGAAAGCAGATAGGCACAGTGGTACACACTATGACCTCAGTACTCAGGAGGCTGAGACAGAAGGATCATGTGTTTGAGGTCAGCCTGGGCTACATAAGTAGACAGAAAAAAAGGAAAAAGAATAAAGGGAGGGAGGGAGGAAGGGAGGGAGGGAGGGAGGAAAAGTTGGAGGGAAGGAAGGGAGGGAAGAGAGGGAGGGAGGGAAGGAGGAAGGGAGGAAGGAAGGAAGGAAGGAAGGAAGGAAGGAAGGAAGGAAGGAAGGAAGGGAGGGAGGGAGGGAGGGGGAAAAAAAGGGAAGTGGAAAAAAGAGCCAGAAATAAGGGGAAGACAAATAGGGGGAGACTCCCTGCCCCTCTAGAAATTAGTTCCTACATATCCTTGGATTAAGCCCATAAGTCCTTTAATACTGCATCTTGGGGCTCAGGTGTAGCTCAAGAGGCAAGATCTTACCCCAGAATACAGATGATCAAGGCCAGGTCCCACAACAGAGCTACTGGAGGGGTCCATTCCTGTAGCCTACCCTATCTCTGTGATTTAGGGAGGAAGTTGGAGATCCAGGCCATAGTGAATGGTACTGAAACCATTGGGCATAGCATTAACCACAGAGAAGAAGCTGGTTCCCATGTCTCTGGACAGATGGATGGACTGTATCTACCTGTGCCACATGCAGAAATGAGAGTCTGATCAATACACACTGCTCCCACACCCATGCCCTGACATGGCAAAGCTGCTACCCATTCCTGACAGGGAAAAAAGAGAAATCCTGACTGACACAGGTGGAGCTGGTGATAATTTTAATAAATTAAGTTATAAAGAATGACCCAATGGCCTGTTTCCAACCACAGGGTTGGATTTGATATGATTTGATCCCTCTATGGGGCCTTCTGGGGTAAAACAACTAAGGAATTGTATAAAACATGTTTTAACTCTGCTTAAATACATTACTGACCTGCACAGAAGAAAGCCGTGCAGAGCTCTCAAACCAAGAAAAGTAAGACTTTGGAAAGGAAGATGAATGTTAAGGCTTCCTTCTCCCAGATTGCTTCTGTTAGGCCCTCCAATCCTTGAGATCTTTATCTGAGATCACCTGAGATATGGGGAAAAGAGGGCGACCTCAGTCACTGACCAGTGTCCCAAGGCCGGAAGCAAGACTTGAAATCTTCACATAAAGCAGAGAACTAGAGGACCCACGTCTGCTCAGTGTGACCACAAAATATATCTGGGCCCCCACAAACAGGGAGAGGGTTTGGTTGGTGTAACCCTGACCTTGGCTGAATTAAGGCTAAGACACAGCTTGCTTCTGACACTATTTTGAGAATTAGGCACATTGTGAGGCCCATGAAAACCTTGGGTTGAAACCTTGGGTAGTGTCCCTAATCTCTGCAGAAGTAAAACCGAAATCTCTCTGGCAAAAACAAAATCATGAACAAGGCCCCAAGATTCCTGCGAGGTACAACCTAAAGGTAATAAACAGCTTATAGCCCCCAAATATCAAACACATGAAGAAATAAAGAATACCAGGTATGAATTTTCAGAAAACAATATAGACTCACAAGAGCGTCAGATACTGGAATCTTCAGATGTGAAATATAGGCTGTATACAAATGCCAGCTTGAGGAGCTGGAGGTTTGGCCAATAAAGTACTAACCTTACAAGCTTAAAAACCTGAGGTTGACTCCCCAGAACACACACTTTTGAAAAGCTGAGGATGATGGCATATGCTTGAAATCCTAACACTGGGAACACTGGAGACAGGAGGGTCCCCATGGCTTTCTGGTCAGCCAATCTAGTCCGCTTGTTAAGTTCCAAGCCAGAGAGAACCCTATCTCAAAAAAAAACAAGGTGGGCATTGCCAGCCCTGAGAAGCCTGCAGTCTATTCTCAGCACCATTAAAAGAGAAAAAAATTAGAGACTGTGAGGCAGTTGCCACCAAGTCTGATGATTTGACACCCAGAGCCCTTGTAACGGAGGAGAGGAGTGACTTCCATAAGCTTTCCTCTGAGCTCCATGTGCACACACACAAAATAAATAAATAAATGGAGAAACAATTTTTAACCAAGGAAATAGCAAATTCTTTGGGATGTATTCAAGGTACCTGTGATGGGTCCCCTCCTTAAGTCTACAGTCAGATCTAGGGCAGCCACTTGATTTCCACACTACACTTGTACCACAGGACATTTCCAGACCCCAGCTGGCTCATCCCAGCCACTCTGGATAGAATCTTACTCTAGCCAGGGCGAGGAAGTTGATCTTCCTCCCAGGTCACAGCCCCTCCTTGAAGCCATCTCAGAAGCCAGAAGAGACTCTGGTAATATAGTTTAGTTTAATTTTGTTTAGTTTCATTTAGGTTCCACCAGCTCAGAAGCCCCCAGAGCTATCAGCACTACAGAGACGTGAGAGTTCTCCATCCTAAGAAAAAGGGTATCATCTGGGGGCCCTTGTGAGAAAAGGCCTTCAGGAACACAGCTCTGGATGCCTGGTCCCTAGCAGAGTGCCTTGTCAGATTCCCACCAACCATCCTGCTAGAAGCAGGAGGGCCTCCCAGCTTTTGTACCAGCTCATTGAGTTCTTAGCAGAGCGTAAAATGAGCTCTCTGGGAAATTAGGAAAACATTCAACCTGCTGTCCGTCTACAGTACACAATGCCTGCCTGTCGGCAGGAGCTCCTGCTTCTGTGCTGCGGGCAGTGGCTCCAAGAGCTACTTCTCTGGCCACTGTAAGGCTCCCTGGAATGGCTCACAAAAAGAAACAGCACCCCTATAGTAGAGGGGCTCGAGGGGGACCACTCTGACCCCTGGAGAAAAAAACATCCTCACACATGTGAAAACAGAATCTGTCTTCAGATGTGGGGCTGAGATTGACCAGCTGCCACCTTCGAGACTGTAGCTACTTGTCCTTCGGTGCTCACCCCACCTTTGGCATTATGGGATGTAGAGACAAAGCCAGGGCTCAGTCATGCCTGTTATCAACACGATCATACACAGCTCAGCTGATTTCCTCCATAGAGCAGCTGTGGGTTGGAGAAGTTCTGCCCACTGGCCTGTGCACACCAGGAAATCAGGGCCCAGTCGTTCTCACTTTTCTTAGTGTTCTGAGTACCAGTCCTCAAGGGGAGTCGCCAAATGGATGCTATGAACTCATTTGTTGGATGGCTGGAGGAGATGCAGGCAGGCTTGGTCTTAGCCCCCGTCTACTTTCTGACCGAACTCTCTCCCTGTTTCTGTGCCTGTCCTCTGAGACTGAGAGAGATGGCTTCTACCAGTACACCTAGAAAAATGGATGAGAGTTACCCTCGGCTGGACAGGGAGGGAAACCCTTTGAGAACTGCACAGAAGGATTCTCTCCCTAGCAGATGTGTTCTCAGATGGCAGGAAGGTCAAAGATGGTCCAAGGAGAAACAGCGGCTGAGAAGGAGCAGGAACGGGGAAAAAGGACTGCAGCATCCTTGTGGATCCTGTGGAAACGGGTAGTTCAAGCACACTGAGAACAAGTGTGAGCCATGCATCATGAGGAACATAATGGCGGCCACTGGGGGCCGATGCCACTGGAGGCTGTGAGCCTGGGGACTGCTGCAGTCATTAGCAGTGAGATGAGGTGTCCTGAGCCCAGGAGTGAGGCTAAAGAGACAGGACCAGATCACACCCTTTCCCACCAACAAGGGGAAATCAGCAACGACACCTGAGGGACACAGTATCACTGCTAAGGTCCAGATTGGAACCCAGCACTGAGACTACACCCCCACCCCCACCCATATGAACCTCTTGAAACTCCACACCCCTGCCTCTTTATAGGATAATTATTGCCCAATGGGGCAGCTTCTGCCTCACCTCACATATACATGTTATACACATGAGAACAATGACTGTCCCGGGCTCAGACTTCCAGTCCCTCAGAGACCCCCAACACTGAATCCTCATCCTGGCTCTGCTCTTCATTCACCGTGAAACCAGGTAGGTGACGTCACTTCTTTGAGCCTCATTTGTCTCAGTCACAAAGAGGCAATAATGATTCTGACCATGAAGGTCTGTGACATGGCAACAATATCAACATTATCTATAAGGTTTCTAGAACACTTAGCACAAAGTTGGTGCTCAGGAAACAGTCTGAATGCTTGGGACCCTCCACGATCTTCTCATTCCCCAAGGCTCCTCTCCTCCAGGAAACATTCCTTGACCACCCAGGGTTGGTCACTCCTCTTCTTGGCTACAAAGATCCTCACAACTGCCTCATACTCACAGCCTCACCACTGAAAACTGATACCTCTCCACAAGCTGTCCTCATCCCTCTGGCACACAGAAAATTACCCAAGAGTAAAAACGCCTTCTCTCACTTCTGCCACGGTACAGGGCTAGGCATGCCGCAGCTGCTCCAGGAAGCAGGCATCGTTAGCTGGTTTGCCAAGAGTTGGAATTTCATCCTATGTGACAGAGGCACAGGAGAGTTATGAAGGCTCTGGAAAATGGGAAGAGAAGGGCCATTTGAGCGAACACTGAGCCACAGCCTGGATGTTCCCAGTCTGTTTCTGCTCTTCGCTCACCGAGGCCAGCAGTGTGTGAGGAATGTGCCAGGGGCCTGGCATTATTAATCATCTTAAAAGCAAACATTCATCTTGGTGCAGGGGTTTTACCTTTCTCTTCTAATAATGGATTAAAGCACCCAGATATTAATGGTCCAGATAATTTACGTTTTGCTTAAACAGAAAGAAATAAACCGTCAGACACTTTCGGCGACACCGCTTTCCGACAGATTGAGAGATAGGCCCGAGAAACAGCTCTTAAAATGCGCACACAGCACGCTCATTCACTGATTCACAAGAGTACACAAACATTTTTCCACAAGTGCTATGACTTCTGTACACAAATAATTATCATTTCCCCTGAAGGGTTTGCCGCTTGCTTCTCCTCCTTGCCTTCCCAATTGCTCAGGGCAATTAAACCCACAAATCCCCTGTGCTCCTGTTAAAACCTCTGACCTCAGTCCCCAGCAAATCAGTCCCTGGAGAGAACAAGTCATGGGGTATAAGCCGGGACATGTGGGTGCCGCACCCCACGCCCCGCGCCCCCGTGTTTGCGCTCGGTGCGCTTGAACCCAGTTATCGAGCTTCGGGCAAGGGGCTGGAGGTTAAAATACACAAACACACCAGACAGAGAGACAGCGACACGGGTCATCCTTGAATTCCCCAAGAATGCCCCCTTTATTGTGTTCAGGGGCAGATTATATAGAGATAGCCACGCCACAGCCAAACCCATCAGAAACCACTCTCCTGCCCTCAGGAACTCCTGAAGGTCTCGTGTTCAGAGCAGCTGTAGGCACTCAGATCAGGGGATTACAAGAAATTCAGGATCTGGGGTCTCACTGCTCCCAACATGTGGGGCCACCAAGTGTCCTGCTCTGCTCTCCTAATGGGCTTCCTGAAGCTCTCTTCATCTCCATCCTCCCTGTTTGACTGCTGAAAAGTAAGGTTCCAGAGAGCACGTGACATAACTGCAGAAGGCCATGCAGGTGACTCACCCCTGCATACACTGAGAGTGTGACCTTGGCAGATTCTTAACTTCCTGGACTGCAGGTTCCCCACCTATCCAGTGAAGGGTTTGGTTCTGACAACCCTATCCTTTGCCATTTTGCAGTTAACTTCTGGGTGCTCCTGGACCAGAGCATCAAAAATTAGAGCTAATCCGTGGGGAAAAAAACCCACCTCCCAGCTCACCTAGGTGAGATACTCCCATACAAGCAACTGAGCAGCTCACTGGGCCTGCTCCATCCCCAAGAGAAACTACCTGAATGTGCTGAGTGCTGGGTGCACTAAACGTATCTAACCCCTAAGTGAGTTATAGATTTAATTTATTAAGTCTCCAGATGATTAAGACTCAGTTAAACTACCCACCAAGTTAGTGAAATCCTCAGGTGAGTGACTCAGGGAGCATGCTCAAACCCATCTGTATGTGCTGCCCCATGAGTGTGCACTGATCAAATGCCTACTGGTAAAATCATCAAATCCCTAAGGCAAAAAGGAGACCTTGTGTCCCAGAGTATTCAGTTCAAGCACAAGGCAATGACAGCCTCCTTTTTGGGGAAAGTTTTGCCTGTCTTCTTGTACTCCCCAGAATCAGAGCATCACACAGTAGGCCAGTAAGGACACAGTGAACTAAACAAGTCCGGGAGTTTTGGGCCAGGCTCCTTTTGCTAACCTGATGGTTTAGGTAGAAATGATTGTAGCAAATGGGGATCTCGGGTAAAAGTTATAACAAAATCTAAAACCATACAGAGAAATCTCTGGTCAGAATCTCCAAAACAGAGCCGCTGCCCCTCACATGTCCTGGAAAATTTGGACACTGTCCTCTAGACGACTTCATTGACATTTACAGATCAGTCCACCTAGCAGCAAAATTCACATCCCTTTCAAAGGCGCAGGAAACCCTCCCCAAGCAGGCCGTGTGCTTCTCAATAGAGCGGGTCTCAGCAAGTTTTTAACGATCAGAAATCATTCAAGTTATAGTCTCTAGTCGCATGGAATTAAATTTAAAAGGAACACACCAAGATTTGGGAAATTAAACAAACACTTCTAAGTAAACCAAGATCGATGAAGAAATTACAAAGGAAACTCGAAGGTACCTCAAACAAAAGGATAATGGAAACCAGACATTAAAATTTAAAAGGCACAGCTAGAGTGCTGAGCAGGAGGTTAGAGCCTCAAATGCCTAAACTGATGAAGAAGAAAGGACACTGGACCAGTTGTCTAAACTTCCACCTACGGGTGCAGAAAAAGAACAAAAAGAAAAGACAAGTCTGCATGAAGGTAGGAAATGGGAACTGATGGGAGCAGGAAGGGGGAAGTGGAAATGGGGAAATCGGTCCAAGTTGCTTTGAAAAGATTACAATTAAGTGGGTACCCCAAAACTATGGATCTGTTCATGAAGAGAGAAAACACATACTGTCAATATTATGGAGGATTATCACTCCAGACTCTGCCTATTTTTAAAAATGAAAATATTCTGAACAACTTTGATATGAAATGTCCTTCTGTACATGTATTGGTTTTTGTTTCATTTTGTTTTTTGGTTAATGAATAAAGCTGTTTTAGCCAATGGCTTAGCAGAGTAAATCCAGGTGGGAAATCTGAACCGAGATTGTAGAGAGAATAGGCAGAGTCGAAGAGACATCATGTAGCTACCGAAGGAGAAAGATGCCAGAACATTAGTGATAAGCTATAGCCTCATGACAATATATAAATGAATACAAATGGGTTAATTCAAGATGTAAGCGCTATCTAGGAATATGTCTGAGCCACTGGTCAGTGTTGTAATTAACATAGTTTCTATGTGTTTATTCGGGTCTGGGCTGCCGGGAAGAGAAAACATGGTCTCCATTTACACAACTTTAAGTCATGAAGTTGACAACTAAGCAAACTGTGCAAGTTCATTGGAAAATAACTCACCCAGATAAACAAACCATAAAATTTAATTATTTTATTTTATTTTGTATTTAAATAACATTTTTTCATTTGCTTTACATACTGACTGCAGTTTCTCCTCCCTCCTCTCCTCCCAGCCTTCCCATCCCACAAAGAATAAAATTTTTAATCTAGATTGACCTATATTTGCTCACTTCTGATTTTTAGCAAAATTTTTTCTACAAAGAGAGCTTGAAGCCCATGAGATTTTATGAACTTTGTCGAAAACTTTATGAAGGAATAATGCCAATATTAAACAGACTCCCAAAAAATCAAGCTGAGAAATTATTTTCTCAACTCATTTAATGAAGCAAGAATAACCCAGTGCCACAGCTGACAAAGACTAGATAGATTTTTTTTAATCCTAAGGAAATATTATCAACAAGTCTTGACTAAGTGTCCGAGGATGCAACAGGGGTACAGGATTGAATAATTGAACATTAGAAATGTTGGGGGAAAGGTCAAGTGAAAAATTGCAGTCTGTAGCACTCACAAAATCAATCACACGAAGGAGAAATTCATCTCTGAATAAGGAAAGGTCATGTTACTGTGACAAAATGCTGTTGTTGGTGATTGGTAGTCCCTGATATATCCTAGAGATAAGTCTCTTATTAGATGCTTCTACTCTGATTTTTTTAATGTAATGATGACATATGTTAAGTGCCTGATAATATCTTACCTCAGGCGAAAACTTCAGAGCGTCTTAAAAACTAACAACATTGAGTTTTTATGGGGTTTGGGGTGTGTAAATCACACACGTGTACAGAAACACACACATTCATTGTGCTCTTTCTAAGTTTCTTTTTGTTGTTGCTTGTAAGTTTGTTAATTTTTCTTTATTATTGTTTGTCTTTTTATTGAACTATTTGTATTCTTATTCTTTTTTCTTTTCTTTTTTCTTTTTTTTTTTTTTGGTTTTTTGAGACAGGGTTTTTCTGTAGCTATGTAGCTTTGTAGGCTTACAGCCTGTCCTGAAACTCACTCTGTAGACCAGGCTGGCCTCAGATTCACAGCGATCCACCTGTCTCTGCCTCCTCCCACGGGCTGGGATTAAAGGCATGCACCACCACTGCCCAGCCCTGTGTGTTCTTAAAAGAGAGAGAAAGAAGGTGTAGAGTTGGAAGGGTGGAGAGGTGGGGGAGATATTGGTGGAGATGAGGAAGATAAGATGATCTGAATATATTATATAAAACTAACTTTATTTCCAATTTAAAAAAAAAAGAAGTGGCCTGGAAATCTTCCAGATATCATATTTAAAGTATCAAGGACGGGGCTGGAGAGATGGCTCAGAGGGTAAGAACGTTGCCTGCTCTTCCAAAGGTCCTGAGTTCAATTCCCAGCAACCACATGGTGGCTCACAACCATCTGTAATGAGGTCTGGTGCCCTCTTCTGGCCTGCAGGCATACACACAGACAGAATATTGTATACATAATAAATAAATATTTTTAAAAAGAAATAAATAAAGTATCAAGGAAATCACAAAAAAAAGTGATGACAAAGGCATTATTTTAAACATTATACTAGGTACATAAGACCATAAAACAAGACAAGAAAAATAAGTCATAAATATTAGAAGTTAAAAAATAAAACAATGACCAGCAATGTAGCTATGAACACAAAATTTTTCACAGAATCTCCAAGAATATACCAGAATTGAATTGATAAGTCTTGCACGTCATTATCCAAAAATCAATTCTTGTCTTACCTATTAGCAAAAACATATTGAATAAAAACTTCTAAAATTATCATGGGCAATAGAATTTTTTATTACTTAGAAATGAATCAATTTTAAAGTTGTGAATCTGCTGTACTGAGAACTGCAATTCAGTACTGAAGGAGAAGATCTAAATATGTACAAAGGCATTCTTCACTCGTGCACAAAACTGGATACTGCTAAGATTTCAGTTCCTGTTAAACTAGCCTGCCACTGGCAAACCCAAATCCTAATAGGGGATTTGTAAAACAAAAAATACTGAAAGATGTGAACTACTAGCTTCAAATCATTCCATAGCCATCGAGTGAAGAGCAGTTTGGGTACAGATATAGGAAGACTACAATATTCATACCCACAACAATAGATCTCTTTCTGAAGCACTAGAGATTAAATCCAGGGCCTTGTGCTTGCTAAGTAAGAACTCTTGAGCTATACTGAGCTCCCAGCCCTTGGGTTTTTGAGACAATATTTCACAATCTAGCACAGATTTGGGTTTAAACTTGTGATCCCCTTGCCTTCACTCTCTCAAATGCTGAGATTACTAAGATTATGGGTGTGTGACGTTACACAAACCTTCAGATGTGCTTTTAAATGACAGAGAAAGGGCACAAGGAGAAATTGATGGGAATAGCCTAAAACTAGACAGTTGCCCAACTAAATACATTTGCCGCCGCTGAACTCTGCCTCTGAATAGGTAAGTTTCGTATCTACGTTATTTCTCAGTACACTCACACGACGTTGCTGAAAGCATAAATCACGAGACAGACTTCAAAGGTGAACCTGAATTGTAAAGAGAAGCGCTTGAAGAATGATAAGCACAAAATTCAGGACAGAAACGATCTACGAGAGCAGATGGGAGTGATAGGCTGAAGGAGGGTGCTGAAGGCTGTTGGCAGTCTCCTTTCTCACGGCCCTGACTGGCGAGCATGGCGGCTTCAATGAGAAATGCTTCTCCCACAGACTTGGTTCCCAGGGGGTTGCACTTTTGGGGGTGAGGGTGGAACCTTCGGGAGGTAGAGCTTCGCTGGAGGAAGCATGTCTCTGGGGTGGGATTTGTGGGTTCTTGGCCTCTCTTTTCTCATTTGGTCACCCCCCACACACACACTTCCTGTATGGAAAAGTGATCAGTCAGCATGCCTTGCCTTCCCTGATATTATGGACTCCAGACCTCGGCAACCACGAGCCAAAAACAAGCTCTTTCTTCTTTAACTTGCTGGGGGTCATGATCTTTAATCCCCTCAACAGAAAAGTAACTAATGCAGAGATATATTTTATCCCTAAGATTTTTTATTATTGACAGGTGACAGATCTGCACCACAGTAACAAAGTACCCAGTGGGAAGTTGATGTGCTGAACCTCAGCCTTGTTTAGAAACATGACAGTCCCATAGGAAGGCAGAGTTAGAAGGCAATCCCTGAGAGATGAAACAGCGGAGAGCCACAGAAAGCAGCAGGCAGGAGTGGTGATGGTAAGGGGATGGACAGTACCAAAGAAGAAAATCACGGCGGCCTGACGGTATCTCCTCTTTGAATGGAAGGGGAGCAGAAACTGCACCAAGTGCTCCCAGGCCCTGCCCGGTGCTGTTTAGATGCCAGTCCATGAATTTTCAGTTACAACATGTGCAGACCTTCCTTGGAGTTCCTTGTCCTGTCTGGCTTGTTCAAAAAAGGAAACTTAGAGCCATAGAAGAGTGGCGAAGGGCAGTGGTCCTCCAATCCATGCCAGAACTCACTGGACACTACTCCGTAAAGCACAGAATCTGTACACTGTATAATTAATAAGTTCTAGAGTAGGCTAGGCTGCCATAACAAATAGGCCTACAAGGCCAGATGTGGTGGCTCATGCCTTTAATTCCAGCACTTGGGAGGCAGATTAAGGCAGAACTCTGAGTTTGAGTACAGCCTGATCTACAGAGCTAGCTCCAGAACAGCCAGAGCTACCCAGGGAAACCAGGTGTTGAAAACAAACAAATAGATATTCAAAAGCTAACGGCTCAGTTATAATTGGCATCCATTCCTACCTCAGGCTTTTTCAGTCCGAAGACATAGTCCTAACATTCCCTCATGCTGTAACTAGGTCCCAGGTGCCAGACACCTTTCGTCTTATGGTTTTTCTGCTCCCAATGTGTTAGTTAGTGTTACCTGTTTCTGAAAGTCAGAGAGGATGGTATTATGGGAGGTCCTTCTGTCTATGTGTTGCTTTTATTGGTTAATGAATAAAAAAACTGCCTTGGCCTGTATAGGGCAGAACTTAGGTAGGAGGGGAAAACTGGACTGAATGCTGGGAGAAGGAAGGTGGAGGGAGAAAGAGACACCAAGATCCACCGCCGGAGATAGACATGCTAAAACTTTGCTGGTAAGCCATGACCTCGTGGTTGATACACAGATTAATAGGAATGGGTTAAATTAATATTTAAGAGTTTCCAAATAAGAAGCTAGAGCTAATGGGCCAAGCAGTGGTTTAGTTAATACAGTATCTGTGTGGTTATTTCAGGGCTGGGCAGCTGGGAACCAACAAGCGGCTTCCTCCAACAGGATGGAGCAAGGAGGCAAAAAAGAATACATCTATTTTTGTGTAAACTGTTGGCTCAGTGACCTTGAAGGAAAGCTATCTAAGACAGGACATCCCAACATCAAATCATCAAGGAAAATGTCAGTGGTCCATAAGCTGGACTGCATAGAAATAAGCACTGCTCCATTTCAATGGACTCTACTAACAGAATGAGAGGACAAGCCACAAAGAAAGCCTTTTGTCAGGCATATATCTTGCAGAAGCTTTGCATCCAACATATATTAAAAACTCAATAATATACTCAGAAAGCAGAAGCAGGCAGATTTCTGAGTTCAAGGCCAGCCTGGTCTACAAGAGCTGGTTCCAGGACAAGCTCCAAAGCTACAGAGAAACCCTGTCTTAAAAAAAAAATTTAAAAAACTCAATAATAAGAAGACCAAAATAATTGAAATGGGCAAGTTTTTAGAGTATTTACAAAAGTGCATACTCAAGTGGCCAAGAAACACATTGAAGATACTTGAAGAATTGGTGATCAAGAAAAAATGCAAATTAAACCACAATGAATACCATGATACACACACCAATAGGGCTAAAACTAAAAGGACTGGAGTTACCAAGCGTTAGTGATGGTGTGGAATGCTGTAACTCTCCCAGGTTGCTGACTGGACTGGAACAATCACTGCAGGAAATAGCTTAGCACTTTCTTGCAGTTAAATATGCACTTGTGTGACTCAGCAATTTCATTACTAGGGAGCAGAAGTATAGATTCCCGTGGAAACTGGACTCAGGTATGCCTAGCTTTAGCCACTGCAGTCAAAATCTCAAGCAAGCCATACGTCTATCACAGACTGTAGCGTATTCATACAATGGAAGACTACTCAACGGAAATAGGGGAATCTACAGATCCAAACAGTATGGATAAGTTTTCAAATAATGTAAAGCAAAAACGCCCAGCCAAATACTGCATGTCACGTGAATCCATGTAGACAGCATCCTAGAACTCATCGGTTTCTGCCCACCACTAATTGGGGTGTGAGAGAGTCATTGCAAAAGCATGAGAAGGCACTTTGGGGTGATTCTGAGGTGGCTGTGGTGTTACATGAGCTGATAGTGAGGCTATATATCAACCACATGGTATATGAGTTATCCTTCCAATATCATGGGGAGTAGTTGTTAAAGGATGTGGATCTTAGCCCAGAAGGCATGTGTATAGTATCTGCTCTCTTCTTATGGGGCATCTCAAAGGCTACCCAACTAGAAGAGAGTCTGGGACATAAGGCCCAGCTGAGCGGCCATCCAGGAAGAAGAGGGAAATCATTTTGGTAAATTGATTTGTCTTTATTGTCAATTTTCCTGGATTTTGGAATCACTCTGGAGATACTTCTGTGTATGCATGAGACTGTTTTCAGAGAAGTATAGCTGATGAGAGCAGACCCGCCCTGAATACAGGTAGTGCCCTCCCAAGAGCTGGAGTCCTGTACTGAAAAAAAAACAGAAAACAAAGGAGAAAGGGAGAGAACATGAACACCGGCATTCATCTCTCAGCTTCCTGTCTGTGGACACAACGTGACTAACCATCACTCACCGCTGCCCCAGTGATGGAAGTCGCTCCTCAACCTGTAAGTCAAATTAAGTTTGTTTTCCTTTAAGTTGCTTTTGTATTGTAAGCTGCTTCAGTATTTTATTGCAACAACAAGAAGAATGGACGTTATAGTGAAGAATAGCACTGTGGCCTTAGGCAACTGTCTGCCACCCACAGGGTCACTGGAGACCCCTTCCCAGGCAGCTTAGTTAGGTATACTAGTTCATCCTGCACTGTTTTAATAAAATGTCTGATGCTAGGTACTTTGTTTTGACTTTCTTTTTATTTATTCTTTGTGTCTTCCACATCATGCATCTTGATCCCATTCATTTCCCCAGTGTGCACAGTGAGTCATGCAATAAACCCTTTTATCCAAGTGTTCATTGCAAACAGTCATTGGTCTGGTTTGAGGCCTCTGGTTTCTGCTACACTGTCGATGCTGGGGCCTCACTAGGACTCCTCTTAGATGTTGTTGCCCTGTGTCATGGAGGTCCTGCAGCTTTGGATCTGCAGGACTGGCCCCTTCACATGTTCCAGTAGATCATAGACGGAGTGAATGTTGGGGTAGGCCAACTTATAACCCTGGTTCTGGGCCTGGATAGTTGTCAGTATGCCAGCTCTCCTCCATCTTCACCACCAGGGTGAGATCTCCAACATTGCCCTGGCTAGTCTACCCCTTACAGCAATGGGCAAGGAAAGAGGCCAGTTCTTCTGCTTTCATGCCCTCAGGGTCAGCTCTACTATGTTGCCCAGGTGAGGTTCAGAGTATACTTTCCCAAGTGCTGCAGCTGGTAACCAGGAGGGTCAGCTCCCTCACCCACCACAGGTGGCAGGGGCAAGGGGAGATGGGCATAATTCCCTTGCCCTCAACCACCACATGGCAAATGGGGGAGGGGTGGCCAGCTAGCCCACTGTCACCCCCTCAGGAGTTAGCTCACCACACCTCTGCCAGTAGGGCAGCTATAGATGGAAGTTCTGTCCTGCCTGGTCCCACAGCCATGCAATCCCAAAGAAACACACAGAGGCTTATACTAATCATAAACTGTTTATCCTATTAGCTCAGGCTTATTATTAACTAGCTCTTATAACTTAAATTAACCCATATTTCTTACCTATGCTTAGCCACGTGACTTGGTACCTCTTCTTAGTGAAGCATTTTCATCTTGTTTCCTCTGTGTCTAGGTGACAACTGCAGACTGAGCTTTCCTCTTCCCAGAATTCTCCTAGTCTGGCCACCCCACCTACACTTCCTGCCTGGCTACTGGCCAGTCAGTGTTTTATTAACCAATATGAGTGACAAATCTTTACAGGGTACAAGAGCATTATCCCTCAGCACTTTACCTTTTTTTTTCTTTTCAAAATAAGAACTTTGAATCTAATCTCCTTTGTTTAGCTTTTTTCAGTAACAACTTGTAACCAACACTCTCAACAAAGACAAACATTTATAAATTTATTTTTTGGTAATGTGGGTGTAATTTTCTAGGCTACTTCCTGCTGACTGAGGGTACTGATAATTTTATGGGGACCTAAAGAAAATTTAAGATTATGATCAAATCCTGACTGGAGCATTCTGTGAGGCTGGATCATCTCAGTCAGCAGTCTTGAAGCTGTTCTAGATGTAGAGCCCAGAGGAAACTGAAACTGAGGTGCTCTGAAACATTGGATCAACTGGGCCATCCACTCCCATTGGAGATTTTTCAGAGGGTCTTCCTTGATCAAACCTTATTTTTCTTAACCCAGAATGAATTCACAGCCTCTCATTTTCTGTGGAAACAAAAGCAAAACCTCTTCTCCAAAGTAATATTACACTTAATGCAGAGTGCTGTGTGGATAAAGCTCTTGTATCCTGTAAAGATTTATCACTTGTATTGGTTTAATAAAATGTGGAATGGTCAGTAGCCAGGCAGAAAGCATAGGTGGGGCAACCAGACTAGAAGACTGGTGGCAAAGGTGACAATCTCTGAAGTCTGCCACGAGGGGCTAAGAAGCAGGGACTGTATCCCGCAAACCCTAAGAACTCTGGAAAGGCTTACGGGGAGTTCAGGCTTTTACGGGGGCAACGTATCTATTTCCCTACCCTATGTAGACCCCCATTTAGTTCCATCCCATGCACTTGAGAGTAGGGTAGATATGCCTTCAGAGCAGCCCAAAGGCTGGAGGCAGCCTCTGAGCAGGAGAACCTGAGAAAAGTCCCAAGTGGTAACTAACGCTGCACTCCAGGATGCAGGAAGATGGAGGAGTGAGCAGCAGAGGCAGGAAGTCATTTATGGCTGGAGCCTACTCCCATCTGAGTCACAACAAGGCAAAGGCTGCTGTTGCCCGGCAACAGAAGTCCCAGCTCCTGGCTTGGATTCCAGCTTGCTAACCCTTCCCCTCCCAAGGTGGCCGATCTGGTCTCCAACTACCATATGTCAAAGGCTTGAACTCACCTGCATCAAGCTACCTGCCATCCAGCCTGTCCCAGAAAGCAACAGCTTGAGAAGGAGGACACAGAGTCCACTGCACCCTTGCTCCCTATCATACTAAGAAAACCAAAGCTCAGGGCCTCACCCAAGCGTGTACAGCTAACAATAGGCAGAACCAAGCTGGGAGCTACAGGTTTCTGGCTTCTTCCTTTTGTATAGGAAACCTCTTTATCCATTAGGTGCAAGCTGGAAGTCCTTAGGGCAGAAACACTGAAGTCCTAAGGAAGAAGGATTAGCTCCAAAAGATGAAAAAAGCTGAAAAATCAAATAGAATAAAATGTCTAACCGTTATAAAGTTGGCCATTGCACTGGCTTCGTGAATTGGAGACGTTTATAATGTGTATTTGAATTGGTCTCTCCTGACCAAATCATTTCAAAAGCAAATTTATTTAAAATCCTTTGATTTGTTATAGCAAAGAAAAAAACCTTAATGAGAGATAAATGTTATATATGATGAGAGAAACTTCCAGAAGTAAGATGGTGACAACTCAGTGGATACTCTACATGGCATTAACTGGACCATCCTCTGGTAAACAGGGCTTTGAACTAGAGCTGCAGCCTGGTTTAAGGCTGTCCAGGAGCAGAGTGGTCCTGCAGAACTCCCCTGAATACAAAAGCTTAGTGTGTAGTTAGCTCAGCTGCAACCTCAGCAACAGTGGCTTCCCACCCCAGCTGAGCACGCTCACTGCAGCTCCCCACACCCTGCAGAAGCCACTGATCCTATTAGCGATAAGGGGCCAGGAAAAAGCCCAGTCTCCTGTTCCAAACAGATTATGTTGATGGAAACAAGATAGAGGCTGGGTGCTCAGCTGTATCGGGGTGCCTGGGAGAGGACTCCCTACAGTCAAAAGTAGAATACCCGTGCTGCCTGGGAAAACAGGAGGTGAACGGTGCTGTAATCTCATTTTTGAGCGAGATGATCTCCACACTCCTGGAGATCCAGCTCCCAATCCCCACCCCCACCATCTTCACAAGGCTTCTGGAGAGAAGTTTAGGGAGGTAGCTATGGGGTAGAAGACACAGGCTCAGGACCTGGAGATCTGGGTTCTACTCTTGGATATAGTCAAGCTAGCTGACTTCAGCCGAGAAATAGTTAACCCCTCTGAACCTCCATTTCTTCATGTATAAGATGTAAGGGGGAAGAGAGGGCCAATTCAAAGCTGACCTCCAGCTCTAATAGGCCATGAAGGTCAGCTTCTCTCTGCAGTCATGTAGTTCCTGTTCTGACCTCTGGGAGACCCCACCCACACTCTGGGTCTCTGCCCCTTGTTGATCTATGTTTATTGGGGCTGCTGGTCCTATCCGAGATTCCATCATTTCAATTGACCAGATACCTGGACATCAGTGATGTTGGGGACCCCGAGAGTTTTTCCTCTTAACACAAGAATCTTTCAGGGTGTGATTTTGCTGGCCTACTGCGCCTCCATGCAGCTCAGGCCACACAGCCTCCTTTGCCTGGCTTTGTAATCCTCAATGCAATAGTATATATTTTCCTTGATATAGTCATTCCTCTTTCCAGGACGTATTCAAACAGAAAGATAACACTGATTTTTTTCCCTGTTTCATCTCATCTCACCATTGCTGGTGCCCTCACTCTTTCTCTCCTATCGGAGTTGCTGTCTGATGTTGTCTCTGCTTATCTTGAAGAATTTCCCTCAGCATTTTGTGTTGAGTGTGTCTGCTCAGCTTTTGCTCATCTGAAACAGCCTGATGACGCCTTCGTTTTGATACGAGATGGATATTTTTTACTGGATGCAGAATTTGGCGTTGGCTGCTTGGGCTGTTTGTTTTGTATTTCACCATGCGAGCAACACCACTCTGTTGTCTCGGGATCTCTGCTGTTTGGGTGAGAAATCCATTAACACTCATATCAATCTGCATTGCCCTGGATGTAAAGCTTGCTTGACTCTGCTGTCAGTGTCTCCCTCTCTTAGCTGTTTGGTTGGTTGGTTTGGTTTGGTTTATTTGTGTGTTGTTTGTTTTGTTTTGGTGGTTTGATGTTGATACACCCAGGTATCATCTTTGCATTTATCTAACTGTGGGGTTTCCTGGGTTTCTTAGAGCTATAGATTTGTGTTTTCACAAAACTGGAGACCATTTGAGACTCTGTTCTTTACATTTCTCTGCCTGGTTCTCCCTTCTGGTCTTCGAGTTCATCGTCATCCGACAGTCCACTCTGTGCCACTGAGTCCATGTTCGGCTTTATCCCGACCATTTTTTTCTTCTTCACAAACTGGATAATTTCTTTGGTCTATCTTCAATTGCACGCATCTGTTCAATTTCACTACCATCCCCTATTTGCAATTAAGCCCATTAGCAAACATTTTTTTTCAACTTCTCATTTCATTTTAGATTCTGGAATTTCTATTTGGTTCTCACATTTCCCTCTTCTTTCTGTGTATTTAGCATGGTGATTGGGTTCATTTGGGTTTTTTATTTTTAGATTTATTTATTTTCATTTCTTTCTATGCATGAATGTCTTGCCTCTGGCCTTCACGGGCACCATACACATAACTCAGAATAAAAATATTTTTAAACTGGAAATCAATCCAAAGGATTTTTATTTTATAACTGAGATTCTTTCTTAAAAAAAAAAACAAAAATAAGGACAGTATCCATCATAGGAGAAATCAGAACCTTCTGGGACTGGTTTATATTTATGTTAGAATTTGGTATTTCTTTACTATAAACTTGTCAATGCCTGTTACGATTTGAAACTGGAATGTTCCCCCATGGGCTCATTTTGAACACTCAGTCCCCGGCTTGTGGTACAATATTAAAGACTGTGCAGGCTTTAGGAGATAGAAGTAGGCCCCTAATGGGCAGGCCTACGAAGATGAGACATGAGCCTGGTTCTGGTACTCTGCAAGTACCCCAAGTACTCTGCTTCATGACTGTCATCCCGGAACCAAGCCTCTGCCTCCTACTCCCTCTGCCTCAGATGGAGTGAGTGTACCACCCTGCCTTCTTCACCAAGACAAACTAAGATCCCCTAAAACCATGCCCCTAAACAGCCCTTTCTTACCTTCAGCTCTTTCTGCCAGGTGTTTCTGTTGCAATGACAGGAAAGTAACCAGTTGGCAACCCAAGGAAGGACGCTTTACTCCACCCTGCTCGTCAGCACAAGGCCACCAGACTCTGAGGCCTACAGCCGGAGAGCTGGTAGTGTGGTGACTTGACGGAAGGTGGCCCTGTCTCACCCTGGTTCCCTGGCCTGAGAGCCTCCTCTGCCTGACAGAAGGTGGCCCTGCCTCACCCTGGTCCCCTGGCCCGAGAGCCTCTTCTACCTGACAGAAGGTGGCCCTGCCTCACCCTGGTCCCCTGGCCTGAGAGCCTCCTCTGCCTGACAGAAGGTGGCCCTGCCTCACCCTGGTCCCCTGGCCCGAGAGCCTCTTCTACCTGACAGAAGGTGGCCCTGCCTCACCCTGGTCCCCTGGCCCGAGATCCTCTTCTACCTGAAGGAAGGTGGCCCTGCCTCACCCTGGTCCCCTGGCCCGAGATCCTCTTCTACCTGAAGGAAGGTGGCCCTGCCTCACCCTGGTCCCCTGGCCCGAGATCCTCTTCTACCTGAAGGAAGGTGGCCCTGCCTCACCCTGGTCCCCTGGCCCGAGAGCCTCTTCTATCTGACAGAAGGTGGCCCTGTCTCACCCTGGTCCCCTGGCCTGAGAGCCTCTTCTGCCTGACAGAAGGTGGCCCAGCCTCACCCTGGTCCCCTGGCCTGAGAGCCTCTTCTGCCTGACAGAAGGTGGCCCTGCCTCACTCTGGTCCCCTGGCCTGAGAGCCTCTTCTGCCTGAAGGAAGGTGGCCCTGCCTCACCCTGGTCCCCTGGCCTGAGAGCCTCTTCTACCTGACAGAAGGTGGCCCTGCCTCACTCTGGTCCCCTGGCCTGAGAGCCTCTTCTGCCTGAAGGAAGGTGGCCCTGCCTCACCCTGGTCCCCTAGCCTGAGAGCCTCTTCTGCCTGAAGGAAGGTGGCCCTGCCTCACCCTGGTCCCCTGGCCTGAGAGCCTCTTCTGCCTGAAGGAAGGTGGCCCTGCCTCACCCTGGTCCCCTGGCCTGGAAGCCTCTTCTGCCTGAAGGAAGGTGGCCCTGCCTCACCCTGGTCCCCTGGCCTGGAAGCCTCTTCTGCCTGACGGAAGGTGGCCCTGTCTCACCCTGGCCCCCTGGCCTGAGATCCTCTTCTACCTGACAGAAGGTGGCCCTGCCTCACACTGGTCCCCTGGCCTGAGAGCCTCTTCTGCCTGAAGGAAGGTGGCCCTGTCTCACCCTGGTCCCCTGGCCTGAGAGCCTCTTCTGCCTGAAGGAAGGTGGCCCTGTCTCACCCTGGTCCCCTGGCCTGAGAGCCTCTTCTACCTGACAGAAGGTGGCCCTGTCTCACCCTGGTCCCCTGGCCTGAGAGCCTCTTCTGCCTGACAGAAGGTAGTCCTGTCTCACCCTGGTCCCCTGGCCCGAGATCCTCTTCTACCTGAAGGAAGGTGGCCCTGCCTCACACTGGTCCCCTGGCCTGAGAGCCTCTTCTGCCTGAAGGAAGGTGGCCCTGCCTCACCCTGGTCCCCTGGCCTGAGAGCCTCTTCTGCCTGAAGGAAGGTGGCCCTGTCTCACCCTGGTCCCCTGGCCTGAGAGCCTCTTCTACCTGACAGAAGGTGGCCCTGTCTCACCCTGGTCCCCTGGCCTGAGAGCCTCTTCTGCCTGAAGGAAGGTGGCCCTGCCTCACCCTGGTCCCCTGGCCTGAGAGCCTCTTCTGCCTGAAGGAAGGTGGTCCTGCCTCACCCTGGTCCCCTGGCCCGAGATCCTCTTCTACCTGAAGGAAGGTGGCCCTGCCTCACCCTGGTCCCCTGGCCTGAGAGCCTCTTCTGCCTGAAGGAAGGTGGCCCTGCCTCACCCTGGTCCCCTAGCCTGAGAGCCTCTTCTACCTGACAGAAGGTGGCCCTGCCTCACCCTGGTCCCCTGGCCTGAGAGCCTCTTCTGCCTGAAGGAAGGTGGCCCTGCCTCACCCTGGTCCCCTGGCCTGAGAGCCTCTTCTGCCTGAAGGAAGGTGGCCCTGCCTCACCCTGGTCCCCTGGCCTGAGAGCCTCTTCTGCCTTGATCTTGTGTCCTAGTTACTGTGATAGCCTCTGCATTATCCCAAAGCCAAGGCCTTTCGTGGCTATCGGTTCTAACAGCAGCAGGGTTCAGTATTCTTCCCTTGGACACAAACTCCATCCTCAAAACCACATCTGCCAGTCTCTGCCACATGATGCTCTGTCCAGTATACAGCTGGGGCTCGATATATATTGATTTGACTTGACCGGTGGCTCCCAACCTTTTCTTACAGCCAAATATTTTTGTAAAGCTCTTATATTAGTTAATTACTAGTATAACTAGTATATAACAAGCCAGTACTAACTTAATGGCCTAAAAATAATTTATTATTTTTCATGCTTCTTTAGCTGACTGGGTCATGATTCTGCTAGGTTCCCTGTGCACCTGCAAAAGCTAAAACGTTAGCTGGGACAGGAGCTGTGGGGTGGCTTTGTTCTCATGTCTGGCAATCAGCCTGGCTGAAAGCAGATGTCCTCAGTTCACCTCCACCCTCCTTCAGACTTGTCCATCTTCTTTGCCTGATGGGCAGTCCCAAGATGGACTTACAAGAGGATCCGCACAGAAGCATGGAGGTCTCGAATCTCATAGGATTCTTTCAATGGTTCATTTTACCCATCAAGTTGACTGAACTATACGGTGCCCAGATATTTGGCCAAGTGCTCGTTGGAGTATTTTTGTCAGAATGGTAATTTATTGGAATGACCTGCAGACTGTAGTCCAGCTAATCCAACAATGGCTGGCTGTGAATGGAGAGTCTAAGAATCCAACAGTTGTTCAGTTTTCCAGGCTGGGTGTCTCAGCTGTCTTCAGGATGTGTTCAAGTCCCAAAGCAGACTCTAATGTCAATGAAGAGTGGATGTGCGAGCAAGGCGAGGACAAGCAGACAAAGAGCAAACGCTTCCTTCTTCTGCATCCTTATACAGACCTCCAGCAGAAGGTATGGCCCAGACTAAGGGCATGTCTTACTGTTTCAATATCCAGATCAAAGGTGTGTATCTTCCTGGCTCTAAAGTCTGGACCATAAATGCATTCACCTACTTCAAACAAAGCAAAGCATCTCTCACAGGTTTGCCTTCCACTTCTGGATTAGTTCATTCCAGGTGTAGTCAAACTGACAACCAAGACTAGCCATCACAGAGGCTAGTGTTGATCCACTGAACAAAACACAATGCCTTTCCCAAAGTAAGTGAATCCCATTTAAAAAGCAGACAGTCTCACTAGACTAAAAAGATTGACCTGCCTACAAGTTTAAGGGGAGTCATACCTGGAAGGAGGCATTTCCGAGCCATTACACACTCCACTGGGACACTTTACACTACCCTCAAGATGAAAGTGCAGAAAATGGAAGTCACCCTACAGGAAAAAGTTTGAAGCCAAAAAAATGAAAGTAATTCATTACACCCCATATAAGATATTCAGAAAAGAGAAGCACTCTGTAATAAAAGCAATATGCATTTCGGTATGTAAATGCCTGGGCTTCGTTGCACTGGGAGACATCATGATGTAATCAGCCTTGTGTGTTTATATGCAGAGTAGCACGTGTGGGGTGACACGGGAGGGTCACACTGATGACTCAGACATTATGAGCATCCTTGCCTTCAGCGATGATTTCAAAATGGGGACCAACTGCTGGAAACATTCCGAACAGAGTCAAACCTAAAATTCCCCTCATTTACATGGCTGTGGCCTCCACTAATTAACAGAAACTGAAAACTAGACCGAAGAGCTTGGCTTCCAGATTCAGACAACTGCAAACAAGTTCTGCACCCACAAGGATGTCTAGCTGGATGTTTGCAGTCCAGCAAGACAAAAAGGAAAACTTGTGGAGGCCATCACAGAACTAGGCACTCTCTGTCTTAACTGCACACCGAGGTTAGAGGTGGCCCCTAGGGGGTGCTAGTGACAGCTGAGAACAACAGTCAGGGACGGTTACACCAGGGCTGTATACCGCAGACCCATTCTATGGAAAGGGGATGCATAGACAATGCATCACCCAGTAGAATCAGCTGTGAGGTTCCGGGGAGAAAAAGAAGTGTCTCCAAGGAGGTTGTCAGGAAAAACAAGGAAAGAAGCAGCTGTAGCCCCCAGAAGATCCATGGAGAAGTGTTAGTGTTCCCCAGACCTCTCATAGTGAAGAGGGACACTCAATGTGGCCCCTTACAGACAGGGCAAGTTATGTTATGGAGGTGGCACATAGGCTTCACCATGAGGCCATCAAAGTGACAGGTGGGCAGATGTTAGACCCTCTCCTGGGGAACCTGCCCTAGATAGAAGGGAGAAGAAATCTGGTTATTTCTGCCAAGAAAGTCTAGCCTGGGAATTACCTTGAGATTAAGCTTTGGAAGCTTTCCCCCCAAATTTTATTTGAGCAACAAGAGACCGTCGCAGCTTGATCTGATGGCTGTGAATGATGTTCCCAGGTCCCCACAGTCACAGGGAGACAGCCAAGGCCCTGCTGGTGTCTGCATGTGGCAGGCGCACTCCCGGTGTGATCTATGGGTTGTGGAGTCATTTCTGTTAATTAAACTCCTTAATATAATTTTGAGGTAAGAGAACTTGGCCCGTGTTCCAGACAGTCCCTGGAGGCCTGGGGAAGTGGGAGAACATGCCATCTGGCAAAATACCACCAAGTTTAATCACCTGGGAAAAATCCGAGAAAGCAGAGCTGGGGGAGGAGGGAGAGGCAGATGGGCAGGTGGAATTCTCTGTGCTCTGCTCACTGGCCCTGGTGGCAGCTGAGAGTGGGCCTGTGTGTCCCAGCTGCTACCCTCCCCAGGCCAGCTTCTGACTGCTCCTGAACCACTGGGAAGCTGCGCTTCTCCTCTAGCAGGTAGCTCGGTCCTGTGCAGTCTGACTTTCCCCACCTCAACCAAACCCTCTTATTCCTCAGATTGTGTTTGTGTAGGGCCGCAAACTCCGCATTCACCCACAGCTGTGCATCTTCGGAAGGAAATCAATACATAATTAGGTGTTCTGTCTGTTGCGCCGCTCAGAGCCAAGCAGCTCAGGAATTAGCTAGAGCGGCAAGTGAACAGAGTGACCAGGCATGGCCCAGCAGGTGCACTCCAACTGAAGGGAGGAAGCTGGGGACAGGGACCAACTGCAGGTCGTCTCTGTCTCAACTGCACTTCACACAAACATGTCCTCCAATGAGTTCAGACAGTGCCGCTGGCTGTCTGGCTTCTCCTCACCAGAATTCACAGATGCACCTGAAGCAGCCTCCTCACCTGCCTCCAGCCTCCAATCTCTACCAAACTCAGACACCCCTCACGCAAATCACCTTTCCAAAGTGCTAATCGGATTGTGTCACCACCCACTGAGGTCATTCTCACTGGCAGCTTGAGGCTTAAAGCACCTTGCATGAAGTCACAAAGGCCCAGGTTTGACGTGTCTGGGCCAGTAAGATGCCAGTCTAGTCAGTGGACCCTATGAGAAGTAGAAAACATAAGAATCCTGACTTCCGACACTGTGAGGGTTCTGAGAGATAACGTGGAGCAAGCACTTCTTCCCAGGCTGGCGCACTGCAGGCACCATGTAGCCGGCAGTCATCTCTTCGGCTTTCGCCATTATCACTCTTCACAGCTCCCGAAGCCAGCACCCCCTCCTTCTCCACAGACCTCCTTCATGCATTTTCCAGAACAGCGCTTAGAATGCGGGGACCCTCCAGCATCTTCTCCCCACCTACAGAGGCTCCAAGGCTTATGGGCCCAGAACCAGGATGCAAGTCACATCTTGGGGTCGGGGAGCCATTTCACTTTGGGGACATGATGATGGCAGACGCATGGGGGAACGTGTAGACAGAGGTGGCTGCAGCTAGCTCGTGGCTCAGATGATGCAAAGCTCCATCCAAGTCTGGCATCTGGTCCAAGCCTAGAACTCAGTCCATGTATGAGAAGTATTGTTAGCAGAATCACAACCTGCAACCAGAATCACAGCCTAGGCTGGGGCCAGTGTAACTCTTGGCCCAAGAATAGGGAACAGCGATTCCTGACATTAGGCTTCTTGGGTCCTGATATTGGTCTTCTTTGGTTGAAAGACTTCTGTGAACACAGGCCTTGGCTAAGGCTCTGTGGACTTGCAGTGATAGCTGGGCTACAGCTGAAATGCAATGTTTCCCTGAATGACGTCACTGCATCTTCTAAGCCTCATGCAACAGGAATGCAGCTTTAAAAGCAGATGGCTGATAACTGGTCATGTGTCTCTCACAAAGAATGTGGATTCATTCTGCCACTGCCACACACACACACACACACACACACACACACACACAAAGCACCCTCAATAGATTTCCCTCTGTTCTCTTTGGTCAAGATGGACGGAAGGAACACAAAAGTCTTCCCTTGACTATGTCCAATGAGACAGGGGTTGGGGCCCTCTGAATGGAATATCCCACCCAAGTGAGAAGGGGAGCCCCCACATGGCTCAGTTGGTAAAGCACTTGGACCCTGAGTTTAACCCAAGACCCATATTTAAGAAGCCAGGCATAGTGGCATGCTCCTGTAACCCCAGCACGAACGGGATTACTAGCAGGCAGATCTCTCAGACTTTCAGGCCAGCCAGCCCCACCTCTTGGTGAGCTCTAGACCAATGAGAGCCCCTGTTTCAAAAAAAAAAAAGCAAATAGTTCCTGGGTAATGACACTGGAGGTTGTCCTTTGACCTACATGTGTACATGAACACACAGAGAGACAAGGGGTTACTATCTATAACCAGAGCGATATCCAGAGTGTATGATTCTCAGGACCAAAGGCACAAACCAGGAAGACCAGAATACAGTTGAACATAAACCACAGAGTATAGGAAAAAGCCTGCGAGGTGACCCAAAGGGATTTATGAGTGTGGTCAGCATTATCTTCCTCTTTGCTAGGGTTGAGAGTTGAGATGGAAGGACTAAAGACCAGGCAGGAGCAGATTAGTGCGCCAGTACCCACCTCCACACAAGCAATTCCAGATTCTAACCAGTCCCACTTAGCCCTTTGTCCCCTTTCCCTGCAGGGTGTCTAGACTTCCCCACCACATCCCTTTTGCTTTTTTGTTTTGCTTTGTTTTTGACAGCGTTTCACTGTGTAGAGCGATCTGCCCTGGAACTCACTATGTAGATCAGGCTGGCCACAAGTTCCCAGAGATCTTCTGCCTCTGTCTCTGGAGCGCTGGGATTAAACATGTGCACCACCATGCCAGACTTTTTATCCACTTCTCTCTTCCAGGCTTTGATATCTCCAGCACTCTGTAGGCCTGAGTCTCTATTTCATCTGCAGATTATTTTTACCAAAATGGTTCCAGAAGGCAAATTTTTCCACAGCATTAAAAAGTAATTTATAGAAATAATGTTCCTTTAATAAAAGCCACACAGAATTATACAATTTTTATAGTGCATGACAGAATACGAAAGGTCCAAGCTCTTGTAGAGACGAAGGTCTCCAGCTGCAGTGTTCTTCCAGTGCGGCTACTCCCTCGGGCTAGTATAACGTACCGATTGGAAGGCCCACCACTCATCCTGCTGCCCAAACCTCATCCAAAGACAGTTCCTCTCAGCCTGGCTCTTAGAATGGGAACAGGAAGAACGAGCTCACTCTGGCTGTATCTTCTGTTTCTGCTTTTTTAAAATATATAATTAAACAGTTAGTGGCTAAATTGCATTGTAATTGATTGCAAAATTGCTTTTTTAATGAGATTTAGACACTAGGAAATAGCTCCCCCCCGCCTTCACTGTGCCCAAAGTGAACTTGGTCATTTTAACAACAAACTGTCTCCCTGGTTGTCTTCTAGACCCATATAACTCTGAGGTTAGTAGAGAGGAGGGGGCTCGGCTGCCTCGGAAAGAGAGGACCAGAGCCAGGAGTCCCTCCCCTACCCCAGCAGGTTTGGCACCTTTGAGATACTTTCTTCCCAGAACTCTCAGAGCAGCCCATCCCACCCCACCCCAAGTTCCCTGAACTGTCAGAATGAGGGACAGTTCCCAAATCATACCATCCGGGCTTTTGTTTCCCAGCTCTGGTTGCTGGAGTGTCTCCTCTACCTCAGTTCATCCTGCCCTGTGCCTGTCCACCTCAGGGAGACATGAGGCACGAGACACACATGTACCCCACCATGAGCGTGTGTGGCAGACTAACACCCTCACACACAGCTGCAGAATCTCAGGCTTTCCGGAATCTCATGCAGAAGTTCTCACATGCAGTTGCTGAAAACATACATGCTCTTTACACGCTCCTGGAAAAGCCAGAGCTGGGACTCTGGTGGTTTTAACAACAGTTCCACTATGCACCTAGCCAGGCATTGATTTGTCAATGTTCTACGGGATCCCTGGAATCTGGGGGCGTTGAGACGGGGCTGACAAAGGGAAAGGGTAGACAAAGCTTCCTAACAACACACACACACACACACACACACACACACACACACACACACACACGGTTATATCTGTTTAAAAATTGGGCTTCCAAGCTGGGCAGTGGTGGCGCACGCCTTTAATCCCAGCACTTGGGAGGCAGAGGCAGGCGGATCTTTGTGAGTTTGAGACCAGCCTGGTCTACAAGAGCTAGTTCCAGGACAGGCTCCAAAACCACAGAGAAACCCTGTCTCGGAAAAAAAAAAAAATTGGGCTTCCATTCAAGAGATTGTGGGAAAGGTTCTAGTGGGGTGAGGCTGCGACTTGATGATTGAGCACTTAGATAGCAAAAGGGGTTTTGGCTAGAAGATCGACTACTTAGCATAAGGGGTGTGGCTTACGATAGAGTACTTAGCTAGCACGCAGGACACCCTACGCTTGACCCTCCAGAACTACCAAAAAAAAAGGCAAGATCCTTAGAAACGTAGCCCAGGAGAAGCTCTGGCGGCTGTGTTTTGCCACCAATGCTCAGATGGTCGGGAGCACAGAGAGGCAGGGACAGCAGAGCAAAGGCTGAGCAGACGAGTAGCAGCGGACGCAGCCCCATCCGGGCCCTGCAGGAGCTGAGCTCTGCGGCATAGATGACACCCAGAGTCAGCCCCACCAAGATATAAAGCAGGGGTGTCTTAGATCCCAGCTGTAGCCCTGCTATGTGGGGGCAGCACAGCTGCAAGGCAAGGGAGGACACTCAAGCCAGACTTTCCTGTAAACGACCAGGCATTTCCAGGCTGTGCTGTGTGGACCACACAGCCTCTGTTTCAAGGATTCGCTATTGTTCTGCAAATTTAGCTACAGAAAAGACAGAGATAAGTGGAAGTTGCTGTGCCCTAGCAATTCTTTATTTACCAGAATGCTGTTTATGTACAAGAACATCTAGACACAGCAGTCCTCTCCTGGGGGCCCAGCATTCAGAAGGGAAATAAGGGAGAATAGCTTGAACACAGGAGTTAGAGACTAACCTATTTAAATACCCCACTTAAAAAAATAAAAAAAAAGCAAACTGAGCATGGTAGGGGTACACCTTGCAGCTTTAATCCCAGCATGCTAGAGACAGACACAGGTGGACCTCTGAGAGTTCAAGGCCAGCCTGGTGTACATAGTGAATTCCAGGCTGGTTATAGATACATAGTAAGACTTAGTTCACGGAGGAGGAGGGGGAGAGGGAGTGGGCATGGGGAGGAAGAAGAAGGGAGAGGTGGAAGAGGAAGGAAGGATGGGAGAATGGGAGAGAGGGAGGGAGGGAGGGAGGGAGAGATGGAGGGAGGAAGGAAGGGAGGGAGGAAGGAAGGGAGGGAGAGAGATATGGAGAAAAGGAAAGAAAAGAAAAACAAACAAACAAAAAGCCACGCTGCTCTGGAGGAGGAAAGTATAAAACAGTCAGAGAGGGCAGGCTTTTGGCCATCAAAAGAAGATGTTTACTCTGCCAGTGAGGGCTCTGAGGCAGTGAGGCATCAACTGGTTTGTACCTGGAAGGGATATCACCCTGGATTTTGCTAGGATCTGGTTCAGTCTGTGTGATATCCGAATATCAAGAGAGGATTGAAACTTTGGTCCATCAGGTAGACTCTGGATCTGCCTGGGGAACTCTAGTCCTCTTGAGAGCTGAGAGACCTAACTCTAAGACCTGTGGCAACAGCCCCAGGGTAATTGCATGTGATTCTTCATTGCTTGCCCGTGTGTCTGTGGTCATAAACTCAGATGAGCTCATGACCCCTCATAGATGACGCAAGGTAGACCAGGCTAGTCCTCTGTGCCGCTGCTTCCATGTGGCTGGGACCACGATACCTGACAGAGATGATGAAATGACTTCAGATTCACGGTGTCAAAGTTCATCCTGAAAGCAAAAGCATGGTGAAATTAGTGGTGGAGGGCGGGGGCTGTGCAGTCTAGTTCTGTCAGCTTAACATAAGCACAAGCTACAGCCATCTGGGAAGGAGGAACTTCACTTGAGAAAATACCCCCACTAGCTTGGCCTGTGGGCAAGCCTATGCTGCATTTTCTTAATTGATGATTGATGTGGGTGGACCCAGCTCACTGACAGGGTGCCACCCCTAGACGATGGTCCTGGGCAAGTTTATAAACAGTGTCCCTCCATGACCTTTGCATCAGTCCCTGCCTCCAGGTTGCTTCCTTGAGTTCCTGCCTTGACTTTATTGGATGATGGACTGTGAACTGGAGGATGTAGTAAACCCTTTCCTCCCCAAGCTACTTTTGGTCATTTTTGAAAATGAAATACAGAGTAGACATCCTAGCTAAGCTGGGGACAGAGACTCCTCACATACAAGCCAGGAAGCAGAGCATGCAGAGGGGCCCCAGAGGCGAATGTGATCTCCAAAGACCTGTCCCTAGAGGTCTGCTTCCACCAGGTAGCCCCTCCCATCCCAAAGACTCCACAACAGCGACACCATCAGGGGAACTAGTGTCTGCACACGTGGGGACCCTTCCCATTCAAACCAAGGCACCCACTCTCTTCATACTGAGGAACCAGACTGCAGACCTGAGAAGTGAAGTGACCCCTCAAGACCACACAACCAGAAGATGCTTGAACCAGACCTAGAGATGGGAGCTCATTTTGAAATCAGCAAGAGTTCGGCTTTCTCCCAGCCTGTGGTTCTAACTTGAGGACATTGTAGCCGTTCAGTATGCATTTACTGATATTTAATGCACGTTGAGCCAGCTTGTATCTTCTCTAAAGAAACATGATAGGAGGTATGTATGTATTGCAAATAAAAAAGTAGCTTCAATTTTTCAAGGTTTATGAAATGAAGCAGCCCGAGGCATGTCTTGCAATGAGGTCGGATTTACACAAAACAAGCTGCAGGAGCCAGGCAATGCTCTCTTATTCCCTGACCTCTGGCAAGTCCCTTCCTCACCCAACAGTTTATTCTCAGCTGTTACACACCAGAGTGGGATCAATGCTCACTGGAGTCTCTCTCCACTCGAAGAAAAATGCTTTAATCAATTAGGTCTGGGCATTAGGCCAACATTTTCACATTCTCACCATAAACCATTCTGTAAGCTGAAAGAGGAGGCAGAGGTATTTGGGGTTCGCTGAAGGGAGGCTGAGGTGATCTCCCTCTAGGCCATGGAGCCTCTAGATTTCAAGGCCAGCAGGAGGCAAATGATGGGCAGGCCACTTCTTTAACTTTTCAGGTAGCCAAAAGCACCCCCCCCAAAACATATATACACACACACACACAGACACACACACACATTTCTCAGAACTACAGTCTAGGGACTACTGATCCCAACCCACCATTTCTCAAGGGCACTGGCCCTGGACAGCATCTCTCTTCCTTATCTTCAGGAAGAGATCACAAATGAGATGATGAGCAGCTAATACAAACTTCCATGAGCAGCTGGGGAGATGACTCCATGGGCAAAGCACAAGTGTGAAGACCTGGGTTTGAATCTCCAGAATCCACATCAACTCCAGGAGTGGTGGGTCACATCAGTAATCCCAGCACTCCTACAATGAGATGGTCGTGGAGACAGTTGTATCTTCAGAAGCTGGAGGACCAGCTAGCCTGGAACAAGCAGCAGGGAAGAGCAAAAGAGAAACCTTGTCGCAAACAAGATAGAAAGCAAAGACCTAGACCAGAGGTTATCCTCCAGCCTCCACACATGTGCTGTGGCAAACGTGCACCTGTAGCTTTTAAAAACCAAGAAGTAGAAATCTTGACTCCTGCACGCCCCTCATTACTATTCAGAACAAACCAGGGAACTCCATCAAATGCTTGCTTCCCCGCACATGCCCTGAAATTCCCATCAGCCCCAATTCTGACCCACTTCCTCCCCGCCCCCTTCAGCCCGGTGACTCTACCATGCGCTCACATGGGTGTGCGCACCCACAAACACACAAAGTAAATAAATAAATAAACAAGGCAAAAATGAAAAACTGTGAGCTGGAGGAGCCAGAGCAACCCCATGCATATCCATCACTCCTTGAGGGACGCTCAGCAGCCAGTCCCTCACCAACACTGGGTCCCCAGCTCATCCAGCATCCATCCTGCGTGGTGATGCTCTGAGCCTGGGAATGAAAGCAGGTCAGGAATGGGGCTGGTGGGAATTTCAGAGCATGTGCGGGGAAGCAAGCGTTTGATGGAACTTCCTGGTTCGTTCTGAATAGTAATGAGTGGCATGCAGAAGTCAAGATTTTTATTTCTTGTTTCTCAAAAGCCACATTGATGGGAGCAGGCTCACAATACAAACAGTGGTGATTGCAATCACTTGCTGTTCCCATGGCAACAGACAAGATTAAAAGGGCAAACAACGGAGCTGGAACTCTCTTCAGATTAAACTCTCCCGATTTTAATTGCCAGGCAGCAGGCTGACACACGAAATCCCAGACTCTGTTTAACAAAATCAAAACCTCCCCTTCGCTACTGACGGGACTAACTCAGGCTGACCAGCCTCGTCCTCACTCTCCCCATTCAAGACCTCAAGCATCACAAAAAGTCAAACCTTACAGCCCTCCATCTCTGGAGCATTCATTGCCTGCAGCAGAGATTACCCCATGCTGAATCCATGGCTAGTCTCCATCCAGGACCTCTCCCTCTCACAGACACCAGCACCAAGCACAAATCTTGTGCTTCCTGCTTTGCAGGGCTGCAACTTGGAGAGATTAGGGTTAAAGTCATGTGCTAGAAGGCGCAGAACCAAATATGACACTCAGTACCGTCCCTTCCGTTCCCATATCCCAGGTACTTTGCCAGCCCTCCGCCCCTGGAGGGAAGGATGGAAAAGCGTGGAGATGGTTGGCTTGCAGGCGTGGCACAAGAATAGGCAGGCTGGGGACCCCTAGACGGTGGACACCTGGTCCTGATCAAAATGTGCTCTGCTAGCCCCGTCCCTCCGTCCCTCCCCAGAGAAGCTGCAGTTCTGAGTGAGGGCTCAGCTCTACCTCAGTGCCACACAGCAGGGTGGCGTTGCTGCTGTAATATTCTTGGGTTTTCTTCATTCCAGGGGAACCTGCTTTCCCGGCTCGAGCTTCTTCCTCCCCTGAGTGGTGAGCTTCTGCCTCACACAGCTGCTCCGAGTTTGATCAGCCTGGTTCAAAGCCACCTGCATAAGCCTAGGAAGGAGCAGCCCTTCAGAAAAACAGCACTGAGATAAAATAACAAAGAATTCACTGGGAAATGATTGAACAAGCCACGCGGGGCATCTGGTCTCCAGCCCCAGAAAAACAAACTCTATCTCTAACCCACACAGCCAGACATTAGTGGCCCCACAACTTCTTACTGGGCACCTACTGTACTCAAAAGAAAACTGCTACATCATTCAGTGCAGGGGCAGGCAGCCAGGTGCTGCTGCCAGCAACCACAGAGCAAGATACAGAGTAGCACATGATGCTAGACCACTGGTGCTGAGACGAAATCCTGGGATGCGCAGGAAAGGAGCCTTTCCATCACCCACTCAGAGCCGCAACTCAGTGCGCACAGTCGCTGTGAGTGCCGGATGATTCCTACAGCCTGGAGAAAACAGTGGAAGATGAAACACACCTCATGCCACCCCCGGATTCCCTGATGGGGCAAGAGGAAGGGAAATAAAGCACAGAAACTGATCTTGGGAATAATGCCTGGGTTGAGATGGGAGGAAGGAGTTAGGAGAGAGAGTTACTGAGGCTGAGGGAGTCTCCCTTGAAAACAAATGACCCAAGCCAGGCAAGTCAACCAGTTGAAGTAGACTAAAATGCTGCCCTGTAAGAAAGCTCTGATTCCTTACCCCTGTGGGCTACATGGCCTATGCATCCCAGCTCACAGGCTTGGTTAGTTGGCCGGAACCCTGGGAGAAGGTGAGGATATTATTGGAGATAGGACGGTGTGTGTGTCAATCACGCAGCCACAGCAACGCTTGGCATGCTGTTCAGCTAAATGCACACAGAGATGATGCTTCTTCCATGGCCTGAAATCTCCACTATGCCCACAGTGAAGCAATTAAATTGGAATTAATGTTTGAGTATCTGTTTATAGAGCTGCTTCGGGTTTAAACACACCTTTTCTTTTATTACAGGCTAATTGCCAGGTAGGATACTTTAGAAAGAAATACAGGCTTTTTTTTTCTGCAGTTCTGCACATTTTCAAGAACAAATGCTTCTTTTGACTCTCTGACTCTCTCTCTCTCTCTCTCTCGCTGTGTGTGTGTGTGTGTGTGCGCGCGCGCGCACGCGCGCGCGCGCGCGCATTTGTGCACACGAATTTGCCGTCAACTATGGGTTTTTCCCTCTGTTGGTTCCCATCTTATTTTTTGAAGAAGGGTCTCTCACTGAACCTGGAACTTAACAATCCAGTTAGACTGGCTGGTCAAAAACCCTCAGCAATCCTCCTGTCTCCACCTGCCCAGCACTGGGGTTACCGACACATGCTGTCACTCATGGCTGACAAGTGGGTTCCAAGGCTTGAACTTAGGTCCTCACACTTACACAGCGAATACTTTACCTGCTGGGCCATCCCTCCAGCCCCTAAATCTAGAAACAGTTTTAATAAACAAATGTTATAACTACCTCTTACAAAAATAGTGTTATGACTCAGATCCTCATTCAGACAAGGGGCCCTGTGTAGCTTCAGGTTCAACCATCCTAAAGTGTGCATTGCAGGAGACACAGACCTGTGATCTGCCAAGCTGCAATGATTATCAGGTAACCAGATTCCTTCCCTCTGTTCCCAGCCTCACACCTCTCTAAATGGTTTGTGCTACACTTAGTCATTTTAGTTTTTCTTCACACAAAACACAAATCTACATTCCTTCCCGAGTGGATTTTCAACATAGCTGCAGCAAACTGAGAGGGGGGAAGAAAAAAACACTGTTAGCGGATGCTCCCTTCAGTGAGACTGAAGCCAAAACTGAAAATCAAGGGCTGATCTTTGTGCACCTTTCAAATGGATGTGTTTTTAAGTTGGCAGTATGAAAAAATCAGTTTGAACAACACAGTGCAAAGGGGGAACAGGCTGGGGGCACCATTATAATTCTAATGAGATGCTTCCTCCCCCTCTATTCGGATTTACTTACAGAACAATCCTGGTTTTAATGGGAAGATGCCCTTGCTTCTTCTCTAGATTCTCTTCCTGCTGAGCCATCCCTCCAGCCCCCAAAGCTACCAACAGTTTTAATAAACAAACTCTAAAACTACCCAAGGCGAAAAAGCTGTTGTGGCTCTGACCTTCACTTAAACAGGGGACTGTGATTGCTGCTGTGGAATTTTGCTCACCTTGGGGTGGACTGCAAGGCCCCGGAGAGCACGAACTCAGAGGGGCCAAGACAGGGTCGCTGGCTCTTGCTACTAAGCAGAACTGCTGACCCAACACAGCAGAATTCCCAGAGAAACACAATGGCTGTTTTGTTTCTCTATTTCAAACGTCCTGAGTGCTCTGAAGACAAATGGAAATTAAGGTTTTACACTATCGAGGTTCCCTGAAAGAACATGGAGGGCAGGCAGTACCACAGCAGCTGGTCTTCTGTGGCTCGTGTAACAATTCTCCATAGCCAGTGGCTTAAAACAAAACATATTTATAATCTTACAGTTCTAGGGGTCAGAAGTCCAAGATGGGACCCACTGGGCTGGACTGGCAGATCGGGGTTCCTGCTGGTAGCCGGGTGTGCTGGAGTGAATGCACTCTACCCTTGGTTGAGCAGCATCTGGAGCCTGGCTACACCCCTTCTCCTTCTTCAAAGCCAAGTCCTTCCATGCCACCCTGTGACTATCTCTCCCTTCCCTCTTCCATTTTAAAGACTCTCCATGCATATAGGGTGCAGACAGAAGACTCAGGGTAATATTCCTATTTTTAAATCAGCTCATTAGCAACCCAATACCCTTTTTCTTACAAGTATTCATTTCACAGGTATTAGGATGTGAACAATGGCTGGGTCTTATTTGTGCTCACCTTAGAGAGTGTCTTAGTTAGGGCTTCTATTTCTGCAAAGAGATGCCATGACCTCGGCTACTCTTATAAAGGAAAACATTTAATTGGGGCTGGCTTACAGTTCAGAGGTTTTAGTCCATTGTCATGATGGTGGGAAGTGTGGTAGCTCACAGACAGTCTTGGTGCCAGAGAAGGAGCCAAGATATGCTATATGTGGATCGGCAGGCAGCAGGAAGAGAGAGTGACACTGGCCTGGCTCAAACATTTGAAACCTCAAACCCTACCCCCAGTGACACACTTCCTCCAACAAAACCACAGCTCTCTAACAAGGCCACACCTCCTAATAGTGTCCCTCCCTGTGAGCCTAAGGGGGCCATTTTCATCCAAACCACCATAGTGAGTTTCACTATTCCTGAATTATGGGGTCTGAACCCCCAAGAAAGAACTGACCAAGCCAGATACTAAGAGAGGAGAGGGTTTCCAGCAGCAGATACTAGAGGCACTTCCAGTACGGAGGGAATGACGACGAAGGGACTAACCACTGCACGAGGAGAGGAGCATCTCAGAAAGTCAGCCCAGGGCAGGCCAGGCAGCTCAGTGGGTTAAAGCCCTGGCCACCCCTGCCTGACTACTCCGAACCCACAGAAAAGGTGAGCATGGAAGCACACACTGTAACCTCCCTGCTCACATGGTACGATGGAGGTCGGAATAAGAGAATCACCCAGAAGCTCACAGGTGAGCAACTGTTTCGCCGTCAGTAGGTCCCTTTCATCAATGACTAGTGATCAGATCACTTGGGTGTGCTCTTCCCCACCCTTTTGTCCTTCCCCCATTCCCCTGCCTCCCTTTCCTCCCCAGCAAGCAAATTTACCCCTCAAAGTATCTGGCTTCCCTAAGAGCTACCCTTCCCCGTGGACAGGTATGCACAAACCCACGGCCTCCAATTCCCCTTATCAGCATTTGTCTCCTAAATGATCTACCACTCTGACATTGATACAGATCACTCGCACACCCTGTCCAGAGGACCCGGATGACCCTTACACTCCCTGGCTTCTTGTATGAGTTCTGATTTTGGTTTTGCCATGTCTCCCAGGCTGACTTCAAGCTTCCAGTCGCCTTAGCCTTGTCCTTTGATGGCTGAGGTACCTGGCTGTCTCACTAACTTTTCCATGTGTTTGGCTTCATATAGAGCCACCTTCCCCTCCAAGTGAGAACCTGTTGGGCTGTTCACGCGACCAGATCCCCCCTGGGACCAAGAGACAGTCCTACTCCTTCTCACCTGATACACCGAAGGCCTCAGCACCTAGACCATAGCAGGCTCTAAATATTACATTAAATAGGAGCTGCATACATAATTCAGGGGATACAGAGCTTACCAAACATGCAAAAAGCCCTGGGCTCAATCGTGCACTGCATTTGACTACATAGCACATTTGAGGCCAGTGTGAGCTACATTGACCAGGTGCTTTAAAAATAAATAAAGACCTAACAAGGCATCCTTTCATAAACTCAGCCCTCCCCATAGCGGCTTGTCTCTGGAGCCCCACTGAGATCCCTTTGGGAAAATGTGCTGCTAGTGAGAAATCACTACACCCTGGGGAGGAGGACCAGTCCATCAAGTCCTCTAGGCCCAAGCTTTTCTTCTGAAAGCCTCACAATGAGGGAGGAGGTTGAAAAGTCTCAAACTCTGGGACAAATAGCCGGAGGAGCCTATTTAACATATCAAAGCGGACCTGGCAGCCAGGTTCTCCCAGCATCCCTCAGTTCCCACCTGTCACAGGAGGGCTGCCATACCTGCCCTCTACTCCCTATCTCTCCAGCCCTTCTCCCAGAGGCTCTTCCCTACTAATCCAGACATTTTGGTTACCAGCCCTCTTGGCTGCTGCACCTGGTTACCCTCTCTTCCGTCTCCCTTCCCCTCCTCTTCTCCCCACACAGCCCAGCTCAGTCAAGGTCATGGCCACTCTGGGCTCTCCCAGATATCCCTGTCTCTGCCTATGTTCTCCCTTTTATCTGCAATAAACTTTCTCTTCCACTATGCCTAGGAACAGTCATGTCCTTCCCTTCTTATATCTTTTATTCAGTCAGAGGTCACTGTGGAAAGGGAGGTTAAAACATTAGGGCACACTTTTGGCCCCCAAAGAGGTGTCACACGGACCTGGAAAAGGCCCCTCCCCACAGGGCCTCAGTCTCCAGCCCATTTGACTCTGTGGTTTTCCTAACAGAGTGGGTGTGAGTTTGTCATAAGAAACCTCATCTTGGGCTGGAGAGATGGCTCAGTGGTTAAGAGCACTGGCTGCTCTTCCAGAGGCTCTGAGTTCAATTCCCAGCAACCACATGGTGGCTCACAGCCATCTGTAATGAGATCTGGCGCCCTCTTCTGGCCTGCAGGCATACATCTGGCGCCCTCTTCTGGCCTGCAGGCATACATGGAGGCAGAATGTTGTATACATAATAAATAAATAAAATCTTTAAAAAAAAAAAAAAGAAAAGAAACCTCATCTTGCAGGGCGGTGGTGGCGCACGCCTTTAATCCCAGCACTCGGGAGGCAGAGGCAGGCGGATCTCTGTGAGTTCGAGACCAGCCTGGTCTACAAGAGCTAGTTCCAGGACAGGCTCCAAAACCATAGAGAAACCCTGTCTCGAAAAACCAAAAAAAAAAAAAAAGAAACCTCATCTCATCACAGACCCTGATGCCCTGATGAAGGATCCAGGAGAGTGTCCTCACACTGGAGGAGTACCGGGTTTCCAACTTCATCCATCTTGCTCCCTTCTGAGGGCTAACAAAGAGAAGGCCTCCCAGCCCTGGGTTCCAACGAGTGAATTTGGATGCTATAAACTGTGTTGAGATGGTGGCATTCCAGCCTCTGACTCAGTCCCTCCACCAGTTAAATCTGCATCTAATTTTAACCCAAGTCACTTAAGAACATCACATCCTTCCATGATGGGGACTCCCGCTTCCCCTCAGCCCCCAGTTATTTTGGTGTGAATTCACATGAGGAAGCGTAGTTGACGTGGTGAGGGGTGTGGAGTCTGCAGGACTCTGATTCCAACTGCACGGTGTTGTGAGGTGTTTGTCTGACTCTGAGGGGCCCCCTTGCATCTGTGCAAACTCACTGCGCCTGAAGTGGTTGGACGCATCCCCTCAGGATCCAGGCAGTGACACTGAATAGCAATATGATAGCCCTCAGAGGCGGGACCCCCCACAGGTAAGACGATCCTGACAGTGGGACTCTCCAGGCTGGAATCAGATGTCCCTCTAGAAGAGCTTGACAGGGAATCATCCCTTTTGTCCCCGTATGAGGACAATGTTCCTTCTGGAGGACACAACGCTCAAGCCACTATTTTCAAAAAGGAGACAGGATCTTCACAGACAGCCAACACCCTGACTTTAGACCTTCCAGCCTCCAGAATGGAGAAGGAAAAATGTCCACTCCTTCATAAGTCACCCAGTCTGTGGTATTTATATAGTAGCAAACACAGACGTGCTGGCTAGTTTCGTGTCAACTTGACACAGGCTAGAGTCGTCTAAGGGGGGGAACCTCGATTGAGAAAATGCTTCCATAAGATCCAGCTGTAGGCAAGCCTGGAGGGTATTTTCTTAATTAGTGGTTGATGGAGAAGGTCCAGTCCATTGTGGATGGTGCCATTCCTGGGCTGATGGTCCTGGGTGCTGGAAGAAAGAAGGTTGAGCATGCCATGAAGAGCAAGCCAGTAAGCAGCACCCCTCCATGACCTCTGCATCAGCTCCTGCCTCCAGGTTCCTGCTCTGTGTGAGTTCTCGCCCTTGTTGCTTGAGAGGATGAACTGTTATACGGAACTGTGAGTAAAATAAACCATCTCCTCCTACATTGCTTTGTTCATGGTGTTTCATCACAGCAATAAAAATTCTAACTAAGAAAACAGGCTGAAAACACCAGGATGTCCTCAAATAAAAGACTTGAAGGAGATCTGGAATTGCTGGGACAAAGGCATCACTGGCTTACACCTAATCATGTGACTGCATGAATCACCTTTCAGTCCTGGTTCCCTGTGCACCAGGAACCCCATCTCCACAGGAGCCTCTCAGCCACTGGCTCCTCTTCTGTGAGCAGAGAGGAAGTCTCGAGAAGCACAAGGGTTCTCTGGGCCAAGGCTGGAAGTGGTCTGGAAGCCTCCACCCTGTTCCATCAGCTGGGATGAAGGCCATGAGGGTGGAAGCATAGGGCAGATGCCAGAGGTCAGGGGAACAGCCTTGTGAACAGCCATCTACTCGGCTTGCCGTGGGTTTCTCTCCTTCAGAGTTCTAGGTTCTCAATTTGCTTTTAACTCTCCCAGAATAACCAAGTTCACTTACTCGACCTTGATAATGGAGGCTCTCACCAAGGGAGGAAAACGTCTTTGTAACATAGACTAAGGATTCCCTACCTTCCTGTACCGTCTACCCCATAGTCAGGCTCAGTTTCCCACTGAGGGCAAGGCTGGGTGGGATGGAAGAAGCAACTGTAGGGACCGCTGCAGCTTCAATGGATATGAGGGGAAGCCCCCGCAGCTGCCACCACCCTCCTCCACCCAGCCTCCTACTGCTGCAGGGCAAAAAGATGTCTTTCATGATCTTCCCTCTGAACTTGGGCCATTTGCACATCCCAGCAGCCAGGGAGCTCGTGTGAAGTCAGGAAGGGTCAGCCAGAGCTAGGACTTCCCAGAAGCTCTCCCGAAACAGTGGCTTTCCTCGGAGACAGATGTGAAGTTACTAACGGGATGAATACCAAGCTAGGAGTCCATGTCGCTTGGCACGCTTTAAATTCCCCAAAGCAAATCCTTAAAAGAAGCTGCGCAAGAGCTGAAGACTCTGAGGCGGCCCCTGGGAATATTCATCCCAGAAAAGGGACAATAATGAAAAGCTGCACACTGGCAGAGGAGGCGGCAGCGCCTTCCGAGGCCACCATGTGACAGTCGGCAGCAGCTTCCGAGGGCATGATGCCAGATACCCCTCTCTCTGGAGCTGGCAGAGCAGGGAAGCTGCAATATTCACTCCCACCTGAGTCTAGAGAACCTGAGAAGACAGAAGACTAGGGATGCTAGGGGTGGCGGGGTGAGCTCACAGGTGAGCCCAGGTATTGTGCATAAAAGTCACTTTAACAGAAGCAGATGCTGTGTACCACAACGGTTGGCCTATCAAGGTACCTCAGTGAGATCTCAAAGATTATGGACCCCCAATCTACAGATGAAGAAACAGAAGCTCAGAGACGCTAAACAAATTATGTAAAATCACACAGCTGATTGTAATGTAAATTTGTGTAACCATTATGGAAGTCAATATGGAAGTTTCAGGGGGACTAAAAAATGTGTGTTGTTTGAAAGGAGAGAAGATCAGCAGGCCCCTTGACAAGGATGGAAGACGCCCTTGGCCTAGTAATATGCATAACGGTTAAGGCATTGCCAACTGCTCTGCAGCAGGTAACCATTGTCTTTTGGAAGGAGGGAAGCAACTCCTGCAAGTTGTCCTGACCTCCCCATGTGCTGTGGCAAATCCCCTCTCCCACCTTAAATGAATACATGTTTTTAAAAAAGAAAAAAAAATAGAACTACAGTATGGCCCAGCTATGCCACTGGGTAAACACATACGACAGAACACACCATTCGTGTTCCGTGCTGCTCATTCAAAACATGGAACCCACCCAAATGTGCCCCGGCAGATGACTGGGTAGAGATAAGGCGGCCTGTGTGCACGGTGGAATTTTATTCAGCTGCTAAGAAAAATGAAATCATGACATTTTCAAGAAAATGGATGGAACTAGAGGTCATTATTTAAGCAAAAGAAGTCAGACAAACATCAACTGTCATGTCCTTTCATCTGCAAAATCTAGACTTCAAACTGTGTATGTGTGTGTGGTTGTGTATGTGTGTGTGGTTGTGTATGTGTGTTTCTATGTGTGTGTGTGTATGTATTGTGTGTGTGTGTGTGTGTGGTTGTATATGTGAACAGCCATGCAGCTAGGAAATGTCCAGACCTGGTTAGGAACCCTGCTTTGTTTGACTGTCCCTTGGTCTTAGCCTCCATCCTATCCTGGCCCCAGATGTGGAGGCAGGACACAAATCTCTGAGAGGGTCTCTGAGGGGACCCCTGACTGTCATTCTCAGCAGTCAATGTAACACAGACTTCAACAGTGACCCTGTGCCAGAGGAAAGGGACAGCCAGGGAAACAAAAGAGGAACTGTCACTTAGAGTTTTGTCGTTTTGTTTGTTTTGTTTTGTTTGTTTTTTAAGTCACCACACAGAGGGGAAATCCCACAGGTCTAGCTGTGAGAGGCGGGAACACCAGGAATGGCAGCCAGGTCTGGAGCCAGAGAACCTATCTGCTGTAAACCCTAGCTCTGGACATGTTACCCTCAAATTCTCTAACCATAAAGTGGGAGATACGTTGTAAAAAAAAATGCTTAAAAGATTAAATCAACTGAGCAGGAATAATCTAGGCTTCTTGGAGGTCCAAAACTCCAACAAGCAACAGTGCCCTCTGCGGGCAACTTGAGGAATGTCGGGGACAGGGCTCAGCGAAAAGTTAATCTCAGGATCATCCCATTAGCAAACAAGCTGACGAAAAGGATATATCTTCTCCAAAAAGGAGACCTGACAGACCCATAACTACTGAAAATGTGTTTCGCGTCCTCGGCCATTAGGAAAATAATAACTAAAACTGCCTTGAGAATCCTCCTTGCCCCAGACAGGATGACTCTCAACAAGAAAACAATGACAACCAAAGCAGGAAAAGATGTGGAGAAAGGGGAGCCCTTACTCACTGTTGGTGGGAGTTAAGCCTTTGCCCACACTACAGAAATCAGCATCAAGGTCCATAAAAACAATCTAGAAAGAGAACTTTCGTAAGACTCAGCTATGCCACTCCTGGCCATATTCCAAAGGACTCTAAGTCAACACATTACAGAGATGCTTGCCTATCCATAGTTATTGCTGCACTGTTCATAATAACTAGAAAACGGAGCCAGCCTATACGTTCATCAAGATATGAATAAAGACAGTGCATAAGATAGATAGACACACAGATGATGATCGATAGATAGATAGACAGATTAGATAGATAGATAGATAGATAGATAGATAGATAGATAGATAGATAGATAGATAGATAGATAGATCTTATTAGATCATGACATTTTCAGGAAAATAGATGAATCCATAAATTGTTATATTAAGCAAAATAAGACTGACTTAGAAAGACAGAACAGCACACACTCTCCCTCACACGCAGAACTTGAATTTAAATGTGCATGTATACGATTGACATGAAAGTAGAAAGGGAGCCATGAGAGGGAAGAAAGAGATCGTAAGAAAAGGTACTAGAACACATGGGGCGTGAAAGAACAGGGCACTGTCTAGAGGAAGGAAGAGAATGGGGGGCGTGGGACACATGTGTGAATGTGGCATAAGGAAACCCATGCTAACTCAAAAAATTAAAAACTAAAAATCAGAAAGAAGATATGCTAGAGTGGTGAGGGCGGGATGCAAGAGGTCACAGGAAACAGGTGAGCACCCTGAGACTAACAACAGCCGGGGCCATTGACACCCCAGGAAGGAGGGGAGAGATGTTTCCCAGACAACATGTGTGCACCGCAGCATGAGGTAAAGAGACTTGCTGTTGCCACTAAGTCAGGAATCTTAAGATGGAGGATTTGTCCCTCTATTTCCCAGATAGACCAGAGTCGTGCTAAGTGTCCCTCCAAGAGAGGGACACGGAGAGAAGAGAAAGATGGGTGATAACGAAAACAAAGGTTGGAGGTGACCTTGAGCCAAGGGATTTGGGTGACCTATAGAAGTCAGGAAGTTTCCCTATGAGCCTCCGAGGGAACGAGGTGCTGCCCAGCCTTCGGCAGCTGCCCACAAAACCCCTTGCAGACTTCTGAACTCAAGACAGCTCATTAGTAAAACCAAGAGAGTGTTGGTGCCCTGTTACAGCAGCGGTGAAACGCCACCCCAGCTCTAGCTGCACGCATAGGACCTTGCAGGTGCAAGCAAGGGACTGCCCTCCCCTGCCTGGAAAGCAAGCTGATCTTGGCTTCTCCACTAGGGCACAGGTTGAAGAAATGAACTGGAAGCCAGGGAGAGACACAAAATGTGCGCATGGCTGAGCCACTTCGGAAAGAGCAGAGGGTTGATGAAGAGGCAGGCAGGGGCAGTCAGCACGTGGGTAACTGGGCCAGACTCTTCAGGCTCAGGCCTTCCATTAGAGTACAGGACTAGCAGCTGTGATGAACACCTGGAGGCTCAGGAGTTCAAGGCCAGCCTCTGCTACGTAACGGGATATGAGGTTGACTCAGAGAGACACATGACAGAGAAGCAGGAAGCCTGTGCTCCTGTTGAGAGGTTAGACTCAGCTTCGTCTTCAAGACAGAACCCCAGGAAGCCTTGACAGTATGTGTCTGTCTAAAGCACCAAGAACTAAAATCCCTCCAAATAGTTAGAGTGACCAGCCCAGAGGACACTGCCCTCATTCTACCTTAACCAGGAACCCCTAACCCCAGTCCCACGATGATTGGCTGGAGAGAAAGGCACAGGGTCCCAGCATCAGTTAGCTGTCACGACCAGTTTGGGATCAGCCCCTTGGTGCCGTCTAGAGTCAAAGCTGGATGTCTTCAAGCCCTGCCCTTCAAAACTAAAATCCATGGGCCAACTGAGCGGATTCTGACCCAGCCGGTATGGGAACTGTGCAAGTTAGACCAAGGTGCCTTCTTCAATCTCTCTCCTGCCATCTACTGGGAACTGGCAAGCACTGCACGTAACTAAGGTTGATGCAAGGAGGTTAAGGGTAGGGGGGCTGGAATTTTTCAGGGTATGGTATCCACAACCACAATAGTTCTTTCCTAGCGTCTCTACCATCTTAGCTGCACCCACGGCACTGGTCTCTTTCACAAGGCCCCTCCTCTTCTCCAACTCTGTTTCTTGCCTAAACTACTGCAGGACTTTCCAAGCTGGCCTCCGTTTCAATACAACCTCCAACTTGCCACAGGAAGATCTTTCTAGAAAGCTAATTTGATCCTGCCCCCTTCCTGTGGGTGTTCCTTGGATATGCCTGATCCCCCCCTCCTTCCCTTGGCTTTTTTCCTAAGATATCCTGATCTATATAGGTTCCCCCAATCCTTACCAAACAGCCCATAGATTGTCCCCATGTCCAATCTTACCTCTCCCATCCTGTACCAGGCAGAATGAAAAGCAATGCCTTGTCTGGTGACAATAACGCCCTCCCGAGTGAGGGCCTGAGAATGCCATAAAAGGGAAGTGTGGAGACAGAGATGGCTCTACAACCCAAGGCAACTGGGGAGAGGAAGCAAACAATGGCTGTCTGGAGTCAGGCCCGGGACAGACAAGCCTCAGAAGGAACCACCCACTGACACCTTGATATGTAGCATCTGCTCTCCAGAACTGACAGGTGGCATTCTTTTATCAAGTTAAGTGAGCCTTCAGGCGCCCAGGAGTTTGGTGGCCATTATCCCTGGCATGCACGTGAGGGCATGTGGGATGGTTTGGAGTTTGAATCAGCCAACTGAGTGCAGCAGATTGTCTTCCTCCTGTGGGAGGGTCACAGGCAATTAGCCGAAGGTCTGCCTAGACCAAGAAAGCTCACTTTCCCCCTTGCAGAAGGTCCTCCTGCCTGGCTGCCTCGGGTGTAGAGCATAGAACTTACATATCAGCCATACTGGCTACCAGAAATGTAAACTTGGAACAGACCTAGACACCTGGCTCTCCTGAGCCCCAAGTTTGCCCACTTCATCATGAAGAGGGTCCTGGAACATCACCAAGACAACTCTTTCTTCTTTGGTGACAGAAAAACTGGGGAGAGGATACGCTCAACATAGACGGTCAGAAAAGAGGCATGGCCACGTCTCAGCCTCCGCCTCAGGCTGTCTGCAAGCTGGCCTATGATGACCCATGGTGAAGGACACCTCCAACCCTACAGCTCAGAACCCAGTTTAACACAGATCAAGGCACAGTAAGCAAAGCTCCTGGCTGTCTGATCCTGGTACCTGCATCCTCCTGAGGATGGTTAGACAATTAAGTCCACACCATTTTTTTCCCTAATGAACATGAACACATCTGTGAAGAGAAACAGCTCACAAACTGGCTGAGCAGATGCAGAAAATATGTTTACAGACATCGGCCGCAAGAGGGTGCTAGCAGGCTCTTTCCACCACCAAGGGTTGTGTATCTCAATTACCCAAACCTCTACCTTCCCTCCCTTGAGGCTGGACAGAGTCTGCATGTTTCTTCAGTTACACCAGAAGGAGCTGACAGGTCTGGGGTCGTAACTCCAGCAAGGTAGGAGCTGTGTCTCCCTTCCCTTCCCAGGGGAGGCTAGTAACTGGGGAGCTGACTGCCAAGCAACCTGTCCTGGGAGGTTACAACCCAGAGGCTCGTAAGAAATGAGAGGAAGGGTCTGGAGAGACGGTTCAGCATTTCTCTTATAGAGGATATGAGTTCAGTTCCCAGAACCCATGAGGCAACTGACAACCATCTGTAACTCCAGTTCCAGGTGACTCAATGCCTTCTTCTGGCCTCTCTGAGTACCAGGCACAAATATGGCACACAGACTTATACACAGGCACAAATGCACAAATATGGTACATAGACATATACATAGGCGAGCATCTAAATGTTGTAAGAGTCCACTTGTTTGTTCCTGGCTGCTCAGCCCTGAAATAATCACACAGAAACCATAATATATGCAATACTGTTTGGCCAATAACTTAAGCCTATTTCTGGCTAACTCATAACTTAAATTAACCCATATCCATTAATCTATGTATCGCCATGAGGCTGTGGCATACCAGGTAAAGTTCCAGCATCTGTCTCCGGCGGAGCAGCTTCTCACTGATTCTGCCTTCTTTCTCCCAGCATTCAGTTTAGTTTTCCCTGCCTAACTCTACTCTGCCCTATCACAAGCCAAGCCAGTTTCTTTATTCATTAACCAACAAAAGCAACACATAGACAAAAGGATCTCCCACACCATCTATACACATAAAATAAAAATAATTTTAAAAAAGAAAAATAAATGAGAGGAAAGGGGAAAATAGGGGCAATGGTTTTAAGAGAAGAAGAAATTAAGACAGAATAAAGTTTAAAAGCGGAGCTTGAGAGATGGCTCAGCAGTCAGGATCATATACTGCTCTTCCTGAGGACTCAAGTTTGGTCCCCAGAACCCATGTCAAGAAGCTCACAATTGCCTGTAACTCCAACTCCAGGAGGTCTGATGCCTCTGACTTTCAAGGGTACCTGCACTCATGTGCACATACCCCCACATAGACGACACATAACTATAAGCAAATAATTTTTAAAAAGAAAGAGAAAGTTCAGGCCAGCGAGATGGCTCTGTATGCAAAGGCCCCTGACACCAAGCCTGACAACCTGAGTTCGATTCCCCAGGCCCCACATGGTAGAAGGAGAGAACTAACTCCCACGAGTTGTCCTCTGACCTCCACGCATAGTATCGCAGGCATACACAAATAACAACAACAACAATAACAATAGGAGAAAGTTCTCTAATGAGACATGGCGGGGGTGGGGCAAGGGCTGCAAGAGAGAGAAGATGGCAAGGCTATTGCTACCAACAGTGGACCGGTCACCTAGTGTGCACAAGGGCCTGGATTTTCATCCCCAATACTGCAAGAACAAAACAAGGACAACATTCACAGCCTAAATAAAATGTTTAAAAGAGAGAGGTTTAAAAGAAAGAGAGAGGGGAAGGGGGAGGGAGGAAGGAAGGGAGGGAGGGAGACAGAGAGAAACAAACTAGCTCGCAGGTGAGTTGACAGAGGTGACAATGACAGACCAGAAGCCAGTAAATGCCCCAGGCTGTCCTGCTGGACTTCCTGCTTCCACCTTAACCTTGACCCCTGTTGCTGGGCTTCCATATTCCTCTCTGCACAGCATGGTGTCACACTAGGAAGTTTCTAAGAGTCTTTGGAGCAGGCAGCAGCATGGACAGGAGTCTTTCAAGGGTGCCCATGGCTCTCCCCAGGAGGAGACATTTCAGTGACCTCTGTCCTGAAGAAGCACTGACAGAGGGGTCACCAGCTCTGATACTGCGAGGAAACTCAACCCCTGAGGCTCATCCTCAGATGATATTTTTATTGGTGGTGAGAGGGAAGGTGAGATCCCTTGTTCATCATAGTCTCTCACTTATGAAAACAGCAGAAGGAATGGAACAGACAAAATTAGGCCAGGAGCTGCGCAGACTCAGGGCATGGAAGCAAGTGTGGGGGCTTGCCTTCAAGGATGAGGTAGGAGGGGGAAAGCAGAACTCCAAATGCCCCCTCCGCCAAGCAGAATGATGCCACCACTCAGACCAGTGGATCAAGGTGAAGTTCAACATGGCAAATCCAGCTATAAAACCTGGCAAGTCCAGGGAGGGAGAGTCCAGATGCTGGCTGTCAGAGAAAGCAATGCTGGACACCAGCCTCCTGAAGACTGTTATGAGCTGGGTGATGCCAGGATTTCCTGACTTGGCACTGGAAGGATCTAGTGCTCAGAGGAAAAGTCCAAGCATGCCACGTGTGTTCTGTGTGTGTGTGTGTGTGTGTGTGTGTGTGTGTGTGATGGCTTCCCAGGTTGGATGGGACCAATGCCATCTTGAATCAGAATTGGGACCTTCCCAAGACTGAAATTGCAAACAAGCACCAGGCATGAATACGTCCAGTTGCCAAGTCCCACCTGCAATGACATGGACCCTGAGACTGTGTTTCTGGCAAACAGTTCTTCACTTGAAGCCATCAGATGATGTCAACTAAGCGAAGTTCTTGTGAGGGCTGATGTGGGACAATGGTCTTATTCCCTGTAAAGTTTTGTAAGTTGTACTGGTTTAATAAGATACTGATTGGCCAGTAGCCAGGCAGGAAGTATAGGCGGGGTGACCAGAAGAGGAAAATTCTAGGAAGAGGAAAGGCTCAGAGGCAGAGGAAGCAAGATGAGAATGCCTCACAGATAAAAGGTACCAAGCCACGTGGCTAACACAGACAAGAATTATGGGCTAATGTAAGTTGTAAGAGTTAATAAGAAGCCTGAACTAACAGGCCAACCAGTTTATGATTAACATAGACCTCTATGTGTTTCTTTGGGACTGATCGGCTGTGGGACCAGGAGGGACAGAAACCTCAGTCAACAGGGTGAGGATAGGATAAGACAGGAAAATGTCACCTCTGGTCCCCTTTGTGACTTCTGGGGCTGAACTCCAATCCTGGCTCTGCCCTGCCTGACTATACCACCTGAATATGTTGCTGGATCATTCTCAGCCCTGCCACTGCCTCTAGCCCAAGGGACACGTGACAGAAGACAGGTGCCATTTGAAGAACATGTGAGTGCCCAATGGAAGGAAAGAAGAAAAGTTGGAGGAAACACGGAATGGTGGACACCAGGAGCCTGGAGAGAGGGATCCATGACCATATGACAGCCTGCAGGGCATGTTACTGCCACTCTAGGGACATTAAGAGCTGAGGCCAGGCAGCCCTTGGGAGCGCAGGTCAAATATCACAACAGCTGCCCAGCAAGGAGGAACTTGGAAGAACAAGTTCTAAAATCTCTCTTCCACCTGAGGTTCCTAGAACCACCTGCTGGCCAAATCAGGTGTAGAACAAGTTGAAGGAGCCATGGTGGATACATCTACAGGACACAGCATGGCAGATGGTGACAATGGGGACCAGCTGACTGGTGAAATGAGGGAAGTCCCCCAGTGATGGCCATGACCCCATCTCCAGAGCCCACTTATGGCTTGTATGGTACCACAAAGACTGTGCAGATATGGTCAAGGCAAGAGTCCCAAGGTGGAAACAGTCTTCTGAGCTATCCATGTAGACCCAGAATCATCCTAAGGGTTCCATGAAAGGGAGACAGGAAGGTCAAAGGCACAGAAATGGTGACACACCAGGGGGACATAGAGACAGGAAGATACTCCCCTACTGGCTTGGAAATATGGAGGGGACCAAGAGCTGAGGAACATGAAGTCTTTAGAAGCTAGAAAAGGCAAGACAGATTCTCCCAGGAGAGTCTGGAGAGAGGACCACAGACTGGCCCATTCCAGAAGACCTACCCTCAGATCCAGAAAGGGTGCTATGTCAATTTCAGCCACTGTTTATCGTACCCTGCTGTAGGAGCTATAGGACTAACATACCTGCAAAGGATGGGAGAAACACACATGGCTCCCTGGTATCTGGATCTAGGTCTACTCCAGTTAGGACACAGTTCAAACAGCGGCTCACACCTGGCCCAAACGCCTTAACTAACATGTACTGACTCTAAGAGGGAGGGAGTGTGGCTAAGGAACCCACACAGGCCCTGTCTCGGCCTCTCTAACTGCTTCCATGCAGAGGCTACTACAAGGCCGGCTTACTTCATTACGTGAGCTTTACGTTTTTCTCCTTTCCTTTTTCATGCATCATTCCCAGCATGGATCAGCTGCTGAGCTGCCCAGAGTAGCCCACAAAGTCCCAGCCAGAAGTCTGAAGCCTGCGTGCTCATCTAGGATCTACCTTCCGTTTGAGCCTCGGGTTCCCAGACTGTACAAAGCTGGTGGGAACTAGGTTCCCTGAGTCCCTAGTCTCCCAGTGACCTCATTATAAGTGTCTCCTTGACTGTGACCACTCTGCAGGCATTAGGGGTGGTCAAGGGAGGTGGAGCATGCCATCAGACCACCAGGGACTTCAGGATGCTTGTTGTCTGCTGCCCCCTGCTGGCTAGAATCTGGGAAAGTAGTCTTCTGAAGGCTACCTGTGAGATCAGCCAGGACCTCATAGGAGATTGCTTCCAGAGCACAGAAGGAAATCAAGGCATGCACCAGAGCCCTGGATGGATAGTTGGGGGCATCTCTGCCACTTTCACATCACCCCCTCCTCACGAGTGAGCTAGGTATAAGATACAGTGGCTTCTGAACAGGACTTCCATGGCCCCATCATTATCTTTGGGTTCCAGTAGCATTAGGACTCTCTCTCCAGTGTGCCTCCCACCATAGTTCACAGGCGTCCTGAGCCACAGCTTTCTTGGTTCTTGGGCTTGCAAATTTCCTAGGGCATCAAAAGGGACGATCCCCACCTAGAAGGGTCAGACAGGACCAATCAGGGCCCGTAGATGCCTCGAGGTGTTGGTTGTGTAGGGGAGGCTGTGGGCTGTATACTGACTGACAAGTAAGGTGGGATCCTCTCTAACTGCAGAAGGAAAGGCCATGGAGGGGACACTGCACCCGGCAATCCCTGCACTTGGAAGCAAGAGAATTGCAAAGTTCCAGACCAGCCTGAGCTGCACAGTGAGACCCTGTCTCAAAACCAACACCGGGAAGCCCGAAGAAAGCCTAGAAAAAAAGGGAAAATAAAAGAAAGGAGGGGGGGGAGAAATGTGAGGGGAGGGGAAGGGAGGAAAGGGGGCGGTCTGGGGCCGTCATTCCTGGCCCTTCATTAAGGTCCCTTGCCAAGGTCCTCCTCTGCTCAGAGCCACACAGGTGCTTTGGCGGTGTGCACCATCCAGGGCTCTCCTGGGCAGCACGGCTGGAGGAGACAATGAAGGTCCTTATGCCCTCCCTCCCTGCTCCACAGCTCAGGACTCGGTGGCCTCAGCAGGTCACGATGTCCCTTCCTCTGTCCTCTCCTGCCTCCCGCTCCCTCCTCACCACGGACACAGGTGGTCTAGTAGACTCAGACACGAGTCAATTAAACATGAGCCACCTTTTCTCCTAGGCTAGGAGGGCTGACATGGAAACCCCTGGATGCCAGAGGTGTCCTTGTTCTGGCGACCTGGGGACTGAAGAATCAGGAGAGCTGCAGCGACGGCCCAGCAGGGAACACACTAGCACAGCCACCATCACGTCAAAGTTGTTCATTGATTTTCAGATTTTCCAGTCGACCTGAGTACAGATTCATTTGTTTGCTAAGCTCGGGCATGACGGAAAAGGAAGTCACCCCACCCTTGCGGAGAGAGTAGCACAGTGGATGCCGGCACTATCCGTCTTCCAGGAGTCCCCAGAGACACCAAGGTCAGTGGCAGTCTGAGGGGTTCTGTGTCTAGTGACTATAAAGTAATTTAAAAAAAAAAAAAAAGAACCAAGAGAATCAGAGGCCCAAAATATGGCTACCCAAACTCAGGAAAAGGTGGCGGGAGTCCTTTTTGTTATCAGCACTGAGAGAGGATACAGCAAGAGGCTGCAGCGGGCACTAACATGGGGACAGAGTGGGAGGAAAATAAAACTGGACATAACAGGAAGAGCAATGGGAGAATCGACAAAAACTACTTTCGCTTGAAAACACCATAATGAAAACCAATTGTGAGTGCTAATTAAAAACATTTTTTTTTCCTTTTGGGACTGGAGAGAAGGCTCAGCAGTCAAGAGCACTCACTGCTCTTCCAGGGGACCTGAGTTTGGCTCCCAGCACTCAGATAGGGCAGCTCACAACCACCCGCAACTCTAGCTTTATAGGATTGCGAGCCCTCTTCTGGCCTCCTTGGATACCCGTGTGCGCGTGGCATATCCACACAGAGACACATATATACATACAAATTAAAATTAATAAATCGTTTTTAAATATTTTAATTTAAAGTAAGGTTGATTACTACACCCGAGCTAAGGAAGGGGAGCTAGCCTGTGCCATTTATTAATTTTGGGGGGGGGGTGCTTTTGATTTTCATGAGCTCCTATGGACTTTGATCCCACAATATACATGTATTTATATGTATCTATTTATACTGGAGATCAAACTCAGGGCTCCAGGATTGCTAAACAAGCTCGCTACCACTGTGCTATATCCACAGCCCTCAGAAATTAGTCATAATATAATTTAGTATGAGTATATGCTAAAAAGCAACATCGAAGTCCTTGTTGATTGAACCAGGGATGCTCGGGCTATGCTTGCTGAATGTGGCCCACAGGCTGTGCGACCAACCGCAGAGGAGTCACTGACAGTCTCATGGCAACCAAGGACACCACCGCGTCCTGGGGCACCCTGCAGAGCAAGTGGGGCAGCGTGAGCTCAGTGCCCAGTCCACTGCCCCAGTCCTCAGACAGCAGCTCCTACCCTGGCCAGCCCAGCCCAGCCCAGCCCGTGCCTAGCCCAGCATATTCCGGCAGCGCTGCCGCTCCTCCTCCTGCTTGTCCGACAGACGATTCTCCAGCTGCCTCAGTTCCCTGAGCACCGCCTTGCGCATGGAAGGCTCCAGCTCCAGTACTTTCTCGAGGTCCGCCTTGGCCTCCTCAGCGTTCCACACCTCTGCGTGAGCACGTGCGCGCACATAGTAGGCCTTCACGATCCCTGCGGAGAGGAGCGAGCTGCACCCAACCGACCAGCCCCAGGGAGCCCTGGCATCAGACCTCCTGACCTCGATTTCTTCCAAGTGCTGTAACCAATTTCACCTTCAGAATTCTTGTATTGTTACCTCTGAGGACCCAAGCTTTGTCACCATTGGACCCTGTTATTGTGCCTGACCAATCCAAGTGATGGTGAGACTCAGTGCAATAATAAGGGTGGAGTACTTAGCGCCTGCAGCAAATGTTGTGCTATCCTGCTTAGTGTTAGTTGTAAACTCCTTCTCAAATACTACCAAAGTCAATTTCATATTTTTCTTTCAATGTCGATGCCATATTTTTCTCTCGATTGCTGGCCTCCTTTCAAAGCCTGGTTACTACTCCCAAACTAATGGAATAACAGCCACATGCACATTTGAAAAGCATAAAAATAAATAAGATTTTAAAAACCTTCTCCCTAAAGCCAATGATTGTGCACACCTGTAAAACCCAGAGCTCTAAAGGCTAAGGTAGGAGGATCACAAGTTCCCAGTGAGCCTGGGCTACATGGCCAGCCTCAGTCTGAAACAAACAGCTCCCACAATAAATATCACCCACCCAGAAGCACCGACAACGCAGTTGCAGGCTTGGAGAAGTCAACAGGTTGAAGACAAGCTTCTGTGCCTCTCACCACAGAAAGGGCCACGTGAGGCCAGTGCCAGTGGCTGTGACCTGGCTGTCTGTATCTCCCCCACCCCCACCTCCATCTCCAACACCCCTGCTCCTTTACCCTCACCCCCCCACTTCTCCACCCTCACTCCTACTCCCCCACTCCCACTGCTCCCTCACCCCTACCCCCTCACCCCTACCAGGGTTGCACCTGGGTGATGGCGCAGGATGTCGCTGGTATGCTCCAACACCTCGTAGTATTCCTCCTTCTTCAGCAGACACTGGCAGTAGTTGAGGATCAAGGTGTTGATCATCTTCTCCAACTTCAGCCACTCCACCTCCCAGGGCTTCTCCTGCAAGGCAGAAGCTCAGCCACCGGCTGCGTAAGGCTCATCCCAGCCCACTCAGCCAGCGGTCGCTCCCAACCTTAGTCTGAAGATTCCTCAGGCACACGATGGCCTCCTGGTACTTGGTGGCAGCCTGATCGTAGCGACCCAGCTTGTAAAGCCTGTTGCCTTCCCCGTGAAGGAGAGGCACGGCCTGCATCCTCTCTTCGTTGTTCAGATTCCACGTCTCCCTCTGGTACTCGCTCGGGGCCTCCACCTAGTCCAGGAGCTACATGTTAGCCAGGAAAGGACCAGCGAGATGACCCCAGCCTCCTTCTGAAGTAGTTTGCTATGTCCCACAGTGAGGCACCACACCAAGTGTCGGGTATGCTGGTCAAGACCTTGAGAACAGAGCAAGGAAGCAACGAGATCCAGCCCTGCCTTAAGCAAGTCGGTGCCTTTGGGGAAATTACAAAAAGGCTCCTTTCTTAAGGAAAGTTTACTTCCAGTAGTTGGAAGATTGTCATGAGTGCTCGCTGTGTTAGAACAAGACACTTTTATTGCCATCTGGAGAGAATTTGTCATCATAATAACACAAACGTGTAATGTCTACAAAGAGCGCTTTTGAAGGGATGTTCCCGCACAGTGCACAAACCACACAACTGTTCTTTTTTAGTTTTCCTTACCCATACAGCCCTCAGGTTGAGCTTCAACCTTAGTCATAAGCTGAGTCCTGACCTGGCCTCGACCTTGAGCCTGGCGCTTCTAACCCCATGCAGGCTCTCTTACTGTGCCAGACCCAAGTCCAAACCCACAAGTTACAGGAACCAAGAAGGAGGCTGCAACCCTCAATCTTGCAGAAATGGAAGCAGGCAGATGACCAATTACATAAAGATGCTTCAAAAATGAAATTAAATCCTGTTTTTCAAACGTTGTTTCCAAATGAGTGTTTTCCTTTGGAGGGGGTTTGCAACTTTCAATTCTGCTGGGGTCCCTGACCAGCCTCTCGTTTACTGGAGAAGCAAGTGACGTGGGCATGGGGTCAGGAGTCCTCAGGATCCCTCCTGACCTGGGCCAGCCCCTCCCACACCTGGCTCCCACCTGCAGCAGCTCAATCAGGAAGATGAGCGGCTGCGGCTCCTTCTGCAGTTCATCCAGGTCCTCGTAGCCCAGAGTATGGTATGCGAACATGTTGGCCAACCCGCACGTGTGCACATGCCAGCCAGTGGGGTCCTTGCCCTCAGCCACCTGCCGTAAACTGCGAGACAACATAGGGTAGACTCCTGTGTGCTGTAGGAAAGATGAAGGAGCATTGTCTTAGCTGTCTGTTCAGAGCTAGCCAGACCACACCCAGCCTGGGCTGGACCCTTCTCATGGGCACTGCCATCCCAGGACACCTACCAGAACAACTGTATTTCACAGTGTGCCCAACCGCTCTAAACCTGTTGGCACCTCTAACCCTAATGACCACCCAGCAAAAGAGTCACTGTGAATATCCCGGTGCTACAGCTGAAGAAAAGAAGCCCAGAAGGGTTAGACCTCAGAGCTACACAGTCAGGCATGACACAGACAGGATTTGAACCTGCCTCTCCAAGCTGTGCTTTTAGCCACACGTTGCCCCTTTATAGCCCTGTGGTCAGCATAATACATTCTTCCCCAAGGAGTCCTTGAGCCCCACAAGCCCAGGGCTTCCAGGATGCAGCAGTGAATGCAGCAGAGTCCTAAACCTGAGAGAGTCATTGAATGTACCAGTGCACGTGTATGTCTGGTCTGATCCAGCTGCATCCAGAGTTGGCCCTTGGGGTTCAGCAAGGCCTGCTCCATACTAGACCTCGACTCTTTGGTGGAGCCTCAGAACCACAGAGGTCAAGTTCAGATGGCCACGAAGCCACCCCTGTCCCTCCGCTGGTGGAAAGGACAGATGCTGAAGGCTGAAGGTCATTCTCCCCACCCCCACTGGCCCAGATTAGCCCAAATGCCCTGGGCTGACTTCTGAGAGGCACAGCCAGATGGCAGCTGTCTGAAGGATTAAGGCTAGAATAAGGGAGGAAGCATCCTCCTCCCACCAGCTTGGGGAGGAATCCACTGGGGCCATTTCAGCAGGACCTCAGACAAAGGCTGCATTCTACTAGATACCTGCCAACCTGGCAGGTCTGGTGCCCCAGCCCACGCCCAGGGTTATGGAGTGACATCAGGAGCAAGATAGAACCTAGAAGAAGGAACCAAGTTTGGGGACATTTTTCTAGCACCAATTTTGTGAAAGGGAGGGATCCTGGAGCCCTCCTACCAGGTTACAGGCTTTAGGAGCAGTCATTGCCACCCATGGGCTCTAGACATCTGAGGACTCGACCAATCAGGGAGCCCGTCATCATGGTTCCCTCTTTGCTCTGAGGGCAGTGCCTGGCTCAGGCCAAGGCCCTGTCTGGACCGGAGGCTGCCATCTGCAGTGTTACAGACCACATCCACTGACTCTCAATGTGTTGGGCTTGGTTGGGGCAGGGGGAGGGTCTGGTTTTTAAATTTATTGCCAGTGTTTAAGCACAAAGTATTAACAGAATATCGCAGACCCGTGATGGAATCCAGAACCCAGGTATCCTGCTGCGGCTGCTGCGGATACGGCTGCTAGCCCATTCCCTGCATGAAGTTAAAACAGCTGCCCCTACCCATTGGGCAACTGGGGACCCAGATCCTGTGGAATCAGAATGTGTTTCTCTGGCCTCACAAAACTGAGCACCAGCAACAGGTTCTAGGTGGAGACAGACGCTCGGAGGCAGACAGGGGGCCAGGAACTCTCACCCACCCTGTCCCTCCGTACTGGGGGGAGAGAGGGAGGAACCCCCATTCCTGCAAAGATGAAACTCCAAGCTGACTGAACAAGGACGGTCCAGGTAGAGTGCAGGACAGTAAGTGACACCCAATGACTGCTTAGTCAGGTCTTCTGGGGCCTGTGCCTGCCCTACTGGTGACTGAATCTACGTAGAACTCTGGCTCCTGAGTAGAGGCTGCCCACAGAGAAGGGGCTGACTAAACATAGTTACATATACTCTTCCTAGGGCAGGTATTTTAGTTTGGTTTCCATTACTGTGATAAAGCACCATGACCAAAAGCAACCTGAGGCAGACGGGATTTATTTCAGCTTACAGGCCCACCTCCCAATCCATCATCAAAGGCCCCAGGAACTGCTCCTGGAGTGAGCAGCAGCTTGTGGCTTTGCACAACAAATCAATCAACGAATCAAGACTGTATTGACAGCCTTCTGTGCATGAAGCCCACCATGTTAGCAAATATGCACCCTGAGCAGGTGAGGGGGCTCTTGCTGATGACAAAGGCTTGGAGACATAAAGCCTAAAGTAGATGCATAGGGGTCTTCCAAGCTCGGGGATGCCTCACTGAGAGCAAAGGCAGAAGGGGTGGTTCTAAACTCACACCACAGAATAAACCAACTGAATGAAGGCCTGAACTGACAGAAAGACATTGTTTAAGTTAAAGGAAATTAAGATTAAAATGATAACAACAAGAGTGTTGCGAAAATGCTGGGCTTTAGTATGCTGAGGAACACAGGGGAGTCGTGTAGTGTATGGCATCCCCTAGTGGTGGACGGTGGTACTGCAGTCTGGCTCTCTTAAAAGGTGCAGGTACTGGACAAGAAAGCTAAGGATCCCACTTGGATTTTGCCCCTCAGCTTGTTTGAACCAGAGCAGATTACTTCCTCTCTCAAAATCATATTTAGAGTAAGGCTCCTCAGTAAAACAAAGGAGTTAATCTTCAACATCCTTCTAGCTCAAAATAATAGCGTCTACCTTTTAATTGCCTTATGTGCACCATGACTTCCGCTCATTTATATCATATCCTGTGACTCCCAAAATAGCCCCAAACACGCCATTTGTTCATTTACAGATGAGGAGACAGAGTGGCAAGAGGAGAAAGAATCTCCCCAGGTCACTCCACACTAATAAAATACGTCTCAAATGCAATCCCTCTCTCTACCAAACTGCTCTTTCAAAAGGGTCATTAGCTCCCCACGAAATAAAGAGTATCTAACCACCATCCACTGTGAAGATCCAGGGGGAGCCTTGTGATAGACAGCTCAGCTTGTCAACACCTGAACTCACCCATCAATCTCAATCTTGCATGTGATAGGCAGGTACCGTCCAGCCCTCAGTGAGACGTTCACAGAGCTCTCCGTGACTTTAAAACAAAGACTGGGGGTGGGGAGGACTTGCCTGCCATGCTCAAATTCCCAGTCCCTAGTACTACATAAACCAGATGTGGTGGCACACACCTGTAATCCTCACACCTGGGTGGTAGAGGCAGAAGGATCAGAAGTTCAAGGTCATCCTCAGCTACATAGGGATTTTGAAGCCAGCCTGGGCTACATGAAACCCTGGACAAAAACAAATCAGTGAGAAGGAAAGAAGAAGAAAGAATGAAAGACTTTTCAAGATTTTAGACAAAAAGCTCATTTGTCAGAAATACAAGAAATAAAAGAATATATCAGACAATTACATTCAGAATCCAAATGTGCATATCTCTAGGACCACTAACTCCATGACCCGAAAGGCCAGGAAACCCAGGAAGACAGATACAGGGCCACAAAGGTAAAGCCTGACACACTGGTTTTGTTTGGATCCTGACTGCACACACAAGTGCCACTCATTTCTAAAGAGTAAATGAGCGACATGGGGGGGGGGGAGGGTGACCCAACAGGTAAGAGCATTTGCTGTTCTTTCAGAGGAATAGAGTGCAGTTCCCAGTACCCATGCCAGGCAGCTCACAACCATCTACAACTCCAGCTCCAGAGGATCCAACACCCTCTTCTGTACCCCGTGGACACCTGCACTCATGTGAACGGATCCACATAGATACACGCGTGCATAGACACACTTAAAAATAAAAATTAAATCTTGTAAAGGGACTAAGTGAGATGGTCAGAGAATCCTGTGTCAGGCAATTAGAGAGTGTGCAGGGGGTGTTTGGGTTCTCTGGAGATTTAACAACAGTGCTGTGGCTATGTTTTTCAAATGTCCAGTAGCTTCAGAGTCACCAAATCTAGTGTTCCCAAATGAATGGCTGGAATTTGCCCACGCGGCGTGGGATGAAGAAGGGAAGTGCCCGGGAGGTAAGAGGACTCAAGACAGGGTGGTGGGCTGATTGTGCCAGCCTAGGGGGCAGGTTCTTGATAGGCTTCTCCTGACTTTTGCAAGTTCGCAAGTTTCTCTAAGAAGCGCCTGTCTCTCCAAATCACAGAGCAAGACGTTGTAAAGATGACTTATGAGTGACGTAAACATGAACTGAGACATAGAGCTGGAAAGAATGGGGGAGGGCAAAAAAAGCCCAGTGACCACAGACTCTAGGACTTGCTTCACTGAGCAGAAAGAAAAGGTCAGGGGTGACCCTCTCCTACTCCAAGGTCCTCTCCAAAGCTCCCCAGCCACCCATACATTTTATGTCACTTTAAGGCCTGCTTTGCCTGAAGGTCATCACGTTTGTAATGACAGACAATGGGAATTCAGGCTAGAATAGAGAGACTTGTTTAGCCCTAACTTTCCTGAACCTTGACGGTTCCAGGAAGAGTGTGCGGGGACCAAGTGGGGAAAGAGCCATGCGGCCTACTTACGATGGTGTCGCACCAGAACTCGGCCACTTCCCCGAGCCGCATGGATGTCAGCAGCGTCTCCCACACCTCCAGCTTGAACATGTTGCCGAGGATGATGCTCATGGGCTGGCCCACCTGCCTGCTGTCATCTATCACTGTGTGCTCCTCGTCACACTTCATGGTTCGGAAATGAAACGTCACCTAGTCCCCAGAACAGAGGGGTCTGATGTAGACATACCTCCCGAATTCCAGCGGCGGCCACCCAGCCACCACAGGTTCCTAGGGCTGTCCTCAGAGTCAGTTCATCTATGCCTGGTAAGCTAAGGTGCATCAGACACACCCTGCAAGTGCCCACAAGGAACCCATTCCTTTCCAGCATAGCCTGTGCCCATCTCTCACGACCAAGAGTCAAGAATCCTTCCCCAATAAGCTCAAATGTCCAGGGATGTGTCCATCCACCCTGGGAGACCCATCAAACACAGGGGACAAACACCAGAACTCCCCAGATTCCTTCCTATTCACTTGACATTTGGAGCTCTGGAAAAATCCCCCACCCCCAACCCCTCAGTCCGCACTAACGCTACCCCAAAAACTACCCCCCAAAATAGCCTGTTTATAAACTCCAAAGCAGGGCAGCCTAGGTGCATAGGGTGGGCAATTTCAGAAAAGCCCTGCCTGGCTGGATTAGGGCTGAACCAAAAGCTATTTGCAATGCCCTGGGCACAGCTGGAACTCAGAAAGGGACCATGGGGGCTCTAGCTGGGGGAAGGTTACTCACCCGGGAGCCCGAGATGAAGTTAGGGAGTTCTCCCACTCCCCCATGCAGAATGGTCTTCTTAACACCCTCCACATTGAGGAGTAGAGAGACATCCATGCTGCAGGGATGGGAGAGGTTTGTGCTGACTTAGATAATCCTACTGACACCCAGTTATAGACTAACTAGATAATCCCCCACAGGAAAGGACGGTTAAGCAGTTGGCACCTGGAGGATTTCCTGGCAGGGAAGGGACACAGGAGGAAGGTAGGACGTCTGGCCACTACAGACTCCATTGAGTCTGACACCCACAGGCTTTGCTTTCTTTCAATCTCAGCAAAAGAGGTCAGCTGATGTTTCCGTGAGGAGGGAGTGGAGAAGGAAGGCAACAGGAGAGGCGTGGGACTACCCAAGGGGAGAGGAGTGGAGGCCCAAAGCCACCACTGTCTGTCCCTCCTGCACCTACAGTGCCAACCTTGTCCAGTCTCTGTCTCTTAGCACTTCCCTGGGAGCTGGGAAAAGTGACCAGAGGGCAGCAGCGGGGTTCTCACTTTGGGGTAACTAAGAGAGGTTGGAACAGTTCTGAGAGAAATTGAGGCACTCCTAGCACTAAGCTTCTGCCTCCACTCTAAGGTCTGGCTAGGCCTCAGTCCTGGGTCGTGCGAGACATTTAGGATCCCCCAGGACCCCCTTCGGAGACGAGAAGAAAAAAATGTAATGTGAAGACTTAGTGTTTGGCGCCACCTTGTGGTCAACTCGAATTCTCATACTTCTCTCAAAATCTTGAGGCTAATAACGGATTCCGAGCACCCCAAAATCAGTCTCTTCTGGACATTGACTCGTGACCAAGAGGCAGAACACTGACCTTGCAAAGGGGAGACATTATAACTTGTATAAAAGCCAACCAGAGATTCCTTCATCAGAGGAAGGCCTTACGTGTCTCCAATCCACCATTCCTCAATTCCCTTCTCCAGTAAGGCCTGGGTCCTGGGGTTCCCTATCTTCAGCACCCTCAAAAGTCTTGATTACCATAAAGAGTCCTTGCCTTAAGAACAAATCTAGGCAAACTGGTCAGACACAGAGGATGAAGCCTAGAATTCTAGAAAGCCCTCCCTGAGTGCCAGGTCCCCAACTCGGGACTTGTTTCCATCCCAGTCTTGGGGAGCAAGTAATACGGAAGGCGCAGAGGCCTTTTCCTCTTCCCCACCATCTTTCTCCAGCCATCTGACAGCCTAGAGGGGCATGTGTGTTGAGGGGGTAGAATGATCAGACAGGGACATCACTGCCATGACCATGGGGTGAGGGAGGAGAACCTAGGCCGTGATCATGGGGTGGGGGAGGAGAACCTAGGCCAGGACCATGGGGTGGGGGAGGAGAACCTAGGCCGTGATCATGGGGTGGGGGGAGGAGAACCTAGGCCATGGCCATGGGGTGGGGGAGGAGAACCTAGGCCATGATCATGGGGTGGGGGAGGAGAACCTAGGCCGTGATTATGGGGTGGGGGGAGGAGAACCTAGGCCATGGCCATGGGGTGGGGGAGGAGAACCTAGGCCGTGATCATGGGGTGGGGGAGGAGAACCTAGGCCGTGATCATGGGGTGGGGGAGGAGAACCTAGGCCATGGCCATGGGGTGGGGGGAGGAGAACCTAGGCCATGGACATGGGGTGGGGGAGGAGAACCTAGGCCGTGATCATGGGGTGGGGGGAGGAGAACCTAGGCCATGGCCATGGGGTGGGGGAGGAGAACCTAGGCCATGATCATGGGGTGGGGGAGGAGAACCTAGGCCGTGATTATGGGGTGGGGGAGGAGAACCTAGGCCATGGCCATGGGGTGGGGGGAGGAGAACCTAGGCCATGGACATGGGGTGGGGGAGGAGAACCTAGGCCGTGATCATGGGGTGGGGGGAGGAGAACCTAGGCCATGGACATGGGGTGGGGGAGGAGAACCTAGGCCGTGATCATGGAGTGGGGGGAGGAGAACCTAGGCCATGGACATGGGGTGGGGGAGGAGAACCTAGGCCGTGATCATGGGGTGGGGGAGGAGAACCTAGGCCATGGCCATGGGGTGGGGGAGGAGAACCTAGGCCAGGGCCATGGGGTGGGGGAGGAGAACCTAGGCCAGGGCCATGGGGTGGGGGAAGAGAACCTAGGCCAGGGCCCAGCACTGACCCTAAGCTCCCTGCAGTGCTCTCCCCTGCCGTGGAGGATGGCCTTGTGAGTTACTTTATGATGACTCTCTTCATAACACAGTTTCTTTGGGGCATTTCTCCCTCCTGATCAGACACACAATGGGAAAGAAGGACCCAGCCGTGCTTCTTTCCACGCTTGACACTTTGCTACTGTTTCCATTTGGTGCTTTGCAGGGAGACAAAAAGCCCACAGCAAAGGGAAGGGGCAAAGGGATTTGAGGGACCAGGTTTCACTGCTGGGTAGGGAGCGTCCATTGCTTGTTCAGGCCACAGACTCCAATCTTTTCAAAGTCTTTATTGGACCACAGTTCTGGTCACCTGCTCCTCTCTTCAAAGTCAGCTGACTTCCCACCCCGGATCTATGCTAACCTCCTGCCCTAACCTGGGTCTCTGCTCCTGACCCCTGACCCTGGACATGCCCTCTGCTTCTCTCAGCCTTAGTACAGTCAGTCCTGGAATGTGGCAAGGTTCTTGCATCCCGCTCCATCCAGTGCCTCAGCTAGAATGTCACATATTTGGAAAAGCCACCCACCCTTCCTGTGTCCTTTTCTCTTCCCATGGCCCCATAACTGCTGGATGTCAGTTTTCTTCTATGAGATGTGATCATTCCAGGGATGGGAATAGTGAGTGAAAGCCGGGGGAGAGGGGGCTGCTGGAGCACCCCTTCCCTACCTCCCTCCTCCAGAGGCTAAGCCCCACTTGAGCTCCTTGCTGCATTGTCCTCCTCCAGTGGAGCAGGAGACCCCGCACCCACCACTCATCAAAGAGATATGCCTGTGTGGAGCCCCCTCCAGCCACTCCCCATGCAAGGCTGAAGGGAGCAGCTTCCCATTCAGAAGAAAATACTTCTTCTGCCTTCTTGCGTTGCCATGGAGACTTCCCTTCATTAACCTGATCTGCCAGTTATGTCTCCGAGTGGTGAAAGGGGAGAGAGCAGCAGGCATTGAGAATACTCTCTACACACATGCACGCATGCACACACTCCAGATGCTCAGCAAGGATGTGTGACCCGAAGAGAGGAACACAGAGCCCAGAGTCACGAGACCTAGGGTCTCGCCTGTCTGAATCTCCAGTTTCGTCAGCGGTAATGGGAATAAAAATAGAGCCGACTTCCCAGAGCTGCAGCGAGAACGGAGAAGGAAGAACGTCGATGCACTCGGCTGAGTGTCCGACACGTGATAATGGCTCAGAAAATACAAGCTATTATGAATGCCTTGACACGCCAGGCACTGCGGGCAGGTGCTGACGAGATGAATGTGGCAAAACACTCTTTGAGAGATCCGTTCCCAGTGTTTCATCTTCATTGAGACGTCACCTCGCTTTGACCCCTGTCTTCACAGGAACCGCTCTCTTTCCCTCCGTCTGATTCACTGGGTGTATTTCTTGATTGTGATCACAAATGCAAGAGACACGAGCAGTCTGAGATTCCTGGTAAATAGTCCCAAGGAGGAGGGGCTGGTGGACAAAGACAACAGGCTCCTGAGGGCAGCAGCTTGCAAACCACAGCCTGCACCCATTGCTCATCGGGCCACAATAAAGCCTCTCAGCACATTATGCAGTCACAAGCCTTTCTCTGAAGACTTTATTTGGGGTTGCATATGTGTGTGTGTCAGGTTTCTTACAGAGAGTGGCCTTGAACATGATATGCCATGTGCAAACACCACAAACACACACTCGCAAAGACACACGTCTACAGACAGATGCAAACATACTCTCTGCGTGGCCAGCTCATGCCCTGGGTCTCAGGTTTAGATAATATGTGGTTCTCTGCCTGATTGTTGGAGTTGATCTGGAGGTGCTCATCTCTCCAGGCACGCTAACCTTGAGTCCTGTGGAAGTAAAAAATGGACATTTTGGGGCTGGAGAGATGGCTCAGCAGTTAAGAGCATTGCCTGCTCTTCCAAAGGTCCTGAGTTCAATTCCCAGCAACCACATGGTGGCTCACAACCATCTGTAATAAGGTCTGGTGCCCTCTTCTGGCCTGCAGGCATACACATAGAAAGAATGTTGTATACATAATAAATAAATAAATAAATAAATAATAAAAATAAGAAATGGGCCTTTTTCACGCTCCTTTTAGCACAGAGTTTAATAACTCACAAGTTCCCACCTGTAAGATTAGGAAGACCATGGCGGGGGGTGGGGGGGAGAGATCAGGAAAACCAGGGTGGCTCCAACTTGGGTTTGTTCCCTTTAAGTAACCAGCAGGAGGTGATAGGACCCAGGAGATTGCTGGCTTCGGGAGTCAGGGGAGAGATCCAGGCTGGGGAAGGAGGTGTGAGGGCTGAGAAGCATCAGTGAGGTGGTCAACCCTGGTCCACAGAAACTCTGCTCTTGCGTAGACAGTGTCTGGATCCTTCACCGTGCTGCACATTCACACTGAGTGAAACGTGGCCAGCCTACACTCTGCACCTCGGCTACATCATAGAGTTGTGTGGCATTGGGAGTAAATGGGTTCGTGAATACACAGGGGCCATTCTTGAAAGTGCTGCATAAAAATCAATCATTGTCACAGGGAGGGTTGGGAGGTGAACACAGATTCTCAGGGAAAGGGTCAGACAATCCAGACACCAGGAAGAGGCCTGAAGAGTCTCTAGGAGTCCTACCCCAGGCTTAGGCAAGGGACAGAAAGAGAAGAAGGTAAGTGGGCCCCATTGTGCTGGCACACCTGGGACCCTTGGTTTCAATATTGGGGAGATTGAGCCAGGAAGGAAGAAAAGAAGGAAAGGAGGACGGGAGGAAGGGAGGGAGGGAAGAAAGAAAGAAAGAAAGAAAGAAAGAAAGAAAGAAAGAAAGAAAGAAAGAAAGAGGAATGGCTCAGTCCTTAAGAGTGCTACTGTTCTTGCAGAAAGACCTGAGTTTGGTTGTAAGCACCTACATGGGGTGCCTCACAACCATCTCCAACTCCAGCTCCAGGGGATCTGACTTCTTCTGCCTTACACCCCACCCCAACCCTGCAAGCATTCACAAACACAAATTCGAACAGAGATGCATAATAAAAACAAAAATAAAACATTTAAAAATTAAAAAAAATGTCAAGACTGCAAAAATAAAAGCAGGTACATAGGAGAAAGCAAACCATGCTGGTTTTGATGGTGGCGGTGGTGGTTAGCTTCCTGGAAGACTAAGGAAGAGATGGCTGGGGCAAGACCAGGCAGAGAAACTGACCTAACGGATGGAGAGGGGGATCTAGAGTCTGTCCTCTCCTCTGAGATGTGCTTTCTTGGGCGCCAGCCGGGTGGTGAGTTTGAGGAACTGACAGGGGCAGGGCGGTCTCTCAGGAAGGAAGAGGATCCGGCGGGGAATTTGAAACAAAACTTCCCAAGGAACGCAGCGCTCAGCAGTTCTGTCCAGCCTAACGCTCTGACAAAACTTTTGAATGCGAGAGAGAAGTTAGGTGGGGTAAAGGGCTGGAAGGGGTGCCCTGGGTGACCGTGTCCCGCGACCCCGCAGCATCCCGCAGAGAAGCCTGACCTCAGGCTCTGGGGAGGGTCTGGGCGTGCGATGGACGTGGAAGAAGGTAGCCACGCCAAACCCTGCAACCAGGAGGTGACAGCAGTCAGACCGAGACCACCGAACCTGCTGGACCCTTTGCAGCGACCCAGGCGGGGGTCCCGAGTGATGTATGGGCGTGACCCGGCCAATCCCAAAGCACGATTTATGGTCGCGAGAGAAACAGACCAATCGGAATCCAGGGGCGGGGCGGCGGAAAGCTGATAGGGCCAATGAGCTGCGAGTACCCGGCCGGGGTGGGGCCGCGCGGAGTTTCAAATCGAGTGCAGTGGGCGAGGAGCGGGTGTTGGTCTTCGGATCCCGGGTATCAGGCAGGGAGGTGAGTGCGGGGACATTGAGGGCTTGGGGAGGGGGTCTCACGAGGGCTTGGGGAGGGGTTCTCATGGCCAGCTCCTACAAGGGAGCGGGCCAGGGGCTTTGGATAGGACCTGCAACGCAAAGGAGGTATCTGGAGATTTAAAGCACCCATCGGATCCGAGGCCTTGGAAAGATGGCCAGGGTCTGCTCAGCAGAGGAGCGCGAATTTATGAAAGAGTCTCTTGCTGATGGTGCCCTGCATAAGCGCCGAGGCTCGGTGACCTCTGTGGCTCTCCGCTGAGCCTCCGTGAAGGAGGCTGGGATGGAAAGACAATTTGCCCCCTTGCAGTCGAGGCAGCTGCTGACCGTGACGCCGTGGTCGTCTTTCTGGCATCCACAAATTGTTCAAGAAGTTTACCCCAAGAGGTTCCATTTCATCTCTTTCCCAGCTCCCAGGGTCTCTGATGCCTGGGAATATGACCAGAGAGTACTTTGATGACCTTTTGACCTCCCCAGGATCTAGCTGGCAGAGGAGACTGGACCAAGCACATGGCGTCTCAGTGGCAGGGCATGACGGCCTCGATGCGCAGACGATCGCTCCTAAAGGAGGAACATCTAGAGAAGGGGGTGACCCGGTCTGCTGAGGGCCATCTGGGCTCCCTGTGCAGACAGTTTCAAAGGAGGCTGCCACTGAGAGCCGTCAGCCTCAACCTGGGGACTGGCCCCTCCTGGAAACGCCTGGAAACCCCAGAACCAGAGCAGCAGGGTCTTCAGGGTGCAGCTCGCTCAGCCAAATGCGCCTTGGGTGCTATGTCCCAGGTAACAATGACAGAAGTGTACTGGGTATTAAAAATTCCTATCCTCAGGGAGGCTCCAAGAATAGAGTCGGTGGTGTGTTGGAGTTTGATTAGGTCCTTGGCAGTTTCCCCCTCAGCCCCCCCCCCCCCCCCCATCCTGGCACATAAGTTTCTCAACAAATCAGTGGGTGAGAAAGGTCATGGAAGAAATTGATGCTCTCCATGTAAGGTAACCTGCTGTGCCCTATGATAGAAAATTGCAAGAAATGGCTAACTATAAAGAGATATCAATCTCAAGCTTCGTGGATAAAGCCTCCCTAGAATAGATCACCCTTCCTAGATAACACAGGAAAGGGGAGGTATGTGGAGGCACAGGACCAGCGGGATGGTGTGAGTCCAGCCTGGAGGCTGGAGGACTAAGTCACAGTGAAGGGGGAGTTGCTATGTGCTGACCCCCCCGTCTAAATCTCCCAGTCAGACTACTTATTATGCCTTGGCTATCAGCTACTTGGTAGGAAAAGGCAGAGGAGCTGGGCTTGCAGAAGGATGCAACTTCTCGAGCGGTTCAGAAGGCAGGTTTGAGGGATGGTGTTCGGGTGCAGTGTGCCCAGGAGCCTTCCAGGCAGGTGTCTTCTTAAAGTATTTATTTAAATGTTTATATTTATTTATGGGAGGAGCATCCACGTGGTGGTATTCACCTGGAGGTCCAGAGAACAATGTGCAGGAGTAGGCTCTCTCCCTTCCACCATGTGGATTCTGGAGATCAAATGATGGCAAGAACCTCGACCTGCTGAGCTACCTCACTGACCCCAGGTCTCTAAACCTAGAGCTGGAGATGTGGGCAGGTGGACCCTAGAAAGAATGGAAGCTGTAAAAATGAACAGACCTCCAGGGAGAGAAGGGGTGGGCATCTTTCTGGGCATTTTGATGGCATGGGGAGAGAACAGAGGCTCCTGGCAACTCTCCAGAGAGGCCTCCTGGCCAAAGTCTAGCTCTGACTTGGAAGAGCCCTAAGATTGCTTTCAACAGCTATAACTCAGAATGATGAAATGTGACGTCTTGTCTAAGGTCACCCAACTCATCAAACTTACCTCGGGCCTTGCTCCAACTTCTGAGCTCTGGTTTGCCAAGACAAAGGCAATCTAAGCAGAACCTTTTGATCCAGCCACGTGTAAAAGATCCAAGGGCTGGGACTTCGTGCTATAGAGTGTAGAGGGCCATAGAAGGGGTTAGAGCAATTAAGTGTTGTGATCACAGCTATCTGATATATCATTGAAGGGTCTGTGTGGACTAAGATGGAGAAGGGAGGAGAAGGAATAAGACCAGAGTGGATGGCAAGTGAGCCAGTATTCAGGAAACTGAACCTCCCTCACTTTCTAGGTTAGTCTCTGTCTAGAGGGTTTAGTTGTGGTGTGATCTTGCTGCTACCTGCCATGTCCCTGAGCTGGGTCTCTGGGAAGATCTTGCAGAGAGTACCATCTCACCGGGAATCATACTGTCACTCTTTTTTTTAAAAAAAAAATATTTATTTATTTATTATGTATACAATGTTCTGTCTGTGTGTATGCCTGCAGGCCAGAACAGGGCACCAGACCTCATTACAGATGGTTGTGAGCCACCATGTGGTTGCTGGGAATTGGACTCAGGACCTTTGGAAGAGCAGGCAATGCTCTTAACCGCTGAGCCATCTCTCCAGCCCCCATACTGTCACTCTTAAGACTAACAGCAGACTGTGTCTGTGGGCTAGCCGAAGGCTGGCAGCCCACCTTGGTCCTATCTGTGCTCACCTTCCCACATGAACCCATCACAGAGAATCCAGGAGTCGTGCCAAAGCGGCACCAAGTGGCTGATGGGAACACAGGTGAAAGTGAGGAGAAAACGAGAAGCCCAGAAGGACCGTGGGTCCTCACCACCCAGTCTGAACCAGAAGAACACTCGGCTATGCAGGGCCAACCGGGATGCCAGAGTTGGGGGAAATCCTCGCCTCTCTGGCCAGATGGGTTCACACGGCCATCGACGCCAGCGGCTAAGGAGGGAGGCTGCCCTCCGGAGCCCCTGCTCCTCCACAGAACCTCTCTGCTCTCCCAGGCAAGTAGTCTCTGAGCCCAGCATGATTTCCCTTCCTGTCCCACAAGTCTCCTCAGTACTACCTGAGCCAAGGACACCCTCCCTGATCTGTCACATCCTTTTCCTGGCCCAGGTCTGCCGCAGAGCTAGTCAGGACCTGAAGAAGGAAAAATCTCTCCAGTCCTCTCTCCCTACCAGTAAAAGGATTAGGAGATGAGTCCCACTCCATTCTAGATGGGGGACATCTAGAAGCCTGGGGCACAGGTTTGAGGGCAACAGCAGCCCTCATCTGACTGAAAAATCATTCCCCATGGCTCAGTCTCACAGGCTTGCATGTCGCACGCCACAGCGAGGCTCTAGTGGGGCTTTCCCAGTCAGCCAAGGTTGTCTGGGTCCTGCTCAGGGCTCTCGCTAACCCCTTCTGTGGCATCTCCTTGTGTTCAGTGAGTCTGACAGTGACCTAGAGCCTGTGGGAGCGGGAATCCAGCATCTTCAGAAGCTGTCCCAAAAGCTGGACAAAGCCATCAAGGCAGAAGAGAGGTGAGCTGCATCCTGGGGTCAGGGTGAAATGGCCATGGGCCCCTTGAACCATACTGTATTTCTAGGAAGTGCTGTTCCAACAACAGTCTGCTACATGGTCAAGACCAGTCCCTGTCTCTCTATGCTCCAGTCTCTTGGGATGATGGTGAAGGATGCACTATGAGCCCTTCAGGCCTTGAACTCACCTTTGCCCATCACCTTGAATTTCATGTGTGGCTGGGTACCTGCTTCTTGAGAGGCCTTCTCTTCCTCCACTACTTTTTATGGCTCCTCTATACCCTATCTACCCATGTACTTGGCAAAAGCAACATGGTTGCTGTGGAGTCCCTGGTCTATCTGCTCAGGATTACAACCATGGAGACATTGCCTTGTTCTGAATCTTCCCTAGCTTGAAAACTGTTTTCCTATTTGTATAAAGGGTTCTTGGGCCATATGTCCCCTGTGGCCATGTTCCCACCATGTTTCCAGGTTCTGGTCTTGTCTAGTCTGGGCTGGGATGCCTTCGGAACACGAAGCATCCAGTTCATCAGTCCCCACCCCCTTCTCTATTCCTAGTGGTGACATGACTGTCTCCCTTATCTGTGAATGAGGACAACAAGCATCCTACAGGTAATATCCCCTCCCTCTTTCTCAGTCTCCTCCTCCTCTCTCACCTCCTCCTTCACTACGTGTAAATGTGCATGCGTGCTTGCAGGAGTGCTAAGGAAGTGAATGGATTGAGAAAACCACAGGGTGGGTGGGTAAAGAGCAGAGTGGGGAGTATCTGGGTCTTCTTCCCTCAGCCAAAGCTGCTCCCCTTCCTGATCACATCAGAACCCTGTGATTTCAAAGGACTAGAAGCCGCCTTCCAACCTTTTGGATCTGGAGAGGAGGAGGGCTATAGCTTCCTACATCCCCTGCCTTGAGATAGGGAGAAGCCCAATGGAAGCTCTGTCTTACAGGAAACAGGCCCTGTCCAGCCATCAAGCCACCAGAATGTCGGTGCCACCCACCCCATGAACTTCCAGGAGGAGGTGCAGTTGGGCTCATCAGCATCCGCAGACTACTGCTAACAAGGACTTGACTAACATGGGATCCAGAATCCTTCTATTTCAACCATATCTGGGCCCGTTGGTAACCACTGGCCACAGCCTGAGTGATGCAGGAAGACCTTGAAGAGGTGGTAAGAACTGCCCATGCTCTCCTGGGGACTCATAGGCAACCTGCTCTCCAGCCTCACAGTGGCCCATCCATATTAGGAATGTACCTGAAGATGCTAGGCGGTTCTGAGCCTTGTAACTAGGACCAAGGCCCTGCAGGAGTCATCCCATGAAACCACTCCCTTTATTCCCAGTGCAGAGATTCTTGGGGATCCACTTTTATCCCCGCTCCCACAGGGCTCCACGGGAAGAAAGGAGATATTGGTAAACTGCAAGCCTGAGCTCTTGAGGCCTACCTATCAGCTCAGTGTGGGGCACTGTGGGCGTGCTGGGAGGGGAACACTGGTCCAGACCAGTTTCTGCTCTTTGTAAATTACTTAAGAAATCTGCTGTCTTTTTAATAAAAAGATACCAGTGTGTCCGTTTCCCAGATCACATTGCTTTTTCATAATAAAAACTTGTCTTTGACACTTGGCATTTTTGTTACATGCACGCTCTGACCACACTGAGTGCACAGCCATCGGACTGGTGCTCAGCTCCGTGTCTCCCATCCCCTCTGCTCCTGTTCTTCTCGCCTAGAGAACCAGAGTGCAGGAAAAATGGCTCAGTGGTTAAGAGCACTGGCTGCTCTTCCAGAGGACCCAGGTTCAATTCCCAGCAAGAACATGGCAGCGCACAACTGTGTGTCACTCCAGTCCCAGGGCACCCGACACCCACGACAAGACACCATGCACATAAAAATAGATAAAAAGAAAAGCTTTCTCATCACCGCACATCTTAAAGGCAAATAAGGTTTTTATTTAAGTGACAACATTTCGGTTAAAAACAGCTCACATCAAAATCAAGACCAATTGTAAAAATCTTTTTAATTCCATAATGCTGTTTTTGTCTTGTTAGAAATTGGATATTTTACATTTTCTCTTCTAACGGATTTTGTACAAGGCAGCCATGAGGACTGTAATAAGCCTTTTCTATCATAAAACCAGCCATCACAGCGAGTACTGGAAGTTACACACACAGGGACAGGCAGACCACAGACAAGGTCAGACAGGCTGCCACCACTGAGTAAACAAAGAAAAGGACAGTGGGTCTGGGTCTGAGGGGGCACGTCCCACGCTGCCACTGTGCCTCCCGTTCCTTGGTGTCCCCTACCTCTTCTGCACCTCCACAGGGTGGAGTCAAATTCTGATTTTTTTTCCCCAACCTCCCTGTTAGTTTACCAGCAAGATCAGGGCTTTGCCACTTGGACTAAACGTTTAACTTGGGTGTATAAGAAATTCCTCCCTAGCCCAGAAGGGAAAGAAAAGGGATTTTTTTTTTTAATTTTCAGAGCACTTGGAATGGAACCCCGGGGATTCCGCTGGAAAGTGGTTGTTTAAGGCGGGGTCAACTGCAAGGCTCCTACAGTCAGGGTGCCCCTCCCAGACGGGGCTTCACCTGAGCTGAGTGGAGAGTATGCCTGCAAAAGTGGCACCTCCTCCAGACCTGGGCACATCGGTCTGGCAGGGTCCATTCCCCAGTTAAAGACAGGTGCCATGTTTTGTCTGCAGGATACTTCCGGGGCACAGCTCTGGGCTGCAGAGTGCCCGAAGTACAGTTTAAAAACCATTAGATACAGCTTTCCCTTCTTCAGAGAACCACCCCAATCTCAGGAATACTGGGGTTCAGATACATTTGATGTAGCCCAGCACCCAGGCGGGAAGGCTGTTTGTCTGAATGCATGAAAATAATTTATTTTCTTTAAAAAATATCTTGTGATGCTTCAGGGAGGGGTCAGTCTTTAGGGGTGAGGGGCATGAGGCTGAAAGAGCAGACTCCAGCAACCCGCAACAGGACGAGGGATAAAGGAAGGTGTCAGGCATCCCTCAGTCAGGTCAGGACAGCTACCACATGGGAAAAACGAACATGCCACTCAGATACGGGAACTTTGGTCAAGCAGGAACATGTTTCAGCAGCTGGAGAGCAGGCACACCGGGAGCTAAAGGTCTCTAGAAAACAGCTGGATAGGGCGTCACAGAACTACTGGAGGAGGCAACGGCACTCTCCTCTGGAGAACACTAGGTATCAGTTCCTCTGATCTCTGACCTAACTGAACACAGTACTAGCAGAAAGCGCACACAGAGTACAGTTGCCAGGAAGCCAAGACTGAGCTGTTCTCTAAACAGAGCAGTGAGCGCGTACTTCACACGGGCGCCACGGCTCCTAGGGTGGTATTCACAACACCTGTACACCCGCGACATCCCACAAAAGGGATCACCCTAGCCCCAATGTGAGGCTCTAGCAAAAGAGGAGTGGGGCCTCTGGCTGGCTCTGACCCACAGAGCCCGGTCACTGGCTCCAGTCTCCCTGGGGGTCCCCCACTCACACAAACACTCAGCCTGGGGTTCTCAGAAAAGGGAGAGGTGTTTATCATTTGAAAGTTAGACTCAGTGGCTCCTGCTGGGAGGAGAATCAGTCAGGTCTATCCAAGCTCAAATCACAGCATTTAGGGGAAAGGACTGTACTTAAGGTGGTTATACCCTATGATTTGGTGCCAAAAGACAGGCAAGAATGGTGGAGGAAGGTGGTGTGGGGCAACGGGGGCAGGTATAACTTCTAAGAGAAATGGAGGGAGGCAGGTATGAACTTCTAAGAGGCAGGATAGAAAGAGGAAGCTGAAGCTGGTTCCATACCTCCTTGCCCTCTCTGCAGCCCCCTGGCAGTGATGGGCATGGTTTGCCAAGTGCAGTGCTGATGCCACTGAAAGAGCTGTCAGATAGGATGGGGTGGGCAGAGGGAACAGGAGCTGGCAGATCGGATGGGATGGGCAGAGGGAACAGGAGCTGGCAGATAGGATGGGATGGGCAGAGGGAACAGGAACTGGAAGATCGGATGGGATGGGCAGAGGGAACAGGAGCTGGCAGATAGGATGGGATGGGCAGAGGGAACAGGAGCTGGCAGATAGGATGGGATGGGCAGAGGGAACAGGAACTGGAAGATCGGATGGGATGGGCAGAGGGAACAGGAACTGGCAGGCTGGAGAAGATATTTGAGTGGGAAAAGCCGGGTGGGTACTGGGAACCCACACCCCCTCCAGCCCAAGTGAGGCACCCAGTTTGCTGAGCAACTCACAACCTAGTGCCAGTCACCCCATCAGCAGCCACCACAGGCTGCATGGGAGCTGCAAGAGGTAGACATTGAACAGAAGCGACACCGAGCTGACAGGAGCCTGCTGTGTACGCAGATATTTGGCTCTGGCCTCTGTGGCATCCAGGGGGTTCTAAGACATCCAGGCAGCCATACAACAAGTGTCAGCCTGGGCCAGGGAGCAAGGGGGAAACTCGCCAAGGCCAGGGACTCAGCAACAAAGAAACACCCCCTGCCACCACCGTAAGGTGTCTGACTACCCCAGAGGAGATTCTATGCTCAAACTAAACTGAGTTGCCAGGGAGGGGAAGAGAATACAACAGCTTGAGTCAATATTCCATGAACCTCCAGAACCCACGATCTCAGTTCTGTGCATTCCAGAAAACCTAAAGAGAAAAAGCCAGTCCGAGCAGAGCTATGGAAGGGGCCACCATGTTGTCCCCTTTGTTGGCGTAAGGAAGCACTTTCTGTTTCCCTCGGTGTACACAAACAAGCTTATTTCTCCACCAAGTTGTGGCTTCCTTCCTCTGAGGTGCTAGGCTCCCTTTCAGTCCCACCTAGAATCTCTATCCCAGGGTGGGGAGGACTGGAATGGGGGGGGAGGCCCACTGGGCATTCTGTGAAGCCCCAGAGAGCTCAAATGCTGGACAGCCTCAGAATCAAACCCAGGACCCCATCTCAGCCAAGAGGCCCCTTCTAGTTACAGAAAAAGGCAGGGCCCAAAGTGGATATGCTACAGACTGTAGCCAGACCAATTCCGGGCAGAGCCCATGGCTGCAGCCTCTCGGGAAAGTGCACAAGGCAAGACTCAAGGAAGAGGAACATCTGTCTTCAAGGGCCACAGGAGAACACCAAGGGGAGCAAAGGACAGCTGCAAGACAGACAGTCAGCACCAGACCCGGTCCCCAGGGGTTGTGGATCAACTCCACATACACAGATTGGACCCAGAGAATGTCCTCTCCCATAAAGTGATCTCACCGTGTCATAAGACAGCCAGCCCCAAAGTGGTGCCCCGGATGTCACAAGGAGGGCAGGCACAAATGTCACTCACTCTTCTACATACCGTCAAGTTGTCGCCCCTGCAATCGGCCAGAGGTAAACACCTGTCTGGCAGTCTGCCTAGCGCTGGGGGCTTCTCTAGTTTGAGCCTGCCTAGCGCAGCTACAGAAACCTCAGGACTCGAAAAGATGGTCAACTTTACCCAAACACTGGGCACAGGCAGGCTTGGCCCAAAGGTCACACTCACACATCACCCCTGACTCCGGCTTGTGAGCACAGGCACGGGGAAGCGGCGGTGGCTGCACTGAGACACCCCGATTTCACCCCATAGCAGCCCAGAAAGCTCCCCAGTGTCAGGGCAAGGTCCCTCCCTGCTCTGGTCGGACACTGCTGGACAGACACGGGAGGGAAAAAGCAGGAAAACGCCTTTATCAGGGAGAAGGCAACCCTTCCCTTCCCTGCAGGCCGCCTAACTGCCCCCACTGTTCTGAGCACCGCCCACCCTTCAGGGCACCGACTCGAACTTGGGGGGCCCACGTGCCCAGCTGAGCGCAGGCAGCGGCCGCTCGTGGTCCTTGTCGGACTCGGGCTGGCTCTGTGCCCGCTCGGGCTTGGGGTTAGGGGCGGGTGGGTCCGGCTGCTGCACTGACATGGTCCTGCGCAGGTGGTTGCGCTTGCGCAGAAACTCCGGCTGCGCATGCAACCCGAAGCTGCCCTTGCGCAGGATCATCCGCGAGTTGTTCTTCTTGGGGCGCGAGCGGTGGCTGGCCTCCAGTGCCGCCAGGTGTGCGGCATAGCCTTCACTCAGGAACTGTGGAGGGGACAAGCATCAGGCTAGCATCTGACCGTGTCCCCCAATATCGCTACTTCCCTTGGGCATCCTCCAAGGGAGTCTGCAGCTTCTCCAGGACCCCAAAAGCAGTAGCAGGGAAGCTCATTACAGTTCTAGGGTTCCCGCAGGCCACTGAGCACCCCTGTCTGCACCCCTGTCTGCACCCCTGCACTCTGACTCAACCCCAGGTTCTTTCTGGCTGTCCGTCGTCCTCCCCACCCTTTTCCGGAGGCCAGCTTTACCCTGGAGTCTAGGCTTGCAGCGCATCTCCAGGGCCTCATCACTCATTCATTCAGAGTGGCACTTGTTTTTGTAATAAACAGTCGTTGCCATTTCCCCTTCCCTTAGATGCCATTACATCCGTCTCCACTTGGATTCTCCCCTGCGTCCAGCAGGGGGCCTGGCCCAAGGCATTGCTCAGTAAGGATAAATGAATGAGCAAATGAAGAGATGAGCAAGTAACTGAATGATTAGGTGCCGCCCTCGATTCCCTTCCCTGGCTCCCACACACCTGGCACTGGGTTTGGTACTTCTTGGTGGGCCGGCCCACGATGAAGATCTGGGATGCAGGGAGGCCCAGCACACTGTAGACCGAGATGTCTTTCGTGGAGCCGTAGGCTGCAGTGATTTTGATGAAGCACTGAAACACAAAGCAAGCTGGTGAAGAGGGAAGAAGACCTAGGGAGATCCTGCTGGGGAGCCCTTCATCTGCACTCAGACACCAAGTCCACCTTTGCTAGGAGCCACCCCCAGATGACTGCCCCTCCTTGCCCCAGTTCTTCACACTAGATCTGAGGTGGGGCACTATGGCTCTATCAGGGAATGGAAATACGTTACTTGCTGACACTACTGCCCAGTCCCAACCCCCTCCCACCCCCATACACCTACCCACACACCCCACACACCTCCCACAGTGGGACCAAGTTATGCATTATGGGCCCTAAACTAGGGGCAAGTTCTAGGCTAGCCATGTGACCCCTGCCTCCTGATAGTTGGTTGGTCTGTTGTGCTCCCCAAAATATCCAGACCCAGTTTAGAGATTTGCCCTCCTTGTCCTGGGGTGCTTCCTTCAGTTAATTGCCTTGATCTCCCACCTACCCAGCTGGTGATGCTCACTACACTACACCCTCACTGTGTGTCCCCTGTCCTACCATGTCCACTGGGGACGTGCTGGCTAGTTTTATAGCAACTCCACACAAGCTAGAGTTATCTGGAAAGAAGAACCTCAGTTGAGAAAATGCCTCCATAAGATCTGGCTGCGGGGCATATTTTAAAATAGTGGTTGACGGGGGAGGGCCAGCCCATTGTGAGTAGCAGCATTCCTAGGCTGGTGGTCGTGGGTTCTGCAAGAGAAGAGGCTGGGCAAGCCATTAAGCAGCACTCCTCTATGGCCTTTGCATCCATTTCTTCCTCCAGGTCCCTTCCCTGCTTGAATTCCTATCCTGACTTCCTTCAGTGATGAACTACAATATGGAAGTGTAAGCAGGATAAACCCTTTCCTCCTCAACTTGCTTTGGGTCACGGTGCTTCATCACAGCAATAGTAACAGGGGACTTAAGTCTGAGCTACAGTTTCCCTCCTTTCAATGCAGTCATCACTAGGATGACACTGCCAACTATGATTCAAATGTGAAATGAGCCCTATAGGCACGTGTGCAGGAAGCCTGGTCTCCAGCTAGTGATGCCACTGAGAAGTAGCGAGTTAATGGGTACTGACTTCATCCATGGGGTTGAGCCATTGACGAGTTCACAGCTGAATGGACTTAGATAAAGTTAGAGGAAGCTTTCCACTGGCTTGCTCTGTTTCCTGGCCACCATGAGGCAAGCAGCTTTCTTCTGCCGCCCGCTCCCACCAGTATATTTTACTTCCACCTCAGCCCTACAGCAATGGAGCTAGCAGACCACAGACAGACACCTCTGAAACCATGAGCCAAAAAAACCTTTCCTTGGGTCAATTTCTCAAGAACACACTGTCCAATTGGAGAGCCTGTTGCTGCCCACCCTTATAACCTGCTCCAGGTTGAGACCTGCCTTCCTCTGGACCCCACCTCTCTATCCCCTTGGCCTTTGGAGGTGTTCTTTTCTCACCAAGGCCATCCACTGGGCAGGCTTCAGCTAGCAGACAGCTGTCACTGTCCCACTTCCACGAGAGAGGGTCTGTTGCTTGAAACCCTTCCTGCCTTGGCCTCTTCCTCCCCAACTGTTCTCCCTGTTCTCAGCTGGCTTTCACCCTGCTCCCAGAAGCACAGCACAACTTCACCTAGCTCCATCCATCCCTGGGTGCTGCCTGCACTGCCCTGCCCCCACGCAGCTCCACTGACTTGTATCCAGGGCTCCAGTCTCTGCCTACAGCCCAGGCTACTGCCTTGATCTATGTGCTGGGATCCGCATGGCTCATGATCCATGGCCCTTTCAGTGTCCTCGTGTGCACATCTGACCTCATCTTCTCTCTGCCTGACCCTTCTCCTGTAGCCCTTCCCGTTTCATCTGTTTATTCATTTATGTATTCATGCTACTAGCACTTACTGAGCACCTACTGCGTGCCACCACTACCCCAGATCCTGGAGATACATCTTGAACAACACAAATAAGCCCAATGCCACTTTGATCTCTCTTGGTCATGTAATAGGACAACTGAGAGTGCCTTGCCCATGAATCAACCATTCCCAAGTCCTGGCAATGCCAACTGCTCAGTCTTCTGGCTGTTCATGCCTTTCTCTCCATAGCATAGCTACTGTCTGACTGTCTGGATTCTAGCCTTCTTGCTGGGGTAACAGCCTCCTAACTACCCTCCCTTCTTCACTTTGGCACTGTGTTTTCCGGTGAGTTCCCAGAGGGATCTTCCTACAACCCAAACTAGATGCTGTCACAGCCCTAGTCCAAACTCCCCAATTGCTCCACACTGCCCTCAGCAGAGAGCCCAAGATCTTGATCTTGTTTCCAGGGTTTCTAAACCTAGCAAGTTTGGGTCCCTAGTGATCTCTAGGATCTCAGTTCCCACCTGTTCTTGATCTGACCCTGTCTGCATTACCCCCATCCTGTATTGCTTCAATTCTAAGAACAGCCCAGACTATTTATCACCCCTGCACCTTTGCATCGGGTGAAAGTTGTCAAAATCATAATGAAATCACTTGAGTCAACCCCATCAAAAACACCAAGTCAAGAGTTTATGAAGGAGGTATTCACACTCGTGATGGCCTGATAATAACTCTCTCTCTCTCTCTCTCTCTCTCTCTCTCTCTCTCTCTCTCTCTCTCACACACACACACACACACACACACACACACATACACACAATCTACCAGGACCACAACCTTACACAAAAATGCAATGTCCAAATATGGTGACACACACCCCTAATCCCAGCACTTGGGAGGTAGACTGATCTAAAAGATTTTAAGTTTTAAGAGGTCATAGCAATCTCACACAAGCATGATTTCTCCAAAAACATTCGCTCGGCAACTGTCCGTGCACGCTCAGACTGAGGTCGTCATTGTTAATACTTGTTACAGTTGAACAGTTATTGTCTTAGGACACATTTTGCCATCCCCCTCCATCGTTACCTTTTCAAATCCCCCTTGCCTCACCCTCTTCGAGAAGTTCCATAAACCAGCGTGGCACATGCATCCTCCCACAGAGCTAGTCTCAAATAAAGCTTGATTTCACGTCTGTCTTTGTATTTCCCCAGGCCCAGCAAATGCCGTTTCATCGTCTACCAGACAACTCATACTCATAGGTCAAGACTAAGCCCAGAAGTTATTACCTACGAGAAGCCGCTCAGCTTTCCCGGACAAACCTAGGTCCTTTCTCCTCTGTTTGCCAATATTGCCCCTTTTCTGCCACACACCACTAATTGTCAATTTGCATGCCTTTCTTTCTCTAGATCAGTGATTGGCAGACTTTTTCTTTGAAAAGCCAAACAGTAAATATTTTAGGTTTTGAGCTCTGCCACAGCAACTCGACTCAGCGGCTCTTTCACTGCATCGTAAAGGCAGCCACAGACAATACATAAACAGATGAGCTTGGCCCTGTGCCAATAAAACTTTATTTATGGGCACTGAAATTTGAACTCGTATAATTTTCATTTGTCTACTCCTGCTTTTCATCTGCAAGTCAGTCTCCTCCCTCCCTCCCTCCTTCCCCCCCCCTCTCTCTCTGTCGGTCTCTCTCTCTCTTTCCTCTCCCCCTCCCTCCCCACCACCCTACTTCTAATCCCACCGGGTGAGAATTTCATTGCACAAAGATGTCCCAGTCTCCTCCCAGAGTTTCCGCTGCCTGAGCAGAAACTCAGAGTTTCTGAGCCTGGGAATTTGCCTTTTTTAAAAATGATTCCTACCAAAAAAAAATGATTCCTAAGTGCAGCTGGAAAATCACAGCTCTGGGCGACAGATTCGGGAAATCGGGCTAGAAACAACAGCACCTGGCAACTAGAAACACAACAGAGCCTGAAATGTCTCAATAGGCTGCAGGAATAACCAGATGTAGAGACAAGAGTCAGGAGAAGATAAAGCGTGAATATCTGTCGATGAAGATAACACCTGCCTCTTAGCTCTATTAAGATGGTCCCGTGAGAGGCACGCACTCTGCCAACAAAAAAAAACGTGCCTCGCTTTCCTTCACCAGCAGAGGATCCCGATGCCCAACCCCTTGGCCTGAAAAGGGGAGGAGCTTGCAGAGGGTCCAGAATTAACTCCTCTCTGGCTAATAAAGGCCTGCCCGCTGCCTTGGGGCGCTCGCGTGGGTGTGGCCTCAGTCCTTCCCCGGTTCCACACTCACCTCCTGCATGAGGTTGCGAAGGAAGATGGCCTTCTGCCTCAGCGGGTCGTGCACCAGTCCGTCCGAGAAGAAGATCATGCCCTGTGGGAAGTTGTGCTGGGACAGCCACGACACTACCCGCTGCTTCTGCATATCCGGCCGCCCCGTGATGTAAAGGATCATGTAGCCCAGGTCCTGCCAGTGCCTGGTGAGATGGCATTGCTGGGTCCAGCTCGGCCCCTGCAGGCCGGCGCTACCCAAGTACCTGTCCTGGCTGCTGCTGCCCTCTAGAGAAGCGATAGGCAGTGGTAAGAGGGCTCTCAAGTCCTTGCTCCTGCTTCAGGTGGGTGAATAGTGTACACTTCCTCCAGATGGCCTATGATAACTGGCCAGACCTGGTTCCTCACCTTTACCTCTCCTGCTTTGGCCTTCTCCACTAACAAAAAAAGCTTGCAATACTCCCAGGCCAGAGGCTTTGTGCCCACCTTCAGTGACTGGTCCTTAGTTCCACCCCGTCTTTCCCATGGGCCACAACAAAAGTCGTTGGTGACCACTTTCCCTCTTGTTCTCCCACTTGGATCTGACCTTGTGTAACTTGGAACTAGTCTCTCTCGTGCGTGTGTTTAGTTTCCCCATCTGTAAGTTGGGGTTAATCATCCAAACATTCCATGGGATTATTCCAAGGATAAAGGCATTAATTCCAAACCTGATTGGCATGGTCTACCTGGCAAAGTTGGTTTCATTATCATCCCTGACTGTCTCCTGGCAATTTCTTTAAACCACAAACCCAAAGCCATTGCTCCTATTCCTGAAACCACGCCTGGATCCCATATTTAAAGACTTTCCTCTACTCTTGGACTGCACTCTGATGAGTAGAACCTCCCTACCCACACAGGGCTGCTCTGCCTCTCCTATACAAACCTGTGCTCTTGGCTCAGGACCCTCCCCTAGACACCCTGCCTATCTACATCTTCATCCTTCAGGGTCCCTCTTCCAGGAGATTCTCACTTCCCGGGTAGAATCAGTTCTTTACTGTTTTCCATGGATGGCCCACGGTACAGATGAGCCCAGATCTGGGAAGGTATTATTATGGTACTAGCCGTCAGCCTGCCGCCATGGATTGGGCTTTCTAAATCCAGAGAGTGGCCTGACCACCTGGAAAGATGTGAAAATGTGCAGTGTAGGTGTTACAAGGATGCTGGGGGCTCCCAGAGTGACCCCCAGAGAGGCAAGGTCTGTGTCCGACTCATAGAAAGCAAGCTTCTGACAGCTAGCAAGGTGGGCAGCGCCATGGTGAAGGAGGGTAGAGTCACAGAGGAGAGAGCACAGCCCCCATGGGATAAACCAATCCTCTCAGCAGGCTGTGCAGGACTTCTCCAACAGGGCCAGAAAGCAGCTGGAGACAGCTGTCTCTCCAAGGCCTCAAAGTCAGCCCACCTTCTCTCCCTGAGCAAGGCAGGGAAATCCCTACCCCAGCTGCCCCAAACTCCCGGTGTCCCCCATTCCTGTCCATTCTTGGGATCTAAGCTTCTATTGTCACCAATGACTATTTCTCCTCCCTGGTTTATTCTCCTCCGCTGGTCTCAGATTCTCCCACCAGCAGCAATCTTTACAGCAGAACCCAAGAGCCTGGAGTCTGGAGCTGACCTCAGGGAAAAGATGAAAGGATGCACAGGAGAAGAGAAGAGGGGGGAAGGACAAATGAATGAGCTAAAGTCTACAAAAGGGACTGATCTCCCCAGAGACTCCCAATGAATGGCTACAGGAGGTAAAGCCAGAACTTGGCAGAGCCTAGGCCCAGAGACCTACAGAAGTCCTAGAGAAAGCTGGTTTGAGGTCAGGGGATGACTAATTAGCACTTCCTCCAAAGCTGCTGGCTCCTGCCCTGGGGAAACACCTTCCTTAGGGGAGGTGACACTCACCGAACAACATCCACTGCACCTGGCCGGACCTTGGGGTCGCTTCCCATGATAGATACGCTGGCCGCAAAGGATCCATCGATACTGAACACAACACACTCCATGCCTCGGGGTAGCACTGTGAGGTAGCTCATCGCACAGGTCTGGTCACCCCTGAAAGGTATCAGCCTGACGTCAGCCTACAGCTGAAATCAGTCAGTCTGGGGCCAGGTTCCTGGTGGTGCCTCCTGATACCATGGCTGGTAGCCTCTTCCCTTTTCCTGTCTCCATGTAAACAGAAATAAACTCTGTCTTCCAGCCAAGCTTGGATGGGGGAGCCACTCCAAAAGTCCATCATGAGATCCTCACACACACCCTGGTCCTACCTGACCACCATCTTTACAGGGTAGACACCAACCCCCAGACGCCGGGGTCGCGGCACATTGTACGTGATCCTGCCACTGTTGTTGGTGATCTCTGTGTCCAGGTGGACCCAGCGGCCTGACGATGGCTCTGTCATCACTAGGATGTCCACCTGCAGTCAGTGAAGGAAGCGAGGCACTTGCTAAAGGCTGAAGGACTCCTAGGTACAGGTTCCTGCCTGCTGTATCCTAGAATTTCCTATAACCCTTCCTCCATGTGGCGACCACACTGGCTTCCCCATCTCCTTGGAGATACCAAGTTCCCCTTATTGTTCGCTGGTATGCTGGGCTGGGAAAGGGCTCCCTGCTCTGTGTTCCAACACCGTTCTTCTATCACCCTTTCTGTCTGTGATACTATGAGCCATGTGACACAGGTGAGCCAAGGAGATGCTCAACCCTTGGTACCTTCTCTCCAGTCAGAGCCACCATGTCAAGAGGGCCATACATGAAGCGCCCCACCAGGACCTGGGGGCCATCTTCAGCCGCAATTACATCATTGGCACGGTGGTTCGCAGTGACATTCTGCAAGGACAGAAAGAAACGACCCGGCTCAGCCTTTGCAGACAAAGCTCACACTTGCTTTATCATTAAAGCCTTGAAAGGATGACTTCTGGGCTATGGCCCAGCTGAGTCAGGCATCCAGGAGCTGCATGCACTAGGATTCCAGAAGCAGACTGAGCTATCAAAACTGCTTCTTAGGCTGCCCACCAAGGCGGACCCCATGCTCTTGAGTCTGCACACCTCCTGAGGTGACAACTGGCCTTTACAACCTGCGTTTCATTTTTAGGTACCTGGGCTGGAAACTACCCAGTCACCTTTGGGTCTTTCTTGGCATAAAGAACCATCTACCATGTCTACAATGGGGTAGCCACTATGGAAAGCAGCACAGTGGTTCCTCGGGAGATTAAGTGTAGAATTACCACTCCTCATCTATACCCAAAATAGTAAAAATATATGCCGACAAACTGCATAGATATATATATATGTTATATATATATATACACACACACATATATATGCCGACAAACTGCATATATATACATATATGCATTTATGTGTGTATATATATCTGTATATATATGTATATATATATATATATATATATATATACCCACAAACTGCATAGATGAGTATGTAAAGCAGTACTATTCAAAATAGCCAACACGTAGAAACAACCCAAATGCCTATCAACTGACAACTGGATGGACAGAATACATGGATACAGTAGAATAGTATCCAGTCAGGAAAAGGAGATGAGATGCTATGCATGACACAACATGGGTGAACCCTGAAAACATGCTAAGTGAAAGAAGAAAGATATAAACACACATGTGACTTCAGATACACGAAATGTGGAGAACACCTGAAACTACAGAGACCAACACTAGAGGACTGCTTGGCTACTCCGGGAGGAGCCCAGGGCAGTGGAGAGGGAAAAGGGCTGCAGAGAAAGAAGTTTCTTTTATGAGGTGACAAAAAAGTTCTAAAACCGACTGTGGTTAGGTTGGCATGCAGCTGTGAATATATTATTTGGCACTGGATTGTGTGACAGGTGAATTACATCACCTATGTGGTGTGTAATTTTGTGTATGTCCATGCACAAAAACATTGATTCACGAAGCATTAGTCACTCTGCCTTCCAGGACTGTTTTTAGGATCCACGCTTGATGTTCTTTCTCACTGGAGCAGAACTGCTCACCAGAGCAACGCTGTGTTGGCATACTCTGAGATGATGCGCAGCATCCGAGACAGAGTAGGCAGTGACGGCAGTTGACCGAGAGAATGCGTGAATGAATGCCTCCCAAACTCCTCTTTATCTCCCAGTACCCTACAGAGGAGCCCCATCTTTAGAGAAGCCTAGTGTGGTCTGCCCTCGCAATCCTAGCCACCTTCATCCTGATGTGTAGGTACATCCTGTTGCGGCTACTCAACGCTACTCAACGGCTGAGAGACAAGATGATCTATGTCAAATCCATGTCTCCAGAAGCCTGGCATGGCGCAATCATTCCACAACCACCCTGCTTTTACCACCCCAGAGCCCTGGACTTCCAGGTGGAGCCCGACCGTGGGAGATGAACTCACAGCTGCTCCCTCATGCAAGCACTCAGGCCAACAGGAAAGGAGAAGAGCTCCGCCAGGAAACTAGAGTTCTTATCTGGTACATGGTTGCCCAGACTCTCAAGGTCACCTATCCAACAAATACGACTGCAGCAAGCGCTTACCCGCAACTTGACCTGGGTCCGCTTGCGCAGCCACTTCTCCCGGGGGTTAGTGGGGCTCAGAGCCGTGGGGTCCAGGCCAGTGTTCTCCTTCACACCTGCGCTCTCATAACGCATCACCTAGCCAAAAGCGAGGCGGGGCTTGGGAGCACGTCCTCGTCCTCAACCGTCTGCCTCCCCGGACAGTAGCCAGTCAAGCCCTACTTCTGGCTTCCCTATGACATCGCCTGGACCGTGCTGGGGCCCTGGGAGTTGTCTCCAGTCCTACCTGTCTGGACAGCTGGAACCAGAAAACTGTCCCCTTGGTAGCTCTGCTTTGGGGGCAGCCTCTGACATTCATGCCTGACTCTTGGAGCTTCCTAACTAGCTTTCATTTGTTCTCTGCCTCCCCTCCTCTATTGTGGGTGACCTTTGCCTAAGGCCAGCTGGAGCCCTGACTCAGCCCTGTTCCTTCCTCGATGCCGTTGCTTCAGCAGCGCTCCCTTCTCTGATCTAGATCTTTTCGGCTGGGCCATTCTCTTCAACATCCCAAAATGCCTACCCTGCTCCTCTCATCTGAGCATGTCTTCTCATTGGAGACCCTCATGTCTTGTCCATAGCACCAAGTTCTCCATGAGACTCCAGCACTCCCTCGCCTACCTCGTCTCCTCTGTCCTCTCCCCAGCACTCCACTGAAGCATTTCTCCAGCCTCCATGTTGACACATCAGCATGGCTTCCTCGGCAGGTTTCACTTAATCTAGAGATTTGGCGTTCTTCTCTGACCTGTCACTTTCGCTTCAGTGTCCCAGTGCTTTCTCAACACTGTCAGATAGAGGCCAACTGCTCCCTGGGACCCCAGGACCCTGGGATTCCCCCCAAATAGGCCAACAGGCTGGGCCCAATAAGGGAGCCACAGTACCTGTCTTAAGATGAAGGCGACCACATCGGTAGACTCCCAGTAGCTGGCATGGAAGAGGTGGGGTAGAGCCACAGTGGGGAAGGCAGTGAGGACATCGGGGCAGTACAGGGCATAGTCAATCCTCTTGGTTCCCCACCACTTGGCTGTGACTGTGGGGCCAAGAAGGAGATAAGGACAAAATGGCCAAGAGCCAGCAGGCACAGGCTCAGTGGAGATGTGCCAACAAGCTTGGGGCCACAGCACCTACCCTGAAAGAGCTGGGGAGGGGAGTCCTGCCCTTCCACCAGCCCTTATAATCACCCTCCACTAAAACATGGGCTCCCAGCTGGTCACAAGGAAGAGAACCAGGCCCTCAGAGATGGCCATAGTTGAACCCCCTAGTGCAGCTCCATAGTAAGTTCCCAAGGGCTCTCTCCAAGGTAAGGAATCAGTCTGTGCCTGCAGAGGTCAGGGCACAATGCATGATCAAGAGATCAGAGGCATGAATAAGGTCAAAGGTCAAGGCTATGTTTGAGATCAAAAACTCAGTGGGCCTTGGTCAGAGGTCAAAGCTCCATTCAAAATCAGAACTCTGACTCAAAGGTTGGAAATGAGGCATGTGGCTTAGGCTTAACACCCAGCGCTGAGTGTGGGGATGAAGGGAAGCATCACCCTAGCTGGTACATCTGGGGCTCTAACCTAGGTCAGAGCTTAGTCTAGGAAAGCAGTGATGACTCAGTGGGAAACCAAATGGGTCCTCCCTCTACCACCCCACATGCCACCATCTCCAACCCTTTTCCCAAAGACAGGAATGTCCCCATGACTTCTTCCACAGCTCCTCCCAGCCCAAAATCCCATCCACTGAAGCACTGCTGCAGACCCACCACCACCCAGGCCCCTCAAATGCAGGCTGGGCCCCAAAAGGACCTCACTCACTGCGGGAGGCTCCCATAGGTGCCAGGCTGTCCGAGGACTCTGAACTGTCGCTATGGGAGCTGCCTTCGCTTAGCCTCCGTCCTGGCCTCTGGAATCTTGGGGTCTGAGGGGGCGAGGTAGAGGCATCCAGAAGCGGGGGGCTTCCCTGGGAGCTGCTCTCCAGGAATAGGGGACTGTGGGTGTGCAGGGCATCAGCTGGAGGGGGAATTGCAAGGTCAGGGTGAGCATCGAGTCTCCAACAGAGTGGCTTACTTAATGCCAGCCCTATGCTGGGCAAGAGACTAAAAATACAAAGCAGCTGGCCCAGAGCTAACAGACCACCAGCACCCCCTCTCCCCCTACACCAGCATAGTACATTAACAGTTTCACCTTTTATTAAACTGGGAGTAATATAGACATGAGTGGGGATCGCAACATCACCCTATCTCCCCAAAGCTGCAGGGAAACCTGGGAGCTGGGCCCTAAGGCCAAGCTGAGATCATGATGTGAAGCCTATCAATGTCCTCTCTCATCAAATTCCTTCCTGACCCACAGAGGCATATGGCTGAGGTGAAAGTAGATGAAAATGACTCCAGCCTACAAGCTGGAGTCATGGGGGAAGAGACATCTGAGGTTGGAGGATCCCCTTTTCAGAGGAAACATTTAAGGTAGCAGAAGGGAACTTTAGAGCCTTGCTTCATCATGGAAGTGCTAGACAAATATATCCCTTTGAGATGAAGAACAAGGAAGGGTAAGTTTTAACCCTGAAGTGAGTCTCAGGAATAGCATCCCCTCATCTCTGGCTCAAACCTTGGAAAAGGATTAGGCTGGAGTTCCTCAATGGCGATAGGGAGCTATGGAGCCAAGACTCTGATTGGCAAGTGCCTGACTATCCATTCCAGGTCTGCCTTTGGTCACATCCTCAGTCACACACATACCCCCTTTGAACCTTCTCTAAACCCACCTGCCCTGCTCTTATTGCCCCTCCAATGCCTCTCTACCTATCCAAACACACCCCTTCTCTAGGCCCTGGCCAAAGGCTACCTCTTCCATGAAGCCTACCAGGATGACACACTTTCTGATATATCTTTGCAGGGTACAGGGTGGGCACTGGAAAACAGCACTGGGAATGTGCCTTTAACTTGCCCTTCAGAGTCAACAATCCCACCATTATCCCAGCCTTAGCCACTGAAGCTCAAATGGGAGCCTGGCAGGGTGTGGGGTAAGCAGAGCCCTGGCACCACAATGCCTGGCACAGAGCAGGTCCTTGGCATAAGCAGCTACTCTAGAGCATTGAAGCCAGCTGGCTTCCTGCCCACTCCTCTAACAGCACAGCCCTGCTCCCATGAGCCACCCGACAGCTGACAACTTGAGAGGCGGAACCAGAAAGAACATTTCCAGAACCTACCAGCCTCCAACTCAGCACGGTGTTGCAGTCCCAGGACCTACCGAGCAGGAGAGACTGTCCGTCGCCCAGGGGGAACCTCTGGTAGCGAGGCACGCTGACAGGAGGCACCAGGTGGAACTTGGGCTCCAGCAGTGGCTCAAGCCTCGAGGCAGAGGGATCTGCACAGTGGAAGAAGCTGTAGACCTGGCTACAGGCAGGCCGCATCTGGAAACCTGGGTGAGTGGGAGAAGACACACGCAGAAGCCCTTTCTAAAGGCTCTAAAGGGCTCCCTGGAGTGCGGCCTTGAGCAGCCTTAACTCCTGTTCAAGAACCTCCCCTGGGTCCTTGCTACCAATCTTAGTTGGGGTTTCTATTGCTGTGATTAAACACCGTGACTAAAATCAACTCGGGGAGGAAAGGGTTTAGTTCATCTTACAACTCTTGGGTCACACTCCATCACTGGGGGAAGTCAGGGCAGGAACTCAAGGCAGGAACCTGGAGGCAGGAACTAAAGCAAAAGCCATGGAGGAGCGCTGCTTACTGACTTACTCAGCTTGCTTTCATATCTACCCCAGGACCACCCACCCAGGGGCAGGACCACCTGCAGTGAGCTGGGCCCTTCCACATCAATCATCAGTTATAAAGAACACCCCCACGGTCCTGCCTACAGGCCAATCTTCTCCAGACACCCTCTCAATTGTGGTTCCCTCGGTTCCCGCCTCTCAGAGGAATCTAGCCTAGGTCAGTTTCACAGAAAACTAGCCATCACACTACTCAGAAACAAAATGCCCAGTTTGGCATTGAAGGCCTTGTCAATCTGCTCCCCTTAAGGGCACCATTGTAGGTACCCAGTACTGCCGCCCTGGTGAACATCTGTAAGCTTGCTGCTTTTCTTCCCCTGTGCTCAAACAGTCGATTCTTCAGAATCCCAGGCCTTTATTTTACTACTGTAATATTTCATTTTAGTGTTGACTGTATCCACACTGAAGCACTTCTTGCAGACCCTCTCACCACCACTCAGTCACTACCGGATATATTAAGTCAATGCAAGGCCCTTGATCGGGTGCTCTCAGCATTAGGCGGAGCAGGTGAAGCACTTCTGCCACTGGCCAGCAGGTGTCGCCATAAAGGTCCTTGCCTCCCACCTGTCCTGGGTCAAGGGCTTTTGAGTGGGCTGCATTTAAGGGGCCCTAAGGCTCCTCTGCAACACTGAGTGCCTCGCCTCAGTTCAACCCCTCACTTCAGAGCTTCAGCAGAGAGCAATGAATAACTGCCTGCACTCCTGCCCTTAGACTCTCCTAAGGCCCAGGCTGGTCAAATGGCATCATAAGTCTGTCTTGTATGAGCTGGCAAGAGCCTTAGGCTTCAGGTGCTCTGTGGGAAAAGGCACCAGTGCCAGTTTGGGTAGAAAGGTTCTGAGACCTAACTGACTGCAGGAAGTTTGCTGGGGATAGGGAGGGAGGGACGGAGGGAGGGAGGGAGGGAGGGAGGGAGGGAGGAGGGAGGGAGGACTTGCTGTGATAAGGAGAATGCTTGTGGCCCATGTTCTCATGGGACATGACTGAGACAAGTAATCTAGGGACACAGGAAAGGGACAGTGACGTCCATCAAGCTGCCTCACCTTTGCCCCACCGGGAGAAGCCGCCTGGCCTCTCCCTCAGCTTCCATCCTTTCTCTCCATCTACCCTGCCTCCATCACTCTGTCCACCCTCCCACTCCACCAGTTTGATCCCCTGAGCCATTGGCCTAATAACCATACCCACCATCTATCCCAGGCAGCACTGTCCTCCGCATGGCCAGGACGAGGCCCAGGGGTGAGCCAAAGAGGAAGAAGTCAGACACGTCAAAGTCAAAGCGACCCAGGCTGACCTCAGCGAGTTGGGGTGTGCCAGCTGCAGGAACCTCGGCCTCATCCTTCAGCACACTGGAGTGGATGCTGCCGGAGTGAGGAATGGCAGATCAGAGGAGGGCCAGGACCGTGGGCGTGTCCACTCTGCAGCACAGTTGCATTCTGAGGGCAGAGTGCCCAACCCTCTATCGCTGGAAAGGGACTCAGAACCAGAGATCACTGTTGGCATCATCCACACAGGCTGGAGACCCTCAGCATTAGCCACTCAGGCCTAGCCAACATTTGGCTGGAGCTGAGTTCAGCAAACGTTTTCTGCACAGGGCCAGGTGGTGAGTCTGAAAGATTTTGTGGGCCACCTGCTTCTACCGCCTGGATTTATTCTGCCATGTCAGACAGCCACAAACCATGTTTAAACAATCTGTGTAGCTGGGATCTGCCACAACTTTTCTTATGAAAGCTGGCTGAGCACCTGAATGACAGGCGGAATCTCCCATGGTGTTTGTTGACAGCCACCCTGAAAGCCCCTGCACTTGCCACAGGAGAGCCCATCCTGGCCAGCATAGGGACCTGGTTGCTGCTAGCACTGCCAGCACCAAGGCTTCCACCATAACTCGTGTTCCAGGCCACAGGCAGACACAGGTGCAAACAATCTGGCCTCCCCACTCCCCTGGACAGGTGCCAAAGAGCAGGATCCCACGTTCTCATCCCAAGAGCCTGTCTAGGCTGTGTTTAGCCACAGATGCTGAACGTAAACAGAAGCCAAAGCTGCCTCTCTGGCTTTCCAACAAGCACCAGGGACAGTACAGGGGTTAGACCACAGCAGGAGAATGACATAATGTATCAGCCAACTTCTGAAAGCCAACCCATCTAAAACACTCAAGCTGGAGCTACAGGCAAGAGGTCCACCCTCGGGAGCGAGCCAGAAGGCAAACAGGGCACCCACTTCTGCCTTCTGCTCTCTGTCAATGATGATGAAGCTCAACTACGTATATCTCATGTACAGCCTGGTCCCTAAACATGTGCCAACTACTTAGTTACCAGAGAAACAGCCATCTGTTCCTGCACCAGAACCCAACAACCTGGCTGTGTTGGGCTCGCTACTGAAAGTGGCCGATGTCTGGCACTCTCCTGATTTGGGCTTTCCTGGAGGCTGTTTCAAGGATGAACCAGAAATGTTGACGTTTTCACTTTGCAACCCTCCTATGCACATGGCCGCTGTTCCAGAGCTGATCTGATAGAGGAGCCTTAACATTCAAAACTTAACCCCACAGAACCTGCGGCCTCCTATTCCGCCTCCTGGGACCCCCCTGCAGGAAGTACAGAAGTTCCCACTCATCCACACGAACATATCCCAAGACCTCAGTGGCAAAGTGCCAAACCCATTGCATGTGGTGCTTTTTCCTATACTTAAAGCACCTGGGATAAAGTTTAATTTACACAATAGGCAATTAAGAGAACAATTAATAATAAAATATAAAATTATTGCAATACACATAATAAAAGTTATATAAGTGTCCCTTGCAAAATGCTGTACTTTCACATTTCCTCTTAGACACCCAGCAGCTTCTCTTTGTCATATCTGAATTACCAGCATCATTGTTTACTCTTACACTTTGGAAACATTACAAAGTAAAGCAAGGGCATACGTATGACCACAACTACTGTGGTACCATGACAGTGGATCTAACACCTGAGACGGCCCAAGTGATCAACAGGTAAGTAGCACAGAGAGACAGGATATGCAGGACGAAGGAGTGACTCCAAGTAGGACAGCGTGAGACTTTACCATGCTGCTCTGTAGAGTGTACAACTTACAACTTAGAACTGATTTACTTCTGGAATTTTCTAGTTCATATTTTCAAACCATGGTTGGTCATTACTGTAAGTCTAGCACATACACTAATGATTATGCACAAAGATCTCCAGCCTAGGGGCTAGAGAGATGGTTCAGTGGTCAAGAGCGTTGTGCTCTTACAGAGAACTGAATCCCAGCAGCCACCATCAGGTAGCTCACAACCACCTGTAACTCCAGATCCAGGGGATCCAGTTCTGTCTTCCAGCCTCTGCTAGTATTCGGAAAGACATATGCAGGTACGCATACATAAGACAAACTAATCTTTCTTAAAATATGACCAGTCCAGTGCTTTTTATAAGTGCGAAGAACTGGAAAAACACAAAATATTCAGTTAGTGGGATTGAGGAAGTAGTTATTCACTGAAATTTATATTGCATTAACAATCTTTACCAGCTGGGCTGTGGTGGCACACGCCTTTAATCCCAGCAGTCGAGAGGCAGAGGCAGGCAGGTCTCTGTGAGTTTGAGGCCAGCCTGGTCTACAAAGTGAGTTCTACGACAGCCAGAGTATATTTTTAATCATATGAGGGAAAGTTCACAGTATACAAGGCTGGATTCTTTGTTTTTAAGTAAAACAACACATAAATTATGTAAAAAATAACCACTCTTTTGATGATCCATGATACTTATCACTTAGGGAACCAGTGAGAGAAGGTGGAGAGGAGAGGAAAGGGGAGAACTGGAGAAAAACAGAGAGGAAAAGTGCCCCACCCTGTGCCAATTTGGTCCATGTTCAATGCTCAATTCTCTCAACCTGAATCAATGATCAGATGGTTCCTTTAGCTGCTCACCAACCATTTCTTCTAGAAAGTGAAAGGGTAGTTTATGAAGTTTGTCATGCCCAAGACATGGATGTGAGGAAGGACGAGCAGAATGCTGGCCCCGGATCTTTGGGACCTAGCGGAGTAACACTCCCTCCTCTGAGAACAAATATGAACCCCTGGGGTATCCCACCAAGTATACCCCTATCTGTGACCTCTCTAGATACTCTAAGCTATACCAAGGGGTGGCTGGGCAACCCTATCCTTTCACAGAAGAGGAAATGGAAGCCCAGAGAGGTAGAACAGATCATGTCCAGTATCTGCAGGTTTGAACAGAGTGGAGAAAAACAGGAAATTCTGTGGTGTAGATGCAGAGCCAATGACAAGTGGTGACAAAATTCCCACTATCTATGGGCCCCTGTGGGGGGGGTCTGGGATGACTGCTTGGTCACAGGCCCCCTTGGTGACTCTGATCAAGGTCCTTACACTAACGGATGCTGTTAGCTGTGAAGGCAGCGGCCCAGGAAGGTTACCTTGAGAGGAAAGCATGGTGCTGGGTGATGGCCTCACAGTCATAGGTGGAGGAGTCGCTCTGTTTCCGTGGCAATGGCCTTTTAGGCTCCTCATCCTCCACTCCACTGGATACATCGATGTTACTCTTGCTGAGACGCTTACTGCTGGCCAGATCACAGTCCTCCTCCACCACAGGGGTGTCCTTGAGCAGAAAGCATAATGATCAAAGGGGCCCTGGGGCCCTGCCTCCTCCCCTGGGCATAAATGAGCCCCGTCTTCCCATGTGGAAACTATGCTTTCAAACACCTCATGGTGATGAGGGGTGGGGGTGTAGGCACAGACCATCTCCTATGACCACCTAGAGAGACAAATACTAATAGACCGCCTCTGGGCCTCTTTATTGGTCTGCGCTAAACATGTTCTTGCTATTTCCATACAACCCTTTGTATTATAAACACTACAATCTCAACATGAAAACCCAGCACTGCATTCCCTGGGGGAGCCACCTGCTCCTCTGTTCCTATGAGAGACACCCAGGGACACGCCCTCTCCCATCCCCCAGCCTGACCACACCTGGGTACTGCTGATGCTTCCCTTCCGGCTGCTGCTGCCAGGACTGTCCCCTGAGGGCCCCGCACTGTAGCAGATGGCATCGAAAGCCAGGAGGCCGCCCACACAGTCCCCGATGAGACACACCTGCAGAGGCACAGTTGGGCTGCAGGCTTGCCTGCCACAACCCTCTCACCCCGAATCCAGCCAGAACAGGGGTATGCTCCCATGAGAGAATAAGGAACTTGTCCTAAGGAGTTGCTTAGAGCCCAAATGGAGGGTAGGCACATCCTGACAACCTTGGGAGTCAGCCCAAGGTGAGTGGTCAGGCCACGATTAGGAGTCAGGCTAGCTAAGGGTCATCATGGACTCCAAACGAGGGCGGTGTTTCTGTCTGTAAAAGGAGAATACCAAACCCATCAAAAGGCGCCTCCAAACTCAGAGGCTACAGTTCTAGCCTGCCTTGATCCCGCAGCAGACCCCAGGCCCTCTTTTATGCAGCAGCTGACTAAGAGTGAGAGAAAGCAGGCTCTTACCTGCCCACTGAAGCCAATCCCATCAGAGGACTTGAGAAACTCTCCATAGATGTGGTTGGCTCGCTCGATGACAGTAGCGACAGCATTTTGGTACTGTGGAGAGGAGATGGCCAGCAGGGGAAGGGCAGCCAGGGGAACGTGGTCCTGGCTGGCGCTGAGGCAGCCCTCGTCGTGGCTATAGGGGTTCAGGCTGCAGACACGGGGACCCAAAGTCAGCCTAGCCAGGACCAAGAAGTGGGTGACGTGGGACTGTGGGCTCTTTGGAAGAACATACTCGCCGCCTGGGCACTAGGTCCAGTTGCAGAGAAATTTTAAGGACCTATGAGGATAGGTCCCATGAGGCAAAGCACAAGGATGGCACAGGAGGGAAAAGGATGAGGATTCAAGGCTGAGCTGACTCCATACATGCCAGCCCATGGCAGTCTTGCTGTGTGGCATAGCTATGCTGTTTGGCAAGAACCTAAAAACACCCCAGTTCTGAAAGAACCTAGAGAATCAGCCAACACAGAACAGCGTGGGAAAGAGGTATCATGGTAGACCTCCTGGAGGAGGAAGAGGCTGAATTAAACTCTAAAGAGAGGCTTTGGGGGAACCTAAGGAGGAACCAGTGAGGAGCTGAGACAATGGCCCTAGTGTGAAGGGGCTCCTAGCTGCCTGTATGACAGTATGTTCTGTATTCAAGGGACAGATCTTCTGCTTCAAATTTCACAGAGAGGGCTGGGTGTCTGCCCTACAGAACTCCACTCCCAGAGGCCACTGCACCCCTCCATCCCCCTACTAGGAAGTCCCTCCCTCTCTGGGCAGCTCAGACCCACCCGTCTTCCCATCCCTACCTGGATTGCCTCTGTCCCCCAGCAGACCCAACCCTGATGATCTGTTGGCCTTGGCTTTTTAGAACAGACACAAAAGGAGTCTGAGAACTTCCTACCCAGGGCCAACAACCTGTCCTTACCCCCATGTGCCTAGCTCCAGAGTGCCCAAAGCCTAAGGCAGATGAGGCTAAGAACCAGCAGAATCCAGGGAAGAGGACAGGACTTAGGCACCCTCAGCAGGTGGCAGGGTCCTAGCAGTGTGCAAGGCAGGCCCCACCAACCATTTCTCATCTCCAACTAACGCAAATTAGAGGAAACAGGCCTCGATTGCAGCCGGAGAGATTTTAATTAGCCGAGAAGGAGCTCCCTCCCAGCAGTGATTACCGGTGATTAATGGCCCTAGCAAGAGCTGCCTGGGGGAGAGGTAAGCTCCCTCTTGCTCTCCCCTCAAATGGCCTGGACATCCGTCTTCCTGGAGATAAGGATGACCCAGCTCAGGAGGTCAGCCATCCTGGGGGTGAGTCTTGAGATGGATTGTGGACCAGCAAGATTAACTCTGGGACTTCTGTGAGTGTGAGGGACCAGAGTCTGGCCACCCACTCAGCTGCTCCTAAATCCCAAACAGAAGAGTGCAGCAAGCCCTTGTCTAGGAAGCAGATTCCAAGGCTCCGCCCACTCAGCTGCTCCACGGGCGCCTGCACATCTTGCGTGTGACATGCGTCACATCAGATACGGGGGCAATTGGCATGGATCACCCCAGATACTGGGGCAATTGGCTAAGCTAAGAAGCAATAGATCTTCCCAACTTGTGTATCTAATGGAGATCCACCCGAGGGCATCCTGCAGCTTCTGAGCACCAGTCAGGAAGTGAGCAGGATGCGAAATGGTCCAGCCCCTGCTAGATCCTGAGCTACTAGAAGTGAAAGACAGGGCTCTTGGGCCCATTCCACACCGGAGCCCCTGGGCTCAGAGCCCCATCTGACTGAAGCTAAGCACATTGCTCCCCTTCTCTTGGGACTCTGGGTATGTTCCACACAAGAAAGCCTGGAGGAGGGGCTTGAAGGAGGGGCTTTCCAAGGTCATGTGAGGGGCGGTGAGGCAGGGGTGCCAACAGCTCCCCTTTGACCCCACCTGCAGGAAAGTCTGGTCTCCTTGCTTCAGTCTCAATAATTTGCTCAGTGTCTAGGCCATGGGGGCTCTACAGGTGCACAAAGACTAAAGAAAGCAGGTGTCCCACCGGCTCCAGATACTGACCTTCAGCTACTTCAACAGTGACACACAGGGCTCTAGAGCACTGGGACCCCCAAGTTCTAGCATGGTGGGTGGAATTTCCCCATAGGATCCAGTTCCCAGTCTGCCCCTCACTGGTACCTGGGTCCACAATGGGAGGGACGTACCGGCACTTGTAAGAAGTAGCCTAGTGTTCAGCCTGTGCTTCTGACATACCTTTCCCTCCCTGCGCCTACAAGTTGGTGTCTGCTGTGAGCTAGGACAGGACCCTATCATCTCACTCTCCACCAACAGGAAACAAGCTGAGCATGCCCCTGGCCCTAGGAGGATGCTAGTGGGGCAGCCAGGGGCATCTCGGTGCTATGTGGACACTTGCCATGTGTCCCTACACCTACACACCAGCATCAGCATCACCTCCATCTTACAGGTGAGGGACTTAAGGGAGGAAGAGGTGGCACAATTCCCCAAGGATTCAAGTCCAGGCCCCAGAGAGGACATACACTTAGCCACGCTATGACATTAAAATCAACTCTCCTCTGGGAAGTCTTCCCTGACTGGGAATTAGTTCTATCTCGGGCTACCTCCATTACAGTACCTAACCCTATAGGGCTGGTCTCTGGAGGGAGGCTGCCTTGGTGTGACTCCTGGCTTCATTCTTGGATAGCTGGGGGGAAATGGATAAACTTCTTGGGGCCTGTTTCTTCTTTCATTCAAACTGAGGCACAGGAAGTGAATATGGGCTAGCATGGGGAAGCTGGCGCTCCCAGGTCCTGATAGAGGACTCTTAATGAGCATATCCCACTAAGGATGCTCTCCACAGCATCCTTAGCTATTTGACACCAGACAGGCCTCCCAAGGCAGGGGTATCCCCTCCATTTACACCTCCCACACCAAACCCAGACCGTACAAACAAGCCGAAATGACTCACTTAGAGACAAGCGAGAAAGCCTCCGAGCAGATGGCAGGACAAGGGACAAATTTGATGAGGATGTGGCCCAGGGCAGCAGGGAAGTGGGCACGCGTGACCTTCTCCAGCACAGAACTGAAGGTGTGAATGTCGGCCGCCTTGCAGGAAGGGTCACCAGAACCGGTGTCTAGGACGTTGCCCCCGTGCAGCACCAGCAGGAGGACATGCGTCTTGCAGGAACGCTGTGAGCAGCCTTCCTGAGAGGGACATGACAAGGATATAGACAGGGAGGCAGCAGAATCCCAGGATGCACAAGGACAGAGACACAGGGACTATGACTGACACCCCACAACCCCTATGGGACTCTGGAGCCTCCAGAAGGCTACCAGGAGGGCCAGACCCTCAATGAACAGCACAACAGGATGAGTCTTCAGTGACTCTTCTTGTGCCTATAAGAACCTGAAGCCCGGAGAACAGGGAGGTACCCAGGGGTCATACAGCAAAGAAGAACTGGATGGAGGCTAGGCAGCCTGTCTATCCTCCCAGGGTTCTTCCTAAGATTCAGGCTACAGACGGACCGGATGCCTCCAAAATCCAGCACACCTCGCCATCTTCGTGGATCTCAATGCTTCCTTGAGCTGGGAACCTTTGTCTTCTTAGGGACACCCGATACAGTTCTCCTGCAGAGGACAGAAAGAATGCAGCAGGCGCCCACCACACTGGCCCCCCATACATGTAGCAGAGGCCCTGAATTACTGGGAAGCTGGAGTTACAGTCAGCAGCTAGGGAGGGTCACCCAGTCTAGACCCTGTTTCAGGAGTATATACATGCAAAACGGCCTTGCCCTTCTAGGGAAAAGAAGGCCAGCTGAGGTCAGCCATCACAAATACGACAGGAAGTCCTAAGAAAGAGCTGCCCTTCTTATTTCACCAGTAATGGCAGCTGTGCTAGAGCTATGACATCCAGGAACTTGATGCAAATGTCCCATGAGAACAGCTGGGGAGCAGCTGTGCTTCGGGTCATCTAAATGTGACCAGGCTAAGAGATGCCCTGTGTCTCCCAAGTGTGCCTGGGAGGGGCTTCCAGGAGGGTGGTGCTCTAACCACAGAAGCTGAGTTGAGAAGAGTCTGCCCTTGGGGTAAGCAGGTGCCATCCCTTTTGTGGAGGTCTGAACACAGCAAAAGGGTTGGGAGGGGCACAGTGTCAGCCTTGAGATACGGTGTTTCTGGGTCTCCACCTTCTAGCTGGAGATGGGGACTTACATCCCTGGCTCCCCTGGAGCTCAGGCCATTGGGCTTGGACAGCAATGATATCACTATATTTCACGGGCTTTGGATGGAGAGCAGAGACAGGACTTCTCAGGTTTTACTATTGTACAAGCACAGCGCTCATTAGACAAATTCCATTTTTACTTTTGTTTTTCTTCTTTCGGGGGAATTGTTGCTGATTTTTCTTTTATTACATTATTTATGTATTTTGTTTGTGTAAGCATGCAGAGGACAGCGCACAGCAATCAGCTCTCTCCTTTGATCACGTGGGTCCCAGGGACTGAACTCAGGCTATCAATCAGGTTTAGTGGTAAGTTCCTTTACCTGCCGAACCATTTTAACAGCCCGTTTCTGTTGCTGTTGTTTGGTTGTTTTTTTTATGACTATAAATATTTTGCCTTAATGTATATCTGTGTAACACATGGTGAGAAGATCACAGAACATCAGATTCCCTGGGACTAGAGTTACAAAGGGTCATGAGCCACCATGTGGGTGCTGGTAATTGAACCCAGATCGTCTGCAAGAACAAATGCTCTTAACCGCTGTGTCAACTCTCCAGTCTCAGACCAATTTAAAAAAAAAAGTATTTTTTAAAAATATCTCCTTGGGCCTGGGAGTGTAAGAGCACACTTGCCTAACATGCACAAGGTCCTGGCTTCCATTTCCACCACAAATAAATAAAATAATCAAACCTGGCTGAAGTTCTTAGTGAGACAGCAAAGCTTTGAACTACAGGATTATGGTCCAGAGGGAAGTGACCACTCAGAAAGGGAAGGCCACCGTCTGGCATGACACTTGGCATCCAGCAGGCACTTTGGAGTCACTCAGAAGGGCTTTCCTCACTTCTGCTAGCTGCCTAAGCCAACACCTCCCCGGGAAGGGCTTCTCGGGCTCCTGGGCTCCCACTGCTCGAATACAGAGGTCTCTAGCCAAGGACAGAATCTGCCCCTTGTTTGGGTAAATAAAGTCTTCTTGGCACACAGACAGTTCATCCATTTATGTATCATCTATGGCTGCCTTCACACCACAGGCCTGACTTCAGCGGTGACAACAAACTCACAGCCCTCAAACCATAAGATATTTATCTTGATCTTTCCAGAATAATGTGCCAATGCTTGATCTAAGCCCCGTGCTCTGCATTAGGTCAGACTGAACCAGACTCTCATATGGAAAGAGATCTTAGATATCCCACAGCCTCCCTTTACATAAACAATGTCTGCCGCCCAAGAGTCCTTACTTCACCCAGCCCACCGTGCCTCCTCTCCCATTCCCCAGGAGATGGATACTATTGCCTGTGTTAAAAAAAAAAAAAAAAAAAAAAACACAGCTGGACTCTGAAGCACTCGCTTGCCTCTGTTGATGGGGAACTCACCTTCTTGCCCAGAAGTCCATTCTAGATGATGATAATCCTCCCCAAGGTCCTTCTCACCCCTGCAGGGTTAGTGGAGGCCCTTCCCATGACTGTAGTCAGCCTAGGACTGACGACATTCCCCATTCCCCAGCCTGGTCCAGTGAGATCTATCTGCAAAGAATTCTACACAAGGAGTTGTTCTCAGCTGGGAAGAGCAGTTCTGAGCTATCCGGTCCCTAAGACACAACCCTGAGCTAAAGGCAACTGCTTTGTGAGCTCTGAGCTACTTCTGCGGGGATTAAAATTCTTTCCTCGGTGATAGGACAGGTTGGCTCTTATGAGGAAGAGGCTAGCACAAATGTTCCTAAGGCCTGGCTCTGCCTGCTACTTTCTCTAATTCTCCTGTCTGTTTTCATCAGTTTATATAGCATGAGCAAGTGGCTTTCTCTCTCTCTCTCTCTCTCTCTGTGTGTGTGTGTGTGTGTGTGTGTGTGTGTGTGCGCGCACGCGCAGAAGTGCCATAGCCTGCATGTGAAGGTCAGAAGACAGCCTCAGGCACTGGTCCTCATCTCTCACCTTGTTGAGAAATGGTCACGTGCAAGCTTCTGAGAATTCTGTTGTCTTGATTTCCCATCTTGCAGTAAGAACACTGGAATCACAGACGCAGGGTCTGTGTCCAGCTCTAAGTGACTTCTGGGGATTCCAACTCGGGCACGTGCCTTACTCACCCCTGCGTCTTGTTTTTGTTTTGTGTTTTTATTGAGACAAGGTCTCCCTAAATAGCCTAGGCTGGCATGGAACTCACCATCCTCCTCTCCCCTGTCTCCTGGGTATTGAGATTGGAGGCCAGTGCTGCCCTTCCCCCAGTCCCCTGTTCTTCTTCTAACTATAAAAGACCTGGCCCTGAGTCTGAATAGGAGAAGCCAAAATTCTGCACTCAGGTCAGTATGGCCATAAAGATAAGAGAAATGAGCCCACTTCAATGAGCCTTTATTAAGGGCTGACAGGGGTCAACTCACCCATCGCCCCATCTGCCTTCTCAGTTTAAGTAACTCTTGTTCTTAGCCCCATTTTACAGATGAGTAAATTTTAAAATGTGTAGTTCACATGCATCCCACCCAGGCCATTTAGGACAGCCATAGAATATAAAAGGCCAAGGACTCCCCGCTAGAGGGCCCCACCTCCATAGAAGAGGGCACTCAGCCAGACGTGCCCCGCCCTTCCAAGCGGCAAGCGGCAGGCTGTCCCTCTCCGCAGAGGCAAAAAGCAGAGGACTTCTGATGAATAGAGTCCGGGTGTGCTGCCCAAGTCCCCTTTCTAAACTTTGTCACCGGGGAAAGAGTGTCTGGGAAAGAAGCCAACGCCAACACAAAGTGAAAAGTTGTCTTGTGGTGCGTGTGGCCTCTTGAGCACGTATGCTCCTCTGGGGCAGGTGCGCCGAGGAGCCCAGAGTGTGTGTCTGCAGAGCCAAAGCTAATAGTAGGGGAGGGGTGGGACGGAGGTAGATGGGACATCTCTACCTCTGAGACCATGGTCTCCAAAACCCTAGGCTTTGAAACCAAAAGGCCTAAGTTCAAGACATGACTCTTAGCAGCTGTGTGACCTGAGCCTGTTCCCTCACCTGGAGTGCCACAGTGATACTGTAACTCCCTTATGGAGTGATAGTGAAAATGAGTGAACTCCTATGGGTGACGGCTTTTGAACAAGGCATAGACTATGACACCTGTGAAATGTGTTAGCTGCTATTGTTATTCGTATTATCCAGGGTGCAGGGGGCGGGGCATGGCTGACAAGATGAGGTAGAGGCTGATAAGGACATTACCGCCTCCACACTCCCTGTCCTGCCGCCAAGTCCCTCCCTGAGCCCTGGCAGGCTCACCGACCTCACTGGGCTGGGTGCCTGCTTGCAGTGTGATTACAGGATTAAATGCTGTGATTGCTACAAATTACCATTGCGAGGCTATAAATAACTTGCAGGGAAGACATGAGGGTCCTGCTGTCTTCCGGGCACCATGCCCTCGGTTAAGTAGGGGCTGAATCCTGCGTCTTCACTGGTGACACAGACCTAGGAGCTCCAACAGTCTCCATCTGCCTGGTGTCAGCTCCCTGGAGACCACACAATACTCAAGGAATTGGTGGATACACAAGGCATCTTGACCACAGATGATGCTGAAACAGTTCCCCAATCAGTAGGGATGAGAGCTGAGGGCTAGAAACAGGATAGAGGTATCTGCAGCATGACTTCTCCCTGCCTCACTCCCCAGCAGAAAGGAAGCATCTCATTCTTTCTGCAGTTTGGGAACAGAACCTTGCTTCCTTGGATTCACAGAGGTATAGATGTTGTGCTGTTTGTCAGAGAGGCCAGGAGACCTTGCCTGGTGAATGCAGACACTGCTCCCTACAGCACTTCCTGCCAGGACCAGAGTCATCCACAGGCTAGCAGAGGCTTCTGTGAACAAGCAGGAGAGTAACCTTAAGACTGCTCTGTCTATCTGTCTGTCTGTCCCCTTCCCATAAGGCTTTGCAATGTTGCTATTGTTACTGTTGCTGCTGTCACTGTTGTTTCAAAACTAGATCATACAATGTACCTCAGGCTGGCTTCCAGTCCTTGGCAATCCTCCTGCCTCAGCCTTTCTGCACACTGAGATTATAGGCAGGTACCCCCACACTCAGCAAAGGCTAGTTCTTTTAAGAACCTCGCATGACAATCAAGATCACTGGGTTTGATTCTCCCACAAGGCAGAACTCTTCTGCTCCTCTCCACCTTCGCTTATGCCAAGCTGTGTGCCTATGAGCCTTTCTTCCCTTTGCAAACTAAAAACACATCTGTGTTCCACAAGACCCTACTCAATAGCCACTCCTTCTGGAAAGTCTGCTCAGACCTACCTAGACCAGGATGTTACCTCATGTGCTGAATGGGGTGTGACCTACTATTATAAGGTTGCTCTATTTTCCTTCAAACAAGGAGCCTCATAAAGGCAGAATTTATCAGCTTTCAGGGTCTGGCCCTTTCATAAAAACTGTTTAGAAGTGATGATCCGAGATGCTCATGGTTACACAGCCTCTCCAAGCTGCTCAGGCCTCAGAGACTCCAGGTTCAGGGAGCAATCCCTCTTTCTCTGTGAGGCAGAATTCCCTGAGCGAGTCCTGGGAGGAGCTGGGATCTAAGGTGTTCTGGGAATGCTAGCTGCTCCTGACCTGCCTGTTGTTCCATACCTGGAGGATTCACCAGGTTTTCTAGTGCTGAGATGCCAGCAAAGGATTCTGGGTGGTGGAAAGCCACCTGCAAGGGGCCCCAGGACTTGGTCATCAAGCCACCTGTTTCTCTCCACCACCTGTTCATCTCTATTTGCATGACCCTGTTCAGGCTGGGTCCCTACTGGGCTCACACTTATGGCAGGTAAACTGGTTTTGTGACAATGTTTTATGACGGGTTTTGAGGCAGGCCAGCTACTACAGTGCCTGCTCCCAGCACCCTGCCAGCCCCAGCCCTGGGACTGGTGACCCACCCAGCTCACCATGCTTCTTTCTGCCGGCTAAAGAACAGAGGCTATTTTTGCTTAATCACAGCCTTGGGAAAGCACAAATCCTGATCATCCCTTCTAATTACCATGCACCATACTGCTCCAGAGACAAAAGCCAAGGTCAGCACCCACGTGCTTGGTTCCCTAAGCAAAACATCACCCTAGCCTGGCAGAAGAGCCAAACTGTCCCCAGTCACTTGCCACCCATTGCCAGGACCTAACGGGAGCAAATGCTCACTACTCGGTTTTGTTCTCCAGCCTCCAGTCCCTTGGCAGTGGCTGTCACCTCTACCAGCGACCCACGAAGTGAACTGAGTGGAGCTGGCCCAGCCCAGAACCATGTAGCCTGTCCTGAAAGGGACCTAAATGTCTGCAAGACCAAGTACGCAGATAGGCAGAAGCATCGCTTTGCAGCTCCTGGAGACTTTGCCCTCTTGCTCCATACTAGAGCTTGAATGTCCCACTGGTGCCCATGTGCTAAAGGCTTGATCCCCAAGCTGCAGTTCTATTGGAAAATGGGGGCTGGTGTGAGAAAGGGGTGTAGACTTAAAGTGTCTTTAGGGCCACCAGGCCCTTCCTGTCTCTCCTTTTGCTTCCTGGCAAGCAGAAGGTGAACAACTTCCTCCCCTACATGTTCTCAGCAAGGTATACTGTGCCACCCAGACTCCAAGCAACCATCAACTGACACCTCTGAAACTCTGAGCCAAAATAATAGGTGGGGATTGGTCTTCAATAGCAGAATTCAGACAGGATGGCAAGAAGCAGGAAAAAAAAACTCACCTTTTCCAGAAAGTTCCTGGGCTCTTATAAAACCAAAAAATTTCCTATCCAATGAACCTTTCCCTGGGGGCTACTTGAAAGATGAAAGTGAGCCAGCTGAATTTCATTGAGTGTTCAGCCTCTCTTTCTTTAAAGTTCATTGTATCAAATGTTGTGGGGGAGCAGAAAGTTGACTAACTTGGGCCTACTTCCTGACTCTAGCCCAGCCTTGCTGCTAGGCAGTCCCGGAAGGCTCCTCAGGGCTAGACTTGAAAGCTCCTGGCTTCAGTTGTCAATCAGACACCAGGTCACCCTCCCCTGAAGGTGCCCCAGCATCCAGCCTTGGGAAACAACATTCTAGGCAGATGGAAGGGGTGGGACAGAGCTCTTGAGCCTTGTAGTCCAAGGAAATCATCGAAATGTAATTTTTTGTCCCACTAGGACCAAGGTTGGTTTCCCCTATTCTCCACCTTTCCTTATGTTCTACTGTTTCTTTAGTTGGCTAATGTTTATTTTAGTCTCAGAGTATTTATGAAGATGCACATTAAGTGGACACTGTAAGCATGTGTTGTCCTATTTACACTAAGAACAATTACAAGCTGGTCACAAACTTACATCTTGTATTTGGCTTTAACACATAACTCAGTATTTCTTTCTGATTTCTGCTCTTTTGGTTATCTATCACCCAACTCGGGTCAGAGCTGAAAACACCCAGAAAATCCAGCACCAGGCTACAGGGATCTCAAGCTTGGAAGATCACATGAACAAAGTCATATGACCAAGTCAGAGTCACATGCCTAAAACTTATCTAGATCATATGACCAAATCTACTTACATGATCCAGAGCTGCAAAATGAGATTGCCCAAACCAGAATGACAGTTCAAAGTGAGGACTTCAGGCCACTTTGAGGGCATACCCGGAGCCTAATAATTTGGCAGGAACACTGTAGAAAGTTTAGGGCCAGCCTGGACAAGAGTCAACCAAGTGAACCTGCAAATCCACACTGCATGCCCAGGCTGCAGATCCAGGCTACAGATCCACACTGCATGCCCAGGCTGCAGACCCACCCTGCATGCCCAGGTTGCAGATCCATGCTACAAATCCACGCTGCATGGCCAGGCTACAGGTCTACGCCACAGATCCTCACTGCATGTCCAGGCTGCAGATCCACACTAAAGATCCACTCTGAAGATCCAAGCTGATTCCCGCAGTAGATTCACAACACTAACTAACGCTGCAGATACACACCTCAGAGCCACGCCATGGATTCCCCACCATAGACCTACTGACTCTGTGGATTCACACTGAAGATCCACACCACAGATCCATACTACAGATCACTTAGTAGATACACACTGTGGTTGTACACCACAGATTCACACTGAAGACCCACACCACAGATCCATACTACAGATCACTTAGTAGATACACACTGTGGTTGTACACCACAGATTCACAGTGAAGATCCACACCACAGATCCATACTACAGATCACTTAGTAGATACACACTGTGGTTGTACACCACAGATTCACAGTGAAGACCCACACCACAGATCCATACTACAGATCACTTAGTAGATACACACTGTGGTTGTACACCACAGATTCACAGTGAAGACCCACACCACAGATCCATACTACAGATCACTTAGTAGATACACACTGTGGTTGTACACCACAGATTCACAGTGAAGACCCACACCACAGATCCATACTACAGATCACTTAGTAGATACACACTGTGGTTGTACACCACAGATTCACAGTGAAGACCCACACCACAGATCCATACTACAGATCACTTAGTAGATACACACTGTGGTTGTACACCACAGATTCACAGTGAAGACCCACACCACAGATCTACACTGCAGACCCAGTTAGAGATGCAAGCTGAGCCTGGGAAGTAGAGCGCAGGACAACAACATGTCATGGTTGAACATACTTTGGAAGCATTTACAGCTGCCTACAGTGGCCTGTTCTGGCCTGCAGGCAGGGAATTCTCTTTTACTGATGTTATGCAAGCAAGCTATGCAATATACACTTGGCAGGGATGCTGGGATGGAATTTCCACCCAGGGTTAGTGGGATCTAGAAACTGAGATTCCCTCAGGTGCCTTCTTAACCCTCTCAAGGTCAAAATCCAATCATATCCGCCTGGCTTTGCCTAGCTAACAGGCAGAGCTGTGTGCAGTAAATCAGTGTCTTTAAAGAGGTACTAGCCCGATAAAAGCTTGCCCCATGCCCCTTGACACTTGACCCTTGCTAGGGTCTGGGCCTTAGACCTTACCTATTCAGAACATACTGTCGGGCACCCTAAATGAGCATGGGAACGTCTTGGAGAAGTAACTCAGCTAAGGGAACCCATTTCAGGGCTAGAAAGCCACCATCTTGAACCAGGCCAGGTGAGTTTGCCAGGAGGGTGTGACATCCCCAAGCCTGGTGTCCCCACTGAGCCCTCTGTACTGAACACAGGTCCCTTCATCTGGGTCTCCAGTATGCAGTCCTCACCTCATGTCTCGGGCAGTCTTCACGCTCCTCTGAGAAGCCAGGATAGCCTAAACATCTCACACAGAAGACCAAGAAAGGACTAAGAGACTCTTCTCTGGAAGTGGACGGTCTCAGTGTAGAACACCCCTCGTGGGCCTAAGTTTCTGAACAACCATCCCAAGCTGTTGGTATTGTTCTGGGGAGGTTGTGGACATGGCATCTAGGTGGCAGACACCGAGCTCTAAAGAGCAAGCCTCTTAGAGGTTATAGCCACCCCTGTTTCCTGTTCTTTCAAGGCACAAATGAACCACTCCACCACAGGCTTCATGCACAGGTCTTCACCACATGAAGAACTTAAGCTCTGAGTCAAAAGAACCCCAACCTTTTCTCCTTTAAGTTCCTAACAGATATTTTTGTCACAGTGTGGGAAAAGCTAACTGATAACACCTGAGAAAATCTGAACTCAGGTCACGGGTCACACTTCTTACTTGCTACAGTCAGGGAGTTGGATAGGAAAGGGGTGATCTCTTCAGTCCCCAAATGCCTGCTGCACCACAGCTCTGACCCCTCACAAGAGCCAGGGCTAGGAGGGAAAGCACGCAGGCCTTATTATGGGGCACAGGAGCTTGCTGGGACAGTGGGGCCTGACTCTGTTAGGATTTCCTGTCTAATCAGGCCTGGGCTTGCCTGCCTGGAAGTACACACTCTCACAACAGAACACAGCAGCCTCATCCAGCGAGACTCCCCTCCCCCCCACACACACACTTAAGCATCCCTTGCAAACACAGGGGCTCCCAGCCAAGGGACAGGAAATGACTCTCATACACAAAAAGGTGCTGAGAACCCTAAAGTTTACTGAAATAACTCACAATTCCTTGCCTTTGTTTTGCAGATCAGCCACTGTCAACACCCTGTGAGAAAACAGGTTTTTTGAGAATAAAAGTCAATACAACGTCTCTGGAGGGCCATCTGGCAATGCCATCCAAAACACAAAACACCCGATGACCCAGCAATGCCAAGTCCATGTGATGAACATGTTACATGTACTCCCATTAACCACTGCTATGTTGTTTACAATACTGAATGATGAGAGGCAACCTATAGGGGACAAGCTAAATAAAATGCTTCCCAGAGATGCAGTACACTCAAGGCCAAGATCAATGAACCTGAACCCTGTAGATGTTCTGAGAGAGAAGGAGAATCGCGGTATATTATCCACAGAAGGCAAGGAGGGAAACAGAGCACACAGCGCACTCCCATCTGTGTGGGGTACATATAAAAATATATATGGAAGTGAATATTTATGGATATGTTCATGTTTTCAGAGTCTGGAGTGGGACATGAGATACTTGTCATCCTCTCCACTTCTGGGAAGAAGGACTGGGTGAGCTGAGCTGGGTGCAGAGAGGGAGAGAGGGAGGTACGTGCGTCATCCTTCATGCCTTTTGAGCTTTTACCTTGTTCACGCACGGCCTACTCAAAAAAACAGATCAAAACTAAGAATATTTTCAAAGTGCATGTAACAAGGTGATTTTTTTTCCCTTTCTGAGATTTGACTTTATATTTTCTGCTTGTTCCAACTACTTTGCCTCGAGGTTTGTGGCAAAGCTCCCCAGCTCTTGTTTTCTCTTTGTTACCAGGAAAAGAGGATTTGAAGACACAAGAGATTCCTTCAAGTTAAAAACAAAAGGTTCCTGCTTCACCATCCCAGTTGAGGGGTGGACGAAGACCTGGTCTGGGCCCTTCACAGTTCCATGAGGGAGAGGAACTCAAAGGCCTGCTCACCTAGAGACCCAGGAATCCACCAGAAGCTACAGATGAAGACAATAGGTGACCAGGGACTGGGTTAAAAGTCCCTGTACCCTCTAGTGTGGGCACAGGGATTCTGCCCATGTGTGCACAGGGCTGCAGATACCAACCAATGTCAGGGAAGATGCAGAGACTCAGGGATACTAGGGAAGGAGATGCCTGTGCACTTGCCAGAGGGATCCTTCATCTGCTCACCCGGGTGGGACCCAAGGCCAAAGCCACACTGGCTTTCTGAGAAACAGAGGACAGTGCAGTTCCTTGACACCAATTCCTTGGTCTACACTGAGTGGCCTCCCATGCCCACCCCCACCCCCACCGGCCACACATCCTAAGCCCTGCCCCTAAAGAGGAGGCTCCAAGGCTTCTGGTAAGGTTGAGCCATAGGGAGAGCTATAGGAGAACTGAGAAGAGGCATGCTCCCTCTGTCAGGCACTCTCCAGGAAGCTGCCCCCATGGATGCCAACTGAGTCATCCGTGAATTGCATCCCTCTGCAAGGCTCTCCTCCTGCCATGTGGTTTATGAGCCTTCCCTCTGCCGGACCTCTGCCTGAGACCCAGGGTACAGCCTACAACTGCGAATCACCATACCCTCTAGTCTCACCTTTCCCCTTGCTCCACACTTCTTTGTCAACCAGAGTCTGCACACACACACCCCACCACCACTCTGCCTACCTCTACCTCTGGTCCCTCGTTCCCTCCAAACTCAGCCACTTCTGCCTTTCAGACAGTTGGCAAACACCCCCACTTCCCTCTCACCACACCTGAACCTTGCTCGAACCTCTACTTCTTATGTCTGGACTTTTGAATACTGTTCATGTGTTCCCCTTTCTTACAGAAGCATCCATGTTCCTTCCTCCTAGAGAGGGGGGTCTACCTTTCCCCCCACAAAGCAACATGGATCTCTTTCCTGGGACAAGTATTTACAATTGTCTTTAACTTTTGTATTTTATGAGTGTAGGTATTCTGCTTGCATGTGTCTGTGTACCACTGCATGCACGCCTGGTACCCATGGAGGCCAGAAGAGGATGTTGGATTCCCTGGAACTGAAGTTAAAGATGGTTGTTAAGCTTCTATGTGGGTGCTGGGAATTGAACCTGGGTCCTCTGGAAGAACAGCCAGTCCTCTTAACTGCTAAGTCAACTATCTAGCCCAGAAATCCTTAGCACTGTGTGTGTGCATGAGCGTGTGTATGTGTGTGTGTGTGTGTGTGTGTGTGCGCGCGCGCATCGCATGAGCATGCACAAGCAGGCAAACACCAGTACTCATGTGCAATGGCACGCATGTGGAGAAAAGAAGACAACTTGTGGGAACTGATTCTCTTGTACCATGCTGGTTCCAGGGAAAAACTTTTAGATTGTCAGCCTTGGCAGCAAGCACCATTATCTGCTGAGCCATCTATCTCTTCGGCCCACAATTGTAGTTTTATAGTTATTTGAGGACTCTTCCTCCAGCTCCCAGACTATAAAACCTTTAAAAGATAGACTGTGTTCATTTGGCTGTGCTCTGTTTTATCCCCAGAGACTATCATGGCCCTCGCTAATAAAGGTGTTCATTAAGTATTTTTTTCAACAAACAAGCGAATGGACTAATGATTTGTTCCCATTCTGCACCACAAGCATCAGAACTGTACACAACCGCAACACAAGAGATTCTGTGCAGAGAGACTTACATCTGTGCACACCGCACACACTAGCCCCAGGTAAATGAGCACACCAGTGCACTGCCACATATTAGTGCACAGCCACAGGTGAGGGGGCACTCCATTCGTGCACGCGCACAAAGGAAGGAAGCGTGCCAGGCCCAAACATACGCACACATGCAAGAAAAAGTGCTCCCAAGGCGGACGTCTGCCACCCTGAGCTCATTAAAGCTGGCTAAATATAGCCTGTCTGCAGCTGTGCTCAGCAAGCTGCCCACACAGGCCAGGAAAAGATACCAGTTACCAGGCGGAGGAGGGGAGGCCAGCTGTGGGCAAGGGGCTTTGTACACTGTGCCTGGGGGTCATCCCAGGTGGATTATGATCTGAGGGTTTTCAGGGAAGGAAACTGTCCTCTAGTTTTTGAGCCTAGGCAATGGGGTACGACATCAGCCTTGTCCAGTGGGGAGGGTGATGCTGAAATGCCCTCACCACCTCCATCTGAGTTGAGGATCCACCCTCAGACTAGAGCCAGGGGCTGGAATCTGGACTCGGCCCCTAGATACATCTGGCTCTAACAGAGAAGCTGAGGTAAGGATGAAGATGCAAAGTCAGTCTGGGACCAGAAAACTGGAGCCTAGTATTGGCCACTGCCAGGTTCTGGTCTGGGAACTAGAGGGAGTTAGATTCCCACTGAGCACCCCTGCTCTGATCTACAAACATGGCTGTGGTTAGCTGCCCCACACGTGGGACAGATGTAGCTGATGCCGGCACTGGCCCTTGGGAAAGCTAGTTGATAGCCAGCATGTCTCAAGTTCATGTTGTATGCCATGTGGGCCAGGCCTAACCCTGAGGGCCACAGGAAGTAAACTTTTTCCATGAAGAGGGAGCTTCAAGCGTCCTTCCATGTCCCTGACCTATGCACAGTCTGATGACGAGTGGTAATGAAGTTGGTCCTTCAGAAAGCATCTGTGTGACAGAATGGACAGAGCGCCTCCCCAGGTTCCTGGGGCAACTGGGAATAAAAACACTTCAGGACAGGAGATCCACATTGGTCAGGCATGGTCAAGTTCTGCGGGTGGTGGAGTTGAGAGAGCAAAATGACTGCCTTGCTTAGGAGCCATCTGCTCCTGGCCATCTTTGTTTCCACATTGTGATCCCGAAATCATGGTTTCAGTCCTCCCAAGCTCCAGGTCTAATGGGTATCAGAGGGGAAATCCTGAGCCATTCCCAACACACCTAGCACCTGCTGAGCCAGAGTGACAGGGGAGGCCTGTGGGGAATAGGTTTCATGTCCCCTGTGAGGAGAGGCAGCAGACTTCCATCCCGTAGACAATGCAGGAAGCTCACAAGGACAGAACAGCTCCCTCCACAGAGCATGCCATCCAGTGTCTGCAGTCCTGAAGCGGGAAATGAGGGAGTCCCCTGGGACCTATGTCTTTCCTGCCACCTGCTGTCCCTCCACTAGGATGCTGGGGTGAGCGGGATCTCAGACCTCCCCACTATCCTACAAGAAGTGTATGCACAGATGGTTTCTAGAATGGACACAGACAATTGACATCCAAACGACAAGGAAACACTGATGGAAGGGGAAGGTGGGTGGAGACACTGATGGAGCGCTGGGCAGTGAGTGAGTGAGGCAAGCAGGCCTAGAAAGTCCAGATTTCCTGCAAAGACCTCCCTGCCACTCGTAAAGACAAGAATGGCGGACATCGGAGGCATGGAGGTCAATGTAGGAAGCCAGGGCAGGTTAGCAAGAGAAGCTTGGGATTCCTATAAATTAGGGATGGTGGTCAAGAAAGGGAGGTGAGCCTGAGTTCTTTCTGCTGGAGGCATTGTGCTGTCCTGGGGGCTCATTTGTCAAGGTGGTGGTGAAGATGGTGGGGGCGCGCTGTCTAGAAAGAGCCCAGGTTTGAAATTCAGATTTGTGGAGAATGAGGCTTTTCTCTCTGAAGGGAAGAACAGAGCAGTAAGCTTCAGTCTCTCGGGACCCACATCCACAGGAGGGCTCACTCAGGCACAAGGGAAGCATCTGAAAATGTCCCTGTGATCAGTGAGCAGTGACAGGCAGAAATGCAAAGAGACACGGACAAAGGAAACCAGGAGACAAAGAGGCAGCAGCAGAGACACCTAGAATAACAGACCCAGAGGGACTCCATCCATCAACCAACAGAACAGAGGACTGGGCCCCAGTCCTGGCCATGACTACAAGGCAAGCTGGGAGGAATGGCCCAGGCCCCCTGCTCCCCAGGCCAAGCCCCGACACTGTCCCCACACCCAAGCGCTCCCCCGTTTCGTCCCACCCCACCTGGATCTAAATAACACAAGTGGTCATGGACTTCCAGGCCGTCTGTCCAAATGCAAACGAACACAGGACTGTGAGAAAGCTACCAAGAAGCAGGGAGTCCAAGGAGCACACAAGTCCCAGAGCTGCGAACCAGAGGTCCTGGCAACCTCCCACCAGTTACTTAGCTTTTTATCAGTATTGATCAAATGTCACAGAGAAACACTGGAAAGGCTCCAAGGTTTACTGAGACTCAGGTATGTCTGTGATGTACTGAGGCAGACCATCAGGGCAGAAAGACATGAAGATGCAAAACTGCTCACCTCAAGGTGGCCAGGAAGCAGAGGGAGGGGCAGGGTAAGGAGCTAGGGACAAGATATAACCTCCAAGACTATGACTCCAGTAATTTCTGTCATCTCCCAGTAACAACATCAAATTATAAACCCATCACTTCTCAGTGACTGGACCCTCCAGCCGGATACCAACGGTCAGGGGGGTGGTAATTCATATCTGAACCGTAATAAAGGAGAAACGCTATTTACATCACGGAAAAGCCAGGTAGCCATAGGATGAGCTCCATGAGATACACCTTCACATACGGCCCAGGAGTTCCAGCTGTGAGGGCTTATGGAAATCCAAGGTATAATTGAGGATGGTAAAGACCCTTCCTGTGCATCTGCTCCACAGCCCCTGATACCCTAGGCTGACCTGGAAAGCAGAGAGTTCAGCCATCTTCCCACATATAATGAGGCTCAGAGATGCTAAGTCACTTTCCCAAAGAGTTACAGTAACTGGATAGAGCTTTAAACACCAGCCATCACAGAGTGATGTCCCAGGTGGCAGGGAATCTGACTCCTCGCCCCGAGGACTATCTTATTTTCAGAGTGTTCAAACACGCAGTGGGAAAAGTCACTTGAGGTAAAATGTAGAGATGTGAAGTGCCAGGGGAAAAGCACATTCCCAACATAAACCCTGATACAGCCTTTCCAAATGCAGGTCACAAACTTTTATTTTGCCTATTTCAGATTTGAAATAAACAAACACATCGCCATCAATTACCACCATCACTTCATAAAAGAAAAAATGATTTTAATGCCTGAAATTGTAGGCAGGACATAATTGTAGAGTTATGTGGAAAGCGTTGGTCTCAGCTAAAGACTTTCGCCTTCGCAGGAAAGCCCGTTATAGTGTGAGTTTCCTCCCAGCCGAACACACTGGGCTTAGATTTTGGGTAGTGCCAGCCAGGGAAGCCTTCAAGACAAAGATGTGACGGCTCTAAAATTCTTTTGCACATCAGCTGCTATTCTTTCCCTCATAAAAATATCCTCAAGGAGCAGGAGACAATGACAGCTCTCAGCAATATAATTTTGACCAAAATCTATAATCATGAAATAAAAAAGACTTTGCTACTACCGAAATGCAATTTTTTCCTCAGGGAGTCACAGGAGATAGAGGCATCCTGTCAATTCAATTGTGTATGTGGGAACATGTGGAAGGGAGCTGTGACTGGCCTCCTGGTGACAAAGCCTGTTGCAGGTGGCTCGCTTTCACCTCCGAGTCACTACTAAAGGAACAGCGGCAGCAAGTCACGATGGTACAGGACTGAACTCCCGCACTTGAGAGGCTGAGGCAGGAAGACTGCCAAAAGTCTGAGGCCAGCTTGGGCTATATAGTGAGACTCTGTCTCTAAAATAAATATGAAATGAACAAGAAGGAAGCCCGGCATAGATGATCTGGGCTTTTCCTTCCTCACGTATTTATATTGGGTTTTTTTTGCTTCTTGATGGTTCAACATGTTGGGGACTTCCTGGTCAAATGAGACACCGGTAATCCTACATGGGCATATTCTGACAGAAACAAACTTGCCCATGAATACAGCCTTTCAAAACCAGCCAACCACACCCCAATCCACACCCAGCCTATTGTAGCTAACACTCACCCACCACTCCTGTCTTCTTCCTCTGCCCTGAGGCAATCAGGGCCAGGTGCCAGGTAACTAGAGACCAGCCTAGTTAAAATCCCCAGTCATTATTCAAACCAGGAGTCCCAAGCTGTTCCCCTGCCCTTCTCCTCCAAAGAACATTCACCCACCTGCCCAACATACAAACTGCTGCCAGGGCCAGGGCCAGAGCCAGTGCCCACCCAACACATGCACACAAGCTACAGCCAGGGTCAGGGCTTCCCTCTCTCCTATTGTAGTGGCTCAGCTCTTGAAAATTCTGTAATCATTTCTTTTCATTGGTGGCTTTAGTCTGTGTCACCATTGTCACCTCTATGAAATAAGGCAAAATTTTAACTGCCCCCTTTCCTGGCACCCTGTCCTTTCTCTTTGCCTTCATGCTGGAGGTTGGAGCCTGCGGGCCGCCACTCCTGACAGAGGCACATGACCACCAGCCTCTGTCCTTATCTTTGTGCACTGCGACACCAGGGACCAGGGAAGCTGTGCTAGAGGCCAGTGTAGCCGTTTGGGCTGGACCGTGAATTATGGATGCTGATATTGACACACCCTCCACAGAAGATCAGCTGAGGAGGGGAGGGCTTAAAGGAAGGCCTCAAGCTGGGGCCTGGAAAGTTAGGAAGCAATATGGATTGAACCTCCCCAAAGCTATAGCCGCAAGCAGAACAGCAGGCAGGAAAATGAGGGGAGTTCTGAGCCCTCACCCTGAACCCAGCCTCATGTGGAAGTCAATATTGCCCCATAATGAAGACAAGATCTGGCACGGGTGCTGCCTACCAAGCCACCTGGTGTGTCAGTGGGACATGTGACCAGTGTGCTGGCGTGACCTTAGCACACCTAGTCCCATAGCCATCTTCCTAAGAAAACAGGCAGAAAGAATCAAGAATCAAGAATCAAGGCAGGCTGTTGTCACACACACACACACACACACACACACACACACACACACACGGACAGGAAACCCCAGAACTCAGTCCCAGGCGTCCTGACTGAAGAGTTTGCCATTCTATGGAGGGGTTTGAAGGAGCAGCGTGTCCAGGGCCAGGGGGAAAACTCCCTGATAGAAGCACTTGCTGTGCAGCCTGAACCTGAGTGTGATCCCCAGAACCCGTGACGGAAGGAGAGAACCAAGTCCAGAAAGATGGCCTCTGACCTCACATGTTCCCACACTCACATACACAATGACAGTATCTAGAAAGCAGAATGTGTTTAGAAAGGACCATCCTCTGGAGCCCAGCCTTGAACAACCTCATGCACTCTGACCTTGCTCACCTCAGGACCAGCCACGGCTGTTGGAAGTTGGCATCCAATGTTGATGCCACCGAGGCTCCAGAAGGCTGCCTCCTCAGTCCCTCCCGCTCTCCATCCCCGAGAATAGGACAGCCACCAAACTTTCTGTGATCCCCTATCAGGGTCATCAGCCTCATGTCCGAGCTCTAGTTCTGACACCAGAACTGCCCAGCATGGATGGTTTAGAAACCCCAGGGTCTCAGGAGAGCTGCCTAAACCCAGACCAAGTTGCTCTAGGCTCTCTACTCTTGCCCAGGAGCCAAATGGGAGAGGTCCTTCCACCCTTGGAGCTTTCAGCCCGAGAGGGGACCAGGCCCAGGGGCATCCCTTTTCTAACGGAAGGAAAGGCTCTGGGGGACCAGGCGTAACTCACGCTGTTTCTCCTGCAAGATGCTGGACGTACACGCTGTGGCTCCTTCTCCTGTGGAAACAAGAAGGACATGAGACACCAATGCTGCACTCCCCAGAGGAACTGCTGACGGTTGCCCTCCAGAGCCGGGATGGCAGAGGCATCACCCACCCTGTACCCCACCTACATCAGAGTCAGCCCTTGGCCTTTGTGTGTGACCCAGCACTGAGCCCCCACGAGACATCATGTTGAGTGTGTTTGGCTCCTTGGTGATGCCCTTGACCTTAGCCTTCCCAGGGTTATGTTTGCTGGCTCCTCCCTTCCCCTACTTTATGAAGCAGTTGCTGACAGATGCTTCCCCCCCTCCCCGCCATCACCCTGTCCTATGAGGGTCTGAGCTGGGTACTGTGTTCAAGCAGCAGTAGTTAAACCTCTCCCAAGCCCAGACCTCTGTCCTCAGTTTTTGATTTGTGCATCCTGCTGCCTCTGGCTTCTGTGGAGACTTCCCAGACACCTCACATTCTCCATGGCTAAGGACTTCCTAAACAACTCAGAGTTGCTGGGGGGAGGGGAAAATGTCTGAAAAAAAACCCTGGTTCTCTACAGAAGGGCTCAGGGCACTTCAGGACATCACCTCGAGGATCTCCTAGACCATGTGAGGCTGCCCTGTCCCTTTCCTCAGGACTCCAGGGCACTGTCATCCAGGAAATCCCTGTCTTCCCAGCCAGTTCTCCAGGGCCCACTGTGACTCTTTTCTACAATGGAGGGTCCTGCTGGTACCTTGCTCAGAATGGCCTTGCGCAATGAGTAATTAGAGCTCTTAGAACACAGCAGGAAGCTAAGGCTTCCTTCACCAGGACTGCCTTTTTCGTTGCTCTTGTTTGTTTCTGAGACAGGGTCTCACTGTAGATCGACAGCCCTATCTGGCCTGGAACTCTGCGGTCCAGGTTGGCCTCGAACTCAGAGATCTGTCAACTCTTATCCTCCCTCTCTTCCCTCATGATGAGATCAAAAGTGTACAGCACCAAGCCCAGTTTGCCCTTATTGTTATATTTACTGATTTACATGTGACAACTGGCTCAAGACGTCATCTTTTTGCCCTCATCACAACACAAGGTGGAGCCAGATGGACAGAGCCAATGGCTAATGTGTGCATGGCTCAGAGCACTTCCCAGGTCCAGCAGCAGGACAGTCTGTGTCCAAGAAGAGTCCAGTTGGGAAAGAGAGGATGGGGCCTTCATGGAGTGGCCCCCACCCAGTATGATGGGGTGGCCACAAACTGTGTTCCAGGGATGAGAATAACCTGGATGCAGACGGGCACCAGGGAAGACCCAGCATCAGATAGCAATGACAGGTGTCGCTCTTAGGTATCATCTGAGCCACAGAGCATATGTGCATCTGGACAAAGTCACTTTCCCTAACACAGAAATGAGGTCACACATTCTCTGTTTCCCACTTACGGTGCCAAGTGCTGTGGGCAATACTGAGACAAAGAGCAAAGTGCGTACAAGACAAGAAGACCTCTGCATGGAGCATGGTGCTGAGAATGCAGTCAGCCGTGATGGATGGGGGACGGGGGCAGGGGGGAAGCCTGCAGCAGAGCCATGATTTGAGCTTCCGAGAAAAAGGCAGGGTGTTACAAACGGTCAGCAAACACCATGCTCAAGGCATGCCAAGTCCAGGAGAGGCAGGATGCGGGGGTGGGTGACCCTGGGCAGGAAGCCCATTTACATGAATATAATAAGCAAGAAAGCCAAGCTCTGCTGCAGCAATGACTTACAATGGCTCCCAAAGCTCTTGCCGCTTCGATTGGACCCAGAAACAGCTACATAATTAGCTGGGTTCCAGTCAAAAGGAACAGCAATGTCTCTGCCAAGATAGCAAGAAGAGCAGCAAAGGTGCCGACTTTGTTCTGAAGACTCGCAACCTGGGTCTGCCGAATACTAGTATATGCTCCTTCGTACTCAGGGTTCCTTGTAAGAACGGCAGTGACTCTCAGTGGCCTGGAACCCCCACTCCCTGACATAGAATACACACACTGGGAGCCCACCATCTCCCAAGTCCTCCACTGCCAACCTCTGCCAGCCACGGTGCATAATGGACAGCTGGGAAGTGGGGTGATACACCTGGCCTCCCGCGTACCTCTCGTCCCCACCTAGGGTGAGCTGTCCTCACCCTCTAGGAAGGGAATACTTGCTTCCTGGATAGGATGGGTAATAGTTTGATCCCTCCGAGTTACACTCAGAATACACTGTGACACCGCCAGCCTAGGGAGACATAGCAGATTGAAGCACCTGTCTCTTACCCTGCTTGAGCCCAGGTTCCTGTTGGAGGGAGGAGAAAGGTGGGACAAGACAGCCAGATGGGACTGAGGAAGGCCAAGCCCCCATCTCGGGAGGTCTCGAGGTGCAGCACAGGGTCACACGCAACAAAGCCTCAGCCTGGGGCGCAGGACCCGTAGACTTCACTCACAAACCACAAAATTGGAGATAAAATAATTCAAAACCGGGAACAGTGAAGCCCAAACCAAGGGCTCTTTGGAGCACTGGTCACATCCCTGACTATCATAAGCAATGCCCTGGCATTTCTTATGCACCTACCAGCAAAGGGAGACCGTTCTGGTTCACCATCTCTGGGTCCTCCCCCCAGGCCACAGAAGTTCCACACTTAGACCCTTTATGAGCTGCTCATCCCATTTGGTGCTCTCCTGACCACAAAGCAAGAACGGCTTTGAACTGCGGCAGGATTTTCTTAAGCAAGATTATCTGATGGAGAAGTTGCCAAAGGGCCTGAAAGTCTGTTGGAGAAGCTGGGATGTAGAAAGTGGGGGAAGCCAGGAGGCTCGTGAATTTGAGATAACGGCACATAGGATGCTAATAGATTTGGAGAAGGAAGGGTTAGGAAGGAGATTAGAGACAAGCCCAGAGATCTCACGGCCAGCCAGGAGCATGGCTACTGCTGTGTACATGCAGCAGGCTATTCCTAGGAGGGCAGATACTTTACATCCTGCCTGTGCTTTCCACACCTGAAACAGCTGTGCCTTCCACCTATGCAAAACAGGTCCCCTTCACAGATACGAAGATGGAGACTCAGGGGGCTCCATCACTTGGCCATGATGAGGACTTCTCCTTCCCATTACCCTGCCTCTCTGCCTCTTGTAATCTCTAGGCTGTGGCCTCTTGGGAAGGCTCAGGTGGTGAGGGGAGGGTCTTTGGGGAAGAGAGGCTGAGGGTGGTTGGGAAGAGAGCAGAGAAGGAACTCTTAGCAAGGGGTGTTGAGGCTGGCCGTGTTTTCTGCAGACATAGTTCGCCTACAGTGATGCTGGAGCCAGGTATCCCATGAGACTGATGAGGACACTGAGGTCATGAGTCTGCTTTTTGCTGCTGCCATCTTGTTTTCTCTCTATCAGTTTTGTTCTTTGATTTATTACAGATATGTACAATGCCTTCATTATTCTTGCCACCTAGCCTACCTGGTCTGCCTCCAACCCCTATCAACCCCTTGTTTTTTTCAGAAAGAGTCTCATGTTGCCCAGGCTGGCCTGGAATTCCAATCTTCCTGTCTCAGCCACACCACCAGTATGCTAGGATTACAGAATTGTCACCATGGTGGGCTACTATCCACACTATAAATGATGTATATGGGGTGGGGATGAGGGGGGCAGCAACAGCAGCAGGCTGGCCTTGCCTGCTCAGCCTAGACTAGCTTTATCTCCCCTCAGAGCCACCACCAGCGTCAGAGGAATTATATAAGCTGTGAAACCCGGTTTCCTGATTAGCGGGCTCCCAGGACGTGGGCCATTAACCAAATGTGCAGCTGGCTCTGCATTACCTAAATGAGACCCCACTTGGCCTGGAACTTTCCAGGGCCCCTGGGCCCAACCACTTTGTCTCTGCTTAAGCTTGCTTCAATCACAGAAGCTGCCAGAAGCACTCATAAGCCAGAGAGTTAGGCGAGAGGGCTGGGGGTTGTGGGCTGGGGTTGGAGGTTGGGGACCGGGGGCTGGGGATGGAGGTTGAAGGCTCAGGTCTGGGGTTTGGAGGTTGGGGACTGGGGACTGGGATTGGAGGTTGGGGACTGGGGGCTGGGGTTGGAGGCTGAGGATTGGGCTGGGAGCTAGGGCCACTGCTGCTTCAGGCTGTAGTTCCATAAATCTTGCCTTTCTCAAATTCATACAGTCTGGGGGATTTGGCCACAGCATCTCCCCAGAGAAGACACTTCCTACTGTGCTAATGACTCTTAGCTAATTACCAAGTGATCTCTTTCCTCTTCCCACCCATCTTCCAGAAAACCACCAGCTCCCTCCCAGAGACACAAAATGTGCAAAATGCATAACCACAAACCAATCTCTTTCAACAAACATGCAGAACAAGAGAAACCATTCTCTGCATTCAAAGGGAGGTTGTGTGTCTCCTTGGGAGAGTTTCAGACCCTGGAGAAAGGTCTGGGAATTCTTGATCTGTTCTTCCAGGACACGAGATGCTAAAGCCCCTATGTGCCTGATATGCTCCTGTTCCTGGGTCTTGGAAAGCCTTAACAGGTTCAGCCCAGCTGTTACGTCAGTTCAAGAATGAGGCTGGCCAGGAAAGACCTTCCTGCCCCTCCTAAACAGGCCACTCCCCAAATGCTCACTGCAGGTAGTAGTTCATTACCTTCAATCCCCAACCCTCAGTGACTATGTCCTGGCAATGTTCCTTTAGTCCTCCGCATTGCTCTTCAGAATGAGCTCTGCCGAAATTAGCTCAATGCTACCCTTCTTAATCCATTTCACAGACCCAGGGCCATTCCCAAGGAAGCCCTATTCCTCAGCCTCCATGCGGGACCTTCAGCTTCAGTTTTCTTTCCCCTGCGCCCTCCACAAGACTCCCCCACCTCTTTCTATTCCTCATCTAATGCCTAATACCCCAACTTCAGTGAGAATGAACTTTGTAGACCAGGCATGGTGGCACACACCTGAACCTAGGCATTCAAGAAACCCAGGCAGGAGGGTCTCCAGCTCACAGATAGACTGAACTACTTAGTGAGATACTAACCTCCCCCGACAAAAAAGGAAAGGAAAAAAGATGAGCTTCTTCCACTTCCCAAACCTCCCTGTCTCTCAGACCTTCCTCCTCACTTTTACACTTGCTCCCTATGTCTGTTGTGTCCTTCTTGGTCTATCATGGCCCCAGCAAGCTTCCTTAGTACCTGGAGCCTCAGCTCAGGCTCTGCATTCTCTTAGCTCTCTCTTTATTTCTCCCCCATCTTGTTAGAGCAACTGACTAAGTGAACCGTAAAAGCTCAAGTAAGCTGGAGGATGGACAATCAATCAAACCTGAGGCCCTTCCCAAATTACCTACACTGGTTGTGACACAAAGTAACGTGTGAGTGAGGGATGGGATGTGTGGATGCACGAGGACACCTGACTGGCTGCTTTGGGGTCAAGACGGACTTAAATGCCAGGCTGTGGAAGGAAAGTGCAAACCTAGAAAGACACAATTGTGCTCAGATAGGCAAGTGAGGGGCAGATGAGCTGTGCTGGGCAGGACAGACAGGACGAGGATGGGATCTCAGGGGAGCTTCCTGGAGCCCAGAGTAGTAAGAACTAGAGATGGAGCAGGGAAGGATGAAGGTGGAGCTGCTCCGGGTGGATCTGAGCGATCATCGACAAGCTTACCCCTGATCCTCTCTAGTGAACTAGAAACACAGAATGATAGGAGGGGGAGCTGAGGAATGCCGAGACCATCAGAGATGATGTTGGTATCTCAGGCCTTAGCAATAGTTTGATGCCCCCTTTTTTAATGTCCTTCATGGTAGCTGCTCAAGGATGCTAAATTCCTTGTAGTAATAGAGAACTCACTAGCCCTGGGAAATGACGACTGTGGGGAACAAGGATGGCCGTGCCTGCCAGGATGGGAGTTTTATGCTCCATCCTGCAGGTAGCAATGACTCAGTTCCCACTACCACAGCAGCCAATGTTACTGCTCTCCTACTTTAGGAACATCACAGAAGTGGAGAAGGAAGACAGTAAATTGATTGCATGGCCCAGACTTTTTCCTCTGCCCCGAATCTCTACAAAGAACATAAATTACTTCCATCTGAATCTCCAGCAGCCAAGGAAAATAAGAAGAAATGTCTTCTGAAAAACAAAACTGTGCATAAGCACGCCCCCTCCCCCTCCCAAAAAAAGATAGAAGGCAGAGAGTACTGAAGGACAGAGCTGGGGATGGCTACAGAGTTGGCAGGAGCCAGGGCAAAATGGAAGATTAAATCACCTTATCCAAAACCGTTAAGCATTTCAAGATGGCAACAGTGGAGCAAGACATAGACTATGGACCCCTCTCGGGTGTGTGACTACAAAGGTCAAGTACCAAGAAAGCCAGCTCAGTCCAGAGGAGAGCCTAGGCTCAGCTCTGCAGGGTGAGGTCTGAGGCATGTGGAGGAAGCTCAGAGAACACAGCAGGCTCAGGAGGAAACACCAGAGGCCCCGAATTCTGCAAGAAGTTGGGCATCCATCCACAATAAATGAGGCAGTGAAATGAGCCTTCCCCGACCCCTGTGTGTGCCAGGCAAAGACACCTGTCCCTGTGTGTGAGAAAAGGTGGACATCTGAGGAAGAGGACACATTTAGAAGATGAAAATATGCAAAAAGAATAAATCAGGAGCTGTTTACTCATCCTGTGGTGTCTCCTAGCCCTTTCTAGTGATCACATGGCAGCAGGTTGTGCTAAATAAACATTTCCCATCACTCAGAGCTCCACTAACAGGCAGCTACAAACAAGTGGAACACAATGCCAAATGTTGCTAACCATGAAAGGAAAGCCAAGGCTGTGCAAGAAAGTTACCAAACTCAACGGCTGCAGCAAGGGGAGTGGAGGGAAATGGGGCTGTGCATCCCCAGAACCAGTCCGGGATCATAATCCTTAATCACTCTTTAAGTTAACAAGCAACAGAGTCCCTTAGAGGGCTAGCTAAATGGCTCCTAAGCGCCTCTAGAATTGGGCTGCTCTGTATGATCGGGTGGGAATCCTGCCCTCGCATTTCTGACAAGTCCCCGAGTGATGCTGATGCTATTGGCCCAACTCTTTGGGAACCATGTGTCTAGATGCAGGGATGGAATCTAAAGTTGCGGTGAACAGCTGGGAGCAGAGCTAAAGAGTGAAGAGATGGGGAAAGAGAAATTTATCAGGGATATGTAACATTGACTGCTTCTTTGCCTTCAGTGATGAGGCGATCATTTAGGAATGAAAAGAGCCCTGACCATAGATGGCTCCTAAGGGATAGCTCATAGACTATTAGAATATATGATTCTGGAAGATATGAACCCTGACTATAAGAGGTTAACAACATGGAAGAACCTGTCAAGCACCTCAAAAAGTTAGTCAATGTATAAAAGTCAACTATACCAAAGAGACAGAACAAAGGAGGAAAAACACACAAGGATCTCAATAGATGAGAATAAACAGGCATTTGGCAAGACCCAACACCTTCAACTAAGTAATAACCCCCAACAAGTTAGAAATATGAGGGGGCTGGAGAGATGGCTCAGAGGTTAAGAGCATTGCCTGTTCTTCCAAAGGTCCTGAGTTCAATTCCCAGCAACCACATGGTGGCTCACAACCATCTGTAATGGGGTCTGGTGCCCTCTTCTGACCTGCAGACATACACACAGACATAATATTGTATACACAATAAATAAATAAATATTTTTAAAAAAAGAATAGAAATATGAGGGAACAGATGAGGGATACATTCAAAAGTCCCCAAAGAGATGGCTTGGCAGTTAAGAGCAGTTGCTGCTTTTGCAGATGACCTGTGTTCATTCTCAACATCCACGAAGAGGCTCAAAACCAATTCTAACTCCAGTTCCAGGTGATCCAGCCCCTTCTTCTGACCTCTGCTAGCACCAGGCATGAAGGTGGCACAAAGACATACATGCTGCAAAACACTTATTTACACATAAATAAATACATCACTGCAATGAATATGTGTAATGGTAAGAGACTGAAAACATCCCCAAGCAATCAGGAATGAGACAAGATTCTGCTCTTTCCACTTCTGTACAACATTGCTCTCGAGGGCATGATCAGGGAAATTAGACTAGGAGAAATAAAATGTAACCAGACTTGAAAGAAAGGAGCAAAACTATCTCTATTTGGAGGTGACATGATCTTATATCTAGGAAATCCTAAAAAATCCCTTTGCTCTTCACACCACACACACACACACACACACGTAAATCTATCAGGGTTTCAGGATGCATGATCAACAAAGAGGGTCAGTTGCATTGCCACAGATTTGCAATAAACAGTGTCAAAATGGAATTAAGGAACAATTCCAGTTACAATAAAAGAAAATATTGAGGAGTGAATTTAATGAAACAAGTGCTCAGACTTGTTCAATGAAAACTATAAAACATCGTTGAAAGAAATTAGAGAAGAGGAGCTGGAGAGATGGCTCAGGAGGAAAGAGCACTTTGCTGTGCAAGCACAAGGACCAGATTTCAAATCCTAGCACACATGTAGAAGGTAGAGGGTGGCCACATGTGCTGCAGGAGGCAGAGACAGGATGATGCTGCGTTTGCTAGCAACCAGCCTAGCTCCGGGTTCAGTAAAGACCCTGACTCAAGAGAATAGAAGAGAATAATAGAGCAGGACCCCGGACATCTGCTACCAGCCTCTGTGCACACACATGGGCACATACCACACTCTCACATACATATACGCACATGCACAGACACATTAGTTTTAAAGAGATAAACAACGAAGACCTAGGTAAATGTAAAGGCATTCCATATTGATGTGTTAGGACTGATAATGCCATGTGAAAGTAAGGCTCCAGGCTGATCTCCAGAGTCAGCCAGTCCCAGCTGGTCCCTTTGCAGAAATGAGCAATCTGACCCTAAAATCATATAAAAATCCAGAACAGTCAGAGAAATCTTGCAAAAGAAAACAGATTTTTTTTTGCTGTCCTACCTCTGGTTTTATTGTAAATACACAGAACTCCCTGGCACATAAGCTCAGTAAGATGGAACATCTAGAAATAAATCCATATGCCTATGACCAGCTGACTTTGACAAAGATACCCAAGCAAGACAATAAGGACGAAAATTTTTTCAACACATGGTTCTGGGACAACTGATTACCTATATGCAAAAGAGTATAGCTGATTGGAAAGCAGTGTGGCTGTTTCTCAGGAAATTCGGGATCAACCTACCCCTGGACCCAACAATACCACTCTTGGGAATATACCCAAGAGATGCCCTATCATACAACAAAAGTATATGCTCAACTATGTTCACAGCAGCATTGTTTGTAATAGCTAGAACCTGGAAACAACCTAGATGCCCTTCAACGGAAGAATGGATGAAGAAAGTATGGAATATATACATACAATAGTACTACTCAGCAGTAAAAAACAATGACTTCTTGAATTTTGCATGCAAATGGACAGAAATAGAAAACACTATCCTGAATGAGGTAAGCCAGACCCAAAAAGAGGAACATGGGATGTACTCACTCATATTTGGTTTCTAGCCATAAATAAAGGACATTGAGCCTATAATTCGTGATCCTAGAGAAGCTAAATAAGATGGTGAACCCAAAGAAAGACATATAGTCATCCTCCTGGAGATTAACTTTCATCTGGCGATGAAAGCAGACAGAGACAGAGACCCAAATTGGAACACCAGACTGAAATCCCAAGGTCCAAATCAGGAGCAGAAGGAGAGAGAGCACGAGCAAGGAACTCAGGACCCCGAGGGGTGCACCCACATACTGAGACATTGGGGATGATCTATCGGGAACTCAACAAGGCCAGCTGGACTGGGTCTGAAAAAGCATGGGATAAAACTGGACTCGCTGAACATAGCGGACAATGAGGACTGCTGAGAAGTCAAGATCAATGACACTGGGTTTTGATCCTACTGCACGTACTGGCTTTGTAGGAGCCTAGGCAGTTTGGATGCTCACCTTACTAGACCTGGAAGGAGGTGGGAGGTCCTTGGACTTCCCACAAGGCAGGGAACACTGACTGCTCTTCGGTCTGATGAAGGAGGGGGAGTTGATTATGGGAGGGGGAGGGAAATGGGAGGGGGTGACGGGGAGGAGGCAGAAATCTTTAATAAATAAAAAAAAGAGTATAGCTGAGGGGCTGGAGAGACAGCTCAGGGGTCAAGAGAGCTTGCTGCTCTTGCAGAGGACCTGCTCACGACCACCTGCAATTTCACCTCCGGGGGATATGATGCCTCTAGCCTCCTTCACACAGAGATGTGCACAGATACACATAAGACTTTAAAAATGAAAAGCAGTTAAGAATAAAGCTGAATCCCTATCTCATATCATGCACAAAACAAACTCTGAAAGCATTAATTTTTTAAAACCCTAAGTATAAGAGCTGGAACTATAAAATTCTAAAAGCATATAAATCGTCAGGCTCTTGGGTTAGGTAATAGTTTCTTGGCTGTGGGACCAAAAGCACAGACAATGAAAATGGATTATTCGAACTTCAAGAAAATTTTAAATCTTTGGGCCTCAAAAGGCACTGTTAAGGAAACGAAACGACCACCAACAAGATGGAGAGAACATCTGTAAGTCACACATCTGGTCGGGTGCCAGTGTTGGGGTGCATCTGGAGCCCTCACGGCTCAACAGAATAAAGACAACCAGCGGGCAAAGGATTGGAAAGTTCTCCAAAAGGAAAGCAAACAGCCAGTAATCGCATGAAAGATGCTAACATAACTAGCCATTAGGGAAATGAAAATCCAAAGCACTCACTAGGAGGCAATAACCTAAAAGGCAGCGGATATGAGCACCGAGCATCAGGGAGGATCTGGAAACCCAGGCCCCTTTCATGTCGCCAGAGGGAATGTGAAAGGGGCGCCTGCTTTGGAAGATGCTGCCAGTTCTTCAAAAAGTTAAACAAAATTCCCATATTGGACAAAAATTCTAACGCTTAGGTATGTATCAAGAGGGTTGATTGCATGTATACACACATACGTGTGGGTACACACATTAACACACACACATGCACACAGCCAAAAAGTGGAAGCGTGTGGTGTGTCTGCACCATGGAGTAACAGGGAACGTAAGATAAGATGGAGCACTGATATGTGCTCCAATAGAGGAGAGGCTCGGAAAGCGATAACAGCGGAGAGAAGTCAGACACAAAGGGCCACGTCTGCTGGAGTCCATCGACAAGGGTCTCAGTGATCCTCAAGCGGAAAGGGGTTTCTTTTGGGGGAGGCAAAGAATGTTCTGAAAGTAGGTAACAGTGAATGGCTATGCGCAGACATACAAAAACCACGGGATGAACACTTTGAAAGAGTGAATTCTATGGCACGTGAATTATACCTCAGCTTAAAAATAGAATTTGGCAAGAGGTATTTCACTTGGACAGCGTTCGCAGGGGCTGCACGTTCCTGAGCTAATGGAATCAGAAAGCCACTGCCCTGTGCAGTGATCTCGCTTTCAAGCCGTGGCTAATTGATCACACCTCAAGTGTGTGGTCTGTTCTCGCCCATCTCCAATCAACAGGAAACTCAGAGATTTAGTAGAGCAAAAGGGAACTTCAGAAAACATAGAATGAACCTGTGGTCTCAATGACGCAATGCCGGGTTAGGTGAAAACCAAAACCGGATGGGAGCATAAGAAAGTGGGAAGATGATTGCTGAAATGAAACCCGCTCCACAGATGCCGACAGAAAGCGCCGAGGAAGAGAAAATGGACTAGCTGCTGATTAGAGCTAAGGAAAACCACCCAGAACCCAAACAGGACCAAGAAATAATACAGACAAGTTAGTCAGATATTAATGGCATACCCCTTTAATCCCAGCACTTGGGAGGCGAGGCATGCATGTGAGTTCAAGGTTAACCTGTTTTATACAAGGAGTTCCAGGGCAACCAGAGCTACATAGTGAGACCCTCTCTTAAAATAAATAAAAAATAAATTTAAAAAAAGGTGGGGTGTGAGGGATAAGGACAAGTTCGAAATTGAAATGCCACTGCAAAAATTCTTGCATCAGTCCAGCATAAGCACTGGAAGGGCCAACAGGAAAAATGTACTTGAATTGAAGGAACAATGAAAAGGAAACTTCCCAGCCATGATGAGAACATCCAGGGGCCAGCGCACAAACAATGCCAGTGAATCCCACTCAGAAAGTGTGAGCAGAATGCAAAGAGAACACTGGAGCATTGACAGCTTCAGGGACAGAAACCCCAGGCTCTCCACCCAGGAATGAGGATTACATTTACCTCCGACTGCTCGCCAGAGACACAGCATGCAAGAAAGCTACTGAAAAAGATCTGGATGGAACTGACATTGCATTCAAAGGCAAAACAAAGGCATGCTTAAAAACACCTGGACTTGTTGAACAGGCCAGATGGTTCAGGGGGTATAGCCCCTTGTCACCAAGCCTGACCTGTGTTTGAGCCCCAGAACCCATATGGTAGAAGAAAAGACCAGACTTTCAGAAACTGTCTCCTGCTCGACACACAGGCACACATGCAAATAAATGTTTAAAAATGCAAGTTTTTAGAAATACAGGAAAAGGATGTGTAAAAAAAAAAAAATTGGTTATGCCAATCAAAGGTATTAAAAAACTGAAAGGAGAAAGGTTGATATATTTGAACTAAAAGATAAAGAAAATAGAACCTACAAGCAGAGGAAATTTACTTTTAAAAACATCATGGAAGCCTTCTGTAGTGAACACATTTTTAATCCAGTACTAGGGAAGCAGAGGTAGACGGGTCTCTGTGAGATCAGCCTGGTCTACAGAGCAAGTTCCAGGAAGCCTGAGCTACAGAGAGACCCTGTCTCAAAAAACAAAAACAAAACAAAAACTGTAAGGAATGTTCAGAGAGGGGAAAACATACAATAAACAAGAAAGGGCCTTGAAGAAATAATACTTAAAAATCAAACATTTTAGCCACAAGGTACTGAAAATTTCAAATTGACAATAAAAAATAATCCATTCACCAAGATTTTTATAAATGGTTCTGAGTATTCATTAGATCAAGAAGAAAACGGAGGTTTTGAACTCCTTGGGCATGACTGAGTAAGAAGATTCCTTATTCAGACCTGTGAGATGGACCAGTGGGCAGGATGCCTGTTTTGTGGTGAGCAAAACTTGTACAATGGAGGAGTCTCCTTTAAGGAAAAAAAATCATCAAAAGATATTTGCAAAATTAATCTCCCACTGAAAATGTAACCCCCGCCCCAACGCCTCAGAAAAGACTGGTGAGTGTCTTCTGTTCTCTCTAAACTGGATCACATGGAGAGTAGGAGGGGAAGTCATAAAATAAAAGCAATATCAATTTATATAAATTAAATAGAAAAAAAAAGAGTTGGCAGTAGAGCTGATTAAAAATAAAACTAAGAACCATACTTTTTTTTCAAAATTGGTAAATCTTTGACAAAAAGATTTGAGAATGATGGAGAAGAATGAATACTAACAGTTGGGAAACTAGAAAAGATAATTTTTAAGAAAGTTTTCTTTTTTTCAACCTGATGGTGGGCATTTCTGAAACCATAAGGTAAGGACTGTCCTTTCTTGTCAAGTGGGTGACATTACCACAATCAGAATCAAACAAAAGTCTGCCATGATTTTATCTGCTAGGTACTGGTCTAGGGATACAAACACCTCAGGTACCTGTTGTACAAATTTGTGATATTTTTATTGTGAACTGTGATTTTGGCACTAAAAGTGGATCACTGGGGCTGGAGAGATGGCTCAGTGATTGAGAGCACTTGCTCTCTTCCAGGGGAACCGAGTTCAGTTCCCAGCACCCACATGGCAGTTTACAGCCACCTGGAACTCCAGTTCTGAGTAATCAGATGTCCTCTGCTGGCCTCCACAGGCACTTGCATGCATGTGGTGCAGATAAATTCATGTATATAGACACATAAACACATAAATGAAAGTAAATAAATTGCTCCCTTAAGTGGGTTGCCCTGTTACAGAGATTGGAGTAAATATGGAGGCAAACTTCTAAGATAGCTATATGATGCAATTTACAAAGAAAAATAAGTAGTGTAAATATTGGCAAGAATATAACTGCTAAGATTTTTCGATGATATGGCACATTGAAAAACCCAAAAGACTCAGCTGACAAACTGTTCATGCTGGTACAAGATTTCGAAGAAGCAAAATTTCAAATATGCAGCTGTGATGGTTCATTTTGATTGTCACTTTTATCATACTACGAGTTCAGACCCTCAGCAGTCACATAAATGTGGGTAGGTGTGGCAGTCTGCCTGTGATATCAGCCCCTAGCAAGCTAGTTAGACAGACGAACCAGATGAGTAAACTTCAAGAAACCCTGCCTCGATACACTAAGTAGATAATGATTGAGAAAGGCACCTAATGCCAAACTCTGGTCTCATACATGTGTGGCATGCACATGTATAAACATGCAGACACACATACCACACATAGACACCTGTTAAGACAAAAAAAAAAAAGGAAAAAGCCAGCTGAGTCCAGACATGTTCCTGTCTCTGTTTCTTGACCCAGGAAGGTGTGGTCCCTGCTCAGACCGGATAGATTGTATCCGGAGACAAAATAACCTTCTCTCCTTTAAGGTGGTTCCTGTCAGGCTTTGGGTCTTGGTCTTGAGAAAAGTAACTCACTCAATAGCAGAAAATAAGATACATCTAGAACATGTAAGGACATATAAGCAAAAGATAAATATTCCAATAGAAGATGGGTAAAAAATGTGTTTAAGAAAGTAGTTACTGTGGAGGCAGAGGTAGGCAGATCTCTGTGAGTTCAAGGTCAACCTGGTCTATATAGTGAGTTCTGGGACAGTCAGATGCTGTTTCAACATACACACTCATAATAACAATAACAACAACAATAATAAATTAAGAAGAGGGGCTAGAGAGAGAGAGAGAGAGAGAGAGAGAGTTCAGTAGCTGAGAATGCACACTGCTCTTGTAGAGAACCTGAGTTTGATTCCCAGCATCCATGTCAGGAAGCTCACAACCACCTATAGCTCCAGCTCCAGGAGACCTGATGCCCTTGTCTGGTTGCTGTGGGCACCTACATTCATGTGCATCTAACCACACACAGCATACACAGGTATATATAACTTTAAAAAATGAAATAAACCTTTAAGCATTCTTCTCATAACGAAAAATATCTGTCACTACAGAATGTCTATGTAAATGATGGTGCATCTATTGTACAATACTGCAGACAAAAAGAATGGGATGAATCTGTTTGCCATCGAAAAAGCTCTTCAAGGCTACTGCTAAGTTGAAAAAAAAACAAGTGATTTGCAACACTAATGTCTAATTTGAGCCACTGAACTATGTCAGTTGGAGAGCTGTACAAGGAGGTCTAAGGTGAAAGGGACCAGGAAGGAAGGTTTTGGCTTTGTTTTTATTGTTTGATTTTCTTCCAACAAGAACGTAGTCGAGAAAGAAGGTGGGTATTTGTACGCTAATGCTCACAGCTGCATTAATCACAATAGGTAGAAACCTGAATGTCCATCAATAGATGAATGGATTAACACACTGGGAATATACAATGGAAAATTATTCAGTCACAAAATGAAATAAAGTCCTGATTCATACTGCAACATGGATGAATCTCAAAAGTATTATGCTAATAAAAAAGCCAGCTACAAAAGGACAAACACCGTATGATCTTACTTCTGAGGGGCCTAGAGAAGAGATGGGAAGCAGCCTGCTATCTGTCAGGGGCTGAGGGGTGAGGATTGGTGCTCAATACAGCATGTCAGTCTGGAATGGTAACAAAGTTCTAATGCTGCATGAGGACAGCCAGACAGCAATGTGACGTCATGCTGCTGACCCAGACACTGAACATATTTTTAAAAATATGCTCTGTAGATTTTACAACAATAAAAATGCTAATTAAAATAGAACAAGTAATGATCAACTAATAACTAAAATGCACAGGGCTCACACCTAAGATCTCTTTTTAGTGAAATATACATCACCTCAAATGTGAATCTGTAGCCTGGCCTACAATAAAGAGCAATGACAGGCAAAGGACAGAAACAAAGCCAGAAGAGCCCTGGAGAGGAAGATAACATCTGCACAGAGCAGACCCAGACCCGGGATCCTGGAATCCCGGCTCCCAGGATGGAGGCTCCCAGGCTAAGGACTGAGTACAAGCTGCCAACTCGAGATTTGATCCCAGTCTGTGGATGGTGAGGAGCTAAAGTGGATCCTTGAAGGAATGTGATATCCATAAAAGAATACTTACACATATGCACACATACCCCAATATACACATACATACAAACACATAGACACACAAATACACATATACACATAATACTTAAACACATACACATATATATGCAATATACACACAAACACAAATATACAAACACTTAAACACACATACATATATACAAATGCACACAACATAAACATACACACAAACACAAATATATACAAACACTTAAATACATACATATATACAATTGCACATAACTTACACACAAACACATATATGTACATATAAATGCATATATACATACATATATACACAAAAATTCACATCTACATACACACAGAGAGAGTCAGACACCATTCCTTTGGGACAGCAACCAAAAAAACATTCACAGACAGTGAGAAAGAAAAAGTCACACATGAGTAATTAACACCCTAAGTCTGTGCCACTTATGGGTGTGGGGTCTAAATTTATACCACCCATGGGGAATAGAAACCATGAACTGTAGGTTTAGCATAAAAATATTCAAGGTGACTGAAATCCCCCAGTTCAGAGAAAGAAAAACAAGAGCAACTAGACTTGGAAGACAGAGGCAGAAGGATCTTTGTGAGTTTGAGACAGCCTGGTCTACAGAGTGAGGCCAGGAAAGCAAGGAACACATAAAGAGACCCTGTCTAAAAAAATGAGAGAGAGAGAGAGAGAGAGAGAGAGAGAGAGAGAGAGAGAGAGAGAGAGAGCAGTCTCTCTGGGGACATGTGCGTGGTCTAAGACATGAAGAAATGCACAGAACAGACAACTGGGTGACCAAGAGACCAAGATGTGGTCACAGTTTAAAAAGAAAAGAAGCATAACCCAGGATCACGTGCACACAGGTACACATTCCCCAGGGCCAGCACCCTCAAAGTTCGGACGTTAGGATGGCCAAGAAGTGCCTGTGTGGCGTGATAGAAATGGTGGTGGACAGAAAAGATGGAAAGCAAAAGATAATTCAAGGGGCAGTGGAAGGTCAGCAGCATTGAGAAGTTGTGGAGACAAGGGGTCTTTTAGTCATGCAGACAGGGTGTTGCCAGCAAACAGGAGTCTGGAGCCCCTACGAGCTCCTGTTTGGAGGTAAGGCCATCAGCCAGGCACTACCATGAAGGGGTCCTCCGGATGAGATGTGAATGGAAGGGCAGAAAGCTTGAAGCTGGCAGGCGCATATTGATGAAGTGCAAGATGGTTCACTCATCATCATAATGACCTGATTGCATTACTGAAAGCATGATCTCATAATTCGCACACCCGTGTTACTCGTACCCCCACACTGCAGCTGAATAAAACAAGACTCGGAGAGCTCCTGATATGTGGCAGGACGGAGGCTCCTGTACAGACCTTATACTTCAGAGGCTCTGCCTGACCCATGAACCTTCCTTCTGCTTTCTTTCCCCTTCCACTCCCCCCACCCACCACCACACCACCCTCACCGTTTGCACTGTCTCTCCCTCACCCCTGCTGAGCTCACACTGGGTCTGAGTCACATGAGCCTTAGCAGACAGGTGGGGGTGGAAGCGAGGAGGAAAAGCCAACTGAGCAGTGACTACAGACCTGGGTTTGTCTTTTTGTGGCTACTAAGCCTGGCTGGAGAGTGGGATCCAGAATATGGGAACCATTCTGGATTCCTTCTGAGCTCCTGGGGTGAAGCAAAGAGCAGACTGAGGACCCAGCCAAAAATACGTGGCTGGGCACTCTCAACCACACCAGTAGAACCAACTCTTTAAATGGCCCCTAGATTACTGTTACATTCAAGGAAGGCTCCAGTCTTCATCTGGCCCCTAAGGCCAATTTAGAGACAGTGTCCCAGCCTAGAAGGACCTTAAATAAGACCCAGACCCAGTTTCTCGTAGCTTCTTCATTCTTAAAATGAAAACAATAACTTGAGCCTGCCTGTCTCTCAGGATAGGTACTTCTGCATGGAACAAGCTCTAATTCAAAACAGAAGGGATTTGGGATAAAAAAAAAAGGAGTGAATTCTGGAGCACAATGGCCATTTTCTTGGGCTGGGCTAACACCACCTTCTCTGGGCAACTCCTGATTAGGTTGGCTGTGGCTACTTAGCAACTCTGGCTTGCCCAGACTAAAACCATCGAGTGTTTTGGTCTGGTCGAGAAAGGATCGGAAAAATGAAATGGATGTTAGGGATTGGATGTGTCTGTTCCCAAAAGTTCATATGCTGGGAGCTTAGTTCCCAGTGTAATAGCTTGGAGACTATGGAGTATCTTAAAGATGGAGCCTGCTAGGAAGTGATTGGGCTGTGACTACTCCCTTGGGAAGGGACTCACGCAGGTCTTGTGAGCAGGTTAGTTCCTGGAAGTCTATCTATCTAAATGATTTCAATCCCATAGACCTAGAATTCTAACAGTTTGACCTAGATAACCCTTGATTACCCGTGGCTCCTGAGCGCTACTCTGAGGACAGAAGAGGTGTCCTATTGAAGTGCCCTGGGGTTGTTTTGTCCCAGTCAGCCCCCACATACGGTCCCTCAAAGAGTCTTATATGTCCCAGGCACAAAGGGCAGCCTCCACCCCCACCCTGTAACACACACATGCACAGCCAGTCTTGGGAGAGGCAGAGGCTCACCTTGATGCTCTTCCAGCTTCCCCATGGTCTCAATCTGCTCCACCAGGTCATTGGAGCTCCACTGGCTCATGCCAATAAGGATGGCGCTCTTACCTTCAGCCACCTCCTCTGAGGGAAGGGGAGAGATGGATGTTAGCAAATGGGGCCAGGTATGGGTGGCTCTAACGGAGCTGGTGTCTAAGGGGGTACTCATTTCACCCACAGCTGAAAAGGATTTTAAAAGCTTTTGGCTTCTTTTCTTCAGTGCTAGAGATGGGACCCAGGACCTTGCACATGGCAGACAAGAGCTCTACCACTGAGCTTTGCCGTCCACCCAAGACTTCAACTACTGAAAGTATCTTCACTCACAGGACTAACTATTAAGGAATTTGTCACTGCAACCGTGACACTGTGACTCAGCAGGGCCCATCTATAGCAAAAGAAAGTGGCAATGAGACAATTATCCACTCCAAGCACTGAGAATAGCATTTCTTGGAAAGAAAAGACCAAAAACTCATGATTTGCCCATGGTTTTCCTCCAGAAATGTGACTGGACTTCTATGAACCTCCGTTTTCCCAACAGTAAAATAAACAGGCAATGTCCACCTCACAGGGTTCTGGGGAGGATCAGCTGAGGTGAAGGGTTTCAGAGCCTCGGTGCACAGAGGGGGCCCAGAGATAAGAGCCATTGTGCTCCCGTCTCCTCCTGACAAGTCGCTCACCAGCAAGGTTTGGGCTGGTTGGATCTGGAGTGGTGCTGGAGTAACTCTGAGGTAAGGGGAGGGAAAGCCTTCTGGTTCTAAGGTGTATGAGCTGCATGGAGACCTTAGCTTCCATCTCAACTGCAGGAACCTTCTAATGTCTCCATTCCTGCTCCACTTCCCCTAGCCCTGTCTCTGTCCGTAATGATTACTCTGGGAAGAAGCAGTGGGGCTCCTATCTCCCATCCACACCATACACAAGCCTCTGGGTCCCCCACCACACCTGTGACACAATCCTTGCTCGTGAGAAGGAATGTTTCTATAAGAGCACACCAGTGGGAACAGACACACTTCTCACTGTCACTGCCTACCCAAGCTGAGCCGTCATGGTGAAGAGCTTTGTGGATTCCTTCACACCACAGAAAGCAAGGGTGTTGAGGAGAACCCCCAATTCCGGGTCATAAAGAATAAAAGCTGATAGCTGCCTTTCAGGCAGAGCGTTTCTCCAGCAACCAATATGGCGGACAAAAAGTTTTGGGAGCTGTCCAGCGTTCTGACTCACACTAGCGCTCAGTAATCCAGATCTCATATCTGAAAATGCCTCCTGCCTTATTGTGTTATTTATTTGATTGATTTAACAGTCATCATTAAACTTTTACTAGTGATACTGGTATACATATTTACAAATATTAATTCATAAGGTAGACATGGTGGTGCATGCCTGCAATTCTAGCATTAGGAGGTGAAGGCAGGAGATCAGATGTTCAAGATAGCTTTGATTATATCGTGGATTCAAGACCAACCAGGACGACATAAGACCCTCTCTCAAACCACATAAAGCAAAACCAAAAAGAAACTAATTCAATTCTTGTACAAATGGGAGTAATAGTGGGGCTAGGAATGGCTCTGTCAATAAAGTCTTGCTATCTAAGCATGAAGACAAGTTCAGATTACCAGAACCAACTACAAAAAACAAAAAAAAAGACTTCACATGCCTGTAACCAACCCCAGTGCTGGAAGTTGTGAGACAAAGACAGGTGGGTCCTGAAGCTGATTAATCAGACAGTCTTACCAAATCAAATTTCAGGTATAGTGGAAAGTCATCAAAACAGACACCCAGCCTCTCTCTCCACATACACATACACATGAAAACCCCACAGCAACAAGCGTATGCACACAGAATCTCTCTCACACAACAACAACAACAACAAGGAACAATAATTACTATCTTTATTTTGTAAACCAGGAAACTGAAGCAAACAGAAGTTGAATGATCCCTGCTCAAAGGTTCTGCCTAGCACCTGGATTCAAAACCAGATACACTGAGCACTTGAGTAAACTATGATGTCCCTCAGCCTGCCACTGTGGCATACAACTGTAATCCCAGCACTTGGGAAGCTGTGGTAGGAGGACCATTAGGTTTGGGGCCAACCTAGGCTACATAGCGAGAACCTGACTCACAAAAAAGCATAAAGAATGCCATGCCCTAACATTTTACCCTCCCGATATCCTGTCCTGGACATCCTGTATTGGTTGGCCCCACACACCTGGACAGCTTCCTCTGAAAGACCCTACAGACCCCCTCCTCAAAACCCGCAGCTAGCATGCTCCCGGGGGAACGTCCTGTTTGTTTTAAACAAATCTCCGGATCAGCAGCCAGCCTGCTCCCGTAAGAACATCCCAGGTGCCTGAGAGAACAGGAGATAGAGATAGGAAGACTGCAAGGCAAGATGTCAATAAGATAGGATGTCAACAAAGCAGGTTAGTTATAAGATAGGAACAGGATGACTGTTGCCAGGCATCCATGCTGAGAGAGGAAACCTTTCATGCCCCCCGCCACATTCCGATAACCACGCTTTTGCTTCTGTAAACTTGCTTCTTGCTGACACCCATGCTAAGAGGGGAAACCATTCATGCCCCCGCCTCATTCCGGTCGATCGATAACCACGCTTTTGCTTCTGTAAACTTGCTTTTTGCTCTTCCCTATAAAAAGCCCGTCCTCCAGTTGGCAGGTGCGCAAGTCCTCCGAAAGACTTGCTGCCCGCAGGTACCTGTGTTTACTCAATAAACCTCTTGCTAATTGCATCCTGTGGCCTGGTCTCGGAGTGTCCTGGTTCTGGGGTCTTCATCAGAGAGGAAAGGTCCTCTCTGAGGGTCTTTCATTTGGTGCGTTGGCCGGGAATTGAAGACCTTCACCCAGGAGCTACCGACCCACCACCGGGAGGTAAGCTGGCCAGCACCCATTCGTTAGTCTGTGTCTGTGTCATTTGTGTTCTTTGTTAAGCTCTGTACGCTCAGATCTGAGTGCTCTGAATCTGGCGAGGTAGAAAGGAACTGACGAGTTCGGACTTTCCCTCGCAGCCTTTTGGAAGACGTTCCAGGGGCGTCTGGAGCCTTCGGGGCTCAACCCGTGTCGGAAAGATACGTGGATCTGGTTGGAGAAGGGAGGTCTGGACTCCCATTGTCTCCGTCTGAAATTTTGCTTTCGGCATTACGCCGAATCCGAGCCGGCGCATCTGTATTGTCTGTGTATTTTTGTGCTTAATATGTTCTTTGTTTTGTATATCTGTTTGTACTCGAGTCTAAATCTGGTACCATGGGGCAGTAAATAACCACCTCTTTGACCCCAACTCTATGAAAATCCAAAAGGAACGCTGACAGTCTGCCCCTCCTTTACTTCTCTAGGCTGTGCTGCTGAACTGCCCTGCTTGCTATTGCAAGGGGGGAGGGAGCAGGGCTGTGATCTCCTGCGGCGCAGCCTGGAGCCAGGCCTAGGCAGGCAGCCTGGCCTCTGAGCAAACTTCTCAGCAGGACGCAGGGCAGGGCATGGCAGCAACCCTGGCCCAAGTCAGAAAAGGGGGCAGCTGTGGGCACCCCCTGAAATCCCTGTGCTGAGAGTGAAGTCCTCTCTTGCTGACCTGAAGTCCACCAGCACCGCAGGGGAGGACTGGGGGAGGAGGGCTGCCTTAGACAGTCCAAGGTGTTCCCTCCCCCTACAGCCAGTGCAAAGGTCTTCACAGCTGCTACTGGCAGTGTGAGGGCTAAAGAGGAACTGAGTTGAGGCTTCCAGACGGTGGACCAATCCTGACCTCACAAGTTCCCTGGAGGGAATTCCTCCTGGGGCCTCTGGAATCCCATTCAGAGAAAAGCTGCTAGATTGCTGTGAGTACTGAGGTGGGGTATGGGAAGCTTGTGCTATACAACTAGGAGCTCACTATGGACAGAGCTGAGACTGAAGCCAGGTCCTGGAAGGATCCCCAGTGGGGTTCCCTGTGGAGAAGGCTTGTTTTCCCTGGAAAATAAGGTGCTAGAGATTGAATGGCAGCCCCCATCTGCAAATGCCATGTAAAACCTTGTGCCAAAGATCTGTGGCCCTTGCCCAGGGGAAATAGCTGGTGCTAACGCCAGGGTCACAGAACTAAGGCCTCCTGTGGAGACACATGCCAGCCAGTTGGGTCCAAGCTGGTGCTAATTCCTCCCCACAGGACCCAGTAAGCCTGGGAACCTACAGTAGGCTGTTTCTCTGGGGTCGGATACCCTATTAAAAAGCAAAGGTCCCCTAAAGAACCTGGACCTTTCCATTTTGGCAGTAGGGCAAGAGATTGCAAGTAAATATCCCTGTGGCTGTTGGTAAATGGTGAATGTGGATTCAGGAGTGGCAGGTAATGGAGTAAGCTGACATTAAAAGGGCCTACCAGCCCTGATAACATCTGTCTTCCGGGGATGCTCTATACCAGTCATCATGTGCTGCATCCAGGTAAAAGCCTCTGGTTTAAAAATTGGGAAAATTAAATTAAGTCACTTTAAAATAATATGCTTATAAAAAAACCTACAGATTGTTGGTTTCTATATTTCTTACTATGCAGTGTGTCCAGAGGAAAGTAAATTCCCAGCTCTGTTTAGATGGATGCAGGACTACACTGTCTTCAAGAACTATTGCTGTAAAAGGCCTGGCACAGGGCCAGGGCCATATGAACAGCCCAGCTGAGCTTCTAAGCCAGCCCATGTTTAGATCTGAATTTAACACTTGTCTGCTCACAATGCTTGTGATAAGGTGGGGGCCCCGAGTTGCCCCACAAGGCAAAGATCTGCTAAAGCCTCTCACCCCACTACGATGGCAAAGGGGGTGTTACTGAATGATGAGGTTGAGTTAAAATGGCCCTTTTGACTCTTTATAATGTTTATGGCTATTTTAAAAAAAAACATGGCAAAGATTCTCATTTATTATTAATATAAAAAGGTGCATTTTGGGTTGTTTTCAGATTCTGTCAATGATAATATAAAGGATGTCGCTAAGTTTTTAAGGTAATATGTTATCTAATTCTGAAAATCCACCATGCTAATGTTCAAAGTAGCTGTAAGCATAAATTGTCAAATGATATTTTTAATCTTGGTCAGTTTTACAGGAATAAGATAAAATCTCAGAATTGTTTAATTTGCATTTCCCTGATGATTAAGGATGTTATATTTAAGCAAATTTTAAATATCTTTCAGTCATTTCAAGTTCATTTGTTGAGAATTTACAGTTTTGGTCTGTGACATAATTGTACTGAAATGTTTGTTTTTATGAGGATTAAGTTCCTAAGTTCCTTATATGTCTCATGATACCTCCCCATTCTACAGGTTGATATTACATTCCGTTGATTATATCCTTTGCTATACAAAAAGCGTCTCAGTTTTAAAAATCTTATTTATTGATTGTTTCTCTCAATGTCTATGCCACTGAGGCTGTGTTTGAAAATGAATTTTAAACTTTTTTTCCTTCTATAAAAAGTTCAATATTGTTGGTTTTATGTTAAAGTCTTTAATTTGTTTGGATTTCAGTTTTGTGCATAGAGATAAATATGGATCTATCTTCATTCTTCTACATGATAATGTCTAATTAATTCTTAAAGGGAGAAACTGACAGTCAAAATGCTGAGCTCATGGCAAATCTCAGGGGGGGGCTGCAAGGCACCCCACTAATTCGGCCAAGGTAAGAGAGGTTCTCCAGGGACCAGTTACAATCTATGCTCCTTAAATGATTAATAAAAGTTTACAGGCATTTTACCCAACCTCTGAAGGTCAGCAGACAGCAGTAGCCATGGCCTACATAGGACAGGCAACATCAGATATAAGAAAAAGTTACAGCAAGTAGATAGGTCACAAGATTATACCTAGTAAAATTTGGAGAGACAAAAAAAAAATGTTAAACGAGGGACAGAGAAAGGGAAGCGAAAGAGAGAGAGGCGGGAAGCAAAAGAAAGATAGGACTCAGACAGATTAGGAGCCTGGGCAACAGAAGATCAAAGACAAATGAAGAGGAACACTGGAACTGAGTAAAGAATACAAACTGGACACCTTACGAACTAGAAATTTGGGAAAAAGACAAATAAATGACTCGTTCCTCCCTGGTCACTTCTGAATGTATGACCAAAGCCTTTTGTTGACCAAACGAGGGACTTTTGCTTTCGCTGCTGTTTTCAGTTCTGCAGGAGACGCAGGCTGCTTGTCTGCCTCTGCCTCTACCACGCCCTCCTCACCAGGATGACCACCTCTCCCTGCCATCACCGCTGAAGAAATCCTCACCTCCTAGCAACTGCCTTGGTGCTGTGCTTGCTCTAAAGCCTGCATGAGCCCTGACTGCTCACTCTACAGTCTTGCTCCCCTCACCCATGTCAGACTGTGATACAGCAGTCACCATGCTACCACAGGTGCCCTCCTGTGCCAGACTACTGCTCCTGTGCTGGGCTGACGTCGATGGACTAAGGATCCTACCAGCATCTGCATAAAGGACAGGCAAATGGCAAAATGGCAGGCTAAGCTGTGCCAGGCAGAGCCGAAAATGAGGGCGAAGCTTGCCAGGGGCACAAGGCTGGCAGTCCGAGCTAAGCAGGTACACAAGACTGAAGGTAAGCGGAAGGCGGGGGCAACATTGGTGGACAGGAAGCAAATGATCTGGGCCAGTAACCTCCCTTCAGGGATGGCGGCCTGACCAGAACGCTGAACTTGTGGCTTTGATACAAGCTCTACAGATGGCAGAGGGAACGTCTATACTAACAGCAGGTATGCTTTAAAGCAATATACAGACAAAAAGGACTGTTGACATCTGCTGAAATTTTGAGCCTCCAGGAGGCCACACATTTGCCAAAGAAGACAGCCATCATACATTGACCAAGATTGAGATATCCAATGTAATGGCTAAGAAGATCATAAAAAAAAATCATCCTAAGGTTTGGGATGCCCAAGATAATCATGTCCCATAATAGACCTGCCTTTGTTGCCCAGGTAAGTTAGGGTGTGGCCAAGACATTGGGGATCAATTGGAACTTAAGCTTACCAACCCCAAAGCTCAGGGCAGATAGATAGGATAAATAAGATTCTAAAAGAACAAATTGACATAATTGGCCCTGGAGACCAGCAAATGACTGGACAGACCTCCCTCCCTCCTGTCCTGTCCTGGGTTCAAAACACCCCGGCAATCGCTGCCACTAGTTCTGTTGCCTGGCTAGTTAGCTGCTGCTCATGTATCCGCTGACAGTGGCTGACCCTGGTGATGAAATCCTGAGCTCAAGGCTTACACAGGGCAGGCACATCTGCTATAAGGTGGGCTTATATCACCTTTAAGGCTCTTCTTTCCTAGAGTCAGAAACCCACAGGGCTCTGCTCATTTTTTTTAGGGTCTTTTGAAGCACAATATCAGACAGCAGAAGCAAAAGGCAATTCTGTTCTGTTCCTCCACTGTGTGTCTGGGACTTATTGACAGGAATTATTTTTTTACAGTTTGAGATTTTTCCGGATCAGACCGTTTTGTGCAGATAACTTCAGAGAAAAAGCAAACACACCTAAAGCTTCCTTACCTCTTGATAGATTTTGTTTTTCTACAGGAAAATCTTGTTTTAATCTGTGGGGTTATGAAATGATATGGCTTTCAAAAGATAAACAGATATGGTTTAATATATGATAAAATAGATGTCAATGGGATGTTAAAACTTTTTTTAATGCTGTACTTACAAATGTAAAGCCTGGGTAAGGTCAGTCTCAAAAAGATATTTATGTCCTCATTCGCTGTCCTCTGGCTTTAGGGCTTTTTGTTTTGTTTTAAACATTTGTCATTCTATATTGCATTTTCTCTCATTGTTTGTTAAAGTTCTCACAATGGACACAACCCTGTACATTTGGATAAAGCTGATGCTACAGGATGCAATGGAAACCTGTAGATGCCATGTGGTGCCAGCTGGACCGAAACTGACTTCTCCGGCACATTCTCTGGAGTTGAGGAACAACACTCCCGGTGTCTACAGCAAAAGAGATTTGTATTCATAATACTGAACTTGCCTCTTATGAGAAGGCATCCATGTGTTTCTTAGGGCTGAGTTAAGCTCTTTGTAGTCAATAGACTATTATTGCCACAGTGTTGGGTGCTATTCTCGGGTCTACAGTGGTTCACAATGTCTACCATGTAGTTACTTTCAAGCCTCATTCAGATAATTTTGTTAAGAGCTATGCACACCCTAGAGATGTTCTACTATCTTCCTCCAATACTGCTCTGTAAAGTATAAGTTATTTTGTCCCATCAGTTGTACTAGTTTTCATATGGCTATTGTCTGAGCAAATCTTTCAGAGGTGGTGCTCCATAACAGGAGGGGCCTGGACCTGTTGCTTTTAAAGAAAGGGAGTCTTTGTGCTACACTCAGGGGAAAATGTTACTTTTATGCTGACCATACTGGATTGGTTAGAAGATCCATGACTAAGCTTAGAGAGAGGTTAAGACAGAGACAAAGCTGTTCGAATCACAACAAGGATGGTTCGACGGATGGGTTAATAAGTCTCCCTGGTTTACAACTCTATTGTCTTCTTTGATGGGTCCCTTGATTATCCTCCTTCTGCTACTCCTGTTTGGGCCTTGCATCTTAAACCGCCTGGTCCAGTTTATAAAAGACAGGCTGTCAGTCATTCAGGCCCTAGTACTGACCCATCAGTATCACATGTTACCACAACAAGATACCGAGGTTCTGTAATTGCTTTGAGTAAAAGATTTAACTCATTAACAAAAGAAAAAGGGGGAAATGAAAGACCCTACAGACCCCCTCCTCAAAACCCGCAGCTAGCATGCTCCCGGGGGAACGTCCTGTTTGTTTTAAACAAATCTCCGGATCAGCAGCCAGCCTGCTCCCGTAAGAACATCCCAGGTGCCTGAGAGAACAGGAGATAGAGATAGGAAGACTGCAAGGCAAGATGTCAATAAGATAGGATGTCAACAAAGCAGGTTAGTTATAAGATAGGAACAGGATGACTGTTGCCAGGCATCCATGCTGAGAGAGGAAACCTTTCATGCCCCCCGCCACATTCCGATAACCACGCTTTTGCTTCTGTAAACTTGCTTCTTGCTGACACCCATGCTAAGAGGGGAAACCATTCATGCCCCCGCCTCATTCCGGTCGATCGATAACCACGCTTTTGCTTCTGTAAACTTGCTTTTTGCTCTTCCCTATAAAAAGCCCGTCCTCCAGTTGGCAGGTGCGCAAGTCCTCCGAAAGACTTGCTGCCCGCAGGTACCTGTGTTTACTCAATAAACCTCTTGCTAATTGCATCCTGTGGCCTGGTCTCGGAGTGTCCTGGTTCTGGGGTCTTCATCAGAGAGGAAAGGTCCTCTCTGAGGGTCTTTCACCTCAATCAGGTATGCTCCTTCTGGGGACAAGTTCACACCTGTAAGTGGCATCAAATACTTGGCAAGTCTCTGAACCAACTTCTGGTGCCCATTGTACAAGCTGTGAACTTTCCTTTTGCACACACACACACACTTTGGTCTGTTTTCTTGTCCCTCAAACAGCAATAAAACCTATAGCTCTCCTACTCTTCTAGCAAGCTGCCACAGGAACAAATGATATAATAAACTTGAAAGAACTACACAAGCTAAAACACTGTGCAAAAATACAAGGTACCATCATCCTTGAAGAAGCAGAACCGCAATGAGGTTAGAGCCAGGCAGAGTGGCACACGCCTTAATTCTGTCTCTTGGCTCTGTTGATTACCCAAGCAAGCGGGTATTTCTTTGCCCATTCCAACAACTATCCTACAGCAAAAAGACTCCTAAGCACATACTGTGTGACCTCTGTCCCACAGGAAGTCAGTGATGTGAAGGACACCACCATAAAGAACTCTGGGAAGACCAGAGAGCGGGGTGCCAGGTAGGTGCTCAGTACGTACTGGTGAGTGCTTCCTACAATGCAGGAGATTCTATCCCAGAGGTGTGTGTGAGGCTGCCAGAGCCCTTGGGGTCTGCCAGGGCTCCATATCTCTGAGCATGCAGACTTCTGTGCATCAGGGCTCTTTCTCTCTGTCTCTCTCTCCCTGTGTGGCTCAACTCCCTTTGCCTTTGGTCTCTTGTCTGGTTTTCCATCAAACATTTCTTTCTCTCACAAACTCAGCATGATCCCTCCTGCCTGGTTCCAGTCCCTGTCGTCGTGCCCCCCCCCCCCAAAGATGGGTTCTCAAGGGTTTTCTTCCCATGAGCCTATATCTCTTAGGGTCCTTGAACTTGCCTCTGTGTCTCTCAGACTCCCTGTGTTCTCTCAGGATGTCCTCACTGTCTCTCCCTTGTCCTACCACACCCCAGTATCTGCCCTCCTCCCCTCCCTCTGGGTCTCTCCTTTTCTCTGAGTGGAAGAGCCTCCTTAATCTCTCTTATGTCTTTGGATTTCCTTTTCTTCTGCAGGATCTTGTCTCCTGCGTAGGGTCCTCACTCCATTTGGGAGGCTTTCCTGCCCTTTGCCCCTCCTCTTCCTGATCACTAGCTGTCTTACGCATCCCCACATTCCCCACCCCCCTCAGTTCTGCACTCCTGAGCGCTCTCTCTCTCTCTCTCTCTCTCTCTCTCTCTCTCTCTCTCTCTCTCTCTCTCTCTCGTGTGTGTGTGTGTGTGTGTGTGTGTGTGTGTCCGTCCGTGTGTGTCCTCTCTCCCTCTCTCCCTCCTGCTTCCTTTCTCGAATCTCCCCTGGGTTGCTCCCTCTCCCTGTCTCTCTGCCCTATTCTCCGGTTCTCCCTCTCCACTTGCCCACCCTTCCAAATGCTTTGTCTCTTGCCTCTCCTTCCCCCTGGAATTCTTGCCTGTCGTTGCCCCCCCCCCCCCCCCCCGCTCTCCACATTCAGCCTTCATATCTTCACTCTGGAAGCAATGGGCTTTGCCCCCTATAAGGCCCAGAACTCACTCTCTCTCTCTCTCTCTCTCTCTCTCTCTCTCTCTCTCTCTCTCTCTCACACACACACACACACACACACACACACACACACACACACACACACGGAGAAGGGCAGAGGGGTGAGAGAATGCACAGCATGTAAAACGGCTCCTTTCAGAGTGTTTCCTATCAGAAAGGCCCAACCCTAGCCTCCCTCCACTTTCTCTCCTGGTAGAGTAGCCTCCCCACAGTACCCACAGGACCCCAGAGGAAACATCTGAATGACTGCCCTGGGAACTGAGTATATGTTCCTTTGCATGCTAGTTCCCATACCCACGTAGCCCCTGGTGCAGACACTGTGGCAGCATCTCCAGTCCCTCCCCACGTTAAGCTCCATGCTGAGCCTCACTCACTTGGAGTACAAACTCTGACCTTACCCCCAGCACGACTCTGCCCCTGGCTATGCCCCTGACAAAGCCTGGGAGCATCCTGTAAGCCCAGCCTCCAGAGCAAGCTAGCAGGAAGCCTTTCTTCCTTCCCAGGGCTCAGGTACTGTCCTGGGTCTCCAGCTCATGGAGCAGAGGACTTGTCACCTTCTCTAGTTGGTTGTCCAATGGCATTCATATCAGGCCCATAAAAACAGTCTTTCTAAGGACATTAGTGCTTATTGCTTGGTCCTCACCTTCACCCTGCCCTAACACAGACCTCATCCTGGATGTCTCTACACTCTACTCATTCTCCTTCACCTTGATGATGGTCCCTACCTTACCTCACCCCCAGAAATTTTAGGGCAGCATCATGACGCTCTCTCCATCCCCTCCCCTAACAAGGGATAAGAGCAGGGCCTTAGAGACCCCTGTGGTTTGCATCTACAAGAGTTCCTCTGTCTAGCAATCACCACTCTACTCCCCATGGCCTCTTTCCTCTTCATCCATGGACTAAATGGCTACATTCCTATTGTCTTCTAGAGGAAAAAGGGGGGGTTGAGACATGCCTAAGCTCAGAGAGCCGCCAGCCAGTGGACCTCAGATCCCAGGTTTCCTTCTCCGTCTTTTCCCAGCTTGGAGTCTCTGCCAGTCCACGATCTCACAGCAGAAGCCCAACCAAGGAGGGAAGACCTAGCCCAAGTTCCCCATCAGCTATGAGACCTGCCCTTGCCTTAGAGTCTTCTGTAAAATGGGGCTATTAATCTCAGCACCATATTCTCCTAGGTGCTATGGAAGGCAGAGGACTACAACCATGAATGGTCTATGCTGTCCAGCATCCAGGACTACACACTCCAGCCTTACATGAAGCAGAAACAGGGGACTAGCCTAATCCTGAGAACCAAGAAAAAGAGAATGGAGATGGATAAAGGACAGGAGGCTGGCGCCCTGAGAGGGGAAGGTGTCTCTGCTTTGTTCTTGGTTAGACTTCCCAGCGCCAGTGTACCTAAATATAATCAGGCTCCAGATCCCTCAGTTCCCCAGCCGCTGGCCCTGCAAAGGCCAAGTCCAGTCTGTTCATGCATATTCATCGAAGGAGGGGTGGATACTTAGACGCCAGAGAGGAGACCCAAAAGAAACAGGTACTTCTCAACTCAATGAGGGAATGTGCCTAGACATTGTGGGCCATGAGAATAGCAATCCCTAACAGTTCTTATTTTTATCTTGATGCCTTTCAACTTTCATTAGTTTTTATTGTGTAAATTTAAATCTTCTAATAAAAATTTGGGAGAAATGAATGAATGAATAAAATGAAACAGCTAACGTGATGTTTTGAACACTGTAGGTACTGCAAGGCAGTAATTGTGATCTCTGCTTCACCCTCCTTCCCACCCTGAGAAGCCATTGATCTGCTCCTGTCCCTGCAGGCAGAGTGGCATTTTCTAAAGTTTTGCTGTCAGGGCAGTCACACCGTGCTCTTCTGCAGCCGGACTTGTTTTCTGTCAGGGTGACTTATTCCGATGTCGTCCCCACTGCCACCCGCCTCAGTTCGTTCCTTCTGTCTAGACCAGACTCTGTTTCGCCATTCGCTCACTGGTTTTCATTTGGGACATTTTCAGATTGGGATTAGAATAAATCAGGCTGGCATAACATTTCCCTTAATTTGAGTAAACACTTAGAAGCAACAGGACAGGATGAAGCCCAGGCCCTTGTGCATGCTGGGAAATTGATCTACACCTCACACCCCTCTTTAATAGCTGCCATCAATTTTTTTTTCATTTCCCCTGAGAATAGTTTGAAAGGACCGGTTATTTCACATTTTGTTGAGCTTTTGTTGTTGTTGTTGTTTTGGGTTTCTGTTTGCTTGTTTGTTTGTTTTTCAAGACAGGGTTTCTCTGTGTCCTGGCTGCTCTGGAACTCACAGAGATCCACCTGCCTCAGCCTCCCAAGTGCTGGGATTAAAGGCATGCGCCACCATTGCCTCACCTCAGCCAGTTATTCTGATAGAACATTATAACAGGTACATAGTGGTATCATTACAATCTAAACAATTCATTATATTTGTTTATTTTAAGTGCATATGGAGAGGTACTCTTGTACTACAGAACACATGTGGAGGTCAGAGGGCAACTCTCAGGAGATGGTTCTCTGCTTCCACTACCTTAGTTCCCGGGATCGAACTCAGGTCATGAAGCTTGGCAACAAGCACCTTTACCTACTGAGTCATTTCACCAGCCCATCTTTACAGGTTGCTTTGTTTTGTTTTGTTTTGTTTTAAATGTGTGAGTGTACACATACATGTATGTACACATGCATGTGGACACCAGGAGATAAACTCGGTATCATTTTCAGGAACACAATCCATTTCCTTGAGAGAGTCTCTCACTGGAACTCATCAGTTAGACCAGACTCACTGGTATTGTGTTGGCCTCCACAGTTCTGGGATTACATCAATGCCTGGTGTCTTCATGTAAGTGGATTGCTGGGGATTGAACTCGGGTACCTGTGCTAGCAAGGCAAACACTTTACCAGCTGAGCCACCCTTCCAGTCCTCTCTACCGTTTTGATTTGCCTTTCCTTGAGGATTGATGGTGTTGAGCAACTGTTCATGTGTTTGTTTGCCATTCAAACACTCTCTGCAGTGAAGTGCCTATTGCTCTGTGTTCTTCTTAGAGCAATTCTCAGTGTATTTTATTTGCCAAAGCACTGTCTTCTCCCTTTCCACCTGTTATCTAAGCGGTAGCTCCATGAGGTCTGGAATGGGGTCTGTCTTCTCTACACTGAGGGTGGGGCCTAACGCTGATTGAGCATATACTCAATAAATAGCCATGATAGAAGGGAGTAAATGAGGTAGAATTCTACCCTCTGCTCTGTTACAATCTGTAGCCCTAAATAAATCCCCTGCCTCCGTTTCTCACCTTGTAAAATGGGATGGGACTGCGAAGAAGGCTAAGCAGTAAAATGCTTGCTGTGTGAGTGACTTGGTTTGATCCCCAACAATCATGTAAAAGGCTGGGTAATTTACAATCTCAGAGCTGGGGAGATGGAGACAAGTGGGTCCCTGGAACTCTTTAACTAGCCTGACTAGTCTGATTGATGTTCCTTGGGCCATTGAAAGACCCTGTCCCAAAATTAAGGTGGATGGCATCTGAAGAACGACACTCAAGGTTGACTTCTATTATCTACACACAAACACAAACACACATAAACAAATCACACACACAAACACATTGTATACAAATATGCACATAAAAGACCTAGAGGGGCATCCCAGGTCTTATATGATCTGGGTCTGAGGCCACCCCCTGAGGGAGAGCCTGGAATCCTGGGAGATCAGAAAGAAGGAGATGACAAGACAGAGGGAGGGAAGAACAGAGGTGTGCTGTGGCCGCACGCGAGCACATGGGAAGGCCAGGTTCTCTGAGACTGAGGAGAGGAAAACAGACACGGCTGAGGGCAGCTGAGAGAGACAGCAGTCCCAGGGATGGGGGCAGGCAGGACCTCCAGCTGTTCACAGGGAAGATGGGTCAGCAGCCCCAAGACAGATATGACCCGGTGCCCCCACAGATGCTTGCCTCCTGCAGCATGTCATCATAGCAGCTAGGGACACACAGCCCTGATGAACTGCAGAAATATTGAAATGAAACTCTTCTGCGTATCAAAATATTGAAGCTGTGTTGTCATACTGTGGGCTAGTTGCTATGGAGAAACACAGCCCTGGCAGCCACTCCAATCAGACACCAAGGGAAGATGGGAAATGAGCCCCCAACGGGCTGTTTTAGGGATAGCATTGGGGAGAGGTTTCTCTGCCCAGAGCCAGGGATGGGGAAGCCTTGAATGAGGTCAGCCCCCGCATCCAGCCAGGCTTCCCGGGAAATCTTCTGAACCCTAATATTTGGGAAACGTTCTCGAATTGGGGGTATACAGAGCTGAGAGGAAAACTGAGACCCCAAGAAGGGAAAGACTTAACTGAAGCCAAAGTTAGGGTCATGTTCAGACCAGTCCCCGCTGTCCTGTTCGAGGTCTAGATGACGCCTAAGGTCTGTCTGTCTTCAAGATCATGTTTACCAGGCATTTCACACTGGTCCCATTCCAAATAAGTTAACACCCAGGGTAGGACCAACAAAGCTAGAAGGCACCGGGACCCTCCAACTGGGATCAGACTCACAGGGTTTTTCACCACTCATACCCAGGCTGGCTCAGCGTGGCTACCTTCTCTTCTCTCCTAATTCCAGATTGACACATCTCCCACCCCGGCATCTGCCTGATACAATCACACCTTGGTGCCTGTGTTCTCTCTACCTGAAATGCCACTCTTGGGGTCCCTCTGGGTGCCATTTGGGTGCCCACTATCTGTCACAGCTCCCCTGAGCATCGCTGGTGGCTCTCTTCATATCTGTGAAGCCTGTCTTGGAAGCGACATGGATACTGTAGGCATCCCAGACCAGTCTCATCGCTCACTCCTTTTCCCCTGGCATACCACCTCTAACCACCTCCAACCACCTCCGTTCAGGGGCCCAAACATTCTTCAGTCGTTCCTAATTTAGAGACACCACACCTGCTCTCACATCTGTCTGGAAGCCTCTTTCGTCTCCTCACCTGACAAGCTCCTACTTCCTGACTCTGCAGAAAGGATATCCCGCCCACATCAAAGCCAGTGCCCTGGCTGAATTCTCCCTCATGTCAGCTGGTAGCTTTTACTTGATGGCCTCACTCCCACCAAGGCCCTTTGTATCATCTTGTGATGTTTGCCTCTCGAGCTAGCTCATACGGTTATGAGAACGGCAAGCAAAACCACCGTATCCCATGGTGTCCGAATCACCTTCCACATATTAGGAGATTTAAAAACATTTCTAATCCCACCAATTATCTAAGCATGGAGTGCAAAACTGCAAGAAGTCTGCAAGAAGGGTGGAGAAGGCTCTCGGCCTCAGCAGGGATCCACCTTTTAGGACATCTCAAAAGGTCGCCCAACTGGTGGTATGGAGATGGAACTTACCTCTAGCATCAAAGAATTCATCATCTGAACTCTCCACCGAATCACTGAGGACATTCCGAAGGTGCCAGGGGGCACCGCCACCCGGGGAAGGGCCACCTACCAAAGAGAGCATATATGTTAGTCAAGACTAATAGAGTGCCCCCAATACAGTGGGGCCAGTTTGAGACCCCTCAGACAAAAATCAACCTCATCCTCCATGTCTGGGTTCTTCCAGACAAAAATCAACCTCATCCTCCATGTCTGGGTTCTCCCCTTCTGTAGCCTCAGACCACACTAATCCTTCTCACCACGGTGTTTTCATTTAAGTCCAAAAATTGTCTCTGAGGAAGCTCCACAGGGAACGATTGGGAGTGGCCCAGAGACTTAACCAAAGAGAGTGTATTGGTCAGCATTAGTTGAGCTTTGGTAATAAAATATCTCAGCTGTTTATAGCAACGGTGATTCACTTCCACTTACAAGGGCCAGATAGGGCCCTTTTCATCATGCTCGCTCCAAGGAGCCATCATAATGATGTCACCATCTCAAAATGAGATGTCAAGGTCCAGTGAAGCAAGGAAACGCAGGAAATCATGCCCAGATTTAAACGCTTCTACCCAGGAGTGGCATGCTCTGTTCCCATTTCCTTGATCAAAGCCCCATGGGAAGACCAGGCATCCTGTTGACCACCAAAGATATCAGCCACACACAGTACATGCAGGACAGGACAGGGCTCAGCACCACACATCCAAGTGAAGAGGGACATGATTGAGGATGTGTCCTGTCTCTGCCATTAGCAATCTGAAAAGCCATTTCCTTCCCATCCCAGCCTCAGTTTCCCCCCTCCCCCTGCAGACAATCAATCTCCAGCTGAATGGATAAGAAATTATGTATTCCGTGCCTGAGTTTCAGGAGGGTTCAAAATTGGCAGCAGCCACTATTAGTCTCCCCCAAAGGCAGCATGCAAAGCTAAGGGCCCTCCGGAGCAAGGACAAACATGGACACTGAGAGTGGTCCCTTGCACCAAACTCTGTCCCATCTTAGTTCCTGCCCTCGGGCCAAAGGGAGGTAGGGCAAGAACACAGCAAGCACCTACCCCCACTCTCTAATCCTCCCTATTCAGCACTCTGGGTTTCACATGGGACCAGCATGCACACGAAGCCCTCTGCATACACACTCCAACGTGTGAGAGATGCAAGAGATTGCAGGTAGATTGCAATCTGGTTTTTAGAATGAAAACCATGGAAGTGGTAGAAGAAAATCAACCTGGTAATTTTCCTAGGGACGTTCCCAAAGACAGAGGTATAAACGGCTCATAGTATCTCGATGATACCTATACTGCAAGAGAAACCCCGGCATTCATCTGCAGGAGATGAGCTACACACGTCCATATACAGCCATATGAGATGCCCAGCAGCTGATGAAAGAATGAAGTAGCGCATTAGGCGCTGACATGGGAAGATGCCCATGGTGTATGGTTGGGAGAAATACACAAGAGAGTTCCAGAATATTCTTTTGACCTCCTTTTTTAAAATGACATACACCTGCATGCTGAGAGATACGTGTGGCATGTGGGCTAAGGGGTCAGGCCTGGGTTCAAGCTGAGGTCTTGCCTCTTAGAAGCTGTGTGATGTCAAGTGAGTTGCCTCTCCTCTCTGTGCACTGGTTTCCTCATCTATACTGTGGGGCTCGTCCATGCCAGCCTTAGGAGCGAATTGCAAAGATTAAACAAAATGCACGAAAAGCTTAGCATCATGTCTTGCAAAGATCAAGTGTTTGGAACAGTAATTATTACATAAATATGCTTCTAGAGGTGTTAAAATGTTTGGGAGGACACATGCCAAGATGCCATTTATAAACATTTATCTCTATGGAGTGGTATTTGATAAGAGAAGGCAGAGGAAACTCAGCTTTCACACTGTGTGCGTAATCTCATATGATTACCAAGATTTTGGTCTCCTTTTGCCAGTTCTAAGAGGCACCTTCCCCACACAAGCATCTTTGGAACTGCGTGGTGACTTAGGTGAGGGTACATCATGAGCCAAGTAGCATCATTCATTCCTTCTCCTCACTGATATGTAGAATAAGGCTGTATCCTGCAGTCTGGGCACGTTCAATAAAAAACATTAAATCACCATGCATATAGGGTACGTCTTCCCTGTGCCAGAGGCTTTGGCCATCAGACTGTCACTTCCTGTCCCCACAAAGACTGGGGGGCCAGTAATACCAACAATGCTTCTGCCTCAGCTTCCCCATCTGTATGATGAGAAACATGATTGCAGCCCCCCTATGGAGGGATAAAATGTGATTCTAAATCTAGAGAGTCCATCCGGCACATAGTTGGTACCGAGAACCGTGAGAGGTGGGCTACTGCCCAACCTTAGGCGGGGAACGCAGTATGTGGAGAACCCACTACATCCCAGCTCACCCCACCCCACCAGCCTGCAGGATGCTGGCACTACTCCCCACCCTGAGCATGAACAGTTTCTGGAGAGGCCAACCCTCCTGCCCTGCCCAGAACAAACTCCCAGACACATACCCAGGTTATGTTCTATGGTTTGCAGCCAAGAGAGAGAACATTCTGAAACACAAAAGGGCAAAGGTCACAGGAAGCACCAATGTGGAATTCCCCTCTAGATGCGAAGTCATTTCTGGCCCCACAGTTTCTATGGAGCCCCTTGAAACTTCAGAAGGACAGGGGCACTCAGTTTCCCACCCTTAGGCCTGGCATTGCTGTAAGGAGGTCTGAACGTAGATGTGACTTTCTACCATGAATATGAGACTATTTTCTAAATAGATGTAGAAGTTTTGGGCTAGTGCAATAAGACAAGAAAAAAATGGAAAATATAAATTGAGAAACCAGAAACAAACTTGTGTTTATTCTGAGATCACATGATCATCTACACAAAAAGGCCAAAACTCTACAGAGAGAACCCACTGGAACTAATGCTTGAGCATAGTATGACTAGCAGGAACCGAGATGAATATGCAAGAATTCACTGCATTCCTGCACACCAGTAACAAGCAGCTGGAATTTGATTTATGCCTCAATAGTTTTTGTGATATGGTATTGTCTTTTTGTTCTCAAATATATGTGGAGATTTTTGTGACTCCAAAACACAACCAGTGGGGCTAGACAGATGCATCGGAAGTTAAAAACACACACTGCTCTTGCAAAGGGCTCAACTTCCATTCCCACATCAGGAGGCTCTCAGCTGTCTGGACTCCAGCTCAGGAGGAAGCTGAGTCTTTTACTTCCTCAGAGCTCCTGCACACATGGGCACTGACTCACACCCCAACACATACACACACACACACACACACACACACACACACAAATAAAAATAAACCTGAAAAAAATTAAGAATGTAAAAACAGTGGCCAGACAATGGTGGTGCATGTCTTTAGTCCCACCACTCTGGAGGCAGAAATAGATGGATCCCTGAGTTCGAGGCCAGCCTGGTCTACAAAGTGAGTTCCAGGACAGCCAAGGCTACACAGAGAACAAAAAAATAAAACAAGACAAGACAAAAATCATTTAAAATTTGCCCTAAACTTACATTAACTTGATTAATAGTTTTCTCAAGAAACAGATGTTAGTTATTAAAATTATCATATAGCCTA